>NC_052018.1:29373015-30598649 GCF_015832195.1 Motacilla alba alba
AAATCATACCTCCTATAGCTGGGTCTTTTTGAAGTAGCAAGTTTTATCATTGTGAAAACTTGCATATTCAGATGATTAAAAGATGAGCTATTCTTACATTTTCACAAGGCATTTCTGCATGCCTAATTTAGACTTTGTCTCTGTCTAACTCATCTCACAAAATTACATACATTTTCTCCTCGTTTAGTAGCATTTATCCTGTAAAAATTGTGGTCATGTGTTTGCTGGAATTCATAGTGAGGAAACACTGGATGAAAGTAGCTTGTGTATAGAACACACACACCAGTCTATAAATGAAATAAATTTTGTACCTTAATTAGACCTGCATTATTATTGCTAAGATATTTATATTTATATGTATTTATATGTTTGTATTATATTTAATTTGTGTTGAAAAGGAAATGTATTGCTAGCAACACTGCACTGCCTACAAATACATAAGGCAGCTGTCCACCTTTCTGCTTCAAAAACTGTCAGCTATGTTTTGAAGCAACTTTCAGAATCCCAAAAATATATGTACTTGTCTAATATTTTGCTCTCTTGGCATCAACCATAATCTTCTGTGAGAAGTAACATGAGTAACAGTTTTAAGTAACCTCACTATTCCACTTCAGCTGGAGTTTTTTTCTTTTTTTTCTAAACATTCTTTTTTTCACCACAGGGTCACGATAAAAACTTCACTTTTTTGAGAGTATGTTCTTAGGCACTTTCTCTGAGTTATCGAATTTATGAACAAGGCCTCCACCATGTCTCTGCAGATGCTTGCAGATGTATCAGGTATTTAAAAATGTTTTTGTATCTGCAGAGTCCATGACAGGATTTTAGCCCTTCTACAGTAAGTGGTTTCTGAGAGCTCCACACTCATACACTTCCAATTAACAGCTTTTGAAACTTAAAACAGTTTAATTGGCTGTTTCTTAACTGGATCTTTCTGTAACTTCCTAATATATTTTACTTCTACTGTATCAAGTTAATGTTTGGTTTTATGTCCTGATACTTTAAAAATATTATTGTTATTTAATACTCTTAAAGTATTAAAATGTTATATCCTACAGATATTTTCAATACAAAATCTTTTTAAAGCTCACTTATTCTACTGCAGCATTTTTTAAACCTGTTTTTTTTTCCCTAGTTTCCCTCAACTAAGTCTTAGACGAAGTTTTGAGGATATTTCATTTAGCTATGTTCTTCACAGTGTGTTGCTTTTTCTATTCTATGATCTAACCAGCGTATTTTCCCTTGTCAATACTTCCCTCTATGGTTTACCTCTTATAAAGGGATTCACTAGTTTCTGCTCTTCATTTTCAAGATTTTGTACAACCCTCTTGTGCACAACCAGTGCATCATGTATCATCTGTCTTCATAGCCCCCCTCGCTCATTGAGGGTAGATTTTTTTAAGTTTCAGTTGCACTTAAGAACATCTCCATTTTACTGGCTTTTATTTTCCCCAAGCTACATGGTAATGGTTTAGAGATTTCCACTCCATGTTCCTCAAGCTCCGTCAGGTACATTACTCCAAGGGGCTTGCTTGGTCCATGGCAGGAACAGGCTTTATAGACTGTATATGTTATTTTAATCCACTGCACCACAAAGTAGGTAGAATGCTGCCACCTTTCAGCCTCACAGGTGGCCTGGCAGAGTCAGGAAAAGCCCATGTGTGTTAGGTCACCTCGAAGGATACATCATATTTTTCTGCCAGCCTGATGTCATACAAATAGGCTGGTTTTATACCTCCCACCGCCTTGTGCTGTTCCTAGACATTGTTCTGCTCATCATCATAGCCATGCTTTTGTCAGGTCAAAAGTATCAGTGACAGTGGCACATTGTGAATGATTTCAATTGCCTTGCAATAACTGAAGGGCACCCATAAGAAAGGTAGGGTGAGACTTTAGCTGAGCCTCTTGAGACAAGACAAGGGATAAAACTGAAGGAGGCATTAAACTGAAGAAGGGTCAATTTAGATTAGATATAAGAATGAGGTTTTTTTACAATGGAACAGATTACCCATAGAGTTGGTGGTTGCTCCATCCCTGAAAACATTCAAGTCCAAGTTGGTTAGGACTCTGAGAAACCTGTTTTGGTTGAAGATGTCCCTGCTCATTGCAGGAGGGTTGGACTAGATGACCTTTAAAGGTCCCTTCCAACCCAAACCATTGTATGGTTCTGTGATCTTGATTGCTTTGGTTGTTGTTTACCTGGGGAGTTTTTACTTGTAGAATAGATTGCCTTCTGACATAAATCTTTCTAACACAATCCACTGCATATCCCATATACCATAGATTGGATGGATGATAGATAGATATATGTCTATAGAGATAGTCTAGATTCTATCCCTTTATCTGTGGTGGTGGGCTCCTCTGACCAACTGTGCTATCCATGGCTGATGGGAATCAGATCTGATGTCTGACCTCCAAAGGAATATCTCCAGAAATTAAATAGGAATGCAACCTAAGTAGATACTTTAGTCTGCCTTCCTACAAACATGTATTTCTAGTCATTGCCAAGTTCTATAGGAGTTCAATGGTAGATCTTTTATTCACAAATTAAGACAGAATTCACTGTAGAAGGTTTTTTTTTTCATTTCTCCATTTCTCCTGCAGGTTTCTTCTGCAGTTATTTTTTCATGATCTCTTTCAGTGGATGTTGAGAAAAGATAGCAAAGCTAAGTCATTACTTTGGCCAAGTTACTGCAGTTTTAGAGCTGTGTTAGTTAGCATGGCCCATGTTGTCCTATCAATTTTTAAACGGAAGATCCCACTGAGGTTGGTGTGAACTTTTACCTCAGTTTCAATATCAGGATGTGGCTCCTTGTACAGGGGAGTCCTCCCTGCCTAGTTACCAATTGTACACAGCTCTCCTCCCTTTCCTTGAAGATAAATCTCCTTATCTGGTTCCTTTTTCTTGACAATAATATTGTAGAGAGAAGAAAAAGAATAAAAGTATTCCTTGGATAAAAATGTTGGCTATTAATTATCACTATTGTGCAGTTACATTCTTGTGTAATTCTTGTCCCCTTGGAGCCTTATTGTACAGATATGTGAGGCTAAGTATTTCCTCCCCCATAAAACGGACATTGCAGGTTTTCATCTCATTCCCCTGCATAAAGTTGTCACCAAAATGAAAAATTAACAAAACAAAATTCCACCTCTTCCTGAATTCTCAGAATTTCTTCACAGAATTAGAATATTGCTAACAATTAGACAGAACACTGCAAGTTCCGCACTAGCTAGATGAGAAAGTAAAGAAGCTTTCCAGAGGTCACATTGGCATGCTGCTTTATGAGTTCGTGTATGTATAAGCTACATATCTTGCACTGTAATTAATTTACCGTGATATTATTTGTTGGACACAACGTTCTCATGCATATTTTAGTTCCATAAACTTATGGTGAAAGATGGAAATGGTGTGCATCAGCTTTGTAAACGATCCTACACCTTATCCTGTTTACATTATAAACTGAAATGATAAGAGGAATATCCTATAGTGAAATACTGTTTGAGATATATTTTAACTTCAGTGTTTGAAAGCGGAGAAAGGGTAGAAATGGAAAAGTTCTTGAAGTGACCACTTCTTTTTAAAATTGAAGTCAGACTACACTCTAATCAATTTAAAACTTTATTTGAAGATGTATATGAGCTAGTAGCTTTGGAATGCCTACTTACATTCTCAGGTTTATATTGGGAATTAGAGATCATTAATTAAGTTCTTAAATTCATTTCTAGAAATCTGGCTACTTAAAAAATTTATGATTGTCAGGGCATCTCAGTTCACCTTTATTGGGTCAATAAATATGTGTAATTGATTCTAAGTAAGGTGTTTGAATTTGACCAAAGATATAAATCATGCTGAAGCAATACATGAGTCTGAGTAATTTTAAAGATTTTAAAATTTTAGTATTTCAGATTCTTAAATAAAGAAAACGTAAGTTCTTTAATTGTGTGACATCTCTAAGAATATGCAATATAACATGCAAGGCTTTTTTTTTAAATTATACAATGCAGAACTGTTACATATTCTTTGCTGATTACATTTAAAATTATTTCACATTTCTTGTTGCTATAATGGAAATTGGATTGCTTCCTCAAAGTAATTCTTTTAATTGTGTTCCAAGGTGACTCATGAAGAAAAGGGAGACTGGGGGGAATGACTGTTCTGAGTTGTTCTGAGATGTTATTTGAAGGCTTTATGATTACATTATACATTATTCAGATGTAAAATTTAATCCCCAAAGCATCAGAACTGGTCTGTGATTTGGTCTCTGACTGAAAAAGGCAGATCCTTGCACTGAGTTCAGAAGGAAGGCTCACAAGTCAAGGATCTATTCAAAACACTCAAAGCTCCAGTGCCTGTTCAGGAGAGGGAGAGAAAAAAAAAAAAAGGGATGCTAAAGTGTTTTGAAAAGCCAAGCCAGAATTGCAGAGGAAGCAGCATAGGGCTGGTTCTTAGGATCCAGTGAGCATAAGGCCTTCTGCTATATTTAGTTCCCTTTCCCTGCCTTCCCCTCCCCCTTCAGTGCCTATATTTGAATTTGAGTTGTAGTGTAAATTGTCTTTCATTTAAAATAACTTTTTTGTCAATTTTTTATGGCATCCTAACTTAACAAGATAAATCACTTTTCAATTAACATTGTAGTTAAATATAATTATGCTTAATTAGTGCCGAGTTACCTCTTCTTTTCTAAAGGATACAGCCTTTATATGATGGCTTGTGATTAATAATTATTGTTTGTGCTTTTTCTTGCACTTTAATATAACATTGAAGGAATTGTTAGAAATAGGCAATTCTTAATATTAGAAATAAATGCCTTATCTTGACATCTGGATATTTGGTCTAGTCTTACTTCTATAGAAAAATAGAGGATGAGAATAGCACTGAATGTTATAACTGTTTAATGTTTGTATTTTCAGGGTTTGCTGGAGGGTCCTCAAGGTCCACCTGGCAAAGAAGGTCAAAGGGTGAGTAAACTTGTGAACAACTGGTCAGTGTGCTAACAGCTTGATGTGCAACTTCTGCCTAAGCGCTAATAAAAAATGGTGAGGTAGCAGCTGAGTATGAAGCATGCTGACAACAAACTGAGCCTTGACACTTGAGGTTTCTCTTCAGTTGAAGGAGATTTAACAATTTCAACCATCTAAAGTGTTTTAATGACTGGCAGAACAGATGTATTGTATTGTGTTTTGTGCAATATGTTTCTGCTGTAATTTAAACTGAAATAATATTAAAACTGTTCAGTTTTCCTTTTTTGGCAGGGGTGAACTATACTTTGCAACATCTAAGATATACAAAGATAATAATTTAGGGTCATTAGCTAAAATATTAGCAAAAACCAGTCGTACTGACCCATTATGCACGTGTCAGTGCCCAACATATGTGTACAAAAATATGATACAGTAAAGGGGACGGAAGGGGACTGGGGTGGGGGGAGCAGAATATGCCAAAGACATTAAATAAACCTTTGGTTATTTAGAATTTTAATACGACTAAGTAATGGACTGACAGTTTCTCCATGTTCTGTTTTTTTATTTTCCCTGACTTACTGAATTTCATAATTCATTAGAGCAGATAACAAATATTTATGATTGTGGTATCCCAAGAATTAATTCACTGTTGTAAACCTAAAATCTAGTATGTTCCTAAAAGTTTGGGAAGATGTTAAGACTCAAGCATTTCAATATTTTTACAAATTAGGTGTGTGCTCAGTTTGCAGTTTTGAAGTTGGGTCTTAATAATTCTTGGTTCATTTAGGCATCTTGCTATTCAATATCACAGTTAAAATATCTGAAATAAAAAGATTAGGTGTTTTTCATCTTAGTAAACTACAGTGAATTTTTAAAGGCTAATTGAATTATTCCAATAATAGTAATAAAACTAACAGAAGACTAGCCCTTGAACAAAATGAGTAATGACACATAGGCCCCAAAGCGATGTTTTATGTTGGTTGTTAAGTTTTAAAAATAGTACTAAATTCCATTTAAGCTGTACACGGAGCAACGAAAGCTGAGTTTATTGATGTTTCTCACTAAGGATTGAGAACCTGATCAGAAAAACTCAGTGTAGTAATGCAGAGTTCAAAGTGATGTGATGAAAATATTATTAAAGCACATTTACTAGTATATTGACGTCCTTATTAAGAATTTTATAATGACCATTACTATTACAGTTAGGCAATTAAATATATAGGATACTGCAAAAAGATAGTTGTATCCCCTTTTAGCATATTTTAGAGTTGTTCTGTGGAGTATTAAATCTGCAACAAGACAAATTCTCCTTTAGGAACAGTTATAAAGATTCTTGTGTTTTAGAAACTTCACTCTTGGAACTTCTTCATTTTTTATGCAAAATTTCAGAGTTAATACACTGTATTATATTTAATGGTGGTGGTGGATAAATTGATTTGGAAATACTTTTAAATTTTATTCCATTTTGCAGTAGGAATCAGTGGGTTGATACTTCCATCATGGACATTTTCCTACTCACACATAAAATTAAGCTGCTGTCACACTCCAGCCCCTGTAAAAACGGGAGTACTGATGGTTTTGTAATCTCTCCATGCACACAGCTGCCTTGAGCCAAACAATGAGAACAGCAGACTGTGGAGTCTCAGCATCTGTCTTTATCTTTCTGCCAGTGAGATGCTCACAACAATACTCCTTCTGCTGGCCACTCCCGCTAAGCATTAACAACATTGTTGGCAGGCTTAATTCAACTCCCATGTGCTTTTGCATTTCCAATACATTTAATTACACAATAACATACTATTTGTAACAAGATCTCTGCTCTGTTTAATGACAAACTGGACAGTGCACATCTAATGGCTATTAAATGCTCCTTTTTATTCAATTATAGATGTCATGTTCCTCTGTTATACTTTCACCAGATCCTCCAAATCTTTCACATTATATGAAGTTACTGCTTTTCTCATGGGCTGTCTTTTGAAGATTAAAGCGTGTTATTGAGTGTGTAACTAGCTAATATTTCTTTTCTCCAACATATTATTCAGACCTAAAAGCAACATTGTGTCCATTCTGAAGACTGGAACTGTAGCATATTAGGGGGGAAAAAGCCCCTCCAGAAACTTGAAATTACCTATTCAATTTGCATGCCACACTTTGAGGATATGAACTCTTAAGTTGCCATTCATATGGTACTTGCTATATTCAAAATTTAATCCACCTGCATCTTGAGCATTTTTAAGTGTTCAACTCCTTTGAAAATTGGTCTTAGATTAATAAGGAATTGAGAGGACAATCATATAGTGTGTAACTTGCAGACCTCGGAATACACATTGAAGCAAGGAGAATTAACAGTGTTAATGGTGATATGAAGAAACATATAGAAGGCTCAGGTTAGAGCTAGTGACAGGTAAATGGCAATAGAAAATGAGTAGAAAAGCAAAGAAAAAAGCATGCATCTTTGTTTTCAGAGTACGGTTAAGTGAGGTTTTATTATTTCAACAGAGATCAGAGTTTAATATTAGAACTACTAAGAAACACCAAAAGTGCCCTGTCCCAGAGTGGACACCCATCTCCCTGCATTCACTAAAAGAGGGAATTAGGAAAATTGTACCCCTAGTGAGAGGAATGAGTCTGAATAGTAGTACTTCTTTCACCTCACAGGAATAATCTGCACAAAAAATCACATCATAAAAATAGATATCATAATTATTATAGAAATAGAGTAAATGTTATTATTATTATAGTAAACATTAAAATAACTGTAGTTTTTGAGTTCAAAGTTATGTCAACCTTAAAATGCTTATTGACATGTACATCAAATTGGCTTAGAAATGCAAATCTACACCATTACTTGATGAGATTATGTCAGTGGTTTATTTATTTCAAGTGTAAAGGGGATCAATACTTTTTTTTTTCAAATAAGGTGGTACCAGCTTTTTTCTGATAGATGCACTATAGACAGAGTTACTGGTGTCATTTGAGCCCATGCATAATTATTAAAACACAGAATATGTCACTTTATGTGTCTTTGATATATTATACTGTATATATAATATAGTAATATAGTATATTACTACTGTATGGCCATACTAGTTATCATCTTACTCCCACATCAAAGAGTAATTTAGGTTCTTACTTGTTTAGATGATGGTCAGCAGTGGAAATTGATGACAGAAGTGTGTGAAATATCTTCTATCTTAGTTGGTCTCGCTGGATGCTCTCCAGATATCCTAAAGAATGAAAAAGGTTTGCAGAAAGCAGTACACTAGTGTGATATGTTTATAGAAATGTAGTGTGGAGAGATGATTCAGAAGGAGAGAGAAGCCCTGAAAATTCTAGTTTTGTGCAGCATTAAATGATCCTGTATCAGGATGACCAGGTTCTATTTTTTGTCTTTATTTAACAGAAAATTGCAAATTTGCTACAAGGTTTCAAGTAATGAAGTCGTGGAGATCAATGAATGTGACGATAAATAAAATTTGGATTCATAATCACATTACTTCTCTTATGCTGTTCTAGTAGCAAAATGCATAAATATTTATTTTCTGAATGAACAAATGGATTAATAGTCTAGCATTCATCAAGAGTACTGGTTGTGTCTCTAAGAGTAGACTCATGAGTTCCCATTCTTTCCTAACTTATTGTGACACTTTTCCCTCTCATCTCCATTATCTCATCGCATTGTGGCTGGCTTGTGCAGGAGAGCAAACTTTGTGAGCAATGGGTACAAATAATGATCTTCAGACTTACATATCTTGTTTTCTTTGCACAGCACTAAAAAGGGAGGAACAGAGTTTTGAGATCAAGTGGACAAATTTGTTTTCAGTTTTGCATGGTTTACTACCATGATTCATAGACACAAAAGAAACCTCCCAGAATTTTTCATAGCTCTGCAAAAAATCTTAAGATATATTTCATGATTCATCACATATTTTCTATCCCTAATTAGACTGTTACCTTGAAGGCAAAAGTCATTGTCATGGCAGAAGACATCATAACCTGGTTACATCACAACGTGCCCAAATTCAAAGAGCACACAATGAACTTATTTCTGATTCTTCAATCAGCCTGAGATTTATACAATACTTATTTAAAGGGCTGTAATAATGTCATCAGTGAATGTAGCTGAATTCTGTGTGAGCATGTAGAGTCCTTGTGTTTCTCCTTTTGCCAAGATACCCACTGCCACTCACCACTCACATTTGTTAGTCAATGTTGTGTTTTCCTGTGGGCTCAAGGAGTCCTCAAACGTTTGCTCTTCTTAAAATAGTCTGGTGTTTCCTCTTGTTCTACAAGTAGTGACTTCATATAACATTTTTCAAGGTTTTTGATCCTTAATGAAGTGGTTTGTGCTAGACATGAGACCTTACTCAGCCAGATTTCTGGGTTTTAGCTCTGGTCACTGAAAGAAATGGGCCAGTCAAAACAGCTACTCATTCCTGCATGAGAAATACTAGACTACTCTGTGGGCAGGCACTACGTTCATGCATCATTTTTCAGCGTCCCATCACGTTGACTTCAGGCATGCTACTGCTGCAGCAACTTGATACTATTACACAACTGCTCAGAATGACATCAGGAGCTTCAGGAGGTAATTACACATTACTCAGAAAAGTCCCTGGTCCAGGATTACCAACCCACAAACAATACTAAGATTGGGTACTAACCTAACATTTCGTGGAATTTAAATTACAGTGGATTACCACGCCATCTTCCTGGATTCCTGTGTTGTGCAGAACTATTACTTTTCTCAATCATCTTGCACTTTCTAGGTAAGCTTATTTTTGCAGGAGTCCAGTTTCCACTTCAAAGAACATCAACAACAGACTCTTTGGAACTTGCCTTGAATTCTTTCCTCCAGTGTTTCTTGTCAATCACACATTTCAAAATATGCATTTTATTTTACACTTAGCATCTATCTAATCCTCCATTAGCCTCAAGCAACTGGGTTTTTTAATGTCCTCTTTATATTGAAGAGGTATTTGGAGTTTTTTCTCTACAATCAAATCACCATTCCATTAATTTTAGAAAAAATTCCACTAGAGGCCTTTAGATCCCATGAAAAGAATTTTCAGAAGTCTTCAAATAATTTTGCCATGTTGCTGTGTATTCTTAAAAATTTCTACAACCTATAGTTTACAGGCTGCATGGGGCTTTCCAGACTCTGCCTTCACTGTTTTAAGTGCAATGAGGTTTATATTTCCAAAATAATATTCCAAATGTTTTGAGAAGTAATGCTTCATTTCAGTTGGATATCTTTGTAGCAGGGATTTTCCCCGAACTTGGTGCTTTTTTTAGAAATACTATTTTTTCTGAAAATTATTCAATTTTTAAAATATAATACTTCAGTGAATTCCAAAAAAATTTCTTAATGCAAAGGATCAAGGTATATTTATTAGACAGCTGTACTGTGAAATCTAGACAGGGTGATTTTGCATTCTCACCTGACCTCTAGAAGAGGCATGCCCAGCATGCAGCTGAAATACACAGCAGTTTGTGCAGCAATTTCTGCTTCTTTACAATCCTCTTGACGCCTTCTTGAGCTCCTAGGCACTTTTTCTGGGATTTGGGCACTTTTGGGAGGGCACTGAGGATGCCTGTTTCTTCCAGGTGAGGCTAAGGTAAGGGTGGCTCTAGCAGCTTCTGCGGAGCTCTGCCAGCTGTCCTTGAGCAGCAGTGCCACTGCAGGGAGGTCAGGCCCCTTCTGGCCGGTGCCAGGGTGAGGACTCTGTAGGAGCAGTTTGTGCAGCCATGGCAGAGGCAGCCAGGAGATGCAGCAGGTGGCTCAGCAGTTTGTGCAGGAGGGCTTAAAGAGGCCAGCAAACCTTCTCAAACCCCTAAGGACGTCCAGCATGCACGTCCTTAGGCGGGGTGGTCAGAAGGCACAGGACCCAAACACTACTGAAGGAGCAGTGACAGCTGTTTGCTGTCAGACTTTCCTACCCAGATGGAGGACACAGCTGTCTGTCCATAGGGCCCCACGCACTACAATCCTCTCTTGGTTATTTTGAATGTTCATGGTGACTGGGAGAGGCTCCTGGAGACTGGAAAAGAGCAAATATCACTTCTGTCTTCACAAAGGAAGGTACAGGGAACTACAGGCCAATTTCCTCTTTCTTTTTCCTGAAAGAGGAAATCTTCCTGAAAACCATTTCCAAAACACGGAGGACAAGAAGGTGATTGGGATAGTCTGCATGAATTTATGAAAGGAAAATTTTACTTGACCAAATACATTGCTTTCTACTATGATGTGACTAGCTAGGTGGATGACAGGTGAGCAGAAGATGCCAACCTCAGCTTCAGCAAAGCCTTTGGCATTATCTCCCATTATCATTGTAGACAAAGTGACAAAGTACAGATTTGATGAGTGGATGGTGAGGTGGATTGAAAACCATCGGAAAAACAAGGTCCAGAAATTTTTCATTAGGGGCACAATGTCCGCTTGGAGACGAGTCTTTAGTGGTGTACCCCACTAATGGGGCTGCTGCTAGAGCCAGTAGTGTCCAGTGTCCTCATTAACAGCCTGGGCAGTGGGGCAGAATGTAGCAGAGAACTGGGGCAGAAGAGATCACATGAAGCTCAACAAGAGCAAATGCAAAATTCAGCACCTCTTGGGTGAGCATACACTGAAAACAAACTGTTTTGAAGAAAGCTTTGTGTAGAAGAACTGTTAGGACAATAAGCAGATCATGAGCCAGCAGCACATCCTTGTGGCCTAAAACAGGCCAATATCCCGGCCTGCATTTGAAAGAGCACTGCCAACAGGTCAAGGGAGATATCCTTCCCCTTTGCTCAGCTCTGGTGAGACCACCTCAAGGAAGACACAGACTTCCTCAGGGGTGTCAAGGTGCAAATGGAAAAACTTCCATGGAAGGAGAGACTGAGAGCTGGGACTCTTCAGCCTGGAGAAGGCTCAGTGGGAATCTAATCAGTGTGTAAATATCTGATGTGAGGGAATAAAGAAGAGGGAGACACATTTTCCTCAGTAGTAGCTGATGACAGGACAAGAGGCAATGGGTAGGAAATTAATTACAACAACAGCAACAGAAAAAACAAACAAACAAAAAAACCAAAACACCCAGAAAATTCTATCTGAACACAAAAAAGCACTTTCTTATTGTGCTGTTCATGAAATACTGATACAGGCTGCCCAGAGAGGTTGTGGAGTCTCCATCTGTGGAGATATTCAAAAGCCAAGTAGACACAGTCCTGGACAATTGATCCTGCTTGAGGACAGGGATTATACTAAGTGATCTCACGACTTTCCTCCAACCCTGGCAATTCAGTGATTTTTATGTGACTAGCTATAGCTTATTCTCAGCATAGCTACAACAACTTCATTTTTATGGATTAATAAAATTTTTAAAAAGTCTTTTATATGTATTTAAACAGATTATTTCTCCATCATGGTGGTTTCCCTAGTTCCAGTGGTGAATTGAGTTCAAGTATTTAAAAATCTTTCTGCAATATCACAGCCATATCCTTGACTCTATGTTCCTTGGGATGTTGCAGGTGTCCTGAAGTAAATATTTTTGAAAGAACTTCCTTATTTCCAATAGTTGTGTTTATAATACAAAATACTTCACTTAAGAGGAAGTTATTTTAGCATTATCTTAGTAATAAATTAAATACCTCATAAAACTAGGAATCTGTTGTCATATCTAGTATTTCAACATTGATTTCACTAAAATTACATGTTTGGAGGGACTCTGAGGGATTGCAATATTTGCCTTATGTTAATAATCAGCTTACTCTCTGAGATTACAAGTTTTTCTCATCAAGCATGAACAAAGGTAGTTTGACAGAGTGGAAAATCTTCCTAAATAAATGGATGGAGAGCTGTTAGATTTTCTTAACATAATTATTTAGAGTGGCATCAAAATTAATTTAAATTCTGATTACATTTTCTGATTTATAGAACATTAATATTTCTTTGACACAATTTCTTTTCCAGTTCAGTGAATAAATGTTATAAACCAGTTATAAAACAAACCTTACAGAACAATGATAATGTCTGCATTGCAGGTCAGCCTCCTGGCACAATGCAAAACATTTTCTTCACAGCTAAAGCTCTGTAGTTTTGGAATCTCTTTTGATCTTTTCAGTCATTGACTTTGATGTAAGTTGTTTTTAAACAGGCAAAGCTCCAATCTGATTTAAGTTAGAGTTCTGTATGTTCCTTCACTCTGACATTTAACAGTCCAAAAATGCTTAATGTAAAACAGTTTTTTTCCCAGAATGTCATTGAAGTACATATCCAGTAAATTAGGATACAGCCTAAAAATATTTATTTTTCCCACTTTGGCATTTAAAAATTGAATGAAACAGTTATAATTTAGAATGATGAAAATAGATTTTTCAATTAGAAAAATATTTTTTTCCCTTGTCAATTTCCACTGTAGAAATTGAAACCTAACTTTTAATGGAATGACAGAAATGGTATAACTTTTAAGAGGCTCTTTTAGAATTTCAGACTTTCTTCCAAATACTCTGTTATTAATGTTTCTTTTAATGTCTTTTAGCTGAAGTTGTAGAAGTATGAGAGAATAAGAAATTATATCTAATAATAAAAATTAAGGTATAAACTATCTAAATATAGTTTAAAACTGTTTCTATGAGTGGTTTTGAACTAAAATTTAACTTTTATGGATACACTTGAAAAATTGTGATGGATTTCATCTAGAAATTTTTTTGGCAAAAGAGGTCATGGCATTTGACTTCTTGGCATTGCTATGCCTGTTTAGGGACTTATTTTTATTTGTTACACTCATTTCAATTTTATGTAACCTGGCTCGGTAATCCCTTTAAGCATTTTATTTATGTCACAATGAAGAAACTAGAAATTTTGTAAATCATTCCTAAAATGGTTTTGGAAACCCAAGATTGAGTGCAGGAAGGCTTCTGCATGAGAAGCTTCCTACTGACTTTTCTCCCAAAGCAGAGGATTAGGCTCTGTGTGCTCTACTCTTCTGTGAGCCACGTTTCTGTGAAAGGTTTTAGTGGGGTATGCTGAACAGACTTGCACTTGATTTCTGCAAACGTTTTAATTTCTTGCCTTCTGGCCTTATTCCTGTGATTTTGTTCAGGTTTAACATCTAATACAGAGGCTAATTTGTAATATACTGGTTACCATAATGCGTCCTCAAGGCCAAAGTTAATAGGATTGAAAAAGGGATTGAACATTCAAATCCTAACACTGTATTACTGAAGTTAACAAGGTTTCATTGTCTGCAACATAGCTTTTCAATTTAGGGGAGAGACTGTCCCAACTCTTGCTGTAATCTGAGATAGCGTAGGCGCTGGAACTGGCACTTGGCTGCTTGGTGGCAACTTTGGGCGTCAGGAGGAAGAGTTTTTTAACTGCCCAGAGGTCAATCTGGCTGCATTTAGGTACTCAAGGTGCTGACAGGCATCTGTGGGTCAGGCACTGTGTGACAGGGGTCTTTAACTCCCCACTCACCTCCTGTTTTGGTTATATCTGTGCCTTTTTAAGTCTGGTTTTGAGGATTAACCAAGGCTATCAGAGTGTAGTTTGGCAAAAAAAAAAATTACATAAACCTCATTAATTTTGCATAACAACTACGGTAGTTAAGACTTTAAAGCCAGATTTCTATTTTCCCTAGAACTATTTCTTGTTTTGAAATGTGATTATGTGTTTCAAGAACCACTAATTAGCACTTTCCCTTGAAAATTCACATGATTTATTCTAAGAACTTTTACCTTCATACTAAAATGTAGATCTTTAAATTATTAACTCCATAAATCATGTCAGTGTTCCTACATAACTGCTTCATTTCATCCTTAAATAATCCACAGTTTATTTTTAAACACTAGGATTAGAGATCTTACTCCTCTAAAGTTAGAGAGATGTGAATAGATGGATATGGCATGATACAGCAGGGGGTTACAATACAGATTTTGAATTCTTGCACTGTGTGCTGGACCTGCAGCATTGCCCAGGAGCAGCAGTCAGAACCAGAGCACAAATCCTATGGGAGGATGGCCAGAGCCTCTCGTCTGAACAGCTTTCCATCTCATGTCAGGCAAAGCTCATCAAGTAATTTCAATTCACAGAAGGGGTGAAGGAAAACAGAAATAAAGAATGCAGCTGACCACATACTTCAGCTAGGCACTCAGATGGGTTTCCTGAAGCATATAATCTCTCATTTACTTTATTTTTAGTATTTTATCCTTTTTTGCCTCTAACCAAGCAGTTGTTATTTGAATGATTTGTCATTTGAATGATCTAGCTGAAGTCTGTCCTTTGGGAAAGAGGAAAGTAGCCTGCTGTACAAATTAGTTGGGGGCAAGAGTCAAGGGAACAGCACACAATAGCAGTAACATCTAGAAAACTTCTTATCACATTGATTGGCAGCAAAACTATGTGCAGCACAAGGGAAATAGCCAGCAACTCTTTTGGTCTTCTTCAGGTATTCTAAGTAGCATTAGACAACTTGTTGACACCACATATCATTTTTAAGTGAATGTAGGTGGTATTGCATTTTTTATTTAGTTAAAGGAACAATATGATGCCTAGGACATTTATTTCTATTTTGAGTTGTTTTATAACCTCAATATTTGCTCAGTGTTCTAAGCTAAATGAAGGTAACAGGCCTCCTGTGTGGGCTGTCAGCCCTCTGCACAGCAGAGTGGCAATAAATACAGCTCTCATAGGGCTACCAAGGCCCACAGCTGAGCAGGAGATGGGAGCTGCGGCTCTCTGCTAAGCCCACTCTATAAACCAGAGAGGGCACTGAGATGTTTTTCATTTTTTTCTTGCCAGAAGGATGACTCAAAATCAAAATGTAAATATTTAGTCATGGTCTGGCTCATGGTCTGCCCAAGGCAGCATCATAATAGGCTCATCAAAAACATTATTCTCATTGTTTTAATTACCCTAAACAGAGCCATAAACCAGTATTTTCTGCTTACACTCTTACTACAGTAAAAATATATGTATTTTTCCCCCTGCTGATGCTGAGAAGTCATAGAGAAGCAGGAGTGTTGAAAAGTAGGTGGAGTTTTGGGTATTTCTAACATTGAAGTCTCTGTATCTGAAAGGCATTGCTGAAAGGTAGTGGCCTGGTATTAAATTTAAAATACCAGAGAGGTTACAAAGGTGCTTGGAGGCAAAAAAAAAGGACTTTCATTACTCTAGGAAAAGGTTATGTCTCATACTGATCTGTGTGCTTGTTTTACATGCAATATTGCATGTAAATAATAATGCCTAATAATATAATGATGGGATAAAAAAGTGGGGGAAATGTTTCCTCTGTGTTTCACGTGTTTTAGTAATTATTAAATGATGGTGAAAAATAAATATCCCTTTTTTTTTAATAACTTGGTTTTGGTTTTGATTTTTTTCAGAAAATTCATCAAGTTTTGTTTTTGTTATGTCATAAATCACATTTTAGTTCATCTTGTAAACAGAGATAAAATTGCCTTCCCAATATATTCCATGTTTTCCTGTGTAATTAACACCTCGTTCACAGTTGTGGCTGCCAGTCAAAGCCCTGTCTTCTTCATCCTGACACTTCCTTGATACTTTGTTTAGACTGCTGTGACTTTAAGTGTCATCCTCAGGATACTTTAGATAAGTTCAAACAGGAAAAGGAAGGTGGCTTCGAGAAGTCAACACTGTAGATTATTATAACTCGGAGGGACTATTTTAAAAGTATGGAGTAATTTATCTTTGTTTATTACATTATTACCTCTCAGTCTGTTTTTCCCACTTTCTAAGGGAAGTTTACTGGTTGTTTTTTTTTTTATTTTGTTTTGGTTTTGGTTTGTTGTTTGTTTTTTTTTTTTAAGTCAGGAAATATCAGTTTCCACCTGTATTTCCGGAGTAGAGATCAGTCCAAAAGTATAGATGTAGCTGTCTGCAGCCCCCTTTGCTTGTGCATGTGTGCCCTGGCAGGCCAAGCAAGCTTCTCAGTCGCTCACTGAGCAGCATCAGTGAGGTGACCAAAGTCAAAACCTGCCCCACCTTAGCCCAGCTGAGCTGCCAGCCCTAGCTGGTCCTGGGGCTGCAGGGACAGTGTTACCAGCACAGCAGAGTTCGTGCTGGGGGTGGGTAGTAAGGGCCAGTAGAGCCTTGAGCCCAGTCTAAGCACCTAGTACTGTATTTTGGTTCTAAAAAATTACCCTTAGCTGCCCCAGTTAGAGCTCTGCATGTGCAAGTACTGGTGGGATTAAACAGCTCAGCACATAACATATGTCTCAGCTAGTTAAGACCCAGGAATTTGGCACTCCAAATATGCTGAGGTGGTTTTGTTTCACTCTGACTGGCTGAGGATGTTCATAAAACCGTGGTGGCAGTGTACATGTTGTGTGGCACAACCCAATGGCTGAAACACATCCACACAATCTTGGTTCTGTTTCTTCTTCAGCTTGAAGGGCTTCAGATACCTACCACTCTCAGGAGAGTCCCTGGCTTCTAGGCAAGAGGTTGTCCTGGAGAGCTGCAGGGTGTGAGGGAGAGGGATTTTCCACCCTTACTGTCATCCCCTCAGCATAGATCAAGATTAATGAAAGGCATAGCTTGAGAGTGCTTTCCTACAGATCAGGGCTCTCACCTGGAAATTGCAAAACTGGATTTCTTTCTGTTCCTGAGAATACTTCTGCAATCTATGTGACACTGTTATTTAAGAAACTACAGAAGCAGGCTTAGAAGTAGGGAGCATAGCTTACAGAAATATCCCTATGTGTTAATTGTGAACTGTCAGCCAGAATTTTATTTTTTTTTACTTTTTAAGCCAAGTTTTCACCAGGACACCCCCCTAACGTTTGACATTAATTTACATTTGCCATATGCAAGGGAAAAGTTTACTCTTAATGGATATAACACTTTTCTTCTTTGCCATTTGCACCTAGATATTAGTTGTTCTCAGCTGTTGTTTCTAAAAAATGTGCATCAGATTTCAGCTTGGCAATAAAGATGTTAATTCCTGTAAATTACTTCCATTTTTATGTTGATCTTCCTATAAAAAGCATATGTGAAACAGTTGTTCAAGCAAACTCTGTACTAAAAAATTGTAATAGTTACATATGCAAGTGTTTTTTAGAAACTGAGTGCAAAGTCTCCCTTAAGTAGACTTTTATGGACTTTATGTTTTAATGCAAATGGTTTTGCATGTGCATTATATATACACAGATGGTAGTAATTGCACAAAGAAGGTGAGTTGTTTTTGCAAATAAATCTCTGGCTTTTGTGCTCATTATCACATCCCAGAGAAGAAGAAGGTATATGTGTTTGTTAATTGAGTTACATTGCACATATGTACTGGCTGTGGTGCAGCGCAGTTTTACATCCCAAGTTCTGGTGTATTCATACAAATATAATTTCTTTACACCTCATCAAGGTACTTTGTTAATAACCCTATGTGCACTCAAATTTGAGACAAAACTTTAAACTGTGACATTGTTACCAGGATGGAGATGCAAATATAGCTTGTTATAACTATTAAAAGCAATCCTAGAACTACTCATATTAGAAGTATTGCAGTGACTGATACAGAGCATTCATTTTGGATGGATTTGGTTGGTGTGTTGGTTTTTTTTCCTGCTAATACATAAGGCAACAAATCTTTCTTAAAATTCTGATTCCAAATCAGTCCCTAACCACAGCATTTATAAATGTCTGTTGTAATTTTTTGTTTCTAGGGGAGACGAGGCAAACCAGGCCTTCCAGGAAAACCGGGGCCACCAGGACCTCCTGTGAGTAACTAATGAGGGGAATGGGAAATTTTCACTCTGTCCTTGGACTTTGTTAACTCTTTTATAGCAGGTTACTGGATCATAATTATAGTAAAAAATAATTGATATGTGTGTACTCTGCTGTATCAAACACCTGCTACTGGTAGACTTTTGTTGCAGCACATAAAAAAGGACTGGGTCCACAAGTGGGAGGGACTACACAGGAGGGAAAGAACAAGATGGAAACTTCAGCAGAAGAAGCAGAAATTGGCATTTCAAAGAAAGACTGGCCATGTATGCTAGCCGTGAATACTGTGCTTTCATTCCCTTTGCAAAATGCATGATGCTCTGTAGAAGAAGGGATAATTTCTGTCTCAGAGGGGTAATTTGAAAGATGAAGGACTGTGTGAAGCATGTGCCAACTGTCTGAATGATGGGGAGGATTATACCCAGCACTGGAATGAGCACTCAGCTGTAGTTCAAATGAGTTGACTGAAGAATTAAAAAGATTAAGAAATACATGACTTTATGAAAGGATTTGTAATATGAAGAACTAAAGGGTTTAGCTCAGATTTAAGAGGTTTGGGATTTTCTTTTTCTTCTATATTTTTTTAAAAAAAGATAAAGGAATTAAAATTCAAGTCAGGCATGAATGTATATTAGTCTTCAATGAAAGCAGCCTTTTTTGTTAGAGGAAGACTTGGTCATATTTATAAAATTCTCTGTACATTGTATTGTAAAAATGCTGTCATGCACAAATGCAAAACAGCTATTTGTGGATTAAGTAAACTTCTGCTGCTTTACATTCTTAATATAAAACAAAAAAGTTATGATTCTATCTTTTGTGTAACTGGATAAAGGCTAGTGGTTTACACATCTGAACATTTGACTCAAATTTGTTTCAACCTGGTCTTATATGTAGAGAAGAGAATAATGCACTGCTGCATGGTACACAATGAGTAAAATGAAACAGATGTCATCTACCCTCATCCAAAACCAAAACTGCATACATTTCATAAATAATTTTTTCTTGCGAAATGTGTTCAGAAAGAGGCGTTTATGATGGAATTCATTTATCCTGCATAAGATCAGTTAAAAATCCCTCCCTTTCACTCTTTTGAGTGAAACAAGCCTTGCTTGTTTGAGTCCTTTGCACAGTCCTAATGCTGAAATGGTATTGCAGATTGCAGGAGGCCAAACAGAGGAAAGGACTGATGCAGAATCTTTCTTAATACAAGTGCCAAATATAACCTTTAAAGGATAAAAAAGCAAACCATAGCAGAGGTCAATGTTAGACCTAATCTACTTAGCTTTTTGTGAGCTAGTGAAAAGCTGTTTCTGTGTTACAGATTTCTGCCATCCTAGATTTGCTGGCAGGTCAGACTTGTGAAGATGTATGATGCTTGACAGATATACCAGAAATCTTGAGAGGAAGCTAAATTGCACTTCTATTACTGAGATGTAGCTCAGATTTTCTTACAGCAAGTGGAAAGCTCAACTTTGTCAGCATGGCAACGTCACTACATGGAACTCTGTTGGGTACTGTAGCCTAGTACAACATACAGAGAAGCATTCCTTAAACAGCCATGGCCAAAATACTGGTTTAAAGTACTTGTTTCTGGTATAACATTCTTGATGCACTCCTCTCTTTGAATACAGCTATACCATCATCTTGTGTTCCTCTTCCAAGGCTGAGAAGATAACACATAGAAAAGGCGTACTCTAAAAGCAGTAATGCCTGCTAACATGCATTGGCAAGATCCCCATGCTTCAAGTGCCTCAGCTTGTATGCACCAAAAAAACTTCAACAGGACCCATCATTCCCCCTCTCTTTCTCAAGGCTCAAACTCTATTCAGTTTTGCTGTGCTTCCAGTTACCCCTCTCTCCTAATAGCGAGCAACTTCTTCATGCACGTGGATGCATTGTTAGCCCTTACTTTGGCTTTTCCAAAGAGCAACAGAACAGTCACACCTGCAGGGTGGTTGCTGTCATAACTTTGGCATACACAGGGTACAGAGTGGTTAACAGATGGACTGAATATGTAAAAATTAGACTCTCCAGTATAAAAAAAAAAAAAAAAAGGGTTTTGGCTGATGTTTCAAAAAAATAGGAAATTTGTTTTTGAGAAAAATGAGATTCATTGATTGTTAGGGCAACTAGAGCATGCAGTTTGTGATTGAAATTAACAAATTTACCTAATTTACTTATCAGTTTATGCCATGATGTTGAGTATTGCATTTAGATATTAGTGCAGTCAAGTACTCAGTACTGACAAAAAAAAAAAAGAAAACATAAAAAGTGTGATAAGAAAATCCAGTACTCAAGGTATTTATTATAAAGGACAGTCCTAATAACAATGTGCACATATAGGGACTTGTGGGGAAAAGACTGAGGTAAAATTAAAGAAAACTGGAAAGTTACAAAAATTGCAGTCAGCATACATGCTGTGCTTTCATGTGACAGGAGTGTAAAAGCACCTGCTAGCAGTCAAAAATCTACTTGGAGCATGGCAGCATTTTAGACTTTTCTAACCTTCTCCCAATATCTCATCTTTTTTTTTTTTTTTTCCCTAACCTAATTTCTAGGGATTTTTTTCAGTAAAATTAATGCTTGGTGTGAGTTTCTAGTCCCTTAACATCATCTGCATAGCTTTGGTTGAAAACCTTTATCACTGTCAGAAACATAGATTGATTGGCATCTGGTAATGAAACTATTCAGTTAAAGTGGCACTTCCTATGAAATTTCTTCCAGATAGCCTTTCTTTTTTGTCTTTTTTTTTCCTCCTGATCCTTTCTTTTATGTTATTTTTTTTTCCTTTGGAATAAGTCCTCTGCTCACAAAAGGCAAGGAGCCTATGAGGATTTTTATTGATCAGCTATGAAATGTTTTTTTGTAAAATTATGGAATATATTCGTCCTTTGTTTAAAGTCTATTACATATTATAGACTTTTAAGGTGTTCTTTGATTCCCTTCTGGTTCAGAATTGGTGGCTTGCATCCTTGCTGTCGGCTGTTGTTTTTGAGTACTGTTCTGTTATTTCAGCGCAGGAGAGCTGAGATGTGAGCCCACACCCGTCTCAATCCAGCAGGTAGCAATTTGTGCTGAACACAAGAATCCAAGTAGAGCGGCAGCTCCCTCTAGTGCTTTTTGGCCTTTTCTCCACTTTTAAAGCTCCTGGATAGCAGTGAAAATCTTCTGTTAAACACACTATTCACTTTGCTCTCACAAGCATTCTGAAAATTGTGGTTGTAAAATCAGTATCTCTGTACCCTTCAAATGTATTTTATGTATTTGCCTACTTCCATTTTCTTCTGAAGTCTTCTGAAAGAGAGACTGTCACATGCTGTTATCCTGCTCAGCATGGCTCTTCACTGAAATTGAAATGCTGATTTTATGAAACAAAAAGAATTACTATGATAATAGGATGCTTTAAGGTTGTAAGAACAGCATTTTGATCAGACTGCAGAACTGAGCTGATTGCTTTCTTCTGCCATAGCTGCTAACTTAAATTCCATAGGATTCAGCAACACAGGATGGGGTCCCTGATGTCTGTTACTGTTGAGGTTGGGAGTTTATTGATTATTTATTTTTACCTTTGAATGAATCAGCAGGTTTACATAGAATCAACCCATTTACATAGATAGGTTGGAGAAGAGAAAAAAAAAAAAAAAGGAGTTTTATTCATTTCTTCATTGAGGCTTAACTTTATCTTTCCTGTCCTAATTTTCTCTGTCTCTACTAGAACTGTTATGACTGGAGCAATTCCATTTCTTAATAGCTCCCATTTTAGTGAGCTACCTTGTTTTTAAAATCAAGAGTGCTAAGCTAGAGTTGTGCTGCAAACTTGTCCCAGTATAACAAAAAAATTCTTTGGGATGAGTCTGACTTCTGCCCAGTTATTCTTTAGCAGAAGTGAAATGTTATCAGCACTGGTTTGTAAAGGTTAGAAGCATGAGGACTGCCTGTTCTGGCCAAACACAATCTTGTCCAACCTACCTGTGACAGAGGTGGGAAAGAACCACCTAAGTTCTGGTGGGTGTGTTAAATCACTGGCTAGTAAACTGTAATCACAATTATTCATTCTCTTAAATTGATACATCCAAGCTAAGCTAATGTTTTCACCCAATAGATATAATTTCACAGTTGCTATAGCTTTTGAAGCTTACTATTCAGTTTATCATTTACCTTTGCAAGAGGCTGAATTTCATATTTTTTATCTTCTTAAGTATTTTTGGAAGATAAGCTTTGTATTACTCCCTAAAGTTTTAAATTAAAACAGGGTTTCATTTTTGTCTGCATTGCATGTGATGTAGTAGAGGTGTTCACTTGATCTTCTTCATTTAGTTACGTACACTTTTGGTGTTGTGATTCAATACATATGTCAGTGCCCCCAAACTAGTTATCTTAAGTAGCCAGCAGTTCACCTTGGAAATTTCATTTCCTCTGCCTCAGGAAATATTGTCATTCCTCTACCAATATTTTGGGAGCGAGTGAATGTTATCGCTTAATTACTATAAAGAAAAAAATCAAAGCAATGATAAGTGAAAATTGTCAATAGCATTTCTGGTTTTCCTGGACTTTCAGCTGCTTCTTAGAAGAATATTGGAAAGGCTTACATTATAGTGTGGGAATGGCTGGCAAAGGTTGGTCATATTGCTTGTTTCTATGCATTAAGTTTTTTATCCATATCAAAATGTAATTTATTTCTTGTGTGCTATTGTGACAGACGTCATGTTTTCATCATTCTTTCCATTTGCTCTTTGGAATAGTTATGCGGTATTGTACATCTGCCCTGATAAGTTTCATGATGTTTTGCATTAAAATAAACAGATAAACAGTGTCTTATTTTAATGGGCAGGCACCAAAGTGAAATACAGGGATAAAGTAACTGTGCTGAGTCACTTGCAGACTGTGTTCTCTGAAATGGCCTATTTTTGAGATGCAACCAATGCAATTTACTTGTTACCCGTTTTATGCATGGACTGTGAGATTGGGTAGATTTTTTCAACAGTCTCATCTTTACAGAAATGCAGGTGAACTATAAAAGTTAAGGGAGGAAAATACATTGTAAACCCCAGTAATTTCACGGTTCGGAGCTATTTCCCTTTAAGCACCTGTGTTTCTATTCCTGCCTTGTCTGTAGAAATAACATCTGAAACCTGTTTGCAATTTTGGAAAACAATCAGGACACATTTTCAGTTCTTTTCTTATTCATACAACTCTACTCTGTGTGCTTCACTTCTGTCAATTACACAACTTGATATTAGAAAAAAAAGGAAACCCTGCTCAAGTGAGCTTCAAAGTGGCAGATGTGCAAAATTCTCATTCAAAAGCTAGAAACTGCTGGTACAATAATTCTTCAACTGTTGTTAATTTCATTGCTTCTCCACTTTCAAACCAATGCTGCTGGGGTTTTTTAGCCTGTAGAGACTTCAGAGTAGATTGTGCAACTATATTAGTGTAGTGAAACTGTGGAAGAAAAGAGACTGTGGTTTAAGAAATTAAGTCTTGAGCAAAAATATTTTCTGTTGTTGTACACTTGTTTTACTAGCTTTTTATTATAGAAAAAATGATAGAAACATAAAATTATTAAATTTATGTCAATTTTTGGAAAATGGAAATACTAAACTGGTAACTCAAAGGCTGTGGCATAGTCAAAAATGCAACCCAAATGCCTAAAGTTCTCCTTGACTGTCTTAGTCATGAGACATTCTGGAAATTTTTAAGGATATGTTTGTTTCTCAAAATTGTGCCAATGTACTTTTCATCCTGTCAAAAATTATTTATTTATGTACAAATAATAACTGAGAGTTTGAGGTTGATGGCAGCATTAAGTTCTTCCTGGGTTGTGTGGCTGCAGCAGTTTCAGTGGTGGAAAAACAATAAAAGAAGCATGGTACATGATGTCAAATGCAAAGGGAGAATAAGTTCTTCTTTTTGACTCGTTGCAGGATTTCAGAATTCTCCAGGAATCCTGGGTTCAAGGATTCAACACAGCAGGTTTACAGTGCTGATGTTGAGATGTCTAGGCAGGGTCTTTATGCTTCAGTTTCAGTTCTGAATTGCCAGCTTTATTATGGATATCAAAATAAAAATCCTGCCATTAACTTTAGAAATCAGAGTGGAGTGAGATCTCAGTGAAGACATCATGACCATATTGATCTTATTTTTAACATAAATTTGAAGTGACAATTCACTTTGAAATAACAGGAATGCAGGAGTGCACTTTTGTCTCTTCCAATTTAGGGAAGAAGGAGGGAGTGAAACACCTGAGATATTTCATGTGGCCTCCAAGTTTTCCTAGTATCCACACTAAGACAAAGCTGCAGAGGGCGAATTGTAATTATAAAAGGCCTCAGAGGAGAAAAGTTGCTTTTGTGCCCTGTCTGTATTACAATCGGGTCAACCAGGCTAAATTAGTTACTTGAATATATTGTAATCTTATTAATACAGTTAAACGTTTCTTACAGCCATCATGAGTGGTTGTTGTTCATACTGCATTATGGGAAGGCTTCAACTCAAAGAGAGTAACTACACCAATTTGTAAATTTAATTGAGTCTTAGTTCACAAGAACTGACTGTACTTTCTGTGTTCTGCTCCATCAACCAAACTTAAAAATCTCATTGAGGGCATGCTTTTTGGCAGAATATGCCTAAAAATGGGAGGATTTAATGTCCAAAAATGTTTTTTTCCTGAGCACATTTTTCAGTGTTTCTGTCCTAAATGTTCATTTGATCAGGAAGTTCTTTTTTCAGTGTTCAATTTCTTCATGAAAGGTGTATTTAAGTAAAAATTTGCAATGCTAATAAAACTAGAAAGTTAATATTCTGGAGAATTCTTGCTTTCCTCAATTTCATTTACTGTACTCCCAGGTTAAAAACGTTGCTGTTCACTCACACTAGGAGCCACTTCTACATCAAAACTTGTGCTTTGAGTTAGTGGAAAGAGTTTTAAAAGGCTGCAGAACAAGAATGTTGTTCATACAAGAAGGGACTTGTAATAAAATTTATATGGATTTCACTTCTGCCTTCTCTGACTGACTAGTTCACTTGAAAATAAGTTGGTAGTTTTCAAAATTCAGATATTTAAAAACTAACTTTCTTCTTCCTCTGTGCCAGAAAAAAGAAATAATGAAGTTACAGAAGATAATTTACCGTACACTCAAAAAAAAACCAAAAACCTTTTACATCTCCACTGCTCTTTAAAAAAAGATATGCAAACATAAAATTATTTAAATTAAAATGACTTTCTGATGCATGTTTTTCCATATAGGGTCCATCTGGACTAAAAGGAATCCTGGAGTCATTGAACAAGCATTATAATGAGGTATGGAGATTTGATTTGGCTTCTGTGTGGGTTTATGACTAAACAGTATCTAAGGTAGAAATGACTACAGTTTTAATTCCTGTGAACCACATGCCAAATTAATTCAGAAGAGAATTTCTTTGCTGCCCCCTTTCTGCATCCCTTTTACAAGTTTCAGTCCACACTCTCATCACATTCCTGCCTTGTCATCTATCTTGCTGCCATGTGTCTTGCCTCCCATCCATCTTCTACTTACTTGGTTTTGACTGGTGAAACTCAGAAAGGAAACGTCTGGACCACCTGGCTGTTACTGTGAAGCACCAGCTCCCCAATTTTAATTGCTTTAAACTGAACTTGACATTTCTTTCTTGACCAACTCTGTCATGATTCTAAGAGTAAAATAGAAAGACAAGGAGGCATAATTTTGAAAAGATCTGCCAGCAGTCCATGAGAATTGTCCTTATGTTTGTATTTGGGACTAATAAAAATACTGTGTCAATTATAAAACCACCTGCAGCTAAAAGAATTTAAAAGAAAGGGAAAAAAAAGTTAAAATTGCATAGGACTGTGTTCAACTTGACAGAGTTTTTACCTTCTTACTGCAGGTATTTCAAGTCATTTAAGCTGTGGTAGTGTCTGCCATTGTATGAGAATAGAGAAGTTTGCTTAATTGATTTGGGAGTATGTAACCTCTCTGATCAGAAAACCATTTTGTTCAAAAATTCAAGATGTACTATTACAGCATTATTTCCCCAGTACAGTGGTTAATGTGTGTATCACAACTTAAGTCATGCAGGTCAAGCCTGGAGGGAATTAATTTATTTTAATATTAGAATGCATTAACTATACACGAATAGAATGCCCATGTATTCAGGGTATTTTTCTTATTTAACATTCCCAGATGAGTGCTAAAATCTTTCTTTGAACAGGGATTCTGTAGTTAAATTCACGTCAAACATACCTTTCCAGCTGCTTTTATCACTGAAGTGAATTCTTTGATATTAATTATGATATTTAATCCATCCCAAATCAGTACATCACCTTAGAAGCATGTATTAGGAGTTAAACATAGAGTATTATGCCTATTTTTTTTATGCCTAGAGACTTAATTTTTGTATTTGGTCTCTTGCTTCATATATATTTGTTGAAGTTTCACATATTTTGGCTTTCACTTTTGGTTTCCTTACCAATTTCTTTTTCCTACCAAAGAGCTTTAACTGATACCAGCACTGTTTCCTCTATTGATACCATATTTTTGTAACTCATTCCCCACCTCTGCCTTATCAATCTCTTTAATCCTGATAGTCCCTTTAAGGTTAATTCTGCAAGAGGAAATACAAACAGTGATGATCTCCAGGAAATGACACACATCTGTCTCCAAAAATCATGTTTCTTATAATTATAATGCTCTAAGTAATCTTAATGTGGCTAATATTTCCTAATTAACAGTCTTCTGTAAAAAAATGTAGACCAGCTGGTGTGTGTCTATAAATTAATTATCTTTTAAATCCTGGATAGCTATCAACTTTTTTCTTACTTCAACTGCCTCGTTTGAAGATTTTAATGACTCTGTCGTAAGCAATTAACTGTTCAACAAGGAAATGCTGTTTGATTCCAGATGAAAATGGAGTTGGCTTTCTGATTCAAGTAGAAGGTTCTAAATATGCAAACTTTTAGTTAAAGTTGACTCCTAGAGTCAACTTAAGTCTCCAACAACAAATGTATTAATTCCTATACATTTTAGGATGGGATTGAGATAGTCCCATCAAGGACAAGATGAAGATGTCTTCAAAGAAAAGAACAGCTTCTCTGCTTGCCATTGATTCACTTAGGCAGATGTATGCACCAGTAACTTGTCTTTTCTCCATGCTGTTACATATTATGACAGAAGCTGATTTTGCCCACAGCACCTTGGAGACATTAAGCAGTCTTTCACATTCCAGTATTGAATTTGTAGTGGGCCTCAGTTATCATTGATAAAATGATATTTGAGTGATACTCCAAGGTTTCTGAGGTTCTCTACAGCACAAGGAATGGTGGTGTCATCTTCCATCATTTTATTCATTTTCTCAAGGATGTCACAAGGTCTTCTTTCAGTTTGGTGTTTAAAGTGTTTAGGCATTGAGCACATTTTAGTTGTTATAAGTATTTTCGCACTTTTTTTTTTTTAATCTGGAGAATATTAGTATGGCTTCTTTATGTTGGCATTTCTAGGAACCATGGGAAACTGATACCAAGAAATGTGGTGGCTCCTAAGACCCATCACAATTAACAATGTTTTTTCTGTTTTTCTAATTTCTCTGTTTGTTATCAGATTATTTGCAAATTTTCTGATTGTTGTATGGTAATTTCTGATTGCTGTAATAAGTATTGGTAATTGCACATTGTATTTAAATAATTTATTGCAAGCAGGATTTTTCTGGGTCAGCATCAATCACTTTATCAGAGTGATTTTGAAGGAGGCTGGAGTGCAAGCCTTTAAAAGCATAATTTACTTGATCCATGTATACAGTGAAAGTGCACTATAAATACAATTGCTGATTGCAGCAGCAAATTGTGCTGAACAGCAAACCAAGATCAGCAGTCTTTCTTTAATGAAGGTGAGAGAAA
This sequence comes from Motacilla alba alba, assembly GCF_015832195.1. NCBI lineage: Eukaryota > Metazoa > Chordata > Aves > Passeriformes > Motacillidae > Motacilla > Motacilla alba. The sequence continues at coordinate 29,401,584 of NC_052018.1, forward strand.
CCTGCCAAGGATAAGTAGTAGCATTGACCCTTAATGGGGTGGGAGCCAGTGCTGGAGCACTGCTTCCTTCATTCTTCCTCTGTGCTTGTTTTTACAGGTGACTGTTTTTATAGTCCTTCTTGTTATGTCTTTTGCATTTTCAGCATGAATCAGATGCTTTGCATGTGTTCAATGAACACATTTTGTTCTCTTCTTTTTGCCAAGAAACTAGTTCTGCCCTGTGTGTTACATTCCTTCCGAGATGGATACACAATGCCTCATGATTTGCATTTATATACTCTCAGGCCTCTGTTATCCTTTGCTTGGGTTTTCAAGGCCTCTGTTATCCTTCTTACTTGCCAGTTTTCCATATGTAAATGTAAGGTCATTTAGCCGAACTTGCTAAATATCTTTGGAAAGGGCATGTAAATCAGTTTAATCAAAAATGTTCTCCAACACATAAAAATAAAAAATTAAACCATAACACAAAAAAATTGTAACTATAACACAATCTGGTCAGGAAATGTTTCAGAATCATCATAATTTGTATTAATTTTAGACTATTATGGGATAAATCAGTATTAACTTTTAAATTTTTTTTTGTTTTAGTGTATTTTACTTACATTTGGTTTTAAATTACCTATAAAAATGCAAAGAACATAACCAAATTACCTATAAAAGTGCAAAGAACATAAGGGTAGTTATTTGGTCTAAAAGCCTTTTCCCCTTTTTTCCCCTCCATATATGCAAAAAAAAAAAAAAAAAAAGCACAACTCAGTATAAATCATAATTCATAATTTGTAGTGTACTCAGGGTAACAGACACCTGGACTCTCAGCCCAGTAGTAGTCTACTGCTTCTCATCAGTACTCAGGTATCTGTGTATCTGCATCTTGTTCTGAAGGTGATTTTGATAATTAGTATACTCACAGTGTTACAAACCCTAAAGACCAAGGAGAATCCATCAGGAAATTAGCATTTCTAAAATAATTATTGATTTTTTTTCAATTTATAGTCAGTTACCATCTTCTGAAAATATTAACACAGTGTAAATGGCACATTTATTCATTGTGATATTTCCCATTTTAGGGGTATGGAACCTGGGATATGGCAAGGGGAGTTAGCTTACTCAGGGTTCCTGCTCACCTCAGTGGCATGTGTTCTAGGATTGGGATTCCCTGGGTCTTGACTGGAGCTCATTTTTCAGGGTTATTGGGGTTTGGTTTCTTTTTTCATTGTCATTGCAAAGAAACATGTTCCCCTTAGGACGTCTGACTTTGTGAAAAGGAAACCATTTGCTTTGTGTTTTATTGTGTCTTTACCTTGTACAGAAGAGTAAATAAATGCAGTGCAATAACAGCTGAGCAAGTATACAACCTGAACCTTCTAGTACTAAGTCTCTCTTCCTTGAGAAGCAATGTGAGGAGCCTGTTCCCTCTTACTACTGTAGTAGACGTAAAATGATTCTACGTATTTTACATTTCATGGTGCTCAAAAGTAAAAAGCTTGTGGTTCATTTTCATAGAAGTTGGAGGTTTTCTTCTTTTCTAACATACTTGAGAAATGCTTTGTAACAATGAGCATAAAAATATGCTCTTTGCATTGAACTCAAAAAAATCACCAATTTGCGTAGCAATAGTCAACATAGATATTTCCCTTTTATGCTTTTGTTCATTTTGTGTTAGTGTGGCAGGAGTGTGAATGCGTGATAAAGGATGTGTTCTGCAACACACTACCTACTTGTACTGCAGAGGCATTTATTATTATTCCGTTTCTAGTGGTAAATTAGGACTTCTGAATTTACAACTGGTTAATTACAATAAATTGTTATGGTAAATAAATTGTTACTGGAAGTAAATAGTGATGTTTTCTGATCTTTGTGATGATATTTCTTTCCAGAGTGACACAAGACTACTGGGAGTACTTGGGACCCCTGGACTTAAAGGCCAAAAAGGAGACGTTGTAAGCATTTGGGATGAATTTGGAGAAGTTTTCAAAGTGCCTACCCAACCTCTCCCTGCCACCCTCAACACAGTGCATTTTATTTGATTTATCCCAATGGGTTTGAAGGAATAGATTTTTGGGATGACTGGCACTTTGATCTGTGTAGACCAATAGCCAAGTCATCGTGTTATCCTGCAGAGGCAGCATGTGATCCTTTCTCCTCTAGTAAAAATAGTAAGGGGAAATGCTGAAAGTATTATGTATGGTTTCTATAATGCCACCTGAGAAGTCAAATGATCTGCCCTGCCAGTTATGTGGGAAAGACTCTGAAAAAGCTGCGATTCAGAAAATATTTTGGATAATAAATAATGACCATTTAAAGCAGTTTCTCTGTAGCGATGAGGCTTTCTATACCAAAAATATTCATAGACAGCCTCTAAAAATTACATGAAAATCTAATTCAGAATCCACACTTCATTGTTTATAGTTATCTGTCCTGTATAAACAGCTCACTGATATTTTAACAGTTGCATGCCTTTCAGACTTTTAAGAGAAGAGACAAGTGCTCTGGATATGTGACAGAATTGACAACATTTTATTGAGAAGCCTGCAGATCTTCTATAGAAAACAGCCATTTAAATTCATTTGCAGATGTTTAAGCTTGATTTCCATTGTAACAATCGTGAAGATTTTGTGGCCCACACAGAACAAAGTACAGTTAAATAAGAGGAGGGGGTTATTTACATTTGCCAGAATACAAAGATTTTAAATATAATTAATTTTGTTAAAAGGGTCAAAAAGGAGAACAGGGAATGACTGGTGCAAAAGGAGAAAAGGTGAGTTAATTCCTTACTTCTGTGCTCATGTGTTTACTAGAAGTTGATGCAATGTACTGCTTATGAACAAAATCTTGTAAAATATACAGGAGATCAAGACAAAATATTTGGGTATGGGAATAGTTGTCAGTTTCTAAATGTCCTTAGTACTTTATTCAAGCCCCACCTTGGGAGGGTATTTACATAGGCAAGTAAATGTCCCTGTTCTACCAGCTCACAAAGTCCTTAGCTTTAAAAACAGTTAGACTTTTACTTAATAACACTTTTAAATTATTTTTGTATCAGTTTATGACCAGAGGCTGCCTCATGAATTAGGTGCCAATCATACTTTTTCAAGTTATGAATGTGATATTCTACATAAATATGAAAAAACAAAAAGCTTTAAATTATTAAAATTAACAAACTAACATTCTAATTTAGTTTATTTTATTTTAAGCATCTATTTTACAGTATTATTTGGGAGGTATGACTTGGGAACAGATGTGTATTTTACTTTTCTAGGAACGTATGCTGTACATAGTGCTGCTGATTAATAGGTGTTTTCCCATTCAGCTGTGAGGCTTCTTGGTTTCTTTGGTCATAGTTATATAGTTTTCCTGCAGGCAGAAACAGTATTTTTACTCCCTTGATATAACAGATTTGAGGTTTTGTGTGTTATAAAGCGCCTGTGTTTGCGAATTTTTCAGATTTGGATGCATGATTACTCTATTTAGCTCATGTTCCTGACACTCCCTTGTGATCCTGCTTGAAAGGACCATAGATGTCATGGTCTTGGCATTAAATCAACATCATCTCTCAAGTAAACTTTTGTAGTACATATATTTGTATTTTAGACAGTTTTAAAATAGCCACATTTTCCAGGACTCTTCAGCAAAACCAGACATATGTGCTATTTACCATTTTAAATACATCTGTTAACCTCTTTTCTACTTTTCCTTAGGGAGAGCCTTCTGAAAAAGGGGACAAAGGAGACCCAGTAAGTGTAGCATGTTTTGAACTGCTGTGAATAATGTACATTTGAGATTACTGTCATACCAATTCATTCTGTAACCTTTTTCTTTGTAGACATTCATTAGATGCAGGGATTGTTTGGAATAGCATATGTATTGTCTCCATCTTACATCAAGGTCTCCCAGGTTATAAATAAAAAACAGAGGTGCCCTGTTTTTCAGCATTTCTGTTGCTGGTACTGTCCATGAACTGAGTTTAGAGCACATGCTTTTTTTTTTTATTCCCTGAAGGTTCTTTCTTTCAGCTTTTCCAGAAAGTTTTATGTGGCCTGATCTGTACTGTTTCGATGCCACCAGTGTGGCATTTAACATCAGGCTGTTCTTGTCCAGCCATTTTATGTGTGCATAACTTTGTGCATAACTTTTTTCTTATTTTAAGGCAAATTTTCAGAACACTCATTCTGTAAGAATCTCTTTACCTATGTTACATATTTTTAATTAATTATTGTCCTCTCTTATGATATTTGACAAAAACTTGTTATGCTTTTAAATATAAATATTATAAACATATATATTAAATATAAATATAAATATTATAAATATTGTAAATTAATATAAATATAGTTATGCTTTTAAATATAAAACTCAAGGTTACTGAGATACTTGTGATTAACATATTATAATAATCAGAATAAGTCCTACTGTAATAATGTGTGGGCTTGGAAGTGAATACTGGTTACCAGAAGAGATGTAGTGGTGAAGAATAGATTGGAAATGCTGCTAAGGACATGTAGTGTTTTCAAAAATTTTTCCTCTAAAACAGTGGGAAAACTTGCAAAAAAAATTAGGTTGCTATGTCTTTCAGAGTTTGCAAAAGGCATCAGCAATTATTTCATATTTTCTCAATATTTAGGTTTGCAAGCTTCATTACAATATTTTAAGGTAGCAAATTAAGCTCTTATTTGATCCTACTTAAATTTCTAACTTCTTATAGTTGTATTTACTATTTTCAGGGAGAGACTGGAATGGAGGGATCAAAAGGAAATAAGGTATTTTTGGACTGTACACATTATCAGTACACATAGCTGATACTGGGAGACATAGCAATAAACTTGGATTTTTTTGTTTTCTCAAACAAAATCATTAGGGTGAAATAGGAGATCCTGGACCACCTGGTCTTATTGGAAATCCAGGATCAAAGGTAAGTGAAAGTTATTTCATCCAATAACAATTGCATTCTATGTTGTTATATAAGAGGACTCTGCAGCTATCAACTCTTTAGCTAGGATTAATGGGCAAAGAATGCAAATCATTTATATCAAAAGTTTATGCTTGGATCATGGCTATTTTACATAAATTTATGTTTTACATCACGTTCCTGTTGCTCTCAGTGTCACGCAGAAAGAATATTCAAGCAACACTCAGGTGTTATTTTGTCACTTGAGAATATGAGCACCCATTTTGCAATTAGAAATCCCCTGGTAGCTGGGTGTGTTCTCTTTATACCTTGGTGAGGCAAGGAGTAACCACTGCCAGTACTTGAGTAGCTCCTTAATCCTGTGAGGCAGCAGGTCATGTTAAAGCAGTCATGGCCTGGCTTTGAGTCTATCCTCATAGGCAAACTTCAGGAAGTGTGGACTGGATGAGTGGGCAGTGAGGTGGATTCAGAACTGGCTGAACAGCAGATACCAGAGGCTCATAACCCTGGCACAAGGTCTAGTTGGAGGCCTGTCACTGGTGGTGTCCACCAGGGTTCAGTACTGGGCCCAATCTTGTTTAGTTGGTTCATCAAGGACTTTCATGAAGGAGCAGAGACCTCCTCAGCAAATTCCCTACAACACAAAATCTGGGAGGAGCGACCAGTATCCCAGAGGGCTGTGCAGCCCTTCACAGGGACCATGACAGGTTTGAAAGATGGGCAGAAACTGTCTGAAACTCAACAGAGGAAAGTGCAGGGTCCTGCACCTTGGGAGGAATAACCATAGGGAGCAACTTTCTGGAAAGCAGCTCTTTGGAGCTGCAGTACCTGCAGAACCTGATGGACAACACCATGAGCCAGCAGCGCCCTTGTGGGCAAGAAGGCCAGTGGTGTCCTGGGATGCATTAGGAAAAACATGGTCAGCAGGGTGAGGCAAGTAATCTTGCCCTTCTACTCAGCCCTGGTGTGGCCACATTTGGAGTGCTGTGTCCAGTTCTGGGCTCCTCAGTACAAGAGGGACATGGAGATCCTGGAGTAGGTCCAGTGGAGAGCAAAGATGTTTAAAGGATTGGAGCATCTCCCTTACAAGGAAAGGCTGAGGGAGCTGGGCCTGTTCAGCCTTGAGAAAAGTCAACTGGAAGGAGACCTCATCACTGTCTATAAGTAGCTAAACAGTGGTGTTGAGGTTTCCAGGCTCTTTCCAGTGGTGTCAAAATATAGGACAAGAGGCAGTGGGCAGAAACTGATGCACAGGAAGATCCACCTGCACATGAAGAAGAATTTCTTTACTGTGTGGGTAACTGAGCAATGGAACAGATTGCCCAGGGAGGTTGTGGAGTGTCCCTCACCTGAAGAAACTGCAATGTGCTCTAGAATGACCCTGCTTGAGCAGGAAGGCTGAAACAGATAACCCACTGTGGTTGCTTCCAACTTCACCCATTCTGTGAAGAGAGTAACTGAAGCACAAATGTTCTTGACAATCTCTCATGATGCCTTGAATTGTATCAAACACAGATAGAATTGAAAACTATTAAATCTAACTGCCACCCAACAGTATTCATGTTGGATAGTATCTGAATTTTAGTTCATGTAAAGAAGACCCAGTGAGAATGGATGGGGGTATAGAGGCCTCAAAATTGTTGTCGTAAAAATGATTCTTGAAATCTTGATTGTTCTTTTCTTATGTCTTTCCCTTTGTACTTACTTTGTATTTGCTTTGTATACATACTTTGGATTTTGTACATATCAGTCCACAAGACTTACTGAACTAAATGTTAGAGTAAGGGAGAATGAGCAAACTGTACTTCTTACTCCATATGGAAGACAATTCTTAGTGCCTGATGTTTTAATATATCTATACATAAGAATGCTTTACACCATATTACAGTCATTGATTGACTTTTACCTCAGGTGTATGTTATATCATTTCACAGGGACTGCAAGGCCCTCCAGGACCTGTTGGACCCAGGGGACTGCCAGGAGAAGTTGTATGTATTGTGCCATTTCTCCAGCTGTAGCTGCGGTGCGTGAGCAGTTAGCCAGTGAAGCAGTGCCACAGAAGTTACCATAGCTGCTCCTTTTGCGGGTGGTCCCATAGCTGTCAGGTGTTGGAGCACAGTAGGATGGGATGCCTCCCTTAACAGGCCATTATCTTGAGTTTCAGTAAACCATCTGTATCGTGCTTCTGACACTGTTTGACAGCCTGGAGTGGATCTGGATATTAGGGTCACTGAAATGAGAGCTTTTACCCTTCTTGATTATCTCTCCCTTGTTCCTCTGTTAGCATTATGTTTGTTGGCTCCTGGCTTCCCATTCCAGCTGGGAGATCATTGCTTGGCTGGGATGGTTAAGCAGGAAGTTCTCTTGGTTTGGGTTGTCCAGCTGTACGAGGCACAGATGTTACTGGGCAAGGCTCCCAGAGATGTAGTGTGCTTGTGGGTGCGACACTGGAGCACCGGGAGTGTCAAGCAGTGGTACTTCTCAGCAGAGTTGGAATGTTCCTGTAGTCATTGTGCTTTTGGATGCTCCACATTCAGGTCTGCCACCTGATTGGGCAAGGTGATGGGGGTCTCCTTCACGGGGGTTTTAGTGTCCCTGTAACAATTATGCCACTGGGCAGCAGCCTCATGGGTCTCCTGGCTGGTTGGGATTTCTCAAACTGGTGGGCACCTACCCCAAGATCCAGCACACTTGTAACCCTTGTGCCTCTGGGAAGAGCAAGGGTAAAATGTCAATCCAGCCTGGATTCTATAGGAAATATCTTAAACTATTAATCACCATTATACTAAACTTGAAAGTGCCCTGGGCATTTGATTTGACACCTACATATAGCAGAAGCCTCTCCTGGGGCAGTGGCTCCTGTCTCCCTTCCAAATTATTAAGAGGGCAAAATGCCTTTTTAAGTGTGTAGACAACTATTTTCTGCCTAATTCTCTGTGTTTCAGTCCACAACACTAGTGGTGTCACATAACCTAGCAAGTGGCACCTACCCCCTCTTCTTGGTTTTTTTACGTCCCTTCTTCCATAAACCATAAAATGGTTTTAAATAGCATTTTCGAGGTAAGAGGGTTAGATCTGAGAAGTGGATCAAGAAAAGCAGACAGTAAAAAGCTTATCTTTACCCTAGTAGTTCAGCCACTCACTTAAAAAGGACTGGGATTTCAATCATTACTCTGTGTGTGTGGTTTTGGTTTTTATCTTTTTTCTGCCAGTAGAAGCATCTAGAAGCTGGTGTTGCTGTATTTTGTCTTAAGACTTTCCACACATGCCCTGAGACTACATTATGGAAGAAGATTCTTATTTTGAACAGACTTTTAAGCCATATACTTTATTAAGATTAAAATACCCTTCTGAGTGGTACAGAACTGGCAGACTTTTTATTGATGACCTATTAGAAGTCTTAGGGATATAAGCAAGGTGACCAGTAGAATACACCATCTTCAGCTCTTGACGAGGGAAAAAAACACGAGTATTTAAATTTGCATATAGTCATTTTACACTGTGTTACTTATTGACAATCTTATTATATCTCATTTTACTACTCAGTTGAGGCATATGTTTTTTCAGTTGTGTCTGATTTACTTATCATCTATTCAAAAGTTTGTAAGCCTTATCTGCTGTTCTTCTTCTTATGTATAAATCACCAATCCTACTGTGAAAGATAACGAAATACTCATTTGTCTCTTGCTTGTATTGCCATCATCCCACTTGAGTTCATAGTTGCTACTTCTGAAAGTGGTGTTCCAATGGATCTTTGATTGAGGGAACATTATGAACAGCTAAATACCAGTTATAATATATGTAAGTCCTAAATATAGATGATCCTGAAGATCCTATCTGTGCACACAATTCTAGTATGTAAAAACATACATTTAAATGTATTATAGAGACATTGTCCTTAGCTATAAGCTCCTTGTTTTTTTATCTTCTAAAGATGAAGCATTCTAGATTAAAAAATACAATAATTCATTTTGTGCAGTATGATGAAAATGATGAAAGTTTGAAAAATTGTTTTACATTAACTTACATTGTCAAAGAGTCATTGAGCAGATAAGGATTACTTCTTTTCCTAAGAAACCACTTGAGCTTGGCCCTACCAAAAAAAAAAAAAAATTTGGGAAATCCTTAGAAAAGAAGAGAGAGAAGAGGGGCTGTATGTATTTTATGCCAATATCAAAAGTGGATAGGGTAGGCCATGATCAGTAAGCATAAATTTCCATTTCCATAATGACTTTGTGTTGGTATATTCTTCATTAGGTTATTTTCTTTCTTATGCTTTTAGTTTGGATGCCTGGGTGAAACGAGTAGCTGTTTGTCTGTATTAAGTCCAGAATGCAGCAGAGAAAGCAAACACAGCTGCTGAACATTCACTACTGGCATGAAAATATTGTCATCTGTCATATGTCAGTGTGCACAAAACTGTGTTTTACACTGAGAAAGAAAAATTAAAACAATATGTGTTTCTTTGTCTTTTTCTTAGAGAGTTCATTTTTCAGTCCAGCTTAAGTTTCATACTTAGATTTTACTGTTCAGTTTGGGCAATCTTATCCTTTACTGTGAAAATTACTGGTATTCTTAACAAAATGCTTGACTAAATATTTGGTTGAATAACATTGAAGGGTCGTGGAAAAAGTTTTCTGTATTTGCTGCGGTATTGTGAGAGAACCCAATTAAGCCTTACTTGTTATTTAATAGTTTCTATTTAGATTTTAATCTTTTTCATTTGTCTTCATTTATCTGCATTTATAAAAATCCTTCATGAAAAGGACTTGGGAAAATACTGAAGTAAAAAACAAAATGTGAAAGATGAGAAGATTTTGACAAAAGAAAGGCTGGAACATACTTTATTTACTGAAAACGTTTGACTGTCCATTACATATCTAAAACATTTAAAGGGATTTGTTGGATTAACTAATGTGAAAAAGTAGGAATTAATTGAGGCTTTTAAGATACCAGTTTGAATAATTAACTAGTACAGGAAATCATGCAGCCCTCCATGGGCAAAAGAGATGAGACACTTAGTTAAAATTCAAGTTTTTATGTGCTACTTCTTTCCTTGAAAAAACAGTTGATTTTCAAGACTTGGAATTACTTTGAAATAGAAGAAATAAACCTTTTGGTCTCTGCAGTTCTCCCCCAATAGGGTCCAGAAAATAATCTTGATTATTACATTTTAACTTAAAGAAAAATGATTTAATTATGGAGGCATTCATTAACTTATAGTCTTTAACATTTGGGGTCAATACTAATGCACAGTAAATATTCCAGTGTAAACTGATTTTCATCTGTATTTTTATATCACCATTAAGGGAATAGCTATAAAAACATACAGTTACATTTTTATTGATTCCAGGGCTTACCAGGAGATCCTGGGGTACCAGGAAACCCAGGAATTAAAGGAGACAAGGTATGTTTTAAGTGTTTTTCATTAAGCTTGATATGTTCAAGCATTTCAAATTTTCACTTCAAGAGAAACCTTCCATTCTTCTGCAGTGCATCTGTGTGGCTACCATGTGAAGTGATTTTAAAATGTACAGCACCCTGTGTCTTGGAGAGGAAACATCTCTACATTTGGAGATGGTTCAGGCCAGCTTGGCTACCTAGTTGCTCTTTAGATGAATAATTCAAGTATTATTTCAAAGAGATTGGACTGTGCCCTTACATTAAATCTGTGCTGTGCAGAAATGTCACTTCAGGTCCTGACTACAGAACAACCTTTTCAGGGTAGTGTCCTACCCAGACTAATGTGCAAAATCCCACTTCACAGTCCGACATATTCATCTTGGCAGAGCTCTAGGGCAGCTACACTGGCTCAGACATGAGCCAAGGCTGGATCTCCTTAGGACATTGTATTTTGCTGTGTAGAAATCCCTTAGCTAGAATTCAGCTGCATCAGCAAGAGCTAAAAATTACATGTGTATATACTGAATGTAAAGAAGGTGAAAAAAGAGGATATACAGGTGTGCTCTGAGCTATGGGATGTGTTGTGGTATTTATACATTGCGGGGTACAAGGGAAACCAATAAATTCCAATCTAAAGAATTTAGCAGAAAGAAAGGGAAAGAAAATAACTGGAGCAAGGACAAAAATGTACTCATCTTGCAAAATGGGAAGTGGTGGGTTCAGAAAGAATCACAGAGGATGTTGCAGGAGCCTGCAAGAGACAAGAGGCCAGCATAATAAAAGGCACAATTTTACTGCATAAGCAGCAGAGCAGCAGAGTTTAGTGATGTGGAACAAGAGATACTGCTTGTATTGAAATAAGAGCAGAGGGTAAAGAGGAATACACTGAAGACCCCGGGTTTAGCACTAGTGGTTGATAGCTGGGGAGAGACAGCTGTTGTTTCAGCTGTTGCTATGAATTAATTGGCAGGGTTTAATGACAACCTGCATATTAGGAGCCTGGGGAACAAGAAATGTAGATCAGATGAATTGCAAGCATGGAAAACCAAGAGAACACTAGTTATCATTAATGGTTATATGATCCATGTCTCCAATTCTGTAACTTTTTGACGGAAAATATGAGGGTTATTTTTCTTCTCTGTATCTTCTCAAATTACTGGCACTTTCTATGATAAACTTGATAATATTTAGAGCTTTTTCATAGGGGAAAATCCTCACATTTCAATTAGTAGTTCAAATTTATTTTGTAGGGTGACCCTGGTGGAATTATGGGACCACCTGGACATCCAGGTCCAAAAGGCGATATGGGGCCTCCTGGACCAAGTCTGCCTGGAACACCAGTAAGTCCATAATCTGAAAAGTCTTTCCTGACTTTATTTTCTTCAGGAGCAACTGGGAAAGAATTAACACTGTGCAATGAAAGAAATCACGGAGTGATTTACGTTGGAAAATACTTTAAAGTTGATCTAGTTCTAACCCTCTTCCATGGGCACGGGGACATCGCCCACTAGAGCACGTTGTTCAAAGCCTCATCCAACCTGGCCTTGAACACTTCCAGGGATGAGGCAACTTGTTCCAGTGCCTCCCTCCTCACAGTAAAGGATTTCTTCCTAATACCTAATATAACTTAGTCACTTCCAGTTTGAAGCCACAAAGCAAGTATTTTTTTATTGTAATTTCAAAATCAAAATCTATTTTACAGTGGTATTATAAGTGCACTAAAGTATAGAAATAGTGTAGGTCTATTAGTTTATTAGTGTAGTCTAGAAATAGTGTAAGTATCACATATGATCCTAGTGACACTGGCACTAACAAGGAAGATATGTAAAGTTGTCATAGTTTATTTCTAAGGGCTGGCTAATTTTGGCCATTAAATTCATCTATTCTCTTGGATTTCAAAACATAATTTGTTTTTTTTTTGTCTTGGTTTTTTCGCGTTTTGTTTTGTTTTGGGTTTCTTTTAGGGTCCCACTGGTGTTCCTGGAAACCCAGGTCCAAGAGGGCCAAAGGTATGCCAAATACATGATTTCTGTTTCTAAAAATGTTTTAAAATTTTACTTTACTTTAAAAGATAATATGTCAGTTTACATTTTCAGAGCTGTTGTGATGAAAAGCCTTGTACCTTTCACAGGGAGAAAGAGGACTACCTGGTGTACAGGGAGCACCTGGGGAGATGGGGCCCCCTGGAATAGGCATTCAGGGGTCACCAGTAAGTAAACCAACACCCAGAATTTGGGCCTCTCACTGTTCATCACTGAGCAACTGCAGTAGGCAAACAAAGCACAGTAAAAAGCCATGAATTCCCTTCTGGCCCGACTCCCAACTCCCAGTTTGCTTCATGGGTTGCTGGGCAGTTTAAGTACAAACATGAAGCAAGTTGACACAAACATCTAAAGCATTAGTGCATTTATAGCAAATAATTTGTACAGCAATAACTGTTTCAGTTATTCTGCTTGTTTCCCAGGTTTCTTTCTTTTTAATGCCTTTAAATAAAGCCACCTGCAGTGCCTTCAGAGTCTGCGATAAAAAAATTTGCTGATGTTGATGGTGTACCTGGTAGGTGGTAGATGTTATTGCAGGAGTTTTACTCCAGTGCCTGAGGCAAGCTCTCTTCAGTCAACCAACGTGTATCACCTGATACAATTCAGTTTATGGACAGTGCTCTGGTATAAAGGGAAAATATTTGTGAAAGGTGACTAGGCATTCACCCTGAATGTCTTAATCTAAAATAATATTACTTGAAGATAATTTTTTCAGTTACAGTATTTTCAAATCTGAATTTTAAAAACGTCCCATTTAAATTATCTGTTCCTATTCAAGTGCTCATTAGCTTTTTTAGTGAATCTTCTTGCTAAATACCAAGTTTCACCACAGATCATTAATTTTTGGAAATGCTTGCCCTAAAAAATGGGCATTCACAAAGTCCTAAGGTCTCTAACTTTGGCAAAATTATGGATTTAAAGCCAAACCTTAAAGTAAGCCTTTCTCAAAGTAAAAAATGCAGAAATATCCTACATTCAGCATTTTTAATGAAGTTTGTCTCCCTTATCCCAGAAAGTGTGACTACTGATTATTTGGAGTTTTCTTACAGGGTCCTATAGGTCCAACTGGATCAGCAGGTGTGCAGGTAGGGTATGAGTTTTCTCTTTAATACACAAAACATTAATTTAGTTAAGAATTTTGCAGGAAAAGTACTCTTATATCCTAAGTAACCTTTCATGCTCTTAGGGCCCTAGGGGACCTCCAGGATTACCAGGAGCTCCAGGTACCCCTGGTATTAATGTAAGTGACAGTTTTATATATATACAAGAAAAAGTAATGTGTTCCTCATCAGTGATTTAAGGCCATCAAGTTTTCCATTTGTTTCTAGGGCACTCCAGGAAGAGATGGAAAGCCAGGACTACCAGGCCCTCCAGGTGATCCTGTACGTATACAGGGAAAGCTATTGCATCTGCTTTGGTGCAAATATTTTAAATTTATATGAGGTGAGATAGAAGAACTAGATATGAGCAAGTCTAGAAGAACCAGTGATATGAAGATAAAGTAGAAATACTTACTTGGAAAAACAGGAAAACAGCCATGTGCATGCACTTGGCCTCAATAGAACCAAGACTGTCTTCATGATATTTCTTTAAGCAAGAAAAAATGCTTAGAATTAATTACCGTGTAGTTAATGCTTATCAAAAATCATGGATCTGAGTGTCACTTAGCAGATTATTGTCAAACTTGGAAAGAGAAGTCTCTCCCATGCTCGGTTCTTGTCAGTGATTTAATTTGATTTGGGTAAGTAAATAAAACTCTGAAATTGGAGTGGGAAAGATTGCTTGCTTTTTGAAGATGTAATCAAAATTCAGAGGCTGTCTAAAGTCAACAAGATTTAACTCAAGACAGATGAGGATAAAGTGCCTAATAATGAAAACCAAAATCCATAAGTAGAATAAGTCTGGAAGGCACAGTGCATTGTAAACTAAAAGTAAGTAAAATATTTGATGCTGCTATTAAACAGACAGGTCTAAATGGTAAAACTCACAAACAGGATAATTATTGCCTTTTGCTCTCTTGAAATACTCTTCTCTTTGGAAAGAACATTTTTTCCAGGAAGCTGTAGCAAGCAGGAGTGAATCTGGAGAATTAAGACCATTTTAACACTTTCAAAATCTCAGCATAAATCATACACTTATTCAGAGATCAGCACACAGATTTATGGCTCTGGAGAGTGTTTTTGCAGTCAGGTTGGACTTGCCCTACACCCAGAGCAGGGGAGCTGCATGGCACAAATGCAGTTGGCTCAGTCTTACACATGTGTGCCCTTTGCAGCTGGGGTCAGGACCCTTCCACACTTGGGGTTCTGTTCCAGTCATCGATAGAGCAGCTAAAATAAGAACATTAGAAGAGGGGAGAGACTGGGGAAATTACACTTCTAGTCCGGTAGGAAGACCAACAGGTGATATGGTAATAGCCTGCCTAGCTGAAAAATGTCATAAGGAGAAGGCTGAAAAGGCAGACCATGCAGGTTTTTGTTTCCAAGTCTTGTCACAGGTTTTTAAGAGCAGCTGATCCTGTCTATGTACAGTTTACTCCTGCAGAGGATGGACTCACACCTTACATAACTATGTCCTCAAGTTGTGCTAGATGGTGTTGTCTCACCCTAAAAAACAACTTGGCATGCTTTCAAAGGTGGTTATGCCACCCTATAAATGGTATACTGATTATATTTCTGGTTAATTATATTCAGCAGGACATCTCTTGAGCTGATCTTTGACACTCATTGCTTTTAACAGGCAGTCTTGGGAATATGGTAAAGAAATTACCATTAAAGATATTTTATTTTTCTTCTTCAATATGGAAAGAATTGAAACAGGCTAAACAAAAAAGTTAGCTTATTTTGAATGGGTCCAATTTTATAGTATGCCCAGGACTGATATGATTTTGGATCTAGGAATTGCCAGACAAAATGAGAATTCGTGACTGGAGAGTCTGTGAATGAAGCTGATGACAACTAGGGCAATGAGTATTTAACAGAGAGTCTTTAAATATAAATTCAATGGCAGGTCTTGGAAATCTGGGATCTTTTTCAGTACAGTATAGATCCACTGACTGATCTTTAAATGGCTCAGCTTTAGTATTGGTAGCAATTTAGCAGTGGCACCAAGGAGTTACACACTAATTATTAATGCTTAAACGTAGGAAAAAATATTACATATGTTGCTTTTGTTGCTGTAGCTGGATTACTTCCAGTATCTGAGCTAATTTATTGAAGTTAGCTTTGGCATCTCCAGAATCTGTACTACAGATGACAGTAGAGTCAAAGCCTAGGAGAAAGGAGGAGGGAAACAATTGAAGATAATCAGGTGAGAATACAAGACATTCCAGTAACACTGAGCTGCTGCTGATGTGTTACAAAACCAATATTAGTATGTTCAGGAGTTATGCTGTTGTCATGGTTTGAGACATTTCATTGCATTTATAGTTAAGAATTGCAATCAATAGGTTGGATCGACTGTGATATTTAACTAGATCTGAAAACCTGTTTTTTCTTTTGACTTTTCATTAAAAAGTAGATTGAACCAACGTATAATCAGCTCTATATGTAATTATACAAAGTTTAGAGGCAATGAAAACACATCAGAATTAGTAATGCTTTGTGAAACATTAACTGCAGATGCCTTTTTAAATTTCAGGTTGCACTTCCACTTGTGGGAGACATGGGTGCTATACTGAAGGTAAATTTTTCAGAGATTAGGTGTCTTTTTTTGCTATAAACATGCTTTTTAAACAAACACATGCACTTGAGAGCTTCTGTAGGTTCACTTCTGACTTACGGGGCTAGCCTAAAATAGCATTGTGATTTTTTAAAAATTTTTGGTTTCTTTTTAAAAATACTCAAGAAATATATTTTATAGAAATTTTGCAAAATAGTGTTTGAACAGCGAGGGAGGTAGTAGCCAGCAAGGGCCTATTCAGCATACCTAGCCCACAGTATGAATTGCTACTAATATACCCTGTTCTTCTCTTCACTTTGTAGCACTAATTTCAGTAACATACCAAATGGGGAAAATAGTCTAGAGTTTCTAAGATATTATTTTGAAAAATAATGAAATTTGGAGTGTTCTGCAATATTCAGAAATGAAAACTGTGCTCAGGAGTATTTCAATGTGAAAATAACACATCATTTCTACTGGCCTTTATTAATACATGTACCTAGGGTTTATTGACTTTCTCATTTCCAAATCTGATTTATTTTAGGACTTTCCTTTTGTTTGTAATAGTGCTTTCTGCTGCACATGCTCTTCTTGTCAGAGCTCTCTCTCTTGCTGCTTCTTTAAGCTTCATTCTTCATTTCTCAGTGTTTTGCAGTTAGCACTTCTATATGACTGCAATTTAAGTGGTAAATGCTTCTCTCAGCAATGCAGGGCTCATTTACTTTTAAGTAACTACAGATATGAAGCTGGAGAGAGTAACAAGTAGCCTTCATCTCTAAGTAATCCTTGAAAGCAAGAAGCTCAAACCTAAACACAGGTGTGCTGGGTCTATCCAAAGTGTTTAGTGTTAGCATGATTTGAGTAGAGAGTGTGAGAGATGGGGAGGAGAACATGGAAGTCTCTCTGAACAAGTATATGGTTTAGAAGAGAGCAAGGACTGAAGGGAAGCTTTGGGTGAAAAATGGAGGCCTGGTCAGAAAGGCAGGAAGGAAGCAGTGTGCATAGATCAGTCTGCATGGATCAGATCTATGTCATAAAAATATTTATTTGTCACTTCGTCTTCTGTCTGCTCCACAGGGTGATCCTGGCACAAGAGGTCCTCCAGGCATTCCTGGCAGAGAAGGACCAAAAGTAAGTTTTGAAGAGTGTACTTTTCATTGCTTTGGCTCTTATTAAAAGCAAAAGGACAGATTCTTACCTTTGTGAGACTTGACTTTTTTGTCATCCATATCCCTGCGGCATTGGGCAGTCTAAAAGTTCAAATTATTTTTACATTTCAGGCCTCTTGATATGTCTAGGTTGAATGAGCAAAATAGCCTGAGTTGAGTCCCAGGCCCAGATAGGTTTTCTGTGTCATGCCTCCATTAAAGCCGGCTCAAATCTGACTGCCCAGCAGTGCTTTGCTATCTATAGACTCATTTTAGTGAGTCAGTCGCACGAGAATCCTGCAGTGAAGAGGCAAACTTCCCATGTCACCCTCAAGTGTGCAACACAGCTGGACCACCCTGTCCCCTTGCAGCCTGTTCCCATGGGAGCAACACAGCCACTTCCCTGGGACTTGAAGTGTCACTGACATCAATCAAAACCCTGCTTCTCTGGAATCAGATAAAAAGCCACATGGTTTGACATGTAGATATCTCCTATCATTGGGAGTAATTCCATGGAAGTGAACTTTCTCCATTTCAGCAAGCATTCAAGCTCTTTGGTGTTAATGTCTTCATCCTAAGGTGTTCTGAGTGTTTTGCCTCCTAGGAACAAACCACTCATTTCCTTTCACCTTGCTGGGAGGTGTATTTGAAAGCTTTGAGATAGTTCTGAGCCTTTGGTTTGTGTTTTAGGCACTATGGCTGTAAGGGCATCATGCTAGCATTTATTGCATGTATATAAAATGCCCTACAAAACATGAAATTCATTGTTCTCTAATAGAAAATATTTGTTTCAATGTTATGTTTTCATAGGGAAGCAAAGGTGAACGTGGATTTCCTGGGCTTGTGGGGGAAAAGGGCGATGAGGTAAAATTACTTCATTTCTACAGTGGCAGCATTCTTATCTGAACATGAGTAAAGAGCTAGACTGAAAATGAAATGCACAGGATGTTATTTCGTTCTTTAAAACTGCTGAGATAGGAATGTAGTGCTATAAATAGCCCTCGACTCTGATTTTTCAATATGATTGAATATTATTCAGTTAAATAATATTGATTTGATTTTCATCAGTGAATTTTTGCTCATTTGTATATTTTAAAGCCCAACACATATTTACATGCTAATCTTTAAGGATATAGGATACAGCAATAAATAGGCTAATGCCATATTTTTTCAGAAAATACTTCATGTCTATAACATATTTGCTTTCATTTTGTTAGTTCCCCTTTAGAATTCACTTTTGATAACTTTCCATTAAGTAAATAATCTGATGGGAACAGTAATAGCAGCAATTTCTATTAAGTGGAAACTGAAAAATATTTGAATAGGCTGAATTTAAAGTATTTACAGTACTTTGCATCTTATATTACATTCCTAGAGTTATTTTCATGTCTTTATGGAAAAGTGAAAAAAGCCAAATGACTTGCAGTGCCAAATCCAAAATAGCTGCTATAGCTTTCATTTTCATTTGAATTATTTGCAGTTCACGTTTCAAGAGCAAAATCAGTGCAAAAAAAAAAAAAAAAAATCACCGCAACAGAAGAAAATTAAGGAAATTAATCTGGATAAATAAATGAATTTCTAGTGACCTTAGCCAAGTGAGGAGTTAAAATAAGTAGCCCATTAAAAAGTACATGGTGAGCATTTTGAAACTCCAAAGTACTTAACTGGGATTAAACACATACTACTCTCTTTTAATTTAGAAGTGCTGGTTACAAGACACAGCACCTGGAAAATACAAAAGGAATTGAGAGTGTATTGATTGAGGGGTTTGTAATTCTTTATAAACATTTCATGTTTCTTCAGCACTAAGGCCATGATATCTTAAGAATTTTTAAAGAGTAGTAGAATCAGAGAATAGTTTCCCAAAAAATGTGTTTATCAGTATCCTTGGCTTACAAAAGTACACAGTTGTATGTGGAAAAAAAAGATGCAGCTCCTGCTACTGTTTTGCCCCAGAATGTAGCATGTTGTCAGCCTAAAGTATCATGCTTACTTTCTTCTTTGGTTTTATATGATATATAGAGCTCATTACATATATATTTTACATATATATTACATATGTATTTGGTTTCAGAAGATATACAGACCTCACACCTTATGTGCCTTCTGAGATCGATTTCAGAGCATATTCCCTAAAATATGCTCTGGGGATGGGGCAGCCAAAAGCAAATTTCATTCAGAATTTTACTTAAAAAATAAATGGGAGAGTAACACATATTTTGTGTGCCATATAGGATACCTCTAGCAGTCAGCCCTAGTAGGAATGAGGCATTGGCAAAACAATTTTGGGAATTCAAATACAATTAAACAGATGAGATATAAATAAGATATTGCAAGGAATTTAGAAGTTAATAAGGTAACAGCAAGTTTATGACTGGCAGATTTTTTAAAGGAGTCTAGAGAAAATTCATTGTATATTTTTTATTAGTGCTGTGTTAATAAGTTCATTATTCATATGTTTCTTCACCTTTTGAGAGCTGGTGAGCTGCCTTAGCTCTGATACTTTCAATATTTTGCAGCAGCTTTTGATTATGACATGGTGAGGGTGGAAGTGAATCTTTTTTCAGAAACATGTATGAAAATATTTTAAAAGTAACTTCTTTTACAAATTTCAATATTTTTATTTTGATCATTTTTTTGGAATTGGAAGAAATGGGAAGAAAGAGAGAGAAGCCTACCTGAAGCCCTTTGAAATATGCTCATTAACTTCCATATGCTTTCCAATTGCCCTTTAATCTTTGTTGAACTTGTTATCTTCATTTTCAAAGCACTTCTTTTTTTCAGGGAGTTTTTTTTTTTTTTAATATCAGTAGTAAGAATTACAGAAGATGTTCCTTTGGTTTCATATTAATTTTTCATGGAAATGTACCATCACAGTAAAGGAGTTCAAAAGGAACAGAGAGCACATTAGCAGTTACCTTGCCACTCTGAAAAGCTGCAGAGGTGGATCAATGTCCTCTGTGTGTAGGAGCAAGAAAGAAAAATCAATGTCTCTCCCTTTCTACATTTTTGCTGATTTATTTCTCTCCAATTTTTTTCCCTCAGTCTCCCCCTCAGAGCACCAATTTCAGGGTTCCTGACCACTGTGGCTTTCTAGGCTGTCTCCTTAGCCATTTCTTCTTAAACACTGTATTTCAAATGAGAAGTACACCTTTTCTGAGGGGATTTTTCTTGTCAGAGGATGGACAGATGAAATTAATCACTGCTTGGAAGAATCCGTTTCTCTTTGTGGATTATAGGGAGAACCAAGAGTGTTAGCTCTCATTAGTACATCACTTTCACGTGTCTAAAATTGCACCTGAGCCTGGTGTGGCAGAGGAAAGATGCTCAGTGACACACAGGCTTGTCTCAAATCCCACCTCTATCCACTGTAGTGAGGTGCACAGCTGTTATGTTTAGTAAGTGGATACTACAGTCCATTGATTTTCAGACAATCAAATAGAATACAAGCAGAAAAGTAGATCATTAAATACTATGTAAAATGTCATGTTCAATTACCAAAAAGCCAAACCAAAAATAAGACAGAAAGTACCTTTCATTTAGATAGCATCAGGTAATATTGAGAAGCCTGCTTAAATGTCTTCTCACCAGCAAAAAAAAAAAAAAAGCCTTTTAATAAAAGAAAATAGAAAATTAATCTCTAAGGAAAAGCTTGACATCGGTTCTTATTGTTCTTATCTGCACAACAAAGGACAAAACTATTTACAAAATGTAGGCTGGAAATGTGAAAGGCTGAAGGACAAGGGGTGTTCATCACTCACGGAAGAGGTTGCCTGTAGCCTGGGTCAACGGTAACCTGGTTCTCTTCCCCACCTGGTGGGGTGGTTATTTTTTAGCTATTATTAAAAATAATGACTACATTTTAGAAGAAAATGCACTGTAATGCAGGTATAGTACTGCTGGACATGCTGAATATAAGTATTTTTGAAGTATAAATGGAGAGGAACTAGACATGTGCTCTTTTAATCTCCAGGGTCTTCAAGGTGCTCCTGGACTGCCAGGTGTATCAGGACCCAGTGGCCCATCTGTAAGTGTGTGGTATCACCTGTGATCTAACTTATTTCCGTAGGGCTTGCTATAACTGCCTAGATCTAGCTAGTCCTTTCTTTTCTCTTTTAGGAGAGTAGTAATAAAATCTTACCCATTCTGGCTCTAGTAAAGTAATCTATACTGCTGTTGATGTTACTGAAAATATCGTAATTGTCTGGACTCAAAGTTTATGGAACGTAAATAGAATTGAGGTTTTGACATTACTAGAGAGTCTGTGAGGTTACATGATTTATGATGTGCAAACTTGCAGTAAAATGTGTATTTTTACGCAAGTTAGAGTCATGTTAGTAATAAAATCTAAAAATAATTCCAGCTAGTCATTCTGGAAAAAAAAAAAAAAACCTAGTGCAAAAACAAAGTAATTACTTGGTTCCACAGTTCAAAACCAAAGAATGAGAAAAAGCTGACAATATTTAGAGGCACTGAAATATATCATTAAAATTGTTTGGTTTACTGGGAGAGGTCCTCTTTGAAATGTTCTCAAATATTCTTTTCTACATATGGGAATACATTAGTTAGTATGATCATTATTTGTTCCTCAGTTTCATGACAATACTAATTCTTCTTTCAAAAATTGTAGCACATTTAAGAAGTTTAATGTGGAATACATAAATTGGCATTTAGCAGTAAAAGATGATTCTCGGCTGGATCAAGATGTGCCATTTAGGGTCACCACATTTAATTTGCCAAGGTGAAAATGCAATGGTGAACAGGAGTTTTACCCTTCAAAGAACCTATCAGGAGGACACAGCTGTTGTATCAAAGAGTTAAACCTGAAGGAGAAGTATAATTAGGTTTAAACTACCTCCAAAAAGCATGTTTTAAAATCTTAGTGACACTGCAAAAATATTGTGTTTCATTTTTTCCTAATTTATACAAATAATTCCGTGTTGTGCAGGGAGTCCCAGGAAGACCTGGACATCCTGGTCCAGCTGGAGCAAAAGGAGAAAAGGTATTCCTTCTTTTTAATCTTGGTACAGGTCTGTGAAGGTTTTGAGTGTCTTATAAACAAGAAAAAGAGTGTAAGAAGAATGTGGTACATATATCAAATTTTATTTATGTTTCACTACAAGTACTCTCCCTAAGCAGTGCTTTGCATATGGGCTTATATTTTGAAGTGCAGTCCTTGTGGTATATTTAAGTTGCAGAGAATTTGCTTTAGGCATAACACAATGTATAAGGTTTAGGAAAGTGAAAACATGTTTCTGACATAGAATATGACTAGTGACTTCTTGCTGTGCTTCTCATTCTTTTACCAATATTATACCCAAAATAGTTGTACAAGCACTGAAAGTTATTGGGTGTTAGTTATTCTGAAAAAATACGTAAGCTGCCTTTATACTTAATTTGCACTCTCATATATATATTATATGTGTGTGTGTGTGTGTGTGTGTGTGTGTATATACACACAGATATATATAAAGAACTGGTTTTTTCAAAATTTTATATGTTCTTTTATCAGGAACTTGATATTAAGAGGTCAAATTCATTTCTTGGGTACTTCAGATCAGAGCAATATAGCAGAGACAAACTTTGCTGCAAAATACTTTCTGGGACAAATTCTACATTTTGTGCATGAATACAGTTTTTCTTTCAGTAGTACTCTGGAATTTTTCAGGCATAGCACTGCCACATCCACGTGTAGGATTCTAATTCCCTACAAAACTTTGGTATGAGTAAGAAAGAAAACTATTTTGTAAAGCTCTGAAATTATTTCAGTATAAAATTTGAATAAGAGTTGTCTCCTTGCAGATCATGGTAACAAAAATTTACCTCACTTATTTCCTTTTTATCTAACTGAATGCAAAACACAAGTCTTTGATAGTTCCTTCTTCACAATTCACACACAGGTGGGAATGAGGAGCCCCTGCTCGACAGGTTTTGTCTCATCATTCTAAAAGTTGAAAAAGTCAGATGGCTGAAGAGTAATGAAGTAAACTGAAATAAAGCCCCAGTAAATTTCTCTTCAGTCCTTCATCTGGGAAACACTTGAGAATTGATCACATAATGTGCTTTCTAAAATAATTGGATTTTAATTCCCCATGAAGTTCTTCAAACCACTCTTGGGAGGCTGACAATTTCTAACAATTAACAGGGCCATTTGAAAATTATCCAAGTATAAATGTCTAGTAAGAATTATATTTTTTTCTGCTGAGCTAATTATTGGCATTGAGCATGTAGCTTGATTTTTGCCACCTTAGTAATTTTAAATTTGTGACTTGGGTGTATCACTGACATACATTAAATAAGATCCAACAAAGCCAGTGAAAAATTCTGACAGACTTGTTCCAAATTATACAGTGTATTTCTCTGAATTGTAGTGATGAGATTTTGAAAAGATTGTTAGGGAAATTTTATGTTGAAACCTTGGCAGCTCTTTACTATCCACAGACCCCATGATTCTGCTATGCAAAATTTCAGCAGCTATGTTCTATATAACACAGGCAATTCAGTACACAATAGCAGAACAGGCCAGAGATACAGGTAACAACGGATGAAACAAAAAAATATTCATTATATATTTAATGAGGAAGATTCTTTAAAAAAATCTTAATTTATATTCAATATGTTTCTAAGTAAACTGAATTTCTGAAACGGTAGCTCTTTATTTACACATGAATGATCAACTGAGGACTGCCTTTTGCAAAATAATCTACAAAGCATAAAATTAATGTTAACTTTTTTCTGCCAGTTACTTGGAAATTCATATTAACAACTCTTTTTTTTTTCCTTTCCTCTCCCTCCTGGAGGGAGGGAGAGGAAAGGTACATATGAAATATTGGTACATATGAAATATTTCCTGGTACATATGAAATATTTTCCAACCCAGGTTACCACTGTTGTTTTGCCATAAGGAAGTTAGTACACATAAAGCAGCAAGTAACTAACAAAATAAAAACTAGTAAAAAGTAATGGATCATGCCTTCCATAAAGCTAAAGCAGGAACATTGCAGGAGAATTTATTCTTGATATTACCTGCTGTTATTGACTGTATCTCTTGTTTATTGTCATTGTGGTCATCATAGCTTGAGTGTGGAATAGATGTGGCCAGTTACAGTAAATGAGTTACATCAATCTCTTGCTGTACTAGGGTAGTGAAGGTTCTCCTGGGAAACCTGGACCACCTGGGCCTCCGGTGAGACATTTTGTTTTATATCTTGAATTTATATTAGGAACAATATGCTCGTGGGTAAAATGTAATGTAATATAAAGAACTGAGTGTTGGTCTAATAAAAATTAATATTGCAGGAAGGTAACAGTGTCTTTTTTCGAAAGGTTTCTGTACTCCATTTTTTTTCCTTGCAATTCATCACTGAGTAAGTTCAGATCACTAAAATCATCTAAGAAACCTGCTCAAATTAGTTAACCTTGGTATCCAATATTATTGGAGTAAAATTGACAGCAGGGATGCCTGACATCAGGGAACCCAGGCAACCTAGGGAAAGTCTGTGGAGCTCACTGGACTAGTGGAATAGTACCTAACACAAAATTTATTCTGTAGAATTATAATAATAAAAATCAAAATATGATGCACACTGATTTGCAGGTTTCTTGGTTTATAATTAAAAAAAAAAAAAAGCCCCACGCTTTTATGTTCTTCTGGAACGTGGAATCTTTGGCAGATTGAGAACAAAAAGGATACCACAGCTTTGCTGAGCTACAGGACTTGAACAGGGCAATAGTTCTGCCTTTATAATTCATAAGTGACACTTACTTGGTTTTTATGCTTTAAAGGGTATGCCTTACAATGAAAGAAATGGAATGAGCAGCTTATATAAACTGCAGGTATTTCTCTTTAATGTTAATCGCTTTCTTTTTCAATCCCCACCCAATTTTAGCCCAACTCAACTTTTAAACTTGCTGTTACAGGGAGGAGTGAGCGTCGCGAGTTATCCGGGTCCACCAGGACCTCCGGTACGTGCTACCAGAAATCTCATTTCTAGTAGCTAATGACATAGAAACAGAGAGGGTTAGTAGCATGGAATTGGATTTTATTTGTGAAAGATTTTGATAATAAGGATATGATTGGTATATAGCATGTATACTGTGATTTTATGTTTGCCAAGCATTTTAACCCATTTTGGAGAGTGGTTTATTTGGAGTAAATCATTTCATCCTAGCAAGTAAAGGCTGCAGAAGTGGTACATAATTTGGTATTGGAGTCTTTAGTGAAAGTATTCTTATACTAAAAATGTGTAACTTTGTACTTATAGTTCGTGGAGGCATAGTTTTGTAGTGAACAAAATTTGGTGCCAGAAATGAGAAGCTCAGGAATTCTGATCTGAGTTCTCTCACTGATTCACTCCATGTAGCTGCAGTGCAGGAGAATGTGTAAAACTAAGAATTAGATTGTGGAAGTACTGCAGGGCTGGTGTCTTTCACACTGCGTGCAGTACCTCACAGCTGGACAGTGTTGCTTTGGTTCCATGGAACTAAAGATGCTGTGCATTTATTTGCATTCTCCTTCTTTTTAGCACCATATGCAAGTTTTGTTTTGAGATTATTGTCTCTGGTAACCACAGTTATGGGCTGGCACTGAGCAACAGAGCTGTCCTTCTCTGTGTTCTGGAACAGCAAAACAAAACCCAAAATATTACTAAGATTTTATACTAAATTAATCAGCTGGGACTAGAATGAATAATGATTCTAAATGCACTGCATTAGCAAAGCATCCTCATAATGCAGTCATTAAAAAAAACCCATCTTATCATGTAACTGTTCTTCTTTAAATGTAACTTGTTTTTTTGGGGTTTTTTTGCAGGGTCCAAAAGGGGATCCTGGAACAGTGGTATGTATGTATGTATTTTTTGTTTTTAATAGAGAATTCCCCAAGTAGTTTGACACATGGTACTTCTGAAGGACAATAAGAAACCCAAACCAAAACCTCTCAGCAGTGACAGCAAAACATGGAGTTGTAAGACAGTTTTCTAAAACAGTTTAATAATTTGTTTACAAAAAAATTCACAAAGCTTCTTTTTTTGTTTCACCATAATGCCTGGAAGCTGAATACATCTTTCTGTGCCAGCACCTAGTTCTGCAATTCTGTATTACATCTTTCATCAAAATTAAATCATTGAGCCAAATACTCACACAGAGCCTCTGGGAAAAGCTTAATTTGTAAATCAGTAAAACGAGGCATAACAAAATCTGTTTACCTGACAACTGGTTAGCTGTTATAGTAATCTCAAGTTAAATAATCTGCTGTTGCTTGCTCTTCAACATTTCCCATGTTAAGTAAAGACATTCTAATGTATGCAATCTTTTAATTATAAAAAATTTAAAAACAGGGAGACCCAGGACCAATGGGATTACCAGGACTGGAAGGACTCCCAGGGGAAAAGGTAGGTCTCTTAAAAAGAAGGCATGATTTCTTAGTGGCCCCTATCTGCAGCTAAATATTTTCTGAAGCCTTGTTCAGTTTATTTTTCATGTGTAAGTTAATGTTTCCATGAGAAAAATCTTTGCATACTTATTTATATTTTCTGGTTTTTGCTTTAGCGTGGGTGTAAATAACATACTCCCCAAACATAAAATTTCATTTTCTGCAAAAGGAAAATTGTCTGTAGGAGGCCTTGTAATATTCTTGGTAGAATACTACTGTACTTGATAGTTAATATTAGTTAGTATTAGTTAATATTAGTTAATATTTTCCTACAACAAGAACCACACTTATTATGTGGTTCTTGTTCCCTTTTGAACATAATCTTATGTTTACAGTCCATCTGTCTTGTATTCAGCCTTTTGCTTTCTAATTGTGGGGGCTGATTACAAATTTAAAGAAAAGCTTTTTATAAAAAGCTAAAAAAATTCAAGATAAAAAAGTATTCATTTTTAAATATAGCAAAGTACAAAACATTTAGTGGAGAAATAAAAATAATCTGCAAATATGTTTTCTGTCAGCAAAACCAGTTTGATTTTCCCCATATCTTCCAATTTAGGAAGAAAAAAGAGTAAATTTTTTTGCAAATGAAATGTTTTTCAGCTTTTTTGAATTATGCTATTAAATTACTTCATACAAAAGTACTTTACTGAAACTTATTTTTCATCACAAAGAGATGTAAATTAAAAGTTTCCCTCTCACTATCACTGTGCATTCCTCCTACTTGTTCAGTCAGTGACAAGATCTAAGGTAAGTATCTATACTAGATGCTTAAATTACATGAGATGGTTCTTGCTCTGGAATTCTGCAACTTAAAAGCAATTAAAGACTAGTCTGATTTCAAAATGAACAAACACAGGGAGACATTACAGATCTAACTGACAGAAAGTGAGGACAAGAATTAAATAAAGGGAATAAGCAATGGATCAGATCATATAAACCAGCTGAGTGAGTGTTTGGCCCTCTCCCAAAGTAGAAATACGGTTTCCTTAATTAAATTTGGTCAGAATTTCATATTTGAGGTGCAACTGAGTGAACAGAATCTCAGAGCCTGACAATCCCAACAAGATAGTGCATGCTGGGTTTTAATTTAGAGCCATGATGCTTCTCTGTGTAGCAGAATGCCATCTTTTACAGACAGCATTGGCTGTAATTTCATGATCATTTCATGACCTGCTCATGTCCTCTGGATAAAATGTCCCCTCCCTCAGGTGAGCTGACAGTGGCTGGTGCAGCTGTGCTGCAAGCCTGACTGCTGAAAGGACTAGAATAATCCTGAAAAGAAAAAAAAATCTTGCAAGGGAAGCATTAGGCATTTCTAGTTTCACTATCATAGCCAGCCTATAGGGAAAATACCACAAGTTCTGGGTCTGGAATAACCACTAGGAAGAGTGCAGGGCTCCAGACAGCGTGCCCTGCCTGCTGCAGGCACTCAGTGCTCCCCACCACTGTCCCAGAGGTGCATGTTGTGTTCCTCACTGGGTGACTGCTGCCAGCCTCCAGAACAGGACAGGCTGAGCTGTGTCCTGTAAGCTGCTTCCTCCCAGCACCAGGTCAGGCATGTAACTTGTCATCTGCTACACTGTGTGTAAGGGACTTCAGTGTTTCTAATCAACAGCAATATCATTGAGCACCTGAACAAAATGATCAGGATGAGACATACTACCACTACCTATAAGAACAAAAACCAGAAATCCCAAAACTTCCTGGGGCTCTTATGCAGAACACAACGTGCCTGTAGCTATGTTTAGAGCCTTAGTATATCTGCTCCAGGTAACATAAACCCATCTCAAAATAATACTGTCCTGTTAGTATGGCTTCAACAGTGCCAGGGGTTTTCTGACATAAATTCAGAAAAGAGGAGCCTGATTTTTTCACATTTGTAACTAACGTTACAGTAACAGAGAGAGCATAGTGTTGCAGTCCAACACGTCAGCAGTGGGTAAATACCTCTGGGTAGAGTTTTACCACTTGCTGAGCTCTGTCTCTATGCTTTAGATTACAGTCCTTTCAAGAAAGATGAATTTTTCCCTGTAATTCATCAGTTCCAGCCAAAAAAACAAGTCTGTCCTAGCTTAAAGCATAGATGAAGGTGGCTGTGTGCTAAGGAGAACCCTTGCCCTGAAAGGGCCAAGGCACAAGCAGAGGACGTTGGCTTGTAGTAAATGGATAACTGGGCAGCAGGAAAGCAAAAGCTTCTTTGAAAGGTACATCTTAAATATGGGTATGTTGATATGAAAGTGAATTACCCTGTGTAAATTTTGGTCATTGCCATGACCACAAATTATAACTATTTGGAGAACTACAGATAAGTCAGGGACTTTCCATCCCTTTTCAAGGGAGGTCTCATGCAGAAACAAAGGGAAACATTATATGAGAGAACCTAAACAAAGGATTTTGGTTACTTGCTCAAGTCTGTAAAATGAGCCAGTGGCACAGATAAATATTAGCATTTAGCCTGGCTCTTGTCCTCATTTTCAGTTCACTTCCTTGGTTTTTAATGGGAAACCACCAAGAAACTTGTGGTTTGATTGTTGTAGTTTAAACACAGATTTCTCTTTTCTTTAGGGTGACCGTGGACCAGCTGGAGCACCAGGAGTGTCAGGGACACCGGTGTGTATATTCTTTAAAGAAAACTCTGGGTTTAGAAGCTGAAAAAACAGGTCAAGCAAGGTGCTGAGCTGTAATCTCAGTCACTGTGGAACACCAGTGCTTGGCTTATGCTTTACATGTAGGTATGAAGATTATGGGTTTTCTCTAAAGAAATTAGAGTTTTAATAGCAGCAAGGATTCATATTATTATTAAAATGACAAGAGTGAGTGAGGTGAATACATGATAAAGCTGGAATTCAAAGCTGCATATGCTTTGTTAAGAAATGTGAGATTCTTCGCATGGCCTCTGTTTAATATAGATAAAGACATTTTTTGTGTTCCTGGGCATGCACACATTTCTGAGCATCTTTCTATCACAAAGAAAAATGATGAACATTAGTTATTGCAACCCACAAGGATCTGCATATCAAGTTGATCAAACATTTGCTCTAGGGGAATGCTTTGTCAGCTGTTTACATATGATATTCAGAGGATTTTCTGAAAGTCATAGAGGAACTTTGTTGTAGGTGAAAGTAAAAGTAACTAATAATAAATTGAAATTATAGTTATTCATTTGTGTTCCTAAAGGAAATGAAGATATTAGATTCCATTCACAGTTTAATAAAAAAGTTTATCCATATTTCAGGAGGCAATATGGAGTTATTTATATGCAAATAAATTTATTATTAAATTTTGGCAGCTACCAATGCATTCAGGAGCTGTTTAAATTATAAATATATGTTTCATGAAATGAAGTATGTGCCTACACACTCCCATTTCCATTAGCCACTGATTTAGTCTATTTACTGTGACTTCCAAGAGAGAACATCATCTTAAATAGTCTAATTTCACTGGGTTTTCCTAAAAGAATTGCACATTTAAGGGGAAAAGTATTTCTCTGAGTTTTATAGCAGATGTAAGAATTTCAAAGTTTGTTGTTCTGAAACAGATCTTACATTGTTAATAATGACACTGCACAGTTGTGCATTTCCTATGAATTTCCCACTGGATATGTCCCAAGTTATTGGATGTTCTCTATTCAAGATGGATAAGAAATATTTAATGGGGTCCCTTCTTCACTGATGAAGTTGCATAATATTGACTATATTTAGTTCTAATAAAATCCAGTGAAATAAAATATTTCCCTGTGAAACAAACTGGATTTTTTCACAATTATGCTAAGGAGTTTTAATCAAAAAAATAGTAGATACTTGAGGCAAATTTTTTTCAGTAGTCTAGGAGGAGTTTGAGACATATCCACATATCTTGCTGGAAAAGAATTTGTCTTCTGTACCTGTCATCATTCCCTAGATTGAATAGTGGACCCTTTTTCCCATCTGGGAATGCAAACCTCTTATTTTCACTTCGGTGTTTTGCTGAGGTTGCTGAGATTGTCAGGGAAGCTTGGACTGAGATCCTGCAAGCATTGCCACCAAGGCCTATTTCAACACAAACCCTCGGTGCTGCTGTTCCCAGAGTTGTCCCTGGTGCTGATGGGTTTGGTCTCTCGCTTGCACAAGTCACCTGAGGATCTGCTCTAAGGGTACTTTCGGGAAATGTAGGTTCAAGTTGTTAAAAGAGACATTTAGAATCAGCATTTAAATGATGTCATAAGAGAGGATTGTAAATTTTGCCAGGGTGAACATAAAATGACAGTAAAACTGGCCAAAAAAGATCATGAAGAAAATTTGCAAAGGACTTTAAGTCAGTAGTAAAGTCATATAAAAAAAAAAAAATCAGGACTAGAAATTAGCTGAAGGAAAAAAACCTTGATTTTACATATTCACTGAAAGGCTTTGATCTGACTATGACTTCTCAAGATGGGAATCGTGGTGTTGTTAAAAAAAATTCATAAAAGCATCTCAGTATTCAAGAAGGGTAAACAAAACCAAGTGACTTAGTAACATTTAATGCAAGAGCCCGTTCATGAAATATGACAAAAATCTGATAAAATATTTCTTTTTCCTTTCTTAAAGCATTAATGAGCAATACCATGAATATTTCTGCCACATGCACATATATATATTCTCTTATTTTGGGAAAAGAGGAAAATTTTATTTGGCTTCCTAATAATATGAATCTGTAACATTCTCTTTTTGCAGGGAAAGCCGGGATCTCCTGGGTCTCCAGGGTTGCCAGGAGAACCTGTAAGTACAGATTTGAGTTCTGGATTCTTACACTAGCAAACAAATATTTCAGACGCCTAATGCAAGATTTTTCATGCAGTGTTTTCATGTGTGTTTTCTTCTTCCTTAGGGTGAAAGAGGACCTATAGGAGATATAGGCTTCCCTGGTCCAGAAGGGCCACAAGGAAAACCAGTAAGTAATTTTATACTGAATTTGTAATTTGCTACAAAATGATGTGGTTTAGTTTATCAGAAGTTACAAAAGAAAGGACATTACATCTTGCTTTGTGTTAGAGTAAGTAACATGTGAAGAACACACAGAGCTGCACTGCTCAATATTAACCATGGAAAAGAGAATTCCTGGTATTGTGGTTAATGTTACTGAGATGTTGCCTTTAAAGGTTTTATGAAGGTCATTTGGATCTTGTTGATAAAGTTTCCTCTTGTACTTTTTCCAGGGGGACAATGTGAACCCAGACGCTCAACACAGTCAGTAAAGGATGGGGTGACAGAATAGGTTCTCAGTTTCAGTTTAGATAGAGAAGCGTGGGCTTCATCACTGAATAAACTTTGAGACTCTTCTGTACGCAGGTGATGCAACACTGCAGCTGGGGCATTTACTGTTCACTTAGGAGATGTCTAATCTACTCCCTTTATGTAATAAAAGTGTGACAGCAGTGTAGTCAGCCCTGTCTGAGCTGGTTGAAAAAACCTAGTTTATATTCCAGAAGGGGTTCAGCAAGGGTAGTGCAGGAGTCATTATCTCCCCCGAACCTTGGTGTTTTGGGGATGAGAATGAGCAGCAGACCTTTGCAGCTTGTCAGCACATCTCCACCTTACACTTCTGCCTTGAAACAAGACACAGTTTCTGTAGCTACAGCAGCAAATTAGCCCAAGGTGCCTAATCTCTGCAAAACTCCACTTTGCAGTATATGAGGAGAAAGAAATATTCCTGCTGTCTCTGCTCATACAAGTCATCCTTTCTCACTCACAGCTATGAGTTTGCTACATGTGCAGATCCATAAATATCCTACTAAATTAAACACTGCCAGAGCACTTATCTTGCAATTATCTGGCATTGTACAACTGTTAATAAACTGTCTGACATTAATTTGGCCCATACCATCTAGGACTCTCAGATCATGCCACATTCCAGTCTGGAGGATAATGTGAGCCTGGAACAGTTTCCAGCAGTTGCTATGAATGCAATCACCTTATTTGAGGAAGGAAGTGGCCTTAACCCATGAGACCAAAACTGTGCCATGCTGCAAGTCCTAACAACCAAGAATGGATCTAGAATTGTAATAGTAAGGCATAATGTCTGTAAGAGCAGAAGGGTAATTCAGCACCAAGGCTAATATCTAGAATAAAAGAACTCTCTCCTGTGTTTGTATTATGACTAGCTGCTACTGCAAAAGTACATGTGCCTATACAAATATTCCAAATTTGCAAAATTTCTCTATAATTTGTCATTTAAAGTTGGATTATCATTAGATTTGGTGCACATCTTGATGCTCTTTGTATTTCTGTATTGTAGCCACACAAACTGCCGCTTCTCTAGCTTCAGAACATTTCCTGATATGGCACTAAATACTAAGCTTTACTCCTTATACTTTGAAAACACATAAACATATTAATTTTTTTCGTAGGGAATCAATGGAAAAGATGGCTTGCCAGGTCCTCCGGTAAGAAAACATACTTTTGTGTATTTCATTCCTCACAGAATCCACAGCTGTTAATCCTAGGCAGTTGCTTTCCATTCTGCTAACACATGAATACACAACAAAGCCTTTAACTCATAAGTTTACCTTTTTTCAAAAACCATTTTTCAGGGTGCTGTGGGAAGACCAGGAGACAGAGGACCCAAAGGAGAACGTGTAAGTCCCTACTATGACAATTTTTTCTCTTTTCACTGGGCATATAAACACCTCATCAGCACCTATCTTATAGGCAAAATCAAGAAATTAATTCTCTGTGAACTTCAAGCAGTCGCCTAGACATCTAAGAGGTTTAGTCCTAGACACCACTTGAAGGAATTAGAGTTGATTTGGCTTCTGCATTTAGAGGAAAAACACATTTTATCGACTTTCTAACACAGTTTGTCTGGACAGGGTAAATTGATCAATTTGGAAAGCAGGTAATCCAGTTGTGCTGTTGTCAGACTTTACAAAAGCCATGAACTGCCCTGTTGTCATCCTTAATATGTCACAAACACAAATCATGTTTTATGTAAAACAAGCTTGTCACACGTAGGCAGCAGGAATGCCAGTGCAGTACCTGACTGCTTCCCAAACTCTCCAGACAGTTCTGTTCATGGTAACAAGGTCATTGTGGGCAGGAATGATTATGGGAGGTGAGAGATGAGTGGATATGTGTGTGTGTGTGTGTATATATATATATATATATATATATATATGTATGCATGTATGAAAGAAGGTCTTCTTATAACATTCCCAAAGTCCTGATGTCCTAATCACATGGCTGCCACATTTATTTGATGACTCAGAGAAGTATCTCCCTGTTTAATCTGGAAAAGGAAATGCTTCTATATGACACTGAAGAAACATAAGGGTTTAACAATTATTACAATTATCCCTTAAAAAATTAACTGTTTGCAACATTCTGGTTTTGCCTTTAAGGACACAGGCCTGTGTCTGTGAGAAAGATTGCAATGATTACAGAAAATAAAGTCAAGGTTTTCTTGCAGCCATTATTATTATTACTGCTGTACAGCATGCTCCTTCATTTTGACACCAACTGTTGTAGTTACAGAAAAGAGAAGCATCAAAATTGGAAGGACAGAATAAAACTCTTGAGGTTTTCTTGTCTGATATGAGAATATCCTCATAGAATCCATTTTAAGAAGGAATAAGCCACCTGGGCTGAAATAATTTTATATATTCTTTGAGTGACTAAACACTGCTGTTATTCCTACTTTATAAACTGAGTGACAAACTAAATTGAAAACATGTTTTATAACAACCCATTTTCTAATGATTTCAACAGATACAAGTGCTAGTGGCTTGCTCATTTTTTGCTGTTATCTCCATACCTTGATCACAGATTTTGAACCTGCTGGAATAGAGCAGGTAGAAACACAGGAGAAACATCAATTCCTTCCGCTCAGAATTTGGTCCAAGATAAAATACAAGAGATAGGGGAACACTAGAAAGGAGAAAGGCTGAATAAAGCAGCACCTTAGTCAGAGATCACAAAACACAAATGTCCTGAATTTTGTACAATTCATAGTGGAGAGTTTAAAGAGGAATCTGGAGGAATATATGACCTAGTTTATGAATTTTTACAAAGACCTTTTTCTAAACATGAAGAAAACACTAGAGGCAGTTAAAAATGCTTGTTTGAAAAGTTGCTGTGGTATTTGATTTGCCTCCTACACACTGGCAGCCTGTAAAACATGGATTGTTTATAAGAAAAGGATCAGCTTCACACTGGCATAGCGCCATGATTCTAGAGAAACCTGCCTTTTTCTTTATCTCTGGTAGAAGAGCTATCTGTACCTACTCTGCAGGATTATAAATCTGAGAATTTATATATCACAGAACCATAGAAAGGCCTGGGCTGGAAGGTACCTTTAAAGATCACCAAGTTTCAGCCACCTTGCCATGGGACTTTCATCAGACCAGGTTGCTCTAAGCCCCATCCAACTTGGCCTTAATATATTTCCAGGGTTAGAGCATCCAAAGCTTCTCTGGACAACCCGTTCCCGTGCCTCACCATCCTCACAGTACAGAATTTCTTCCTAATATCTCATCTAAACTGACTCTCTTTCAGTCTGAAGCCATTACCCCCTTGTCCTGTCACTAAATGTCCTTCTTAAAAATTCCTCTCCAGCTTCCTCCTAGTATCTTTGGGTACTGGAAATAACTTAGATTAACTATAATTTTGTGTAAATGAAGACATAAAATAGTAGATTTTTAAGGAAAGTTACAGGAAATGTCCTGGTGTCTTTTGCCTGTGTGAATTTGAGCACCAGAATTATACCTATGCCGTAATTGACATTCCTAGATCCTTGTATAAGGGCTAAAAACTTTCTATACTCAAATTCTGTCCTTGAAAAGTGGGCTACAGAATCAAGCTATTCTTTTTGTAATCGACTTCAACATCGAAAGTGCAAGAAAACAAAATATATTTTCAGAGACAAGATTCAGCCTGGAAAATCATATTCCCTGCATGACTGTTTTTGAACAGGCAAGAATTTTCTCTTTAGCATTATCAAGTGACTCTTCAGGTTTGTTCCACTATGTGCAATACTGTTTTCTTTCTGCTTTTATTTTACACAGGGAGATCAGGGTATTCCAGGGGACAGAGGTCCACAGGGTGAACGAGGGAAACCTGGCCCATCAGGAGAAAAGGGGGATGTGGGTCCTGTTGGCCCTCCAGGAGACAGAGGCTATCCAGGATCCCCAGGTCATCAAGGTCCCCCAGGCTCACCAGGACCCCCAGGGTTTCCAGTAAGTAAATATAAGTTTATCTTGTTGCTTGTGTATTCAGACAAGTTATGAAGGTTACATGGGCTGTGCAGTGGAAATTCAACTGAGAAATAGCACAGTATTAGAAAAACTAAGGATTTCTCTCAGATAATTTCAGTGTTCATTTAAGGTGAAAAAAATATACCCGCATGATCAGGCAGTTATTTTTAATTATTTTTTAAAACATCTGCTATGGATAAGCTTTAACTATTTATTTCTTTAGTTCCTGCATATCAATATAGCTACACACTACTGTTAATTTTCATGTTTTCCATAAGATTAAGAGCTAAAGTCTGAGCCTTTGCAACTGGGAAAGAAAAGGAGGCAGCCAAACTTGATTCTCTATAGAAGAGAAATCAGCATTTAGAAAGACAATGAAATGCTGCTTGCCAGTTGTAGATAACTCAATTTGTCTGCATGAACACACAGGCACACACACCCATGTTATGGGTTCTTTTTAACCTGAATTAGGTAAGGTAAAGCTCTGAAACACTTTTCCAGTGAAGTTACTGGGGCCATGGTTCTGTTCTGGTCAGCAGTGCATCAAAGCAAGCAGTTCCCAGGGCAGGTGAGAAGTTGGCAAATGCTATGCAAAATAATGCAGAGTTTTGTCCCTGGACATCCTTACTGTCATGTGCAAGGTAACTTCCATACTCATCACATCCGGTCATCTTGGCAGCTGGGAGTGCTTCTCCCACTTCATGCCACTTTATCTTTACAATGTTATAATGCATTTGCAGTAAAACAAATAACACAAATAAATTAAAACACTTATCTGTTGGTGCAAGGTTTATATTTGTAATGCTAATTTGAGCATTTCTTATTTTTGTAGCATCATAAATTGTCCTCTGTATATTCCTTCTGATACATATCACCTTCCTTTTTCCTCATCAGGCTGATGCAATTTCACTTGAAGAAATAAAAAAATATATCAAACAAGAGGTTCTTAAGGTATTTGAAGGTAAGAAAAGGAAATATTATATAACTAAATCTGAAATTCTGCTCTAAATTTCTTTAAATGTCATCTAACTTACATTGGACTTAGCAGGTACCTTGTTGCTGTAGCTGTGTTTAACAAGTCTGCTTTACATGATTCTGTTCAAACAATGAGAAGTTAAGAGTATCTGTTGAACAGAGTATTTCCTTATGTAAAAGATTAGCACTGAAGGGTAGTCTGCTCCAAATCACAACAGCAAACAGAAGTATGTGTCATTGTAGATGCATATATGTGCAGGAGACCCCCATTTCCTGCTGCTGGGAGCTTTCCCGGGCAGGTGCTGTCAGGGTGCCTGCGGCACCGAGAGCGTCTCCACTTCGGGCTGCACCGACAACTCCTCCAGCTCACCAGATGCCCGAGCCTGGATGTCGTAACAAAAGGTCCACCAGGAAGTGAGAGGACTCTCCAGATGGTTAAATCCACTGGGATTTATTGAGGGATCAGAGAAGCAGGGCAGGAACACATCCACAGGTGAAGGGAACCAGAGCTGGAGAGCAAGCAGTAAGGGAGGATCATGGGCATATAACTGAGGAGAAGAAAGAGGGGCCAGGGTACAATCAGACCAATCGGGTGAGGGTCCAGGGGAGGAGTAAGAGTGGGGTGATGCAGCGGGAGCCAGCTAGAGAGAGGAGAGGGAGTGGACTTTCAAGGCAAAGCAATGGGGAAACAATACGGAACTTTCTGGAAATGGGGAGTACACAACAGGTGATGGGCAGAAATTCATTTGCATGACAACACAGGAAATCCTGGGAGTTTGTTTCTCTTGCTCAAAGTTACACAACAGTCCTCTCCCAGGGCATCCCAGGCCCATCTCCCTCATGGTCACCTCCTACATATATGTATCATGTATTACTGCAGATACTGTTTATCTACCACATACCAGTAAGATATTGAAGTGTTACTAAAGCAGAGACCACAGATACACCTAATTATTTTTCCCACTTAGTGACTGACTATCTAAATAAGAGAAAGGTTCAGCAGCCTTCAGTCATACAAGTCTAAATTGCTGTGCAGTTTTCTCAGCAAATATCCCTGCTGGGTTCCAGAACTCCCTGCCAGACCACCATCATCTGGCACAGTTTCAGGCAAGTACCAGATTCAGCCAAGGCCTTTGTATGATGTAAGATTTCTTAGACAAGTCCTTACTCTGAAAAGGAAATATTTTTCTTCCCCAGCATACCTTTAGTCATGGTAGAAGAGCTGTGACTCAGATAGGTTTCTGAAACAAGCTTCTTCTTGAGCACCCCTAAACAGTAGCTTCTCTTCCATTGCAAAATGCATTTCTTATGTCCTCAATATGCTTTGTTATTCTGTCATTAATATTTGTGGACAAAAACCATCTTTTAGAGATAAAAGAAATTGTATAAAAGCTTGAAGCTTCTTAACCTGTTCAGGCAGTTTTTCACTTTATAACAGAACTATCACTCTGTGTATTATCACCTTTCCCCAGGGTGCTACCCCTCAGAGTTCGACCTGCTATGTATTTCAAGAGCAGTTTGTTGAGTGAAGTCACCTCCTTTTCCCACTCAGATAGAATGGTAGCAAATATTTGGTCTGTTCACAAAATGAAGGCATTATAAGGTGCCCTGCCTACAGAGAATAAAGTAGTTTTGTCTTTATAGCTATTTCATTTCTATACCTCACTACAGTTCCAGTATCTTCCAGTTTTGGCATTGTTTCATTTTGTTTACTTTTTATCACCTTCCTCCTTTTTTGTTTGATGCCCACTCTTCTCTAATTTTTTTCTTAAATCTTAAAATTCCACCACTGTAAATACCCTATAAATTGTGGAATGTTTAGGAGTTTAATCTGGTATAAATGAGACAGAGCCAAGATTAGTAGCTATTTTACCTACCACTAAGGAACAGTAAAATATTACCAAGGACACTTTATCTCACCAGCATGAAAATTTCTATTCTGAAATATCTGCAATTAACAATTTTTACTGAATGCTTTCAGGTTTTTTACAGCTGTTTTCAGGGTTCCAGCATATGCCAAGAACTGTTTGCAGGATTTAATCTCTACTTTGCAGCTTAATATGAGTTACAAAAATAGAAGGTAGCCCTCCATCAGTGTGTTAAGGACTAATTATTCTGTCTATGTGTTTTAAGTACTTCCATGAACAGGAGTCAGAAATCATTTGAAATATTGTAATATGTTAGTAATAGAGAGTAGTAATAGAAACTTTAATACAAATTAATTCTGATTATTTCAAAGGGTAAAGAATGAGACATGAATCTGAGTTGGAACTGAAGGTATCAGTGCTTATTGGAGCACTTAATACCTTGACGTTTAGAAGAGTTACACACCCTACTTACAGAAACTTTAGCTGGGGCTTCGGGATTTTTTTTCCCCTTTTTTGCTAGCAGATTTCTTACCAATTTTTTCCTGTCTTTGATTAATGAAGAAAGGATGGGTCAATTTGTATCCCAGCTGAAGCTGCCTGCTGCAATGCTTGCCTCCCAAGCTCATGGAAAACCAGGGCCCCCAGGAAAAGATGGATCACCAGGGCCACCAGGAAAGGATGGTTTGCCAGGGCCACCAGGAGAACGTGGAATTCAAGGTAGAGATTCCAAAAAAGTTCCTTTTAGTTGTATCTTGAAATCCTTATACACTTGCTAATGTTTATTAAATAAGCCAGGACTACCTATCTAGCTTTCTAATAATTAACTTTTAAACTTTTGTACTTATGTTTTTTCAGACCACATCTAAATATTAACCCATAGTAAATGTGTGGATTTTACTGATTAAAAACTCCTAATCAGTGCATTTTATTCTAATCAGTTATAAAGTTAATTATTGACAGATATCTATGTCTGACAGAACTACTGTAGCAGGTTTTTTTTTCCTACAAAATACTTGAATAAGGAAGAAAAACAATGCCAACACTCTTGCTATTTAGATTCAGCTTCATATTGAGAGGCCATCTTATTTAAGAAAAAAAATTTGATCTCCTGGTCCGACTGCTCTCAGCTCAGATCCTGAGAAAATACAGGGCAGGAAAAACTGAAGAAATATATTCTTCTTTAAGAAGCAGTGAAAACTGAAGTATTACTAAATTAATTTTTCTCACAATGAAGGGACCTATTTTCACAAAAGAAAAAATCAGAGTAATCAGTTTTTCACTAACTGAAGGCATCTACTATACTCCAAACAGTAATTTGTGCATTGCAATGCACTTGGACAGTATAGGACTCTCATTTCTGTGAACTGTCTTTTACTGCAAAATTAGCTCTGAGGGATCCAGGTTCGTTGTAGTTGTGCTCTACTGTAGAGCCAGCCTTTCAGAGATTAAAAGGAGGAGGAGAACAGATTAGAAGGAAAAAAATAATTTATAGGTTAATAATATTTTGTGGGTGGGTAACATGTAATTTGCAGTTTATCTGTAGGTAGTTCTTTATTATCTTTTGCTAGTTTGGTCTGCTCTGGAGTCAGAGCAAGTCAGACTGGAATGAAGAACATGCCAGCAATGCTGAAGATGTGTGGATCCTAAAGCTATCAGAAGAATAAGGACTTACTAACATTGATAAGCGCAAACCACTGACAGAAGCTTGAAAAATGTGATGAGCTCAGAATGAGAAGAACAAGAATAAAGGATCAAGGAAAACAATAAAAGGCTTAGAATCTTACGACACTGACTTCATCGTTACCTAAATATTCAGATCACTGCAAATAGTCACCCTCAATGTCAGTGCCAGATTGTTCACTGATGATGGATGTACTGGATAGTCTCAAACACTTCTGGGAAGAGAAACGTTGCACTAGGTTTCATTTCCAGCTAGTGAGCATCAAGACTAAAAGATGATAGCTATGTTTGAAAAAAACAAAAAAAAACCCTGCTTTTCCATACCTTATACTTAAGTTAAAAAGTGCCTCATGTACACAGGATTTCCATCTGTTTTACCAATATGCTCAATACTTGGTTTTGATTAGTGAAAGGTAAGCTAAGGGAGAAGCCTTTAATTCTCTGATACATAAAAAGATACAAAAAATTACACTTCCAAGGAAAGAAAACCAAAAGTTTACCTTGCCTCTTTTTTTATACTGCAAATAAGAGACCATCCTGTAAGAGGTGCACACTTACACACAGCCTTCACACCTTCCTCAGTTGTGCCTGTGCATGTTACTGCTTTATGCCAAGAGTAAAAAGAAATTCAAATCTCTGAGCAGATTGAAAAGTATCTTTTTGTATTCCAGCTTGTCT
Organism: Motacilla alba alba; assembly: GCF_015832195.1. NCBI lineage: Eukaryota > Metazoa > Chordata > Aves > Passeriformes > Motacillidae > Motacilla > Motacilla alba. The sequence continues at coordinate 29,442,582 of NC_052018.1, forward strand.
TCAGCCATAAAATACATAGCAAACAAGACTTCTTGGTGAAGCACATTACGTGCATGTGTGGCTGGGTCCTTTAAGGTAGCATGCTGTGTGCACAAGTCCTAATACAGACTTGGTGTTGACTGATAGACACTTCCTATTATATTTCTCACTTGGGTGTAGCCCAGACTGCCAACTCCAGGGATTTGCTGTGTGCAGTAGTATGTGGCAGAGTGAGTGACTTGTCCCTCACAGGCAGTGAGAAGAAGTAGATGCTTGTGGCAAGCAATTAACAGGACCTCTGTGAATACGTCCTGTTTGTGATGCTGCATGCGGAGCCTGCTAGAGCCAGCCAGATGCTACTGTGTGTCTGGAGAGGTGTTTAACTTCATTTGTGGATTCACAGGGGTCTCTCCATACACCTTGAGTGTGGTGATGGTTCCCCTGGAAACTGGTCAGGAATGATTTAGCCAGATTCCAACAGCATCTCCTTCTGCACAACAAACTAATAGATAGGGGGTTAGTCCCCTAAAAGAGAGATAGTAACTTTTGGACTTATAGGCATGGTTTTCAAAAAGTGTATTTAAAGAATTGCTGGACTCTTAAGCAGAGATTCATGCCCTTCTAACGAAGTCCAGAATTTTTACCTGCTGGCCTTCAGCAAGGTTGTTAATAGTGTTCCTCACAACCTTCCCAGTGGTTCAGGTAGATATAATTTATAGAATGGTCTCATTAGAAATATAGCATGCAAGCAAAATAGAACTGCAAATCAAATTGTGAAACACATAATTCCTACACATTCAAATAGTGAATGGAAGATTTTCATAGACATAAATACATATATATATATGCGTATATTCATTTCAAAAATAACCTATGCATCTGCAAGCTGATGCTCTGAGGCAGGACTAGTGATAAAATGTACAGCATCTCCTTAAGGGAGAACAGAGGGACTTTACTCTGTATGAGTTTTAAGGTATGTTAATATCTCCTAGAGAATTAGAAAGTTTATTTAAAGACTTTACAAACAAGATATATCAATGTCATCCATCTGCAAACAGTCAGTCAGCTTGTCATGTGTAAGAGGATCTAGCTCAATTAACTCCACTGACTTAATTGAATTTTTAAAATTGTAATAGTAAGGGAATTTTGGTCCATTAGATGAACTGCACCTTGTGATAATTTAAAAATCCAGAAATCCTTTATGTTAATATGACTTGATTTTTTTTTCAATAGAGAAAAGATTCCATCCTAGTTAAAATTCACTCTTTCTGTCAAATTGAGGAAATTAATTTTTATAGGTCCTCATATCTTGTGATAGCCTGAAGGAATCAAAAAAAAAAAAAAAAAAGCTCAGCTCAGAAAATAAAAACACCATGCAATGAATAGTGAAAGCTCCTTATCTTTATTGGTAATCTCTGTTGTAAAGTTTATGTCTCTTATTATAATTACTAATTTGTATGGTGGAAGCATGTAGAAACATTGGCTGACATCAGGAACCCGTTGTAATGGATGCTGTCCCTACACAGTCACTCTTCTGAAATAGCTGCACTGGCTTCAAGAGATACCTCCTGTAAAGTGTTCTCTGCTGTGGAGGTTAAAGTTAACCTGTTTAACTTTGATTTGGAACCCAGCTGCTCCCTCTCAGCTGAGAGAGCTCTGAAACACAGAAGGAATTCCAAACATGTATTGGTGGCTGGATGAGAGGGCTTCATCTTAGCACCCTGTCTGTTGCTTTGCAGTCTTTTTAAGAACACAGAGTATTTGCACATCAAAGCACAGTGGATACTTTGCTCTCATTGTTCCCTGTGGTGGTAATCGCTTTGCCTTGTATTTGTATTAAAGAACCTGAGATTTCTCTAGATACTTGACATGTTAGTTTCAGGTGCTGCATTGTCCATGCTGATGGAAGAGGGTCTACATGACATGGGTGCAATAGCTTCTAAAGCAGTTTCAATACCTTTACCTCCAAGTTCATGGATGTGAACTTGCGTCATTTCCACACTGAGCCGAGGGTGTAGCAGTAGTGATGCTTTTGATGGTGCTGTTTGTGGCAAGCACCAAACTGAGAGCTGAATTCCAGCTGTTACTGCTCATCTATGAACAAGAGCTTATCTGTATGAACACAAACTTGCTACATACTGCTACGAAGTGTTTACCATGCTGCCCACGTTGGGTGTGTGTTTGTAATAACAGAACTTTAGGGTTGCAGAAATCACAACAAAACTTCTAGAACCTGAGTGAAAGGTTCTGCTATAACAGTTATCTTTTGAATTAAGCAGGTGCCTGTTACTGGAATTGTAATTCTACCAGGAAAAGTAGCTAGCATATTAGATGTGCCTTTACATTAAAAACAGTAAATTAAATCTGTTTTATGCGTATGGTAATATTTTCCTTTGACTGTGTATGAGTTTCTCAGTCTAAGCTCAGAAAGAAGGTGATACTATCCTCTAGAGGGGTAATGATGGCCCTGCTTCTGAGCAAAATATACCTCATTAAAAATCAAATCATTTTCTGCCAGAAGTACATATTACATTGTTCACATTGTTTACATATAAGTCTGTTTATTAATATTCTTGCATTCTATCAAATAAAGCCTTATTGTTAGACAAGGTATTTGGGAATTTTTGTATTAAACTTCAGTGCTAGCAGAACTTACCTGCCATTATGTAAAAACTACAGCCTTGCATGTGTATTTGGATGCAGCCAATAATGGTTTATCACTACCCTGGACTATGCTGCTCCTTGTCCTGTTGTAGGGGGTTTCTTTCCTTATTTTCTTGTGTTCCAGTGATGTTTACAGAATCATTCAGTCTATCTCAGTCGTTTTCAGTTACGGTGTGTCAGAGACCTGCAGTAATGTTTATTGTGGGGATTGTAAATGTGATATATGGTACCTTTGATTTCTCTCTCTTCTCCATAACTAAAGAAATGCAAAACAAATGGTTAGTGGCAGCAGTCTGTTGTAAAATTAGAGTTAACTGGGTTTGTAATGGGAAATGCATTGTAACTGTTGACTGTAAGTTAAAAAACATTGGGAAATATAAAATAAATAGGACATGTAATGGATCCTGTGGTTGTATTATTGAGCTTTTCAAAAAGCAACAATACTAGAAGTTGCACAATAATTTTCAGAACAAACCAACCTGATGTAGTTACAAATATTACTGTGGTCATTGGAGAGTAAATCCAGGATTCAAAATCCAGTACAAATACCTGCATATTCCTTTTCCTTAGTCTTTATAGCTTGTGTGTGTATATGCCTTGTACAGTTCTGCTTAACATAACCCAGTGACCAGAATGCATGGTTAATTTGAATTTGGGTTTCTGTGAGATTTTAAACTGTTGATTTCCTTTAGTTATGTTATGTATAGCACCCTGCATGCATTTTGTAACATTCTCGCCTCACAGTAATTTCCTTGTTGTGGTGCTGAGAGGAGTTAAGACGATTGATACTCTGTTTTGAAAGCTGGAATGATTGCAACTGATAACAGACTTTCTACTGAAATGTATAATGAGCTTGTGTGTAACAGAAAGCTTGAATGCTCTGTGTATCATTCCTACTGCATTGTGTCTGTTGTAACAACCCTGAATCGGTACCCACAGCCCTCTAAGTAATTTCCTTCTGGAATATCCTGTAAGGTAGCAGTGTTGCATAGACCACAGCACACTGGCAAGACAGCCTTTGCCATCCATCTGTCAGTGCCAGTTAATCTTCGTGGGACATCAGGTGGATTGGCATGGCTGTGCTGTTCTCTTCAAATTCAAACTAACAGTTCTTCACAAGAGGAAGAACCCAATACTTTATTGTATGGAATAGGTGATGCTAAAAATATACTGGTCCCTGAAGCAGGAAGATTTTAATTCCAAATGTGACCAGAAATCAGCAAATTAATTTTAAACCTTTGTAACCATACATGCAAGCATCTGAAGTGCTGGGTACAGAAGAGTTTCCTTGTAAGCCTTTTTGAAGTAAGGGTTTGTGGCAGACGTCTCCTTTAAAAATGCTTTCATCCTTTCTCCCGCATAGTAAAGGTACATTCTTAACTTGAAATAATAAGGAAAATATTTTAATGATAGCAACAAGTCCTCTGCTCTAAAGTTTCCAACTAATAAATCTTTTTAAAAACAGTTCAAGGAAAAAGAAGCAGGGGCTGGGCATGGGTTCCAGCACCTGGGAAGGTGGAAGCCATTTAGATAAATTAAAAACTATGGCCTGTGAAGAAAAAGGACTCAAGTATTCAAAATATGATTAGTAATCACATCTTGTTAATGGTATGCAGCTGCTTGGGTCAAAGTAAGCTTCAAACCCAAAATCTGCACAAGGTCCAGAGATGATTCATTCCATGTGAGGGGAGCTGGGCAACACTGGCCAGGGAGTGGGTCTTTTCTCACATACAGGAGAATGTCTAATCATAAAACTAGCAGTTTACAGTCCAAAAAGTGCAAATGCAAGGATTTATGCAGAACAGAGGGGGTAAAATCTGCATTTGGCTCTTTACTAGAGGAATTTCAGATGACTTAAAATCTTGGGGAAAGTCAAGCTAGTAAACAAAGCAAGAGCCCCCTGACAGATGATGTAACCAGTTACTGCTAGAAATGCTCCTATTTTCCAGAAGGAATTTATAAACTTAAGAGCTGTCTCAGAAAAAAAAAAAAAAAAAAAGCTTTCTGAAGAAGAGAGCTGAGCATGTGCTTTCCCAATTATATTTGTCTTGGTAATTTCATGTCAACAAGATATACAGAAAATCACTACCTAAAATAAGAGGGTGCTCTTATTTTCATATCTTTATTCTGTGTAGGTTATAGAGGACAGAAAGGGGAAAGAGGCGAACCTGGAATTGGACTGCCTGGTAACCCTGGACCACCTGGCCCTGCAGGTACAAGTCTCCAGATCTATTTCTGCTATTGTTTTTTATGAACTAACAGGCCTTTCTCCTGTTTTTAACGCTGGTTTTACACTCCTGCTTTTCCTCCTGAGCTGGATCGCAGCTCCACCTGCCTCCTTGTGGATGTGCTGGAGTGCAGCTGATGTCGGTGATGAAAAGCAGGGCACTGCTCAAGCTCTGGTGAGGACTCTGCTAACTGTAGCTTTGTTTTAGCAGCTGCTGGCCTGCCAGGCCCACCAGGAGCATCAGGCTCACCGGGACCGCAGGGGCCGCCTGGAGCCAACGGGAGGTGCAATCCAGCAGACTGCTACTACCACATGTCACAGACTCGCTCACGCACCAGCAGGAAATAAAATCCCTCTCCCCCAGACACTTGGGTTCACGGTCACTTTTCACTCTTTCCAATAAGTTAATTTAATTTTTGAAATATTTGGTGCATTTTTTTTTCTCTCGACGCTGCATGGTATATAGATAATTTGTAAGGCACAAAATTGAGCCTTTTTCTATGTTATTTGCAGTGTCATAATGATGACATGATGTCATATATTTTCCAGAGTGCATTCCATGTGTTGTTTCTCATATTTATTTTGCTTAGAACAGAAAATAGGCCCAAATAATTTTCATAAACTTCTTTCTTCAAACAAAAATATTTTATTATAACTTATGACATTATATATGCCTCCATATGTAAGCTGGCTTTATTTTTCTTGCTGGTGGTGAATTTTCAATAGAAAAAATACATTTCTGAAGTTACAAAGTGTACTCATTCATAGCGAATGCAGGACCTGAGCTGGAGCTCTGGGAACTCTGTTCAGACTAAACATTCATGTCCCTCAAGGAGGCTCCAGCACACCTTCTGAAAAGGGTCTGCCATGCTCCAGGAATGCTGCCCACCACTTCACAGTCACATCCAAGATGGCAAAGAAGGAAACAAGATGTGTTTATGGTCTCCTTATCTCATCCAACAATGAGCTTCAAACTGACTGGAAAATCACCGGGTGTAGCTCCAGGAAGTGTCTCTCCTGACTGGATTTAGTCCCAACTGGGGGCTCGTATGTTCCTTTAGTCGTGGTTAAACATACCCAAATATTAAATGCAAGAGGCTGCTGACAGTGTTCTGGACTGAGAGCTGGCACACCTTTAACCATTAGGTGGACTGAGTAAGGCTGCTAAGGCCTGGAGTCAAGCTACTCTGCCATTAAGTCTGCCTACAGCAAAGGTGACCCCTTGCTTTAGAGCAGAGGTTGGTGAGTACATATTCCAATAATGGAACTTCACAACCTTCTAATCTTGGTGATGGCACTGTTTTCCTCTTCCTCCTGCAATATTCACAGGTTGAAATCAGCTTGAGAACATGGAATCTGTAGAGTGCACAACTCACAGGTTCTGTCAAATGGTGACAGAAAATTTCTTGAGTTCAAGAGAAACTTGGAAAAAGTACAAAACCCTCCTATAAAGGCGTACTAGTGAGAGCAACAGCATCCAGTTTTCAGGCAGTTAGTAAAGGCTGCAGGAACAGACAATGTAAATGATGAACAAAACAAAACAATGTGTAACTTCTGTGGAGTTCAAAGGGTTGAGTAAAAGAAAATCTGGAGAAAATGGATCATACAGATGATCCTGAAAAGGAGTGAGTAGGAGTGGCCAAAATTTCACTTCTGATTATTAGTAAACAGATGATCCTAAGTTAGTCCTGTGGAATTTTGTACGGTGCAATAGAAAGCGAGGGTGCTATTTAGAGAACACAGACATCAATAACCTACAATTTCAAAATGCACCTGTAGTACAAAGCCATACTGAGGGCTCTTATCCCATTGTTTGGAAGTTAGTCACTCTCCCACGGCAGGCAGGAAAGTAGTTTTGATAACTTTGTGCTTGAGCAGTACTGAGCTACCAGGGAAATATTCTCAAATTGGAAGTCCTGGCTTCCAGAGAAGCTGTTGTGATACATGAATCTGGCTGATTTCTGGGTTTTGCTTAAAAGCAGTTAAGGAATGACTGGTGGGAGTCTTTAGCAAAAGATGCACATTGGCATTTGTTCTGAATAGAGTTCCTAGCACTTGCACCCTGAGCAGAGGAGCAAGATGAGAGCAAGAGGGGACAGAAGTAACTCAGGCAGCAGCTGGGGCACTCAGGATACTTTCTGAAAGGGAAAGCACACATCCCTGACATGTTCATTGGTTAGGTGTTTGGAGGAGAGAAGGTGTTTGCTACAAAAGGATGTTAAAGGAAATACGGGGATGGAAGGCCGAGAGTAAACACCTGGGACAGGAAAGGGCAGCAGGAATGAGGATGGCAGAAAACCTGTGGCATACCATGAAACTATCTCCTGAGGGAGCTGCGCTACACCCTGCAGCTTGGGGAGTCAGGGTGCTTTATCTGTTCCTTGTGAGAACAGGGTCAAAAGCCCACAGGTAAACCAAATCCTCACACCTCCTGTTCTTCTCACCCCTCACTCCTCGGGAGGCAATGGCTGTCCCTTCTGCAGGCCAGCACATCCTCTGCTCTGCAGGCAGCGGGCACCTGTCCTGCTGGGGTGAAGGTGCATTTGGAACAAGTGGTCCTGCCTGAGCTCAGCTCAGCACAAGCTGCTCCCACTCCAGAACTGCTGTGCCCATGGAACATGTTTTGGTTTGCTCTGTGGAACTGATCACCCTTCCAGTCCTGGTCCACAGAGCACTGGGGCTGTGGGAGTGCTGGGAATGGTGAGGCAGCTTGAGACCGAGCACTGAGGCACCGACCGCTGCCATGGGTCTGCCTGCCCAGAGAGCACAGCCTGGCACCAGCACATCTCAGTGTCTAAACATGGGCACCAGAGGAGGAACAGCCCCACATACCGGTGTCCATTCTCTGAAAGGAACTGCTGGTCAGGTATCTTGCATAAACATTCTCTGTTTCTTTTGGGTTTTGGGTTTGGTTGGGTTTTTTTGTTACTTCTCTAGTAATTCCAATATATGTAATAATCTAAACATTTTTTATTTCATAAGTTAATTTTGAATTTCATTTTCTGTGATAATATTGCAAAGGGTGCTGTTTTGTGGTAGTACTTGAGTGACTTAGAGGTTCCCAAGCAGCCCCATCCTGGAAGGCTGTACATAGACCATTGCACCGCATTGGTGGTATCTGTATATTTTGGGGCTTTTAGCTTGCTGAAACCCAGCATCTGTTATCTGCCAGATGCAATTGCTGTATTTTAATTTACTTGAACTTATTGGGAAGCAGAACACTTTTTATATTTGAAGAAGTTTTATTTTTTCATCTATGTTTCCTACAGATGCCTTTTTCTTTTTATAGGCTCAAAGAGAAATGTCTTTCTAAAATGTATTTGAATGCTTTCAGTTGATTTGCAGGTAACTTTGGCAATTATCTTGTTGCATTATTTTTATTTTGCTAAAAGCCCAATTTAATTTTCTCATGTGAGAAAACGGGTAATTTTTATATGGGCTATCTCAGTACCTATTTTAAGATGCCACTTCTTCACTGGGGTAGAGCAGAGCTAATCCCAGCTTAACTTTATTTCACACTGGCTTGCTCCTAATTCACATTTTTAGAATTGAAAGTGGAATATGGCTGGAAACATGTATCTGCATGCTTTTCAGGTTTGGCCCCTGAAATTTCTTTACAGTTTCAGACTGATGTTGTCTTAGTTTTTGGGCAGGAGGCCAGGGAGGGAAGAGGGGATGCTAATCTATTTTGCAATTTGCTTTATCAGTTTTGTATCTGTTTTAAGAAGTTCGTGCTGCAGTAAGCACTGCAAGGAAATAAACACAAGGGGTTATTTCTTTCCAGTAGCATAAGGTCTTTTATTCTTCTTTGGGTTTGTTTACATGCAACAAGACTCAGAAGTGAAATAACTTTGACAAAATGTTTTTAAACCTTTTTTAAAAGCTCTTTAAGCTTTATCCTAGTTCAGGGTCAGACTTCTATATTTTATGGCAAGTTGCATTATCACCTAGTAAAAATGTGTTGGGATTTTCTTTAAATAGCAATGTACAGAACTACTCAGTTTGCCTAAAGAAAGTACAAACTTCCTCAGAGGGAAGCTTCCCCGAGGCTGCAGCAGACCTCCTGCTGTCCGCATGGTGGAGTGCAAAACATCCTTTCAGTACAACGATTACAGCCCAGGCATAACTGGCCCAGCAGAACAAGAGCTGACCCAGCCATGTGTATTCTCACAGCACAACAGTCTGTGTTTCTGATTTTGTTCTTGAGACTTACTTTTTTCTATTTTCTTTCTTCAAACCTCTTTAGTTTTGCATGGCGGTATTTGCAGAAATACTGCCTTTCTTGGATAATCATTGTAAGATAATATTGCTAAGATTTTATTTGTGTTTATTATTATATTGTGGTTTATGTATGTTACAAAAGAATATTTTGTGGTGAGACGTCTCATTTTCAGGCATCATTTATGTCCCCTGCAATGATGTTTGTCCCCTGGGGAGGAGGGACTCACCTTTGGCTAGTAAAAACTTCAGCAGCATCTGATGTACAATTGGGCAGCAGCACAGCCTGGCAATGTTTTGAGAACCAATATTCTTACCGTAAGCTGGATCTGGTTTAAATGTTAAAAGAGCACTGTGATGCAGAAACTGTATTGATTATCTATCCCTCCCTTACATTTTATGATTGTGGGTTATGACAGATGTTAGGTATGCACATCTTTGTTAAATAAATGGGGGTTTTAATTAATGGACAATCACAAAATATTTTGGATCTTCTTTTTCACAAGGGTGAAATGTTATTTTTCATGTCTATGTACGCTCAATTTTTTTCTTTTTTTTTTTCTGAAATGTTTATATGAAAGTCTTGTAAAAACCCCTCTGGCTAAATTAGCATTTTATAAACTTGTTTCTCCAAACAGACTACATAAAACCAGTCCTTAATCTTGCATTTTACCAATGCAGTAGAAATGCTGCTCTAATGTGAGATGTTAGAACAAGAAAAGTAACTCAGAAATCAAAACATTGCTAGTTTGGGGTGTGTTTTTATTGAATTCATAGATTCTGAATGTAACAAGTCATGCAATTTTTTCCTGAAATCTGATATGTCCACTACAATTCAATTATACTGGATGGATGTTTAAATCACCTCCATGCATGTAGGTGGGTGTAGGCCATGGATAACGAGCTTAAACCTGATTTTGTCATGATTGGTATTTAAGTGGGAAATTCAAGCTTCAGGATACTGTAAGGAAATGTGGTTTTCAAATATTAATTGCTAACAAATATTACAGATTCTAGACCAAAATAAGTTTGTAGCTACAAAGATTGGAGTCTACATGTCTTTTAGCAGTTTTCTTTCTTAGTCTGCTATTCTATAAACACGAATGCATTTAATTACTTACTGCAGTTTTAATGTAAATATATTCTGTCTCCAGTCAGAATGTTTGAAGGATTCTCAATGACACACCTTGGTGTTTTGTATTCTTTCATTTCTGAACTGTATGCAGCTGTCACTGAATGAATCACAGAACATGATGACTGGTTGCTTCCTTCCTTCCTTATATTTTTGGTTTGCAGCATTTAAGATTCAGTTCAATGGAAATGTATTAAGTGGATGAAAAATAACTTTTTACATTATTGTGTGGCCATGTACATCTGAAACAGGATGCTGGATGGAAATGGAAGTATTTCACATACTTTCTGTTTGTGGCTCTGTCAAAAAATGTCAATCTTTCCTTCTGTGTCAAATCACAAGAGGGAGGATGCAACTGCAAACAGGAGAAAGGAGAGGCACAAAGCCACTGCAGTGAGCTCTGGGGAGAAGTCAGGGTGGGTTGGCTGAATTTGGGGGGCTGGATTTCAACCCCAACTGAAGTCAGGCTTGTGCTTCCTAAGCCTGGTGAAACTTAGAGCTCTACAATCTGGATTAAAAAACAAACAAACAAAACCAACTAAATGCAAAACCTTGGTCTTAATATGTATATAATTAATGGAAATTAATGCATTCTCTGAATGCAAATAAACTTCCTGCTCAAGTAGGAGATAATCACTTTTATTCAAGGAACTGATTGACTGAACTTTAGGAAACTGTAGGAATTTTCATTTTTCTCTTGCTGCCTAACTCTCCCAGGAGGAAAAATGCTGATGGCATTTTAAAGGACTCTAGGTAATAATTTCACCACTTACTTGATTTTCTTTCTTCCAATTTCATAGTGACTTCAGAAATTTTGTTTTGTTTATTGTCTGAAGCTGCCAGGTTTACTCGTCCTTTTGAATGCACAGACAGCAAGCAAAACCGAACAGGAAAAACAAAAAGTGAAGGGAGGGAATAAAACTGAAGCTGTAGCAAATCACACAGGAGGAACTTGCCCTACAAAATATAGATTATTCTTCTCTACCTGTGACCCATGAGCAGAGGAGATGCAGCAACTGCGTTTTTTAAGTATAAAGGAAGCAGAGGTTACATGGCCAAAAAATAATAGTGATGAACAGGTCAAGCAAACATATTTCACACAATTATCTAAGCAATTGGACAAGATTTGCAAAAATGCAGTGTTTGTATTTGGTGCCCAACTGCTGTGTTCTGCCAGGATGAATTAATGCTGTTGTCTCTGAAAAAAAATAGTGCTTCTTGGGAAACCTGGTTTCTTGTTCTTTCTGTCCTTCAAGTAACCTTCAAAATACCATCTGTTGACCCTTTTCATATTTGAAGTAAAACAAATTTTGTTGTAGATATGTGCTTGGCTCTGGGTGAACTCAGATCATGACTAAGTATTCAAGGACACAAAATGTGTAATCCTCCCTAGCCTTGGTTTCATACATCATTGAGGAGCTCCAAATAGTGCTCTAGAGCTTCTTTGGCTACAGAGACTTTGGCTGTGTGAAACATTGAAGATTTTTTGGTAGCAGTTCATACTAAGTTGCTTGAACCTAGTGATGGCTGAGGCAGAAAACTTATATATAAACTCATATATTAATTCTAGGTGTATATAATCTATAGATGTATAATATATCCATCTCCTAGCTCAATATTTGGCATCAGTGTTATGAATTGCTAATAGACTGATGGTGAATGGTGTTAATCCAGCTGGCCTCTGGTCAGTAGTGGGGTTCCCCAAGGCCCAGAATTGGGATTGGTCCTGTTCAGTGTCTTTATCAGTAACCTGGATGAGGGGATTGAGGGCACCCTCAGTCAACTGCAGATAACATCAAGCTGGGTAAGAGTGTTGATCTGCTGGACGATAAGAGGGCTCTGTAAACTGGGGAGTCTGACAGGATGGATGCTGAGGATTGCCCCAGTCCATGTGTAGGACCTTGGCCTTGGCCTTTCTGAACCTCATGAGTTTCCCATGGACCCACTTCCCATGTCTGCCCATGTCCCTCTGGAGGGCATCCCTTCCCTCCAGCATGTTGATCACACTGCACAGCTTGGTGTCGTTGGCAAACTTGCTGGGGTTGCACTCAATCCCATAGTCCATGGCACCAGTAAAGACATCAAACAGTCCCAATGTGGACCCTTGAGGAACTGGTCTCCACTTGGACAATGAGGAAGCAACCTCTACTCTTTTAATGTGGCCACCCAGGTCTGTCTGTCAAATCCATGTCTCTCCAGTTTACAGACAAGGATGCTGAGTAGGGCAGTGTCAAATTCTTTGTCCAAATAGATGATGTCATTCCCTCTTCCTTCCTCCATCACAAATATAACCCTGCCAGAAAGCCCCCAAATTTGATGGCAGTACCAGGTCAACATCGAGACTCAATGATCTTAAAGTTCTCGCCCAATTGAAGAAAGTCTATAAACTGGTTATCATTAAGATTTTCTCTGGGTTCCTGCCTATACTGAAGTAACTGAGGAGCTAAAACATGTTTTTATCACACTGCAATTAAACCTCCAGAACTAGAAGTGGTAACAGAGATCATGGTGGGTAAAAGATTTTCACTAGTCTTCTGTTCAGTAAATCTCACAGAATTTTATGATGCTGAACCTGAAGGCAATGAGAACAAGATTTACTTGGGTTTTCACCAAGATTTCAGGAGCATCTGGTTAAAATTGGTGGCACACTGACAGTGGCTTGTGAAACCTCTCCGTCTCTTTGCACTGTGTCTTCTAAATTTATTTTAATTTTTTTTCTGTATCACCATAAGCAATACATCTTTATTTTAAATTCATAATCCTGTCTTTATTTTCCAAATCTTTATTTTACTTGAATGTGCTGTTACTAAAAATCCCCTCTCTGGTATGTTATGGTGCACCATTTGTCAGTCGACCATTTGTCAAGTACCTCTTTTCCATTCTGGTGTAAGATTTGGAATTAAGAATTAGATTAACCTACACATCCCATAAGGAATTACAATGGGCCTGAGGATTTTTTCTTCAGTTAGGTTAAAACTTGTGAGTTAGCTTGAAGGCAGAAAATCTGTCACAGTCTTAAGATGTCCACTTATAAAGATTCTGCATTGAATTGACTCTCAATGTTGAATTTGTTTGATTGTCATAATTCTTATTTGAGTTTTGCATATAAATATTTTTGCTCCTACATGAATTTCCTTCTATTGTGGAATTTTATGCATTTTTCAGACTATATTTTCTAAAGCACTTCACAGTTGTATTTAAATGTGGGGGGGTTTGCTTCTTTTGATTCATATATTTATGCATTATGTACAAAACCCAATATTTTCATTCTGTTATCAGGTGAGATTTTTTTCTTTTCAGCAGTTTTACACACTTTATAGTCAAAATAAAAGTTTGCTGGTGAAACTACAGGTTTTTTTACTAGTGTTTTATTTGTTCCACTACCTAAGGAGTACTTTTGAGGACTCTGCCCCCCAAGTCAGCAAAAACTAATTCAAAAACTTTTGAAAACCCCTTTATGTGTTCCCAAGCTGCTCACCTTGTGTGGCATCTTCTGGATTTGTTCTTTTCACTTGCCAATTTTGGGGACTTCTTGTAGTATTAACATAGGAAATCACATTTGGTTTGAGGTAGGTTTAACTATTTTTTTTCAATAATTTCAATAATTCCTTTTGAAGCATACATTAGACCAGTACTTTTCCCTTTAGTGTTAGCTTACATGTTATGTGCAAAATGCAATGCTCCATGGATCTTATTTCTCTCTGTTGTCACATGGCATCAAGTGATTGGAGAATGAGCGCACAGTTAATGGCTAATAGAAAAATAAGTGCTTAAAACAAATGTGCCAAAGCTTGTATAGGAAAATTTGGATGGCTAATAATGAAGAGAAAGGAAATATAATAGGGTGGTTTCATTGTTGTCTTGGAGAGAGAATGAAGTTCAGAGAGGTAAAGTCAAACCACAAATAATTTAATTTATACAGAGAGGAACAGAATACCCACATTGCACATTTTCCTCTAAAAACTAAGTATCTAAAAAAGGCAACTTGGGCCATCTAATGGCTGCCTTCTGGCTGTTGTGGCCGTACTGGCCATCAATACTGAATGCAACCATTCATTTAAAAAAAATTATTAATTCTGAGGTTTGTAATCTTTTATAGGAAAAATACATATTTCTAGGACTTAAAATTCTGTTGACAGCAGCTACTAGCCTTTTATTTCAATGTAACATATAACAAGGCAAGCTGCAATGGGCTTCATATGGAAATACAAATGTAACACAAATTGGAGTCAAAAAATGAAGCAGTTATTCCACATGGGTAATTCATGGCGAGCGTGTGATTTTACCTTTACAGATATTGGCAGCATAAACAGTGCCAGAGGTGGCAGGTTTTCACAAGAACCTCCCATCTGGGCTTCTGTGATTGAATTGAAGAGCTGAAGGAGGTTAGCATATTCTGTGCAAGACACACGTGAAGTGACTGTGCATGAAGAGTATGTGCTACAATTTATTTTATAACTATGAAAGAATAGATACAGCTGCAGTAAATAAAACTATCCTTATTTATTTCATGGCTGAAGACATTATTTCACTGTACATCATACATAGGAATTAAGTAGGGGAGGAGGAAAAATCACAGAAACTCTTTCTTAAACAAAATCAAAAATAAAAATAAAAATAGACAAGTACCTTTTATTTCCCCCCAAAATGAGAAGGCAGAAGGCAGCACCTGTGTATTTCTGTAAGCACCATTGTTCCAGCTCGTGTTACTAAGCACTCCTTTTGGAAGAGTGTGCAACCACAGTGTTAAAAATACCTTACTGAAACCTTGGTTGAAAGGTTTGTCCGTGTCTGCATTTCTCCTTCCTTCCTTCGTGATTTCGTCCTCAGCTGTCTGTGCAGGCTGCGAATCGATGCCGACACACGGTGGCACTCTCAGGGCCCTTTCATGTTCTTCCCGGCTCTCTGTCCCGCCTGCATCCTGCAGGAGGCTGGCTCGCAGTACCCAGGAGGACCGGGAGGCCCAGGGGGACCAGGCACCCCCGGCTGCCCGGCCACCCCAGGGGGACCTCGGTCACCGTCGCGGCCCTCCGTGCCATAGCTGGCTTTGCCTGGTTCACCTGGAAAAGTGGATGCAGGTCTAAACTTTGGCAGCAGACGACTTGCATAGCATAATTAGCATCCTGTCCTTAAAAGCTATATGAAGGTGGATTTTCACTGCTCTCAGGGGATTCCCAAGAGGGCTGCCAACTTACAGGGACAGTTGTACTCTACCTGACACCCAAACTGTGATTACACAGCTACAGCAATGACATTGCAGTCCCAGTGCCCTCCAGGGGTACTAGTGCAAGTCTGCTGCTGTACAAAGCTCGGCAGGGTACTCTAGTCAGCCAACCCTGCTGCCAATACCAGGGCAGGATAGATGCTCCTTGCTACCACAGAATTTCATTAACTCCCTGGAAAAAAAAATACCTTTTTTTTTTTTTTCCACTCAGATGGTTGGGGGAATATATGTAAAGATTTGAACTGCTGAGCACTAAAGTAGTTTTTACTTCTAAATCTTCAATGAAGAAAGGAAAAACAATGATTTCAGAAGGCTTCTTCCAGTGATGGATTTCTACAGAAAACACCTCTGAGTTACACGGACATCCTTCGGATCAGTAAATACTAAACTATTTTTTTTCCTTTTTCACAAGAGAACAAATATGAGTAGTTCGTCTTGCTAGATAAACACAGAAGTGTACTGTAGAAATAGTGATAGAAATAACATGTTTGTGTTCATTCGTTGACCACTAGAGGCCAGCTGTGCTTCAGGCATCACCAGGAATCTCTCCTGGAGCCATGTTATATAACACTGCAATTAATTACCCCAGAAATAAAATAATCTCCTAAATTATGACTGGAGATTTTAAAGACTGCTGTGCCTGCCAGTGAGACAATCTGGAGGTTATGGCCCTTTTTTAATTTTTTTTATATATAATTACATGTGTATATAATATACATAAGATACATTAAAAGAGGCAATTTTTATTCATGTTGTGGGTAATTGCCTCCTTCTTTTAATGCTTTCTTTACATTTTTCCTAATGTTTCTATCAATGAGGAGGTGGCTTTTTGCTTTTTGCTTTTAAGCTGATTTCTGACCGAATCACCACCTTTGAAGTGAAAATTACAAAGCGCTATAATTTGAGAGTTTATTGCTTAATGGACTCCCTTTATCTTTTCAAGGCAGCTTGAAGTATCAGTTCTGAGCAAATTTTTGCTATGTATCTTCTTTATCCTCATCCTCTTGTATTTACCTGGAAGACCTCTTGGTCCAGGATAACCTTTCAGTCCTCTGCCTGGAAATCCTCTTTCTCCTCTTTCTCCTGGTTCACCTAAAGCAAATTCATGACACATTAGTCACACTCTGCCTGGAATATCATTTTTAGTAAATCCCCTTTCAGAAGTTAACAGTTAATAAGCAGAGAATTCAGCTGGCCGTATATATTTTTAGCATCTTTCAATGATGTCCTGGCACAGTGTAAAATGTTTAGGATTTGATTTGGTTTTTTCACGCAATTGAAGTTACACTCAGAAGCAGACAGGTTGGAGGGAAAGAAACCACCTAGAGTTGGACAGTAAGTACCACATGAAATATGTCACAGCCCATATGACAGGAATAAACCAAAGTCCCAGGATTTCAGGATATTTGGTATACACACTGAGGCTACTGTCTTCTGCAAAACTATACAAGCTCAGTTAAGAAGTAAAAATTCTCAAGTGTTGGTCCTCAACAGCCAGTGCAGAGGAGAAAAAAGGTGGCTACACAGATGACAGTATTCCGTTGATATTCACATAAGGCATAGTTTTACTTTCATAAAATATTTTTTTCTTCATATAATAAAGTCATGGAGACTACTTTTAGTAGACACACAGATTTTCTTCAAGCCCATATCTTGCTCCAAACCTGAACCATCTTAGCAAGAGGAAGGTTTTTATGTTGCTTAGGCTGTAAAGTTCAAATTCTGTTCACTGTTATCTATGAATCTGTCTGAACCAGGAACTCAGAGTGAGGCACTGAGAGTTTTCAGCTTGGCTCCCATGTACCATTATTATAGGTCTTACACATGAGAGCATGCACCACTTCTCTTGTATCTGAAATGGTATTGCAAGGTTTATTCTAAGGTAACTCAGAATTTGATGACAGCTATGATAGCTTTTTGTTAGCTATGATAAGTATTTTCCTTGTTTTTTTTTTTTTGGGGGGGGGGTGGTTAATGCTCTGTTTATTTTTTTCTTTTAATATTAACACAGTGTAGCCTGCTGCATGTTTAATCAAATTTTGGATATCCCATGCATCACCTTTGTATTTCTCATTTTTGTTTCTTCTGCAGATGACTTTACATTGAATTAAAACAGAAACAAAACTCCAGCAATGATGCCATTAAGTTTTGCTTTGGTTTTATTCTAGTCCTTCTCTCAAAGCTTTTCCAAATTTCACTTTGAAATAAACCATGAATCTAAAGTAAACACCCTACTCCAGCAACAGACCAGCTTTTTGCAGAAAGACAATTTTTAAATAAGACCTTCTTCTTGGAAAACAAATCAAAACCACTGCTGAATAGACACTAATATATACATTGTAGTGGTAAGACTTTGCAGAAAATTTTACCCTGTAATTCTCTGGAGGAGAATAGAATCTCTCAGTCATCAACAGAAGAGATTAACTTAGATCAAAGATTTTGTGTAAAATATAAGTCAATTTTATTATGGATTTGTTCTTTCCAAAGAATCAATAGATGCTTGCACCTGGTGAAATGATGTTAAATGGCTCAAGTATTATATGCAAATATAAAAAGTGGATTTATATATACAAAGTAGTCTATACTTTTCTAGTCTTTTTTTTCACTATACAAAGTAGTCCTTTGTAATGTGACAAACTGGGTGCGCTTCGAAAAGTAGACTAGATTTTACTGAAGTAACCTGACTGCTTTCATCAGCTCTTGGCACCATGAATCTTGTAGAAGTTAGGTCAACAGCCAGGCTGAATGGAGCAAAGAGAACCACTGCTGGAATCACATGTGGTGTTTGTCATCAAATGACTTCTACAATGTGAGAAAGGACAGGCATCTGCTCTGAACTAGAAGGAAGCAGCTGAGTCAGAGTCCTAATATTGTTTCTCTCTCATGGACTTCTGAGGTTTTGTGGGTTTTTAGGTGCTAAAAAGCAGATTTCTAAACAAGCCTTGCTGAAGGCAGGCCAGTGAGCCCTTTAATCACTGTGGTAACTGAGAACACTTAGAGCAAACAGCTTACACTCCTAACACAGGATCCTTTTTGGACCTCAAGTGTGTACAGCATACATCCACAAGCTGTAAACCAAGGGGGCAACAACAGCAGCAAGACCAAAACAAACAAACAAAAAAACCCAAACAAACCCCCAAAATCCAAAACTAAAGCAGTCACCAAGTGAAAGCCAGCTGGAGAATTTCTTACCTTTAGGACCTTTACGACCAATCTCACCAGGGGGACCTTTAAGGCCAGGCAGGCCACGGGGACCAAGCTGTCCTGGGAAACCATTTTCACCAGCAGGTCCTGGAGCACCTGGAGGCCCTGGTCGGCCAGGAAGACCTGGAGCACCAAATTCTGGCCTCCTAAGGCTGGCTGCCAGCTGAGCTAATTGTTCTGCAATGAGCAGGAAGATAGAGTTATGGAGTAAGTGAACAAGAATGAAGAAATTCCCATGATCACTGAAGAAAAATGTATTTTTACTGCTATAGGAACAGACAAATTACACTACAGCACCTTCCTTTTTTAACTTTGCTATTTACAAAGTTTATTACATATATGGTATTATCTAATTATAGAATAAGATATTCATCCTATTTATGGAGTGGTTTTTTTAAATACCCTGTTGAGCATTATCAAGAACAGTGACAACTACTGGGAATTTTTAAAACATGAGCAGAAATTTCATTCTGTAAACTGAAGCATAATAACCCAAAAGACATCTTCAATAGCAAATAGTGAAAAATTTCTTCTGTGTTTACAGGGCAGCATAAATTTCTCATCTCAGTAAATTCCACGCACCCAACCATATTAGAAAAACTTCAAACTTCTCTGTGTGTCAAGAACTCAACAAATTAGGGTTAATTTAGAGTATCTCTTATTGCTTTAATTTTTAAAGTATGCTATCTCCAGAAACGTCTCTTTGCATTCCTCTTCTTTTCACCTATTTTGCACAGTTTGTTTGCTGAAATCTAATAGTAAATACAAAAGGCTAAAAAAGCTTTCAGTGAAGCTTGTACTTTTATGTATGTAAACACAGAAAGTGATTTGAATACAAAATGTATTTATATCACACAGCTACTCTGGTCTGTGGCCTGCTTACCACAGCAGTAGTGTGGAATCAACAGGCATTTCAATAAGGGTACAAAATATATATAAATAAGGGACTTCCTCTTACTGTGTCCACATTCACATGTGGAAAAATTTTCCACCAGATCCCCTGCTGAGGTCATGAAATTTGTTCTGGGTAAGCATGGGGAAAATCTTGGTTGCCTCCACAGAAATAGGTGATCCCAATTTAAATTCACAAGAAACATGAAATACTTTTTAGCCTATTTACCTTGCATGACTCTCATGCAAACCTGCTTAATGTGCTGATCACTTGGTTCTTTTCCCTAGGATTAAAAAAAGAGGGTTTTAATAAAACAGTTGATGTCACACTTACACTTTATGAGTGTGCCTGATTCAAAAAAATGCTGTCAAGAAACAGTTGTCACACTTTAACCCCAGCTGCCACACCCATGGAACAGGGGAAGAAAAAGAAGTTTAATAAATGGAAAGTAAGAACCATCAGAGGAAGGGGTGGGGAAAAGGGGGAAGAGGAAGAAGAAGAAGAAAATAAAATACAAAAAAGACAACGATAATGCAAGTTGTACAAATGAAAGCAGTTGCTCATCACTCCCACAAGTTTTCCCTGGTTACGTGGCTGAGTGTGATGCCATATGGTATAGGATATCCCTTTGGCCAGTTATAGTCATCTCTCCCAGCTGTGCCCCCTCCCAATTTTTCGTGCACCTCCAATCTACTCACTGATGGTGCAGTGCAAGGAGTAGGAGAGGCTTTGATTCTAGGCAGTGTTCATGAGTAATTGAAATACCACAGAATGGCTTGGGTTGAAAAGGACCTTTGAAACCATCTAGTTGCAACCCCCCTTCTCAGGGCCCCTTTTAACCTGGCCTTGAACCCTTCCAGGGATGGAGCCTCCAAAACTTCTCTGGGTGACCTATTAGTACCTCTCCATTCCCACAGTGAAGAATTTCCTGCTAGTATCTAATCTAAAACTATGCTCTTTCACTTTGAAACCATTACCCTTTTTCCTGCTCCCATCAGCATGCTACAAAGGTTATTTTCAGCACAAATCCAAAGTATAACTCCATACAAGCCACTGTATCCCAACCAAAACAATCCATCAGTCACTAAAAGGTGTTCCAGCTCCTGCAAGTGCAACTATTTCAGCTGACATCAACTTAACTGGCAAGGTAAGTCAGTGATGGTAAAGTCAGTGATGCTCCTTTGTATCAAACACATTTTTGTTTCATGCACACTACAGGGGTGAGGTGGGCATAAGAAAACAGAGCTGAACTGCAAGCTGGGGCCCCAAGGATGTAGCTGTGTACAGCCCAGGATTGCTCTGGTGTACACCTGTGTCTGATGAGAGGCACACTGTACTTCAGACTGCTGTGGCATTTCAGTTTGGCACGTGCATGTGCAAAACAAGGAGTGGTGTGAGTGAGAGAAAGGTTCAAAAGATACCAATTTCATGAAAACAGTACTTACAGCAGGACCTTCGCTGCCAGGCAGGCCTGGGGCACCCTGCTCACCCTGCAAGCCTCGTGGTCCAGGTGAGCCACGTGGCCCTTCCATGCCAGGCAGTCCCCGACTTCCCTCAGGCCCACGGGAACCAGGGTCTCCAGGATTACCAACCTGACAAAGAAAGAGAGGAATTTCAACAGACTGCTGTACAAGAGATAGACTCATTCTGACACATCAAAATGGTGACAGGAGCTATTCACAAATGCAAAGAAATGAGTGCTGAAATACAGTTGTTCAATAGAACTTTTTTAAGTAAGCAACTGGAGTCAGTAGTTGCATGATTTTTAAGAGGTCAATACTCTTACAGGGTGAGAAGTAGAAAAATAATCTATTCCATAAAAAAACAGGTAAATCAGATCATAGCATAGGTAAATCAAATAGTGACATGCTCAAGATGGCTCTCTGCCCTCATGTATGTCAACATGGAAAATTTCTAGACATTAAATAAATGCTTAAGGTATGAAAATTCCAGCTCCCTTCTTGCTCCAAATGCCTTTCACGTCCTTCTCTAGAGGGTACCACAGTGTGAGCCTCCACTGTGTAGCCCAAGGCTGTTTGGGAACACACATTTTTGCTTTGTTTACTCTGCCAGAGCTAGTTCTAGTGCCTGCACTGGAGTTTGCTGGCAGAGGGGAAGGAACATCCTCCCACCAACTGACATTGACAAACTGCCTGGACAGATGTAGTGCTGCTTTATTTCACTCACAGAAGAGATAGAAAGCTATTCCTGACCCTGGGGAATGAAAGGATTGATGTGACTATGTCAACATGTCCACTTAAATACACCGAGTAAACAAAGCTATAGCTTCTGCTCCAGTAATTTTACTAAGAGTTATTAAATATCGTGCAGAGGGAGACCTATTCCAGCAGGCACCTCTGAATTATTGTAGTGGGTTTGAGCGCAATGTTCTGGTAGCAAGGGGTCTACAGGTGTGGCTTCTCTAAGAAGCTGCCAAAAGCTTCCCCCATGTCTAGCAGAGCCAACACAAGCCAGCTCTGGAACAGACCTACTGGCCAATGCCAAGCCAATCAGTGATGTTAATAAAGCCTCTGGGATAACATATTTAAGGAGGAAAAAACTATTGTCCAGAAATAATTGCAGCCAAAGAAAAGCAAGGTGAGAATATGTGAAAAGAACAGCTCTGAAGAGCTGAGGTCAGTGCAGAAGGAGGGGGAGGAGTTACTTCCCTTTTGTTTTACTTCCCATTATCCTACTCTGACTCTGATTGGTAATAAATCAGTTGATTTCCCCAAGTCTGTTTTGGCCATGACTGTAACAGGTGAGGGATTTCTCCCTGGCCCCTTATCTTGGCCCATAAGCTTTCTTTTGTATTTTCTCTTCCTTGGCCAGTTTTGAGGAAGGGAGTGGCAGTAGGGCTTTGGTGCACACCTGATGTCCAGTCAACGTCAAACCACCACTGTTGCTTTCAATACAAGTTAATTTACTCCTAATAACCAATAGTAGTAATAAAAAAGAAAAATATGGCGCAAAAGAAGAAAAAAAATCCACCTAAAAAACTCAATACAAGCAGGAAAAAAAATCCTACATACTCATGACTTCCCAAATCTACTGGGGAAAAAAAAAGAGAGTAACACACTCTGAAATAGATGCTAAAGAACAAATTACTCAGCTGTGGTATCATTTAAATCCACAAGGTGGGACCATTTTGGTTCCAGCTGTGCTGCATCCCAGACAGCCAATGGCTGCCCCTATCAGAACAAAACCCAAAGAACATGCTTTGATAGATATATTAAGGAGACAGAATAACTGCTTTTATGGACTATACAACTGGGAAGCCATCATTCCTTTCTTCCTCAGCCTGGTGAGTTATCAGGTTCCCAGACAGATTATTCATTCTTGTGAGGGCACTCACTGAGATACTAGCACTCTAGGCTCTCATCAAGACAAGAGGATTTGAAAAATTTAGGTGGATAAAGTTATGGATTTCTCTTCTAATCTATCTCTTCCTCATGTCCTTCTTGTAGGATTTTCATCAGCAGTAAATACTCTTTAGCTTGCATTTGCTTAGCCCAAAAGTTACCCAGAACACTAATAACACAAGGACAGGATTTTTTGTTATGCTCAGCCTCAGTTCCCCATAGGGAGAACTGTTGGTATTTTAGTATCACAGCTCATACTGTCAGATGCTGTAACAATCCAACTCTTCAGTGATCCTGAAATAAAAGAATGAATTCAGCTCTCCAGTTATTTTTTATGTGATATACAAGATCCCGCTCACCTTCCACATCAAAGTTATCATTTTGCAGTAAAATAAAACAAAACAAAATAAAAATAAGATAAAAGCACAATAAAAATAAAACAAAGGAAGCTGGGCCATAAATATTTCTAGTGTCACAGATATCACAATCCTGCTGCCAGCTTTTTAACAGTGGCACGCAGCCACTGCACCGAGCCCCCTTTCTACCCAACACCTACCATACAAAGGGTGCCTTCATTTTCTTGAAAAAAAAAACTTTGTTGGCCAGAAAACTTCTGCTGAATGATGCTTCTCTTTTATGGCGCTGGAATCCAGGAAACTAATTCCTTTTCAAAGCTAATTCATTTTAATATTAGCTGTATTCAAAATTTAAACAGAAGAAAAGCTGCTAAAACTCATTCCATCTAACTGCAATAAAGAGGTCAGCTTGTTATTTGCATTTTTCTTTTCCTTAAATCAGAAAACCATCTATATGATCTACTAGATCTCTGTCTTTCTGTAACAATGCTATTCATTATACTTACAGCTCCCTTTGCTCCTGGTAATCCCATGTCACCCTAAAAAGAAGACAAACTATATTAGAAGAGAGTCTCCTTACCACAGACATTACAAATGCAGTAAATGTGACACAATGTTTTTTATTTTAAAAAGAAATTTCATATATTTAGTTGATTTATGCAAAATTGTCCCACAAATAATTACAATTCCTTTGAGACTAAAACCTTTATTTTGAGTGGGTTTTGTACAATTCCTTTCTCAAAACTTTTCTGTAGGGTTCAGATAAGAAAGCATGTTTGTCATAATTGGTTTTGTATTGCTTCTCTTGGAATTTGACATGGGGCTCTAACCTCTCAAACACAACTACACCACAGGACAATCTTAGATAGAAGATTTCTTGTAAACCGTAAGAAGAAGCATTTTTTAAACCAGGATTTTCTAGTTTCTACAAAGTGACAGAACTATGGATATTGGTGCTGTGTTAGTGCTGAAAAAACTGCAACAGAATCTACCTAAAGTTCTGTGAAGAAGCCTGAGGAAGCCAAACATCTACAAGTTCCTATTTTCAGCAATCTTTCTCCTGGCTTCAACAACAGCAAAATCCCTCAATCACCTGACTGAGAATAGCAATTCCACCATTCAGGAATTTTTAAGTTTTCCTCTCAACTTTAAAAAAAAAACCAAAACTTTCAAAATCTTGTAATTACCTGTGAAATAGATTAGCATAACAACACTGAAGAAACTTTGAATAATTTCTGTAAACTGTACTTTCCCAGTTCCTAAATGTCATTGGTGAAATAATAACTGGTTTCCAGCCAAAGGCCTGTCTGTTAATGAATATGTCATAATTGAAATAGAAATAATTGTTATCCATTTAAAACCAGACTAGCTGGCAGCACACTTAACCCATAATATTGCTTCCTGGGAATCTGTAGAGTGGTTGTAATGATCACTAAGGCTTTCAAAATTGCAGCCTGTGGGAAAAATACATTCATTTACAGCATGCAACCTGGCTACCATTCTTTGAATAAGGAGCAGTTTACTTCCTTTAGAAAGACCGGTTCTGGCTTTGCTGGATGAGGCCCCATGAGAGCCATTGGACCAGAAGGTTTCTCTTTTGGCAGAGAAACAAACCCTCTTTACCCAAGGGCACTTGACCTGGGCATTACCCATGTCAATTCACAACATGCCATACTGCAGAAGATGGATAGATGGATAGATAGATGGATAGATAGATAGATAGATAGATAGATAGATGCAATATCACAGCGCCACAGCCTCTTCCCAGTCCATTTTTCCTCTAACAGCTAGCTGCAAATCATATTTCCAAAGAGAAAGTCAATACAAAAAATTTCCTTCAAGTGTGGGTCATTAAGGATATTCATTAACACTCCTTGTTTCACCTGAGTTAAACTACTTGCTCATCCTCACTGCCTCAAACACCAAGAATATATATATGTATATACCTACATACAAACACAGACATGTTGTTTTTTCTTCAAGGCAGTCTGTGCTATATGGTACACCTAACAGAACCTGGATATTTCAGTGCTTTCCAAACAGCAGGAATAGAGTAACTAGGCAAATAGAACTGCTGTGCTCTGCAAGGGCCAGTTGGTATAAAACTGAAATGTGCCTTTCAGTGATGCAAACATAATGCTTGTAGCACTCCAACAATACTTTATATTTTTAATTTAAAACAAAAACATAGTATTATATCAGGTAAAGGGAAAAAAAGTGCCTTACTAAGTCACCCTTTTCTCCTCCATCTCCTTCTGCTCCAGGTGCACCCTATATCAAAGAAAGACATACTGTCAGCCTCCAGATTTAGTTAACATTATGTAACATTTGCTACTGTGATTTTGAAGTTTAATGATCTCTAACATGACTTACTTGTTCACCCTTAGGTCCTGGTTCACCCACCGAACCCTAAAAGGTTAAAGATTAAAAATAAAAAGAGAAGAAGTCTTCAGAATTTTAAAGTTCAGATTCTAAAAGCACACTAAATGTTATTTGATCCTAAATTTCACATTCACGCAAGAGACTTTTAAAGCTGCAAAGTTTTAAGACTTTTCAATGAAAGAACTTAAATTTTACTATGTAAGTTGTGTAACAGAGTGAAGGCAAGTACTAGTATGGAACATATAATCCACTACCACACCATGCAGTACAGATTCTGACTGTCCAATGGTACATTTCCCCTTCAAATGACAAATGCTCTTGGAGCTGCTACAGATCTGCTGTGAGAATTGTTTAGAAGCTACAAATAAATAAATCCAGTAAGTGCAAGACTTTTCTCTAGCACCATTATATATTCCATATTGCTGTAGGCTATACTAGCCCTGCTAACATGGGAAAAGCAGAGAGACATCCACAAGTACAGTCACAATCTTGTCCTGCATGCTATTTAATTCTCAATGTCTTTTAGCAAACCTGTGTCTAGAATTTTGTTAATTGTAGTCAAAGCTGAAGGGTTTGTATCTTGAAGTTAATATTCCTTTTTAAAAAGAAATTTGATTATGTTTCATATTAGAATCCTCTAACAAAACATACTCATGTGGACAGGCAGGAAACAAAGAGAAATAAATTAATGACCCAATTTATTTCAAACATATGTATTTTTTACCTAGAGCAAAACTGTTATGTTTATAGAACAGTATATCACTTAGGAAAATATTTTTGTATTCTGTTTGAAAACCAGTCACACCATCCATTTAATATTCTTTCCAGTCTGTGCATGTTCATGCTATGAATTCCAAATGAACCGTAACTGTGTGTGATAATCCTGGTTTTTTGTAAAACAGACAGAGATGCAGCAGTTTCTCTCCCGTTTCAGAGATCCATTTAATTCACATAAGATATAGGCACACAGACTGGTGTAGCTTTTACAACTTTTACAGAATTTAATGAATTCTGACATGTTCTCATGTTTTTGAAGATGAAGAGCTAATACTAAATTATCCACAAAGCTAAGCAGTATAAATGACAGCACTATTTAACATTCCGACTTTGTCAAACAACACTGAAACTATTTTGTCTGAATTGTTCTCAACATTGTGCCTTGTTAAGGTTTCCCAATTACACAAAAAAAGACATTGGTATCCAACCTAACATTATTTTGGGGGTTCTTTTTCTCCTTTACTCTTCTTTATAGCAATAAAACTGCCAATAGATAAAGCTGACATCGAAGAACCTATTGCTTTTGTGAGCCTGTCCTGCAATGTTTGTATAAGCAAATATAAAAATCACAACTGAAACTAGTGGAATCAATTCTACATTGACTCCAAAAATTGCAATGGAGGAAATAAGGCAAGACGTCAAATTATGAAAATACTCACTTTTATTGGCATACTGCCTATCTATTTGGCAAAAATCCCTCTCAAATAATACTCAAGAACTCTTTGGAAAACTGCCTGACAGCGTGATCCAAAACTGTACCAGGGGCTCCTTTAACTACTTAGCAGCACAAAGGATCACATTGCAGTGACAAGGTCTGGCACTTAGCTTGGTGCTGTTTAACTGACTAAAATAGACAGAAGCTGAGTGTATGAAACCAATCCAAAATACATGAACCAGAAGCAGCCTAAGTGGTGAATGCTGGGTCTGGTTCAGGCTCCAAAGGAGGCAAAGGCCTAGGCTGTGACCTCCTTTTCCAACCTGAAAACCCACGCAGGCACAGGGTGACATGGTGAGGATTGGTCCATGTGGGCTTGGAAACAGGAACACCGACCCTGCTGTTGGCACATGATATTACCCTTGTAACATTCAGTCATTATTATATCCATCGAATTTTGTCAGCTCTCACTTTTACATATTACTTCAGTAAAAATAATTCTGGTGGTATCTTTGGTGGTGATTTATTCCTTAAGTGGTCATCACCTGCATGCAGACAAGATGTCAACAGATAGTACACAATATTTAACAGCTTTGGGATCAAATTCTACTAGCTTCTGGCTGCTATTTACATAAATTTTCACCATGCAGATACAGCTACGCAACAGAACTTTATAGGATTCCTGTGTACAAAACCATAAAGTTTTGAAATCAAAGTGACAAAAGGTTACTTCAGCCTAGAACTTACTCCTAGAAGGGGCTGACCCAAAGACTGGGGTTAACAGGCTACAGGGATGCCTATTTCCAACCTGACAAGGTTGTTTGTGTAAGACTGATGCAGTTGCAAAAGCTGAAGGGAAGAGGAAGGATAGAGTGGCACAATGCTCTCCAGGCTTGTGACTTGGAAGACATACTGCAAGTCAGTGCTGCTGGCAAGGCTGCAGCCATGCTAAACAAGTCCCAGAAAATTCACTACAACCTCCATGCAACTGGAAAATAGAATATGAATCAAGGATGCAAGTGGAGAACTAAACAGCAATCATAGGATGAAATAATTCTTAGCACTGCACTTTGGACTTCAAGGTATTTGCACAGAGCATTAAATTGACCTCAGGTTTTTAAAAAAGGTCCAGGCATAACTTACTGTTATCTGCCAGTCAGATATTCAGAAACCTCCTAGCTGTAGCCTGGATCTCTCTAGGTCTGTTTACAGCATCGACATTCCACTTTTTATTTTAGACATCCAGATGGTTTATATGGCAAATGAGGAAAATCAAACACCTTTGAGGGAGGTTGTCAGCACTGCAACAAATGTTAGATATTTTCCTTCTACCTTTGCTTCCTTGGTACCTTCAATCTCCCTCTGGAGAAGTCTAAAATATGAATAATTACCAATCTAATAGAAGGAGACTGCTTTATGTCAATACTTACATTTGACTAGAAACATGTCCTGATCTCAGCATTAAAAGAAAACCAAACAAACATGAAAAAAATACCTCAGCAACATCAAAGACTTAAAAGATTGCTTTTAAGTACCTGAATAGCTTTTTTTTTTTTTTAAAGCTGCCAAAAACAACAGCAAACCCTACCCAGAAACCCTACGATGTACACTGGGAGCATCCTAAGGGCAGGATTCCTCTGTTCAGCTAAGACATTCTACAGCAGTTATACCCACGTCTGACTAACAGTCCAACAGTCCCCTGGTTGTCAGGAGGATGTAACAGGCAATTCACAAGTGTAATTCATTTAATACTCATGTAGACATGCCTCAAGTAAGGAAGACATAGTAGAGAACTTAATATTTTTATA
The DNA here is from genome assembly GCF_015832195.1 of Motacilla alba alba. NCBI lineage: Eukaryota > Metazoa > Chordata > Aves > Passeriformes > Motacillidae > Motacilla > Motacilla alba. The sequence continues at coordinate 29,471,462 of NC_052018.1, forward strand.
TCAAAGCTGTCAGAAGTTAAGCAAGTGAATTCCATCCTTCACAGTCTCCTATAGCCAAGAGAAGATAAGAAACATCTCTGGCTTTATGTACTGTCTTCACTAACATATATTGAGCAAAGCAAGATATATTCTGCAGTTATTGGGCCCTGGGACCAAATCCTTCCCTCTCAACAAAATACTAGAAGTAGTACTTATATCCTGTAATTCTGCGTGTATGCATGGGTGTCTCAATTGCTGCATTGGCATGTGCATTTCCATAGGAGGCCCTAAGACATATAAGAGGCATCACTACTACTGTAGGCGAGAGTTGAAGTTGCAAAGCTGTATAGGGACCAGAGATCCTGACTGACCATTTCATATCTGGCTGCGTCAATGATTTGCAGCATGATTTAGGTCTTTAAATGATTTAAATTTAAAAAACAAAATAATTCTTTATACCTCTAATCTTATTTCAGTCCCCTAAGTGGCACTGTCAAGACTTTTCCTTTACACGCTTATGAGCTACAAGTAGTCAATGGGTACAGAGAGCACCACTTTCAAGCAGTTAAATATCTACATACAAAACAAGAAAACAGATATTAATTCGTGGAAAAACTGAAGACAGTGCTCAACTTGTTGTGTTTACTCCTGACATCAAACTGCATGTACGAGTGCATTTCTTACCCGGTCACCTTTACCACCAGGAAGGCCTGGAGGACCAGGCAGTCCAGGAAGTCCAATATTACCCTGGGGACCCTGTGAAAATAAGCCAAGGATGTAAACTTAGCCAATCTCGTTTAGAATTAACAACTAAGGGTCATACCCTGAAGCAGATAGGGCAGACCCTTATTCCCAGAACAGACTTAGCTTGATGAAAGAGGATTTTCTGATGCAAATTGGGCCAATCCAAAGTACGGCACTTTAAACAGACTCTTATTATGAATTTATTGCTGACAATCGCAACAGAAATGACTTACAGGGTTTTCTACCCGCCAGTCCCTCAACGACAGACTGGTTCTCTTAAAAATCCTTCCCAAGATCTTGCACTCTGCGATTTGCACATTCCTCTGTAACAGTAAGCTCTTTCAGCCAAGACCTCCCCAGCTATGCTTCTGACTGATTCTGTGTAAATACTGCTGGAGCTCTGGTAAAAGGTGGCATTCATAATGTGCTCCATTCATTAGTTTCAGGTAGCTGTTAGCAGAAAGTCAGTCTCTCACTGCTCCTGTTCCCAGGAGCCCACACAGGAGTGTGCTGCTCAGCTTTGCATGTCATAGGATTTATGGGTTTATCAAGTAGAAGAAAAAAGTAACACACATCTCCATGTAATTTAAAACAGCATTTTCTAATATTAGCACAGTCACAGAGGACTGAAAAAGAAACTGAACCACCACTCATTTCAATGTTATTTTCGGTTCCCTGCATGGATAAATGGGTATGTGTAGTTCAGATGATACTATAGCTCCTTGAAAGTAAACATGAGTACTGAATATAGAAATAAACTGCTTACCAACTTCCCTGGTAAACCTGGAGGACCTGCAGGACCTGTCTCCCCTCTGCTGCCCTGGAAGCAAAAATAAGAGGACAACATTATTTCCTAGAATTCTTCTTGTGATCTGAGAATAAAGTATGATATTTTTTTCCCTTCATATTAAATGATTTATTCTACTTAGCTGTTGGGTTTAATTGAAACTTCTTTTTCACAGTGCAAAAATACCATAGGCATTAAAACCAATGAAACTTTCTGAGTAAACACTTTTAGTTAACCATGGCATATAACCTTTATTTGGCATTAAATGATTCAAGTAAATAATTTTGCTGAGTGATTAAGCAAAATGAAGTTCCCTTCATGGGATCACACCTGAGAGTTACCTGTCACAAACACAATTACTTCATTATGACAGCTCTGGCAGGCACACTCAACTTTAGGCTTCTGCCTAGTTTCATCACCTGAGCTCCTATATGACCACATATTTAAAGCACCTGATCCTTAATGTACAAATATGAAAAGTGATGAAGTAATGCTTAACAAACTCATTCAGGTTTAAAAAAAGTCTAGAGTGTTATGAGGAGAGGTAACTTTTAAAAGTCACCATTTATAATAGTGATAAGCATAAATATGTGCTTTACTGCATCTTTAAATCTTCACTTCAGACATGTTTATCCATTCAGATCATCATATATTCACATTAGTGTTACAACTCTATTTCTTAATGCAGCCAATTGAATACACACTCTGGGTAAATCTGACATTGAGCCAAACTTGCAAAGACTTTAAACAATTTTCAAACTAAAGTACTTTTCTTAAAAGATTTTGTCTCTTATGATTAAACCTTTCAGAACAGCTTAATTTTATAGCTTTACTCTCACATGTACAGACATATCCCTGGACAGATAAATTCAAACAAATCTCCCAACACAAGCTTAGGTCTCACTTCTGAAACTCTTCTTAAATTCACAATGTGACTATGTGAGTGCTATTTGCAATAAAAGAAAGATATAACATTTAAGATCCTAAAATGTCAAGAATTTATGTTATTAGTTATGCAAGTTGATAAACCATTATACAATGACAGAGACAATTTTAGATTAAAGCAGATCTTAGCATTCTAGTGCTGCATGCAATGGATAATTTTAAATACAGGGGGGTTTTCATAACAAGAACAATATTGTGAAATGTGGCATACTAAATAAAAGGAGATGGCAGACAGGGCCTTTTATACTAGGTCATAAATGCAATGATAACTTCTCACACAAGCTTAGGAAAGCTAATTCTGCTATTCAAGAAATAATTAGGTACCCTGGAGAGATCACAGAACCAAACATAAACAGACTTTTCAATTCATTTCCTTCAAAATATCCTATGGTGTTAAAATACCTATTACTTTAATGCACTTTGCATAATTTCTAGAACCTTTTTTATGTTAAAAAAAAAAAAAAGAAAGAAAGGAAAAATGTCTCCTAACTCACCTTCATCTTACAACCCAGAAAATGCATTACAATTTTATTTAATCACAAAATTCTGAAGTACATCTCTGACCTGGAATACTGCTATATTTCTGATACAAGAAAGATGAAGACTAAAATTATGATCAACTTTAGAAACTTGTTTCTCATATCATTTTCATGAAACCCATAACAGTCATTCATTACTCATAACAGTCATTGCTATACAGAGATGAAACAAAAGCAGTATCATCTTCAGAGAGTTAAAATCTTATAATAAACCTCTTAAGCACATCAAAATTTCTGCTGATCACACAAAATTCAAGAAAAAGCTTTCATTTTATTTCAAATGCAGAAAAAATCTTTTGTCAAATGCACACCACAGGCACTTTGTCAAACACAATGCTTTTCTAAGGAGGAAAAAAAGGAGGTTATTTTACAGAAGACCACTGCATAGTATTTCCTTGCAAACATTGACATTTTGTCTGTAAGGACAGATTATTTCAAACTATGGGCCACCACTGGAAGATCTGCAGCAGTGTTTTAGCAAGTAAGAGAGTAACTAGAACCCAAAGAATGAGGAATTCCATCCCCAGCATAACTAGAAAGATTGCAATGCTTCCTCCAAGTTATACCAGACTGAAATGGCCCTAGGATAGGTTACACAGTAAGCTGCTTACTCATAGTTCTGAAGGGAAAAAAGGCATCTTGAAATGTCCTCATGTAAACATTTAAAATAACATCACATTAAGTCATGTCCTAGAAGCACCTACATCTTCCCCGCAGCCTATAGCAGGGTTTCTGTAACAGCTGGTTCAGGTGTTGACATCTGTTCTTGGCCAGATGAAATGTTGCTCTGTGCTGTAAGTCACTACAGGCAGGAATTAGAGCAGAAGGCAGTTTGGCCATGTCCTCAGCCTACCTTTCCTATACAGCAGCCCTCTGTATAACAGTGCATAGCTTCAGGCCACCCACAAACCAACAGGCATGATGCACTGGCTTTAACAAATAGACTACCAGAATCTGTATGGTCTCATGCACTTTTGACACACTTCAGAATCCATGCTTTTCCTAGAGGTGACACACTTAAGGAGGGAAAGAACTCACTCTAGTTCAGAGTGAGCTGAGACAGACGGGGTTGCATCCATGCTGGTGACCATTACGTGCCTCTAGGAAAAGGCACATGCAAAATGATAAGTGTGAAATGGTGGCAGAGCACTGCAATCTGAACACCACCAGGATGTAGCCCTTCCACAGCTCCTGTGCTAGACCGTGGTTACCACAAAATTCACCTTCCATTTGCTTCAAGGCACAATGGCTGAACCACTCAATATGTTTAAAAATTTAATGTCTTTCTCACAGATCTGTTATACTCAGCCTTTTAATGAATGTAACATACATAAGAAGACCTTACAGTATTTACAGCTGACCTTCCTTTAAGTAGTCTGGGATGGTTTTCATCCTCACTGAAATTTTGAAGACTTGATCCTTTTGTAGAATCTCACAAACAAACAGTTACAGAATGCAATCACATGCTAAGAGAGTTTCACTGTCTTATTGATTTCCTGTTATTGTGGAACAATAATAAGAATGAGAATACCTCTTACTTGGTTACCCAGATAATTGAAACAATAGTTAGAATCACTTGAGATGTAATCCACAGTATATACTGTAATGACCCTTTACTTAAGGGTTTTTACTTTTAAAATTTGTTATTAATTATAAGTAATTTGTTATATATTATTAAATATATTTCATAGGACTGCCAAAGAGAATTAAATCTGTGTGGAATAAGGAAAACTAAAAAAAGTATATTTTGGATCTTTTAAACTTCATATTCAAAGTTTTTTGCAAAATGTAACCATTTATCAACTATATACTTCTGAGACTTAAACTTACCAAATTTTTGTCATGCAAAATCTCAGAGCAAATACTCATTTAAGTTCAAGGATTTATCCACAGAAGCATCAACAGGACTCATTGACCCTCAATACCGTACTGAAAAGCATCCAAGTATGTAAACCAATGTTTGATAGAAGAGTAAATATACAAGTAACTTTCTCTGAGATTTTAAATGTAACTTTGCACTTTGCCAGAGTCATAATTAAATTGTACTGCTCAGGATAATGGTAAGAGGTAGATGTAGCATGAAATGTTCCCTCCTCTTAACAATGCTTTGCTTTGGGCAGAAGCAGCAACCCCCTAGCTGTCATTCTCTTCACAAGTGATACTGTGGCCAAGTCTAGAGGGCAGAGATCTTTCATTCTGACTGTGTCTACAGTGTTAGTTGAAGTCCAGGACAGCTTTGGTACACTAGCTCCATAACATATCCATTTTTTTACTCAGGTTACTGTCTACACTGCTTAGGTCAAGCCAACATGGTGATATGTGCTGACATCCAGAGGTCTACCATGCCCCAAACTCAAAGAAAGTTGTTGTTGGAGGTGGAGGGGTAAACAAAGAGGTATCAGACAAGAACCTGGCCATGTTGTTTAGGAAGACAGGGGTGGATACCAGGAGAAGTGAAGAGGCTTGGAGCTTATAAAGTTTGGCTGGGATACGTACTCTGCAAGCATGACAGAAAAAAGTGCTACCCCTGTACAGACCATGTTGTGGAATTGGGCAGGGTCAAAAAGTTTTGTCACATTCATCTAGAGGCTTAGGTTTACTGGACAAAAAGTACCTGCCAGGATGGAAATGTGCTCTGCCCTTTTGACTCTGCTATAAACACTCTAATGCTAACTAACCCCTTTAGCTCTAGCTTAAATGTAAACTATGACACCACTTGTGAAACATGTCTTCAATTATATATAAAAAACACGTCCACCAATTCCTAAACATAGCATACAAACTGAGACAAGGACATTTCATCCTAACATTAAGAGCTACAGAAAGTGACACGTTATTTCACTTGTAGTCATGTAAAAGGAATATGACAGAAAATTGACATTTAGGTTATTGTAACTAAACTATGTAGGGTAACCAAAGTTACATTTCAGCATGGTCAGGACAGAAATACCTTTAAAGACCAGAAAATTATTTAGCTGAAAGAAACTTAAGGTGCTGAAAACAGCATTCTCCTCTAACTTTAGGCTGTGTGACATTTGAGTAGTAAATCCAAGGTACTCTCCAGGTTTTCTCTTCATAGTGAGACACAGGCACTTCCAGAGAGCAAGCCAGCCCAACTGACCAGGGCCCCTCAGCAGTCTCTCAGAGGGGCTATGGTATCAAATCTTAGGCAGCTGGATATTTAGTCTGTGTTGCTAATGTTGAGAAAACATGTATTATTTCCTAATAACAAAGCAACATGTATGAATGCTGGCCTGCATATACATAAAGTTTGCTAGACACACATTGAACTTCAAATGATTACTCCAATATTACCAGCTCTCTGCAAAACCACAGGATGCAATACAGGCTCTAAAAATGTTAGTAATTTATAGATTAAATAATTGAAGAAAAGCAGGGGATGAAAAAGCAGAGGCAGGGGTCAGTATTTTCTGCAGAAACTAAATTAGATTACTAAATCTCAGCAAATATGAAAGAAAATGGTTAAGCAGCTTAGGGAGCATGACTAAATTCCACTAATTAGGAATGACACTCCCACCTTTGAGAATTCCTTCCCTCGGCCCACCTGCCATGATGACTGACTTAGAAAGGTTTAAATCACAAATGAGTTTCGTAATTACTTGGATTGGTTAGAACAATGTGAAGCAAACATAAGGTTAACCAAGAGTGGGGTGGAGAATATGTTTCATTTAGAAATAAAATGCAAAATTTCCACACTGCTCCAGTTGTTTTTCCAGTTTACTGAACACATGAATAGCAAAAGGGTTTTTTTCCCCTACCCACTCAGATGCAAGTTGAAGTTTTTTCAAGGAAAAGCAATAATAGACTAAAATTATAATTTTTAAACAAGTTTTTCCTAGGGATCTATGTCAGAGGTGAGGAAAAAGTCTCCTAACACATGAGTTTGCCATGAGTTTTTAACTAGAGCTAGTCATCTTGTTTTCAAATATTTAGTATCTGCCTTGTGAAACTGTGAAAGTTTACAGATTCACAGAAGGACAAAATTTGAATCTTGTTAGTAACAATATCTTCCAACTACATTCCAACAGCTGTTTAACAATAAAATACACTGAAATACCATGGTTTATGACAAAGGACTCTACAAGTTATTTGGCAAGCAGTACAAAAATATTATTTGTCCCACAGAGCCACGGATGACAGAGGTCTCTTGTGTAACCTTTCAAAAAAACTACACACCAGTTGAAGGGAAAGATTTCTCTCAAAAATGTCTTTTGCAAGTAGAAAAAGCTGGAAAGCCCCATGATTTTAAATATAACACAAATGTAGGCATGTAGCTTTTCCCCAATGCAAATACCAGCCTGCTGGCCATATTAGCAGAGTTAGCCTTGTTATCCCCCAAGAGACCTTCCCCAGATGTCCTTTCCTCTGGAGTTCTGGCCCTCCTGGAGCTACCAGCCATGTTGTTCCCCACAGTTGCAATGCAAAGAACAGGGGTAAGTGAAGCAGGGGAGTGAAGAGGATTTCATGTGGCTGTTGCTGTGCAACCAATATATTAGGGAACTGCAATTCCCCATATCCTGCAAAACGTCAAGGTTTTTTCTTTCTCCAAGGAATGAACCCAACCCCTCCTAACTTCTACCTGAGTCTTCTATAGCAAGAATAAAATGAAGCAAAGGGAGAGAGGAAAAAGGAAAGAACTGCAGATACTTATAAAGTGGGTAATTCAAAATAAGAAGAAATAGGCCAAGAAAAATACCTGAATAGTAACCATAAATTCTTCAGGCTTTGAAAGCATTTAGTTGTGCAAATTTGGTCTAAAACAAACAAGTGTTAAAGCTGTGAGAAAAATTCAAATTAGGAAAGCAACAAAAAATATATATGAAAAATTCTCTTTAGAACAATTATAATTGAATTTTAATTGCTTTTATAATTTTCAACTTATTGCCAAATTGTCTAGTTTTAGAAGTTTGAAAATTACGACACGTAGAATTATTTAACCAGCAGATTATGTTTTTCCCTAGAAATAGAAGGGAAGAATCCTAAAAGCTGAAGTTCAAATGTATATTCTGCAGCATGTACATGTAGCAGAAAGAGAAAATATTCTTTATTCTGCCCTGGAAATAAATATTGACTCAGCTTAGACCAAAGCTCTCCGAAGTTCAATAGTTCAAAACTGTGTCCTTCCAAAACAAAAAAACTCTCATCATTCCCCTTTTGTGTGTAGATGTAAATTGTTCCTCAAAAAAAAAAAAAAAAATAGAAAGTTATTCCAGTCGTATGCTGCCTGTAGTCTAAAGCTGATGAGAGCCAACATAGTTATTATCCAAGGCTCTTTACAGCTTTAAGGGAACTACAGATAAGAAGTGGTTTACTGTTTGATGGACCACATACAAGCTTATTTCATAATCAATAATTTACTTCCTTTCTCCATGTTGTATTGATCAAAAGTTTTCCTTCTATGCTTTGGTTCTAATGTTTACATGTTTTCCAAAATGACTGCACTTTGTAAACACAGAGAAAATAAAGGCAAGGAATCCAGATGTCTTGCTGGTCTCTAGAGTGATAAAAAGAAAAATCACTGTGTTTAATCTGCTTTAAGTACTTCTGTCCATCTACAGGGTTACTAATAATTAACCTTGTGTGTCAACCCCTGTTCTACGGACTGCTGATTTTGTAAATTCATGTTCACATTGAAAGGATTAAAAGAATAGTTCAGCAGATTACAGTGCATTATCAGAGTGGGCAATTACTTTGGTCTGATTCAATTATAATTCTTGTTCCTGTCACAAGTGTACAGTATCAGCCTAAGAGCAGGGCTGAAAACCTTTTTGAGTGTACACAACATTTTTAAATACAAAGAACAAAAATAAAGACAAAAACAAAAACTTGTTTGCAAGTTGGGTGTTTGAGAGGCTGAAGATGCCTGTATTCCATCCTAGTAAATGCCCTTATAATCCCCTTTCTGTATCATCCTTAGGCAGCTGTGTACACAGCAGCAATGCAAAGACTGCCCAAAAACAAACGTGATCTCATTAATACATCTGACACCTGATAGCATAAACCACAGAAAAAAATAAAATAAAACCAGAAGAAAATGGAATCTGTTACTTGGCTGACTGCTGGTGTATGTTTAGGAGCTCATTCTGGTAAGATATTCCCGACCCTTACAAATATATCACAGACAGTACCTCATTAAACCTTGTGTGAGAATAACTCTACAACTGCAGGAGCAAAACTTGTGTCGCTGTATTATAGCAGAAGCTCAGAAAATTCCAGGAAATCATCCCCAGGGTATCAGTGCCAAGAGGGAAGCCTGGAAAAGCAATTCCTTACAGAGCCTGAAGCCTGGTTAATGTCATCAGAGTGAATATCTGTGCATGAAAATTTTCTTCAAATCACTGATCCTCTCATCCTTCTCCATCCAGAAGGATTAACAGCAAAGGGAAATTAGATCAGCCTTATGCAGCTTCAAACCACGTCAGGTCCCCTCTAGAGAGAATCAGAAAGCAGTACCCAACACTCTCCAGTATCCAGTTGTTCTTTGTCCTCAAAACTGAGCCTTAACAAATACCATCAGTTCACTTTTCTTAGCAGATTTATTTCCTGCAGAAAGCTACCTGCCCAGCAGCAATTTCTCCAGTCTTCCAAATCTTTCTAGTGTTAAGGAAAATCTCCAGGGAAAGAAATTACAACAGCACTGTTTCCAATGGAAGATAAATGCTATTCTTCACACCACTATATCTATGTTAATAATGCCAACCAGACTGTTGCAGTGGAAGAACAGGAGTTTGTTTCCAGCTTTTTGTCCCAAACTACACTTATTCCCTCTGTTTTGGCTTTTACTCAGCGTATTTAAATACAAAGACAGGAAGAATAGAAATAAAGGTTAAAAATTTAACTTGTCACCAAAACCAAAAACAATCATAGAACATTATTGGACATATATAGGACTGTATTTCTGTATGTGATGATGCACATACTCCTGGCACAGAAGGTAAAGAACTGGTATTTACCTCAAAAATTAGAACTTATGATAAATAACAATTTTACCTTGTGGCTATAACTTCAGCAGCCCTATGTTGAGACACTGCAATTTTACATATGCTCAATTAGACATTTATTCCATACTTACTGGTGGTCCCCGGGGTCCTGTTGGACCTGCTTCTCCCTCTGGGCCCTGCTGACCCTGTTTTGGGGAACAAATTTGAAATGCAACAAATTTGAGAAGTGATTTTTAAACACATTTTTCTAGATCTTATGTATAAGATCAATGGTTTTACCTGTTTACCAGGATTTCCCATTAACCCTGGCACACCAGGAGGACCTTTATTACCCTGTTAGGCAGAAGATGAAAAATATTAGCCAAGCCAATGGTTTGCTCTTCCATTTTAAAATTAAAAAATTAAAATAAGTAAAGCTATAAGATCTAAAAAAATTCAGCCTTTGTTAATGTTTTAACTTCTGCCTTATTTTTGGTGTTCTTTTAACTTTGACCAAACTTTTCTATCTAATTTTTCAAAAGTCAGACTTCAGTTCCTTTGCTGTTTATGTGCTGACAAATCCCAAATAGATTTGATTGCTGCTTTCGAATCACAGAAGGCAATATCACTCCATGTAATTTCAGACAAAAATCATGTCTCAGTCTGCTTTTCTTTTTCAATTACTTACAGCTAAACTCAACCATTGTCTGAAACATTCCACAGTCTCAATCTTACAACAATTTTTTAAACTAAATTGGAATTGATGCTGCAATTTGGTGCTACCTAAATAGAGATAACAACCCCTGTGATTGAACCAGCTAAGGGTAGCTATAAATACTATTCTTATTACAAGATTGTTCATTTTAAGATGTAGTGAGGTAGGAACTCTAGAAATGATTTCCACAAATTTGAAAGGAAATGGCCTTTTTAAGGCATTATTTAATGCCTAGAATAATGAAAACCACGTAATGTAGCGCAAGAATCATGAAAATTTGGAGGCCAAAGTTGAATACAAACTGTATTTAATTCCTTCAGTCTAAGGTTTGTCTCTTAACACGAGAGAAGACTAGTACAATTTCATTGAATACTTTAGAACTTTAGATACTTTAGTATTTTATTTGTGCTTTAGAGAAGAAAGACAATACTCAAGACATTTTACCTTTGGGCCAGGAATGCCTTTCATACCTGGAGAGCCTGGGAAACCCTGAAAGAAAAATGATTTACATTTATTTGTTGATAAAGTGACTGGAAATGGTGTTTAAAAAATTTCTCTCATACTTGAGTATTTCTAATCCTTTTATTTGATATTAAAGTACTTTTATTCAATAAGGGGCCAAGTTTGAATTCTTTCTGTTTACAAAGTAACAGATAAGGAGTATTATTCTTACTTCATAAATTGCAAAAGGAGCATGGATAGGTGAGGAGTTGTGACTTTTTCTGTCTTAGACTAGAAATACATGCTTGTCCCAGTATGCTGAGACTGGAGGCACAGAGTTTTATAGACACCTTTGGACATTTTTCATTCCCTCCTCACTTGTCTACAACAGCTCATAGCAAGTATGCTATTACTAAATTGTCTTCCAGGCTTAGGATTTCACTTGGTATTACAAATTTATGTCCAGTTCTGTTTTAAAACATCTGCATCACTGTTTCTCACAGCAATTACTCCTATAGCCAAGTGTTTTAAAGAGGTTTCTATTTAGCTTTTGACAATTGGTACAGTTCAGACTTAGTTAATGCACGAGGATTACCTTCTGAAAGAGCCCATAAAGCACCAGTGATTCCCTGTAAGTTCCCCACAGGGAACACACTAGAGACCTTCAAGCCACGCACAGAAAGAAGCACAAGCATGATGCATTCCAGATGTTCTGAGCCAGCAGAACATCAAAGGATGATTGTTCAGGGAAGGTATGTCAGACTAGCAGCTCAGCTTTTCCTGCTCAGTTTGGGAATAGCTGGGCCCTAGTCACTACAATGAGACCAGCCCTTATTATGGGGTCACACCATAGGATCTGCAGGGTCTCAGGTAGGAGAAACATGAGAAGAGTCACATCCTGGCCACAAATGTATTGTGAGGCCGAGTTCCCCACAATGGCATCCTAAGGAGATCTAGACTGCTGTGCAAAGGTTTTGCATATGCAGAATTTCCCCTTGCATTACACACACTCTCCCCTGAGCCTTTTGCTTATATTTTCACTAGAATTATTCCATCATCAGAGTCAAATCAACCAATACACAGCCTTTCTATGATTTGAACTGAGCCTACCTTTCAAAGGTAAAATATTTGATACTTACTGGCAATCCCTGGAGCCCTGCATCACCCGGAGCTCCGGGTTTTCCTGGTTCACCCTGTAAAACATTGTAAGTTGTAATTTATGCAAATCAAACATGATGGAAAATTTTACTTCTGGAACACAGGGTTGACATACTTTTGGATCTGTAGTACATGAATGTTAATTCAATTACCCTAATAATGTGCATAAAACCATGAGCAGCAGCCACAAATTAATGAACAAATCTAGGGCACTACCAAAGCTCATAAACATGCCAATTGTGTCTTACTTTAGCTCCAGGCATGCCAGGGATCCCTTCACGGCCATCAACTCCTGGTAAACCCTTGAAAAAAGAAAAAAAAATACTGTAACTTTGAAAAGATTTTGCCCAAGCACTAGTATGCAAAGTAGCATTGAATGAAACAAATAGATAAATTAAATATATACATACAGGCTCTCCTTTCGGCCCAGGGAGGCCATTTATTCCTCTTGTACCTTGAGGACCCTAAGAATAATAACAATATTTAAAAATTAAGCTAAAGACAATGAAATGGCAGATGAAAAGAATGTCAATGCACACTCATTTAGATACACATTATTTGGAGAGTGCCACTGTTATGCAGTGTTTATATGCTATTAAGTAACTGATGTTCTCAAGTCAACAACAGTCAAAATTTGTCTGTGCTCACCCTTTCTCCCTTTGGACCTGCCTCTCCTAGTGGACCTCTCTGTCCTTGATCCCCCTACAGAAAAAAAATATTTTAGAAATAAAACCAGAATAAACTTCCTTTTTTTTAGCTAAAACTCTCAGAAAATCAACAAGTACAATTCACATTTGGTGAAAGCAGACATCTCAAAGTCACACTATATTTAAAAATGCAGTTTCTTAAAACTACAGTTGACAGATATATTTTAAAAAACACAGCTCAAGCCATTATCACCTGAGATTTCAGGAGTGTCTAAGCAAAGTTTGTTGCACTTGTTAAACACAGAGTTACTAGCTATTCCAAGCACAAATTATAGCTATGGAAGCAGGCAGCAAGTAAGAATTTCAGAAAAAAACAACCAACCAACCACCCCAAACAAATAAAATACACACACAATAAAAACCTCCAACAAAAATTGCCCAAATTGCCCTGTATGGGTTTTGTTCCAGTTTGATACCTGAAAAATTCCAAGCCACCCTAATGCACAGTAGGAAGAGAAAACTATAACACGCAAAGTTAAAATGGGTTCATCAACCTCAAATTCTTTGGGAACATTAAGACATTACTGACTTGCTATCAATAATATCATTTATTCACCTGTGGGGAATCAATAGAATTGGATTAATCAGAAGCTTCTTTGATTCACAGCTGCAAAGCTGCACTAACTGGGAAGTGTTTGGATAACCACCCACTCTACTCACAGGTGCACCAGGAAGACCTTGGGGACCAGGATCACCATCAAGACCACGAGCTCCCTACAAAAGAAATAGATAACACAGGATATTAAAGTGAACTGCTGGAGCACTAACAACTTGTGTGTCTTGCTTTGCTAGAAGCTACAAAGTCTCTACAGATGAGACAGCTTTATAGCTCCAATTTTAAAAAAAAAGGCAATTTTCTTCATTTATCTTGTTTTTTTAACGGAGATATGAAAATATATTTAAATATTAAAATTACCAGTCAAAAACAACATTCAGATCATTCTCTAAAAATCTAGGAAGGAGATAGACCTTTACATGCTACTTCAAGAAATCTCTGTGTCTTCTTTAAATATATTATATCCTTCACTACATAACAGAATAACATCAAATTATGCATAGAAATGATCAAGTGCAGTGCTGCTATTTTTATCACATATATTTCAATGAAACAACACAATCACTACCCTGTAAATAAAGGTAAATGGAGAGAAAAACATTTTTTTAAAAAGATTTAGAGAGAACATGGAACTCCTTAGTGAAACAGATGTAGTAAATGTTTCAAGTAGACAAAACATTACAGTAAATGTAGGCAAATAACTGCAAAGAATTAGAACACACAAAGGCCAGAAGAGGGAAGTAAGATAGGAATAGCTTAGCAAACACATCCAAGATGTTAGGAAGGATCATTCATGAGAAGATTCATAATCAGGAGAAATTTGATGTTGTCTCTGAAGACAGATGATCACAAGATTTACATGATTGCACTTCTGGAGAAGTAGACAATGGCAGGATTGCTGTGTTCTACTCCTTTCAGAAATTTTTTACTATATAGATTTAGCAAGATCATGAGACTAGAAATGTAGCACCAAGGTTTGAAATAACAGACAGAAACACATAGACAAACAAAAGGAAAATTGTCCAGCAAAGTAAGAGCCCAATAAATATTAATCCCACTGGCAGCAATTTAAGACACAGAGATTTGAAAAAAAAGAATGGGAAAAAGAACACAATCTCAATAAAAACTCCTGACAAAAACTCAAGATGATGATGGAAGTAAAAGGCTTTAGGAAGATACAAATCACAGGGGGTACTACTTAATAAAATTTAGCTTTAATTTAAATGTGCTGTAGTTTACAATTGTTATAACTTGCTATCTTGCTAAGTGCAGACTTGCACACGTGCAAAACTACCATAAATGCAAGGATTGGGGGAAGGAGTAAAGAGTACATGTCCTTCATCAATTAGAAGGACTGAGCTACCTTTCTTTGCAACAAGAAGGGCAGTAGCTATGGAGATACAGCTGGCAGGAGAGAGAAAATACAGAGGAAATAAAGAAGGAGCTTAAATAAGCTTTGAAAACATTCAGAGTTGTACATTTTTTTAATATAGACCATTTTATAGAAAGAAAGGTTAATACTCACTTTGGTACCTTTAGGTCCCATTATACCAGTTATACCTCTGATACCTAGAATGCCCTGAAATAGAAAAGTATATTCAAATTATGCTAATTCTTCTCATCAGAACTGTCCTCGTTTTTAGACAGAAGACTCAAGAGTTCAACACCCTTTCTTTACGATTATTTAATATTTTCATAGCATTAAAGGAGAAATCCAACTACTGCTGTATTAGAATTCTTAACTTATACGGTAATTTGATATTTTACTAATTTTAGAATTTTAAAAAGAGTTACAGAACTATCATGCTGTATTATAAAACCACAAATACACCATAAGGACAGAAAAAACCCACTGGTTTTTCTTCTTGGTTACCTCAGAGTTGAAGCATTCTCACCTGCAGCTTGTGTGAAAGGAACATGGCCAAATTTGCACAAGTGCTAAGCTGTCCTAAGTGGGGGACTGGATAGATGAAGGAGATTTTACAGAGCTCCAGAGGCAGATAAAAAAGAGCAAGGCTTTCGAGAGTACAAGTGCTAAGTTTATATGTCCACTAAGAGGCTAAATCAAGTAGACATCCTAATACAGCATGATATATCATAACTATCATCACAGCTGTCATCACTTTCCTTCAAAAGAGTCTTGTGGGAAAGTTGGCTTCACTGTCTTCCTCTTCCCAAGAGACTGACACTGCCTGAGATGTCTCCTCCCTGCAGAGACCAAACCCTCAGCCATAACATGCTTGTGCTGCAGCTGTGTTATTGAAACAGCTACAGGCACTTCCCCAGAGCTTGGGCAAACCCAGTCCTTGAGCAGATTCTACATTGGCAGCCTCCCCTTGCTCCTCACAAAGCTGGATGGAATCTTGCCCAGAACACTTGAAGCCCTGTTAGCCTAAAAGGTGGGGAAAATCATCATAACGCAACAGGCGCTGCAACACAGTTTAATCCTGCTTCTAAGATCACAGATGGAAGTAGGCACACTGTGGCATCCAATACTTTCTATCAAAAGCAACACCTCTCCCAGGGGTGGCTGTCTTATGCAGATCTTGTCAGTTGAAATGCAAAGGTTGGATTGCAGGTGCTGTGGATACTCAACCCCTTTCATGCATTTATATAAGGAGAATATAAGAAGACACAGCAGAGTCTACAGGCTCTCCATCTGTACCTCTAAAGCACTGTCTGTCCTTTTTCACATGGATTATCTATCTGATATCACTTTCTGCATATTACAAATCCTAAATTCTAATAAAACTGAGTAAAAGGAATTGGTTCCCACAGGCCTTTCAGACAGCAGAAGCTGCCTCTTACACAAGTACTTTGTCTGCACCAGGGCCTCAGGGATACCTTTTCAGGATCAAGCATCAGAAGGAATGGACCCTTTCCTTTATTTAGTCCTTTCTTTACCTTCTTCTAGTCATAATCCAGAGGTTTATGTTGTCGTATGTTTATGTTCATAGAGAATTTTGTAATTAGCATTTAGATATGTGCATCAAGGTAAGTTCCTGTATAGCATCAAATCTGGACAGCAATGGCATTAAATAAATACTTTTACACCTAAGAAAAAAGTATGAGACCCTATCAGAAAATAAACCATAGAAATTAAAGGTGTTATGCCTGTTTCTCCTACTTAAAATGACCCCTTTATTCTGTTCCCTATTCCTTTTCAGTCATGGCAACCATAAGAGCTCCTTACAGAGAAGAGGCTTAAGAGGTATGTGTCAGAACAAAGCACAGTTATTCAGGACAAGAAAATAACTAAATAAGATTGAATGATACTTCTTGTGCAAGCCAAAAGGCAAAAACTTTAGGGGAAAAAAAAACTGTTCTTCAGTGGTTGCAACTTCATCCTCAAATCTTAGCTAAGTCTGAATTTCACAGCTGATTGTGTTTCAAACACAATGAATTCAGAGTCATCAAAATTATGAAAAAGAAAGTGAAGGGGAAAAAATGCAACCGTTTTCACAATCTAAGCACAATACAAAATTTAGGACGTGAAATAGTTTTTAAAGTTAGCCTTTCCATAGAACTATATGGAGCTTTGTGCCAAGCAATAATGTAGGTTTTGGAGGGACTTAAATAATTCTACTTTGATTCATAGACAATATGGCAGAATAAAGAGACAGGTGCATGGAGGTTTTGTAATATCTGTTTTCTTACAATAATAAGAAAAAAAGATATGTCATTAGGAAGAAAATGAGTAACACTTTAAAAGGAAATACTTTACTGGAGGGCCTTGAGCTCCCACTTCACCACTGGGTCCTTGGTCCCCTTCTTCACCCTGGGAAAGCAGAAGGAATACATCTGTAGCCAATCCACACCATGCAGATTGCTCTGTCATTGTATGAGGTGCATTTCCTACTTAATGTTTTCTGAAACCATTTCCTGCCTGAAAGAAATCCAAATGAAGTCACACCACTTCCTCAGACAGATACTCGTTGAGATTCACATTCCATTCAATTATTAGTCAAAAGGCTAACTTTAAAGATACCTCAGTATAAAGAATAATGATATTTTACCCTTAATCTGTCATTCCATTTTTTCCTGACATTAATGTCTTTAGGATCTTGTCAGGAACTGTAGTAACAGGACAAGGAGTAAAGGGTACAAACTGCAAGAGGGGAAATTTAGGTTATATTGTAGGAAGAAATTCCTTACTGTGAGGGTAGTGAGACAGTGGAACAGGTTGCCCAGGGGGGTTGTGGATGCCCCAACCCTGGCAGTGTTCAAGGCCAGGCTGGGCAAGGCCTTGAGAAACCTGCCTAGTGAGAGGTGTCCCTGGACATTGCAGAGGGGTTGGGACTGGGACTAGATTATCTTTAAGGTATATTCCAACCTCTTAATATTCAATGATTCTATGAATTCTTGTTCTTCCACACTAAAAGTGCAAAATTTTTCTCTGATGGTTTTCCCGCAACATTGAAGCGTGGACCAAGGCAGTGCAAATATGAAAATTTCTTGTAAATATTTCAATATTAAAGAGGCTATATAAAACGGTTAATTCAGATGAAACACCTTGATAGAGTTAACATTTCAGTTTTCAAGATGGATCAGATCTGCCCTCTCTTTATGAACTTACACTATGTCCTTTCCCTCTCAAGTGTATTTTTCCCTCTCATTCTTCATTTAGGTACTCATCTGTGCTGCAGCTAACTTGGTAAATTAAGGGAATTATGCTGCATTTAAATGTTTGAAAGTTTTTCAATTAATAAACTTAGCTTCAATTTTCCCCATAAGTTCTATAATAATTAAATTGAACAATCAAAAGCAAGAGGAGTATGACTTGTGCATCATAATAAATAGATAGTATAGGTGAATAAAGAATAGAGAAGTGCCTTTGATTACTCTGGAGCACCATGATATGTAGTATCACTTCATGCATTCTGTTAAAACAATTAATACTTACAACAGATTATAATACTGTTTTTGAAGGTGAGGCTAAACTACCATTAGGTGGCTAAAAAAAAAAATAGCAGATTTTTCCTCTTTTTTTTTTTTTTTTTATTTTACCTTATAACCTTGTTTTCCTGGTTCACCAGACTCTCCTTTTGAACCTTTTTGCCCCTAAGACAAACACAAAAAAACAAAATAAATTAATAAATAGAGATTATTCAAAGCTAAAATACAGTTTTCCAAAACAGACAGACTGCTGAGAGCTGTCTTGCTGTTCCCTCTCAAACCCCATTCACTACTCCTTCCTCACCTGTCTAGGAAACACTACATATTAAGTATCATGCTCAAAATATCTGCTTCTGGATCTAACAAGGCTGCATTTCTAGGCAGTTTAGTTTTTCTTCTTATGTTATCCCATAAAAATTTCCTGAAGGCAACAGTATTTCTGGAAACCAGCAAAGAATATATTTTTACAAATCTTAGCTAAAATGAGACTCAAAACATGTTAATTTCAATTCAGTATGTTACAGGTCTCCCATGAAGAGAAAAAGAAGTCAAAAAGATCTGGGGAAATATTTAGAGTTTCTGGAGTCAGACCACAAATTATCCAGGAAGTGAATGAAGCAATCCTTCACATACTCTAATCCTCTCAGGACCACACATAAATTTTACAGTGAAGATTAGAGGAGTGGCAAGAGATGTCAACAACAAGAGGTTATTTTGGCAGTCAAGAGTTGAATAACCATAAGCAACCACAGTGATGCAATCTTTTTTGAAACTAACAGGGAAATGTCCTTTTTCAAGTCAGTAATTACCCTCCCTAGTGCCTTGAGACAGCACCTGTGGAAAGAATGCTGGAACAAACAAGTTCTCTTACCTTCATACCCATTAAGCCAGCATGTCCTGGACGGCCAGGAGGACAAGCACTGGGACACTGGAAAAGCATTCACATAGTTATTACCACTGCATAAAGCTGAATAAGATTGTCTGAGACTACTTAAAAAGAAATAAAAACATGGACAATAATCTTACCAACAGGTCGCCATCTTGCAGGCCAATCGTTCCCTAAATTAAATTAAATTTATCAAAGTCAGCAATACAGAAATAACCAGACATGACTCATTAGGCAACACAGTGATTAGACAAAACTGCTATCTAAACTTGAAATCAGAAATACAAACAACCAAAGGATCTCACACATGAAAAGCACCTAAATGTAGGATTTTATTATAGGATTGCAGGTCCTTCCAATCCTCTAACTTAGAACAACTTTTCAAAAAACCCCAAAATATTTCCCTTGCTTTTTAAACTACCTCAAATATACCTTCTGTTAAATATGGAAAAAATATGTCCAAACCCCATTAGTTTCCTACAGAAACCAAGGCAATTTCTATAATAAGAATAACTTAGTGCCACTTGCCAAAAGATTCAGGCCTTTACAGAGAAAATTATTTTTTTCAGGGAAAACAATTTTCCCAAACGTATTGGTAGGTGGCAGTTGCAATAAACTAGACATCAGTGTACAATGAGATGGACTCAGTGGGGGGAAGGCCTTTTCTCATATTAAATCAAATACTTGATGGAAGCTAACAGGAGGTTTATGAGGCACAACAGGGAGAAAGATTATTTCACAGCAGCAGCTGGATTCTCTGAAGCCCCGTGGGAGGGAGCACACTGTTTCAGAGAAAAGCACAGGAGAATTTCAGGAATAAGCTCTTTAAAGAATGGTCTGATATGCACAAGGATTTTTAAAAAGCCAAGAGTATTTGGGTCTGCAATGTCATCAACTGGAGTGGGACTGTGGCACTCCAGAAACCTAAAACAGACAAAATTTTAAGGAATAGAAGCACTATACACCACTGACTATTCTTCTCCAATTTACCATTCATGTTTTTTAAAATGCTGCCTCCAATTCTCTGGCAGCTTTCATGAAAACAAGAGACACGGCATAAATAAAGCATATGTATTTAGGGTCTGTCCCTAAAGAGTGGGGGGAGGAAGTTCCCAGCAGAGGAATAGTACAGCTCTTAAAAATACATCAGCACAACACCTTTCCCAGTGGTTTGCATTTCCCAGCCCCCAGACTGAGATGTGTCAGCCAAACTCTCCATTTTATTTCTCTGGGCAGGTAAATTGCCACAAGATAAAGGCATAACACAAATCCCTCCTCCCCAGAGGTTTAAAAAAGATAGCTGTTTCCCTGGAGAGGCAAAGCACTGCTGTAAAGCTTTCTTTTATTCCTTGCAAGTAGCAGATCTGATTGCAAGAAAGACATTAGAATTCAACCCACCTGGAAGTATAAATTTCTGTCTCACGAGCCAAATATTTTTTTCTTCTCCTAACAGAGAAAAGCCTGCCTCTGCTGAGGTAATACCATTGAGGCCCAACAAAGACTACACTTACAGTATTATGATTCACAGGGGAATTGAAAACCCGTGTATTTGCAGTTTACAGAAATGGGAATGCATCATGACAGAAGTTACAAAATTTACATTTCAAACTGCCTTTTTATAACAATAAAGAGTGGAAACTTGCTTTCTAACCAGAAGACCAAAATCTTTCTGATATCCTAAAGTCAGTATTCAGCTGTAGAACCTGTGGAGAAGTTTTGTTCAAGCAGAAGCAACACAAAATTCAGATGTAAGCACATATTAAACGTATTCACTTACTGGAGGACCTGGAGGTCCTGGTAGCCCTGGTGGCCCTCTTTTTCCTGGATCTCCCTTAAAAAGGGTAAAATAATTTAGTTGATTGATAGTAATAATAACAAACAGCAGTTACAAAATCAGAGCACACAACAACAGAGAAATTAAGTGGCTACAGAAGGACAGACTGGGTAGGCAGTTAAAACATCAACCCACAACATGGCTCCCAGAACAGAATGGGAAAACTTTTTTTTTTTTGTAGAATGGCAGCTATGTTGTGAAATAGGAGTCACAAGAAAAGCAGAATTTTTTCACCTGCTTTAGAAATCTGAAACACCTGACCACAGGATTATCTATGCACTCCTCCTCTATAACTGCTATTAAGTTATGAACAAAAAGAATTCTAGTAACTAGCAAAAGGAGAGAGAGGAGGAAATACACTTTTTCAGAGCACAAGAGGAATTTACCAAGTTAGATTTTTTTCCCGTTTGTGAAATTTTGATGCTGAGTGCTCTCATAAGTAAAGACCTCTGCAAATTATTTTTAAAGGTTTGTAATTAAAATAGATATAATAATTGGGCAGAGACCATCTTTTAACTTAATACTGTCATTTCAATATTACTTTTTACATTTCATTAAGTCAGAAATTCAATAAATTCAGTAAAAGTCAAAAACAAGATTAATATAGAAAAATTCTTAAATCTCAAAACATGAGAGCTATAGAGCCATTCCTTTCCATGCAATGCATAATTACATTGTGGGACTCGTCAATACAATGTATTATGGAGGCTTGGGATATAAATGGATTCAGATACTGACTGCATTAATGGAGGATAGGCTCACATGCAGCTTTTGAAAAGGCATCACAGATGCAATTTCTGATTCAGGCAGTCTCTGAACTACCAACTAACTGCCAGAATGTATGACAGAAAAATGCCATTTTATAAATAGCCTGTGCACCTCCCTTGGTATCCTTTCTTGCCCTTCCTACAGACAAGACAGTGAGCTAGATGGATCATCTTCTGAAGCAAACTTGCAGTTTTTTATGTTCTTTTTAATTAATTTCTATAATTTCATTTAAAAGTAGGTTTTATTAAACAAAAGTATAATGCTATTTCGGATTTCGAGTAGAAAAGTACCAATTGGTTTCAGCTTCCATTTCAGTAAAGTGTGGTGTCAAAACAGGAGTTTGGTGAAACTGAGTGCACAGTTCAGCAGTAAGGTCAATAGATGGAGCCACACTTAAGTGAGATGAGAGGAAACACTGAATTGCCATGTTCACTGGTATGCAAATGAAAATCAGTAGTTTAAGTAGTTAAGGTTTACATTTCCTGTATCTCTGTCATATCTGCTTTTTATTTCAGCTTTCATTGAATAAGGGATGTAGAGTATGGGACACTGAAACATTTAATTCTAATCTGACAGGTGGCTCAGACTTTGTGCTACTTATTGTTCTTATTTCTGATGAGCTTCCAACATAATCCTTCTTCTACCATTGATCACTGCAGAGAAAAAAAAAAATTGGAAATGCTGTGATAGCCCAAATAGTATTTAGATGGCCCATTTTTTTTTTTAAGTACCTTCTAGCAATTGAATAAACCTGCATTTTCAGCAAACACAGTAGTACTTACAGGTGGACCAGCACGACCTACTTCCCCTGGAAGTCCTGCTGCACCAGCAGGACCCTGCAACAACCAAGGTAAATAGTATTTTTATACTATATAATACCAATGTAACAAACATCCAAGGACTGAGAACACATAATTCTCACAAACAACAAACCATGCCTTCAGACACCAATATTCTTGCCCCATATACCACAGACCTACACAACCTCAGGGGCAGCTGAAGAAAACACGCATAACAGACATAAAACATCAGGATTAAAACCATCTCTTGTTTCTCTCTTGTTTAAAAGTAATAAAATTACTTTTATTTACAGTATAATAGCTTTATTAAATATTCAAACAGATTCATTGAACAGAGTATTTATGAATTGTAAAATTTATACTTACAGGTGGTCCAAGAAGCCCCTTTCCCTGAAATATGAAAAAATGAGATCAGAAATATGGGGAGGGATATTTTTCCAAATCTAGTAAAGCTGTTTTCCAAGAAGAGAGTATTTCAGATAAAAAAGGTGTAAAAAAGCCCTCATTTGATTCTGCAAAATCATTTTGAAAACTTGTTCAACTACTGTAAAAAATAAATTTTATTATTAGGTAATGCGTATCAGCAGAGAATATTAAATTACTGGTTAACTTGCCTTGCAGTATCATTACACATATTTATAAACATATATACTCCCAAAAGGGAATGAAGACATTAAAGGCTTTGTATTTAGCTAATTATCAAGTACCATGATAAACATGTCTATGCTCTAATAATTTCCTTATAAAGGTACATTTAAATTTATAATAAAAGTGACTCTTTTTTACCCACAGTGCTTCCCTGAGGCCTAAATCCATTAAACTTACAGGTTTTGGTAATGAGAAAGAACACCAAACTTCTCCTGTTTATATTTTCCATCAGTGTTGTTCTGAATCATTTTAACGAGATGTGTCCAAGATACAAATGTGTTTCTGCCTATTTAGATGATATACTCCCTTTAAGAAAAGAGATCCCTCCATCTTGCATTACTAAAGCAAATGGAAAATTTTATGGAGAGCAGTGTTGGTGATATATATGAAACACTAAAATGCAAAATCCCAAATATACTTAAATATTCAGGAGATCTGACATAATAAGGGGCCTGGGCTGAATGTGAGTAAAAAAGCCACAGAATATCAATCCAGGGTTGTATTTGTAAGCCCATGTAGAAAAGTCAATGCATTATGGAAAATTTCAAGCATTCATCAGAATCATTCCATTTTAACCATTTAATACACAGCAGAAAGTAAGCTTGCATAACCTACATAATCCCTTTGCTATTGCTTCACACTTCCTTGCTACAATTCATCATATTATATGTATCTCTATTTGACAATACAAATCAAACTTTCACTGCATCACATATTCTATATTATAACATCCCCTGCGTCTGAAAGAAGGAAACCACCTGCCTGCCGGTCTCATTGGAGTACCCCTTGCTAACACATCCCCTAACAGAGGCAGGGAAGGTCAGTTATACCAAAAGAAGCAGCTACAGCTACTGTGACCAGCCCACACAGTGGCCCAGGAGAACGCTGTCCCTTCCTCTGACCACTCCACTGCATCTCTACACCTTCCTAGCAAAAAGCAGGGACTCTCCCCCAGCCATCAATGCCTCCTCACGCAACTACTCCACCCTTCTGGCCATGAGCTCCCTACAAGCAGACCAAGATGCAAAGCTGAGAGCAGCTCCAGGGCAATCATCAGTAAGGACATGAACAGAGCAGTTCAGCAGTTCCTGTCCCAACCAGCTGCCCATGTTCCTTCCTCTGTCTGTTTCCTAAAGGGAAAGCCTCTCCACACAGCCTGGGACTGCAGCCTGGCATGCCCAAGTGCCTGCTGTGTGCTGTGGAGGTGCTCATCTGACCCGTGGAGCACATGGAGTGCACAGGCCTGGCCAGCCCCCCAGAGTCTGCAATCCCCTGCCTCAGAGGTACCTGCCCTGTAATCTGGTAAGTACCCCTGCCATCCACCACAAAGAGCCCAGTGTTTGCAAGTGTACCCTGTGCTGGACACTGTGTTTTAGTAGACCTTAAAATATTTTCAAATTCTCTGCCACTAAATACACACAATCCTCCCCATATGCCACATCACCACATTGAATATCAGCTCATAGAAAAGTTAGAGGGAACTGAAAGAGAGAATGGACTGAAGAGTGCAATACATGCACTTAAAGCAGCAGCCCCAGGTCCATTTTCCAGAACAGGTGAGAGATATCAGCATATATAAATTACTTGAATAAAAAAATTACCTGAATTAATCACAAGAATTCTAAGAACTTTGTAACCTTGTCATTTAAAAGATTGTCCACCAAAGAGAGGAGACAAAGTGAATAAATTAAAACAAAATTATGAAACAGGAAAAAATGTTAAAAGAGAGGATGATAACTGAAGACTGCCAGGGTACATTCTGGGGAAGAAAAGGTGACAGAAGAACACAAGCAAATGCTGTATATAAAACTTTATGTCTTGAAAATACCCAGAAGTCCTAACTTGGCTGATAAATATCACTAGAGGAGCATGAAAACCAGTGATAATCATTTAAAACTAATTAGTGTTGTACCCAAGGCTGCTTGATTTTCTGTTTGCACTGAGCATTTTAACAATTTAAGCAAGAGGTTTTGTGAAAAATGAAGTCTTTGGATAACTATCCAGGGACTACTTCGCTTGCAAAAAGCCACTGACAGTGTTCAAAGCAGTGCATAATTACACCTAAGCACTCCATTAATCATGTAGGCAGTATGCAGATTCATAAATGCGCTCACTATGTTTCTGGTAAATGAGGTTTCATGGATCAAACCAAAGAAGTGCAAAGGTTAAACAGCCCCATTACTCCACATTTGTAGAAAGAGCTTCTCCAAAAGTCTCTGAATCTGAAAATTGCACTCTGGTACTACCATTTCTACTTGGGTTTTTTGGTTGGGTTTTTTGGTTTTGTTTTTGTTTGCTTTGTTTTTACAGTAGGTGGGTTCTGTCGGGGTTCTACAGGGGATCTTTTGTTTGTTTAGGTAGCAGGGTTGTGGGGTTTGTTGTTGGTTTGGTTTATCATTTTTGTGGATTTTGTTACTAGGTATAATCTCACTAAAGGTCAGATGACCATGCTGGCCATTTCATTTTGAGAATCTTCCAGTAGCTGCATGACTTCTTCAGCAGCATACAGGTATTCACCAGAGGGAAAATTGCATTTATACTGGCTTTACTAGGAGATTTATTTTGAACATTAATCTCTCTATATGAACTCAGCACGTATGGGTTAACAACCATGGAGCTACAAAATCAATCACTAAGCTTCTTCCTAATATGTGAGGTCTAAGGATAAATCTTAATAAGTATGAGGGTAATGACTCAAGTTGACTAAGTATATCTATCTTTACTGTTCTTTTAAATAAATTGGAATTCTCCTTTCCTCATTATAAATATTCCTGTGGATTCACCTGAAAATACAAGCTTCAGTTGTTTATTAAGCAGAGGCAGAACTCCAAAGGCAATCCCTACTGAGGTTCACTGAAGTGTTATCACCTTAGGATTGAAAGTCTCAGGGCAAACAAAATCACTCAGCTTTGAACAATGGTCCAAAATCTTATCAGATTTATTGCTTTTACAGTCTCAAAATATTGTGACAAAAGTCCTACTGCTCTGAAAAGAATCAGCATACTACCTTGACAAGTTGGTCCAGTTTCCTGCTTTGCCAAATTAATGTCTCTACCTCCGAATCGAGATTAACCCTCTTAATACATGCTTTATGCACACGCTTATTCTGGAGAGTCTTAAATTAATCATTCTTGCATTCTGTAAAAGGTGAGCTAAAATTATGTACATTTTCCTCAACTCAGTTTTTCTTTTGGTTGACAGGCTAAAATACCGCAGTACTTTAACCAAGTATTTCAGTAAATCAGTTTTATTTCCCCAGTTTTTCCCCATAATAGAAACACAGAATGGCTTGGTTTGGAAGGGAGATTAAAGATCATCTAGCTGCAAATTGCCATGAATAGGGACACCTCCCATTAGACCAGGGTGCTCCGAGCGCCATCCAACTTGGCCTTAGACACTTCCAAGGATGGGGCATCCAAATCCTCTCTGGGCAAATGGGCAACCTGTTCCAGTGCCCCGCCACCCCCACAGCAAAGAATTTCTTCCTAATATCTAATCTAATCTTTCAGTTTGAAGCCATTTGCCCTTGTCCTGCCACCACATGCCCTTGTAAAAAGTCCCTCTCCAGATCTCTTATAGGGGTCCCTTCAGGTACTGGAAGACTGCAATGAAGTCAGCCTCAAGCCATGTCTTTTCTAGGCTGAACAATCACAATTTTCTCAGCCTTTCTTCATAGGATAGGTTGTCCATCCCTCTAATCATTTTTCCCCATATCATCTGAGCAAACATACCTGACAGAGTTTAACTACCTCTTCTTTTCAGCTAGATGTCGTAATATGCATTGCATACAACACAGAAATTATTTCCCCATCTAGCTGAAATCAAAAACAAAAAAAGCAAAAAAACCCAAAACAAACAAACAAAAAGAAAACCACCTCAAGCCTCTAACAGAAAAATGTAGGAGTTTCAGTCTACCTAGAACCTACCTCAATTCTGCCATTTTCTGTGACTAAATTCAACTCATATATCGAGCCTGCAGACCAGCTAGCCATTATATTAACTATTTTCCAAATTTTCAGGTAAGAATGAGCATCCATGAAAATTAAAGTGGCCACAAAGTGATTCATCTTGAGTTTGAACAGGTCTATAATGTCACATCTCCAAGAATAACTTCATAATTTTCTCTCTGGCCAACTATAAAAATAATTGTTAAATATAAATCTAATGAAAGTTAATAGGAAAAGGTCAAAAATACAACTACACAAGGAGTGTTATACTGGAATACCATACCTCTTCTATTTAATTTAAACAATTTCTCCAAATTGAATCTATTTCTTAATTAAATTTTAATTATATACACTCTTATTGTAATTTATTCTAATCATCTTGTTCCATTGCTCATCTTCCTTGAGGGTTTTTCCTAAGCTAAATTCCTTCATGCCAACCACTTCTACCAGCAAAACTCCTAAAATCTACAATTCCTTTCAGCCCCAAAAAACAGATGTCACATCCATCTGCATGCTAACTGGAACAGTACTCTTTGCATATCCTTTCTCATCATTTGGCCTGTTTTCATACAGAACTGCAAAACAGCAAAAGGAGTCACACAGAATTTACACTTCAGTGATGCCACTTTAACACATGGCTAGGAGTTGAAAACAGGAATAACTGTAGACTCCCATATGCAAATGAAACATAGCCTCTCTCATCTCCATAGTATTTTCACAAAGAGATGGAAAAGAATGGTAAAAGTCCAAAATTTGGGACTACATCACACATGCTCCTTCTTTTCTACAGTATACAAACCAATCACCTTTCATTAATATTTGCTCACTTAGATATAAAGACAAAACTGTTCCTTAAATTACTACTTTTGTAACCTATGAGTTGACAAAACTGTTCCCTAAAGTACTAATTTTGTAACCTATGAGTTCTTTGAAACCTCAGAAATAGTTTTGGCCTTTTCTTCACTACATTTAATGGTAAGAAGCCTTCATAATAATACTTAAGATGCAAAAATCCTCTTTGTATACTAAATGCATTACTTACTGGAAGTCCACGAGCACCTGGCAGTCCTGGCTCCCCCTTTAAAAGATCAAAAATGAGTTTTAAGAGGCATTAGCATCAAGTTTGTTAAACAATATACAGGAAAGTGTTCTCTCACTTTTTGGAGGGTGTCATTTAGTGGACATAGTCTGCAGGTATTATTCATCTTCGTTAATGCTATGCTGGTTTCATTAAGACTTGATAGAAAGGAAAGACTTTCTCAGTATTAGAAAGATACAGCCTCTGGCCTTTTATTCCCCCACCCCCAAAAACTCAAGCATGCTTCTTACTCAGACTTCTGATTTATATATCATTTGTTTAATTGATGATAAAGTCAGGTTTCACTGTTCTGGTTCCCACTGCATATTACAATGGCACAATTGTAATACAAGATGGAATGGGCCTCAACTTTACTGAAGATGCTCAACCTTAATGTCAACAATGAAATGCCAGCCAGCATTCCTTGCTGCTGGCTGTGGGAATGGAACCTTCTTTGTGCTGTGTGGAAAGTGCCCAGCACATGTGTATTCTATAGGAATGTTAGGATTGTAAGAAAGACTGCAACATCTAATTAATCACATAGAGACAAACAAAAATGCTGCTTTAAAAAAAAATCCGTCATTTCATGCATAATTTTGATCCTACCTTCTGTCCTTTTGGTCCTGGGGCTCCACGTGAGCCATCAGGTCCTGTGAATCCCTTTGGAAGTAAGTTATACAATGTTAATGCAAGGGTTATGTGTTTTTCTTAATCACAACAGAAAACATCAAGCAACATAGAAAAATGAGACTATTAAATGAAATTGGTAAGTGCAGAAGCCTTGCAATCCAAATATTTATTTACATGTACAGATAGAATTGCACAAGTTTAAAGTGCTAGCTTCTAGTGACAAACATGCCTGTGATACGTATCTTCAAGAATTACTCAGTCAAATCACAATTAAATAAAGCATGCCATCTCACATTATCTTATTTCCTCCTAATGGGAGATTGATGAATTTATTTCACAGCTAAGGTTAAAAACAAAAACTGTCAGTGTTGTCCATTTCAAATAAAAGTTTCATTGACAATAACAAAAACACAAAACAAAACAAAACCCCAGAAGGCTGGCAAGCTGGATTTAAATTTATCCTTTTAACTTGTCTATCTGGCTAAAATGAAAACCTAACCATGATATTATAACCAGAAATTCATTTGGAGTTCTTATTTTTCCCTTTGTTTCCAATTCTATGGTCAGCTTATACGGCTTAGAAATTTCCAGATATCCAGCAGAGCTTTCCTTGTACATTTATCTATTACTTTTATTTTTTTGGAACACTTCCAGCAATTCAGTGTTCACACAATTCTTCCAACAATTTGATTTTGAAAGCTTACATGATCATTACAAGCAATTACTGTACAGTACCTTTTTACAGTCTATTAAACCTGACACTGAAATAATTTTTGAAATAAAATGAGATTTAAAAAGTCAGAACTGCCTTTCCAATTAAACACATAAGGTATTATAAATCTAAAACACCAATTAAAGGTTGAATGCACAGTGGAAGTACAATAAGGTCTTCTTTTTTTTCTTCAAGTGAAAATAAAAAAGGTTCAATATTTCAAAAGACTGTACTCTGGTATTACATTTTCATTAATCAACTAATAGGAAGGAATATACAAGTATGAACAGATACCAAAAGCTGAGCTGAGTTTAGTGTGTTCTGTTTCACGTGACTGCGTTCCCATGAATTTTGGCAAGGAAAGTAAAACTATGCCTTAAGTGAAAATTGTAAGAGGCAATGACTTTTAAAAGATCTGCTTATAGGATTTTGACATGTACAAATGGGTTGTGGGCCTGTATTTTTTAGGAATATGTGAAGTAGTATGAGATGTCATTCACAAAGCCCATTTCTTCTTACAGATACAAAATTTGAACAGTTTAATTAAAAAGACTCTTCCAGCTCCATGTCCACTAAATCTCTTCCCAAAAACAAATTAAATATTGACCTCTAACAGCATTGCAACCTTAAATAGAAACTAGGCTTTTTCATTTCAATAATTTGCAATATCCTCTAACACACTGGTTTATGGTATATAATCTTTATTTATGATATTTTAAATTTTTTAAGTTTTAAAAGCTTTTGTAAATTAAACATAAGCTTGCCTACCTCCTGGCATAACATCTAAGTACTAATGCAAAAATCTTGCTTCATAACAAGAAGTGCTTTTTAACAGTGCTCTCAAGAGAGAGAAATATGAAGCTTCCAAAAAATGTTTAAAGGCATTTTTATAGCCACAAATTTATTCAAGAGGTATGACCTAACAGGCCATCAACACTAGATGATGTTGAAACTTCAATATTTTCTATTATTCCTCACAGAATGGGTAGATGGGAAGATCAGCAGACCTTTGTCGTGCCCTCGCTGCTCTGCCCTTCAACCAGAGGTGGCTTCCAGAGGCCACAGCACGTGTCATCCCTAAGACCACTGCCCAGTGCCCTCTCCAGGGCCAGGTGGCAGCACCCACAGCCCCCGTGCTTTATTTATTTATTCTTGAATAAAACAAACAAACAAACAAACATACATACATACACGGAAATTCCAGAAAATCAAGTGTACTCACATCAGCTCCTGGCTCTCCAGGCAACCCAGGGGATCCTGGTTTGCCTGCATCCCCATCTGGACCCTTCAGGATTTAAAGGGACAGTTAAGCACGTTTCACAGAGAGAAGCAGAAACAAAACTCAAAATTTCTTCTTTAGCAGAAGCAAATGAAAAGTAGCTGCAATCACTTACCGGTGGACCAGGGGGGCCCTTTGGACCTCTCTCCCCCTACCAAGATATGAAAAGGAAGGTATTAGTCAGAACTACAACAACCTTTTATACTCTTTCATGAAAATCACTGATTTACATGTTACCAGAAATAATCCTGAACTCTTACGATAGAAAATAAATATTAAATCCACATCATTTTTATTACAGACTAACAGAAATCCTCAGAGAAACTTCTGACAGGAATCAAGGGAACACATGTAGTAGCTCCTATCAGGAATAATGCCACAAATCCTTATCATAATTTAGCATGAGTGGGCATCACTATGTAATCCCTTTTGAGATTAGATTTTTAAGACCCTTACACCCCATTAATGGCAGATAATCACTGCATATGATGCTGATTACACAAAATAAATAATCCTGAGTTTTCTATACCAAAGATAATCTGAAAATCTGCTTCCTCCACTCACTTCAGCCCACTACAGAGCATGAGACCCATCAATTCCTTCATGTATCCGCAGCCAAATTCAAAGTCCTGAAGATCAAAGGCTGACAGACAACACAGATACAGCTCAGAGCATTTCCTGCTTCCTAGGCAGGGCATGGGAAACACTTACATCAATGCCATCAATACCGGGAACTCCTGGTGGCCCTGGTGGACCTGGGGGGCCTGGTGGACCTGGGGGGCCTCTCTGACAAGGAGTAAAAAAAAGGAGCAATTAGAGCCTGGCAAGCCATGGAGCTGTTCTGGGGGCACCAGCACAGTTAGAGGCTATAGGTTAGTCAGGAGGTCACAGCTGTGACAAGGACCAGCATCCTCACCCCATGCGTATCAGAAGCCCTATATCCTATTTTGACTGTCACTATGAGGATTGGCAACACTGACCTCACCAAAGGAATGGGGAAGGTGTTAAACCCCCCTCCCTGGGCCCAGCCACTCTCCTGTGCCCACAATGCTGCCAGGCCAGCGGGCTCCACTCCCCACCCAGCAGGATCTGAATGCCCCATGGCAATGACAGGATGGCAGAAATAAAAGCGATCTTTGCGGATCAAGCACCGAAATTCATTACACTCTTTAATTACTCTTTCTTTCAACACAAAGGAGACAGTTTTCCTAAGAGCTCATACTAGCAACGAAAATTTAAACCAGCCCTGCTTCACCGACAGGCTCAGCGGTTTCCCCTGCTTCCTCGGGATTACATTAACATCTACAAAGGCACTTTCTCAAAGCGCCGGGCTCCCGGGGGGAGGTAGCAGGCGCCGCCAGCCTGTGGAAACTCAGGGAAAGGCAGTTCTAGGTCTCCGTGTCTATAATGGGGGGCTCTGTTCTCCTTGGAGTGAGCTCTGCCCGCGGCCCCACAACGGGGCTCTGTGAGCAGGAGGCTGCCCCGGGCCCTGAGCCTGGTCCCTTGGTCCCCGCAGAGCTGCTGCTCTGGACACATTTCCTCCACACGCCAGAGTTCCCAGAAACATTCCGTCCAGCGGCAGTCGCGGTGTCACCTGCCCTGTGCTCGCAGGTAGGCGCACAGGCGGTACCACTGTCCTGCGGGCAGCTCGCCCCGGCCGCGTCACCCGCAGCTGCCGGGGGGACACGGCACAAACACCCTCCGGGGGTCGGCGCCGGGGCACGGCAGAGCAGCCTTCCGTGCCTCCCTCTGCACCGGCACACCGAGCTCCGTCCGCTCCCTCGCACTTACCTCGATTCCCGTCTGGGTTACCTGCGAGGGAGACAAAATAAAAAACAACAAAGCAGAGCGAAAGTCAGAACAAACTTACTTGAGCCAGGGCGAGGCAAAGCGCCTGCAGGAAGAGCCCCAGGGGCAGGAGGCGCCGGGCCATGGATGGAGGGAGCAGCCTGCGGCTGCCGGGCCGGGCAGGGGCAAGGTGAGCGCGGCCGGAGCCCCTCCCGGCTGCGGCCCGGCCCTGGGCAGGGTGGCGGGGATTGGAGGAGGGCTGGCGGCCGGGCAGGCGAGGACGGAGCGCCAGCAGCCCCTTAACCCTTTGCCCTGCGGCTGCCAGGTCGGACCCTGACTCCGCCGTGCCCGCGGGCCTCCCGCCGCCGGGCTCCCGGTGCGGCGATGCCGGGGACAGCCGCGACAGCCCCTCCGCTGCCAGGCACAGCGCCCGCAGGGCCCCGGCCAGCAGCCCGCCAGCGGAGACGCAGACAGCAAGTCACGGAAGGGTTAAAATGAGGAGGCGGCGGCTGCTCTGGGGGGTTGGATTTCTAAAAGCATCGAACACCGGGCAGATGTGGTGAAAAAGAGCGTCGGTGGCCAGGAGTGGGGAGAGAAATAATGAGAATCCCGTAGGCTGCAGCTGCGGGCAGGACGGGACAGGACAGGACAGGTGTCTCACCCGAGCCGGCAGCTCGCCGCAGCCTTCGCGCTGGGGTCGCAGGGGGTCGCAGTGGATCACCATCCACTGGATCTCGAACTGGCAGAGAAAAGATCATGTTAATTCGGGTCAGGGGTTACGCTGGCCGAGCATGTAAGACGTGGAATACTGGCACGCTAGGCAGAAGATTAAACGCTAGGTGTTTAATGTCAATAGCTGCAGGTGGAGTGCTTTGCCCTGCATTCCCCCATCCCTAACTGTGGAGGTCTTTTAAAGAGGAGGCATAAACCGGCCTAAGTGCTGCCAATCCTGAACTCCTCTTTATCACATCTCTACTGTTCTGTTTGTTTGCAGTCATCACAGTTTCCAGAGTGGTGAGACTAGAGCACAATGGGAGTACCCTTGTTTCTTTTACCTGTTAACTGACACCACCACCTGTGAGCCAATTCCTTCCCTCCTTTATCCACTTCTCATTTTCAAACCACCATAATAATAGCCAATTGAGTGCCATAATATACATATGAAAGAACTAATAGTGATTTAATACTACAAGGCAGCCATAAAATAGCAACAGCCCAAACAGGAGTAAGTTGTCGACAGTGTCCTTACACTAAATCCAAACACAGCTCTGTATCAGCTGTGAAAAGAAAAAACTCTGTCTGCCTTGAGGCTATATAAAACAAAAGCTGATAGGAAACCTCTCTAACTTTTTAAAAAATTAAAAATAAAATTCTTCTGGTGGCAAGGTAGTAAAAGATGTGACTGGCTTCCCATTGATTTAGAAGAGGTGAGAGAAGGGCAAATATGTTCTAGCCTTCCTGTCAAGGTATCTTTTCCCTTGCGAGTATTTCACAACGATCTTGTTGATTATGTTCAGATGATTTAAAGGATGCCATTATTTTGAAGACATCTCATGTAGGTATTCTACTGATATCAATATACAGTGTTATTAAGGATTAAGTATAGTCATAAAGTTTTCAGAAATGAACCTCAGATAATTTAGAGGTAATCATAAAGCAAAGATATTAAAATGTAACCTTTTAAACCCAAAGGTAGTGTGCTGGTTTTGCCTAAGGTAGAGTTTATTTTCTTCACAGTAGCTGGCATGGAGCTGTGTTTTGGATTTGTGTTGGGAGCAGAGTTGATAGCACAGGGATGACTTTGTTATTGCTCAGCAGTGCTTGGATGGAGTCAAGGCCTTTTCTGCCCCTGATCCCACACCATCAGCAAGGAGGCTGGGGGTGCACAAGGACTTGGGAGGGGGCACAGCCAGGACAGCTGATCCCACTGACTAAAGGGATATCCCAGACCATACGACATCACGCTCAGAATATAAAGCTGGGAGAAGAAGGAAAGGGCAGGGGGAGTTTGAAGTGATGCTCTTTGTCTTCCCAAGTCACTGTTACATGTGATGGAGCCCTGCTTTCGCAGAAATGGCTGAACACCTGCCTGCCATTGGAAAGTGGTAAATTAATTCCTTGTTTTGCTTTGCCTGTGTGCATGGCTTGAGCTTTACCTATTGAAGTGTCTTTATCTCAATCCACAAGTTTCCTTACTTTTACTTTCCCAATTCTCATCTCACCATGGAGTAGAGTGAGCAAGTGGCTGTGTGGGGCTTAGTTGCTATCTGGAGTTAAACTACAAAGAATGTTTAAGACCCATAGGTCAGTATTCCTGACATACATTTGGCAGGATTCCTACAGGATTTCTGTTTCATCTTTATTTCTTAGTCAGCACAGATATGATTAACTGTGTCTTACTGTTCACTGTTTTGTCGTCTTAAATTCTATAGAAATTCCTGCAAATGCCCACCATCTTTACACATCTCAATTATGTCAACCACGTAATTCAGTTGTCTTATTAGTGTTTTAGATGAGAGAGGTGAAGGTTAGGTGAAATGTAAATGAGACCTAAATATGTAGGGTAGTATTTTCAATATAAAATCAGTCACAGGGATGCATTTAGCCATACCATCGGGGCTGTTGCTGGCTTGGTGATGATCCATGGGAAGTCACCCCTCCTGGGGAAGTAAAACTCAGCTAACCAATTCTTCATGTGGAGATTTTCTACAATACCTTGTCAAGGACATCTATGTTTCTTCTGAGAGGTCTGCTGTCAACTGTTTGTACATTTGTTAAGTGACCAAGAATAAACTATATATATTTTAATGCATCTCATTCCAGAGCTATTTTAAACATGTTTTATCCATTTTCAACATCTCTGAAATAGGCTTTTATCGCTTCTTTCTCCTTGCACCTTTTTTTAAAACCTTTGAATATTACAGCTAATTCCAGTGTTATTTGGCTTTCCGTAGCTAGAGTTCAGCCTTCTGAATGTGAGATTTCACAGGGTGAAAAAAAAAAACCAAGATGTGACTTTTTTCAGTACACAGACACAATCTGTTCTGTGGTGTAAATTAATCCCTGTTAAATAAATATTGACAAGCAGCCTCCTCTCGGATGTTGCAAGTCACGTATCTTCCCTGAGCTAGTTAGCAGCATGAAATGTCAATTAAATAGTGACCAAGAGTCACTTCTAGCAAAGTGTTTAGTATCTTTTATAAAAAAATGGTAATGCCTCTGAAATCACAGTATTTAAGGCAATTATATAATCTCACAGAAGTTATAATTTGAGCAGGAAGAAATTAATTCCCCTACTTTCCTATTATAGACATGTAATTTAGAAAGTAAATTCCTTTTCAGTTTTGAAATTATGCTAAATCTCATATTGCTTAGTGTTTATAATGGATTATATTAATTACTTTTAGATAAAAAAGGTACAACTTTTAGGTATTTTATCTTGTAAAAAATATAAAATACGGCTGTGAATCTGTGTAAAAATTTGTCCTCCATGAAGCATTCCAGAAATCCTGGAATAAATCTTTGTAAAGGCTGAAAGGCAAGATGCAGTTCCATTTCTAATTCCTATTCTCCTAGGCACTCATAGTAATAACAAGCAATAAATAATCCCTTTTAAGATTACATGTGTTACAGTGCACCTCTGAGAAGTTGACCTATTCTGCAAGATAAATAGGGCCCTCACTAGAATGCTGCAAAAAAGAATAGGAAACACATAATTTATATCCTTCTAAAATTATACCACTGGAAGTAATATACTTTAACAATGCCTGGGAGTAAATTAAAAGCTGTGCCTAGGGCATATTAAATAACCAATTCTGTTGAGATTTTTAAACTAACAGTCAAGCAAGTTAAAGACTAGAATAGCCCCAAACATAGATTTATTTAGTCAACTTAAAGAGAAAAGAAGTACACAGGCTAAAATAGAAATTTCTGCAATATAAATAGACATTTTAAAATTACTAGTCCACCTGACTATGTAATTCCTTTATCATCATTTCAGAGGTTATGAGGTTCCTAAATCTACATTATTGTAATATCAGGTTGAACCACTACCATTGCCTTTTTGGGCTTCCCAGCACAGGCCATGCAATTCAATCGAGTGAGTCCTAAGTCAGTTCTGTCTAAAATAAAGTGTAATTTTAGACATCCAAACTCAGTTTAAGAACATGGTGTCATGCTTACTTTCTGTCTTCCCTGATAATTTGTTCCAGCACTTCATTGTTCTTTTTGTCAAGAATTGTGCATCATACTCTTGTTTTAAAGCCTAACTCATGCAAAGGTTTTACTTTTTTTCATAAAAAATACTTCACATGACCAAATCTTCCCAGAAACATGCTAAAGTTATAAACAAATATTTTGTAATCTAAATGGTGAATAATAAAAATTATTTACTACAAATTTTTTTTCATCCTTAAAGGAGGTTGTCCTGTAATTACCATAGCTCCACACTGGTGCCTAAAGATGTACAGTCTTGAACACAGGCAAGGCAGAACTTAATGCCAGACCCTTCCCCACCAAATGCCTGAAGAGCCCTGGGTGATAAATGCTGCTCATTTGTATACCTTGCTGAAAAGAGGAAGTTTCTGCAAAACACAGTCTGGAGAGGAAAGAGGATAAGATTCCACGAAGATTTCTCTTCTGCTTTTCCTCACTTCTGTAATCCTGGCCAAAGGTCAGTCAAGAGTACCAACAGAAGGCCAAGGTTACCTTGATACCACATCTCTCTCCTCACTTGTCAGCTGCCATTTGGAATCACTGCTTCAAGAGGCAAAGGAACTCTCCTTGTTTTTAAAGGGATGACTCTGGGTCTAACTTGAGGGCACAGTTTGCTCTAGCCCTGTCTACCAGGTGCTGTGAAGTTATTGCACTAATACCAATAGATTTCTCTGCATTTAACATAACTATCTTTCCAAAGAGGAAAGCAATATTGGCATAGAATTTTTTTCATCCAACTAACATGCATAGAATATATGTAATGTGTAATGTTTTCATCATCCCACCTGTCCATTCATCCATCAGTATTGCTCAGAGCAGTTAGCAAAGCTAAGATACATATGCTAATTTTAATATGCTAATTGCCACATTATCAGCTCCAGCTGATTATTTTTAATTACATGTTCAAAGACTAGCTATTGTTTTCAACAGAATTAGAATAACTTTTCAGCTATTGAAATTTCCTCATCCACATTTATAACAGTATGTTAGATAGATCCCTTCAGACACATGGGGCAGCTTTCTGCTGGCATTCTCATGTAAAAAAACTGATTTCAATCCAGTCCGATACAGCAACTAACCATACAGAGGTGATGAAACATGAGATGCTTCTTTTCTTGCAATGTTTTCCCTTTCAGATTTACACAACACTGGTTAACCTGTGTCCACGGGGCTTTTTTGCAAACAGTGTGAGATATAGTTTAAAATTATGTCTCACTTCACTCTTCTACTTCAAAGTTGTTACAAGTACAGGGATGTCTAGGAATTTTCATTATTGAAATTTAGACATTACCTGGGTCATCTCTTAACTTACAAGGTATAAGTGCAAAATTTAAAAAAAACACAGCTAGTACTTACCTGCCAAGGAGTTATTTTCTGCCATTTCTGCTTTCAGAAATAATTTAAACGTGCATTCCACAAAACAAAACCCCATATTTAATGTAAAACACCTCTTGAAGAAATAAAAGATTTTGAAACTTACCGGAACTGAGATTTGAGGATTCTTTTTAAGTTTTCCAAGCACAGCAAAGCCATCAGTGTTGATTTTCCCTTTTGGTTTTATATTTAAGGACTCTATTTTAATACAGTCAACAAAAAGTGTGACACTGTTTGCTTCCACAATTATCATAAGCTTGTGCCATTGGGAGTCAAACAAAAAAGGCAAATGTAAAAATGATGCTGTTTGGTGTATTCCATCTGCTCCTTTATAAGAAAACTCAACACTTTTCATTTGACCATTGAGATTCACTCCGACTTGTTCTTTTCCTGAAGAATCCTGAATCTGCCAAATAGTCCAGTATTTCTGAAGTGTGGCCCCAGTCATCCGAAAAGTAGTTAGAAAGGAATATTCATCAGGCAATCCATTGGAATATATGGCACTGTGTAGGATTAAAATACAGTACATTTGTTCTGTATTTGCTCTGAAAAGTTCCACACTTCACCACAGACTTATGAGAAACCATTGCTCAGTGGAACCATATCTCAACCATTCTCATATCAGCGCACTTCTGCATGCTGAACCCCGAAACAAGGTGTTACTAATGGCAAAACACCTGGTTCAGGAGTGTGGGTTCTTCCAATGTTTTACAATTTTTATGATAACCTTTTCTAAGAATAATGGATGGAACAACTACTAACTCCTACTTCAGTTATAGAAAGTATATCCTACAATTATCCTATTTCCCACTGTTAGACTTACAAGGTCAGTCAACATTTTATGGCTTTACAATGACCAGGGAGAAAGTGCAGATTGGTTTTGATTTTGAAGGCATAAAAATGTCTTTTGCAAATGCATTTTCTTGTTCAACCTGCCAATAACCCTTTTGTTAAGGTGTAAGCTATCACTTCAGCAGAAGTCATTGACAAATATGTGGTGAGAAGGCACACTCAAAGTGTATTATGTCCTGTGACATTAAACCAGAAGACTACAAGTAGCAGGGAACAGATGTTCCACATATAAAATATCTCACATTTTAGCAACTCTTATAAGGTAAGTTTTGGAAACACAGGTAGCGCTGGCTGTGTCACTGTGCAAAACAGTCATGTCATTTTTTTTTATATTTCAAATGTATCACTGAATCCAGTACAATATTTAAGAATTTGGCCTTTCCATATTTATTCTATGGATCATAAAACTCTAGTGTCATATCCAGTCAACATCAATACATTATTTTCCATCTACCCACATTTAAGAATAAGTTTAAATAAATTTCTTAAGCATGAAGATATGAAGAGCTATTTTGTCCCAGCTTTCATTAGGACAACTTCTCAAACAAGTAGACATCTTGAACAAAGATGATTTTTGAGATGCAGATCAATCCTATCTCAGCAGCTATTTATATAGCGTTAGTGAATCTCAGGATCTAGGCTATGGGAGGGAAAAATGAAAAAAAAAATTGTCAGCTCTTATTCTGTATGCTTGATGACTGCTGATTTAGAAAGAGAGTACTTCCAGAAGCAGTCTCCCTAGTTTGTAGTGTTCCAAGCTGTATTGCAGCTGTGCTCCAGCAGGCAGCGGCACAGCCTCAGCAGATTTCAGTGAGCACACAGCAAGCCTGGCAGCAGCAGCAGCTTCAGCTTACAAATAAAGTACCCGCAGTGCTGGTGTTTCTCCTTTTCCCCAGGAGCCTTTGCATACACCTGAGAGCTATGGAGTAAGGTAGGGGAATGATTAGCTGGAAAGTGTAGCTCATTATATACGGTGTGGAGATATACAAAGCTGGAAGAGGGGCCTCCTTGCCAGTATCTTTAATCTGTCTGTGCTTTGCTCTGAATTATGTCTCTTGACTGAGGATGAAGTCCTGCCCCACCTGGTTTTGTTTGATAGGATTTTATCTAACTCGTTGTGTTCTGTCATAATTTATTTTCAGTTTTTATCTTGCCCTCTCAGATGCAAATGTCATCTTGTGGATATTGGAGCTTGCCTTCGGTTTCAAGCACTTTGCAGTGTTTACTGTACCCTCTCCCTCTTTGTGTTAGGTTTCTGGCCTACACAATAAGCATATATATTCTTTTCTGCTTCAGAAAGATAATTCTGCGCCCTATTCAAACATACCTTTACTCTTACGAAGCTTCTGATCCAATTCAATACATCCTTCATGGCTCTTTGTGTCCTTCCTCTATAATGTGTCTTTTAAAAATCTCCTCTACTGCTAAAACTTTAGCTCAGCTGGGTCATTTATCTCTTCAGTTGCTGAATCTCATTTGTTCTTGCAGAAGAGCTGGTTTTTCTACTACCACACTGAAGGTGGCATTGTTAGGTAATCTTTAAATAGCCTCCTTGTGACATTCAACTTTCTCTGTTAAGTTCAGTGACACCAGGGTGTCTGATACACTGAGCCTAAAAGAAGCAGTACTAATCCCAGATCCTCTGTGAAGACGTTTGCAGCATTTCTCTGCACTGCTAAGTTTTGTTGTCATGGCAATACTCGTCAAACTATCACACACATTCTGATCTGACCTCAGCTGACACAACTATACTGCCAAAAACACAAAACAACAAAAGAAACAAAAAACCCTAGTACGTGAACATACTTTTTGATTAGATGATTGTTTATGCCACATTGGCAAATGAATTCTTTGCACCATATTTAGCTATAGACTTAGTATTTTTCAAGATATTACATGGGTTCTCCTTTTTTCAGACATTAAAATAGGAAAGAAATATGTTCACATTTTCAGAAGATATGCAAAGAAGAAAAATAATGTAAGAGCTTCTGACATTGGTAAGAGAAAATCAGGTTATAAGAAACATATATCAAACACTAAAGATAAAAATCCAGTGCACAAACATGGAAAAGTATTCCCACTTTTAAAAAATACTAATAACCAATCAGAAGAACTGCTGCCTTTAGACTAAAGAGTCTATCAATAACATGACTCAACACAGTGAAGCATGACCCATCACCAGAAAGGTACTGTGCAGGGGACTGTTACTGTGTAAGATTTATACCTATAATTCTACAAGCAAAGCAGACATATGCTCATCTCAGCTATTCCCACAGTAATGATCCTTTAGTGGTTTAATTGTATTTCAGAACACATTTCTTTCCAAAGCCTGTAATCCTTATATAGGCAAAACCCTTCCGAAGTCAGCAACTTAAAATGCTAAATATTTGGAAACCATGGCAAATTTAGCATGATATTTAAATAAACAATTGTAGAGCAGCTATTCCTCCATCTTACTGCCAAGTGAAGAGTGATGGATGCTGTAACTTTATTGAACAGCTGATAGCTGTATAAGCACTCAAAATCTTTCTGGAAATTATTTTTAACATAGTTGTTTCCAATTCCACTGATTTATGGAAGAGAACCAATCAATTTTAAATTTAGATTCAGGTAAATGAGCAAAGAAAGAATTTATATGGAAACATATTTAAAGAAGGCCAAAATCCAGATTTATTCCGAACCTATTTCCTATCCACTTAAAATTGTAAAGGGATACAAGCCATCAGATGTTTTTATTTAATTTAGTTTTTTTCTTCAGTTGTAAGAAAGTGATCCAGTCCTGCTTTCCTTGTATACTCATACTATTATTAACTGCTTTAGTTGTTTTACGAATACAAGATTAGGTCACTTTTTTTTATCAGATATGTGACTATTTGCCTAAATTTTTAAAGTATTGGAGGGTGGGAAGTTTGAAACATTTGTAGTTCATCTAGGGGAACTCTGAAACACTACAATTTCTTTTAAATCTTTTTAATAAATACCTAAGGCTTTCACTAATCCTATATTATGAATACTTAACAGGAAGATTTCTTTGAGATTTCAAAGCTAAGTCCTACCCAGGCTTAAATACAACCAAGGTACGTCATCTGACTATGGTGAGGAAAGCCCTGACCCATCCCAGTGACCCCAGGATTCACCAAGAGCAGAAGACTATGTTAGAAGCTCAACTATACACCTATATAAGTTCTACAAAGTAACTGCTTATTTTATTAAATTTGGGGTTTTTTGAGTTAATTTCTTAGGTGAACTCCATTGCTCACTGACTTAACTTAGTCCTTGCTAAATAAAGATTTTAGAAATGTTAGCACAACAATGCGGAAATTGCTGTGGCCGTTCTCATGATAATGCAGTATCATGGGCCTGGAGTTGAGGGTTCTTTTGATCAGTCTGGAGACACTCTCTGCATCTCCTGGAGCTGCCTAGAAGCACAGCTGACCTGGCACACCCTGCCTGGCAGCAACTGAACAAGCAATAACAATAAAACTTAGCTCAGCACTTTTAAAAGCATCTGTCCTAAGTCATTAACCAGAAGCCATTTGTTAGGACTCATTACCCTCAGCTGAACTTTATTATTCAGAAACTCCCACTGCCGAGCTAATTAATTCTCTTATGACCTAATTAGCTTCCTAGCTCCATTTTGTCTTTTCTATTTCAGCG
This sequence comes from Motacilla alba alba, assembly GCF_015832195.1. Taxonomy (NCBI): domain Eukaryota; kingdom Metazoa; phylum Chordata; class Aves; order Passeriformes; family Motacillidae; genus Motacilla; species Motacilla alba. The sequence continues at coordinate 29,514,338 of NC_052018.1, forward strand.
TCATCATCAATATCTGGGTGGGATAGCTTACAATGTGAAAGGAAAAACACCTGAAGAGCTTCGGTGGCTGAATGTAGAAAAGCTAGACCTTTGAGCACATGCATTTGAGGAGTGCTGCTTCACAGAAAAGCAATATTCCCAAAGTGGAAAAAAAAAAAAAAGCCAGAAAATCGGCCTCTGAAATTCTCTGGATATTTCAAGTTTACTGATAAAGCTTTATAAACTTCCTCCCTATTTTGTTTGGTACTGTGTGCGTGTGCGTGTTATGACAGTTGCATTTGTGAAGTCAAATGTTTAAGATTTCATCCAATGCACAAAGATAATCAGCCCTTTTCCCACATAAAAAAAATGTGTCATGAACATATTTCTTTGTGCCAATATATATATTTTTTAAGATTTTCTTTAAAAATAAATACAATTATTATCCAAGTTAACAGGATTCATTTTGTACTTACTATCTTGTGGACACCTACAACATGTACATAGATTAAATTAAAAATGATGGGTTCTCCACTTCCAGTGGAGACAGCTATTTGTCATGGCAGTTCCACTCAAAGTTATTACACCATTATTACACCACACCATTACATGGAGAACACTGTTGATCCTTCAGCAGATTTTACTCTAGAAGAGGCACTGGCCAATGGAAACTTATTTGGATGATGGGAGAAGCTAAGTTACGACTTATGTGAAATCATTTCTGTTCATTATGGGATACACTTCTGGGAAATTCCGAGCTCTCATTCCCATACCATATAGCCACTCAAAAATGGGCTCCTCTGCCCTTGTATAATCATCATGTGTTAGCCTAAAAAATTATTTCCCTGTTGCCAGGTGTTTGATAAAGGTCTCTCCCAAGTGCTCCCATAGCACTTGGGCTACATCAGCCAGCCAGCTCGGGAAAGCCATGCTGGCCATTTTTCCCAAACTCACTCTATTTTTCCCTCCCCCACCTCTGGATGCAGCAGGGGCGCACAGGGTGATCCCGGGACGTGAGCCGGGCCCGCCGCGGGCGCTGCTTCAGCACCGCGAGCAGGGACAGCTCCGGGAGCCGGGCCGGGCCGGGCAACTCTGCCCTGCTCTGCCCTGCCCTACCCTGCCCTTCCCTGCCCTCCCCTGCCCTGCCCTGCCCTTCCCTGCCCAGCTCTGCCCTGCCCTGCCCAGCCCTGCCCTCCCCTGCCCTGCCCTGCCCTTCCCTGCCCAGCTCTGCCCTGCCCTGCCCAGCTCTGCCCTGCCCAGCTCTGCCCTGCCCTGCCCTGCCCAGCTCTGCCCTGCCCTGCCCTGCCCTGCTCCGTCCTGCCCAGTTCTGCCCTGCCCAGCTCTGCCCTGCCCTGCCCAGCTCTGCTCTGCCCAGCCCTGCCCAGCTCTGCCCTTTCCTTCTCTCCCCTTCCTTCCTCTTCCCTCTCACCGAGAGGGCCACACTCTAAAGTAACTCTGGAGCAGAGCAGTGAGCTCAGCCCCATGACAGAGGAGCAGCTTCCTGAGGCACTGGAGCACGCTCAGGACTCAAACCTTAAATCCATTTCCTGGGCCAGCTACCCAATGGCAGGAGTCAGCTCAGATGCTGGAGTAAGGCAGTTGACATTGGTTTGTTCAGGGGTAACTTGTGTATATCAAGCACATATTTAACTAGAACCCTCTATAGCAATAAGTCTAAACTCTCTTAAAAGTGAAAATATTTCTCAGAGAATCTGCAATTTATAGTGAAGTGATGATCCCATTTGCTGTCTGTGATTGGATTCACATTCATGCACTAGCAGTCCTGATTTGTGTCTGGGACTAAAAGTAGCCATGAGCCCAAGGTAACCAAACACTTCAGCTCTAAAGCAGCTTAATCTGGTGGCGATGAAGGTAGGAGCCAGGGAGGAGTGCAGCAAGAAAAGTTCTTAGTGATAGGTGGAGTAAGACAGAAACTCTTCACAATCCAATTATTCCTAGCTGAAACAGTAGTCCAGTTAATGGTCTTGTCATTTAATTGCTAAGTTGAGGCATTCTTAATTACATAAGGTGCAGGAACAGAATCCAGACTTGCCTAAATTTGGCAAAGACATCTCTACCCTGCTGTACTGTCTCTATTCCTTCACCAGCAACAAGTGTGGCCAGTAAAGCACAAACACAATTAGATCCTTAAATCCTAACTTCTATCAAAAATTCACTGTAACATGCTAAATAATAATTTTTGACTTTTATAAATTAAGTGACCATAAATCAGCCAGGAACATTCATGTACCTGTTATCTAAAACAAACACACAGTGAAAAAAAACCCCTTAGCTCAGAATCAGTGAGTTCTTATCCTACCTCGTCTCTGCAATCCTCACATGCTCAGAAAGATCCCTTTGTGACAATATTTTAAGAAAACTTTTTTCCATCTCCTCCTGCTACATTTTCTTTGCCTACCTATTTCAAATCATCAGCAACTTCTGACATTGCTTTCTAGAGGTGAATCCCTTAGAATCAGCAAATCTTGAGGCACTCTGAGCAATATCAGTGGTTAGAGGGAAGTGGAAGTCCCTGAAATTGCTGCTACAGAATCAGTCTGATCTGGAGGTGGTAATGAAAAAAAAGAGTTCAATTCCCCTTTCCCCCTCTGAAAACTTTTTAAATTAGGTGATCTAGCTGGTGGGAGATCTACCACTTAAAAAATAAGATTGCAATATTTTAAAGCCAAACAAGGAAGGCATTACCTGGTTGGTATCCTGAAGTCTACATTGGGTCCCAATTTATAAGCTACTTGCAGAGAAGTGGATCCCACTACTCTCTCGATAATTCCTTGGGAAGCAGCTTTTTCTATTTGAAACTGAGAAATCAGGTCAAAGCCTGCAAGAAAAAAAATATACATATCCATAATGTAACTTTCATTTAATTTGAGATTTGTGCTGTCACAGAGCTGAATATAACCTGATCTTGTTTTTGAATGGCAGCTTTTTCCTGAAAAAGTCAGGGTGCTACTTGCCTGGTAGGTCATCTTGGCCAATCCTGATTGTAGGGCAGATATCAATTCTGTGACTGGCACCCAGAATAGCTGGTAGTCCTACAAAAAAAGGTGAATTTACTAACCATGTGCCTGCACATTGCCACAGATCACCTTATAAAATTAATGGAAGCAACTGTAAGATTATTAGGAATTAAACAGAGCTATAAATGATTATTATTAGAGGTATATAATAATTTAAACTGTACTCAGTAAAGTAAGAGGTATAAGAAAATAATCATCTTTTTCTAGAGAGCTCCAAATTAAAAATAGTAACTTGATATGCTATTTGATTTTTTCAACCCTTGAATGAGAGTGGTATAATAATTCTTCTCTTGCAGAGCTGTTGAGAAATAGTAATAGTTTAAGAAGGACTGCTGTGTAAGGAGGTTTTGGGTTGTAACTTTTCGTGGTTCAAGCAAACTTACAGAAAAAAAAAAAAAAAAAAAGCCCAGTTACCTAAATCAACAGTCTCTACTCCCAAGGAAGCTTAAACAAACCTCATGCCAACTAAAGAAGTTGTTGTGAATCAGTTGGCATCTTTTCCATCCTCTCTGGTATTCCAAGCTTTCCCGCTTTCCTCTGTGCCAGATTTGATCAGAATATGAACATTCATGAAATGCAAGTTGGTGGCAAGAAGATCTTACAGACCTTTTTTTGTTTACCAAAATGAGAATGTAGAAGAAATTTGTTTGAGGAAACGAAATCTAAAAATCCAATTTTTCAGAATATTATTTGTCAAAAAAACTTGTCATGGCCATAAGACCTATAAGATACCCAGAATTAAGGAAGAAGGAAGCAAAAATAAGCATTTATTTGAAGAGTTTAAGAGCCATGTACAAGTCTAGTACCAAGTCAATCTGGAAAATGTTAGCAGAGTGTGGGTAAGGAAGAATGAAGAGTGGAAGCTGGAAGGAGAAGCATTTCTAACCTACAGAGAGCCTCTTGTGTGCTGCAAAGGCTCAACCCTAAATGTGGGTTTCCTTCTGACAACATAGGCTTAAAGAGAACATTCAGGTTGACACATTACACCTTAGAAAAGACCTCATTCTATATTCTTTGATGAGACACATGGCTGACATCCAGCCATTTACATTTTATGCCCAGCAAATAAAGTAGAGCCAGTTTATTGCCACATGTAGCAGAAGAACATCTAACTAAAAGCACTGAAAGACAGGGAAGGTTTGTGTCCTGTATTTACCATCTACATCCAGATTTTAATCCTTACCTTAAAAATACATCTAATAGCAAATTTAAAGAAACACACACAGCTCTTGTTTTTGTCCTGCTTTTCATATATATCCTTCTACCCATCCATACATATATAAATGCACATAGACAGCTCTCACTTTGTGTGATGGCTAGTTACAAAGGATTTTAGTTTTGAATAAACACAGAATAATTCTTTTGACATTCAAAATTACACAAAGATAAAATGTTGATAAAATCTGTCTCCTTACTTGATTGGTGCTGGATGGTGGCTGAGATGAAAGACCACAGAAAACTACACAGGTAAAAGAAAGCTGTAGTTTTCCTGTAAACAGAAAGAACACTCCAGTATGAATCTATAGTTTCTGACAGGTTCTGTTATTAGATTTCTCCTCCAAGCCATGCATATTAAACATATCAAATACCACCTAAGGATCTGCTAACAGATTTGACAAGACAATTTCTTTCGCAAGATAATTTCTTTACATGACAACGTTTTATTTTTGCCTTATAATAAAATATGTCAATAAAGCTCTTTCTACTATAGTCAACTCCTATAATACTGGCAAGGACAGCTTTCACTGTTCTAATCTCTTATTTACAGATGTCTCTAAATCCTACTTGTTCTCTTACCAGTGGCTTTTCATCTTCCCTGCTGTATTTCTTCACTTCTCTCATGTGAATGTGCAGGGTATATCGTCACACTGCCTGCTTCCCTCTCATTAGTCCAACAGAGGAGTGCAGCAGTGGGTGCAGACAGCAGCTCCTGCCCCACCAGGACTCTGCAGAGAGGGAGGTGGAGGCTGCTGGGCTGGTTTTAATCTTTCCAAGGGAAGGAGGTGGAGGCTGGACAGACATGTGTGTCCTGGTGGGCTCTGAGGGCGGGCTCTGGAGCCAGCTGACTATAAAGAAGCCAAGAGAGCAAATTAAAGCTTACTTCTTTCACCAGCACGAGGGCAGGGGGATTCAGAAAAAAGTGAGTTCAGCAAAGCCAGTCTCTGAATGGCGGGATATGCCGTCCAGCCAGGCAGGGGAACGATTTATATGTACCAGGAGGTGTGAGGAAGCTGGTTGCCCTGATATGGTATTAAGACTAAAAGCTCTGAGAAGAAGCAAATCCCTGTCCTACAAAGAAGGTATTTCCATTTCTCACTGATTTACTCATCAGGTGACCTCAGGAGAAGCCTGTCTGGTGAGGTTGGTTTTTCTGAATAAAACAGGTTTTGTAAAGGGGTTTTCTTTGCTCAGATTCTAACCTCCAAGGCATACACATAGGCATTATTAAGCAGACTCCTGCTCTGTTGCCATTGATAAAGCACTCCCTTTCCAAAGAGACTATTATATATGCTTGGACACACAAAGACATTTACTCATATTTGTTCACCCAGATACCAAAAGAGAGAGAGAAACTGAAATCTGTATGCATGCAAAGATCAAGGAAAAGATAATAAAAAGCCAGAAAGTCCTCATAGGAACTACAGTCAAAATTCATGTATGTATGGAAAAGTATGCTATGTTGTCCTTATACATCACATTTGTAAGGTTTCATCTTCTCTAGACTACTGATATTCTGGTTAATAACATCCTACATTTCCAGATCTTTCAAAGTGTGGAATATAGGAAATGAAATAATCTCTGCTATCTGATAAGTGTCTGGATAAATAACTGGGTAGTGAACTATCCCCTCCATCCCAATTTGCTGTAAATCACATTCCCAGTGTTGGTAATTTCAACATTAATGTGGTTTACAGTTTTAAATCTATTGTTAGAAAGGGTGGGGATGGATCACACACACAAACAGTTTGCCATGAATAATGTCTGATTTTGATGCCTAAGGCAGTGAAGCTTTGGTGATACCATTTTTTCACTCTTCAAGAGAAAGATGCACCCAGGGACCCTTGTGGTCCAGCATGACTGTGGTCCAACATTACGTACCAGCACCAGGACTGTCACATGAAACCTCTGTCAATTCAAAAAACAAAAAAGGTGAAATATCAGTTTGATCTCACAAGAAGTTTGCCCAAATCAGCACACAACCAAACGCCTTATTTCCCCTTGCAGGTATTTCCATTGTGGCATCCAATGCTACCCAGAGGGCCTGAAAGGAGTCCATAAGGAGCTGGAGGAAGAGCAGTGCATGGAAGTCACTTGAAGCTATATCAAAGGGGAACGTGGCATGTGAAGGAATGACAGAGAGCACCCAGGACTTAGAAAGAATACCAGAAACTTTGTGAAGAAATGGAAAAGAATCAGGTGCCAAACCATCTCTTTTGTTGTCTCTAAGCTGTGGCATTTCCTTTGCCTTTGAGACTACTTAGTATTGCCAATTTACTTGAGGCAGTATTAAGGAAGAAAAAGCCATTCCAGTAGTTAGATATGGAGCTAATTAGAACTACCTTACAGTAAGTTAGCAATGTTTTTTGGTACATGGTGTGAAGATGTCTGCCATCCATTGTGTCTGGGGTAATTTACACACCCATCATCCTCTCCTAGAGGGGGAGTATTGTTCAGAGAAATTCAGAGAACATATACTCTGTTTCTGGGCAATCTATAATCTAATTTTGATTGCAGTTCATTGCAACAATTCTCAAGGGGGGAACTTCTTTTATGTCTGGAGTATTTTTCCAATACAGGATCTTCAAAAGACATTTTAACTGAAATAAAATATGGGAGACAGTATGTAACTAAATCTGGGAAAACACATTTACTATTCTGTTTGTGGGCAAAAGAAAAATTCTTTAGAAGACTAATAGCCTCTGGTTGCCCTGTGTGCATTTTGATGTCTTCATCTTGAAGGAAAACTCACAGTCTGTGATGAAATTCCTGATTAGATGCTCTACTAATAATTATCACATCACCTTGAAAGAGCCAGAAAAGTACTAACTGACAGACTAGTGGTAGCAGATTTAATAGCCCCACAATCTAGCCAATATTATTCCCATTTCAAGAAAATGTAAACTGGGAGAGATGGAGTATGTATCTTACATGTCTTGCTGTCACAGAGACAGTTCCCATCCAACTGACACTCGTGTTTAGCTGATCTGACTATTTTGATGTCATTCTACATAATTTCATAATTTTCTCTTCTTCTTCTTATGAATTGGGCCATTATAGTTTTGGGTTTTTTTCAGAAAACCTCAGTGTGCAGTTATTGCTGTTTAGCAACTTGCTCAGGGATTCATCATCTAAACACTAACTGCTCATCTTTTGAAACTGGATTAATTAAACAGTGGTGACTTTGCTCAAATACTCCTGAAAATAAGCTATGTAGGAAAGTCATCTCCTCATTAGCATGTTGAGGTGTTCTTACACACCTGACTTCACATTCCACTCCTCAAATATCTTATTCCATATTCATTCCATACTCCTGTTCTTCTGTGTAACTTGAGTTGGAGAACAGGTATTCACAGAGCTGTCTCTGGGAATGTGGCTGGAGAGATATAGCAAATGGGTGGAGCCAGTTTCTCTTGCAGATATAAAGGTTGCTCTCTGTTATGAAAAAGTTTCCATCAAGGTGGCTGCAGTTGAACTTTCAGAAAGTGAAATCCAGCTAAAAACAACAACAAAAAAAGACTAAAGTCATGATTTAGAAAAGATCACGTGGCAGAGAAGGAGGTTTCTCAGTTCAAGCTTGGATTTACAGCAATTTAGGATGACTAAATTAAGTGAAAAATCCTTTCCTGATGATTATTTTCTGTCTGGGCTTGAAGCAGCTCAATGTCACTGGCTTATACTTTTGAGCACGACTTTTAGAAGGACCTAGGCAAGTTTGTTCTTCCCCTGAAGTAGTTGTGACATATATGCAGGTACTGGGGTCTCAAGAACAAGATTTGGAACTTGAGGAACTAAAGTCCAGTTTGTGATGTTAAGGTGAGGCCTCTGCCTGTGTGAGTGATTCCATAAAGGACCAGTGGTTCATGCTCCCAGCCCTACACAGCTCTTCCACACACAGCTGGAGAGGAGAGGAGCAGCAGGGAAGACATTACTTCTTATTTGTTGCCTATCTCTCTCCTGTCTCCTGGAGACAGATACTTCTCTCCCACCTGGTCTTCTCTAAATTGTGCCTTTGGTCTTTTCATGTGACTTCAGCCTCTTACGGCCACGTTCTCTGTTCAGTTTACAATAACAAAAATCCGCTTTACACATTTCAACCTTCTTTACCCTTACCTAGAGTGTAAGGGTCACTGCTCTCCCTGGAGTTTACCAGACCCCAGGATAAGCACACAGCACACTCCTAACGTTAGGGAGTTTGTTGTAACATTGTGTTTGGCTCTCTCAGCTCGAGATCAACTGTGTGGCTGTAAATGATGGCATTTCTGAAAGATCTGCTCTTCATTTATCATGCTAAGAGTTAAGGTAACTTGGACCTGGGACTGATCTCATTGACATCAGGGGCAAAACTTGCACTGACTTAAGCGCCTTTTAATTAAACCAGCAACAAATAATTAAACCAGCTTCCTCAAGTGTAGGGGTAATTGAATTGACAGCAAAACTATAATCCTTGTCAGGTTCCAACACATCATTGGAATTTAACAAATAATCTATTATCCGATAAATTCTTACCTTCATCATAAAAATGTACTTTTCTGTCCAGAATTTAATGAATTTTGGCATGGGAAGAAAAACAGCTTTTCTTTCCAAGCTGTCAGATGCTGTTTTGCATAAAGACCAAACAGCTTCTCTCTAGTAGAGATCACTCAAAGAAACCTGGGAATTCTTGGGGCCAGATTCTCATCTCCTCAGCACAATCCTCTTTACAAGTGAACCTCACTGTAATGGCACTGCAGCCAATTTGTGAACACCTAGGCTGTCCAATGTAGTCTACAAAATTCAACAAATCCGTCAGGAGTGTTCATGGAGCACAAATAGAGATGGTCTCTGTATGAAGCCAGACTAACTTCCACCTTAGCTCAATGTCCCCTTGCCATAATAATTCTTTCTGTGGATGAGGCTTGCAGTTCCCATTACTTTTGGATGAAAGTCTATATTGTGGCATCATTCCTATTTTTACTTCTTTCTAGGTCAGAAGATTTGTATGTTGTCACCAGGGGTGTCAGACAGCAATTTTCCCCAAATGTTACAGTCAGTGTTTCAGATTATCCTAAATACAGGAGAATTTATTTTCTAATGAAACAGCAGAGAAAGAGAAAAGTTAAGCAGATTTCAAGTGTAACTATGCTAATATTGCCATGAACACTGTTGTGTTTCAGCAGAGATTATGACATTGACCTCGCTTAACATACATCTGTGTCCGTCTACTGATCACACCCATTCTCAAAAACTATAATAAAATCAGAAATGGGCTCTGTTGTTATTTAGTAATTTGTTGATCATAAAATGTAGTGAAAATTTTCTCATTTATAATAGCAAATGCTATTACCAAGATCTAGATCCAAACTTCATATAACTAAAAACAAAACAAAATTAAAAACCCCCCCAAATTTTGAAGTATTTTCAGCTAGATTCTTGATAATATTCTTCTATATTTTTCTCTCTTTTAATACCCCTAAATATTTTAAGATTCTTTTCTAGCCAAAATTATATTAATTGAACTTTTTGTAATTGTTGATATGATGGTACTTGGTTCTGTTGATACTTATCTCCAAACACTGCAGCAAGCATAATTTCTTTCATTGTCTTCAAATACCCTTTGAAAGAAATCATGACACCAGTAAGAAAATATCTGAAATGGGATCAGTTTTCCCTCTCTTACACCAGCACATAAACATCACAACATCGGCTCATAGGTAAAAATACTCAGAAAAATAAAATTAGTGTATGGTTACTTGAGACAGAAACCAGGCTTTCTCCCCATGTCTCTGCCTGCCTTCCCTGGCCAGACTCAACATCCTGCCTCCTATCCTCAGCCCAGTCGAGCTCCAGCTGCCTGGACCCAAGGATGGGGCAGGTTCCCATCAGGATCCATCAGGATCTTTCAGGATGAGAGACCCTGACAGGGTGGGAAAGAAAAGAAATATGCATATATGGCTACTTGTTTACACAAAATAGCAAATTCTATGACAGAAATTCTGATTTTTGTGGCATGAGGGGGAAAAAAAAGCTATTTCACACTGTTGATGACCATGAGGATTCTGTAAGATTTTTTCTAAAATGGCAAAGTCCTCAGATTTTCCCAAAGTAATTTCAGGATTTTCACAGATCAGGGCATCACTGTATAGTTTCATGCTTATTTAAGGACTACCTGAACAGCTCTGGGATGAGGACAGTAGGGTGCTCTGTTCTTTTTGAAATGAAATCTGTGATTCAATAAAGTGTGGTGTTAAGACCACAAAAAACTGGCACACACAGACTTCTATGTAGAATTGATGACATTTAGAATATTTATTTTCATCTTCAAGACATGTTCGGTATCAAAAAAAACTGTTCCAAATTTTTAAAATGGTTCTTTTCTCTCTTACAAAAACTATAGGGGACATAAATATATAACAATAACACAATAATTAAATACTTGAAATATAATATTAGAAGCTTGTAAGTATTTAAATCCATATAATTAAGGTCTGCAATTTCATTGCACTGATTTTGCACTTCCAATTACACCTGGTTATTGACCTCAGCAGAGCTACTGAGTTGCAAAAAGTCTTCTGGACAGGAATTCATTGAGAAAAAACTAAGAACCACAAAATTTTTTTAACATTATTCCTTTTGTTTTCTCCCAGTGAACCCAACATAATTCCACAATGGGAACAGTGTGCTGCCAAAAATGAAAACCACAAAGAAGAAATCAAAGGGCAAATTTCATGATAATTTCCAAAGCAGAGGGAAGCTTATTAGTGAAGTCCCACAGAGACTTGTAGAAAAGCCTGTGCTGTTCAAAATATTCATAAATGTGATCTGGAAGGCAGGTGTATAATGGGGAGGTAACATCTCTAGCGGATAAAGGAAGTTACCTGAGCAATAAAAATGAACATTTGAAATTTACCCAAGCAATAACAATTGAGCTGGCAGTGTGCCCTTGTGTCCAGGCTGGCCAAGTATCCTGGGGTGCATCAGGAAGAGTGTGGCCAACAGGTCCAGGGAGGTGATTGTCCCCCTCTGTTCTGCCCTAGTGAGGCCACAGCTGGAGTATTGTGCTCAATTCTGGTCTCCACTGTTCAAGAAAAACAAGGAGCTGCTGGAAAAGATCCACTGGAGGACCCTAAAGGCAATAGGGAGTCTGGAGCATCTCTCTTATGAGAAGACAGCAGGAGCTGGACCTGCTTAGTCTAGAAAAGAGAAGGGTGAGAGGGGACTTCATTGATACATTTATACAGCTCAAATGCGGGTGCCAAGAAGTTGGTGCCAGACTCTTTTCAATGGTTCCCAATTACAGGAGGAGAAACAGTGGCCATAAACCAAAAAAAAACCACAAGAAAATCTGCCTCAGCATGAGATGAGGAAGAACTTTACATTGAGGGTGGCACAGCACTGAACAGGCTGTCCAGGGAGGTTGTGGAGCCTCCCTCTCTGGAGATATTCGAAACCACCACCTGGAGGTGTTCCTGTGTCACCTGCTCTAGACAACCCTGCCTTGGCAGGCAGATGATCTTCAGAGATCCCTTCCAACGCTAAGTGGTTCTGCGGTTCTGTGATCAGTGTAAGATGGTGGTACAAATTGTTGGAAGTTCTCAAAATACCAGGTGAAGCTTTTCACAAAATAGCAGGTGAAATTCCATATAAATAAAGAAGAAATAATAGTGAACAAGTAGTCCTAAATTTATGGTGGTTTCTACTGTTGTAGAAAGTTATGTGTCACCTGTGATGGGCAGAGCTATGAAAACATACCTTAGTGCTCAGCTGTGGGCAAAAAGCAGACTGTATATCAGGAGAAATTAGGAAAACAGTAGTGAACAAAGCAGAAACAATCAAACTGCTGTGGTATAAACCATGGTCAGCAGGGACAATCAAAGATTTGAACTGGTTTTGGTAGGGAAAAAATTTAATGGATGAGGATTCTTCAAGCCTGAAAAAATGAGATCTAATGAAGTCTAAACACTATGGGAAAGTGAGTGAAGGACTGTTGTCACTCTCTTGCAGGACAGGGACTAAGTTTGCCAAGGAGATGGAAGCCAGAAATTTCAAAATCAGCAACAAACAGCACTTCCCCATACCACTCATAGGCAAGGGGTGGATTCTTTTCTGCCACTTTTCGTATTCACCATTGAAAATGCTAAAATTTTTATAGGATCAAAAAGAGATACTGGCTGGGAAAACACATGGGAGAAGTGTTCCTATGTACTTGTGCTACATTTACCTGCTTCTCTAGGCATCCACTATTACCTTAACCAGAGAAATTATACTGGACCAGATGGACCTTTCATCTGACATGATACAGCTGTTCTTCTCTTTTAATAGTTAAACTATTTGGAATATTGAAAATTCAAAATGGAAAGACTCTCCTTGTAATGCTACAACACATTTCAGAGGACTTAGACATAGTAGTACTCTTAAAAAAAAAAGCCAAGCAGGGTCTGAGAAGGAAGGGAATATTTTACTTATGTTACTTATGTTTCCTAATATTTCCAGAGTGCAAGATACTGGGATGGAAGTTTTGTCCTTGTATCCAGAGAGGATTCTCAAAGATCATCTCACAGACTGGATGTTAGAAAAGAACCAAAAAATGTAGAAGCATAGAAGAATTTAGTCCAGGAATGATCCAGGGATACCACTTGGGCCAGCCTCCTCTCAATGCAGAATCATATTTCAGAACCGGAGCAGGTTGCTCGGGACCTTAACAGGCTGGGATTGGATTGTCTCCAAGGGCCTCTGCCCTTGGAGAGCTCCAGAACTTCTCAGGGTGACTGCAGTGTTTGTTCAAGCAGAATTTCCACTTCTACATCTTAAGAGCACCTTGGAACCTGTGTCTGTTAGCACTCAGTTTCTGGGCCTCATTCCTCCCTCTCTTGCCCTTGAGAATAAATGTGAGAAGGACTTTCACAACCACAAACAAGTGATTTGGTAGGTTTTTTTTCATCTGGTTTGTGTTATTGTAAGAAGCTATTTCTGCTGCCAGAGTGTGAGGAGTCAAGTGCTCAGTGTAAGAGCAATGTTTAAGAGACATGCAAGACAACATGAATTCAGAAAAAAAAAACAACCATTTTACAGTGATGTCTGGAAGATATTTCTTCTGGAAAATTGCATGAGAAACTTTTCTTAAGAAACACAACAAAAAAGACAGGGGCTGAGAAGAAAAGTGTTTACCATCTTTTCATCTTGATTTGTGTTTTAATGGTTGACTTTAAAAAAGATCAGCAAATCTTTTACTGCAACTCACTGAAGGAGAAAGGTGGCATGCCTATAACTAAATCCATGTTGATTATGTAGTGGTATAAACTTCTCTGTCTCCCATGTTACTGATGCAATTCTCTGAACTGCATCTCATATTTGATTAGATATTTTGTATTATCATGTGTAAATTAGTCAATCTCTCCTGCAAATGTCTCAGGACTTGTTTTGGTGCTTTCTCCTTTATTTTTGTTATGTCCTATAGCTGGATTGCCCTGTTTTTCATACCTTTTTTTAATTCTGATTTTTCTTGCCATCAGTGGGCTCCATGTACAATAAACTTTAATAATTCTTATTATCCAAAGGTGATATACTTTCTGGGTGTATTTTGGTTAAATTTCTGTGTGTAAAGTTGAAGTAAGTATTTTTAACAGTAAAACTTCGTGTTAAGTATCTCAAGATTTTTTATCTTTACTTACAGTTGAGATGGTACTTTGTTCTTATGCCTTCCTAAACTAAGTATCAATCTAAAAAAAGTCCTCCAGCAAAGGTATTAGGAAGATGAGCATTCAAATTTAGCTGCTATTATGGCTTACAAATCAAGAATCAGATGTCTCCCCACAAAAAACATGTAGGAATGTCTCTTGTGTACAGGATTCTCATCTCCATCCACAGGAACCATGCAAAAAAAAAAAAAAAAAAAAAAAAAAAAAAAAAAAAAAAAAAAAAAAAAAAAAGGAATAAAAATAACCTCACTACAATGTTCTGAAATGTCAAACACATTTCTTCACAAAACTTGAGATCTTGCCTGGGTTATGCAGACTGTATTGCATGCTGCAGTCACTCCAGAAAGCAGCCACTTGCTGCAAAGATTTACAGCACACTTTAAATAGTTGAAAGGGAAGATGTATGTTCAATGGGGGAGGCAGTGGTCCAGAGGATTAGCTATGGGAGAGGACTTCTGCCTCTTCTAGGTCAGCACTCAGCCTTACTCAGAAGCAAATAAAAGTTGTTAGTATCGCCTGTCAGCTAGCCCATGAGAAATGAATTAATGATCCCTGGCCAATCCCTCACAGACAAAAACCCAACAGCAAAATCACTCTCCCTTCTGGAAGCTTTGTAAGAAAATCAAGAACTAATTGGGCATGGGAAATGAACTACCTTGTCTCTTCCAACCAAGGTCTTTCCAGGCTAAGAATAAAACCAGGTGGTGGGAAAGGGTGAGCAAGTAGCTGCTTGCCTGAAATTAACAGTTTTGAGGATAATCAGATGAATTTATGGGTGAGCAGTATCTCTCAAGCCCTTGTGAATCCACCTGGAAAACAAAGGTACATGTGAGCAGCACTCTGTTTGGTACTATACCCTATTTGAGACAGAGGGTTATGTTTAAATTGTTAAGACTATTTAAATTTGTGTTAGCAATTTAAAGGATCATTTTCAGTCTAAGTTCTTTACAGGGGTTTCTGCAGGTCCTCCAGTCCATCCCCAGCCCAGAGGAGGGCTAATCTCAGGTGTTGAAAACCTGACAAGTTTTGTTACCTCCAATTTAATTACTGTTCCACCATTCAATTACTGTCTCACATGAATACTTCATAAATATGCTTACTTTCAGCATTCCAGCTGAACTACTTAGCAGTCCTGGAGCACAGAAGTACCAGCAAAACTGCTCGACACAGTCAGCATATAAATATGGGAGAGAATCTTTTCCCCATTCACTGTCAGTCAAGCTGTCTCTTGTAGCTCTAGGACATTTCTCAGAGTATAGCAGATGCTTTGATGTAATTGACAATAATACTTCAGGGCACTGAACACAATTTTCAAGGTAATGCAGCTCAAATTTGACACACAGTGTCCTCTGGTTCTGTGAAATTTCAATAGTTTTTTCAGGAAATTTCCTATTTTCAAGTTATCTGTGTCTTTAAGCCTCCTCCATAATCTCATTTAATGCCGCCTGTGGAAAACTTTTTTTAGGATGAGTTCAGGTCTATATTGGAGAAGCCTTTCCTGGCATAATAATGACAGAGTGTGGGATTTCTTGTGACATTTTTAACTAGAAAGTTTTAGTGTATATATAGATATATATATCTCTATATATATACACAATTATAACAGATAAATGGGCTTTCGTTAGAACTGGCATAAGTGAGTCCAAGAAAAGCAGAGCTTCTTTGCAAGGAAATTATCTAAACTGAGAATTTTTTTTCCAGTGTGAAGAGGGCACAAATAACCTGCCTGCAGCCACCCAATTTGTGAACTGACTTATCTGTCCAACAGATGGAGTTTTACAATCACCAATGCTCAGATTCTCACACTATGCTGTTCATTCATTATAAGTTAAATTAGTTCTAGCCACATATTAGTGCTACTTGATGTTGATAATTCCATATGGATATATTCAGAGATGAATTAATTATTGGCCTTTTTCATCGTTATTAGTATTTAGATTGTTAAGACACAAAGCCAGTTTCTATCTTTAGTTATACTACTGAAGTATTCAAGAAATGTGATTTTTTAAATTTTTGCTTCCAAGTACTCTGATATTACCTACACCTTCCTTAAAGACCGTTTTGCTGCAAAAATATCAGAACAATCAATCTTGTCAAATACTAGTAAGCTTTACATTCTTGTGTTAACTATTATACATCTGATGTAGACAACCTCTCATTCTTTTCTGCACTCACTGCACATTTGGAAGGAATAATAAAAACATGTCAATGACTGCCCACCTTTTAATTACAAAAAGATATTTAGTTAACTTTGCCATTGTGATCCCATATTTTCTATAAGCTGACATCTCTTATTGGCTTAATACTGTGGATTTTGAAGAGTTTTCATTTGCTTTGCAGTAATAGCCTTATCACAAGTGAAAAACTCTGAAAAACAAATGCAAGTGCAACAGCCAGGAGAGTGATTATGGACTGACCTGGGACAGCTGGATAAAGACTTGTGGACTGATGGCCATTCTCAGCCTTACCGATGGAACAAGATCCATTTCTTTGGGATTTAGCTCCAAATTCTCATGTTTAAGCCATCCTCCTTTATTGTTTCTTTGCCTTCTGCCCTGATGAATCTTGCATCACTCTCTGCATATGGTGTAGCCAGGAGCACACATGGAATGGCCTGACTTCAGTGACTCCCTACAGATGGAAGAAGAAATTGTAGCTTGATCCCATATGTGTTGGACATTGGGGCGGGCTTGGGGGCTACTGCTTTCAAAATAGGTGTGGTGGTAACATCACCTGTAACCACGACTGTTGATTTAAAAAGGCTGGAACCTGATCATTCCTCCCAAGATGAGGTGTGAAGGCCTGATTGCCAGGGTGGACTCCATGTTCTGGATGCCAAAGGTAGGGAGGAAGCTTCTTCAGATCTTGAGTCAAATACTTGAACTCTAGATGAGGATTTTAAGCATATTCCTGTTGGCTCCCAACAGGCATTAAGGTATGTCTATTTCTCTTTATGCTCACTGAGTAATTCCACAACCTGGATCCTTTTTGAGGAGGAGAGCTATAAAATTAGAATTTTGAGTATGCATGTAGTTAAATCTCTTGTTTTCTGTATTCTTTTTTAAAAAAAACTTGCTGGGCATTTCAGTTGTTACATAATCTTAACATTTACCCTTGTAATTTCCTGGGAGAGTTATCTAATGCTACATTTTGTGCAAATGCTTCAAACTAATATGAAAAAAAGGGAAACACACTGAAATGGGCTTGATGGAACACATTAGTTGTGCAAGAGTCTCCAGACTTTCCCAAATCTCTCTGTTGAATTAATCCTAAAAAATTATTCAACCAGCTATCATAAACTGGTAAAAAAGCTAAATAAAATAATGAATTGACGAGCATCGCTCATTACTGGCCACATCTTTCTGTTTTGCAACCAGGGTTGAGACATAGCAGCTTCAGCAGGTTTTTTTCTTTGCTGGGGGTTTTTCTCTTAGGTATATTGAACTGGATGGAAGCCAAAGGTAGAAGTGTCTGTAAATTATCACATGTTCCAGAGCAGTAATAATCTCAGAGTGCCTCTGAGATTCAGAAATAGAAAGATATTACTTGGATAGAAATGTGTATCCCACAGCAAAGAGGCCAAGAAAATACTGTAAATGCTGCAGGTGTAAGAAAATGAGTGAGTGCATACCATGCTGTATGCACATTCAAATGCTATGGTCTGGCATGTGCTTAAAAGTGGTAAAAAAGAGATAGAGTTAGGTTTTCTTCGCTGAATTATAACTGCATTTATTGATACTTATAAAATCTCTCAAAAATAAATGTCAGGGATGCTGAATTCATCATTACTTACTCAGCAAAATAGTATGTTGATAACAGAGGGACGCCCAGCATTCTGAAATGCAGATCCATAATATTTTTCTTGCTGGGTAAATATGGAGTATTACACTGTGAATAAATACACACTCAGGACTAGTATGTATTTACGTACAACACAAGTTTTCTCCAGTAGTTCCTGAAAGTCACTTTTCTACCACTGTGAAATATATTTGAGGCCTGAACAAAGTGGACAGCTGGCACATAGGGTTGGACCAGAGTTTATGTTCACAGTGCACAGTGTAAGCACATCATGTAAATCCCCCAAGCACTGGCACATCTCCATCTTTTACCTATGTAACCATGCAAAAACATTGAACAGTTGTGCAAGATCAATGGATGTTGTTGCTTACCTCACTATCAGCCACCTTAAAGCAGATGTCCCAAAGAGCACACACCAAATTGCATGATTCAGCTGAGATTTCCATTTCTCTGGACATACTTTTGGAAATGAAGTGAAATGAAAGTGCTACGTGCTGAATGTTGGATCGTGACCTTGGGTTGCAGTTCTCAGCCCAGACCACTGGGTGCCAAATGCAGATGAAGGGACTACAGCCTCCAAAGAGAGCAGTGACCTTCCTTTAGGGAATCTGCCCACCTCTGTGCCAGCAGCAATGAGGAATGTATTATCTTCTCTTATCCTTTAAACACTCAGAGCTAGAACAAATTTTACACTTATTATTTAAACTGCTTTGTAAAAACCATAGAAAATGCAACTCCTAGTCCAAAAGGTTAAGATTAAAATGGAAGAAAATATTGATGGTGATGAGTCTTTAGTGAGTTGCAACTTTAGATAGCTGATTTGTAGAGGGTAGTACTTGATACTGTTTAGGGAACAGGGCCTTGGAAGGAGTCTGCCTGGACTAGCAAGGACTTACAAGTCCCTGGAGGTCCCCCAGGACAGGCCTGGCACTGCTGTGGCATTACTGGGGAAGGGCCTGATGGCTCCAAGGGTCTGACATGGAGTCCTGAGCCAGGGCAGGGGTAAGGGAAGCCAGGCTGGGACAGTGTCAGAAGAGTAGTAACTCCCAGGTTGAGGGAAGTGATTCTTCCCCCCTTCTTCACTCTGGTGAGACCTCACCTGCAGTGCTGCATCTGCTCTGTGGCCCCAACATAAGAGGAATGTGGACCTGTGTGCAGGATGTGAAAAGTCCAGAGCAGGACCCTGAAGATGATCAGAGAGCTGGAACACTCACCTGTGAAGACAAATTGAGACAGCTGTGATTGTTGAGCCTGAAGAAGAGAAGGATCCAGGGACACCTTAGAACTGCCATCCAGCAAGGGGATAGATGGGGCTTTGAGCAGCCTGGGCTAGTGGAAGGTATCCTTGCCCACGGCAGGGAGTTGGAACTAGCTGATCTTTAAGGTCCCTTCCAAGCCAAACAATTAGATGATGATGATGATGATGATGATGATGAAGTATGGCTGCCACTAGAGGGTTCTGATTTTTAGGTGATACATCCAGAGTCACCAGATCTCCCTGAAAAAAAACTTAATGCCAAACCCCACAAAACAATTTTAACATGCAAAGGAAGATACTCTATCCACAGGGAATAGCTTGCCTGGGAGTGACATTGGCTGCCCCTATACCAACTGATTTAATGACTGATACAGTATGAGAGTATGCAGTCTTTTTGCTATTTAAGGCCCAGAAAATGAGGAGTTTTAACATGTAGTTATTGAACTTATTGAACATGTAATTCAATAATTGTCATGGGAAGTAACTCCAAAAAGGGCTGGTGTTCTGGAGGCAAAACACACAGCTTCAGGATGTGAGATGGATGGTGATGGGTGGAGTAATTTCTGGTATCAAAAAGATTAGGAGATTGAAACCACAAAATCACAAGAGTAGAGAGATCAGGAGATGGTAGATTTAAGAGCAACCTTTTTTTGCCTTTTCTGGAGAAAAACCCTAAACTTTTGTCAGAGCACGAATATGAGCGAAGTAAAAGAGCAGGAAAATTTAGATGATTCCTAGGATGTGACTCATGTTAGTGGACAGAGCCTTGGAAAAAGGGTATTTTCACTCTGTGTGAAACCTTGAGTCTAAGAAGTTTGTGTGCTACCCAGAGTGTGATGGAAACTACCCCTCTATACATTCCAAGGTCACTGTCCTAGAAGAGCATCTCCACTAATGTAACCATGCACTCATGTCCATAAGCTGCCTACAAAACTATGGGAACAAAAATCAAAGGAATGCTAAGAAATATTGAAAGAATAGCTGGGGGATGGAAGAGGAGACCCAGGTGAACAGCCTGAAAAGCATACGAGGACAGAAAATCAAGAAACAATAATCCACCCAGAATTTAAAAGTATGAAAGGAAGACAACACAAAGCACTTGAAGCCCAGCCAGGAAAATGGGTGTTCAGATTTGCACTGTTTCTGCTGCAGTTGTTCTGTGAAGAAATACCAGTGTTTGGCAAAACCAAGCATGTATACAACATTTAACAGATTTATTCATTTCAAAGCATGCAACTAGACGTTTCACTACTGCTCTCTTTTATTCTCTTCCCCAGTTAGTCCCCATGATGTCCATAGAAATCAATGGAAGTATCTTGATTTTCAGAGATGTCAACAAGACTAGGATCTTGCCCAGGAACATTTCTTTCAAAATAGCTGATTGATATGAAAGCCCCCTGAATAACTAATGGATTCTTTCATGTGCCTGCTTGGTCTGTGTGTGTTCTGCCTGCTGCTTGCACAGCAGATGCTGTAAGAGCTGCTGGAGGGAAGACAGAGAGAGCAGACATGTAGGTTAAACATAAGCAGTGATGCTAACAGGGTTTGGGCAGCACCTATTCAGTGAGCCCATTAGCTGTGAAAGGCACTCTGCTGTGAGACAAGCTTATGTCTGACCAAATTTTTTTCTCACTGAACACAGAGAAATTTTAGAATTTTTTATGTTGTTCCCATGGAAACTTTCCCTATGTCACTCACATTTTTTCTTGCTGCAGGTCACATCCTATTTCATCTTCAGTTATCATTATTATTATTAATGTAGATGGCAGTTGCTTTATGACTGCCTTGCTGATTGCATACTCGTATGGTCACCCTTTACGATAAAGATATAATTGTCATAATTGCTAGGATTTAGCTGTCATTCACTTCCTGTATACAATGTGGCAAGGAAAAGATCCTCATGGGCTTTGTTCGCCAAAGCAAGCAGGCTGTTTCAAGTACAATGGTCCAAAATAGCATTGGATGTGGTTTGCATAGGATACTCTTATTCCAATGTCTGTAATGTTCTGATCCCCTATACAACTTGTGCAAGGTCATTAATTGTACTCAGATGGGCCTATTATAGGGTAAAATACACAAGTCAATTTGCTGCTTAGTGTTGTAAAAACCCGTATTTGTGGGAAAAAAAAAAAAAAGGCCAGTTCTGCTTTTCTTCATTTTGGCTAGCAACATTCTAGCTGTAAACATTTTCAGAGAGATGCTCCCATTATGTTCTCTTTTTTCCCCTTTATTCCTTCCAGAAGATTTTTGCCTGTTGGATGCCAGTTGCTGTAGCCCATGATAAGCAAATTTTGATTTTAAATGAGTAAAGAAACATATTATAATTATTTTTGTGTGTGTGTACATATGTATGCTTTCGAATAGATGCAGTTCCACAATTGCTTGACTAGAAAATAGTTTAGCAAAATATCCCTCAGAGAGGAAAATTATATGATTCTGTTGATGAAAATCAGTTTAGATCTGACCAAGTTACAGGTTGCTGAAAATAACTTCTTTCTAAAAAAACAATCCTTTTCATTAGAATAAGTACTTAAAATTGAAAAATGCTGCACGAGTGCACAGCTAAGAGAATCACCTATTTTCTCCAATAGCAGCTGTTTCTCTAACAACTCACTGTAATACACAGCTTTTTGCTGCAGGCCTTCCCAGTTCTTCCTAATAAACAGCACCCTGTGCTTCTGTATACCAAATAGGTAATATGATAGGAAAAAAAATTATAGTTATATTCAAGATATAGAAACAGCATATCACTGTGTATCTGTGCAATCCTAATGGATCAGACTGAGATTTGGTCAGGACTGATGCCCTGTTTCCTCCAGTTTCTACAGAGGGATTTACTCTGGCTCCTTTGTAACTTTAAGAGGATGGAAAGCTCTACTTATTGACAATGCACTATTGTCAGTTGTCTGCTACAATTCCTTATCACCCACAAGAGAGCATGAGATACTGACAGGCAAGGAGTAAGGAGTTAGGCAGTAACTCCCACAAAGCTGCTTTTCCTGTGCTGAGCTGGAAAGGGGGGAATTAAATAGTAAATTATCTTCTTGTTCTTTCACTATCTTGCAGCAAGAGTAGTCCTGACACATCTCCTTTTTACATGTGCTTTTAAGATATTTTTTATCATGTATCCTTGTCTTCTTGCTAAAATATGCAGTGCCGGTATTTTCAGCCTCTCTTCAGTGCAGAGATATTGCTTCACTTGTGTCATTTTCCTCATTCTTACATAAGGCACAGATTCTCAGAGTTAGGTTGATCTTCATCATGCAGAATATGCATGTCAAACTGCAACACTCATTTGGCTGAGAGCTGCCTTCTCTTCTTATTTGAATGTTTTTCCTCCTGCATCTTTGGCTTTGTTTTTCAGTGCTTGGATGCTCGTGAGTATCATGCAGCTCTTGCTACAATTTGTTCCTTTCACACAGGATGTTGGGCTCTTTTGCTGGGTTTGTAGGAAACAGGAGGCAGGTCTATGAGTGAGAGCACTTTTCAACCTCCAGCCGCAGAAGAGCATCCATATTGACAATGACCACTTAATTCTCACTGACTTCATTGTCAGATGTAATTTTTTTCTAGCATTCACTGAAGGTATTTTTGTAGAAATACAGAAGTTATAAGAGTGGAAGAAAAAATATTTTTGAGAGAACTCTACTTTTTGGAATTCATGTTTTATTGAAATTATCAAAATAATAACATCAGAATGGGAAACATCTCTCCTCCCAGCATTTCATGTATGCATTCTCCTTCTAGGCATCTTCAGTCAACTAAATGATTAAGTGAAATAGCATATTCATTATCCTATACTCTTTTTGAAATGGTAATAAATTAAAAAAACATTTTTTAAAAATGTAGCTCAGACAGAAAGAGGGCAATGACACATATCTGACTGTACATTTTATTTTCCTAAAGCAATGGCCAGACAACACACCTTTGTTAGATCTCGTTCTGACTGTAGTAGAAGTAAGAATATACCTTTTTTATACCTCCTGGTTCAGAGAAACACCCAAAGAGTATCTCTGATTTCCTCATAATATAGTGTCCACAAAACATGAAACCATGTCCTACATTAGGATGTACAATTCATTATGCAAGATAAGACAAAGATATATAATTACAAACTGTTCTATTTGATTAATATAGCATCCCCATTGTGCTACCTTTAAATACTCCTCTTTATTGGGACATAAGATCAGACACAGATCAAAGAAATTAATTACAGTGTTACTCCAATTGCCACAGACCCCACAGTATTATAAGAGGAATTTATTTAAACAAATGCTTACTCTAAGGAAAGACCTAGGGGACACAAATCTATGCTTTCTTGGAGGTCTCTCTATGGAATAAGTCAACCTATAGAGTGTCCAGGAAACAAAAACACATTCAGAAATAAACTGGGATTCTTTTAAGAACAATTCACTTAATGAAAACAAGAAGGTTCCTGAGCCATTTAATTTCCATTAACTCTAATTAATCAGAATAGATTTTTCATCATTGCCTAACACATTTTAAAGTTAGGTTTTCCTTTTAAAATCCAATCTATTTACCTCAGATGCCCAGAGGCTGCCAGCTCTCTGTATTCACTCCAGATCTACCATGGCTCTATCCATTGACATATCCCATACATTGGGTTCAGATTGTAACATCCTCCAGTAAATTTCACAAAAACAATTTGCACAGCCTTGCATAGCCCAGGGCCCTCATCATCTATGCATGACCATCTAAGCTAATTTTAACTTGCAGAGTTTCTTGAATACTCTGCAAACCCTTGGTTGCCATGGAAACCCCTGCACCTCCGTGTGCACATATAAAACTTCCACAAAGAAATCCACACGGGGAAATAGTGCCTGTTTTTAGGTTAAATGCTAGTTAGAGGTTGCAAATATTACAGATCTCCACATCACCAGTATCTATGCATTTCAGAAAATGATGTAGTTTTCCCCACAACAGAATGGGTGAAATAGTGCTGGGTGAATGTCCTGCAAATTAGAAAGAAAACCATTCCCTGCTATTGTCAGCCTGGATAACAGAATAAAAGATTTGCAAAATTTCCATTAAAAAATGAACACTTATTGTAAAAGTCATCTTGTCCACCGTTATCATGCTAAGGATAAGCATCAAACAGAATAATGTTGTTTTCACTTGTCCTTGTAAGAAGTGACTTTTCCAAGGCAAACAGGCTGCTGGAATTTTGAAATGATGTCTTAATAATAAGCGCTTCAATAAACATTTCCATACTGATCTGAACAAAAATCATCTGCTGAAATAAAAATGCAAATAGAACCACAAAAAAGCATTACTCAGTGGCCATAAATATGTGTTGTTTCTGGTGGCTTTTTTAGCAAGGCCAGACTAGAGATAAGCAGCAGAGACATACCAGTGAAAAAGAGGAGAGAGAAGGAATGTGAGCCAACAAACATAGGTAGCACTCTTCCAGATGTAGATTATCATGGGGGACCATTTTAGTGTGTGTTTATTCTTTCTGCATTGATTGTATCAAATGGTTAGGTCTGTGTTTTTCCTGCTTTCATTTTTTATTGAAATATATTAAAACATATATTCTAGAATATTACAAGCAGAAAAAATTACTTAACCAATGTAAAGTCACAAAGACTATCTCTTATGTTTCCACTGCACTGGTAATAGATAGTGTTGCTTAAACTGTTTTACCTTTTACCACCCCTCTGCACTTGGCCAACGTTGCAGAGCATTAAATCTAGATTAAAACTGATGCATGTCTGACTTCTGTCCCTGGTATTTTCTGACTGTTTCAGAGACATCATTTAACCCTTCTCTCTTTTATTTCTACATTTATGCATGGGAGACCACATAACCTATTTCCAATGGCTACTTTTGGTATAAAGTAATTGTAAAGCATTGCAATCAGATAAAACAATGTCTACTAAACATTATTGCAATGAATGGCTATGAATATTATGGCTAAATCAAAAAATGAAAAGGTTTTTTTCTTTGTTTTTTATGGTTTTGATCCCAGCTTACATTACTTTGTAATTACTTTGTATTGTATGAATCAGAATGGTTCTAAATCTTTTTTATGTAAAATAAATAAATATCTGTGGTGCAGAACTCACTAGAGTCCATTAAGAAATAACACAAGAGATAATCCTCTATCAATTTCAGAAGATTATCTCTTCCTGATAAGATACTTCTTTATTGATTTCCTGCTTACTGAACTCCCTAGGGTCTTTGCATAAGAGATGCTTACCAGCTTTCAACTAATGGCATTACAGCATCACTTCCACCTTCTCTTTCAACAATAAAATGTAACAGAACAAATCATCTGCGAGGGACCATCTGCTGCAGAATATGGAACTGTTCACCTTTATGTTAATGGACAAAGATCATTACAAATGGAAAACCAAAGCCTTTAACAACTTTTAATATACATCCCACCTGATTTGAAAATGAGCTTACTGCTCTGAAAGTATTTGGTATCCTGCATATGGGATGTGTTTATACAGCTGGTTTTCAGTCCATAGGCTGATGATGACATCAAATGCAGTAAAAACAGAACACACATCAATATCATCATCTCTTTCTTATAATTAAAACCTTAATTCCATTCTCAACCCCACACAGAGATGTAAGAAGAGCATTGTGAGATGTTAAACATATTATGTGTCCTTTTAGAAGTAAGACTTGATTAAAAGTCCTTATCCAGGTCAGTTGCCCTCTTAGCCATAATGCTACAAATCAATCATCTAGCTGAAAATCCACTATGCATAATAAATGTATAAGCTTTATAAAGTTCTTTTTAGAAAAGAAAAGTGACTAACATGCAGAGGCCTGAATCCTGACTTGACAAGGGTCACACTTGATTTCTTTGCTATTAACTTTCCAGTGAAGGAGGGTGACTCAGTAAGTCCTTCGACAAAAGCAGCAATTTATGGCACAATCCCCACAAACTCCATTCAAAACCATGAAGAAATGTTCCAAGTAATGACAAACCATAACAGTATAATTATATGACACGAGATGTATTTAATTTTGATTTTACAGTTGAAAAAACTCAGGAAAACTAGTGTACCAAAGATCGGGCAGTGAAACAACAACAAAACCAATATAGAAGTGCAGAGTCCTGAAGACTACAGTTCAGAAAAATGAAAGTTTCATATTCGCATCACACCCATGTAGGATGTGAAGTTGACTTGTTGAATAATGCTAAGACGATGGAATTTACTACTTTTTTAAAATAAAATGTTAGAGCATTTGGCCTTTGTGCTGAAGACACTGACTTCCTGAATAGTTTGAAAGATTTTTAAAGTGAAAAAACACTGAAGGATATGTCAGGAGATATCCTAGTAG
Source organism: Motacilla alba alba (assembly GCF_015832195.1). Taxonomy (NCBI): domain Eukaryota; kingdom Metazoa; phylum Chordata; class Aves; order Passeriformes; family Motacillidae; genus Motacilla; species Motacilla alba. Next base: position 29,540,626 of record NC_052018.1, read on the forward strand.
CTCATGGACATAAAACACTTTTTAAGGGGTGTGAACATCGTTTTCATCTTTTTTTATGCCTCAGCCTAGATCTGGATTCATGATGCAAAAGTAAAATAACAGGTGAGGTAGAGAAAAGTTCTTTTCCCATAAATTTTTATTTGATCCAAAGGGGTAAAGAATAAAAAGAAATACATGCAGTATTTCCTCTATGACAGCTATTTTATTAACTTCCCTAGTCTTTTTCTTAATGGTTTCATAATTTTTTCTCTGTGGGTCTTGGAATTTGAGGGGGGCGGGGGGGGGGGGGGAATTTGGGGGCTTTGCTTGTTTGTTTGTTTGTTTGTGAGGTGGGTTGTTTTGTTTTGTTTTGTTTTGTTGGAATCACTTTGCAAGAGGATGGAATGGAAGGAAGGAAGATGTCAATGGAAATCATGTTATCATGCTGCATTAACTGTAGCTGCTGTATCGGACAGTTTTTGTTGAACTGGGACAAAAGCAAATCCGTTTGGAGGACATAATCTTTATTTCCTTATCTTGTGACAAACAATTATACTGCTGCCAATGCCAATTTGAATGTTAGCCTACATTTTTGCTCTTAATGTCTTTAGCTATAAGCTCAGCCACTTAGATTCAGGGTACTTTTTCACTGTCTGGGGAGACAATATTGAACCCCCAAACACCTGAGTGATTCTCTGATGCAGAAACAGTTATGTGCCAAATATTATTTAATAACTGCTACCACAGAATGCCATCACAGGGCATCTAAACCTCAGCATTTCAGCCTGCAGCTCTGGTGATGCTCATTCCAAGCAAAGGGGGAAAGTTGGGCTGACTGCTCCAGGGCAGGCAGGGTGTGAAGGAGGGTAAGGCTGCATGATCAGAGCAGACGAGGCAAGCAGCTTCTCATACATCCCAAATGCAGCAACTTCCACATAACCCTTCACTCTACACTAGTAAACTTCCTCTTGCCACATTAGCCCCAAGAGCTCTTGCATGTGCTTTACACACCAGTAATTACAAGGTGTTTCAAGACTCAACATCCAGTCTAGACTGTAGATATTTTTCTCTACAGCCCTCTCTGTTTAGGTCATTAATCACTATGACATTCTCACCCTCTCTAATTCCTCCATTGTCCTTTCCTTTTTATCCTTCTTCATGCAAAAATAAAATTGTTTCTTATTTTCACATTAAATCTTTATTTTGGACGTGTCCAGACACCTCCACTCATGTGTTGCAAATGGTTTTCTCATCTTCTCTCCATCATGCCTGTTTAAGACTTCAGGTCTCAGAAGCAGAAATTGCTCATGGATGTCCAAAACCTAACTGGGGGGATCATCACTACTCTAAAACTGCTGCTAGAAGGGTATTTGTAACAGTGATACATAGAGATTGTAATTGAGTACATTTGTTGGTGATTTGCAAACATTGTACTGAAAAAAACCCCAAGGCAAGAGTGGCAAATCTTAAAACTTATAACAAGTCGCTGAATGATACACTGACACATTACAATATGCAAGAAAAAGAAATTATTGAGATCTTGAACAAACTTACAAGTAAAAATATGACAGATTTCAGTGCTGAGCTATTCAGTTAAAACACATACTGATCTTTCTCCTTAAAAGTTTTGGTAATCTTGTAATAAAAGCTACCTCAAGCAAAACAGCCTACAAAATGTTTGTCTCTGAGAAAACCACTCCTGTCAAGGATAGAAAGGCTGATAAAGTTCAGTTGTGGCTTCTCACAGTGAATACACGCTGTGGACTGAGATGTGAGACAGCGGATTAGATGGATGAAGCAAACACTTTGATGGTTATCGCGTGTACAAGACCAGGGCAGCTCCTTTGTGGCAACTCACAGTTCCTATAGCCTGTATACCTGTTAATGATGTTGTAAGACTGACTAGTCTTTTGCTTCTACAGAAGTGATTTCAAACATTCACTGATGTTTTGCATACATCAAAAGCAAGTGAATGACAGACAGAAGAACACTGAATTATGTCCTCAGAAACTACATGGGTTTAGATTATCTTTAAACACAAGCGTTTGTTCATGTGCTATTGTCTTATACTGCAAACTACATTCTCAGCAGCTATGATGTGTCACAGCCTCACATGATCATAGATGCTTAAAGAGAAATAGATGTCTCTCAATCCACATTTTAACTTTACTTTTTTTCTCTATCTCTTCTACCCAGTCTCACTGTACAGCCTCACTGCCTTGTCCTCATGATTGCCACCTTCCTTCTGTCATGGATTTTGGCCTTCCTGCAGCCTCAATATTGGACTTGACCTGAAAGTATGGGAACACCTGGTATAGGCAGGAGCAGGCAGTCCTACCCAGCAGGCACACCAGCTCTGGGAAAGTAGGTATGTGCTACATGGCCATGGGCTTCTATTGCAAAAAAGGCAGTGTCCACAGACGAGAGAAATTCAACCCTGTGTGAGTAAATATAAAGAGCAGCCTCCTTCACAACAGACATGGGAATGGTATTCAATATTTTTGATTTTTACTGTTTCCATTTTAATTTATGCTGAATGTTAACTATAAAGCTTTCCAGATACTTTCTTTACATTTTCTTTAAACCACCTCAGTTCAACTGTTCTCAGGAATGTTACTTCTTTGTTACCTTCCTCTCCTCTGGCTATTTACTCTTTTTTTTTTCCCTATATTTATCTCTCTGTCCATTAATTATCTTTTTAAAACGTCAGCCTCAGGAACTGAAACATCCTTCTATTTACTTCATGGAAAAGGAATTGAAAATTTTGGAAATAGCAGGGTATTTTCACAGAGTTCCTCTGCTTGTGGATTTATCCTTTTCTCATATGGTTTCTCTCTCTCTTGACTATTTTATTTGTAAAAACTTAAGAAAATAGGAGTTTTTCCTAAGGTGTTTTGCATGATGATGGCATTTGGTGTGCCATCCAGAGTGGCTTATAATGCACTGCTATATGCTCTTCTTGTTGTTGTTTTTGAACAACCCAATCCTTAGAATATAAAGATTGTACTAGACATAACTAAAGGCCTGTCATAGACACTACTCCAATTAAAGGTGATGAAGGTGTGAATAGAGTCCAGCTCATTGCTTACCAGAGTGGGATGGAAACTTTTAGCCACCTGATGATCATGGAATGCATTACTCATAAATACATGGTATGTGATAGGGTGATTGTTTAATGTATGTTGATGGTTGATGCCTTTCATAACATGTGATCAAGTAATTTAGAGGATGCAAGTAGGTGTTGAAAAGGGCAAAGAAAATGTGGATACTGACACTGAGCACCTGTACATTTTGTGTTAATTGGTGAAGGTAGAATTTCCAGCAGCTTTCATTAGCAGTGTTCCTCCAAGCTTCATTGCTGCTTCCCTTCTTATTTCAGTTTCCATGTGGCCCAGAAATAAAGAATTCTTCATCAATAGCAATAAATTAAATAAAACAATAAGAATGGATAAGGTCTTTCCTTATGTGAACAGATGACCACCAAATGCTTTAGTGGAAGGGAATCTGATATAAGAATTCAGAATCTGTTCACTTCCTCCAGGGCTGAGCTCAGTGTTGCAAAACAGCCACTTTTCCATCTCCTGCACACTGCCTCACAGATAACACAACAGCCACACTCCTGGTGGGTTTCAAATTGCTTATTGGATGCAAATTCATAAGATAAGAAGCAAGAAAATAAAGCACAGTTACCACAGGCTGCAGAATACACAGTGCAGCTGTAGGTGGCCATTTTAAGGGAAACCATGGAGTAAAGGCCAGCTGCTGCAGGGTGCAGATGGCAAAGCCCAAGCCAGAGTCCAGGTTGCCTTTGTGGCAGCTGTCACACAATACTCTACAGCTGCTTCCTACTCCAGCTTCTCAGATTACCACTGAATGCATAAATAAATATCTTTGGTATTATGGAAGAAAACTAATTATTTGTTTACAAGATAAGACATGCTTGCCAAGTTGTATTCGGTAAATTATGAAGTCTGTTTTGTCATACTCTGGTTTTGTGGTTACAAAGTAAGTTTTGGTAGCTAAAGAAGAAGTGTTGCACAACAGCGTCGTTAAGCAATCCTGAATTCAGAGTGTACAAATACCGACCAATTCCTGTATACTTTTAGGTAAGTACATACAGTGAAAGAATACCATTAGCTGAAGTTTTCATGCTGTTGCAGGTGTCATAAGTTCATGGGGAAAATGGATCATTACTTCTACCGTGTCAAGAAAACATGGCAAATTAGTGGTTTTATGAAATCATTTCATGCTCAGATCTGCTATAGAGCCAGAAATCCTAGCCTGTACTAATTGCCTGGCTGGTAGAGCACACAGCCCCAGCACTCAGCCCTGGGGTACTCTAACATATTGCTGTTCCCTTTCAGTACAGAAGCAGCATGTTTTGCCCTCATCTCTGTTTTTGTTCCTGTAGCTTTTGGTGAGGTCATTTTAGGGGTAAGGGAGGTAGGAGGTGCACCTCAGGGTGCTAGTTTTTAGGTTGTTCACAACAGGGGCCTCATGTGGGAATTCCATTGCTCTCTTCTAGATCTCATAGCTTAGTTTCCTCGCAAAAAATGAGGTTTTCCATGAGTATATTAAGAATGGGTGAGATGAGGGAAGGTGTGGTGAATAATGAGATCTCATTCTGATATGGAGGTGACCCGTGAGGATCAGATGTGGGTGGAGTTCACAAGGCTGATAATATCCCCAAGTTTCCCAGGATAGACAGAACCCTGACTTGCTCTTAGAGTTTCAGTTTATCCCAGGCCTGGGACCATTCTGTTTTCAGTGCTGTAACAGTCCCTTGGATAAAATCCTGGCTTTACTGAAACCTGCTAACTCTTCCAGTCCTCAGTCCTTTATTGTTTTTTCTCCTACATACATGTGTATACAAAAGAAAGAAATGAGAGATTTTGCTATTCTATGTCTGCCAAGTCACTGAACATATATAATGAGTTTACTTCCCTTTACTCCAACCAAGAACTGAGGCCAAGTGTTCCTTTTTATATAAACTGAACACTGTGACTTTCACAGAAAAATAAAAATGTGGGATTTTTTCCATAATAAATTGGTATTACATTTGTGAAAAATACATTGTACAATCAAAACTCTTTATTCAGAGTTACTTACAGTTACTTCTTTCTGAATGTCAGTATTTGTATTCCATTTGGGGAAGAGAACCATCACAGAAGCAAATAGAAAATATAATATGAATAGTACATTTGCTGTGCTTGAAATCTTTGGGAGTGAGTAGATGCATAAATGTGTTTGGAGAAGGACCTCACCCCTGTATGTGGTTTATATTCACGAATTATAAATGTCTATTACCAGATTCCTAAGAATCCATCTGAGTTTCACACCCCCTGCCCCCACTTTTTTCCTACCTCTCCCAGTGTTCTTTGTACTTTACCTGAATGGGAAGGTGAATACATTACTGTTTTCACAGATCACAATAGTGAAATGTATTTGTTATTCCTCATATTTATTCCCATAGTCTGTCCCTTTAATTAACCAGATGAAGTTACACTTAGTTCAGAAATTCTAAAAAGCCCTGATTGTCAGCTTTATTTTTTTAAAGTATAAAGCCAAGTCTATTGTGAAAAATATATTATGGACTTCTGAAAGTTATTTCTTCCCATTTTAAATAAATATTGAATTAATTTTAAAACCTTAAATATTAAATTATTTTTTAAAAGTAAGAAATATGTTGTATTTTAATAGTCCTAATTCTAGCTCCTGATTTCCATCCACTCACTTAAAATCTGATAAAATACAGAATTTTTTTCAAAGTCAAACCCTTCATTTACACAGTAAGGAAACAGTGTATCAATATTATAAAATCCAGATACTTTATCCTTCTGAAGGCAATATGTCTTTGCGGTGCTCGTTTCACTGTGCACACACTTCAATGCCAGAAAATATTACCATGATAATAGCTGCAAGTATGCAGTAAAATTTAGGCTGTAAAATATGACTGTGTATTACTAAAAAATTAACAAAAACTCTTATGCACTTATCCCTTGTCAGAAATTAAACAATATGATGCAACCCTGCAGGTTATTGGGAGACTGCATTTAATGCCTTTGCTGTCTCAAATAGAGCTTGATACCTGTTCAATCCAGTTTGCCTTTCAGGCATTTCTAGAGATACTTAAAATCTCTGCACATGTATAATGCTTTCTGGCTGAAAATGAAACTATTACCACACTGAGTTTTCAAAACTACTGAAGTTTTAGGCACTCATGTGGCCTGCAGTACTTTGAGGAAAAGTCACACCAGTTGTGAACAGTTCAAGAGGTTTTTTATGAACACTGAGATACACAAAATGTACACACCTGTAACACTCAAAGCATGGAAGTACATGGAAGATAGACTAGAGTCCATATGCTAGTTCCTCTTTGTTTATATTACATATAATTGCATTTAGGATTTTTTGTTAGTAGCACTGCACTCAATTTATAAAATCTTAAAATCAGTGTGATGAGACAGCACAGGCTTATCCTGTGTGGCAACCACACACACACAGACAAACCTGGGCCTCTTAATCTCTTAGTTTATTGGAAGCATAAAGGAACTGATCTTTCAAATTCACAATGTAAAAAAGATCTTCAGAATATGTCAGAAATTCTAATTTTTATGTTTTTCTGAAAACCACCCATCAAACCTTAGAATGTGACGTATTGGTATTGCTGTTACACTGTATTACAATAAGCATAGTTCTGCTATTAAAACCAATTTTTTTCCTTTAAGTACAATATTATTTGTTTTAAAAACATAACTGAGGGAGTTTTATGTTCAAATCTCCTTTTTACTACTGCTTTTGCACAGTGTAATATTCACACAAACAGGATCTGTCCTGATGATTGCCAACCAGTTGACTCTTTTAGCCTGGAGCTGGATCCTCTTTTAACCTTCCAATTCAGTTACACTCTAAAGCTTTCTTTATTATACCAATATTTTACATGTACAACTCATGGCACTGATATTTTCCTCCTTTCCTTTCAAGTGGGATATCACATGATACTGTTGTTATACCACAGTGGTGATCCATTGGAGCTGTATGCCTCTTACCTTTGCTAGAACATTTCTCCCTGCTTCTAGAATTGAGATTTGGTTGGCACTCTGGATCCTACAAAATACTTTCAGGAATGTTTAGGACATTCTGTGACTGGTCAGGGAAAATTCATGCCAAGCACTGCCATGCATACTGATTTCTGACAAACACAACCTTTTATCTGTTAGCTCATTGCAAGCCCTGAGAAGTCACTACAAAGAAGGAGCCCCCGTTGACTGGAGATTTGAACTTTGGAGCCTGTGCAAAGCATGAAGGAACATATTTGTTTTCATACTGAGATGGATGTTCATGTAAATCACAAGGTAAACAAGGAAAAACTGAAAAATGGCTGGTTTATTGGAAAAGAATTGGAGTCATTTCCCACTATTACCAAACTTGTTCTCTGTGAAGCTGGTATTTATAATCTTGATGCTGGCACTCGTAGCAGGCTGTTGGGAGGTTTGAAAGATCTGTTGTCATGTTTGCTCATGTTCCATAATATGTTTTGGATAGATGATTCCCACAGGTTTAATCCATTTTTCTCACTCAAAGAAAGGGTGGGATTACCTGCTTGAGCCAAAAAGGATATTCAGCACAGAGATGTTAGAAAACAAATTATTATTGTGCTGATGATCCTGTTACTGCTGTAATCAAGCTGGCATTACAGTTTTTACCTAAGCCAAGAAGTTGAGATCATTTTCCATAAACTGAGATGAGAAAATTCACAGCACACTTATGTTTCAAAAAAGAGATTTTTTTTTCCCCCAAGTTTGCTTGTTAAGTGTCTAATTTCTAAACTTATCCATAATAATGAGAGATTGATTAATCTCGGTAATAAATTCCGAGACAGTGGGTCTGGGAGCTAGATTTCTTGAAATTGCTGACCAAATTATTACAGAATTTGTAGCTGAAATTTTGAGCATGCCTTATGCAGAGGTAAATTACCATTTTATTTGGCAGTATATTGAAATAAATCTACTGCGCAGAGAAACCTGCCTTCTCATTTAAATAATTATGGACCTACTTTTTTTTTTAAGTGAACCTGATGGCAACAACTGCAGTAACACAAGGCTATCTTTCTGCATAAAGTGACTGGCTGCATTTTAATCAAGAAATTAAAAGAGTTCAGAGGAAAGTGACAAAAGTAATTAGACTCAAGAAAAGACTCCCATGTGAATAAGAATTGAAAAGTTTGAGTTCTAATGGACATAAATAAGAAGAGACATGAAGACTTTTAAGGATAGGATTTTTGCCACCTGCAAGCTGTGGAGATTCTCTCACCTTCCCTACTCTTGAGGATCTTTGTAGGACCCCAGAAACCGGAAAAAAATGTTCAGTCACTTGCCTAACTCTGCTGTGTCAGTCCAAAATTTGCCTAAGTCTATTTAACTAAAAATGTACACACAGTCTGCACCTTTTACCCCACATGATCTGGAAGCACCTTTTTACCCTCTTCATAAATATTTTCCATGCTTTAAAAGTTCACCATTGCAGTTAGGAAGAACCACTGAGACCCCTCAGAAGAGTTTGGCAGAGTCCACAGCTTACATCTAACCTGCCTGAGAAGTGACCACAGCCTTGTAAAAGCTGCTTTCCCCTTCTTCTCCTTCAACTGCACTTGAAGGTGATGCCATTGAGAAAACAGAAACAGAGAAAGAGAGGAGTGAGTCCCAGCTTACTCAGTGTGGAAGGAGCCCGAGAACCCTTCTTCCTGACACGTTGGCATGGGCACTGCTTCCCTCCACCAGGGAAAATCCCCCATTGTTAGTCTCCAGTTGCTGCAGAGTTAGTGGCACGTGGCCTGTAGGTATTTGGGTAAGCATATTGACCTTTCTTATAAGGATTTCATAGTGGGTATGGCAAAGGATGACTGATGATGGATGCACCTGAACATTTCTGCACCATATGTTTCAAGTCTATTGCTCTCCTTGAGAGACAATATGGACATAATTATTTCCTAATTTTTACTGTTAATATAATACTTGCATACTGCAATACTTGCAGTCAGTTGTTATCTTCTGAACTTGCACAAGTCTTCTTTCACTTGGAATATATGAATTTCAGGATATAAACTATATGAAAAACTGAGGCAATAACACTAGAACACTCCTTTAATGTACTATAAAAGTCAAAAAAGGGGCTTTGTTACCCCAAGAGAAAAGACCTTTCTGGCCTAAACTGTTACTTTGGAAATGCCTCAATATGGATATTCCAGTTCAATCATTATATTGGTGCAAACAAAGTAGAGAAACCTTTTTTATATCAGCATTTTTCTTATCTCTTTAAAATATTATGTTCTGTGCAAGACAATGTTTAAGAAAATACAACAGAGAAAAGCAGGTGTGCAAAGATATGTGTATGAAGGAGGTGAGCACAAGTCCTCTTTCCTACACCACCAGCATTTTTAGTTCTTCCACAATGTCCACACTTCCTCTGTCTCTATCAGGCTAGCAGACCTGGCTACCAGGCCACACCACATCATGCACAAATGCACGCACACAAATAGGTGTGGCTGCATGGGTGCGCAGGAAGCAGCCAGTATGAATAGGACAGTTGTGTTGATAGCAGTGGCAGGTTTGTGTGGGTGAGAGCAGACACATTTAGAAATCTAGGACAACAGGAAACAATGGCTCACGAAAGCCATAGGTAAGAGGAGGCAGCTCATCTATGAAGTCATGATTCATTCATGTGACAAAGCCCCATATCAGAACTCAGAGTAATTATTGTTGAGTCATGCAGACAAGGAGAGCAGCTTGGAGCTGGCACAGGTATTGCCAAGAAGTGATACAGCAGCAATCACCTGGGGTGGGGAGAAGGGAGGTGCCGCTTCAAAATCTTGGGCAAGGCCAAAGGCCACATAATGAGATCAAACTACCATTGTTTATTTTAAAAGAAAACATTTTAAATTCTGTCTGGATATGAAGAAAACCTTAAAAATATTACAAGCTACCTGCTTTTTGCTGTGCAGCCTGGTATATTAGCTTCAGTAGGAGTAAGCTGTCCTGCTATGTCTCTCTCTGATACTTGCTTCCAGCTAAAGAGGGAGCAGGTACTGTGGGAATAAGCAGAAGCAGAAGTGAGAAGGCCAGACACAGTTTCATGAACAGCTTGGTCTTCCTCTGGCTCTGGAGAGGCCCTGTCAATTCTGGGCATGATAATCTTCATGCAAAAACCTATCTGCTCACATTTTCTTGCTCTCCTTTGCATGGTGACTTTGCAAAACTATGAAAAGATGATTTATGCATGACATACAAGAGGGCTGGCTATGAGTCACAGTCAAAATGCACAAGTTCATTCAACTGAATGTTCCACACTACACCAGTTATTATTTGAATTCACTGCCTTGGTTGAAAATTCCCCCCCTGCTTTGCACAGCAAACAAATAAAGCACAGAGTTAACTAAGCTACCTAAGTTAGCTGGGAACACAGTCACGTGTCTTTGGAAGACTTGTCCTGACACACTGAGGGATGAAATGAAGTGTGCTTTGGGGAGCTGGCAGCCCTCAGGAGAGTGCAGGATGTCAAGGTGTTCTGTCAGCACTGCCTGATGAACGGAGTATTTCCAGGCATGCCCTGTTCAGCAGAGGCTCAGAGCTGATGCAGTCACAAGGGAGGGAAGTCTCACTCCCAGGCTGGAGGGTGCTGCACTTCCTCCTTGGCCTGTTGCTGCTCTTGTAATGCTCCTGTGTGCCAGGATGGAGTCTGTCACTGTAGTGACAGATTTTTGTGGATCTTCAGCATCTGTTTCTTTCTCTATCAGGAGTGAGACTTTCCTGATGGCTATTTAAACCAAGATTGACAGGCAGCCAGGTTCCTCCTACGTACATTTATTGTGAGGGCTCTCCATTTTCCTCTTTAAAATGCACGGAATTCATAGAAATGCATACACCTTGACACAATCATTTAAGTAAAAAAATGTAATACTCACCAAATATATGACATATTAGAAATAGAAAAGGTTTAGTAAGATTTTTGTCTTGTTAGTGTCTAAGTGATTAAATAAGTTTTTGGGGTAAAAGATTTCAATTATTACTCTGAAAGAAAAATTAAATTTTTCAGTCATTAGCTAAGATAATACTGGTATTGTTATTTTGCAAGTAACTCTGACTTGGTAATCTTGGCTTAGGGAGTTCAAGACTTTGAGAACCTGGAAACGAAAAAAATGCAAAATAAAACAATTCATTAAGAAGTCTTTATGTTTAGCTTTCCTTTCCCATAGAAAGTTTATGCTGCTGGTGGTGGCTTTGGAAATGAGTCTGTTCTTGCAGGAGGCAAAAATATTTGATCTCATATGGAGACAGGGAGCTAAAAGCTGTAAAGCTGAGGGTAGGACAGAAATCCTTTTATTGGCTACTCCAGACTTCTAATCTCTTTTTTCCCTTAATAAATAGAAAAGTCTAATTTGAACATATCAGAAATACCTGAAAATATGTGTATAAGGACTGTGGAAAGATAGATCATTTTTGTTATATTACAGACAATTGATGCAGTTTATTACCTGTATATTGTTTTTCATCTGTGTATATTATCTATGAAAGTGGTGGCTAAGAGAAGTTATGAGGATAAGTTTTTCAATAAACCCTCTCCATTTAAGCTTTATTCAAAACAGTAACTTTTTATATTTTCAGTGTTTGAAATGTGTTTCAAATAAATCTAAATAACATTACTCATGAAAATCTTTCATCTCACTAAATTAATGAAGAGTTTCTGACTTTTAGGTAGCTATTCAAGAATGCGTTCTCTTGTTTTCGTAATCTTTTTTCTGTTGGAAAAGTGGGTGTCATGTGAGTCATTTCTTTTTCAGTTGCATAAGCCAAAAACTTGTGTATGACAGCCGGCCAAATTTACTTCCCAATTAATATATAACATGAATAGCTACTTTCCGTAGTTAAAAAAAAACCCTCTTTGCTATACAGTACATAATATGCACTCAGATAATAAGGGTACCAAAAAATTGTTACCTAGAATGTGCTAAGATATACAGCATTTCACATGTAACCTGAAAAGAGATATACTATCTCAAACATTTAAATAAACAAGGTTTTCAGCCAAGAAAGAGAAGACAAATTATACAAACAACCTTGGCAGAAAATTTTGAATTCTTGTTTTGAGATGAAAGCACTCAAAATGTTACCAGCAGGAAAAAAGTTTCCAGTAAGATGAAACTTCAACAACCTTTTAAAAAATGGAAAATTGGTGCAAGGAAAGAGTCATGGTCCTGAGAGCAGTAATGTGTCTGACTGTCCCTGCCCACCTCCCTGGGTGTCCCTGCCCTGCATGCCATGTCACCCTGGAGCCACCACTCCCTGCTCCCGTGATGCTGTGGCAGAGCTGGTCTCCAGCCCCCCAGCCCTGCCTGGCCTGGCCATGGGTCCTGCTGAGCTGGGCCCCACATCCTGGCCTGGCCAAGGCCATCCCCACGGAGCTGCCCGGGGCTGGGGCTGCCTCAGCTCCCTGCTGCTCCTGGCCAGGCCAGTGGGGTGGCCCTGGCTGCCAGACCCTGCCCTGCCATGCCCCTGGGGACTCCCTGCCCCTCCATCCCCAGAGAACTGCCCCAGGTGCTGGAATAGAATGGCTGCATCACAGAGCTGCTTTCAGTTCTGCAAAAACATACACCTACATTCCTCAGCCAGATTTCTTCACAGTGCCTTTTTTTTTTTTAATCAACAAATTTATGTTTAAAACAGAAGCACATTAGAAAAGCCTGCCTTTCTGAGATAAAGAGCACATACATGCCAGTGCTGGAAAGGCAGAGATTTCCCATCCTTCCTCTCAATCAGAGAGCAGCTGTCAGATTTTGTGGACAATTTCCTGACTATTTCCAATATCAGATACCTTCATAATCTGTGGTTCTTAATGTATTTTTAACTTCCAACAGAAACTTCTAGTAGGTATGTCAATGAATCACAATGTTCAAGCTTGCCTCATGCTTCTAACACAGATTAGAAAGAACTACAGGGAAAAGCTGAAGCAAGTAAAAACTGCAAAACAGAACAACACCTGGTGCCCCAGAAGCAGCCTCAGGAGTGGAAGGATGCCTTCTCACAGTTGCTCTCCATGCTCTGGTCAGTGCCACGCAGCACATCTTCATCCCACAAATTAGCTTCTGACTCCAGCTCAACCTCTTGTCAGTGAGATTCCCTTCTGCAAACCTATTTTCCACCCAGTCAGTGTCCCAGTTGCAAGTCAGTGCAAGATTTTCACATCCTGGGTGCAAGGCACTGCATTTATTTTTGGTGAGCTTCATGAGGTTTCTCTTTATAAGAAACATTCCTTTTCAAGGCAACCCTCTCCTCCAGCACACAGACTGTTCCTCCCACTTTGGTGCTGTCTGCCAACTTGTTGAGGACGTGTTCCACCCTGTCATCCCGGTCATCAATAGACATCAAATTAGAACAATTTTGACACCAGTATCAGTCCTGGGAAACACTAGACACCAACTTGACTACAAACACCATGAGCTCATTTCTGCACCCATGTAACAGTCCACCTGTCTGGAAGAAACCTCCTCAGTTTGTCTGTTAAGATGCTATCAGAGAATGTGGCAAAAATCTTGCTAAAGTCAAGGTCAATGACATCTACTGCTCTCCCATTGTTCACAAGGCCAGCCATTTCATCACAGAAGATACTCATGCTTAACCAGGCAGGGTTTGCTGTTCATAAATCCATTATGGCCATTCACAGTCCCTTTCTGGGCCTTCATGCACTTGGAAATGGCTTCCAAGTTAATTTTCTCTGAAAACTTTCCCAGGAACTGACTTGGGGCCAAGTGTCCTGTAGCTGTCCTGTAGATAGAGCTTCCTTTGTACGCTTATGAAAGTGCCTTTTGCTTGTCTCTGGGAAACTCCCCTAACCATCACTGTGTTCAAAGTTGGTGGAACCTGGTTCTGCAACACAGTTGGCCAGTTCCCTCAGCATGCAGTCTGCACCTATGGATATCTTTACATCCAAAGTGTTTAAGTAGGCCGTAATTAGATCCTCTTTTAGTACAGCAGTGTGCCTCTCCCTCAAACTCAGTCAGTCAGCAGAGACCCAGAGATGTCTGGAGAAATACCTTAGTAAAGACTAAGGTGAAGAAGGGCCTTATTTGTGGTTTTCTTCTCTTTTTCAACTACCCATTCAGCAGTCCGTCTTGCTGACAAAGTACCTACAGAAAATGGTTTTTACATTTCTCACCAGGATTAAATCCAGCTGAGCTTTGGCTTTTCCCTGCATGCCTGGGCAATGCCTCTGCACTCCTCCCATGTAACCTGGCCCCACTGCCATCTCATGTACACTTTAGCCTCAGTGATGTGCTCTGCTTTCAACTACGCTGGCTAGTCATGCTGGCTAGATTCCCTGCTTAAACATATTCAGGAATTTTTGACAAAAACAAAATATTAAATTATTATATACAGTAATAATTGTATATCATATACAATTTTTATTTTATAAAACATGTAGATATTAGCAACAGCTATTTGGAATAGCTTTGATGTGCACAAGCCAAGAATACATCTTCTTTGTCTTCCAGATTCATCAATAACACAATAACAATAATTCTAAAAAAAAAAAAAAAGAAAATACGTGTCTAAAATTTTTCTTCTACCTATATTTCTCATATTTATTTCTTACAACTGAGTATCTAAGAGTCTTTCCTACTTCCTTTGTGTACAGATGTATAGATAAAGTAACATGCCATCAGCTTGTGTAAGTAAAACATGGTAAATCATCCAATAAGTAACACACCTCCACAACAGTCATCTTAACTATTTTATTGACTAATAGAAATTTAAATTGCTTAACTGTTTTATCTTCATTAGTCATCTATTTAATTTTTTCTTGTAAGTCTTTTATTCTAATACATCTTGTATTCTAATACACCTAATGTGTTTTTATATACCTAAAATGTTCTAATACACCATAGTACAGATACAAGAGTTGTGCTCATAAAAGCTATTGAGTCACTGATTGGTAGAATCATGCACATTTTCATGCTTCATTACAACATCATAAGTCAAACACGAATGACATCCTCTCATTTCCTGCTTTGACTGCCATGTAAAATGAAAAAATCATGAAGAAACTTACAAAAAAAAATCCAAAGCATTTTCTTATGAGGATTGGAAAAATCCATAGAAACCAAAATCAAATGAATCATGAGATAACACATAATTATCTTTCAGCTCTCTTATTGTCTGTGTTTATGGCATGAAGGTTTTTCACCCTATGAACTGTAAATCTCTTTAACCCTGCATTCTGCCTTCCATCACCTCCTCACATCTCACAGACTGAGCAGGAGCAGGATGTGTCACTGTGAAAGCTACACAGGTAACATTAAAGTAAGGACAGCAACTGGGAGGATTAATTTTTCGTAAGTGATGTGTGGTGACTCAGTGCTTTTGTTTGGAACTACTCCAGATAGTTTGAGATGAGATTATGACAGGGAAACTGTCTCTCCCATCCAAGTGCCCATGGCCAGACTTGGATTCTGCTTTTGGCTCTGCTGTGTTACATTGACCCTAACCCCAACAATCCTGGAAGTGTAAAGGAAGTGTTTCAGCCTGACCACCCCACTCCCAAGACTGACAGCCATTTATGAATGAGTCAGATGTAATTTCTTTAGAAGATACATAGAATAAGTGGGTTGCAAAATGTTACAAAATCAGGATACTTTCACAATGTAAGCTTGTAGCTGCGAGTCGAGTCTGTACCTGAGCTAAAAGACTCGCGGATGCAGCAGTCTGTCTTCCCAATCCTCTGTGCTTGTATCAAGGCAGGGTCACTGTTGGTCCGCCTAGGGATGCCTCATTGGGACTCCCATTGCAGGTCTTGAGGCATAAATGTAAACTGTTTAGTAAATTGGTAAGTCCAGTCTTTCACCCCTGGATGTGCTTTGGTAAAGATCAAAGACGTATGAAACACAGAGGTAGAAAGGGATTATCATCAGATGCATTAACAGCTGAGTCTTTGAAATCAAAATCTCAAAAAACAAAAAAGAGAATGTATATGTTCATAAGCTGCAGTGGGTATCTGAGACTGAACAATAAAGACAAGATTTTTCCTATATGCTCTTAAGAATTGTATGGAGCAATTATTTCTGGAGTGTTAGGTATGTATTGTATTTATGATTATTGAGGCTACTGAAACTGTAAGGTGTGTTCCCTCACATCTTTTTCTACTTTTTCATACTGATGCCTCCCGGGTCTCATCACTCCCTGTGAACAGAGCTGGGGGACATGAGCCCAAGATGTGGATTCTCCTGGAGGAGCCAAGGACATGCAGGCTCAATGCTACAACTATTTTTCAGACATCATGATCCTAAATAATGCCAAAGTTTACATATGCTTTAGGAAGCAGAGGGTGGATCTGCAGTCATGTTATAAAACTCAGGACAAATATTCATGTATATACGGTCCAGCAGGAATCTGGTTTCCCTGAAAATGTGTGAGGTAGAAGTAAGGTGGATTTCTAGTCTCCTTGTCCTCCTTGCAGGATTAAAACTCCACTTCTTGCAGGTATTGAAGTGGGAACCCTATGTCCATAACTTCCCAGGGTCAGATCAGCAGAGCTTATGCTGGTTGCTCAATGGAGGTTGACAATGGCTCATTGGCACCATGTGCATGTCACCTGGGCAGGAGGTGGTGCAGATGAGAAGCAGATGCCAGGATGTCACACAAAACCCAGGTGCATGGACCCCCAACCTGCACCAGCATATGTTAGGTATTTGGCTCTCTGCTACTCCTTGGTTCCCAAAACCATCCTTGGTTCCTAAAACCCTCATCTGTTTTTCACCTTGGATTCAGTGTGCTTCACTTTGCTCAGAAAGCCAGACATTTCCAGGGAAGGTAGATCCTGCTGCGCCTGTGCAAGACCAAGAACATGCATGAGCAGTAAAGCTGCTGATCCTAGGAAGTGCCAGAATGGTGATGTGCTCAGTTAGCTCATCCAGTTGAAAGACTGAGGATGGTGTGGAGCATCTTGGCTGGGATGGTGCAGTGCCCTATGGCAGTAGAGCCAAGGGCCAAGTTTACCTTGCAGACTGACTTGTACACTGACTGAATGCCTCCAGAGACATAATCTTGATACTCATCAATTATTTATCAGGAAATAAATTTATAAATTATTCCATAAAATCACACTCTTCACTACACAAATTAATTATCAAACAAGAAAGTAAGAATAACCCTAAATCTCGGGCTATTGTTGTTAGGGGGCTGCATAGAGTACTTAAAAGTCTGCTGCAGTTTTGGCTTTGGCCATTCACTAGCACTGTTGAGGTATAGAGGAGGTAGCAGCCAGTCTGAACCCAATGCTGAGTGTGACTACCAGTATTTTCTATATTTCAGACTGTTTAAGCAAGTGATGGACCCAAAACCTGCTCAAAGTCAATTGAAAGATTTCCTTTGCTAGAATTCTAATTCTCTTTGTTTGGAGAATTAAAATCAAGGAGTAGCTAATCCCCACCAATGCTTTTATTTGTCCTGAAGTCTTTGGGCATGTCTGTTTTTACCAGAACAATTCTTAGGACACCTCCAGTTGTTATTTTTTTGTGGACTAAAGTGGGCTTCTCATTACCTAAAACTGTTTGTTTTAGTTAATTGTTGTTGTTGTTAAAGACTACTGTTAGCAGTCTTTCCATCCAAGTCCCAGTCCAGTGTGAAGGTACAGAAGATGTTTACTAGAATCATGTCTTTATCTTACATGAAATATTATTAAAAGTTGCACTAATAAAAGTTCTTCTGTGGCTCTGAGATCTGATTTCTCAGACATCAGTAGTTTTCTTGTCCAGACTATGATTTTTTTTTAATTTTAAAAAATGTGGTTTTGTCATGTTCTTAGTCTTTATTTTCTTGCATAATTTGTCTTCCAGAGAACAATTGGTGACTATGTTTCTAGTATAAACATTTCTCATAAAATTATGTTCTTTCTTCATTGTTTCTTTCCCTTTCACACCCTTCAGATTCTTTATTTTCCCCTCTTCTTGATTTTCTTTTAAAGCATTTTCCTGAAAACATGGCAATACTGCCAAGGGAACCTTTGCTTTTCTTGACGTTGCATTGTACCTCTGATTTGATCTAGTCTCATAAAACAGAGAGAATATTTGTGCTGAAGAGCAGACACCAGCAGAAATATGAATATCAGAACTGGGAATAGAAATATCACCAGAAATCAAATCTTCCTTTAAATACTCTCAGTATGAGGAACAGCACACTGAATGAGGAGAAAAATTCCTATTGTCTAACCATGCTGCAGACTTCCATGAAGTCTTAATAAAGTTTGTTTTTGCCCCCACACCCAAGCTGTTTCAGTTTAGCTTTAAAAATGGAACGTGCTTTCTTACATATTTACATGACTACAGTGCTTAGTTTAGGTCTCAGCTGCAGGCAGATGAGCAATTCTAATGCTACAAGGACAAAAAACATGTATGCAGGCAGGGAAGGTTAAAATTAGATGGGCTGTTTGCTACTTGTCACATGCTGGTTTAGATTGCATAGGCAGCCCCATGTATGCTATACTATAAAAAGATTAGTCAAAGCCAATGAAAGGAAAACATTGAAATCGTAACACACTGGAAAGGAAAAAGAAAAATAACTGTGTACCATTAACAGTCCAAATATTTACCTTCAAGCAATTTTAAAATCTTTTTATTGGTGTTTTGCCCAGTTAATAAAAATTACAAAGTTACAGTATTTAATTACAGGCCAAAAAAATTAAGGAAATAAAATATATTACAGTACAATACTGTAATTGCATTGAATAATTACAGTACAATGCTTCCATAAGGAAGGATAATTAGTTAAAATTAGCATGTGTGACCATCCATATGATCATCCAAACCTATGTTTGAATCACTGTTTCTAATAAAAGTGCAAGACAAACCATGGTCACACACGGCTACATTAAACAGACACAGTAAATCTCTCACAGCACCTGTAGTTTATAGCTCAGAGAATTGGAAGGGATTGGGGCAGAATCTTAATCTGGCAGAATTCTAACTGCTTGATAAGGTTGATTCAATTAGAAAATAATTCCAAATATTAGGAAAAATATTTCACATTCCTATCCTATATATAAAAAATAAAGCAAACAAAAAAGTGTTTTGAGATCATAGTTTTATCTAATTTTCTATCTTTACTGAATTAAAAAGTCTAGCATTATATTGCAAATCTCGCAATATGTGGATTTTATTAGCATTTGATTAACACATTAAAAAATGAAGAGTAACTTCTTTGATTATTGGATGATATTTCAGAAATCAAGTCCTTAATTATCTGTGATAGTTACCTATAAGATTTTTTTAAATTATTAATTTTCACTCCTGCAGGAAAAAATGGTGAGTGAAATGATTTAATGAAAAGTTTTTGCAAAAAGAGTGGGTTTTTGATGTAAAAACCCCTCATGGTTAATTCAGAAATACAGAATCACTTTGCATAAGCATTTTTAAATTATTTAATATCTTGCTAGCTCTTAATTTTCAAAACCATTTTTTCTTTAAGAATGTTTTCTGTATTTTGCTTTCCACAAGGATAAATCAGTTATTTAAAAAAAAACTCTGTCTTACTACATTTAATAATGAGTTACAAGTAAACTTTATTTATGAATTTAATTCTGGCATTTTCTAGTAGGTGGAAATAGCCAAATATTTCTATGTAAAGTTCACATTTAATCAGAATCTATAGTCAAAATAAAGGTCCACTGTACTCAGTGTAGTGAAAATTCAATTTCAAAATTGAATCAGCTCATATTTCAGTAAGTGAACAGATAAATAAATTAGTTTCATGTAAAAACAAAACAAAACTAATAAAGCAGGCTGGGAATTCATTATTGGCTACACCAAATTCCCTCGTAAAGAGTTTTCCATTAATAAAAGTTGAAGGTCTTGCCTGAACAGTTAGAGACTTTAAGGAGAAGACAGAAAAGGAGTCACAGTGAAAAGAAGAAATTGTAAAAGGTCAGATAACTATTGTTTTGAGGAAAAAGAGTTTACTGAATTTGCATCATTTGACAGAAGAGACATGGTTTTTTTCTACGATGCTCAGAGCATGCAGGGAAATGGTAGCAGATTGTTCCCACAACCCTCTTCATACAGATCATGAAGCCAGATCCTTACTCATGGGGACTCTTTGGAGGCTCAGGAGGAAGGTGGGGTCTAAAGATAAATAATGATATCTAACATAGACTTCAATGTGAACTCCTTACATGCTCACTGGTTACTACTACTTAAATGGGCAATGAAAATAGCCTGAAAATATACTCCAAGCCATAAATACATGCAGCATTTTAAAAATTGAAAGTAATAAACTGTTAAAGGCATTAGAATAATAAACAGAGGAATAGTTACTCTGTTTACCAGGGTACAGTGTACTCTTTCTAAAACATCATGCTTTAATAGCAAACAGTTTTAGAAGCTTCAAAAATATCTAAATAAGAAATGGGAAATCTCCAAGATTTAGAAAGGGAAAATGGTAAGAAATTACTTAAGTAGCTATTGACCAACAAACCAATAACACAGTCTTCAACTGCATATATCAGGTTCCCTATTTACAATTCCATTACATAATGTAATCAACATGTCTTAAAATATGTGCATGGTCAAGATTAGCAGATGGCCATCTTTCTCTGCTCAAAAATGTCTTCAAATGCTGGTCTCTGAATAGCAGTTGGCAGGAAAAATATGCAGATGGCTGAAGTAACTTTAATATACACCCATTACTGATACTGAATTATATTAGATAATTACACATCATAATCACTGATGATTAATTACAAATAACAGACATAAAATATGTATGTTTCATATGTTAGTTCTTCAAATGGATTGCTAAGAAATCTGGGCATCGAATAAAAAGATTAGAACCCAAAATAGATATGCTGCTGGCCAAAACAAAACCAAGGAAAAAATCCATAACTAGTCAATACAACAGATATCTCTTGCACTGTAGCCTGAAGGTCAGTCATCTGTGACTCTGATGGCATGTCAAGAAGAATGACTTGCTTCAGCTGAACAGAAGTCTGATCATAATTGAAATATAGCAAGTCTGCATTAAATTTATATCCCTTTTTTCCCTCAGAAACCAGGAGGCAATCTGTATTGTGTACCCACAGGCATAATAAAGAACACAACAATTGAGCATGAATTAGAGAGATGAAATAGCTTTAGGCTACCTATGGTTGGACTACAAATATATAGCAGTGGCTCCTAAAACCATTCAAAACAGTCATGGACATCATTAAATTACAAGTTACATTCTGGACTGGTATATCATCTACAGCACTATGCCAGCACTGCAGAGCAAATAGATGTCTATCCTTTACCTTGGCCTACTGCCCTCCACACCAATGCTAGCTAATGTCAACATCACTGAGGTTCATGGCCTCATCACACGGCCTTTCGAGTCCTCTGAATCCTCCCTCAGGATGCTATTAGTGGTGAGAGAGTTTGCGTGTCCCTGTAATGAAATGGAATTCTTCCCCAAAATTGCTGAATCTACACATAGATCAAACACAGCATCAGCATTGAGGTGATGCTTCAGCTGAAATAATTTCCTGTTTTGATGAGAAGCTCATACTATATCATTGTCCTAGGTTACAATATAAAGATGCATTCTACCCCCATCTTCAAGAGCTGTTGAAACCATGAGGGGCATTGTTTTTCCTTATCTCCTGCTAATGAACCCATCAATGCCTTGTCACATGACTCAGAGATAACTCCCTCCAGGAGCTATTTCTGTTTAATGGGCAATCAAGGACCCACCACATGACTCAGAATGATATCAGCCCAGCAGGGAGGAGCTAAGCATCCCCACCTGGATATAATTTAGGATTTGGGACAGAACAAGCTGTCCTTACTTATTGGTTTCCAGAGGACAAGAGCTACCAGATCTTTTCCACAGGATCACCACTTTAACAAGACCATTTCATCTGGATTGTGACCACCATCCTAACTAGCAGGGTGTCAGGTTGTATTCTGACTCTGTCAGTGGTTTTTTGTTTGAATTATTGCATGTATTTTGTTTTTTCTTTTTTCCTAATAAATTGTATTTCTGACTTGGAGTCTGTCACTGGTTTTGCTTTCAAACTAGAACTTATTATCTACATAGAAATTATCTACATCCTTACTGAAATACATGTTAATAGAGAACAAGGGAAAACATGGGGATTAAAAAAACCCAATGTCTTTCACTAAATTTTTATTAGAGGAAGTTTCAAAAGAATATGCCATGTTTCCTTTTTCAGTAAGGATGTTCCCCTTTCCCTTTAACAAGCAAACATCAATTATACTCATCAAAAAAGGGATCTAATGTGTCTGTACCACCTTGTTTATTGTATCAGTCTGTCAGTGGTGTAGTAATTACTGTAGCATCTGAGTGCAGCATCAGCAAAGACAGCTGTACCCTAGTGTGATGAACAGCACATTGATCACTCACATGAACCTTAGCCCAAGTCCATTTCAAATGTTTACCTACCATCTTCCTGGTCACCAGCCTCAATTATTAATTCTATTTTTGTCACAACAGAAGTGACTTTCTGCAGGCACTGAATTTCTTTCAACAAATAACCCTATCCTGGTCCCATAGGATTCCTGAGTCTGAGTTTGTGACTCTTTTTTCAGTTAAAACTCTGACAAGGTAGAGGAGTGGATCAAGATAGTACACACAGGAGCTGCCAGAAGGAAAAGACAGCTGGGTACTAAGAGCCGTGGTACTTATCTGTCTACTGACAGCATGTTTTTCTTACGGGAAAATGAAGTTTTAGTAATTGTAACATTATCAAACTGTTCTAAAGAGTAATAAAGGTGAAGACTATGCCCTGCTTCAGGTTTAATCATGTTTTGGTTTTGCCGAATTGTAGTTTCTAGGCATACCTATTTTGAAATAATGTGTTTTTAAAGTATTTGGAAAACAGTGAAATATCTTCACTTTCTCAGCTTACCCTGTTTCATAGCCCTTTTTTTTTTTTCTATTATTGTTTTCCATTCCTCATCAGTCCACTCAGAATAAAATTTCCTTGGGAAACTTCACTTGTGAAACATCAGGAAGATTGAATGTACTCAGCTACTCAAGAGAGTAAGATTAAATCATCTTCACTAAGCTGGTGCAACAATAGTTGAGAAATTCATCATTTCAAAACCAGGTGTCTTATTGAACAATTTTACTCTAAATGGTGGATTAATGAGTTTGATATACAATTTCAGTGACTAACTGGACCCATGGCTTGTAATTGTACATGAATGGCACGTTTTTCTGATGTACTTTTGTAATGTTCCAATTTATTCAACTGCCATATAATAGAAAAATAAAACTGGGGGTATGGAGAGGAGAAACTGAAATGGGTATTTAAATCCCTTGGACTGTATTATCATTCTGACATTTTATAACAATGTATAATTGTGAAATCTGAATTTCATTAATGTTACAAGAGTTTTGCAATTTAATTTAATCTTTATAATAGGTGAAGGCAAGGCATGTTACCAAATATATCTAGTTGTCAGTGATTCATATTATGTGGCTTCTCTACATAAAGGAGAGATATAAATTGTGTTTATGGACCTGAAGGACAAATTCCTGTATTTATCTTAAGAATAAAATATACTTGAGGCTATTTGACATCTATAATTGTTTTAAATGGCTCTATATATTTTCTCTTTTTTATTATACCTTTACATAATTTTGCCTCTGAAATTTATAATACATACAGATAGCAGTGATCAAGTGTAATTTTAAAAAAAATTAATTAATCATTAGGAGTTAACCTTAGCCATGCAGAATTTTGAAGCAAGAACTCTATTAGGGAAGTGCATTGATTTAATTGCACTTTTTATACTCTTAGTCAAAATGTCAAAGGTATGCTCTGAATTGTATATTATCTGATGGCTTGATTACTTGCTTGTTAATAACTGTATCACTCATCTGGAAATATTCTTCTGACATTTAGCTTTACTCTGTTTGTTTTTTAAAGTAAGACATGATTTAGCTGAGGCAAAGAAAAGAACATGAAGTAGGAAGCATATGGAATTAATTATTTACTGTGTAAATCTCCATTTACATTTAACTGTGTTAGACCAGATCAGCTGGGGTTTTTAAATCCTACCGGCTATGGATGTGGATGATGGCCTTTTTGGATTCATCTGCCCTCTGCCTGCCCTCTGCACTTGCTCCCACTGCTACTGACCCACTAAGAGACCTCCTCACATTTCCCTCAGAAGTTCCAGCTCAGCACTGACTGTTTGGATAGCCAGGCTAGCAGTTTAGGTCACCACATTGTCCGGACTAAGAAAAAGATGCAGCGCTAATAACGTATTACTGAAGCTGAGACATGCCACTGAAGATGAGAAGTCTTTATGGGAGCTACTGCTGCAGAGCATGGCAATGCCTTACACAGAGGTTTTGGAAAGGATACATATCCACAGTTTAACTTTTATGTAGTCTTCAGGATTTAGTGTGGGCAGGTCATAATCTGGCTAAATTGCACCTTTCAGTGATGATGTTCCCATCCAGACAAAAAATGCTTTGGTCATACAAACCCTGACAATGTTGTGCAAGATCTAGGTGGGAGCTAGCTCTCAATAGAAGAGCAGGGCACAAATCCTAACATGCTCTGAGTTCTGCACTGGATGTTTAACCAGGCTGGATCTAAGTTAGTATCTGCTTTGAGCTGTCTAGGCTTGTTCAGCAAACAGAGAAACTGGCCTGCCGGCCTGCTGACAGCACAAATGAAATTTCAAAGCTGGATTTGGTTGCAACAAATACTTTGTTTGGGGCAATATCTTCAACATAATAATAAGTCTGGAGACGATAAGGGTCTAGGAGATCTTACAGAAGCCTTCCAGTACCTATAGAGAGCCTAAAACAGAGCTAGAGAGGGACTTTGCACAAGGACATGTAATGATAAGACAAGGTGGAATTACTTTAAATTGAAAGACAGTAGGTTTAAACTAGATATTAGGGGAAAATTCTTTACTGCAAGGGTGGTGGGACACTGGAACAGGTTGCCCAGAGAAGTTGTAGATGCCCCATCCCTGGAAGTGTTCAAGGCCAGGTTGAATGGGGCTTTGAGAAGCCTGTTCTAGTGGAAGGTGTCCCTGACCATAGTAGGGGCTTGGAAGCTGATGATCTTTAAGGTCCTTTCCAACCCAAAAAATTCTATATTTCTATAATAATGCAGTTCCATTTTGTACTACAGAGTGGTCTTTCAGCAGTTATTATTGGGCGTGGATAGACAATTTTCCAAAACAATTCCCTGTCAGGTTACAAACACACTGCATTCTATTAATTTCACTGTTTAGTGGTTAAGATTAGCAAATAGAAACTATTTCCAAGGCAATTAGGGGGGAAAAAAGTTATTGTAACATGGTATTTCCTGTCACTGCTACTTGTTCCTGTATGGATGGACATGATACAGGAGAAACATTACACTCATGTCCTTAAAAATCTTATGTCTAATATATTATGTAGCAAATTATAAAAATTAATAAATTGTCCCAAGTAAGTAAATTGAGAGTCGTCCAGCTCTTTAAGTCATACCTCACTTCCCACAAGATCTCAGTAGATCAGGGATTCAAGTTGCACTGCGGTTCATGCCATCCAAGTCCAAGCAGAGAGCTTGGAATTGCCACTGCAGTGTTCCTCACCACAGCACCGTGCCTCAAGATCTGAGAGGTGCAGAACTAATGAGCTGCTTTCCAGTAATGTTTAGACACATCATAGGAAATTATTGCAATTTAAATATTTCCTATTGTTATACTGAACAGTGTGTCAAGCAGACAACAGATGTGCTGATTCTCTTCCTCCAGCAAGCTGAATTAACATTCATCCTTCTCCCATTGCAAGAGACTGGTGCTGCATTACCACAGCCTATTCAGATAATTTAAATGCAGTCAGAGCCAAGATAAGATAAGAAAATGGGAAGAGTCATGTTTCCAGTTGCTGCTTTGCAAATCAGGAAGCAGAATCTCTCATTCAAAAGGGAAAAAAAAAAAAGAAAAAAAAACCCAAAGTGAAAAACAACAAAGCAATTAAAATGAAAAGGGAAAGCTAGAACAGGAACTGCCACATCGCAGAATTAGCCACTGTGACTGTCTGAGTTCAAATGTCAAATTTGCTACTTGAATGGCGTCTCAAAGGTGCTGTATATCATGTAGTAATTTCTGCATAGCTTTCTCCTGCCACCTTCTACCAAGAGCACATGTCAGAAAATTAGGCCCAAGGTTTTATTTAGATAATTATGGGAGGATGTATATTAGGCTGATTATAGACATAATTTAATATATTGCTCTATCTTTTAATCTATACTCAATGCACAAAAGTTTTCATTAAAGAGCTTGGATTAAACTAATCCAACATGGCTAAAATTTGTTGCCAATACTGTGATGCTTGAGGATTTTAAAATATATTTTAGTTGCTGAAAATTTATGTACTTTTTGAATGCATAAAATAAACTTTTCCTGTTAATGGACACTAACCTCCATAGCAGAAGTAATTAAAAATACACTGTGATCATGATCCATGAGAAAACAAATACAACCACTAAAATAGCCCATGAAAAGTGAGAAATTAAGTGGATATATTAATTTCTGTATGTTTTATGTAAGAGTTTAATATACCCTCCTCCAAGTAGTAATGCAAAACTTTCAGAAGACCTTAATCCATATTAAAAGCACACTACATTACTGGAAATGATATCCTATAAAATATAGAGCCATAGAGTCACAAAATTACTTTAGGTCAGAAGAACCTTAAATACTGTCTAGTTCCAACCCCCTTGCCTTTCATGATCATCATAATCAAGTGGTTTGGGTTGGAAGGGACCTTTATGTCCATCTAGTTCCAACTCCTTGCTGCAGACAGGGACATCTTCCACTAGATCAGATTGCTCAAAATTCCATCCTACCTGACCTTGAAGACTTCCAGGGCTGGAGCATCCACAGATGACTGCTGTTTCTTAAGCATGCTAAGAAAAATGTAATTTACATTTTTCAATGGAAAAAACTAATATTTCCAACAGTTTGGATTTATTATTAAGAGTGGGACTCCTAATAATACCATCCCATTGTCAAATGGGAAGTCCAGCAGAGGCAAGGCTGTCTCAGTCCCACATTCATGGGGGACTGTCAACAGTGGGACTGAGCATATACACACGTGCTTCTAGGTATGCATGCACATTTAAGCGTGATAACATAGCATCAGAGGTGAAGAATTATGTAACTGGTGCTTGTGTGTGCATTTCACTGACTTGGGTTCACTATGTGAAATGCCAAGGTGCTCTAGCTGGCACTAATGCCATTTTCACTCTCTCCTTTTCTGGTACCTTTTCTGATCTTTTTCTCCTATTCTTACCTGGTGGTTTTGCTCATGAAGTCATGACAATTTCACCTTCTACTCACAGTATATTTTTGTGGGCTTTTGTGTTACAGATGTAAGCTGGAAGAAGTGACTTCTAAAGGTTCCAAACCCTGGGGGGAAAGGTTAATATAGTAATAGTTTATTTTGATAAAGCCTCAGTATTTTTTAAAGCTCAGTAATGGTAATTTGGAAACCACGCATTTCAGGAAGAAAAGAAAGGGTTTCTGCTTTCCTTTCTCACTATTTCCATATATAACAGGCAGTAAAGAGGCTGAGAGGTACAGCATACATGAGGTATATTTTTCATAGGCATGGAAAAAACCGTAGCACTCAGTCCATTTCCAAGGAGCAGGTATCAGAAAATTAATTGAACTGGTAACAGAGGCAGGAGAGAGGGAACACCCTACAGAAGAATTAAATTTCTGCTAATGATTGCAGGCCATACATATTCAGGTGTCTGTTCTCCTTTGTTTTGTAAACCTTGTGTTCTTGGTCACCTCACTCCAAAGTGAAGACAATCTTACACAGTAGGACACAGAGAGGCCATCAGCTCTGAAGAGAAAGTAACTTATAATCTTCTCCCATTCCCTACCCCTCCTTCCCTCCTTTCTCCCTTTCTTCCTCAGAAGACATTTTTGTTCTGTATCTCAGTGAGGTTCTGACAACTGGCCTCCCCCTCAGAACTTCACTGATAATGCATGCTAAAAGTTATTTAATACTAATTGCAGATTATTTAAGGCATAGAAGCCTGATCCACTGCAGAAGCATCACATCATTAAGGTAAGTGCAGTGATTGGTATCCACACTCTGTGTCTGCATTTGGCTGTAACAAGCAATTCATCTAAGAGAATGTGTTCTCTAACCCTTGGCATCATCGCTCACTGCTCTGTGGAATGCTCTCAGCCAATGTATAGTGAACATTAAAATATGAAACAGTCTAACACTTGGAAACATTCCCCAGTACAACTCAAGCTGACGTGGCAGGGAAGGCACACTGAAGGTCTGTATTCTTTCTTTTTTCACTCCTTCCAGAAATACCACAGTGAAAATGGGATACAAGCAGCAGTGCGGTCATGAAATTTCTGCCATGCTGAAACTTTTGCGGGGGTTTAATCATTGTGTTATCACTGCTCAGAACTGTGCTGCTTTTGCTCTGGAGCTTGGCAAAACAGAATGAAATGAATTGGCCAAGAATTGAGTGTTGGCAATTCAACAATTGGCCCAGCAGTCACAGATGTTTTCAAGGCAGCTCATGTTGTGCTGCTCACCAGCATAGTCAAAACTAGAAATATTCTCCAAACAGTTGTCTTTAATTGGGTTTAAATGGATGGGTTATGGACTGAATGCATATGTATCACCAGATATGAAACTAGCAAGCACAATAATAGAAAAACCCTTCAGAAACTTGGGGGCTACTGTTCTGTGTGAAAGGATTAATGGAATACAGGATGCCTTCAATATCCAGAGACCTGTTATTAGGTTCATGCCAATACTTTGTTCTCTGCTGTTATAAATGCATCGTAATAATGCATAATAATAAATGCATCATAATAAATGCATCATAAATGATGTGTCATGCCAACCCTGATTTTAGGCGACCCAAAGAACCATCTGCTGCCTTGATTGCAGACGCCTTGTCCTGACATGTGCCAGCAGGACAAGTGGCAGCATAATGGTGCTCAGAGTACCGTGATGGAATGTGATCCTGGATGACTGACAACAAACTGGGTCTGTTTGCTTTCTTGTTTGGATACTGAGCATGATTTCCCCTTCACAATATCTTTGTGAACAAAGAAACAGCTTTGCAGCCACCAAATACTTAAAGCTGTCAAAGGTGTATTGTCTGTCTCAGCAAAGATGATAAGGAACACCTGTATGTATTTTAATTCCCCATCTTATCAGTAACATCTTGAAACACATTCAATGATCTTGAAGTTCACTGGAGCACTTGCCTTGTATTTAAATACAGCATTTTTGCAGGCATCCGATGTGAGTGAAATAGCTGTCTGACTGTGGTGAAAAATGAAAACATTGCATAAAACTTTGTCACATCCTGATTTTGCATTACTTTGACTTTATTCTTAGAAGAATATCACTAGTATTGGAGAAATAAATCCTGTTGCACATGAACCTGATAGGGGAAAATAGGGTTTTGTAAAGTATAATGTAATTCCCTGCTTGCAGTACACAGCCATAACTGAAAAATAATTACTTTTATTTAAAAAAGGAATACATTGTGCTAGCTGAACCTCTGAGACAGTCAACTTCTGCCTATAGTAAAATTCTGGAATAGAATTGTTTTCCACAGGAAAGAAACTGGAAAGTTGATTATTAATTATCTGTACATTATCTTTCAAAAATACATATGAATGTAAGGACAGGGTCCCAGCAGGAAGAGCAGTGTTTTAAATCCTTTTCAATGGGCTAAAACTTCATAAATACTGTGATGTTCAGACATAAACATGGAGAAAAGATCTTCCTGAAGAAAGGAAGCCATCCACCTGTGCAAGCAAAACGTTCCCATCTCTTGTAATATACTGCATTCAATCACTGTCTGCTGCTAGGCTGAAGGGTTTTCCCATCACTACAAGCAGAATTAATAGCATGAACAAGGAATAAAGGCTGAGCAGAACTGGCCTGTAGCATGGGAAAAACATCCTCTGAGCACTGCTGCAGAAGTAAGGGATTGTATGACAAAACCCACCCATAAATTTCACATTCTTTGTGCAAAAGAAATACAGGCAGACCAATCATACCCTCACTAATGATCACTTTCCCCTTCTCCCTCGAACTCACTTTCATCCTTCCTTGCCCAAAGTGAGGAAAAGGTAATTTGAACTAAGAATGACCCAATCAGCCAGTATGGGGGGTTGCATGAAAGGGACTGGCATGTGATGTACCTGTGCACACGTGCCAGTTTTGAACATGTACCCATCATTACATGAGGCTCATTGCTCACAGCGCAGTACAGCCCGTGGCCCGAGCCAGGTTGCCAAGGCTCTATGGGGTTTCTAAAGGCAGATCTATCGTCAGCAGTCCTGAGGGTGACACATTCATGTTGACTCAGAGCACAGCGCATTAGTCCCATCAATACTAGCTCACAGCTCTCTGCACCACGCAGCAATAAGTAGTACTGCTGTACCTATTGATTGTTTCATGCTTTGCATCCTCTTTACCCAATTCTTGCACTCGTGTCTAGCTATCTCAACACCATGATAAGCCACTCAGTGTACAGACTGAATACTGGACAATTCAGTGTTGCACTTTTAAAATGAATTTAAAAGAATTAAAATGTTTTCTTTCATGCTGTTGTCCAAAGTTGTATCTCAGGGTCATTTTGCCTTGTAGCTAAGTAGTTGCATGGTATTAGTCCTAGCTCCCTATACCAGTGCACAGGATGGATGCACAACAACTTGTGTAAAACACCATTTTGATCTGACTTTAGCAACAGTTAATTTGATTTAGGGGTGACAGGATAAGCTCCTTCGGCGTTTGGTTTGTGGACACAGTGGTAAAGTACCTTTGCAGGCATTCAGGAAAAGCTCTGTTAATTCAGACTATTCTCTGAGATGTTAATGGCAGCTTGCTTTGGATTTGTACCAGCTGTAAAGACAGACACCTGCTTCTGCCTCTGTTGCTCTGGATAGGGAGTGGGATGGGGAGAGCCAAGTTATTGCCCATTTCAGCTCCACCTGCTATGATGAAAATATAAAGATTAGACCCAATGTACAGGCGACCACAAACAGACAGAAAACCAATTACTCTTGCTGTCTTGACCAGACAGTAGTAAAAGGCATTATCTTGATTGGAACTCTTTTGTTTACCTGAATAAATATACTCTTTTTTTCCATAGCAACACTTCAATAATCCAAAAGATCTGGCAGTTAAAAAAACCTGAGTAAGTTTCACTTGCTTTGTAGCTGTCTCAGCTTATGGGTCTCCTGTTTTCCAGCCTACTTTTTATACATCTAAGAGCAGCAATGCAGCATTTCAAATCCCAGACAATGTGAGACTTATAACAAAATAATAAGAAAAAAATATTTTATAGCAGACATGGTAGATGACAAGGACTTTTCTTTCATTTTATTAGTGAGTTGCAAAATTTATTTTGTGCCAGAACTGGCTGAAGTAATACAGAAGCATAAAATTGAACAATAACCTGAAAAACACATTTTATTTTTCTGTAAGTGGCAGTATTTGTATGACTTTTGGTTGTGAGTAGAATTTGTGATACTTTCACCCATCCTTCTTTATAAAAAGAGTATTACATCTTTCCACTTTGGCAGATACCTGAACCAGCCTGAACCTCATTCATGAGGCAGCTGAAGAGAAAAACAAATAAATGTTCTTCTGTTGGAGATACAAAGTGGTCTAACCTAGACGCATCATATCACTTTTCTCCAGGGCAATCAAAACCTAAAACACTTTCAGATTCAGTGGAGATGAGATGGCTTCAATGGTTAGTGAAATTTGGAAGCAGACTGACTGTAATAATAATAAAAGTATTTGCCCTCAGATGCAACTTTCTTTTCACCTTGGAATGACATTTAATGCTATGCAAGGACCAGAAACCTTCAGCATATTATTTCTCATATATTAACTTGGAAAACCACAGTATTTTATTGCAGAAGCCCTTTATTTCCACTGACTCTGTTCAAATGCTCGCCTGCTATTATAAAAACAAGATGTCTCTTTGGACTTTGTGTTTCAGGATGGCATTTCACCTGTGTATTTCCATTTTCATACCTTTCAAATTATTATGATCATTAGGATCTTAAAACCTCAGCATTTCAGAAGTTCTTCTCTAAGCAATTGTTTCTCTTTCAAGACAGTATTTTTTAATCCAAAATATAGGTACAGCTGTGGTAGATTTAAACAAATTATCTGACAGTATTGAAATTGTGCAGTGTGATTCAAATTTTGCAAGGATGCATTTTTTAACAGTTGAGGTTGTAAACTTAACAGAAGCTTTGGAAAGAATCAATGAAAAGACCATCAGGATATCTTACTGATATTCATATTCTTACTAAATATGAAATACAACAGTTTAAATAAATAATAACACACAGTTGTTTGTATTACTACTAACCTCCTACTAATATATTCAAAACCAAAATTATCATAGATTTGAGGTTATCTACATTACATACTTTTGTACTCCCATGCCTTAGAAACTTCATTGTTGACTGACACCAAACACGAACACAAAGGTTTTAAAACATCTCTGCTAACAGATGTGCATTTTCAGGAAATTGAGTAACTAAATGGGACTTATGTTTTAATTCACCTTCAAATCTCAACAAAGTCTTTTTTTTCTCTATTCTTGGGTTTTGTTTGGTTTTTTTGGGGTGGCATTTTTGCGTTTTTTGGAGGTTTTTTTTTATTTTGTTTGGTTGGGTTTTTTTTAATGTGATTGCAATCACAGTGGTGGGGATTTCTTGTGCCAGTCCTATAACAAACCAGTACAGGACTCATGCTCTTTAAGCTCTGGCCTCAGGGCATATGTGACTGTTTATGTCCTTGACAAACACAAAAGAGCAAAGGAGTGAGCAAAACAGGGTTGAATCCCAAAAGGTCTTTCTTCTCTTTCCTTCCATCTTGTCACACCACACTTCTCCATCTCTCTCTCTCCTCTTTTCAAGCTTATTATGAGAGCTGAGTGCTCATTTGAACCATCAGTCACATGCTGTAGAATAAATCCATATGGATTTATTGTATTGCTGTGCTTCCCAGCTCTCAGAAGGATATACCCTCATTGTAAAAAGAAGTACATCTTATACTACATAATGAAACAGAAGATTGGGAAAGACACTTTACACAAAAGACAATGATAAATAGCAACATAGAAAGTGGGGGAAAAGCATCTAGTTGAATATTTTAACTGTTGTTGTTTTTAGGTTTGGTCTCAACAATTTTCATTTGTATTTCAGAAGCAAAATCAAAAAATACATTAATTAATCTTAGAAATTATATCCAAATGGTGCAAAAAAATTCTGCAGAAAGAAAGCATAGCTCCAGAGAAACTAGGTAAATTAAACTACCCCGACCTCAGAAAAATGCAGGCAAATAACACAAGAGAGAAAATACACCAAAATATCGTGTCGTTGGTATTGGATATAAAATTGTTTGCGGAAATCTCATTTGATATTGCCAAAACACAAATCAAAAAGTTGTGAGACATTTGACTGGAATACTCAGACTGACCCATCAGTACATGCAGCGGTCTTGCTCCACCTGGCACCAGCCAGGTTATACTTCAAGTACTGTGTTTTCCTCAATATAAATTCTACAGAATATTAGAATTAATTCAGAAACCAAGTGAAGTTACCTTACAGGAAGAGCTGGTAATCCTAAACTTGTGAAGCTTAATATGCTAAACAGAGATTTCTGGTGGAAACATCAGTGTATGGTGCTATTCAGGGAAGCAGGCTGCCCCAAGAAGTCGTGAAACCACCACCCCTGGAAGTGTTCAAAAGATGTGTAGATGTGGCACTTGGGGACACGGTTTAGTAGTGAACATGGCAGTCCTGGGTTAACAGTTGGACTCGATGATTTTAGAGGCTTTTTCCAACCTTGACAATTCTATGATTCCATGATCTAGGGTACTCAATGCACAGCATAAGAGAACTGTTAATGTTAAGTGTTTTACCCTAGATAAAGCAAAGAGTGATTTCAGTATAAGAAAATACTTAGCATTCAGGTATGATCTGCTGGGCTATGGAATATCCTTCCAACAGCCAGGGCAGAAGGCCCCAAGGCAGAAATCACTTGACACATGACCTGACCACTGCTGTGTGTTAGCAGGACCAAGCCCTGGGCATCACTGAGAGGAGGACGAAATTTCAGTGTGGGTGCAGCTGTGGCCAGAGACACAAGGTCCCAGCCCTCCCACGACAGGGCAAGGGAACAACTTGGAGAAAACTATTTTCAGAGACTCCACAGAAGAGTCCACCCAATACCCTGCAAACAAGGCACTTTCGATCTCATCTGCCTAGGAGAACTTGCTCAAACAGTACTGCTGCTGCACTGGTGAAAGAGTGATTAGTTTCTACTACTGCATTCCCAAAAGGGGCAAGAAATGAAATTGTTACATGTTGGATTATTAAGTATTACTGCATTGAGATATTTAGGTTTGATACATGGGAACTTGCTAAAGAGCAATGACAGTAAATGCAAATTTATTTCTGGTAACTTCTTTTGGCATTAGAGTTTTTAAACAAATCTTCAAGTAGATTACTTTCTTAAATCCTAGCCAAAGGACTCAGAATGGTTTTTTTACATCTCCTTCCCTCATTCTCCTTCCCTTCTGCCTTTCATTTGATGAACACTAATATCAAATGAAAGCACATATGCTGTGCCCTTGACGCTTGCAGTTCTTTCTTATGTAAAGAAAAGCAAACCCAAATGCAGTTTTCTCTGCAGAATCTCTGTCTTTCTCAGCATTTCTAACTGACTATTGGTGCTTTGTTCCAACATCCTATGGACTATATTTCTTCCATATCCTTGTTTCTTCTTTTTTTTTTTTTTTGGAAGGGTAATTAACATGCTGTATTTTAAATCCTGGTTTTTTTCCTGCGAGCCTGCATTGCAGTCTTCTAGTGGGTTCTCTGCTTCCCTTTTTTCCTTTTGAATGTGCTTCCACCTTTGGATCATCACCTCTACAACTACAACTTCACAATTGATCAATTGATGTCCTTGCATTAATTCTGTTCCCATCTTTACTTGCACACTTCCAACACCTAACCTGTGTCCATTCATTTAATCCCTTCTTCCAGCCACTTTAGAGGTCCCTTATTTAAAGTCAGGGCATCTAAACTGAAACTCCTGTGGCTGTGTCTGAAACCACTGACAACAGCAATGGTATGAAGGTTTCTCTGTATCACTGTTAGCATGCTGTGTGTCAAAAAAGCCAGTTCCTTGTTTTTGCATCAACCTAATACCATGCAAGCTGAAGGTAGCTATAGCACTGAGTTCCCAATCTTGAGCAGCCTTTAGAGAACCTCTGCTGATAAGAGGAAGCTGACCTTTTAAATTCTATTGCTGTATTTTTATATCTCTCATTTATTCTCCATACACAATTTTTAATTTTCCCCCATTTGCTTTGCAATTCCCAAACAAACAAAAAATTATCACTGTTTATCATATGAGGAAAAGTAGCTCTTAACCAATCTTCCGTAAATCCTATAAGTATTGTATTCATTTATTAAGTAATAAAGTTCAAAAGCTACTTTAGATTGTTTTGACCACATTATTTAAAGCAAAAAAAATTTAAGTAAAACATTTTTTATTTTAGTAACATACTAGCTTAATTATGATTTCGTAATTATATATTCTAATTAGAACTTTGAAATCCCTTGCAGTACACAGAAGCATTTTTTCATTCACTGTTTTCAACACATTTATCAAAATAGTCTTGAAATGTAATTAGTTTCTATGTTTTCTTATGATTAAAGCCATTGCAGAGGATGTTTCACACAAATCTGTTTTCTGAAAATGAACGTGCTTAGTGCTGTGTATCCTATATCTGGATATTTATTTAGGGCACACAGCCAAATATGGCAGTTGTCTAGAATTGTGTTTTTATTGAGCAATCAGTTGAAGGTTCATTCAGCATTTTTCCGTATTTTGACAGCTAACAAGCACAATCAACAGTTGCTTCTCTGACAAGAATCATTCCTCCACTCATACTTACCCAGTTTTAAATCCTAGACACAGTAATACATGAACCATCCCTGTGATACAATGTTCCCTCCAAATCTGGCAATCTTTATCATCCTACTCTACACCCTCTGTTTTCTCCTCTGGCAATTTTTCTGAGATTCAAGCTTTCTCTTTGTCCACCTATACAAACTTCTCAGAAAAACTGTTTATTCACTCCACACTCTTCTTGAATGGCCTCCTGATACACACTTGTGCACAGTTACCAAGCTTCCTTGCCAGAGTATCTATTGTGGGCTTTTTTCCAGGAATCAGGATTGAGCCTCACAGAATATTCCCAGACTGGTGGTTCCACTCGGCTTTACTAGCCCATTATTTCCACAGTGTGCCTGTCTCTACTACACACAGGAGCAGTGCAGGAAGAGCCCCAGGTTATCACTGGCTCTGCAACTGGAAGCTGTGCAGTTGATTTCCTGTGGCTTTGCATTTGGGTTCCCAATTCTGCTTCTCAGTTCAGCTGCTGGTGGCTCCACAGCTTTTGTTTCAGAGTCTGCATGAATTTGATGCTAGCTAGAGGAAACAGACCCGTATTAGTGATGCATTGAACCTGACAGACATATCCATAAATCAATAACCTATTTTTTAACAAAATCCTGGACTAGAAAAAATGCTCAGCCCAGCCATATGAACTAAGGATTTAAACTCATTTCACACGGAAAAGGCAGCTTCATCAGAACTCAAATTGCAGAAGTGGTTTCTAGAGTCTCCTACATCATACCTAAGCAATCAATTACTTCCAGGCTTCCCTATGTTAGTTATTAGTGAGAGTAATCCATAAATTCATGATAGCTATCTCTAATAAGCAATGCTCATAAGTGCATCCAGGCTTGACAGGACACCCTTTTTGTGGCAGCTCTTATGTACAGCATCCAAACTTTAGAAATCTCCTGAAAACAAAGACAGCTTTGGACTGAGGGAGCTGCTGTTCGCCAAGGTTGTCTTCATTCAGGGCTGTCAGATCATCCTTCTTTACATGGACAAACAGGGAGACAGCAGAAAGCACATGGGATATGTGTGGGATGTCGGTGGACCCCATCCGTGGTACTCACTGCCACACGCAAAAGAGGGACAAGGTTGGCAGCTGGGCTGATTGATGATACACCTTTACAAGGGGATTTTTGTGAGGGACGAAATTAGATTTCTCTAATGGCAGTTCTGCCATTTATAGGAGCAAGCTGCCAGTTTTCTGCTCATAGAAGTGGACAATACAGTTACCAAGAAATGCTTCCTCCATCTAACGGGAAAGAAGCCTGCAAGATATATTCTCCTAATAGCAGAAGTCCAGCCAAGGTTGAGGAGAGATAAAATAACAAAAAAATTACAAGCCAGACAAGAATTTATCTGTGCAGATACATAAAAGCCCATCCAAACTGCCAGGCCGGCTTCTGGACTACTCAGCAATCAGAACATCTTCAATAAAATCTGGCTTTTGAGATCTACAGGAATTATCTGGTGCTGAGCATCTTTTAGTACAAAGCTGCTGAATTTCTGAGGCAGGTCTGAGGTGTGTTTAGGCCTGGTGAGACCTTGTGTCAGCCATGCAGAACTACTCCAGTATTTTTTTGGTTGCTGGAACTGACTCTGTGGGACCACAAAGCAGTTACTAAAGCCTATCCCAAAATAACCAAGGAGAAAACCAAAAAATGGCAGCCACTGATAATTTCAAAACAGCCTTTTTAAAAAGCCTTGAGATATTCACATGCTCCTGATAAAACAGATGCAAGTTTCATTTAAATCATTAACCTCCCACTAACTGAAATCTTTTTCACAAAAATTAAATTTCCAAATACCATGGGTTCAGCCTGTAATAAATTTCTGCCAGCAGTACTATCTCAGTCACATTTAACAGAAACAAAAGGTGCTGAGAACTCACAAGGATGTCTCACAAAGCTGGTTTTGATACTTCATGGCAATCAACTTCTTATCCCTCTGTCATTTGTCCCAGCCCAGCATCAATCTGGCTCCCTGCCTTCACAGTCAATTTCCTGTTTGCATGTCTGGATGCTAAATCAATTGGTGACAAAAATATTGAAAGAATTCTATGCAAACACTAACATAAAATTTACATTGCTGCCACTTGACTGGACTGAAAGACCCCTCTAATTAAAAGCAAATTGCCTGCATTCCAATTCCTCTCTCTGCAAAACAGCTACAGGGTTAGGCATTGAGAAAGCAGCACACACTGGGAGTCTGAAAAACTATTTTAATACAATTTTTCTTTATACCCAAGGGTTTGTTTTTTTCAGATAAAGGCAGGCACATACAAGGGGAAGAAGAATATGATTTTTCTTCAGACAATCATTCTGTTTGTAATAGTTCTCTGAACAAACTAATTTTCAAGCTACATGTTTCATTGTTAATGAGACAGTAGTACCTAGCATCCCTCCTCCTCAATGTTAAACACTACCAGTTTTATTAGTGCCGTTTACAGCCGATTTACTTCTATTTTGGTATCACATACTGATAAAAAGTCTTCCTACAGAAAAGAGAACTTTTTCTCAATAAAGGCTCATTACCTCCAGTCCTGCACCCGCTGCAGGTGCCCCACAGCCCGGCCCGCCCCGCCGCTGCCCCCCACCCCCCGAGGAGCCTTTTCCCCGCGGGCTGCTCTCTGCTCCGTGCCCAGGCCGGGTCAGCGGGCACCGGGAAGGCAGCGCCGGCGGCCGCGGCAGAAGGCAGGCCTCCCCCGCTCACAGCGTGCGCCACGAAGGGGTCTCTGGGGAGCGGGCCGCGGGGGGAAAGCATCGAGGGCTAAGCCCTGGGTGGGTCGCGTCCCTCCCGCCCCGGGGGTCTCCCGGCCCGGCGGAGCCGCCCCAACCGGCCCCGCGGAGCCGCGGGAGGGGCCCGAGCCGCGGCCCGGCCCGGCGGGGCGGCAGGGGGAGCACGAGCGCGAGCCGGGCGCACCGCGGGGACAGCGGGGGCTCCCGCTGCCAGCAGCGGCCGCCGCGGGAGCCGCACGGGAGACTCCTTGGAGCCGGAGCGAGGCGGCGCGGAAATCCCGGCGCGGGAGCCGAGGATGCGGCCGCTACCACCGGCCTCTGCTTAGCCGCCGGCGCAGCCTTCCCGGCGGCAGCTCCGGCACCAGCCGCCCCTCGGCGCCGGGCAGCAGGAAGCGGCGCTCGGCCGGCTCCCAGCGCCCCCCCTCCCTCCCCGCCCAGCGCAGAGCGGGCGCCGGCGGCACGGGCCGTCGCGGGAGCAGCAAGCGCTGGCGTCGGATGCCTGCGCTACGCCATCCCGGTGCTGCCGCGGCCTGGACTCCGCGGGGAGCACGGACGATCGGCGGGCAGCGGCGGCCGCTCCTTTGTGTCCCAGGTCGGTGCCGGGGAGCGGCGAGGGGGTGCAGGGTGGTCGGGCAGAGCGGCGGGACCGTGTCCGTCCCCTCCCGGAGGGCTGGGGCAGGCAGGCACTCCTCCGTGGCCGGCCTGTCTCCGGGGCCGCGGGCATGGCGGGCGGGGGAATTGTTTGTGCCGGTCGGACCCCCGGCTCCCCGGCAGGAAAACTCGGGGAGCCTTTCCGCAGCCCGACCGGGTGGGCGGCGAGGTGGGGCGGGGGCTCGACCGCCTCCGCCGCGGGGCAGGGGGCTCCTTGCGAGCCTCCGCTCGGGGGGCGGCTCGTGGCCGGAGAAGTTTCTGCCCAGGCAGCGTTTCGCCGCCGCTGTTGATTGTTTATCGCTCCGAGGCGGCGCCGAAAATAGGTCAGAAATAATGTCTCGCTCGTTCCCGCCGCGAAGTGTCCGAGGGCCGGCCGTGGTAGTAGGAACTGCTGGAGGCGATGGTGCCTTTCCCCTCCTTCCTTTCCTGGGAAATACGGGACCCTTACAGGGTTTGAAGCAGAGTTGAGGGGGCGAGGAGGGGGCGTTATTTATTTATTTATTCATTTATTTATTTTAAATGTCGGTTTCTGCGTGCAGTGTGGAAAGTTGCTGGCCGGGCGTTAGGAATAACTCCCAGCTATTTCCTGGTGCGCGGAGGGCGGCACTGGCGGCTCCCGCCCTCCCGGTCCGAGCGGGAACAGCCCGTTCCCCTCGGAGCGCCGGCAGCGCGGGGCAGGGCGGGGGGCGGCGGTGCCGTGCCTTCCGCAGATGCTCGTCACCCCCGTTACTGTCCCTAGGATCTCGTCAGGGCTCAGTTAACCTCGGGGCGCGCTCGGCAGGATTTGCATGATCAGTAAGCGCTCTGGTGGAAATAATGTTCGTTTCTTGTATTATTTTAAGCAAAAATTCGAACAGAACCGATTTGAAAGCTCTATTTGATAATTATGCTTTGCAAACATACTGCTTGGAAGAGAAGTTGCATAGCATAACAGATTTTAAAAACTGTAATTGGGGGATTTACAATCATGTTGATACTATAACCAAGGAGATATTTGTGCTGATGTGTTCAAGCCCACTTCCCCTTTCCCCTGGTTGCAGAGAATTTTGCTGACTGAAACGTAAATAAGCTACTGTTTGATACCGTACATTTTATCGAGTGGTCATAAATGCCTATTTTGTTTTACTGGGTTTACTTTTTTTTTTTTTTTCTTTTTTAAGTGGTTCTTTGAACTTGCTTAATGTCTTCTAAATAGGCAAAGCCTGAGGTAAAATCTACACGCACCACCTTTTGGCTTGCTTGACTGATAGCAAGTAGCAAATGCTGCAGAATCTTTATTAGTCTGGAAGGGAAGGCGTTACATTTTCATCCATTAAACAACTCCAACTTAGCAGTTTGATTGTGAAGATAAAATTGCTTGGCCCTTGCTAAGGGATAAATAGCACAGCCCAAACCCGCTTCAATAAATCTGGTTTGCTGGAACATTACTGCTTTTTTATAATGAAAGAATTCTGGATTTGTGGAGGAATAAATTAGGTACTCCAGCATAGTTTTTATTATTCTGTGCAACAGTTCATTCCCATTAGAGCTGAATTGTTTTGTAGGAAGTGGACAATAATCTGGGCTCTGGCTGTATCTTTGCAAGTACTTTAAATGAATGAAGCACAGAGTTGTAATCTCGTTCGTTTCTTCCATATGACTGTACCAGTAGTCACAGTCTGAGTACCTGCATTTGGAACGTCAGAGCACAGCTATAAATCTTAGTCTGCATTTTCCTTGGGTGGACCAATTGTTTTCTTTTTTCCCCTTGCAAGGGGCATAAGTCAATTCTTAAGCTTGCCTTTGGCAATTGATAAAAGTCAGAGAATACAATTTGAACTCATTCTTTGGATTGGTTTAAATATCTCTTGTGTGAAATACAATCCTACACTACTGGTGAGAGTTGACTGGTATGTGAAAATACTGGTTTTGGACTTAAATTAGCCCTTTATTAATAAAACTGATTTGTTACCTTCAATTCAAAATATGGTCAATTTGACTGGCCTGTAAAAGGTTTGGCATGAATAGTAATCAGTAATAGTAAAGTGCACACAGCAACCAAAATCTGTCTTCAAAACTGTGATTTTGAAAATGTGCCAGACAAACCAACACAGTTGTTGATT
Source organism: Motacilla alba alba (assembly GCF_015832195.1). NCBI lineage: Eukaryota > Metazoa > Chordata > Aves > Passeriformes > Motacillidae > Motacilla > Motacilla alba. The sequence continues at coordinate 29,582,152 of NC_052018.1, forward strand.
CAATTTGATTCCATTGCAATATAATTTACTTTTGTTTTGAGTTAGTTAAAACCTCAAAAATAACATATTGGGCTCTGTTCAGATTTCAGAAGAGCTAAACCCTTGCATCTCTTCTGAAACCCCAGTGATGGATGTGACGCTGTTACCTGACACTGCAATATTGTGGTTTTAACATTTCCCTTGGCAGAACATGGGTTTCAAAGATCAGTTCCAGGACTGTCTCTGGTGCTTTTTTCTCACAAATATAGAATTAGTGAATTCAGTTCCCAAGCAGTGAGAGATCCGTTGCTCACTCTGACATTCCTTGTTGACTTTGCTAGTCAGTTATCTGCTGAGAAAGTTCTAGTGGACTTGGTTGTGGTTTTGAGATATGATAAGCGCTTTTTGACAGGATGTTTCTATCAGTATCTCATTCTCACCAGGTTACAATCTGGTGTTTTGGTGCTCTCTTGCTGGAAGAGATTACAAGGGGATATGAATGCCACAGCCATCTGTCTGCCTGGGGAGGTGCACAGGAAAGCAAATCCTGGCAAAGGACTGAGGCAGATTACTTTGAGTGGCAAGGTTTTGAACTCCTGCAGGTAAAGGTATGGGAGCCCTTTATGAGCTCTGACTCTTGTACTGTTTTTTCCTTGAAGAGAATGTGGTTGCCTACACCGGCCTAGGAGGCAGGTACCCAAATGTTTATTAATGTAATGCTGAGAGTACTGATTCCTGTGTCTCTCTCTTGGCCTGGTTGCTGTCCCGAATAAATTTGAAAGTTAAATCAGTACCAAAGATGGACCTCAATGTGAGAATCAACAATCAAGGGTTGTGAATTCTTGTTACTGTTGACCTTGTTTCAGTGTTTGAAGTTGTTATTGTGATAAAGACTAATGTTACTCATCCTTGCTTGGTAACTGTTTCATCTTCATGTTTTCTGTCTTGAAGTCTTTCTTGTTCTTCTTCATCTCCCAATCCCTACACACTATAGGACAGTCTTGGCAGAATATACTCTCTTGTTAGCCAAGGTGGAAGAGTTGCAATTTTATCATGTGGGTTTCCCCCTTCCCCTTTTTGTCTGTATGGAAAAATACAGTCTCACTAGTGCTTTGTTTTCATGATAGGAAAGATGAGTAGCACCTGTGTGTTGACCAGCCGTTGTCCCTGATGGATATTTGTTTTGACAGCCTGTTCTTGTATGTCAGTTACCTCTGACTGGCTGTTGCTCAGAGAACCTGTAGCCTAAATAAGTATTACTGTGTCAGGTAGTCAAGTACCAGCACGTGAATTTCTTTTGCTTAACTAAGAGCATAGCTCAGAGTTTCTTGAATTATTAATTATTTAATTTTGCATTCAATATTCCTCCTAATGAACAATCATGGAAGATGGGATTTTTCTTTTTTTTTTTTTTTTTTTTTTTTGTTAATGAAAAGTTTGTTTATCTTGCAATCTTCAAAACTTTTATAGGTTCCTATATCCTGGTGGTACAGTTCAGTGGTTACAGTGGTAGTGCTGGGTAGACATTTGGACTTGATGATCTTTAAAGGTCTCTTCCAACTTTGATGATTCCATCCTATGGTTCTATAAGTCACAATCCTTCTGCTTTAAAACAGGAATGAGAGATTGGTGAAATCCACTCAAAAGTCACATTTTTGGTCCCTGGGCTTGTTACAATCATACCATGCTTCTGAAAAAATGCTAGTTCTATGTTTTTCTGCCACAGCTAGGCAAAGCAGTAAAGTATGTCCTTACATTCTGTTAATATTAATGCACCATGTGTTTTCTCCTTGGCAAGACACATGGTTTTATGTTTGCTACACATCTGCTGATTTTGGCCTTCTCTAGCATTTTGCTAAGCACCTTTTGAACACATTAATTTGTTGGATACATGTCATTAAGTATTGTGTATGTATAGAAAAATAAGTTACTGTTGAAGTAGGAACATAAATAAAACACTTTTGTTTATAGCAAAAGCAATTGGTATTTAGTAATGTGATGTTGCTGATATTTGTAGATGTCTGTAGTACAAACCATCTTCCTCGAAGAACAATGTGTGGAACCTTTGTGGTAACAAGCGTATACAACAAAGAATATACAAGAAAAAATCTGAAAGGGCGGAAATAAGTTTGCCATAGTTTTGGGTCAGGAAGAAGTCAGGTGAGCTAACTGTGTTTACTTCAAGCAGGAAATTGGTGACAGCATTGTTCTTAGAAAGAACAGACAGAGAAATAAGGAACAGAATCAAATCTCACAGAGCTCAGCTTACAAGTGGAACAAAAATTGAAAATGCTAAAGCAAATTGAAATGGCATCAATTCTATATTTTGTTAGATGGTTTCAGTGCTTTTTTTTGTAATGGATTTTCTTTAGAGGTTTTGAAATTGGGAACATTTTTCTTGCGAAGAATTTTGAACTTTGTAGAGTGCAAGCAATCTTGTTGGAAACAAGATAAAAAGTTTCACCTACCAATATTTCTTACTAAAACTAAGTAAAACATGTCCACATTTCTGAATTACAAGTCTTTTATCAGAAAGAAAGGAAAGCATACAGATTTTGCTATATTTAGCTTTCTAGTGAAAAGTTATAAATTTGTTAGCTCTAATACTATAGAATTATACATATATATATATATATGTACATATGTGTGCATATGGTTTGCTGAATCTTGTTTGGGCAATAAATCACAAACCTGTACACACCGTACCCCCAAATTAAGAAGAAATCTATGGCATTCAGCAGTTAATTTTGCAGGAGGCTTTATACTTGACCTCTGACATTTTGAAATAACAAACTGACTTGTTTTCCAGATGCAAGTCTGCTTACTATAATCACAACCTTGTTCATGTGCTGTGACCTCGTGAATTAATCCCTGTTACTGACAATGCCATAGCTCACTCATTACCTGTTGCATAAAGGATGTTGAGAGGTAATGCTTTAGCATGCTTTCTAGCGGTAAAATAAACTGAATTCTCTTTATGCTTTAGATGATTTTTCTAAAGTTAATAAGAAAGGTTTCCCTTTCAATTTTCATATTAGAATGGCCTGCAGTACATTTTCTGTCTTCTTTCTATTGAAATTTACAAGGAAAATGTTGTAGTATTTGTGCTTCTGTAGAAGAAGCTGTACTTTCTCCCCAGGCTGTCAATTTCGTTATCGCTTGATGATTTTTCTGCATAATGATTGTGTATTTCTATGTAAAAAATCAGTCTAAATAATGTAATTAATGCTCCTGAGTTTTAGTAGTAGAGGTAATAGTAGCTGCATATGTAGTGCTTTTAAACTTAATTATAATTGCTTGTCTGTCTATTCATATGTGGCCCATCTAGCTTTCTATAAATGCATATATATGTTTTTAAAAGATTTTCTGGGAAAATTCTGAAATTATACCAGCTGTCAGATAATTCTAGAGCCGATGTTTTCTGGCACCTCTGACCTTCAGTCCCTCACTGCAGTGAAAAAATCCGGATTGAAAAAGCCAAAGTATTGAGGATATTTGAAGTATGAAACAAAAAAACGTAGATAGTAGAAAACATGTTTTGCTGCTTTACATAAAAAAACAGCTTAGAGGAAAAAACCTTGTAATGAGTGAGGTCAATACTAGATCTGAACGTGGAAGTCAGGACCTAGATCTCCACATTCTCCTTCTTTCATGCTGGGCTTCTTTTTCTAATGAAGGCCCTTTTTGCTGGGGTAGAACCTGCTGTTAATTTCATTTTGCATGTCCTTAAGAGACAACCTGTGGAAGGTGCATTGTGTGTCTGTGAAATTGGTTTGAGTGCCAGCTAATGCTGCTAATGTTTGAGCTGAATTTGAGTCTGTGACTTGAAGCTCTAGCAGATGTTACCTGTCTTTCGATGGGAATGTGTAAAAGCTGATGGAGTTTAGCTAGAATGATTAATTTTCATGGCCAGTCACTTTGCTCTTCTCAGGTAGGAGAGGAAGGAACAATAACCTTTTGAAAACCAACCAGCCATGCTATCAGCAGGGTAGGGAAAGCCTCTGATGACTTTGGTTCCTAGTTGTTGGGCCTTTTTCTCCCTGAATGTTTGTGCTATATTTAAGGGGTGGTACTTGTTCTAGTTGTAGAAAATTTGAAAGCAGCATGTAAGGGATTTAATGATTACAAAACGTTAGTACAAGAATTTCTAACTAAACATGACAAGTAAATGGTAAGAGAAAAGGAGTGAACAAAAACTGTTCCATACAAAACACTGTCAAAAATAGTTTAAGTAGCTTTGGTGATGGTTCAAGCTAATTCAGAAAACAGTTTTCTGATTTGTTTTGATGTAACCCTGCAAGTCTACCCATTGAAGTTACTAAAGGTGATAATTAGATTTGTTTTGTTTCCAATGTGCTATTTTGGAAACAGAATCTTGCCATTTTAGGTTTGTGTCAGTGTTTTAGCAGCTTCTCACGTATCAGCATTGTTCTGTTAGTGAAATGCCATGTAGGGAGCGGGAGGTAAGAGGAGCATGAAACCTTCAAGCTGCAATATTAAAAAAAGCAGATCTTGAAACTGAATTTGTTAATGCTGCTCTACTTGCCTGTTTTATAGGGACTCTTTAGTAAGATATTCTGCAGTGCAGTGGGGGAGGAGCAATGCCAGCTCTCTAAGGGAGGGTTGCAGCCTGTGGAGCTCAGGTGGAGCAGGCTGTGCTGACGAGGGCAGCCCTATCGCTCTCTTTCTCCATAACAGGGAGCAAAAGAGCCCTTCTTCAGTAAAAACTGTGCCTGTCTCCTGACACCAGATGTATTGGTTGGTTTCTCTGCAGGCAGAGCATGTTTTTGGGCCTTTTGGGACAAAGCTGCTGGAAGTTTTCCATCCTTCTGTGCCTCCTTCTGGAAAGAAATGGCCTGGGATGCCAAGGAGGGTTCCTAGGTGAGACGTTGCCTCCCTGGGAAACAAGGCCTGTGAGTAGAGAGCAGAACTTGTCCTGTGGAGCAGAGGGAGGTTAGACTGAGCTGCTGCTTGGGCTCTGGGGTTGTGTCCCTTCATGGAAGAAGTGGGGCAGGGGTAGGGTGTTACCATCCAGCTTTTGAGGTTAATCAGAGAAAGGAGTGGAGGGTAAAAATACTACCTCAGGAATGGCTGTGAGAAGGGGCAGTTTCTTTCACCCTGCTGCTGAGACCTCTTTGCTTTGCTGTGCCAAGGCCGTGGCCTATGGAGGCTGAGGGGACAACCGGCCAGGGAACCTCTGTGTTGTGCTGCTGTGCGCCTCCCTTCCCCGTGCTCGATGGCACTGCTATTTGTGGAGCTGTGCTTTGAAACCGGATAAGGAAGTGATCTGATCAAGCCCTGCAAAAATAGATTATTCTAAAATGGTAACTAATTAATTTTAAAATGCTGTCCCACAAGCACTGTGTTGGCAGTGTTGAGGGGGCGATTGTATTGATGCTGTGAAGATGTGAATGAGCACCTGACGCAGAAACTTCTGAAGCTGTTTCTAGTGTAGAACACTTAGTGTAGTTTCCCAGACAAAGTTGGCTTAAATCCTTGCTATGCCCTCACTCACCTCTTCAGGGTTAGATGTTAATATAGGCATACTCTGGGATAGATCAGTGCAGCTGTTTGTGGAATCATGCTGCATTTAAATCAGCCAAATGTTACTGTTTAAATTAAAAATGAAAAAACCTAACCAACTGCCTCCCCCCCATAACCACCAGTATCTTACAAAGTAACCTCCAAAATATCTGTAAAGGTTTGGTTTGGTGCTGTGGGGCTTTTTGCCTCCCACGACTGACAGCACAATTGCAGAGATGGCTGTTTGTGGCATGGGTGCAAGCAATTCTGCCAGGGTAGCAAAAGCATATAATTTAAAGACTTTGCTACTGATATATAATATGCTGTTTTCTCAGGGTGCTTACTGACATCCAATCTTCTTAAAGTGTGCATGCTAAGATCTGCTCAGTTCGTTCAAGCTACCATCACAGCTGTCCACCAGTACTGATCAGTGTTATCTTTACTTGACACTTGTTTCTTCAAAGACTTTTTTGCCTGGAGCATTTCTCAATAAAAAAAGCACACACAGTACTCTGCATATTGTGTTTAGTCCCTTCTCTTCTAAACAGCTAGAAAAAATAGGGAGTAATTGAATTTTATTGCATTTTTTTTCTTGGGAGTGGGGAGTGTGGGTTGGTTGGTTTTATTTGTTTGTGGGGTTTTTGTTTGGTTTTTTGTTCTTGTAATTTTTGTTTCTTTGCTTGGGTGGTGTTTTTGTTTGTTTGTTTGTTTTCTGTTAGGTCAGGTATGTTTTGCTCAGAAAAAAAAGGCAGAAAAAAAGAGTGTGGAACATTAAGGACAGAGCATTAAAATCTTGTGCTTGGCTGGTTTGGTAATAACTAAGTGAACTTAAAAGTTTTGATAGGTTTCAGCTTAGTGCTCTTAGATTTGGAGGTGCACAAGACAAGCTGCTGGAGGTGCCACCTGAGGTTGCAGAGAAAAGTATCTGTTCCTCATCTGGTCAGTATGAAAATAAGTGAGCATCAAGGGAGCTTAAAGCTTTAGGCCAGATTGACATGTAGGTGTTCATTTGCTACAATGTGTTTTTGAAAAGCTTTAATGCACTGACGTGCATTAAAGTTCATGAAGTTCTGAAATACTTTTTATGACCTCAGTAGGTCATGGCTTACAGTGGCAGTCTGCTAAATTGTCCTTCAACTTTGCACTTGTATCATTCAACCAGAACTAAATTGCACTTTGTACTAGAATAATATGGATTTGACTGTAAAATTAATGCATGTTTTGTATAGCAGAAAGGTTACAGACAGGGTCTTAGAAGAGGGGTCAATTGAAGAGAGGGTCTGACACTCTTCAGTGTCAGAAAATCATTAACAAAGGCAGAACAAAACAAGAAAATATGACTTTTTTAGGTAGGTATTGAATAAAAGCTGTGGGCAGATGTTATGAGATGATAAAAACAGTGTTTTATATTTCCAGTTTTTAGGTTTGTTTTTTTTGCACTGAAGATCCAAGAGTTAAACTTTTAACCTAAATTTATGTGTTATAATGCTTACCTCAATTTGTTTTGTTAAAATGGTAGGAAACTGGAAACCAAACCACAAGAAAATCAGCAATAGTGTGGCCAGCAGGACCAGGGCAGTGATTGTTCCTCTGTACTCGGCACTGGTGAGGCTGCATCTCGAATCCTGTGTCCAGTTCTGGGCCCCTCACTACAAGACAAACATTGAGGTGCTGGAGCAAGTCCAGAGAAGGGCAGCAGAGCTGGTGAATGGTCTGGAGCACAAGTCCTGTGGGGAGCTGGGAGTGTTTATCCTGGAGAAAAGGAGGCTCAGGGAAGACTTTATCACTCCCTAGAACTACGTGGAAGGAGGGTGTAGCAACTTGGGGTTGGTCTCTTTTCCCAAGTAATCAGTGATAGAATGAGAGAAAATGGCTTTAAATTGTGTCAGGGAAAGTTTAGATAGGAAAATTTCTTCACTAAAATGGTTGTCAAACACTGAAAAGGGGTGCCTTAAGGCAGTGGTGAGATCACCATCCCTAAATGTGTTTAAAGAAGTGTTGAGTTGGCACTTGAGGACATGGTCTTGTGGTGGAGATAGCAGTGTTAGGTTAAAGGTTGAACTTGATGATTTTAGAGGTCTTCTCCAACTTTAATGATTCTGTGATAAAAGTGAAGTCAAGGATTATGTTTTTCAAGATGTAGTAGCCATCCTCAAATCAGCTGCCTTTATATTGGATTATTAACATTGGGTGTTGAAAAATAAAATAGTTTTTGATACAGTACTCCTGTGTATTTCTGAAAGAATTTATATTTGTAAGAATGTCCTGTCGGAATCACTGTTTTTCTTTGTTGACTGATCCAGCCTATCACCACCAATGCTATTACTGTAGGAACTACCAAGGAAGTGGTTTTGTGACCACTGATCCTGGCTCAGATTTACTATCAGATTATCCCCTAATGTAGCTTCGATCAGGCAGCCAAGCTATCACATTTCTTAAGTTAATAAGAGTATGCAATATATCATTTGTGCTAACTTAATGCCTGCTGTGGGAGGAAATACTATTTGGCATAAAGCCTTCCAATACAAAATCAACCTGTCAAATATAAACTGTATTTACTGTCTTGTCAAAGAATGACCTCAGAGCAGGTATTGTAACAATGACTCAACTCTGTAAATTGTGCTGTTTTATTTACAGAGGACAATAATACAGAATTATTACCTATTAGAAATAATTTACTGATCATATAGCTTTAGATTTATTTTTCATTTTTCTTGAAACCAAAGGTTTATTTTTTTGAAAACAGGTTTGCTTGTGGTAGGAGAGAAGTTGCAGCTTTCTTTTGGAGACTTTTGATTCATCAAATATGGCAGAGTAATGACATTAACAGTCATTGGAGACATTTTAATGTCATCCATCCATATGAAAGCTATTTTTTTATTTAATGACATTGTTGGGACATGGAATTCAAAGAGAGAGAGCTTTCTTCCTTTGTTTAAATAGGAAAATGAAGTATGTTTTAAGTACACTTAGACCCTTAATGTTTTATGAAGAACCTATTCCATTGGACAGAATCAAATTATTTTAGTATGCTTCCCTCTCCTACTTTATTAATTCTTATTTGATACATCCTTCATAAATTCATTAGTTTATAAGATGGTGAATGTATTAGGCTATGCAGTTTGGGTTTTCTTAAGCCAAAATACTACAACCTGCAATTTATGGTGGTTTTTTTCCCCATTTTCTGTAAAATCCTTATATGCTTTTTATGTAAAGTTCCAAAAGACTTTGATTGATTCTTTAGTATAAGCACTTCACTTTGGTTTTTCCCCTGTAATGCTCTTCTGAATAGGTTAGGACAAGATAGATTGTGAGTTCATTAATGGGAAATGATAAGCAAAACAAGTAATTAGTTTACAGACTTATGTCTACATTTGCAGATGTATTTCTACATAACTACATTACTGCTGCCGTAGTTAGAAGTATTTATTTTCATCGCTGTTGTTGAGTAGCTCAGCTTTACTGCTGATTTTCATGGTCCACTCTCCATGGTTCTTGGCATGAGTATGTGGAAGTTCATTTTTCTCACTCAGCCAGTGTGTGGGATCAAAGTGGGACAAGGTGACTGGCGTAATGTAGTAGCACATATCCTGAACTGCTACTGGTTATCATCAAAACTCTCCCTTTTAGTTGTTTCTGATGCAAAAGCAGTCACATTTGCGCCAGTTTTTCATACTCCTTTAATAATTTTTAAAATGTGGGTTTTATTTTTATGGGAGGCCTTTGTAAAAGGCAAATAAAACATTCAGTTTGGTTTGTTCATGTTCTGTTTCCATTTTTCTGTGCAAATTACTGTTAAAACCATTGCTCAGTTTGTTTTAATGAGAAAGAGGAGAAGGGATCTCAGAGATGATGCAGTTTTTGTTTAACGTAAATTGTTGGCTGAAGAGAGAAGAAGTTAGTGTCCATACTGAGAGGAAAAATACAGAGATCTGTAAGCATGGGGGCTGTTTTGCAGCAGGGGTTTTTGTGGTGAAGGGAGGACACATCAATAAGAAAGAGAGCTTTTAACTGTGCTCTCACAGAACTTTTCCTGTTAAAGTTTTTAATGAGGAAGCTTAGAAATAACATGTCATTTGTCAAACAGACAAAGACCAATGCTAGGATAGAAGGGAATAAGCCTAATAAGTGTTCAAAATGAATTATTGTATCACATGTATGATCTATTAATAGGGGAGAAGAAAAGAAATAAATGCAACCTCTTAATAACTTCTATGCTCAGTGGGAATAATCAAGTTGTCAGCCCAAAGTAGTGAGTATGTTGTTTTTATCAGTGTGCTGCATAAGGGATGAGATATTGGTGCTAAATTTAAAGCAAAAGTATGAAAACTTGAATTTTAATGCCTGATTAAGTTGGTTGTTTATCTAGCCCATTAAAATGTCATGGGTATCTTGCATTAGCTTTGTTGGAATCAAACCTTATGGTTGGCTGGGAAGTAGTCTAGTCTTAGAGAACTAGGCATGAGGAAAATTGTAATAGTTGAGTTTTGCCCTGAGCCTGTGAAAATTAGGTCGTTGTTTAACTATACGTGTAGTTATTAACTTCATATAATTATTATAGCTGTGAAGCTTTAAAAAAAATTAATTAGGAAATCCTGATGTAAAACGGTCTGTTCAGATGTATTTTTCCAGTGGTGGTGACGTTGTCTTTTTAAAATTGGGATAATGAATTGATTAAGGTGTTCTCAGTATTTCTGCATAAGGGTTTTGTTTGTTTGTTCGCTTGTTTTACAACACGATGATTATGCAATCCAAAATTAAACTACCATTTCTTTTCTACACCCTCACCTTTAGAATTATGGAGAAGCAGGGTTTATTTCTAGTGCTGGGAAGCTCTAGTCTAAACCAGAGCACTGTGATATTGAGTGCTGCACAGCTTTGAAAGTATTTCAAAGGACAGGGGAGTTATGCTTGCAGTAGTCCAGGCTGTCTCTGCAGGGAATGCAGAGAGAAAGGTGAAATGATCAAAATAACAGACTGGTTCTTTGCAGCACCATGCTGAACTAATACATGCAGTGAATTATGCTTTTTCAGCCTCACAGTAATTAAAATAAAAGGATATTAGCTTGGAAGAGTTTTAGCTGTATGGATAAATGAGACATATTTCTAATCACATGCAGAAAAATTTGGCGCATCTTCTGTATAGTCTTGCCAAAGTCTATGAGAACCCAGAGAAATTTAAATGAAAAACAGTGTCTAGGTTTCCAGTCAGATTGTGCTAGTATGCACACTCAGAAAGTAGGCATTAGGAATAGCCTTGCTGGTCAGGTCAAGAACTTTGTTTTCACCACATTAAGTTTCAGCTGAAGGCAGTGTCCAAGAAACAGCTAAAATTGGAATTGAAGGCAGTTCTCAGGTGGGGGGACAAACCTGTGAGTCATCAGCACAGAGATAGATGGTGGCTGAGTTTGTGTTGGCAGGTGCTGGATCTCTGAGCATACAGGAGAAGAGGACTGGTAAAAAAGCTCAGGGATTGTGGTGTACAAGGCTCCTGCAGCAACTTTGAAGAAAAATACTACTTGAATGTTAAATGAAAGCTAGAAACAGACTGGAGCAAAATGAATGCTTTGTTCTATTTTCATTTGTAGGTTCTTTAGTTTTACTTTTGAGTTCCACTGAATATAAAATACTAAATCTGAGGCTAGAAAAAATTCAGTTCCTCAGAATTTTGCATTTTTTCTCTCTCTCTCTTTCAAAAAAAAAGAACTCAGTCCTCTTTAAAAGAGAACTGGTATGACACAGATTGTAATGCACTGTTAAACAAATGTAATAAATGCTGGTGCCATATTTATGTGGCATTATGGCTTCAGGATTTTACTGGGTTATTACTGAAAATTTATGGTATCAAAGGTGCAATACCAACAAGTGAATGCACAAATGAATCTGTTTTTAAAAAAATCCAGATAATGGTTTTTTAATGTTCTACTTTCTCTGTTTTCTTCCCTCTGAAACTAATGCAAAACCAGTTTAGTTTCACAGCTTGCCTGCACAAGCTGTGATAGATTTTGTCTTTGTATTTCTCTGAAATATACATACAGAAAGATGCAAAGTTCCTTTAAGAGGGTAGAACTAAGTGTTCTCTTTTCTGCGTCTTTGAAATCTAAAGGTCATCAGATAAAAAAGAGATTTTGCCATTTTTTGTTGTAGTTTTAAGTACCCTAATGGTTTCAGAGTGCAGGAGAGATGAACTGCTTCTTAATAAACAGTTTTAAGGTAGTGGTTTATCAGGACCTCCCAGGAGAGTTTCAGAATATGAGGTGGTGTTGGCCTACCTGCAATGTTTGCTCTAAGAAAGTGGGTTCATGGTCTTCTCCTTGTCCCCTGAATTTTGGCTCCTGTGGAGAAGGGACATAAGATTTATGAGGAGAATCTCATCAGACCTGTTCTTATAAGTTGTCTCCTCCTTGGTGGCTATGTAAGGCTGCGTGGGGGCTTGAGCTGCATTTGATGACTCAGGCCAGAATATCCTCCTACCTCTTTGGGGCTGTGTTGCTCCTGGAGAGCTGAGAGTCTCTCTGAAGAATGGGGAGGCTGTGGGATGGCTGGGGGTGTACCAGAGTCCTCCAGGAGCTTAGAATTCCACGGTGAAGACAGGGATAGTTTGGCTGGACATAGCAATGTCAGCTTTGCCAGAGTATTGGCTTCATGAGAAGTTATATTTTTTACTTATTTTCTAAAAATACATATCAGACTGCTACGCTTTAGGAGAGCTGAAAACTGCAGGGCAGGACTCAAGGTCAGATTGGAGAATGCTGTAGGCAGTTCTTGTGTGATTGTTGGAGAGGTCTTGATAAAGGTTGTTATTAGAATGCAGGAAAAGAGCACGAAGTACATAAGTACTGAAACATTCTAGAGATGTTGCTGTTAGTAAAATGTTTGTTTGTTTGCTTTTCAGTTTGAGCAGTATGTTTTTGACAGCAGAGAACTGGAAGACTGGTTGATTGACATACTAAAATGGAGTATTTACCAGTGCAGGTAAGACATTCTTTGAACGTCTTTTTGCAGTTTCATTTCTCAGTGTTGTTTTGCAGTTCCCAGTGCAAGTAACTAGATTAACGGCAGTGTTACACAATCATTTTTCTGAAAACAAAGCTGGTTTAGGAGGTTTCTGTATTTTCGGTTCAATCTCAGGTGCTCTGATGCAGCTGCTGTGAAGTAGCTAAATGGTCAATTTAGCTAAATGATTAGCTACATTATTCTAAAATGATCAATTTAGAAAAAAAACAAACCAGGAACAAGAAACAAAAGAAACATATTTTTTTTCCTTCAGATGAACATTAAAAATATGTTATTCTGTGATCTACTTTGTATTGTGGCCTCAGGAAAGATTACTTTGGATAACTAAAGAAAGTGGTGAGGTGATGTGGGGACAGCATGGACCAGCCAGGATATATAGGAGATTTTCCAACCTAGGAAAATAAGTAAACCCTCAGAAGTATGAAGGAAAGGAAAGGTTTGGCCCTCAGTGTAGGATCAAGTGGCTTTAACTGGCATTTTATCTACTGGAAATGTGAATTCTCAGTGCTCTGAATACTTCTGAATATAGAAATGCTGTTTGGATTATAAAAGTTAAGTAGCAACCAAAAATTTAGAACCTCCCATTCTAATTTGTGTATTAAGGTACTGTCATTTATTATCAGACCTTCTGGTATGGGTTTATATGCTGCATTAAACTCCATTTCTCATGTAGAGAGCTCCTACTGAAGGATTCTTTTGTTTCTTAATGCAGTTTATTATCTCGGTTTCCAAATGCTAATGATGTGCTTTAAAATACAACAGTAAACTCATTAAATACTAAATTGAGTTGTGGACTTTTGTTGTAGATGAAGTCTGTGGAATGCAGCTGTAAATTTGACAGGAATCTTTACAACAAATACCTCTACATGAGTTCAGGTTTTTTTGTTGGCTTTTGTATGATTAGTGTACAAGCTTAAGACATTGTCCAAGTTGAGTTTCTCCTTTAAAATATTTATTCACTGCATAACACTTTCTATTACGTAGTTCACAGGACTATAACTGTTCTGTACTAACTGTTTTCCTTTGCACTGGTATGAAAGACTTTGGCAGAAAAGTAGTGATGTGGTTTATGTCAGCCCAGGGCAGTGAACGTTCCCCTTCTTCCAGTTTAAGGTGCACATGGAACAAGCTGAAGCTCAGCAGAGCAAAAGCTATTCTCAGTGGTTAGCTGGGTACCTGCGGTACGCAGCACTGCTTGCTGCATGTGCTGTTCTGTGAACTGTGCCACAGTATTTCTTACTGGTTTTGCAGTTGCTACTGGAGGAAGGCACAGACGCTGTTTTTTCCAAATGCTGTTTGTAGTTGAGCAAGAGCTGTGTTACTGGATTAAAATGCACTGTCTTGTGTCATGAAGGCCTGTGGCTGCTGGACCCTGTGCTTGGTCTGCAGGGAAAAACTGCCTGCCAGGCAATTTTTAGTGAACTGGCTGGGAGTGCTAAGTAAGCTCAATAGAGAAAGAAGGGAGGGAGTGGCCCCAGCTAGAGCCGTATTCTACACAGGAGGAATACCACAAGTTCACTGGACAGCCCTTTTGGCAGTCATGCAAGATGTGGCTCTCTTAAATTTTGGGGTTTTTTGTTGAATTAACTAATTCATAAAATGGACCTTTGTGCTTACGTAATTGGACTGGTTCTGGGTTGTTCCAAGTTTTCCTGCTGGGGACTTGAGGGACCCTGATCGTGTCCCACAGCAACCACAGGAACAGTCTTCCTTTCACTTAATGAAGGCAAACTGTTCAGGGAGTTAGCACCACTCAATGTGTCATGACACCAGAGCCTTGTCATGTCTTCCTCTCTTAAGAATGTAGTTTTATCAAAATGCAAGTTGAGTGAGACTGCCCTATGATATCCTTAAAAAGATAAAGATCCTTTTGCTTTTCATTGAATGTTTAAAGTGGCTTCCTTCTGAGGTACTGGACAGTTTCATCCACAGGGTTTGTTGCCCAGCAGCCAAAGGTCACAGTGGATCTCCGCTCTGTGGCAGGTCAGGTTTCATTTGCAGAATATACACTTGCATTTTGGTAGGTGATGCCCATGTGATAATGCAGTTTTGCAGCCCCAGAGAATTACAGTGCAGAACATTTTGTATCCAGCTTTAAAGACCACAGAGAACACCCCTATACAGTACTGTAGACAAAGCAGTGGAAGAGGGAATTGCTGCAAAGCTCTGTAGACTGTCACTGCCAGTCCTAACACTACAAAACTGTAGCAAAACTTGTGGCATCATTCAATTAGTCTCTTGAAGTCCTTTGATTGAAATTCAAACAATGACAAGATTTTTTAGACAAGCTGGGTTAATAGCATCATCTAGATGCAGTAATTTTGATCTTATGGTAAGGGCCTTTGATCCAAGGTCTTCATGTTGTCCTAATGCAGCAAAATTCCTCTTCCCCTATCCCATCAATAAGGTATTGTTCCCGTGTTTTTGTAAAGTGCGTTCAGAGTCTCTGTACTGGCTGTTAAACCAAGGTCAGAATTAATGTCTTGTTTAGAGTTTAAAATCTACACCTGTGTTACAGTGCTTGAAGTCTTTCAGCTCCTCTAGAGTGAGCACAGGAAGGGAAGTCTTATCTTGAGTCATATTCTAAGACAATTTAGTTGGTAGGCTAGAGGTTGTGCCTCTAAAGGTAACTTTGCTTTCAGCTGACTAATACCTGCTGCAGTCTTGACTTTTTTTGCCACCTCCTCTGTTTCAGTCTCAGTACTGCCTGCTACTTCACAAATACCCAAATGCATGTTCAAAATTTTAGAAACAAAAAACCCATAATCCATTCAAGCTCCAGACAATGTCTGCTGCTTCTACATCAGAGCCAGGAAAATTGACTAATATGCATGAAGTGCAGCCTGCTCAAGTTTTGGTTTTTTTTTTTTTTTGTTTGCTTAGTCCTCAAACCAGACACTGCTTGCAGAAACGGGGAAGTTTGAAGACAAGTGTTTGCAGAAGATGTAGTCTGTTTCATTAATCTAGTGTTGAAGGAAAACCAGCAGAACTTAGTAAAATCTGTAGGATTCTTAGTAAAATCTGTAGGATTTTAATGTAGGAATCAGCAGGCAGTTGTAAAGTAGCAGGAACTTGCTAGTCTGTGGCTGTGAAGATGACAGTGAGAATTACCACTTTACTACAAAAAAAAAAAATTACTAAAAATAGGCATGTTGACTTCCTTAACTTCTGCCTTCCCCTGGAATCTCTCAGTCTAAAGCCTTACATGACCTGGTCAGACACTTTCTCTTTACTGTTTGGCTGTGCTGTAATTGCTGTCCTCATGCCAGAGTTGAGGTTCGGCTGCCTGCATGGACGTTCTGCACCAACAAGGACTGGAAGCAGCCTGTGCTCTTTTTCTCCTTGTCAGAGTATTTTTCCCTCTCCAGCCAAGAACCGAGCAGAGCTGCAATATGTAGGTACCATTAAGTGCCAGGATTGTATTATGCTGACGATGTATTGTGATGCTTCTCTGATAACACTTGATTCCTTCACAAGAAAGGTAGAAGTTACTGTGAGCTGGATTTGGTACATCCTCTATTCTTGTTTACCTCAGGGACTGCATATTTAAGGAAGCTGTGCAAACTGTGTGTAAGCATTGTCCTTTTTAGGACCAGATGTGCATTATCCCTATGCTTGTGTTCTAAATAATTTGTTTTCTCTTTGTTTTCAGTAACTAAGGTGCTGACAATTTTGACTTCTTCATCCTCATAAACATGAGTGAAGTTCAGGCTATGGTAGAATTCTCCGTGGAGCTCCACAAATTCTTCAATGTGGATTTGTTTCAAAGAGGGTAGGTAGCATGTTCTTTCAGACTTTATTCTGTTGGATGGCTTGTTGGAAAGACCTTAATGGGTATTTTGTCATGCACTGTTGCTTCATGTGTTACTGACTATTTTTATAGGGATTTGAATTTTTTTTATTCTATATTGGAAAGTCATATTCTTTCTAGGACTTAAAATTAAAAATTAAAATAATTTTTCTTAAAGCCTAATTTGTAATACAATGTTTTTGTCTAATTGGAGATGAGGGAAAGCCTGTAGATATGGAGAGGACATTATATTCTTACCCAGGCCTTTACCCTTGAATGTCTTAATTTCTGTAATCTCTTTTGTTTGAAATATGATAGGTGTTTCTCTTCAATATTTTAAAAATGGTCTTGCAATTAACCTACTCGTTTATCAGTTTGGCAGTGGAGAGTTTCACCAGCCTCTCTCCTCTTGCTGTGCTGTGCCTCCAGCTACACAGGGCTCTACGCTGCCTCTTTAGACCCTCCTGACCTCCTCTTACTCCACCTTATCTCTGCAGAAGTCTTTTCCATATTCCTTTCATTTGATATCATGTGATTGTCCTAGATTACTTTTTAAGGTCCTTGTTTCCCATGACTATGCAGGAAATAATCCTTTGTAGATTATTTTGGAGCTATTAAAGATTATTGGTCCTTTAGTGTTGTGGTACATCAGCCTTCTGTCAATCCTCAAGTAGACTACAGTAAAAATGCATGTTAGAGTTTAGGCTGTGTTAGCATTTGCAGAGACAGAACAAGGTGTATCAGTGTTGATTTATGATAGCTGCTTTTCCCAAAACATTGTAGAGTAACTTTCCTCAGAAATAGTGATAAGAAAATACATAAGAAAATACATTCGTGTTTTTAGCCTTGTCTTAGTTCAATACTCTGTGTGTGTGTGTGTGTGCATGTGAGTATTGTTTTCAGTACAGTTAGGGTTTTTTTTCACAGAACTGATAATGACCCATTATGTTTGCTACTATATGCAGTCAAAGTATATACAACAAACTGACCCCTTTTTAGGGAAAATTGTCATTTCACTCTTCATTGGAAGAGAAGGATTAAGGAAGGCTTAAGAGGTCTGTGAAAACACTGAGAATATTCTAATTACTTCAAGAAAAAAGCACAGTCTTTTGAACTGTAGCCTTTTTTAATCTTTCAAAACAGCGGGCAAGGAGAGGGTAGAACATGGCACATTTACTCTAATGGAGAACCTGAAGAGGAGAAAGTGTTTTGGTTGTCTTAACCTTACAATTCAAGTGGTTCCTCAGAAAGGTATTTGAGAAGCAAAGCACAGCAATATAATTACCAGTGCTTTACCTGGCATATTTATTTTTAGCTTATTCTTGCAGTAAGCTAAAAAGCAGTAAATTCACAGGGCAAGTTCAGAGAGGTGGAATGCTGACATAATGAGAAAAGTGGTGTGAGGAGATAACAACTTCTCTGGTTTCGAGCTGAACCTTAAACTCTGGGCACATTCCTTGTAGAAATTAATGTCAGGAAGAAGAGAGAACTTCCAGAATAATTTGACAGACCGAGAAATGTGACTATTGCAATTAATTCAATTTGGGTAGGCCCCAGTATTTTTCTAGGAAACTGTCTTTGTGTTTATTTGAGACCATACGTAATAGTTCTGTTGCTGGAGGAGCTCTTGGATAATGGATTGAATGAGCAGAAAAGGAAATCTTTGGTTTCATTGTTAGTCTCCTATTTTTTAGCTACCACTGTGTTTAGCATGGTTTGTCTTGCCAAAATCAAGTACAGAATTGATTGCATTGTGTGCATTCAAGCCTTCCCAGCGTGGCATGCTTGTCTCATGGAGTTAGAAACATCATGACCTTCTGAACTGAAGCTGAATAAAATGTCAGCTATTGCAAGTAATCACATCAAGTTCCTTATTAGAACTTAGAAGATTTTACTCCAAAGTATTTGTTTGCAGAGTGAGTCCAGATTCTCACTCATTTGAATACTGGAGATGTCATCATTTGCAGCCTAAATTTCCTTCTGATCAGTTTTAGTTGTTTTTCTTAATAGCTTTGTCTTGTGAATCAGTCTGAAAGTTCACCCTTATGGTATTATAGATGTCAGTCTTTTGTCCCTTTTATTAAATATGAGCTAACATGAGTTTATTCATTGGAATTTGTGGCATATTCCCCACCCTCCCTTCCTTTTTTGTGGAGTCCATGTACCCTAATATCCAATCAAATCCATTTTACTGTCTTCCTGCTTTTATAACTATTTGAGAAATCTGCCAACTCTGGCATCCAAAGTCTCATATTTTCTCGGATTTGTATCTGTAGTGGCACTACAGTTGCCAGAAGTACTTATGACTGTGTGTACACTAACAATTAAATTTGTTATTTAAGGAATTAATTACTAAAAGCAGTGCTGATGTCCATACATCTGTGTGGTTCCATGGTTGCTTCAGATTTTAACCTCATCTTCTGATGAGGACCAGGTATTTTGTATCATGAGTGTAATTTGAAGTTTTTTGTATCCGTAATCCCTTCAGAGTGCTTTGTGTCCCCAGGGGCTGAAGCGTATTTGCGTATTTTGTGACAAGTAGATCAGAGTAGTTCAACTTAGGAGACATCCAGGTTCTATGACTGAGAAAGCTCTCAGTAAACTGAACCAGCATGCAGCAAACTGGGGTCACTGGGGAATGTGCCTCAAAACCACTCTTTTGATCTAAACGGGTCTAAATAGTGCAGACTGAGCCAAAATGTCTCATAGTATTTTACTCATGATCATATTTATATGAAGAGTTATATTATCTTCCTAAGTGACCCTCTAAAGCAGACTATTTTCTTTACTTCAAGATAACTTACTATTCCAAGAAGGGGTAACAGTGAATTGTAATAAAATATTTGTCTTATGTATCCAGTGCAGCTATTTTGTTATGCTGTCTTATAACTGTGCCATTTGCTTTAAACCCAGCTTGTTACAGATGGCTCCATTGGTTTATTTTTATCTGTTATTACACTCAAATAAGGCTTCACACAATTTTTGTTTTGAGCTAGTGAGATGTGATGACAGGAATTTTTTGCCCAAACAGTGATTGATATGCAAGTATTGTGTGACAAAATGAATTAAAGAAATGTATTTGTTTGGGACCTTTGAGAATGATAGTCTGAGATAGTGAGGTTTCAGACTGTTTTGTCATCTTAGCTCATAAAAGTTCACACCAGTAAGGTGTGGGCTCTATAGTACTGATCTTCTATAAAGACAAGGGAAATATAACATAGCTTGACTGCAGAAGTGGAGAATGAGTTGAGTGGAAAATTGGTTGGATAATCCGGCTCAAAGAGTTGTGGTCAGTGGTGGTATGTCCAACTTAAAGCTGGTGACCAGTGGCACCTCCCATAGACTGACACTGAGTCAGTAGTCTCAGCAGTCTTTGCATAGAATCATAGAATGGCTTGGGTTGGAAGGGGCATTAAAAATCCTCCAGTACCAACCCTCCTGCCGTGGGTGAGGCACTTTCTATTAGAACAGGTTAGAGCCCCATCCAACCTGGCCTTGAAAACTTCCAGGGATGGAGCAATCACAGCTTCTCTGGGCAGCCTGTTGCAGTGCCTCACCACCCTCTGACTAAAAGCATTTCTCTCTAATATCTCATCTAACCCTGCCCTCCTTTAGCTTAAAGCTGTTCAATTCAAAGCCTTTGCTATAAAAACAGGTTGCTTACCCCTTCATTTACATATGTCTTATATGTCAGCATACATATATATCCTGAACTGAGAGATAAATGTGTTCAGAATGTCTCATTCCAAACAACTGCTTACAGAAAGTGCCTCAGTACTTTGTAGTGCTCAGTTGGAGTTCCCATGTTCCACCATGGGATGATGGGTCCTGATGTCTAACGTGGGGCAGTTACACCTTTTCTGTGGGTAAGAAGAATTTCCTGGTAACCCTCACTTGGGAGAAGATGAGGTTTTCATTTCCCTGGAGTTGTGTATTGCTTTTTTCCTTGTAAATGGCAAATCTAATGAGCTAAAGAGACTTAGTTTGTAGTTTAGCATAGTGCACACATTGCTGCAAGATCTGCTTTGAAAACAGCATTCATCTACATTTTCCCCATCTCTGTGCATTTTTATAATTCCATTGTTAAGTTCTTACTTTCTCACAAATCTTTTGTTACTTTGTCAGTAGTGTGCATGCACACACAACTGGCCAAAGCTGGGTTTAGAATACTTCTAATAGTTATGTCTCTATGTGTTTTGCCTTTTTTTTTTGGTACTATTTTAATTTGTAAGGTACAATACCTGCAGTTTCAGAAAGAGCTTCCTAATGTTTTTTTTGGCAGTGTAAATTTGTTGTTGCATAAACTGTGAGGAGAGGAAGTAAAATAAAGTAGTAACAGTAGCTCTTTATTGCATATTTACTGCTCAGTGTGTCTTAGTTTTCTTTTATTTGACTTAGTTTTGGGTTAAAAGGTTCTTATAAAACCACATGAAGAAGTTACATTAGTAATGTAAGTCTACCACACTTCTTTAAAGGCTTTTTGCTTTTAACTGTTGGGTAACAGATGGAAGAATAATACTAAATACCTTCCACAGGAGAAACTTTGGCAGATTCTAACCTAAAAAGTATTTTTGGAGATGTATCATATCTGAAAGGTTATTGGTAAGACTGCAGCATAAGTTGCTTGTGAACCTAAATCCTATTAAAAGTCAAAGGAATTTAAGCTTCAGAGACTACCGAAAATTTAGCCTTATGATATTCTTCTGTTCCATAGATTTATGTTTTTCCATGTGTAGATAATCACTCATGTGTCTAAGCAGCATTGACATTTTATGCTTTCATGCATGTGGTTGTGTAATGTAGCTTAAAAGAAAATAACACTGAATCAGAGTATGAAATTTATTAAATCTCATTATGATTACTCAGTAATGTCATGAGAAATAATGCAATATATAAAAGGTTGTATTGTTTTCTGGATCCAGTGAGTTGCCTACATTAATTTTAAAATTTTTAACAGGAAATTAAAATTCAAAATGTACACTTCCAGCAGGACCACATTTCTTCCTCCTGTTTATATCAGAAATGAAATGGTTTTGTCCTTAAATGAAGTAGCCCTTGTTAATGGTTTGTATTGCTAGCATATGATTGAATAACAAACTCTTGATGAACAAGGAACATTCAGGTTCACCTGTTTGGTTTTCTTTTTTTAATTCATTCAGCTCAGACATACTTTTAGTTTCAAACTACCTTTCTGTATGGCATATTTTTCTGGAAATAAGTGTTGTGAATTGCCTTCTGACAGGATAGCTTATCTTTTGAAGTATTGTACTGTGATCTTTACTTAATGTAATGCATTTTTACAAAGAGAGAAGAAAGCTGTCAAATTTGTCTAACAGTTGTAAGATGAGCTCTGTTCTTCAGTTTATGGTTTTACAGTAATACAAATAGCAATTATACTGGTTTAAGATTTGGAAGGCTAGGCTGTAAACTCAAGGGAATAATCTGTCTAGGAAAAATTATGCAAATATTTTTGGTCTTGGGGTTTTTGTTGTTGTTGTTTTGATGTTTTGTTTTTGGTTTTTTTTTTTTAAGTGGATCATTTTCTGATTCTAGTTTGTCAGTGGATGCCCACAAACAGGTCCTGCTTGCTTTGAGGCAGGGAAGGGTAAGACTGGGAATGAGCAGTGGGGAAATCTTATTTTAAATTGCCATTGCTAAAGAAGCTGAAACTTAGTATCATCAATCATCCTATTAGCCCCTGTCATGCAGGGTGTCTGAGACACCAATGGTCCGGTTCCAACGGGCAGTTACAATTTAAAAGACAGAATCGTGTCTTCTAAAATATGGTGTCTTATATTTGTTGAAAATAGGGGTTAGAAAATTAAGTGGAAAACTGAGCAGTGTTTCCTTTGAGTCAGCTGAGAAATTAAGGTTTTTCGAAGCACACCGAGTGGAACTGAAGACATTGGTAGGTTGTTCTGCTTGTCTTCTTCAGTTATCTGAAGTGCCATGCTTGTATTAGGAGACTTACAGCCACACAGGGAAGCTCGTCTGGCGGTCACCTAGAGCCACTGTAAAGTGGACTCCTACTTTTGAATCCTCCTCCCCGCTCTCCTCCATGGTAATTCCTAGAAGACTATACTCCAGCTTAAGAAACTAAATTAAATCTGGATGCTGCAGATTTTAGCTACATATTTTGACCCATAAAGATGCTTGTACAGATGCTTGTTTCTTCAGTCATTATACATATAGGTGTAGATAAGAGTTGGTAGTTGTAGTTGTCCTGAGGGTATATTTTTTTCCTGCATCCCCCCATATTCCAAAAATATTACTTCAGTGTTTTGTAATGTTCATGGGTACTCATTGCATCTTCTAGACTTCTTAGAAATGGGGTACAAATTTCAAATCACCTGAATTTTATTCAGATTTTCACTCTTACATTAAAGTAGTCCTTTTGGACATTTTAAAAAGATCAACTTTTGCAATTGAAATTATGATTTTGCAATGGAAAACATTTTCTCAACTCAGAATTAAAGCTGTCTAATGGCATCCCATCTCCTCCAGGCATTCAATTTGGCAAAATTCCATTTTCTAAGAACAAAAAGATGAAGAGCTCAGATGCCTAGCTATGCCATCTTGCTGCCTTTCTGGACCTGACAGTGCTGTGGTAGGCACCGCTCTTTGGTGTGACAGTGATATGGCATAATTTGCTGGCCTTTGCAACTGCTTTTGGAGGGTCTTTGTAATTCCTTCTTTCTTCATGCAATGGAAGAATAAGGGGTCCTTGCGTATGTAACACCAGATACCATTTCACACTGCAAAGTAACAATTGTACCTCAGCATGCCTTGCCATGAAGTCTATCAGGAAAAACATGATCAATGAGTTTAGTTTAGTGAGGGAGTAAATGACAGTGTAAGACAGGAATGAGTATAAAATGATTTTATCTGGAGAAGACCCATTCTTTTATTCTGTAGAACATATGGCACTCAGCTGTGTATAATATGAAGGTAGAATGGGCATGGGTGTTAGTTGAAGGCATCACAATAACGATTTCTTGAGTATGCACCTTCTTTTTCTAAATTGAGTTTTACTAAGTTCAGTATTATGGAGTGGCATGTGACAGCAGTAACAGGTTTAACTTTGCATTTAATACATATTTAGTTACTAAAATTGCTACTTTTGAGATTCTTTCAAGTGTTAGCACCCTTATGTGCAGAAGCTTGTAGCTTGTGCATAGTCTTACAGTTCAGACCTGACGCTGTGAGATGGTAGCAAAACCCAGAAAAATCTGTAATTCATAGGCTTATTTATGTGTGCTTGGTTAATACACATAATAGTTACAGCAGAAATATGATTCTTTAAGTTAGTTTACCATCCACAGCTAACTGAGGGAAGGGAGAGAGAAAGATGCTCATCCTGTGTTTCACAGTCTTGACTGCCTCACAATACAGCAGAAATTTCTGGTATGGTGTCTTTGTTTTGCTTCCTTTGCTGCTCGTACTAGCTAATAATACCTTGATGTATACCTGTATCTGCAATCACAAACAGCACTTAACTGGATCATCACAAACTGCAGAGAGCATATAGCTTTGTTGAAATAGGGAACCAGGCTCAGTCCCACCACCAAATGCAGACTCAGACTCGCTGCCTCCACTTCAGTCAAGTGCTTGGCTTCAAAATCTCTTCCTCTTTACTTCTTATGTCTCCTGCCAGTTACTGTACATAAAGTAACTCATCACATTTTTGAATACTTTTTAACCTTATTTCACCCCATTCTACTTGTTCGCCCTTTCCCAGATTCTGACTCACATTGGCCATGGGGGAAGAAGCTTAAAATACCTCCAAATACTTAGAGGCTCTCTAGACTGGACCATCGTGTTCATGTTTATGCATACATAACTTCCTTTGTTGATTTGCAAAGTTTTAAAATTGCTTTAAAAATTTGTCTCATATTTTCTCCAAAAATATGATGAATACCTTAGATTAAGTGATCAAGACCTGCTGCTAATAATTTTCTATATTTGTGTATTTTTACTGCAAGAAGTAGCATCCAAGTTATTGGAGGTGATCAGGCTGGGGAGAAAAAAAGAGGCGCATTTTTCACTTGTGCATGTTTCTTTGATGTGGATGGTTGTGCCTGAGCTGTGGGGTTTTTTTTGGTGGAGGGAGAGGGTGAGAGGGTATACCCAGCATGGCCCACTGTTGGTGTCATGAACCCAAATCTGGTGTGAAATAGCATTCTATGCATTTATAGTTGGCCTGAGCATGTACCTGCCAAAAGATGTGATATGCATGGTCTTCTCCTGCTTTGTTTGCTCCTGCAATCAGGTCCCTCGAATGGGCTTGCTTTTGACAGCAGTATAGTCAGAGAGGGTGTTAAGCTGGCAGGAACACAGGGTTAATGGTATAGATCTCACACACATGGAGAGCCATTGGATAGCAGCTGCCTGAGTAGGGTGATCCTGCTTTTGGTGCTTCCTGTGTGCCTGCAGTCATGCTCTTTTGCCTTATAGTTGGTCAGCTCAAAGTGGTAAACCAGCAGAAAAAAAATGGCAAAACCAGAATAATTTTGGGTTATATTTTTTTAAGTCTCTCTGGTCCACATCAGCATCAGATATTCTGTCAGTGGTGGTACAGAAGGAGTATAAAGTACACAGGAGGAATGGGATGCCTACTTCTGTCACCGACTAGCTTTTGGGTTGGTTTAACTGTAGTCCTGGACTACATCCTGAGAGAAATGTCCATAAAAGTTCCAGCCTCTGTGTTAGGAAGATGTTTCTGGCATGGGAGAGGCCATTATGTCAGTATGATCTGCTCAGTGACAGCAGCCCAGACATCAGTATGTTTTGAAACAAAACCTCTGTTTGAACTTTTGCATTCATCTCAGTTGGCATCCCTGCCCCTAGGGTACAGAGTTATGACGGACGTCAGGTATGTCAATTCTAATTTCCCTAAGCCCTCATGTAGAGATCCAGAGTTTGCCTGGCAATGCCAGTTTGCAGTTTCCACCTCCCTTGCTGCTGGCAGCTTCGTGCCGCTACAGTGCCCTGCCCTGTGGGTTGTGCTGCCTGAGCTGCTGGATCTGACCAGTGTCCAGAACTGCTCTGCAAGTGGTGCATTGAGAAAGGTGTCAAATGTCTTGCTGGGGGAAGAACTGAGTGCCTGGGAGGACAGGAGAGAGGAAAAGGGGTAAATAGAATTCCTTAAACTTTGTTTCTTGTAGAAGTCCTTATATTGCAAAAGTACAGTCTAAATTTCAAGACATTATTCTTGACATTCCCTTACTATAAGAAAGGATAGGGTTTCCCAGATGCCAGCTTGCTTGACAGGCACAGGAAAGGAATCAGATTATTGCCGAAGTCAGAGAGATCCAGCTCTGGTACTTGGCAGAGAATGGGCCCCTAATCACATCCAGAATGCCAAGTCCCTTTCTGTCGGTCAGCTCTGAAAGGAAGAAGGAGGAGATGATAGAAAGGCATCCAGAGCAGCAGAAACCCTCAGCTTCCGACTCTGCAAGCAGAACTTGGACTCTTCTTCAGTGGATCCTGCAGATCTCAGCTTACAGGGAGCAGTGGTGGGAGGTCAGCCTCAAAGGGGAACAAGATGAGTTAGATACCCAGATGCATGGAAAGTTTGAGGCTCTTCAGTGTATGTAGAAAGTAAATCATACGATCACCTTGATGACCATCTCTACACTCATATTACTATAGTTGGTTCTTCTATGGAGTTTTTATCTTTTCCTGATTATATTCTTCTCAGTTTTCATCTCATAGTCCTTTTGCATGCCTTCCTTTCAGCAATTTGTTTCCTACCTTTCTTGAATGCATTCCTACATAAAATTGATTTCAAAATATTTTAGATACCATTTGAGGTTTTCTGCGGTGCTTGTTACAGTTTTCTCAAAACAGAAGCCTTTGAAAAGTGCAGACTTCAGAAAAACAAATTTTTTTTGCTTGCTTTTATAATTTTTTTAAAACTTGTTGAACAGGTTCAGCAGGTACTGTGTATCTTCAGGATATCCAGCTTGTGGAACCTGGCAAGAGAAAAAGGGATTTGACTACTTAGTGTGTTTGTTCTCCTGTAATTTGTTTCATTTATTTCAACTAGCATCAGAAGTTTTATTCTTGTGAGCATACTGGATAGGGATAGGGTAGGTCTTAGGAGTTGGAATATACTGTTGCTGTAGGAGGTGGCTCTATCATGTAAAAAAGTCTGTTCAAGAACAGTAACTCTTCTTTTTTATGGAGGGGAAAGAAGTGGAGTGTTTGCTTTCCAATCTTAAATGTTCACTTTACTCTTTGACATTCATAAGCTTTTAGGATCATAGTAATTTAGAGAAATAAGTCTAAACTTATGCTGCTAACTTTGCATTACTTGCTTGTGACATTTTTCTGGTAATATTCTCTGAGGTTATTTAAGATTTATGTTAATAATAAATGTATAAATACAGTTTGCAGACAGCAGTTCTGCTTCTCAGTGATTTTGGAGTTGAAACTCTTGAAGTTGAGGAAAAAATAATTTACCAGAAGTGGCAATACAATTGCATATTATTTCTGAGTGTGGAGCTCCTCCACTAGCTCAGCCTTTCTTAAGCCCCTGTCATGTCACTCAAAGGAACACTTTCTCCTCTGGCTGTGTGATCCTGCCTTCTGTTAATAGCCCCTACTGGATTCTTCTTTTCCCTTTTCAGATGGATGAGCATGTTGGTTTGTTTTACCATAGAGGTGATGGAACATCAAAACTTATTTGAAGTGGGACAAAAATATGTAAAAGAGGTTTTGGTCTGCAAAATCCTTCTACTTGGGGCAGTACTGGCTTAAGGTGATTTAAATGAATCATGAAAATGTGCCTTGCTTGAAGGAAAAAAGACACTTCTTAATCTGAGAGATTACTTTTCTTTCTTAGTGTGCTAATGACATCTCAGAGCAGTATGTTATATTTGAAACTAGAGTGCTTCAATTAAAAAAATTAAATGACAGGAGCTAATGTGACTTTGATGAATGACACAGCTTACTGCAGGGGAAAAGATGACGATGTTGGTAAGGGATGAAGGTGATGACCTACCTTTCTTTGATGCGTCTTACATAAGATACGGTAGTTCACATGGGCTCTTTTGTCATGATTTTTTGCAACAGTTTTCTTTGTGGTACCTGATTTTCCCTCTGATTAAATGTTTGCCATTTGCTATTAAAACAGAGATTGCCTTTCATTAAAATAAGGTGCAAAGTGACTTGTAAGGCTTGCTGACTGACAGATGAGAGGAACAGAATTGCACAGCTGCAAAACTTACAATTTTTGAAAGACTAGTGAATGCCAGAAAATGAGTTGTCTTCTGGTTTCCCATCTGCTGTGTGTGCTAAACTTTGATTTTGAAATTAACATGTTATGATATATCTTAGTAAAAACTGATGTCTGTTTGCAAGGGCTGAAGTTATAAAATTGTGACCCTGTATACTAGGAAAACCTAGCATCCCATACTTTTCTCCCCAGAAAACTGAAAAGTTCCAAGCCACAAAGTGGTTAAACAATGGTGATGTATCATTTGCAAGGCTAGTATGCTGAATCAAAAAGTCAAACAGAAAATACTTTCAAGCTAAATAAATATAGTTTAAAAGTTGTTATAAGAGAATATGAGAAATTATTATTCTTGAAGATAAGGTTTATGGGACTGTTGTACCTTAAAGATGTAAGGAAATTTAGTATGATTTCTTTCTTTTTCTCTTCAGTAAGAACAGGAAGTAAAAAAGGAACTAAAATTATAAACATAGAATAATATAAGTTAGTATGTATTTGATTAAACAAGAACTTGTCTAGTACTGCATGTTTAGGTGTCTCTTTAAAAAAAACATTACTTATTTGAGACTGTTCCCCTTTCAAGTTTTTTAACAGATGTTCATAACCATTGCAAGAATTCTGCCTGAGTGTGTTTTATGGAAAGAACATGGTGAAAAGGCTTTTGTAATAATAAGGCAAAATCTCCAGTTGCATTTACTTTCCTCTCTCCTGTTTTACGTATTTAATCCTGTTTCATGTCTTTAATCCTGTTTCATAACAAGCTGCTGTGACTTAGTTGAGGTATTAGTCTCCCAAATAACTCTCATCAAACTTTCGGTCTAATTACTATTTTGTTTATATATAAGACTAATTTTCAGAAATGTGTGTTCTAGGCATGTGAGGTACTTCAAAAAAGTAATTAACTTTCAAGGGAACTTTCTTTCAAATGAATGAGAACCTCTTATCTGTTTCCTGTAAGTTTGGCCATTGTGTTATTCATCTTAATAAAAGTCAGCTGGGAAATATATGGATTTTTCCTTGAAGGGATTGCTAAAAGATTTTAAACATAGGGCATGAAAGTTTTCCTGTTACTCAAGTATCTGAATTAGAGTTTCTCAGATAAATCCCACAATTATAATGGAGTGTAAATCTCATATTGGTCCCTATTAGAAGTACTTATTACAAAGTGATTGCAAGATACAAATCTTTCTGTTAATTCTATACTTGTATTAAATAATTCCCTGTCTAGATAAACCCTGTAAATAGTTTGGTGTCCATTTGGTATTCTGTGGGCCTCAACTGGGTTTGGTGGGATTAAATTTTTATAGATGACTGTGCAAATCTCCTGGTGAGGAACAAGTCTAACCAATTCTGGTTTTAATTTTGCACTTCAATAATCAACATTTTACTGCCTGTGCTTTATTCTGTCTTTCTCAGTTCTCTTATTTCTGTTCCATTGCACCTTATTTATTTCCATTCTAATTTTCCTCTTTGCCTGGATTGCATTTTTACAGAATGCTTAGGAGGTTACAGAAAAAAATCTGGCAAATTTGTGGTAATGTTTGAGGTAGAGTATTTGTGTTCCACAATCATATGGAATGCTCTAAACGTTACAGGTGTACTCAGATTGCCTAGAAAAGTACGTTGGCATTTGTCAGTATTGGCTTGTGACTGTGGGAAATGCTAAATGTCTTTACTGCTTTTAAGATTCGTTTTATAAATCCATGGAAGAATTAGGGATGTAGGGTCTCTCCAGTAGCAAGGGGCTTATCTTGTAGAACAAAGGGGTGTTGAACAGAAATAAACTATTATTTTCTCTCATCATTAGATCCTTTCAGTATTTTGCTGACTCAACCTCTCGCTGCAGTGGGAGTTTCTGTTAGTGCCCGTTTGCTACCGTGGGAAGAGGTGTGATCTGTAGGACACAGCTCTGCCAGGGTCAGTCTGACTGTGCTGCTATGGAACCGCTGCCCCCAGAGCTGCCCGTTCCTCTGGAGACTCGCTCTTCTGTCTTTGCAGTTCCTCATTTCTCTGCCACCTTCCATATTTGCAAAGCAGTGCTTCATCTCCAGCTCTCTTTTCTCCTGCACCGAATGAGTCCTGCTTGCCTGAGCCACAGCTCACCTCAGAAAAAGGAGAAGCCTTAGTGGCGGTCTGCAGTGGAGGGTGTGTTTTTAATAGGGCCCTGCACTCAGAGATCCCAAGAGCTCTCCTGAGGTTTTGCATATACAGAGTCACAGCTGTTCTTCCATTTGGTTGACTGATAAATTTAGAATCTGCCCTGCAGGTGACCCAATGTGCATGTGAGTCTTACAGTCCATGACATTCAGTGCTTGCTCTTGTTAATGTGACTGAGCATGTTTAAGTGTGCAGTGAGTGCAGTGGGATTTAGGGAAGAGGAAAGCTCAGACTGTGCTGTACACACCTCTGTCTTTCCTCTTCCTGGCGAAGACAAACAGGAAAAAAAGTTTTTGTGGGAGAGGAACAGCAAAAAAGTTTTACCTCAATGATGAAGTGTGTTATCAAGCTTTTTCAGAATGTACACTTGCCTTGGAATGTTCTTTAGCTGACAAACTAAGTAGTTTTTCAAGTAAAGTCTTGTGCAGTTATTGTCATAAATACTCATGTGCTTTTTTAATGCATGAGGGTTTTTTATTTTAATAATGGTTGTACTTTATGATTGCATTTGCATGCATTACTCCCTGTAGTTCCATATGGGAGCATTAAAAAGTCAAATCACTATTACTTCATACATTTCTATTTTTGTCAGTAGCAAGATACATTCCAGTTATTGATAAACCTATTTCCTGCTCAGATTATAAATTACCATTTTCTACCAATGTGGTAAAAACTCCCTTACTTATGCGTATCTAAATGAAGTTCTCCTATAGTGGGGATAAAAAAGGGAAACCTATCAATTTTCCTGTGTGGGAAAGCATTTTCTGGCACATGCCAGATTTTTGAATCTTCAAGGTTTTAATACAACTTGATAAACAAAATTTAATCCTTTATACACAGGATGGACAGTAGAGATGTCTTCTGCCTACAGGACAGCAGTAATTCTAGCTATTTATTTCAGAATACCTTTTCCTACAAGTTCTGTAGTAAGGACACTAAGCTCCAGATGTCCTTGAACCTTTTAATATCATGGTTGTATATTTACATGTAATGACATTGAGGACCAAATGACATAAACAGTCACGAGCAGGCATGTGCATATATTTACTGAAGAATGACTGTATAGACTGGGTTTGACAGAAATCACCTGGATATTTATAAGCTGTCCATTTCAGCTTTGCTTGTATGCTGTCTCAGTAGACATCTCAAATGTTTAGACTGTCTATCTCCCACATTGAAGCAAAAGCAAAAAGCAAAAGCAAACTGTTTTAGGATAAAGGTTTTAAGTAGTACAACTAGAGCAAGAGATCAGGTATTCATCCTAGACCTCATGTCTGTTGCCAAGATAAGTAAAGTAAATGCTGTGAGCATTTAGAGAAGGAGGGGTTGGCAAATTTTCAGAGGTAATGTTGTAGGTCATCTTTTTTTTTTCTTTTTTCCCCTAAGTAATTTGAAATTTTTTAGGAAGTAAAAAATGCTGCCTTTCAGAGAAGCAAGTAAATCAGCTGTTGAGAGGGATTTTGCCTGTGTAGACTTAGGAAAACCAGGAGCTGAAATATGTTCTATTCATAGGTGTGTCTGCAACTTGTTCTGTGTACCAATTCCCAGCCATATGTGCTTCTTACTGTGTTGCCTTTCAGTCATCAAGTTGGAAATTGCTGAACCCTGTTTTTCAGGTTTTCTTTTAACGTCTGGGATCATAGACTGATTCAGGCTGAAAGGGATAGCAGCATGCCATACAGTTTTGACCCTCTTCCTGCTGAAAGGAGGCTCAGAACTTGATACAAACCATATTGCTTGGAGCACTGTGCCCTCATGTCTTGAAAGCTTCCATAAGGGGAGATTCCACAGCTTATCTGTTCCAATGCTAAAGTATCCTTAAGACTGTTTCAGGTTCCATTTACTCAGCCTCCCTCTGGAGCCTGTCCTTTAAATCACATCAACACCATGAACATGGAGCAAGCCACTTATTGTCTTGAAAAGAACGGTTCTCAACTGTTCTTGGTGTAGTCAGACCTTCATCCAGCTGTGTTCCCTGCACTGCTTGCACTGCAGTGATTCGTGTTAAGATTCAACTTCCTTAGCTGCCGTTGTAGCCCAGCCTTTTAAAGGGACAAACACTAGCTGTGTCATCTAAGATCACCCAAATGTATCTTGCTGAATTATCAGGTGCTGATTCTTAACATCATGGCATAATCTGTTAGGGTACTTTAACAGTTAATGCATATCAGGCTCTTGCTCATGATTAATTTTTTAGTGCATTTTCTGTCATACTGTAAATTGAAGTTCTTGGTGGTAATTGTGTTGGTTTGTTCTCTGTTTAGTAAAATACATGGTAATCTTGCTTGAGCTAATGGCACAAATGATAGTCTGAAGGATATTGTTGTTTTTTACAGGTGATTCTTGCAGTATACGACCTTTCTGAACACCATTAATTCTTTTCTTCAAAACTGAATAGCTTTAAAGCGTCTTTGTCAAAATACTTCTGACTTCTTTGTTATCTTAAAAAATCAATGATGATGTGGCAGTTTCAGTTAATAATCTGACAATGGCGGTTTTTTCATGTAATGCAGTCAAAACAGAGATTAAGGGAGAGATTCTAACTTCTTTTTTCAAATTATTCTTTAAAAATCTTCACACAAAAAACACAGCTAGTTCAAGAACCCTAGCACTTTTCTGGAATCTTAATGCTGACTGCAAAGCTTGAGCTATTTTCTTTTTCTAGTACTTCTGCTCTAGAAAACAGTTTCACACAGAGCTTTGTATGAACCTGAAGCCCCTGTCTGTTACCACTAGACCATTTGTGTAGGTTGCTCTCAGAATCAGGACTTGAAAAAGAGCCAGACTGTTGCAGGATCAGTTTGATAATTCCCCTGTCATGTTCCTAGGACTTGGAGATGCATGTTGGAGAAATGGGCTGTAGCGAGGTTGGGCATGTGAGTCTCACTGGTTTTGCTTCAGCACGAGCCATGCTCTGGGTTCTCCCTTCCAGTGGGCTTCAGGAAAGCAGTGTAGTACAGACACACCCATGGACACGAGCCGTTATGTCTGAAAAGTTCTAGTGGTAAGCCTGCAACTGTGTGATTAAATCTGCCATGTTCCACCATTTGGAAGAAGCTAGACTGGGGTTTGAAAGCATTGTTAGACTGGAATTTACTTCATTGATCTGGGCATGTTTGCTGCACCACTGGTTGTGTGATCTGTAGCGTTGTTATCATATGGAATTTTCCACTACTCAGGATAACTTCATTCTCTCATTACATTAGATAGTGTAGAGTTGATACATGAGACAGTGGAGAGCTGATTGTATTCAGATCTTATTTATGGAGTGTTTTAAGGATATTTGGGAGAATTGAATGTGATAGGTTAGTAACAAGTCCTTGATACTGAATTGTTATGTGTAGGCCCAAGCAAATACCATAGATCAGGTTTATGAGTCAGTTGTCCAGATGAGAACTAAACAATGTTTATAGTACAGCCAGGGAATAATTGAGAGTGACTTGGTTTTGTTTTGGTTTTAATAGAAATGGAAGCATTGCAACACAAATTGATTTGTGGGTTGAACAAAAGATGGCAAGATGAGGAAGACAGGGCTTGGGGAAAAGAGTGATGAAGCTTGATGCATTTTTTTACATTACTTTTAAAATTTGCTGTCAAATAAGAAATGTATATCATAACTTTTAAAAAGTATTTTCTTATTTACAAATTGCAGATATAATACCTTTGTGAATCAAATATCCTGTTTCAGTATAATAGCTCTATATTTGCAGATAGATCCTTAATGTATACAGCATTTCAAGATGAATGACAGTGAATAATTCAGGTAAATACTGTGTAGGGGGCTGTCTTTCTTATTTAAATACCTTGTTGCAGTTAAATAATTTTGCCATTTATCTAGGCATAAGATTTTGAATTAGTGTTTGCATATTTGCCCTTAGCTGAACTCCTGCAAGATTTTATTATTCAGAGTAACAGGTGAATGTTTTATGTTCTAAACTGCTTAAAGTATAAATCTGTTGAAAATCTAAGCCATCTGTCTCAAACAAACAAACAAG
Organism: Motacilla alba alba; assembly: GCF_015832195.1. Lineage (NCBI taxonomy): Eukaryota > Metazoa > Chordata > Aves > Passeriformes > Motacillidae > Motacilla > Motacilla alba. The sequence continues at coordinate 29,615,849 of NC_052018.1, forward strand.
ACACCTTCATCTCCCTATGAATCCAAATAAAAATATCAGGCAGATAAAGGGTTTACCCTTTTGAAAAAGGATGGAATGGTCTGCTCTTGATCAACTGCAAGCAAACAATGATAAGAAAGAAAGGATGTCCTAACAGCCCTTTGGTTTCACAAATTACATTTTAAACATGAACAATTCTATTGATCGTTTTCTTTGAGGCACAAACTCAGACAGTAAACAGTCACTTAATAGTATCTCTAGGGTGAATGAGCCTTATTGGATTAAGTAATGGGAATATCCCATTGCACCTTTTCTCTGTTCAATGCTCAAAAGTTTTTATTTTGCCTTGCCTTTCATTTTACCTTGTTACAGTGCTTATTCAGGAATTGATCTACATTTGATAAAGTTGTTAATCCTGAATTAAATTTATGCTCTGCAGAGCTGTCACATGCTTCTAAACATCAGGTGAGAATTATGCAGATTTAGGATTTTTAAAATTCTAATAGAATGACAGTTTGATATGAATAGTTTGGTAGGCTAAAGCCAAGGTGAATTAAAATATGTGGCATATCTCTGAACTTACTGAGATGTGATGTTTTAATAGAAAACTGCAACAAAATATTTCATGTAAACCATATAAATAATTTTACATTCTTTTAATACATGAAATAACAAGCAGTATGCTTTACCATGGCTGGCTGGTCATTAGGATCATGGGAAAATGCAGCCAGTAGTGGTAAGGAATCAGGCTCTTGATGTATGTTACCGTGGATCCAAAAATGACACTGTGAAGCTGGGGCTGGTGGAAAGTATCTCCTTGCTGAGGCTATTGCACATTATCATGTATCATGTTTCTTCAGTATAGGTGAAATGAGTCACTAATTGAATGGTGGAAGTCTCATCTGACCCAGAGAAAAAGGAGTACATCACTGTACTATGCTGCATCCTCCTGGGTTAATGTTGAGAGGGCACTCTTAATCTTCTCAATTCTGTATACTCTTGGAGAAGATAACAGTGAAAGATTAATGTTAATTCAAATTTCTTCTACCCAATACAAAATGAATTAATTTACTATTTATTAATCACTTAGGGAGTGTATTTGGAATCATGTTTGCCCTGTGGGTTTCAAAAAATGAAATATGTAACTAGTGGCTTGAACAGGTTAAGTTTTGCTCTTCTTTAAAAGTAGGAATCACTTAATCTCTTATCTCTAACAATGTTACTGGTTCATTATAAAGCATTCTTTAATATATAAGTTTTAACGAGACTAAAGTTGACTTTTCATTTTGTCAAAGAATTAAATTGAGGGCTTTTTCATTGACCGACTGTTAGGCTAATACACAGTCACATCAGTCCCAGATGGGGAGCTTCAGTTGTAGTGTTAGAAGCCAAAATAACAAAACCACAAATACGTTGGTTTGGATTTGATTTTTTGGGATGATGAAAACCATGACTGTGATTGGGTGTACACTGTCAGTGAAATATGAAGGGTAAAAGTGTACTCCTAAGGGCATTTAGGACCATGCTCCTGCCAAAAAGGTGAGGTTTTCTTACTCTCTGTACCTGTGTTTGTGCTGCCTCCCTTTCACTGATCCTAGTGTTTGTGGAGCTGTGTGGTAGGTCACATCAGCTCACTGAGGAGCTGAAGCTAACTCCGCAAACAAAAATCAACTCTCTGAAATAGGATGAGATGGTTAGAATGTGTCATCTAAGGGTATTTGTGGGTGCATGTGTTACGTAGAGGCTTCCATAAAATCAGTCTGGTGACAGTTAAGAATTTCTTAGATGAAAATCAAAGTTGGAAATGGTATGGACCTGAATAAGATGAAAAATGGTTTAGAAATGGGGTAGAGACCCCAAAGACTTGTGTTTTGGCTTGAAGCCTGCAGTTTTGGCTTTGATAGCATAAAGGTACTGTCATGTTTTGTGTATTGTGACCCTTTATTTGCACTTCTGCATAGCTGGTGGCACCAAACTATACAGGGACTGTCTAGTAAGTGGTGTGTTTTCAGAGGATCCTGGAGGGGGAGAGTTTTACAGACTGCAGTTTCACCTCCTTCAGTGTCAGAACTGATTATAGCAGTCCTGTAGACGTGCTACATGGCAGATCCTCCTGAGATAACTGTAGTGTAGGTGATAATCCCGATTTTTCATTCATACCAGTTTCCCATTGTAGGTCTTTATTCCCATACTGAAGGTCTTTACAAGTATTTGCTCCAACTCTCTGGGGTATGGAAAAGCTAGTGTTGGGACTTCTTTTTATTCATGTTTGGCTACTACTTTGGTTAATAATTTTAAAAAAAAATGTAACAAGATAAGTGTCAAGTAAGACAATATTAAGCTTTGTAGACTTCCTTGATCTGTTCCTCTTTCCCATTATCCGCTCCTGCCTTTGTCAATATATCTGTATATGGTAAATGAAGATGTACTGTAGCACATCTGTTGCAAATCACTCTTTTGCTTTAGCTTTTACCAGATTCGTGCGTCTATGAAAATTCCTCCAAGAATTCCACACATACTGGAAGCTAGTTTGTTACATGGAACTGGTAAGCGTAAAAACTTTCAGTAAATTAGGTCATTATCTTGCCTTGCTAATTGAGGAATTGCACTTTTTGTTGTATATTTTTATAACTAATACAGAAGTGGTTTTAATTTTGTTACTAACATAATGCAAATATATCTTGTTCTTAACAACAGGACTTAAAAGTTGATTACAGAATTTGTGTTACTGTTTTTTCATCTGCTGGTTGTCTCTGCTGGTAGCAAAATGTGGTGATTCCTTTACATGAGTGTCTTCTGTTTTTTCCCACTGATCGACTCAGTCTTCTCCATGTTTCAGGCTAAGATGACCAAGGGCAGATCTAAGTAGATATCTGAAAGCAATGGAGAATTTCAGATACAGACTCTTACACAGATTGAGAAGCCCATTCTTTTTCTGAAAAGAACACTTTGAAAGGATGCAGTTTTCAAACTCACTCTGTTGTTCTCTAGTCGTATACTTGAAAATTGATTTAACCTCCTGAACAGATTTCCCTTATCTTTTTTCCTTTTTAAACCTGTCATTCACTTTTGATTTCTATGTCCATGCAAACTAAATCCAGAGAAACCTGTTGGGGCTCACCTAATTCTGTTTAGGCCATACCTCAGCATGGTGTAAAAATGTGAAAAGCAAAAAATAATTAAGTTTTCAAATGTTATGTGGAATTATGGAAATTTCAAGGAAGAAAAACCTAATACAGTCTGAGGAAGTGTAATTGGATACAGTCTGATAGGATGTGACTGAAACTGAATTTTTGAGGCTATTTTGAAAGTAGCTCTGAGTACAGCAACAATGTAGATACTGGGTTTTGGTCAAGCTTCTTAAGTATTTCTTGGATTTGTGTGAAATAAATTAATAGTTCTGATGAGCCAACATTACTGGACTTCAAAGGCAAAGTTTAATGTAGTTTAGAGAATTTGGGTCTGGTAAACATCCTTTAGTAAAAAACATTTTTTGAGAATTGACACTGAATAATATGATTGATATTGCTGGGGAAAAAAAAGTTTTTCCATTTCATGATGTATTTTTGAATGGTCTTAGGTTATTTTTTCAGAAAGCTGCAGTCTTGTTAGCAGATTGTGGCATATATGTTAGCTCTTGTTTCCTGTTACTAGGCATAATGGGTATAAACATTAAGACTGCAGTTTGGTGTGAGTTTAGATCAGCAGTTCTGACAAAGAAAAAAAATACCAGCACTTGATTCCCCTGGCCACTCTGTCTTACCTTCATATTGCTCTGTGTGTTGTTGACAAAATGTTTGGTTTGGTCTGGAAATTCAGCTGGGGAACTCATTCAGCTGACAAGCAGCTGTTTTACAAAAAACCCAAACCCCTCCAAACCCAAAAACTGGGACCCTTTCTCGATAAGTTTCTCAGTTTTGTTTTTCAGGTAGTTACTGATAATGTTTGTCCTACAACAAAGCAGAAGGAAGGTTACAGGCTGGTCAGTGAAAGGGAGTTTGTTTGTCCTTCTTGTGGACATGGTAGTGCTAGGTCTTGCTGAGAACCTCTGCTTTCCATTTCCATTTAGCCACTTGCTTGATTTAGCAGAGCTGGATGCTATAGGCTCAGATGCAGCCCTCCTGCTCTAGGAGGAGGAATAGCTGATAGCAATTCCTGAGACTGCTGTTGTGTGTAGAAAATAGCTGCTATTGGTCTCAGCATAGAGTAGCACAGTGCTGATTCACTGTGTGAAAATGTTGCTTGCTGACCACAGAGGACGCTAGTCAGGATCCCCACTCTTGGGAAAGGTGTCCTGTATTGATCAGGTGCTTCTTTCTGTACTTTCCTCTCTTTTCAGTCTTTCTCATACTTGCCTATTCTAAATCCTATTTGCTTTGTCATGTCATGGTTTTCCCACTCCTCTCCAAGTCATTTTGCCTACTTGTAGCTCTTCCTGGACTCTGCAAAGTCATCCACAGTTTCCTTACTTTGGCTGTGTTTTCCCCTCTCCTATAGACCATTTGTTTGATCTCTCTCCTCATTTTATTTTCCCAAGTCAAATACACAGTCTTAAGTTTTTCCTCTTTTTCCAGTTCATCTTTATCTCCTTTCACTCCTTGCCCAGCTCTTCATGCAGTCCTTCATTAATTTAAATAAGTATTTTTTTTTCCATTTTTATTTCCCACATCTTTTAGTAGCTCATGAGAGCTACTGCTTGGGACACAGCATGAGTGTCATTACAGATATGATAAGGCAATTCACTTGCTTTAGCTCCAGTCTTGTGAAGGTCTTTTATTATTCCTGTAATTTGAAGGAAGATGTAGTTGTGCCATGGAAAATGTAAAGAAAAACATAAGTATTTTTAGACTTTATGAGGTTGCTTCAGATTTGAGGATGATCTGAATTCCTCCTTCTCTCAAAAATTCGTGGCTGGTTTTCAGAGATAAAAAAGGGTTGAGAAAAAAACAGCAAAGGCAGAGTAGGAAGGAAAAACGTGTCTGGTTTTATGATGCAAGAGTAAATGATCTTGTAAAATATAAATAAATAAATATAAATCTAGTACATTTATATGCAAGAGTAATAAATATGTAAGAGTATATATGCCATTTATATGCAAGAGTAAAAGAATCCCACTTTTCTTTCTCCTCTGTTGTGGAAATGGCCTTTTGTGTGGGTAGAAGCTTAGGAATAGTCCTGGCCAGTGACTGCATCATTGATTTTAAGACAGCAGTTCTGCCTTGATGACCCCACATTTGTGAGACCTTGCTCCCCATGTGGGAGTGGCTCAGCCTGTTCCTGACTCAGCTTTTGCTCTGCAGCTCCTCTCCCTCTTCTGGGGGTGCCAGTTTGTGTTACGCTGAGGTCAGCAGAGCTGGGGGCTGTAACTCAGGGTTGGGCACTGCAGAGGAAGTGGGACCTCAGCCATTTGTCTCCATTACTTCTTTTGTTTCAGACAGGAGTGGGAGATCCCTTTTGCTGATGCTGTGCAGTCATATCAGATTATGTGCCAAGTGAAACCATACCTGCTCTGCCCTTCAGCTGTAACAGATGACACAGATGGATGTAAGCTGAAAGTGGCATTATTCATAGGGGAATTACACTGTAATGATTCAGCCTTTGTAAGCACTTTGTCCAGGACACCTAAACTGATGATATGTGTGAAAACACTTCAGCAAAACCCAGTATTTGTACATTTATGAAGAGAAGTTGAATTAAGATATTACTTAGAGTGGGAATGTTTGCCAAGGGCAGTAATATCCTATCAGAGGCCCCAAAGCTGGAGACTGCAAATTGCAGATTTTTTTTTTTTACCTTTTGTGGATTCCTTTGAAGTAATTTATTAGGAAGAATCAAAAGAATTTTAAAAAATCGTTTGCACCCTCATTTACATGATTTCTAAGACATTTTGTCTTGGAAGATATTGATGTTATTGAGCCATTTTAAGAGGAGTTATAAGTGTCAGTATTTCTCTTACTTCTGTTCTTCCAAGTTCCAACTTCTTTTAGGCTTTTTTCAGAGGATAGTACCCATCGTGATACTTCTGTGTGCTGATCCTTTGCTATTATAATAAATATTTCCTCAATTACTGTTTTAAATCATTCCCTTTCTCATTTCTTCTGCAAGTCTTTTAACTGTTTTTTTTCAGCAAAAAATTCCCCAACCATTTATCACACTTTTTTGAGCTCTTTGTGATGAGTAGCCTTTGAAGCGTCATATTCCATGCACAGTGCCAGGTTCAGTTGATAAGCTCGGAATTAGTTTGGCCTGAGTAGGATGCAAAGATCTTGAAAGAAAGAACAAACAATCTCTGTTCTTGATTGATTCAGTGGAGTGGTATTTCATTTAACCTCTTTGCCTCATCTGTAGGTAATGTTGTTCTCAGTGTGGTTAAAACCTGTAAGTTAACATGAATAAAACAATACGGAATTCAGGATTTTTATTGCAATTTTTGATGCCTAGAATGTCTTCAGTTTGTAACAAAGCAAAAATTTTCAGAACTTATATTAAAAGCAAATTATATTAAAAATATTGACAGTGTTTCTTTGAAACATAATGTACCCCTTCAAACTTCATCAGTCACTGACTGAAAAGAAAACCACTTATATTTCTGATGTTGTTACAATTTTAATAGCAATCGTGAAACTGATGCAAATGATAGTTCCACTTATTACCTGCTCTGAGTTTTCCAGTTATATTAATACTTGTTTCTCTCTTCAGGTGCAACAGATCTTGCCTTTCCTGCCTCAGTCCATGACAATATAGTTTGCAGTAAAACATTTCAGATTCTTTACAAAAATGAGGAAGTTTCGGTGAATGATGTGATGATTTTCAAAATAAAAATGCTGTTAGATGAGAGGAAGGTAATCTGCTGTTCAAATTTACTATATTCAGATAATTTAGGCTTCGTTATGTACAATTTGAATTAGTACAAATAAGGGACCTGAAAGATTTCATGCTTCTACAATTTCTTTGTAGATTGAGGAGTCGCTTAATGAAATGAATTTTCTGCTAACATTAGATTTACACTTCACGGATACAGACTACTCGTAAGTTTAAATATAGAAGATTTTGTTAAAGCAAGAATATATGTTAACTCTTTAATCTGTTTCAATCTGTATTATTTATAGGTGTAGTGTGTACACATTAGACATAAATTATGGTAAAAAAATAAATCTAATGCTGAAGTCTCTTAAGATTTCATAACTGGTTTGTCTCATTCTAATTTTTTCTCTCTGGGGGAGATGCCATTGTGTTCCAAAGTATGAACTTACGATAAATTGCTGTTTGACTCAGTTATTAATAACTTGCACTTTAAATATGATTGTTCTGATTATACGTTGTTTTGTTGGTTTCTTTTTAGACCAGATGACCTGAGCACACTACAGCCAATTAGTAGCCGAACTTTAAAGTTGCACTTTAACCTACACCAGGGCCTTCATCATTATGTCAATGTTATGTTTGATTACTTCCACCTTTCCGTCATATCGGTTATAGTCCATGCTTCTCTGGTTGCTCTGCATCAGCCATTGATAAGGTAATCTCTTGAAAATAAAATGCAAATAAATTCTTGAATGTCCAAATGGAAATGTTATAAAACTAGAATAATTAGGAAGGAGTTAAATCTATGGACAGCATTGTGTTCTATGATGATTTTGGAATTCAGGGCCCAGAGGGATGAGAAACTTTTTGTTTTTAAAATTATCTGAAACAATTTTTGAGGGTTTTTTAAATTAGAAATAAGAGTGTGTAGTGTAGAAGAGGGAGAATGCCCAAGGCCAGAGAAGTGGAGAAATGTATAAATATCTATATTTGTATGTGTATATTTATATCTATAAATATTTATGAATTTTTTTTATCTGGAAGATCTGCTGCACACCATACACAGTAGCTGAAATAGCTGCTGTTAATACAAATAGGGTGCCTTCTGTTAACTATCTTCACAGTTTTCAGTTACTACTGGAATGGTAGTGATGTCTGCAAATTTACCATTTTATTCAGTCAATGGAACTAGAGAATTAAATTTTCTCTTTAAAAAGGACTTTGGCTATTTTTTGCTGGAGCCTTTTAATTTCATCTTAATTTCATCTACTTGTGTCAACCTTTGCAATCTCTGTTTACTTTGCATCTCTCTCCGTGTGAAAAAGGGCTGTACAGTCAGTTACACATATGAAGTATTCTATGTACACCTTTTTCTTTAGCATGTCTATCTTTTCCTTCTTTCATGGTCTCCAAATACTCCATGCTACTGCCTTCAAGTTTCCTCATATTCAAGGCCAGTCTGTGCCATAAATGCCTTGACCTCTAGCTTCAGGTACTCCCACTCCTTGTGCCTGTCTTCACATGATGGAAAGTACTATCTCTGTGTATGTTAGACAGCTGTTCTGTGCTGTAGGGCTGTGCTGGTCTGGAGGATTCAGCTGACTTTCATGGGTTTTTTGTCTTTTTTTTCCCCCCCTGCAAGTTGGTTTGAATTGTTTTGGTGATGTGTTTTAGGCATGGTTATATAGTCAATGAACTAACACATCTCAAGAGATGGCACAGCCTTATTTGGGAGAGAAACAAGTACTGAGAAGGTGGGACTTGTTGTTGAAGACATAATCTGATAAATGCACTTAAGCGCACTTTTTACTTTACTTTGGGTAGCATCATGCATGTAAAATGTACATGATCACACTGGTCCTACAAGTGAGATTCAGGCATTTAACCTGTATTGATCATTTGTTGTCAGAAAATGAAAAACAGGTTTTGATACTAATTTTCATTCAGAAACATATTTATCCCTACTGACCTTTTTTAAAAGTTACAATAAATCTGAGGTGTTTTCTATGCATTTTTCCTCAGTTTCTGGCTTTTCAAGTGATGATACAATAATGCTATTTAATTATAAACCTCAGCTTGATACAGTTTTTGTAAGGAGAGACTGAAACAAAACAGCATCTTCTATGCTGCTTTTGTTATTTTGAAAGTAGGGTGTTGCTGTATCCACAAAATTATTTTAAGTATTCAAGTTGTCCTTTATGATGGAGAGAGGAAGAAACTTTAAAATTTACAGTGTTTTATTTCAGCTGAGCTCCCCCATGTAGCAAATACCTGATGGTTTCTGTATCCATATCTGGCTCACTTTTCTAGAGCACTTCTTTCTGAAAAACCTGAGAATTGCAGATGTCACTCCTCTTTGTCCTTTGGGCTTTCATGGGTGACAGTTTGGTTGTCTGAGTGGATCCTGCTCATGTTATTGGCACCTCTTCCTTTCCTAGGGGTGGTCACTTTTTGAGTGTTTTCTTCTTCTGAGTAGCATTCTGATTCACCTGCTGTTGGGAACAACCAGTGTTAACAATTCCCTTGAAAGGGAAGATAATTCTACTTGGGTACAGCCCTGGACTCCTGTATAATCTATGCTTTTCTTTAACCTGTAATTCCTTATTTCTGCCTGTTATCTAATAGTCCCCATTTTCTGCATTCATTCATTTTGTTCATCTGTCCTAGTTTTTATCACAAGGCTACTGTTGCAGGATACTCTGTTATTCCAGGAGTTCAGGATAGGATCTCCTCCTCAGCAGGCAGAGGTCAGGCAACCTTCAGGAAAACAGCAATGTCAATTTGTGTAACAGCTTTGAACTTCCTGCTACTGCTTCACTTTTAAGAGGTTAAGTCCTCACAGAAAAAATCCACAGAAAATTAATGCTTTATACCTGTTATAGTTCAAAATGTATCTTTCTGGCTTAAACTTTCAGGAATATAGTTTAAATTAATTGAAGTTTGCATTGGAAGTAATGAGGAACAGTATGTTCAGATTATCCGTTCATTTGTGCTTTTTGCAGTTTTCCTCGCCCAGTGAAGAATACGTGGTTGAACAGGAATGCACCAGCACAAAACAGGGACTCTGTGATTCCTTCCCTTGAAAGTGTGGTCTTTGGCAATAACTACACAAAACAATTATCAGCAGACGTAAGATAAAATATCAGTTTAAAATTTTCTTTGTATTCCGTGGGGAGGTGTGAATTTTATCTTTTTTGCAGGAATATTATTTGATAAAGAATGAACTTTATTAAAGTTGTTTTGGGGTGGCATGTGAAAAGGGAAATGAGAATAATTGCTCCAAAAGACTATGTTACCTGCTTCAGGATTGTACATATGGGAAGCTTACAGTATTAAGAGTTTGGCCTCCTTTTTTAATGTCTCACAATCCATTGAAAATCCCAAAAATCAGGTTTGTGAAAAGAGGGAATTGCTTATCTTTTTAGTCATTCTGCTAACACTTCCTTTATTATACAAAATTAATATGTGCCTTTTCTTTTTTATTCTAGGGTTGCAGTTTTGTTGTTTCTGAGTCTTTCCTCAGCCATGCTTATAATTTCCATTATACACTTTGTGCCACTTTGCTGCTTGCTTTCAAAGGGTTACATAGATATTTCATGACAATAACCAAGGATCTCCCCTCTTCTCACCGAATTGAACTGGGTATGTTCAATTTCATAAAACTTATCACTTTCTTGTGAATGTTTACAAGACCTCTTCTAGATTAAGCTGTCATTGATGGCATATCTTTTACATCTAAAATGTTTTTTGCTTAAACTGATCTGAAATTTAATAACTGAAGAAAAAAAATTATCTCATCTCTAATAAAATAAGGAGATAACAGCCTTAATCTATGGAAATAGATTTTTTTCTTCTTGGTCTTGATTTTCTCTTATTTCAAATTACTGTGTTTAGTGGTGAGAAAGTTAGAGAAGCTCCTAATCCAAGTAGCATACTGAGCTTTGTTTGTTGTAAGGAAACATTGCATATTTGTACAAATATCTAAATTCTGTAAGCTTTGAGGAGAATATTTCACTGAAAACTTTACATGAAAAAAGACCTACAAAAAAAAAACAACTGTTGCTGGCTTAGTTTGTAGTTTAACTTTTTAAACAGACTTAGTTGCCATGAAGACTTCTAGCTAACCACATGTGATAAAAGTAACTGCAAATGTATTACATGTAATGTATGGAAATGTACATGTACATTCCTTTTCTGTAGAATGAAGATTATATTAGAGAGCCTAACCTTGATTTGTGAACTAGAAGAGCAGTGGAAGTAAGAAAAGAAAATACATTGGCATTGTAAACAACGATTTAGACTTTTTCCTCAGCAACCATATACTTTTTTTAGTCATGTTCTACTAAAGGAAAAAAAGATCATTTGGCATTTATATGGATTGTAGACAATATTTACTGATTATTTAATTTTATCAGTGTCAAAACTAAGCACAGTGAAACAGTAAGGTTGGTAATTGAGATATGAAAGATATTTTAAAAATGGGATGTGGTCAGTTAGTGATTCAACGAAAGAATGTTTCACTTCTACATTACAAAACACAAAGCTATTTGTGGTGGAAAAAAATTTCAGGGAGTCTGTTACAAATCTGTCCATAGAAAAATACTAGAAACTGAGGTGTTTTCTTTATAGAAGCAAAAATACAGCTACATTTTTCTGCCAGTTATCTTAGTTTTGATACGGAGGGAAACACCTTGTTAAAGGAGTGACTCAACTCTTAGTTTTCCTTGTAAGGTGAAAATATACTTTTTCCCAAACCATAAAATCAGAGGGTTTTTTAGGTTGGAAAAGACTCCTGAAGATCACAAAGTCCAACAATGTAGCCAGCAACACCATGTTCAGCACTAAACCAAAGTGTCACATCCACATGCCTTTAGAATGCTTCCAGGGATGGTGACTCCACCACTTCGCTGGGCAGGCTGCTCCAATGCCTGACCAGCCTTTCCGTGAAGAAATTGTTCCTAATATCCAATATATGCCCCCTCTAGTGCAACTTGAGACCATTTCCTCTTGTGTCACTTGTTACCTGGGAGAAGAGGCTGACACCTGGCTACACCTCCTTTCAGGCAGTTATAGAAGAGCAGTAAGATCTCCCCTGAGCCTCCTCCTTTTCTCCAGGTTGAAGAACCCCAGCTCCCTTTGCTGCTCCTCACAGGACTTGTGCTCCTGACCCTTCACCAGCCTTGTTGCCCTTCTCTGGATTTGTTTTACCAGCTCAATATCTTAAGTTTGATGGCGCTATTGTTGTTCTAAGGATAGGCTTAGACTAAATCTTGATACTTAAATGTTTCAGATATGATCTTCAGTTCCCTTAAAACATTCCTTCAAAATATATATGTAATAGAAAAAAGCTGCCATTGAGTTGCATACTGGCAATGCAATATTGGGTTGTATTTTTCAACTACATTGAAGTCACCAAACCCACTCACAAGCTTCAGTGGAACTTGAATCAGACCTTTTCTCATCTATATGGGTAATTTAGCTTACCTTTAGGAATGTGGTTTTGAGGAGAAATGCTCACAATAAATATCTGAAGAGAAAATTACAACTTAGATTTAACATTCATTGTACATAGTGTACTGACAGTTTGTTTCCTGTGGGTTTAATTTTTTATTTTTATTTTTTAAATCTCTGCTAGAATTACTTGTTTTTTCATATTTATAAATATATTTTTCATTTATTTTGGTTATTTTGTTTGTAAATTGATTTGAACAATTGATATAATAAAAAGTACTAATAATGTAAGCTTTAATTATTACTCACATTTTGCTTATGAAAATTAATACCTGCCACTAACACCAATGTTTCTAAAATCCAGTTAACAAAAAAAAGCTATGTTTCTGCTAAGTTTCTGTAAAGAAATTGAGGCTCACTGGACTTCACAAAGTACACAATTGTAATTTGCACTTTTTTTTTCATTTTTAAAGTAAATGAACTTTTTTATAGTGGATATTTTATCTGTGATGTTTAAATGGGCATTGCAGAAGAGAATATCCAGTCCTATTTAAACTTCAGAATCATCACTTTTTTGTTTACGATAAAATTGTTCTCTCTTTAATTTTGTTTCTTCTATTTGCTTTGCTATTTCTCTGTCATAAAATCTTAACACAAGGCACTGATTTTGCAGATGCATGTGAAGACAACTGTTGGACTCTGTAACTGTAATTGAGCATTTAAATATTACTGGTTTCAGGAAATAAAAAACGCTATCTTAATGTGTATCACAAGTGATACTTAATCTAGAAACTACACTAAAATTATATGTTTTCATGTACTGATCTAACTGCACTAATTGCTAGGCTAGCAATAAGCTCTTTTACTAACTTTAAGGCAAATAATAAATCACAGGTGAAAAAAGAGTGTAGTAACTAGTCATGTGTGTACAATCCCTGTAACTAGCCAAGGCCAGCATGCAGGTCCTTTATGAACGCCTTCTCAGAAGAAAATATCCACGAACCCAGAGATTCGCCTACCTAGGTATGTTTCCAAAGCAGGTGATCTAATCCCTCAGATTTTTATTGATATTATAAAATATTAATTTATTATTAATTATATAAAATGTTACTCCTTTTGTAGAAAGAAACAATTTCAATATTCAGCCATAGCAAACATATGTTGAACTCTGAAGTCTGCAGAATTGAGCTACTAAACTTTAGGCTGAGTGTAGACATCATTGCTGTTTTTTGGTTTAGTGTTGTTCTGCTTTACTAAACAAAAATGAGTGAAAGTTCAGTCAATCATCAACATTTAAAAATAGCTTAAAATTATAGCTTCATTTAATACAACACAGCCTCATGATTCTTAGCTATTTAAAGATCATTAATACCTTTGCTTTCTGAGAAATCTTTCAGATCCCTTTTGATATCTCAAGACTTAATTCTTCCAAACACTACACAAGGCATTATCAGTGTTTAGGGTGCATTTGTCCGTATCTACATGGGCCAGTCCTCCCTCTGGAGAGTCAGTGTGGGCTTGATGCTGGACAAAAGATTACAGAGCTCTTTAAGCACAAGAAGTTTCTGTGGGGAAAAGGATAGAATGGCAGGTCACTACCCTAATCATCTCTAAGGGTGTTTTTGTTTTAATATAAAAAGGAAACAAAACTGGTTTTTAGCAGAGCCAGCAAAATTGCATCAAATGTTTGCTGGGTTAACATTACTGCTATAGAATGTAAGTGCTTAATTTCCTTTTGTGTTGTGTTAACTCTCTTCTGTCTTCTCTTTTTAATATAGCATTGGGATAGGAATATAGTTAGGGGTTTTCCATAATGATTTTAGATTTCAGGGTTTTAAATCTTGTTCCACAAGCCTGTTCTCAATTGAAGTGCGACAAACAAATAATCAGTATTGTGTCATAAGTAGACCTTTTAATTTTTTCACTAATGACAAGATTTGTGTGGCTGTACCAAAACTAGTATTATAGCTTAAATTATTTTCACACATTTTCAGAAAAATTATCATGAAGTGCTGTTTAGCAAAAGGTACATGTAGTTTCTTTGAACAACTTTTGTCAACTTGTTTCTGAGAACATCATGCATTTCTGCAATTTGCTTTTTTCTCAGAACTCTGTGTTATGTGAGTTAATTTGTGAGGCATTAGGTTCAAACCTAAGCATGATGAATGCTGTTAGTTCAAAATCAATATATACTTACCAAGTATAGGTGGCATAATTAAAGGGAAGTTGAGTATACACGCTGTTGCTGTTCTGTAAACCTTTGTTCATTATCCATACCCTGAAGTTACTGTTGGGGCTTTCAAGGCATATTTTGTTGCTGTGTGTTTTCAAGAAATATTGAACAATTTTTTTCCTTAATACTCTGTTTCAAAATGAAATATAAATTCTTGTTACAGGCAATTTTAGTGTTTATTAATTGTTCCCTTATTACTCATACTTCAGATGCAGAAAGAAATTAAACATAATTCCAAATTATTATTTATCAAATCCCCCAAAGTAAACAGGGCTGTTTAACAAGGGAAAACATTTTCATGAAGGAATATATCTGTTCTCTTCATAAATGAATCAGTCAAAGTTCAGATCCAGTTTAAGCTGCCATACTGTGTTAGACTGATTTGCTCTTAACCTTGAGCTACTGAGAGATCACCTAAAGAATGGTTTTATTAACTAAAAAAATTCCTCATACAACTAAAGATTTGTATTTATATTCATGTATTTTGTAAATTATATACCTTTAGAAAAGTGATATGGGAATAAGGCTTTTCTAGAAAATCTGGTAGAAGAGGAATTATATTACCTTGGTTTTAAATTATGACATTGCTGCTGAATAGCAGTGGATAATCTAAAAACTATCATCTAAACTACAGTATTTTCAACTGTAATTTTGAGTGGAAAATTGCTGTCCTTGACAAGGTGTCATGATAAGCAATCATGATAATTGCAATTTTTTTTTTCTTAATTAGGTTCTGTCCTCAATCTCAGAAATTGCCATAAGAATTTTAATGGAAGTTTGTAGTTTACTTGATAACTGTGACACTTAATATGGCTTCAAGTTTTATTTGATGAATTCTTTTTCATGTGTTAAAATTGTTTTGTGAGATAATTTGTTTCACTCTGCAACTTGGAAAGTACATTACTCATGGGTATGTCCTCTCATCTTTCCAGAAAACATAGATGTAGAAATTCGTCTTACAGAATTGTGTGAAGAAGTCAAGGTACAGGGCTTTTTTTCATGTATTAAATAAGTGAAATAACTGTAAAAGTAGAATGTACTGATTTCATATGCTACTTGGGAATAAACTGTTTGTTTCAGGGATGACAGCATCTATGTTTTTTCCCAGCACTTATTTAAACTCTTCCTCCAAAGAGAAATTGCACAACTGATGCCAAAACAGAACTGTTGATCTGGTGGCTTGGTGTGTCAGTGGTAGCTGTGTAACTATTTATATCATGAAACTGAAAGTTTAAAGGTGGATTACTTGTATAAAAATTGCACTTTGAATTTTCTGCAGTTATAATTTGATTTTTTGGGATGTGATGGTATCAAATAACAATGATGCAAGGTCAGGCAGTAGTAAGTTTTACAAAAGGGGGTTCTGCAAGTCATCCCCTCATCTAAAAGTACTTGTTCTGATGCTGTCTCCTTTTCCTGTTTTCCCTATATTCTTAAGGAAACACTGTCTACTTTAAATGGCTTAGATTTGTCTCCCCGTCTCTCTCCTTAGTCAGAACTAGCCCCAGCTGAATAACTGGTTTCTTGGTCAGGTGAAGTCTGAAGGACAGGTTTTAAAACTTCTTGGAAGTTTATCCACCCTTTGCTGGCAAGTGATCCCAGCTTGGAAGCTCACCTTTAGTTACTGCAGTAGTGCTATAACTGCAAGAAAATGTAATGTGGCCTTTAAAAGGATGTAATTTGTATAACTGGAGACAAATTCAGCCCTGCTAGCTCTCTATGGGCAACTAATAGTCTTACTTCATGTATTAAAATAGTTTTTATATTTACATAGCTTCTCTGAAGTCGTTAGTTTCTCTCTTGGCTTGCTAAACATTTTCTGTTTTCTTCATTCTGTTTTGTACAATTCTCATCAAAAGTTTCTCTTATCTCTCTTACTATTGGTTAAGTTGGTGTTTCTATATTCCCAATCCTTTTTTCTACTAGCTCTCTAATATTGCTAGAGTTGGTTCTTTACTATCTTTTCATTTTAAACCCTTTGCCTCAGTGCCTTATGGGCCTACAATGAGTTTCTGAAAAACTGTGTTATTTTCTAAAATGGCAGGGAACATAAGCCTAGCTATCTACAATTACTGTGGTACTGTATCACAGGATTACATTACATTGAAAAAAAAGCAAAACTTGTTTCACACCAAATTTGTCCTGGTGTGATCTGGGTCTACGAAGGTTGTGCTATAACACTGCTTCCTGACTATGCGTAAAAAATGTATGTAGATACATAGCATCTTATAAAGGTTATTCTAAGTAATAACAATTCTGAAATGGAGATATCTTTATTAAATTCTTATGATTTTATCAGAGTTGGACTAACATAGCAAGTGCCAGTTTTTGGTTTCCTGATTCCTCTTCCTTTCAGACACACAGTATTTTTATATGTTAGAAAATGCAACAGTTGAACTCAGTTATCTTTGCCATAAGTGGAATTATTGCTTTAATTTTTGGACAGGAGTCCTAATTCTAAAAAGCAATGGGATAATATTTAATACAACATAAAATAATCTATTACTGTTGTAACATAGATTGATCCAGTGTCTTGGTTTGAGAAAACTCTGGGACATCCAGTTTTGATACTTAGTTGAAACGGTTTTCATTTGGAAGTTGCTTTTTAAATTAAAATTCTTCCTAAGATAAAGTATACTTTTTATTATTATTCCTGTGTGTAAATTATGCTTTCATCAGTGAATCACATAAATATTTTTCCTGACTTCAGAAAATGGAAAATCCTGATGAACTGGCAGAACTTATAAATATGAATCTTGCTCAGCTTTGCTCACTTCTGATGGCTCTCTGGGGGCAGTTTCTGGAGGTCATTACCTTACAAGAGGAGGTCACAGCTTTGCTAGCACAAGAGCATCACACATTAAGAGTAAGTACTGACCCAAGGACATTCATACGCTCACTGGGGCACATTGTTATGGCAATGTTTATCACAATGAGCCTCCAGATTACCATTTTTTTCTATTTATATTTCAGAAAGCTGGTTAGAATTGTAAAGGGAGCTGTTGCATTTCATTTGTTACCTTGTATATAATGTATAATGTTGCTGGAATATAATGCATAAAATATATTATTTATGTTTATGAACCAGGTAATTCACTGTTTTTTTGAATAAGAAATGCAGTTCAGAAGACAGATTGCAGGCTGTGGAATAACTTATATTTGTGCAGACTGATGTACTTTTCTGTGGGAGCCATGTCTAGTGCCCACCCTACATTTTACTTCTCTGCATTTAGGCTGCCTGCTGACATCATAAACAAAGTGTATTTCTTTCTGAATTAAGAATTTATGATGTTAATAAGTTTTGAAAAGTCTTTTACATGGAAATTTGTAAAAGAAGTGTATGTGAAATGATCTGGCACGTGAGTGTGTGTGTGTACTAACACATCTATAGTGCTGTTGGTCTGTCTGTGGGTGTGTGCAATTGCTGTGGGCTCTCTGCAAGCAGAACCACAGCAGTGCTTTTCCCATAGTGAAATATAATCAAGTATGGACTAAAGCTTTACTCTTACTTGATAAATCACATTGTTTAGTGAGGAAATTGTGGCTGTGGAAATAGCCTGTTATGGAGAATAAATGGAATCTTTCAGAAAAAATGCAAAGCGTTATTTGTTTGATGTGCTAGCTATAAGAAAGGTGTCATTTTATTGTCTCTCTATGAATCTTACTTACCTTTCTGTGGGTTTTGTATAAATATCCCTCAAGTTAACTGGTGGAAGGTATGAAACAAGAATACCATTTCATTTAGCCTGCATTTCCATTCAGCTGCTGGTATGTTAGTTCTTCTACAAATTTATATTTAATAAAACCAAAGGAAGAAGTAATATATAAATTTTCACTGCTCCACAAAAGACACTGCTAATGATTATGTATTTATCTTCTTAAAGGTGGTTCTTTTAAAATCTGTGATGTAAGTTATCCTGCTTAGGTCATAAATGCCTTAATTATTGAGTTTTCCTGCAATTGTTTTAGGGAGTATAAATCAAAGTATTTCATTATACTATGGGAATTGAGATATTGCACATATTAAAAATATTTCTGTGATGCTTTCTAGTTTGAAAAAAATTCAAATAGGAGTTCCCTGCCTCCCTATGAAAAAAAACAGTATCATTTGATTACACATCTGCATGCCCTGCATCACTATGAGTTGCTGTTATGCTCACTCCTTTTGTTATCTGTTACTGTACTTTGTGGATACTATATAATCAATCAAAGACTGGAGAGGACATGCAAGGCATGGGTAATCCTAAAATTACATTTTTATTTATGCCTGATAGCAGAAAGCCAGCAAGCTGACTCTGTAAGAATTGCATAATACAGCATTGAGAGGGGATTTTCACCAGAGCCAGCTTAGAACCAGCAATGTGATATTACTTCATTTTTAAATGGATGCTTGTTTTCTGCCCTCCAAGATGATATGAGTTTGTGTGAATACTTTGCAAATATATGTAATTAAAATATATGTAAGAAACCATTGCTCCACTGGGCTTCCCATGTGGCAGTAGAGCAGGAACTCATAATCCATAAATTCAGTAAACTTTTAAATGAAAAAGAGATGCTAAATTTCAGTCTTTTTTAAGAGTGTGTTCATTTGTTGGTTTTGGACCTTGTTTTGCAGTGCTTAGTATAATAAATTGTAACTTTTATTAATAATATCTTGATAATTAATATTCAGAGGGATTGTATAAACATACCTCGGGAAATCTACATTGATGAGCATGTTCCACTGGAACCATTATGCACATACCAAGTGATGCAGGTTTTCTGGTTATTGGATTTAGTTGATATTTAAAAGATGATCTACTAATTCTCCTCTTTGGAGACTATATGTTGACATTTAGAGTCATGGAATTGCTAAGGTTGGAAAAGACCTTTAAGGTCAAGTCAAACTATCAATGCAGCACCACAACGTTCAGCACTAAACCAGATCCCTATGTGCCATATCCAAATGTATTTTGGACACTGCCACAGATGGCAATTCCACCACTTCCCTGGGCAGTCTGTTCCAATACTTTACAACTCCTGTGAAAAAAAAATCCTAAGATCCAACCTAGACCTCCCTGGCACAACGTAAGGCCATTTCCTCTCATCTTTTCACCTGGGACATGGAAGAAGAGACCAATTCCCACCTGGCTACAAACTCCTTTCAGACAGTTGTAGAGAGTAATTAAGTCTCCCCAGAGCCTCCTTTTCTCCAGGCTAAAGATGACCCACTAATTCTCCTTTTAAGAGACTTAACCTGTCCTTTCTGGAATAAGAAACATTTTTATTTTGGAAATGGATACTTCGATATGTTCATTACCAGATGCTAAATCTCATTTTATCTTTTATTCTTGCAATATTTCCAGACTATACCTTCCACAGGAAATTTCTCCCTGGGACTGTTTATTAATGAGCCCTTTTAGGGAGTCATTTATCTGAGTGGTTAAGATACGTGTGTTAAAATACCCCCTAGAAAGGCCTGCCCCCTGTATTTGGTCAAATGACTTTCACCCTCTGCACAGATGCTTAAAACCCAGGTATTTGTGCTGAAGAGTTGTTCAAGTATTGAAATTATTATTTTTTTAATTTTACTTACGTTTACTCTAGTGTTTCAATATTTAACTATTTTCAAATACTTGGAAAAGCACTGCATCAAAAAGTGAGGAACACTTTAAAATGGAACATCCATCTACTACATGGATCGTACTGATCAACCTGATAAGGTTTACAAATGAATTTTGTTGAAAAAACTGCTCAGAATATGTTATTTTATATTGCAAAACATTTGAACACTAAACTAGTTCATCTCTTTATTCTGTAGTGACATCTTCTGGTAGGTCTGAATATATTCTTCCAAAATTATTTCTTTCAGTCTGATTAGTCCTAAAATAGGAGAGCTGAAAACTGAGATCTCTGACTGCTATTCATAAATATGCAGACACACAATATGTATTGCACAGCAGTTTTTATACACAGTTCTTCTGTTTCCATTGGGAGGACCATAAAAACCATGCCTCTGGGAAGTCTAGAGATTAGGAGTAGCAGCTGCAGTTTCTTCCTGCAAAATCCTTGTGGAGTCAGCCCAAGTCAGTGGTTCCTGCATCATTAGCAGAGCTGGCAGTCACTGGTTCTGCAGAGCCTGGTTAACAGTGTCCTAGCAAGTGCCTCAGTCCTTCAGTAAGTTAAGCACCTATTAAACATAATAAACTACTGTTGATTTGGGTTCTTTTCTCTCATTAATAATGACTTACATGCTTTAGGAGCTTGCTTTCAACTAGTTTTATACTGTTGCTATTCTACATGGAGCTGTCTGGAGCTGGTATTGAGATTTTCTTCAGAAGCACTGGAATTACTTAATTACAAATGAGATTTATTGCAAATGAAAAAATGCCTTTGTCTTCTGTGGGAGAGAGTGCAGTATTGTAAAGATCTACTCTCCGTATAACTCCAGTTACTTTATGTGGTGAAGTGCTCACATGTAAACTCAAAACTACCTTGCTTGCTTCCTGAGAAACATCTGTGTGCCCTTTTCTTGACATATACCACAGACTTTTACTAATTTGGCAATGTTCCTTTAACTATTACCTGATTGATTAGGATCTTTAATTAATTTTTAAATTGCTTAATTTAAAATTATAATGTCCACTCTTCATGAACAATTGTTCTAAAATCTAGTTTTTAAGCAGTAAAATTATCTGTTAAGTCTACTGTATAACAGTCCCTCCTTCGTTGGGGGAAAGGGTGGGGATTATCTCTGAAAAAATCATGTATTTGCAAGGTATATGTGTGTTTAGAAAAGCCAGCAGGGAAAATGCAGCAAATTACTTGAGAACATCAATTCTAATCCCGCATGCGTATGTATAAACTCCTAACAAAAAATTCTGAAAGAAAGCAAATTGACTTCTGGCGAGAGTGGAAGTTGCATTTACAAGTAACTGTTGACTTGTGTGCTTTCTTTTTACTGCAAAGCATTTTCCTTGACTATTCAGAGATGATGTTATGACTAAGATTAATTTCAGGTAATCCAGTACAATAAATTCTGGGAGGTTGGGACAGGACTTTCAGTTTCTATTGCAAGTTAGAGATTAGGGGTAAAATGTTTGTGATTTGGGATTGGGTTTTTTCTTCAGCACTTTGGGAAAAAATTTTCCTCAGTTCTTCTTGTATTAAAAAAACAAAAAAGTGTAGAAGCTACAGAACTTAATCCAAGTGGTACACTCTAAAAGTATAATGGGCAGTGTATCAGGAGGGAAAATGAACTCCCATGCAAGTGCTTATCACTGAACAAAATTAATGTGGTCCTGAAAGTCTGATATTTGCCAGTTCATGGACAAGATTTTCAGAGAGCCATGTTTGTACTCAGGGTGGGGCAGATGTTGGGTGAAACTCTGAGTGAGAGAGCTAAGGGAACTGAACTGGTCTTCACGCTTGTTGTCAGTTTCACACGGAAAACTCCCACAGTCTGTTCAGGAAGTTCCACCATTTAAGGGGAAGACCCAGAGTATATTGAAGAAATAAAGGTGTAGGAGGTCAGGAAGTGCTTGGTAAATAAATTATTTATTTGGTATACTAGCATGTAATTCTCTGAGTGGGATAGAAATTTTGTTTAAATTGATACAACCAAATTAATGTCAATGAACAGGCTGTTGCCAGCAACCATTGCACAGCACATTCTCTTTGGTTTGCTTTTTTTAGATGCAGGTAATTTGGCAGTTGCAAAAATAAAATGCATATTGATTGAATTAATATTTATGTAGAATATTGGAAATGTGAGAAATCTTGTACAAAACCTTTGGGGTTTCTAGATACTACATTTTCAGTACATTGATTATGTTTTCAATTGCAGCGAATTGCTGTGTAATTCACACTCTCTATTTTAGCAGGTATATGATGGTAAAATATTGATGGTTTAACGTGTTTGATGGTAAAAAATATACTCCCATGTGTTATTAAATACTCCAGTATTGTATTGTTTATTGACCTCAAACATACAATTAAGTCTTTAATACAATGCTTATAATTAATGTACATTCTGTTACTGTCTTCATCATTTCCAGCTGAAATCTTTGAAAACAAAAGATTCTTTTGCACAGTAGTTTACTGTGGGTTAGAGAGTACTTATAGAAAGTTTGAAACACTCCTCTATATTTTGAGAATGCAGAATATCTAATGGGTTTCTGCTTCTGAAGATGATACTCAGGCTTATTTAGAAGTGTGAATTGAACAGTCATTTCCTTTCTTCCAATTAAAAATTCCAATAGTATTTCTGTGTGTTATTGTTTGAGCCTGATTTGAATGATTGATTTATTGGAAATAAAATTTTCAGCAGGCAGTTGAGTCTAATATAATTCCCAGTTATGCAGAGCACAAATTATAATTGTTTCAGTCACTAGTCTTGTCTATGTCACCCATCCAGAATGAACAACTAAAAAAAAGTAACTGTCTGTATTATACATACAAATGATACATTGATGCATAGGAATGTTGGTGGATTTTTAAAAATTATTTGTAAGGTAAAATAAGCTCTACCTTCATTTGCGTCTTGCAGGTGCGCAGATTTGCTGAAGCATTCTTTTGCTTTGAGCATCCTAGGCAAGCTGCTCTTGCCTTTCAAGAACTACAGTGAGTAGCCTTTGAAATTGCACAGTATATAGCATGTAGTACTGTTACTGTATAGTTTATGTTGTGTAGAAGTAGCATTGCAGAAATGCATAAGAAATTCACAAGAAAATTTTGTTCTCAATATATATTTAAAGTACTGGTAGTTATATAAGAAGTTATTAAATAATCAAGCTATTAATAGTTAATTAGTAGAAAAGCTTCTACTAAAATTAATTAAACTGTTGGCAATTTTTGTTAATGTAAAAATAAATAGCTCTGTTTTTTTCATGGAGGACTGCTTCCTTTTTTCAGTGCTCAAAGTCATCTACAGGTGTGTGCTGCTATCAAAAACATTTCCTTCTGCAGTTCTCTTCCACCCCTCCCTATTGAATGCAGCGAACTAGATGGAGATATGAACTCCTTGCCTATTATCTTTGAAGATCGGTATTTAGATTCAATTACTGAAGGTAAACACAGCTCACAGTACAATTTCCTTTTTGAAGAAATGAACAAAATTGTGTAAAACTCGAGTATTTTTTTTATAAATTTCTTGCTGGCTTTAAACAACTACATTTATTTGATAGAATATGAAATTTTACCTTAAGTTTTGAGGTTGTGTAAAATTCTATAATTGCTAGTGTGTTATAGCATCACTTATCTTATTGTAAACATACTTTCTCTTTTCCCTCCTTTTCCATGAAAGATTTGGATGTACCCTGGTTGGTAGCTCAGAGTGTTCCAAGGGCAGAGTCCAATAAACTGGATAAATTAGAAGCTGAAGAAGGTTTCGTTGCTGGTTTTAGTAGCCCAGAACTGAAAATGAGACCTGCTGGTGCCTCAGTCTTTTGGCATTCAGAAGCTGAAAAGATGCTAACAAAAACCTTCAAAGGGAAAAATGAAGATACAAATAAATCCAAAGCTAAGGTTGCTAAGCTCATAAAAACAATGAAAGCTGAAAACACCAAAAAAGTCGTAAAACAGAACTCAAAGGACTCTGTGGTGTTAGTAGGATACAAATGTTTGATAAGTGCAGCACTGGAAAATGCCTGTAGAAGGTTAGATGGCGAGCCTTCATACAGTGCTAACGAAGGGCTGGACCCTGGAGTAAGTGGAATTCCTTGTGATACAAAGGCCTGCATCAGGCAAATTACTCGAAGAGACCTTCCATTGATGCCATATGATGAAATGGCTGTCAAGATTGAAGGTGACCAACCAGGTCCAAGTAGTCCTGTGCACTGTGAAAATGAGGCTATTTTTGATAGATTGACTATCTCCCAGACAGGTTCTGGAACTGTTCAAGCAGATAGTGCTTCACAACACAGAGGTACACTTGAAGATTGTCAAGGAGATCAACCAGCTTCCTCAGGAGTCAGGACAACTGAGGTCAAAGCGAGTAATAAGAATCTTTATGAAGAGGAAAAAGGAGTAGCTCACACTGGATCGTGGGCTAAGTTTCCACAAGTTGAAGAGCACAGAGAGGATTTGTTGACACCCAATATTCAGTCTTCAGGATCTGGAAATAAATTGAATTTGGGAGAACAGGACCCCATGCTTGAAAAGGAAGAGGTCCATGAGAGAAACTGTCAGCATACCAGTGACATCTTGACAAAAATGAAAAGCAATCCACCTACTCTTTCAACAAGAGAAAGTCAAATCTCTGCAAGTGGAGATATGACAAAATTGCCAGATGTTAGTGTGACGTATGCCTCTTCTAGATTTTCAGATTCAGGTGTAGAAAGTGAACCAAGTTCTTTTGCAACTCACCCCAACCCTGATCATGTTTTTGAAAATGTTCATGGACAAAGTGCACAAAATGGTGAGAGAGCATTTCCTCAGCCTTTACTAAAACCAGACTGTGCGATAAAAAACACAATCGAAAGCCATTGCACTGAGAGTACAAGTGCTGTAAGTGAAATACAGTCATCCCTGACATCCATAAATTCACTTCCCTCAGATGATGATGAGCTGTCACCTGATGAGAATTCAAAGATATCTGTTGTACCTGAATGCCAGCTAAGTGACAGCACAACAGTATTGGATCTAGGAGCAATTGACTTGCCAAAATGTGATGACAGTAAAACATCAAACATCAATTTGCAGCAACAGCTTGTTGTGTGTTCAGGGTACTTGGATAACAAAACTCTGCCTATACATTCTGCACCCTCAGGAAAAAAAGATCTGTTACACTTGGTTGTTTCAGATGAGGATACACCTACTGATGTGGAAAGTTGCAGCCCACAAACAGGCCCTGGCACAACCTGCAAGGACCCTCAGGACCTTGAAAGGCCTCCTAGAGCTACAGAAGAAACACTTAAGTTGTGTCTGGAAACAGCTTGTATGGGTGAGCTATCTGTTTCAGGTTCTTCAGCTGTAAATGCAGCGGTTAAAAAAACAAACAAAGGAAAGCATAATGAGCCTTCAGAACTAAAGGACACAACTGAAGAACTGTCAGGAGCTAAAAGTGAAACTGGTACAGATAATCCTTCTCCAGCTGGTAGTGGTGACATGGTAAAGCAAGGGCTTGTTGAAAACTATTTTGGCTCTCGAAGCAGCACAGATATTTCAGATATTTGGCCTATGAACAACAGCAATCCTGCTAGCCCTCAAAAGGAAGCATATGAAAAACAAATTATTTGTTCTTCCCAACAAGAGGAGGAAGAAGAGGAAGATCAAGAAATGATTGAAAATGGGTATTATGAAGAAACTGATTATAGTATATTAGATGGAGCATGCAGTGCTGACCAGGGCCATGGCTTAGCAGGAGAGAGAGTCCTGAGATCTGAAATGATTGACGGTGGACACCTGCAAGACATAATGACTGTGCCCCCTGTCTGTACTCCTGGTTGTTTGTCTTTCCCTTCTTCTCTGAGAGACTCTCCCTGCAATGTTAGCTCTTCTTCAAAGAATAAATCTGATGCAATTACACAACAGCCAGGCAGCACATCCTACACCTCCGCTTCAGCTGTTTCCTGGTATGAAAGCTCCCCAAAACCTCAAATGTTAGCGTAAGTGATTGTTTTAAAACAAGCTTTTTAATTTTTATGTTAATATAATAGAGAAGGGGAAAAGAAGCACGGTTGGGCTTCTGGGTAGAATGCCCCAGAACTGTGGCTTGTGGATTTGCCATGCCCAAGTAAGAGCATGTTCTAGATGTTCAGATAAAAAGTGTCTTAGCACTGCACTTCTATGAATTATCTTGTAATTTCTTGTGGTTTGAAAAACAAGCAAAACAGGATTGTTCTTTGTTATGTTTAAAAAATAATCATCCAGCTGAAGAATGATGTTGTAAAGGCTACTGAGCGTAAAAATGGTGTTTTATGAAATAGAAATTGTTAAAATAGCTAGCTTGGCAAAATGTGCTTTGACTTTAAAAACATAAATCCAAAAAACATTGTGTAACTGGTTGTCCATCAGACTAGTTAATTGAAGCAACAAGCTATGAAAATGGCTTTATTTTTAAATCTTAACTCCAAATATCAAAAATGTAACACCTCAGAGACCGTAGTGCTCTAAATTACACTGCAGTTTGGAGACCAGAAAAGCCAAATTTAGAGGAATGATCCCAGATTGTACCTCTTCTTGCTGTGAACATAGGAGTTTCCCTGATAAACTCCTGCTGCTAAATAAACATGTGAAGCAGCAGTTTATGTGTTGTATTGGAAGTAAAAAGTTTCTATGAGAGAATTTAAAAGAGAGGTAGAAACAAATGCTAAGCAGGTGGAAGAGATAGAAGACCAGATAGTTTGTGAAAAGCAGCTTGAGAACAGAAAGAAGGAGTAAGCAGTCAGGTGGAGGAAAACAGGTTAGAAGTGGCCAGTAAAGTAGCTTCTGAAATACTGTATGGTGGTACTGGTGTGCAGTGGGAAAGATGAAGAGCAGAGACTACTCAGGCTGTTCTGTAACAATAGAAAGGAGCTTGGAATAAAATCAAGGACTTGGCCATGGGAAAAGCAGAGTCTCCTGGAATATGAGATAACTGTGAATCCAGAGGGTATGATCTCCATAAAGAACCACCCTTGGTGTGTTCAGGAAACATGCCTTGAGTACAAACTCAAGTAGCTTCTGTTGCAGAGTGATAAGAGCAGCTGTCAGCAGTGGTTTCTGTTCAGGCTGACTTCATTGAGGGCCTGCTCCTGCCAGTTAGTGAGGAAGGAGCTAAAGATAAGGCAGGGAAAACAGAGAACAAAAGGTAGAATGGGAGGGAAACAGTGAGCAGGCAGAAGAGGATGGGGTACAGCATGACATTGTGAGGGATCATGCAGAACAGATGAATTAAGGAAGCATAATAAAGCATAAAGCTTTACGTGCTGCAGGGAAACTGATATGGAATTAGGAAGGCCATGCACAAAAACTAAGCAAAGTGGAAGAAAGGGAGGAAGGAACACAAGGAGCTCCTAGCCTGTGAGGATCTCAGCTATTAAAAACCATATAGTGTATGCCTTCATAGAATAGGTAAAAGTTTAGAAGTCTGGATCTGGGTGTTTCGGAAGCAAGTGCCAGTTTTTCAGCCTACCACAGGAACCTTATGGTGAGACATTACAGCACTGACTCCAGCTCTCTTCTGACCTAAGAAATAGACTTGGCAAAAATTATCAAAAGTCAGTGAAAATCTTAACCTTGACTTCCAATTGGTTATAATTTCTATAATTTTTTTGTGTGTGTGGAAACAAAGCTGTTGCTTGCTCAAGACCACAACAAACCCATCATCTTTAGTAGTTTCAGAAATACTTGAGAGTTTGCAAAGATGGTCAAAGGAGAGAAGAGAGTAGAAATTGAGATATGGTTTTTGTCCAGAGAAAAAGGGGCTGTAGGAATCTGCAGTAAAAAATGATCTGAGGAAATGGCTTGTTTTGTGAAAATAGTAATTTAATAAATATATTTTACTTCATATTAATTACATAGAATACAAAGCAAAGTGACAGTAGAAAACTGTATTGTGGAAGACACCACATTTATCTAGCAATAGTAAACGTATAATAAGGGTTTTTTTTGTTCCAGTTTCCTACAGGCTAAAGAAGAATTGAGGCAACTTAAACTTCCTGGATTTATGTATAGTGATGTTTTCAAACTGGCTTCTTCAATACCTTATTTCAGTATGGAAGATGATGAGTGTTCAGAAGAAGGAGTGCATCTTATAGTTTGTGTCCACGGCCTAGACGGTATGCTGAGAAATGTGATATTGTACAAGAAAGCAGTTAAGATTACCAGTGAGATTTAGCTTTGGTCATTCAAACTCTCAACTGAACACCTAAAATAGGTTCAGTGGAGAGAAATGGGAATCAGACATTGTAGTGCTACATTTGACAATGTGTTCCATAAAATCTTTTAAATTAAAAATTCTCTGTCTTTAATAAAACTTCCCTGTATATAAATCTGTTTAATGCCATAGTTCACATCAGGTGCATCTGTCAGTTTTTTATGTCGTAAAGGAATTTGTCCATGTTGTGGTAATAGAATGGAGTTACTGACAAAACTTTTCTTTATAATTGCTGTGTTGTCAAGAAAAATGAAATATGTGTGTTTTGTAAGGAAAAATAAATAGTACATGTAAAACGCAGTCAAGTGTTTCTAAAGTTTTGAAAGGTTAAGTCACTGAATCACAGTGTGGTTGAGGGTGAAAGGGATCCCTGAAAATTGTCTCGTTCAACTTTGCTCAGAGCAGAGTCTACAGCAGATTGCCCAGGACGCAACCCAGCTGGGTTTTTGAATATTTCCAAGGACAAAGATTCTACTCTGGTAGAAGTGAGAAAAACCTCTTTTTAATTGAAAGGGTTATGAAGTTTAAGTAGCTTGAATCTGTTCACCTGCTTTTAGTTCAAAGCATACATGTATATTAAGAAACAATAGCCCCTCTAGTTTTTGTGCGTTTTTGAGACACTTCTTAAATTAACAATGTAAGGAAACACAAGAGGGCAGTAGAATAGAGTATTGGACTGCACCAACACTGCACAGGCACCTTCTTCATTTTTCAAATTCCTAAGTTAAAAAAATAAAATAACAGCATAGTTTTTCTTTCCTCATTTGGGCAGAAAGCAACCTTTGTTAAGTCCTTTAAAAACAGGACTCGGCGGTATTCTCTCTTACTAGTGTAGATATTCTCATGCTATTGCATGTAGAAGCGGCACAAAAGTTAACTTGACCAAGAGCCTGTCGTTACAAAAACATGTGTTTGAAGCCTTAGGAAAGTCCACATAGTTAGAATTTCCTTATGAAATGGAGAGCTTGTACAAGCTGTTTCTTATAAATGACAGATGTAAATAAAAATCCTGAAGGCAAAAGGCTACCCTTTCTTCTAAAGCATCCATGACTACTGATGTGGAAAAAATCTTCAGGATGCTAGTTAAACTAGCATTTGTGTTTTGGGTATCACAGTATCTAAAAGTATCTTTATCTGCTGATAGTTCACTCTGCCTTTTCATTTTATGAAATACTCTTTTACTGAATTCTTTAAGCTCACTTTGAATTCTTTAATTTGCTTTATCAAAATTAGTTAGGTTTCCAAGAATGTAATGTTCACAGTGCTATATATCAGTTGGAGGCTAAGACAGAATCAAGCAAGACTTCCTACATCCTTGATTTTTTAAAAGTGTTTGCATCAAATGTCATTTTCATAAACCATTTTGTCACTTAATTTGACACTGTAGTTTATCTCTCAAAGTCTTACTGAATTTTAATTAGGGCTCAGACTATAATTAGCTGTGTTTAAATATAAAGCTCAGCCAGAGATTCATTTCAGTATTCTGAGTGCTTTTATTGCAAGTTAACTTTGCAGAATCTAACTCTTGATTGTTTTTCTTTTGAAGGTAACAGCGCAGATCTAAGATTAGTGAAGACTTACATTGAGCTAGGGTTGCCTGGAGGAAGAATTGAATTTCTTATGTCTGAAAGAAATCAGGTATTTGCCAACTAAAAAAGAATTTTTGTAAAACTATGAACTGTGTAAACCTTCAGAGACATTTATTTACTTGCACTACTGTGTTTACAACATTTTGTCTATTTTTATTGTATTCTCGTGGAATCCATGATTTGATCTGTGGCTTGTGTCCAAGTAATTACAAAATCTTGTATAGTATTGAAGGTAAATATTTTAAGGGGTAACATTTGTTACTAACAATTTGTTGTGTGTACTGTGTCTCCTAAGTTCTCACCATAAACAGTTTAGATTGTGGATAAAATATGCTCATTACTAGTGGTAAAAATGGTAATAGTGAAAACTGGTGTGGCAAGAAGGGAGATGTATTTCAGAGGATCTGAGAAGTACAAAATTCCTATCGCTTGTTCTTTTGTCAGCATTCTACAATATCTACATCATAACACTGAACAAATATCAAATTACCTCGTGGTAAACTTTTGTGAACTTTATTATTTTCTATTAATTAAACTTGCCAGAACACAAAAGACCAATTTTTACTTTTTGTCTGTGTGTATGGGTGTATTACATATTTTATTAGACATACTTCAGAGATGAACTAGAACAAAGTCTTGTCGGTGGCTCAAACAAAAGCTTCATTTAGTGCACTAGCATTTTTCTGGCAGTAGCTGCTGGGATGCTTTGTGAAACAGGCTGGACAGGCACCAAGCCAGACTTTCTCTTCTCTAGCCCTATAGTTTGTGTCAGTCAGCAGCTGTGAGACTTCCTGATTTGTGGATTCCACTGAGACCACTGAGCCTAATAGCTGCTGACAGACTTTTCTCCTTAATGTTGGGTGATTCTTTTTGAATCTTTTTACTTCTGTATCCATGGCATACAGTTTGGATTAATTCTATGGTTTGTATACATTAGTAATTCAGTTGCAAACAAGGAAATGGAAGTAATTTACCTTACAGTTTGTATTGGAAAAATTACTCCATAATCATTCCTCATTCCTCATTCACTGCTTCAGTTTTTATACCTTTTTTTTTTTATCAGATATTTTATAAACAAGTACAATTTCTCCCTCAGGAGGCAACTGAAGAGACATAGTCCATTTATTATTTCTTACAGTTAGATGTAAAGTTTCTGTTCATCCATGGTACCCTTCCTGGCCCGCTTGAAACTACTTATCATTTAAAATGAAATTACCAGAACTAGACAGGGCATTTAAGATGCTTTTGCACTACAGATGGACAAAATGCTACATT
The DNA here is from genome assembly GCF_015832195.1 of Motacilla alba alba. Classification (NCBI taxonomy): domain Eukaryota; kingdom Metazoa; phylum Chordata; class Aves; order Passeriformes; family Motacillidae; genus Motacilla; species Motacilla alba. The sequence goes on from NC_052018.1 coordinate 29,647,014, forward strand.
GCTATTTTCTTTCCTTGCTTTCCTAACATTGCTGATTATACAGCAACACAGACATGTAGATTTTGGTTGCACATACAGTTAGGGCTGGTTTTCTCTGGGTAACATCTGTTTGCATTTCTTGCCATTTTATCACCCAGGCATGCAGTAGTACAAGATTCTTGTGAAATTCTGGTTGGTTCTAGATTTGACTACTCTGGCTATTTAGTTTTGTCTACAAACTGATTTTTCATCTCCTTCTTTCCTTTCCCAGATCATTTACCAGTATGTTGAACACTACAGATTTAAGCACAGATCCTTTGGAACTTGTGTCGAAAAGTTCTAGGCAGGCTTTGCCTATCTCTTTTAGTTTCTTACTGCTGATCATTGGAGAGAATCAGCTATGAACTGAGGATAAGGCCTTAAGGATTTTGTTTGTTTGTTTCATTTTGAATAACCAGAATTACTGTAGACTGCTGTTGCAGTAATTGACTCATTTCTATTTCATGGACAGTGTGATATAATTCTGAATATGCAGCTTGGTCTTCTGTTATACTACAGATAATCTTAAGTGTAGAGAACAGCTTAGAAGTAAGGCTGGGTGTGTAATGTTAAGACTTGTATTGGTGTTTAAGAATAAAGTAGTCTTACAGTAAAATGTGTATCACTTTATTCCGTGTTACAAGAAAATGACATAAAAAATTTACAATAACTAGCTGTAGTGTTTGTATTCAGAGTTAATATTGATGCTTTTATTTGTGTGCTGTTGATCAAAACACTGGGGAGTAAGAATTCAGACTGAATGCAGAATGTATATTGCTGCATTAGAAAATACAGTTATTATTTTTTATTTCTTTTATTTTACAGAATGATACCTTTGCTGATTTTGATTCCATGACAGATCGCCTTTTAGATGAAATTATACAGTATATACAAATTTATAATCTACCCCTTTCAAAAATCAGGTAATATCTGTTCTATACTATTTACAGAAATAAAACTAGAGCCCTGGGTTGTTTTAAACTGTGATGCTCAGGAGCAGGCCAAAAGAGAGATGAGAAAAAGCAACTGGGGACGCGGGAGGAGTAGGGGAAAGGAGGACAATGGAGAGAGAGGGAATTGCCAGATGACAGAAGACTGATCAATGTTGTAAGCTCATCTATTGGTGGTTTTAGGGCAGAGGTTAAGCATTACATTTAAGGAATTGCTGTCTTGTGCTGCTACAAATTCTGCATATTAGAGTTCTGCAGAAAAACAGATAGTACTTTGAGAAAGTCAAAGGAACCTGTAATAGCGCTATGCCAGGATGAAGTTAGCTTCCTTCTGATTTTATAGTCCCTTCACCAAGTATGACATGGCAGACTGTTTGTCTTGTCACTCCATTCCACTGACTCTTGTCACACACAGGGCACTTTCATCTTACCTGTGACATTGAAGGGCAGCTGCATGAAAATATATTTCATTATTTTTTATGTGTTCTGATTGTTTCGTCTGCTACAGAGCATGTTTTACATCTTATTAGAGAGCTTACCACAGTCTATACATTTCTGTTTTCTTTTACATTTACTTCCACAGAATGCCTGTTGCATTTATTTTCTCAAGGTAGAGTGCACCATTTGGGCAGACTACCTTACTAACTCAGCAGTGTTGCTGGAGTTAGCTCATCAATAGATGAAAGGAGCAAATTCAAGCCTGACTTTATCAAATTGTTTAGGCACCTTCAAATTACACATCCAGAAGGTTTTTTGACTTGCTAGTCACGTGTGTTTCTGACAAGTTTGTGCATTCACATGTGTTTGGTAGGCCTTGTTCAGCTGGAGGAAACACCTAAAACATTTAAACATAATCTCACTATTTAAACAAATGTTTCTGTTTTGAGCTAGGCAAGATTTGACATGCTTAATTTTGTCTAAACTGATGATATAAAAATTAAAAAAGCACTGTGTGATCATATTTTTGTTTCACAGACTACATGGTAGCACCCTTGGTATGGGAGAGAAGAGTTCTGTAACCCACCTGCATACACCAGGATCTTCTCTCCCATGCTGTTGTCCGAAGGCTGTAATGAGCAAACCCACCCACTTATCTTCTCATTGTTAATACCTGAGAACTGAGCTCTTGTTTGCTTTTGGTTTGCTTCTCCCATAAGACTTTTGATTTGTAAATATTTTTCACTTTTATTTGTTACTCGTCACTTGAAAGAAAAAAACAAACTTAGGAATTTTTATTTTAGTTTCCTTTTTGAGGTGTACACTTGTTTTGGGCCCTATTGAAGCCGAAGTTTTCATTTCTCAACTTAAGCTTTTCTTATGAGAAAGTTTACATGAGAGAGCTGTTAGAAAGGTATGTGCCTCTATGCAAGGCCTTGAAGGGACAACCCAGAAAGCCTGGGAAAGTACTGCTGAGAAATCCTCTGCTCAAGAAGCCAATGCTTTCCTGCCTCATTTTGGTTATGCCACTGTAGAAAACAGCCCTTGGAGTAGTTACCTGTGGTGTCCTGAATGATGCTGGTTTCTCCTCATAAAATCTCCCTGTCTCCTAAAGGAAGTGTTCTCTCTACAAGGGCTGCTCCATAACCAGTCAAAATAGACATCAGTCTCCAGATTTGTGATTTTGTATGGCAAAAAAGCCAACATCCTAAGATGGCTGGATTCTGTCTTGCTTAAGCAGTTGGACATCAGCATCCCAGGCTTCAGTATAAGGACAGTGATGTTCGTGGTGGAAGCTTCCTTGGCCTTGGGTCTGGATAGATTAGTTTCATATTTCTATATCTCCAGTAGGCACATATGCTCCTTTATTTGTTTCCCATTTACTCTTTTTTTCTCCTCCCATTCTCTGTTACCCCTAATGCTGACTTTTTCTCCTAAGTTACACAACTGTGCTCCTGCAGTGACCATTAATAGACCATTGGGGACTTCTGCCAGATGATACCTGTACCTACAGTTGTACACACCACACTTCATTCTGGTGATACACTGTTCAGGGCACAAAGAATAACTACTTGTTATTAATAGAACTGTAGTGAAACTAAAAGAACTTTACACCTGACTTGGTTGTTCACTGGCAGATGATTGTTGTCACAGCTTAAACAAATTAAATCAACTCAGGTCAGGATAAGTCCAGAGATGTTCTGAGATTCTGCCCTTTATTTGGATAAATGCAGAGTCTCATGCTCTCAAGTAATGGTGAAATCCTACTTACTGTGCTTCATTCCTGTACTGAGAAAAGACACTCCCTGTACCACTGGAATAGTATCAGCTTCGGTAAACATTTTTGGTACCTGCAAATCTAATACCAGCTATTGCAGCAATTCACTAACACATTCCTTCATCTCTCAACAAAATATCTGCTCACAACAAGCATGGAGCAAGCATGAGCTGGAAGCTTGATTCAAAACAAATGCAATTTGCCTTATAAAAGAATTGTTTAATAAAGAATCACAGGAGGCATTAGGTTGAGGGGACCAGTCATACTAATGCCACCATCAAAGTTAATGCAACTTTGAAGCATGTCAGATTGCTCAGTCGTACTCGTTCATGTTTTAAGTATCTATGAGGATGGAAGCCCTCCATGTAACCAGGCAGCTGGGGAATAAACCACCTGCTCTTACAGTGTAGTTTCAGAAACCATTTTGCACATGTCAGGTCTTACGTAAATTTCCGATTACTTGCATTGGGCTTTGACCTTGGGTAGATTAATCAGCTTGTCATCCTCTTCCCTAAGTAACATTGGCTCATAAAAAAAAAACAATGAAAGTTTTTAATGCTATGCATATATTAAAACATTGCTTTGTTGTGTCAGCACCTCATTGATTATGAATCTTAACTGATTTTTCTTCCTTCCATGAATTTTTATAATTGGACAGGATTTTTGTTTATTGGCACAGAATAATGAGGTTTTCCTGTGTCTGATGTTCTAGTATGATCTGAATTGTTAGACTTGTATCATAAAGCATGTATAAAAACTGTAATTCTGTTAACTTCAGTGTGTTAATGATATATTCAGAAGATTGTAATATTGCCACCTAGTGTTCATTGCTTTTGCAGAGCATCCCATGAGTAGGATGGATTACATTCCTGTCTTACACTTTCAAGACCCTATTTGAAGGATTTTCCTTTTCCTCCCCTTTTTGATTTGAGCAATTTTTAAAACCCTTCTCTATTGAAAAACAAATTTAAGGCTTATTTTGTGTTCTCCTAAGCATCTGAATTGGATCACAATGTATTACTATAACCTTTATTATATTTCTAAGGCTTTTCAAATTAACTATAAGTGTTTAGTCTTTGAGGTACATTCACATAGCTGATTGTGAGTTTCCAGTTTTCCTCAAAATTGATCTTTAAAGTTTCTGAAGTTTTGGTTAGGTATGCCTGTACTCATAGGGAGGATAGAATTGACAGATTTTTTTTGTTGTTGTTGTTTTTTTTTTGTTGTTCAAAAATTGCTGGTTTTTTCACAGAAAATGCCCTTTGTTATGGTACAGTATAAGAGCTTCTTATCCCCTTATGACTTTCAGTAAATACTGTCTGAATTGTAGGAGAACTGTCAAGAGAGTATCTCTGCTAATATTCAGATCTTCTTTAGACAACAATCTCTTTTACACAAAAGCAGTTACATCACATAGATCATCTTCAGGATCAACTCAATTTCTGTGTGCATTTACTTGTTCTTAAAGAAATCTGTGGTTTTGTTGTTCTTGTGTGGATTTTTATTAAAACTAGTCCTCCAATGGAATAGTTTTAAATTTTAGTATTCAAGAGTGCAGCTCAGTGTTTTGTTTTGCAAATGCACTGCTGTTGTGCTGACACCACAGAGGATACATAATCTTTCATTTCAAAATTAGTTAAGCAAATACAGCAAGCTCAAGCAAAGAATTTCTCATACATAATATTGGAAATCTAGTAGTAAAAGCAACTGAGAAGAATATACATGCATGGTTAAAATATGTATTAATAATGAACAAAAAAACTTTTTCTATTACAGAAATGCATCATTATTTCCAACTTTAGGAGTTCAGGGTGGTTCTGCCATTCTATAACCAATTGTTTGAATTTTTTTTATTTGCCTTTAAATTGATATTTTCCAAGGCAATGATTCTTGCTTGGGAAGCATTTGAACAGTCAAGTAATCTTTTAGCACTGTATTTTACACAGATGGTACAGGAAGCTTTGTTTTAGCTACTTTTGTTGATGACTGTAGGGATGAAGAGCAAACAGGAAGGATGAGCCTAGAGATATAATACTGTAGGTCATATGTGATCCAGCAGTGATAGTTCTACTGTACATAATTTTGGATTGTTTTCTGGTTTCACCATATCCTGGGGTTGCATCTGTAATGCAAGAAGGCACTTTTTCCTTCTAACTTTGTGAGTCTGGTCTCCTTTAAGTCAGTGCCTGGTCTGGTGTGGTCCTGATCTTAGCAGGGATCTGTAAGCATAATAACTAGAATTGCTTAATTTCATAGTGTCCATTTTAAAGAAATGCTTTATATAGGCTTGCGTATATGACAGTAAGCACCTTACATTAAGTAATATTTATCCTGAGATACAAGAAGCTAAAGAGTCCCATCCATCTTTCTCTTAAATTGCTTAACCAAGGAAACACCTAAAAGTACTATTGTCCTGACAAAGACATATTCTTCAATTGCTTGCTCAACCTGATAATCACTTCTTTTGGTCAGTCTGCTAAGCAGATCTGAGATGTTGCTTCTGTTTTTAAATAATCAGGTTCAGTTAAGTAATGGTGTTTTTATCCCTATTAGGACTACCTTTGGAATTTGTCTCCACTAGATTGTTTCAGGAAGGCTCATACATTTATCATATTGAGTGCCATCACATGCCAAAGTAATGATGATTTCAGTCATGCAAAGCTCATAAAATATTTTCTTAATAGCTGGTGCTAGGGGACATGAACCCAGAAATAATCTTGGGTTTGGGTGGTATATGCCGGTGGAAGGATAGTTTGGTTTTGTTAGCTTTTCAAAAATGCTGTAATAAATATTTCTGGGGGAGTTCAAAACATGTTTGTAATGAGTTTGTGCAGCTTGAGAGACATGGACAAGCTCTGCCTTCTGAATAACATAAAATACAGGTCTGAATGGAAACTTTCCATTAATTTTTTCCTGTGCTCTTTTAGCATTTCATGACACTGGCTTTCTTTTTCTCTGTGAAAAGAAAAAAAAATCCTGCTATAAAATTCCATGTTATATTGCTTTTTCTGTTTAACAGCTTTATTGGACACTCACTGGGGAATTTAATAATCCGTTCAGTGCTCACAAGACATCGATTTAAGTATTACCTCAATAAACTTCATACCTTCCTGTCTCTGTCTGGACCACATCTTGGTACCCTCTACAACAGCAGTGCTCTTGTTAATACAGGTGAAGTATTATTTTCAGTAGTATTAGTTTAGGGGAAATATTGTATTTGAAATTAACTTAGCAATTTCATGTGGGGTGCACATTTCTGCATTACTGTGATTGTGAGAAACTGCATATTTCACTGTCATAAGCAGAGAGAAGGGTTATAAAAATAAAATATCAATAAAAGGATGTGCAAGAGGTGATTGGCCTAAGTATTTTCCAGTATGTTTGGTTCAGATTTTTGGTTGCAGCATAAATAAACTCCAGTTTTAATCTGTTGAGCTCAATTTATAATAAAATGAACTTGAATATACTTAATCTGCCAAACAATTATGTAAAATACACTAGTTTAGAATTATTTTAATGTATCTTTTCTCTTTCAAAAATGCCTTACAACCTGCAGTATGTTCCTGCAGATGTGCATGGCGAGGGAGGCAAGATTTCCTGAAAAGTCAGTTAGCCACCTATTATTGACTAATAAAGAGAAATTGTACCAAACAAAACTTTCTACTATGATATTCCTGTGAGAAGATTCTGCTTCCTTTTTTCAGGTTACATTTATTGAGTTCAGTTTAGGAATTGGAGAAGTAGTGCCTGTTGTTTTCTGAACATCAAAATGTTCTAATATTATATTGAGTATTGAAATAAAATGTGTATATTCTGGCTAACATTACTGTATTTACATTTTGTGGAAGTTATTTTTTGTGGGCAGGCATGTACATTAGTGGAAATAAAGGCCTTCATGTTTCATTGTGTAGATAGGAAAGAAAATGAAAATTTAAACTGTTTCTGAGCTTGACAATGCTTACATGAAAAGTAAAATCAGCATCTGAGAGATTGTTATGAACTTCACATACTATACTTATGTTTAATTAGATTTTATATTTTATTGTGGATCTATACTCATGTTGTACCTAACAATGCAGGACTGTGGTTTATGCAGAAATGGAAGAAGTCTGGTTCTTTATTGCAACTGACGTGTCGAGACCATTCAGATCCACGACAGACATTCTTATATAAACTTAGTAAAAAAGCAGGTAAGCTTTGTTAATGCTTCCTATCTCTTAAAGACAACCGTGTATAAATGTGAATAGGAAACCTAACAAAAAAAGAACTTATTTTCAAAAAGCTTCTGTTTCACTTTTAATATTTAACAGTTACTTTAGTCCTGTATTCTTCAAGTAAAGTGAACAGTGAACCATTTCTGTTACAGAAGTAGGATATTACTTTGAGACTTTCCTTCCTTACTAATGATCAGAACTTGAGTGCAGCCATTGCACCAATAGATAAATAGGGGATTTTTAAAATATCTATCTATGAGCCACTGTGTAGTAAGTCAAGTACATTCATACACATTTAGGATTATCTGTTCCTGTATCTGCCTTTCTTACCTACACTATAAGTCTAAAATTCTACTTTAAAGTTTTTGCTGACTAGTCTTTTATTGCCTCATTAAGATGGTCAGGGAAAACAAAAACTTTTTTTCATAAAGGAAGGAGAAGTTGTACTTAGCATAATAGCTAAATCCCAGATTAGATTATTCATACAGTTTTCTCTGGGTTGAATATCCTTATTTCAACTGTTGGCCAAGAATGCGTTTGCCAGTGGGTAATGTGCCAGCAGGGGGGTAGTTTCCATTAAGCATTATAAAATTATTGAGGATTCTTCTGACATTCATGTGAATGTGTGTCAGTCAAGCAGTTGTGGAGCCAGAGATGCTTGTGCTGTTCTGTGAAAAATCTGGGCACACTCCCAGATCAAAATATTTCTAGGTTGTCAGAGGTGCAATTTTGTTAAGAGCAATGAAGTACAAATATATGGGCAGGAAAAGACTGACATATAGCTCTTGAGGTGCTTGAATATAAAATTTACAGGACTTGGAAGAAGCAGAAAATAATAAGGAAGGAGCAAAAAGAAAAATCATAAGGTAGGAATATTGATCAAAAATTTATTTTAGAAAAACTTGGGGGTTTTTTACCCTTCTCTTCAGAATCTACTATCACAAAGTGATTTTGTTGATGATACAGTCATATTTAAAGCTGAACTGTGTTTAAAGGTGAACTCAATCTAGTTTTGCTATCTTTTGAAAAGAAATATTTGAATATAAATAGAAGTTATGTGAGAAGTTACACACTGGATACTGAGTAAGACTGTGGGACCCCTGCTAAGACATAATCAGATTAATTAATCAGTTGGCTTTAAAAAAATTCATATTCCCTGGTTTTTATGTATATGTATCTCAACATGACTAGAGACACTCCTGTTTGAGTACTGTTGTCTGTTGTAGAAATGTGACATATATTGTGATGGCAGACCTTTATATGACAGGATTTTTTAAAGACCTGAATAGCATTGTCTCAAGAGTCATAATGTGCATTTCAGACTTTGTTCCACATAAATGGTAAAAGGAATATAAAAGTTTTCAGGCTCAGTTTCTTCTTCTTTCTTTCTTACCAAAGAAATGGAAAAGAGCTGTATTTTGGCCCACAGCCTCAGCTACACCATCTTGTTTCCAGGTCCTTTAGTGAGGTCAGTGTAAGAGAGAAGGAAAGGCTGGGGGAGACAGGAGAAAGAGATGTGAAAAATTAATGATTTTAGATAAGGAGAAAAAAAAGTAAGTTTTATGCTTCCCTTATAGAGAAGGAAGAAAATTTTCCTTTGAGGGGTGAGTTAATATACTGTATGTACAATGTAGGTGTTGGTGCCTTTAACTCTTGATATCTGTACAAGGCCTGCTTCTGTCCTGCCATCTCTTTCTTCACTCAGTGTGCATACAGCATTGGCTGTGCTTGACTCTCATAGACAAGGTGAGAGGCATTTGGGATTCCCCAACCTGCACAATTCCTGTTTTCAGATTCTCAATACAGGGAATTTGTGTGCTGGTCTCAACAATGATTATAAACATAAGTCTTTCCAGAAGTCACCTAACCCCAGGGTAAATGCAAGAGATTGACAACACTTTTGAGAAGTGTAGCCCTGAATTTGCAACTTCTGTTGATTTTTGCAATTATATAGTTAAATAGGGGTCTAAGATGAAGAAACAGCTGTTACTGCTTCATGTGGTGTCTTCTTTGGACATTGGCTTTGCATCTGGGAAAATCTCTAAGGCAGCAAAATCTAAAACTTGCTGTGGATCCAGCAGGTGGTGTTTTGAGGGTCAAGGTCTCAGCTACATAGTTGTATGGTGGCTTGTGACTCTAGATTTCAAATTTGCCAAAGAACATACATGTTAAACACATCGTGTTGCTTAACCCCAAAATGGAAGAAGAATAGGTAAACAGTAAAACTCACTTATCTTATGAAATACCCTATATAATTTCTTTGCTCCTGCTGAAGATTTTGATCAAACACTTAATTGTAATGAAAGATTTATGATACTTATATCTAAAATATGATATTCAGAAGGGGCTGTTCTAAGGCAAACTATTTTCCTAAAGTGCTCCATTGTGTTTGGCCTAAAGCAGATGGGCAGCACCAGAAATCTGCTGCAGCTTTCTAGAAAAAATGTAAAAATTCAATGTCTTTAAGGGCTGTAACTCTGTCATTACTGGGGGTTCCTACCTTTGCATTGTTCTACTGTGAGCATGTTTGTTCCAGAATTAGGAAGTCTGGGTCTAGTTATAAAGGTTTAATTATACTTCAGGGTTGTGTTGGGCAGATTCTGCACCTGCGCTTGAGCTGGTTAAACCTTTCAGTGAGGCAGTGCCTTAGAGAGGCACCTGCACTAGGTGGGCAATATCATGTGTGTGTTGGTGCTAGGCACGAGTTCTAATGCAGCTGTTGTCTGAAACATCAGTGAAGACAAGGCACCATCCATCTTTAGGTTTCTTTAAGCCCTGTGGAGGCTTTACTGTCTTCTGTATAGCCAGAAACCAACCACTGTATTCCTAAGAAACAAGATGAAGGTTTGAACCATACCCAGTTTAATGGGAAACTCTACAATTGAGCCATGGCCATGTCTATTAAATATGTACAGAGGAAAGGCTAGTACCAAACATCTCATTATTTTGTAGCTCTACCTATTGTAATTGTTTTTTCTCCCTTTTTTTGTAAGATCCTGTAATAAATTAGCGCCAAAGATCAGTTGTAAAATGTTTAATTATTCAGTAGTAATAGATCAGAGGATTTGCTAAGAGTGATACCTTTTTTCTTGCAGGTCTTCATTACTTCAAAAACATTGTGTTAGTAGGATCTCTGCAGGACCGTTATGTTCCTTATCACTCTGCCCGCATTGAGATGTGTAAAACAGCTTTAAAGGACAAACAATCAGGTAATAAATATCCTGCAAAATAAACAAACCGCTCTGGTTAAAACTCACACGTATCAATCTCCTCCCATTTAATTTTGGCTGTTTAACAGTGGCACTTCTATTATGTGTTAAGAAATGTTGGGATTACTTTGTAGTAGTAGTAGAGGGAGAAAATCCATGTAGAGGCTGGCTTGCTTTCTGTATCTGTACTGTTCTATTACATGCAGATGGAGATGAGACTGAACAGGTTTCTAGCTCACTGACTTCGCTGAAAGTTAGGTGAACTAGACACAGCCCTTCATGTACTATTTCATGAAGGAAGGACAAGTAATTTTGATTTTTGAGGATATCAAATTGTAGCATCAAGCCCCGGGCTGTATTTAGCTATGGCTTAATAATAGCACATTATTTTTCCATAATCAGTTAGGGTCACTTACTGTTGGGATATCCTAGCACTTACTGTATCCACTTACTGTACTTACTGTTGGGATATCCTAGCACAATTGCATTCTAGTATTATATATTGACAAATAACTTTTATGTAATGTAATAAATTAATACTGATAAGTACATTCTCACTATAAATGTACAAATACTGAAATTCATAGCTTCAAATTATTTTTCCAACATTTCTAGAGGAAATTAAACTTTCTTTATATTCTATTTTAACAGAACCACAGCATAACACATTTCATTACATCTCTTACTCTGGCTTGTGTTCATTCTGCGTTCAAGGTCAAATAATTGTGTTTGTTTCTGGCAATTCACACAGTACAACTTTGCTTTTCTTCTACAGGACCAATTTATGCTGAAATGATCCAGAACCTGCTTCTGCCAGTTCTTCAAAACAAGGAATGTAATTTGGTTCGTTATAACGTAATTAATGCATTACCCAATACAGCAGATTCTCTCATAGGGAGAGCTGCACACATTGCTGTCCTTGATTCAGAAATATTTTTAGAAAAATTTTTTCTTGTTGCTGCCCTAAAATATTTTCAGTAGAGAAGAGCATTGTCAGAGACTCGGTTATTACCTCATTAACAGATGAATTCAGATAATGTGTGGTGTTAAAGTATAGCTGCAGCTGTATTTTAAGAGATATTTATACTTTTTATATGGAAGATAATTTATATCATCCACACTTAGGGCTTTTTAACATCAACTTTACTTTCTAGGTAATGTGACTGTGCAATATTTTTTTATTTTGTTCTTTTTACTTTTCTATTACTTTTTCTTAATTTTGGGTACCTAATTATTTGGAGATTAAAGCACAGTGTGTAATTTTGTTTGGTTGATTATTGGCTTTCAGACAACAAAAGTCGATGTTACTTGGCTACATTTTACAAGAGGCTTTAGATGCCAAAAATAAATTGGATTTTAAAATTCTAACAGTGTCTTACGTGTTCACTTGTCGTATTTTAGCACTGTAGAAAGTTTAACTGGAAACACAATGAGCTGCTAAAATACTGGATATTTGAAAATTACTATATCTGCTACAGCTTAACAGGTTTCCACAAAATCATTACTGTCATTGTTAAATATGTTATGCCTGTGGGAATATATTGTCTGCTGATCTCAAAAACATGTTAGTTTACATACTCTAATTTTATGACTAGAACTTTTGTTTTCAGAAGCAAATGGCAACTAAGGATTTTTAAATGTTCAGTGATAGCTGCCTTCAAATAATTGGGGTTTTGCAAACTGTACTAAGATGGTTCCTTACTCCGTCAGTTCCTTCAGATGAACGTGGACAATTTTACGTGGACTTCCTTGTATATACTTAAAATAAGTAAATGTTATAAATTTCTGCAATACTTTTATGAATTTCAACAATTTTTAAATATTGTTAAAATGTTTTATTGACTATAAAGTATTGTAAATATAAATCAATACATCTTCAAATGAGACTATTGTAAACTTTACCTGTTTAGTGACACAGATAAAATGTTTTTGATATACAGGAATGTTAAAGATCTGACTTTCTACTGGTGCTGAATAGCATTGTTTGGTTTCTTCTTCCTTCCCTTTTCTCTGTTTCAAGCAGTAGTTCACTAAAGGTGGAGGAAAAGAGTTATATGTGCATTCATTAATTGTACACTAATTGTAATGAACATTTTTTGAAAAATATAAATTTGTTGTATAATGCATGTTTATTTTTAGCATTGTGTTATTGCATCTGGTGTTAATAAAATGAACAAATAACTCTAATGAAAGCAATTAAAGGAACGGAAATGTTCTACTAATTACCAAAATTCTGGGGAGGCTTTTTGTATATAATTAATAATTTTGTACTTTTGAAATTAATATAGCAATAATAGTTGAAGTGATTATATATATAGATGAAATGTCTGTAATAATAGATTAAGTGATTTTGCATTTGATATGGAATGTTGTATAACAGTCTTTGTAATATATGGAAGGGGTTCCCTATAACTTACAAGATGCTAAAATGAGTATCTGAGCATCTACAGTTCAGCACCATATACCAGAGTATTTTATTAGAGTTGGGTTAAGCCAGTCCTCATGACACAAAGGTATCTTTAATACATTCTCACTATAACAATGCCTATTTTCAGTTTTAATTTTGTATTATTTATCGAATTCAGAGGCAACCCCAGAAGGGAGAGAGAGAAATGATGCATCTGATTCCATCTTATCAGAATGCTAATTACTTTATACTATATTACACAATATTACATTACATCTAAACTGAATCTGACAAGCACTCAACTCTGCACACAACTGCACAGAATCTCATGACGGTCAGCTGACAGTCCCGACACACACATACACACACAGACACACACTTGGCCCTGATAGGCCAAGGAAACAAAAGGCCATGACTTTGGGTAAACAATCTCCATATTGCATTCTACTTTTGTACAAACACAGGCACAGCAAATGATAAGAATTGTTTTTCCTTTCTGTGAGGTTCAGAGAATGTGAATCTCAGAAATATTCTTGGGAAGAATTGTGCCTTGCATTTCTCTGTGAAGAGAAACGTAGCTACAATTATGATTGCTATTAAGCTCTAAATGTTTAAATTATGTTCTGGTATCTCAATTGTCTTTTATTTAACAGTATTATTGGATTTGGCTACTGTCTCAACTTTGAATAGCTGTTGAAGGGAGCTGAAGTTACAAAATATTCCTTGGCACACAATTAAGACTTTAAACTGTTCTTAGGAAACAAGTATTTAGATGGTTCTGTCACTAGTGAAAAATGTCTGTCTTGCTTTCTGTCTCTGGAAATCAGAACATGTAAAGCATGCTTTTGTGATCAGGAAAGCAAAAAATATCATGACAGAAATAGCCAGTTTTTTTCTTTTTTTTCTGCTTTTTTTTTCTTTTTTTGGGGGGAGGGGGGAGTGGTAACAGTAGGTCCCTACTATTTAAAGCAGTTTGAATTAGGTTTGTTCTTTGAAGAAAATGGATGGTGCAGGACATCATGTGATATTTGCGTGTAAGTATCGTAAGGAACAGAGCAAATTAAGAGAACAGTAAATTCATTCTCCCTTTATTGTTATTGCCTACTCCATATGTGGTGTGGTAGCCCTCTCAGTACTGCAGCTTTTGTGAGGGCTGTTTGATGTCCCAAAGCAATGTGCCATCTGACCGTAGTGAGAGGCGTGATGACCCCAACGTGTCCTTGAAGCATAGGAGGTTCACATTTACTTACAGACTGTATGGTCATTTGCAGTTGCTCCCTAAACAATACTTGCAGGCTGGGATGTTTTGGACAACTGTGCTTGTGTTGCATGCCATGTTCCCCCTGCTCCTGCAGTTTTCTGCCTTCTCTTTCCTACACCTAAATACAGACCTGTGTATCCATAAGTCAGTGTCATCTGATGCAGCAGAAGCTCTTAAGTGCTGCTACTCAACTTCTCACCACTCTTCTGTTTGAATGAGGGCTTCATCTTCCTTTAGAGATAGTAACCTCTCCTTCATGCAGGTATCCTGCAGCTGCTTCAAAGAGAACTATGCTGCTTACAGAATGAGAGGCAAGAACTGAGGTCTTAACATTCCTGTAACTGTCAGTCTCTTGTTCCCTGAAGGCAGTAGGCTGGTACTGTCACTTCAAAAAGCTCTCAGTGATGTAATTAGGAGATCACTGCATAAAATGACATAGTGTCTGAACCTCTGTTTTCATGTTGTGTATATAAATTAATTCCTAGGGTTGTGTTTGAATCCTTGATACAAACTAAACTTTCTGTTACTGTAAATCTAGGCATTGCTAGTACTTTGGAAAAAGAGTTCGTGTCATCCTGGAAATCACAAGGATTTGCAGCAGAGCCAAGAGATTTGACATTGATGGAAAACTTATTCTGTAACTACAAAACAACCTTGTTTCCAAGCCGGTTTTATTTGCTTAGCCCTGACCAGGTGTGGTGTTCAGATAACCAAGGTTCTTGACACAGTCTCAGAGGCAGAGGGGGCATTTAGGCAGTATCAGTACACTTGCTGCCCAGGACAGTGCTGCTTGTGGTGCTTTCCAGATAGTCTCCATGACCAGTACATCTGGCTCATCTGAACTGACCTGCTGCAAGCTTTGTGCTAGCTGTAAGTCTTTTATTCCCCACTTTTTAGAACAGCAAAGCTAAATACAATATTGTTTGTGTCATCTTACAAAGGAAGCTGCAGTGCAAGAGATAAATGATCAGTAAACAGAAGAAGGAAAACAAGAAAACAGTCCATTTAATCATAAAGTAGAAAATTCCTGTGATGTATGCTACAGTTGTTTTTACCAATGTGAGGATTTATTACCTCCTTAACCAAAAGATCTAGAAATGAATAATTCAGGAGTTACAAGTGAATTTTTCCAGCAATACAATAAAGATGAGAAATATGTTTTGAAGATAGTTAATTTTTAGGTGGATACAGTACCTCAATAATATTTCACTGCTATTTCATTCTTATAATTTGAAATTCAACATGTGTGCTTGTACATAGGATGTATGCATACATGTATGATTTTTCATGGATTGTGTTAAGCAGTTTAGGAGCAGAGCTTACTATTACTTCGTGTCTGCAGACATCTTGGTAAGTTTTTTTAAGGGAAGGATTTCATGTTTTTATTGTACTGAAGACATAATAAGTTCTTGAACTTTGAAAAGATCTGTTCAGGTTTTCTCCTTGCTGCTTTCAGACAGAGCATTTTCTTCTGCGTTCGTCTTTATTCTCTCTGATCTAGAGGCCCAGCATCTTGCTGTTAGAATAAAGGAAAGGATTTCCATTATTTTCAGTCTCTAATGTCTAATTAACCATGTTATAAAAGGCTGATAGAGAAAATGTCACTTGTAAGGCAGTCAGTTAAATTTAATTACTTTCAGTGTGTAGGCATTGCCAGATGTAGCTCAAATAAAGTCCAGGAAGTGCTGCTGCTCTTTAATTTACCAAGATTTACTTCCTTAAAGCTTTCAGATGTGAAAAAAAAATGCTATTTTAAATTCAGATTTCCAAGTAATCATCTTCAGGTTAGTATCTGTGGACAGTGAACTGTTTTACCTAAGAACACTGTCAGCAATAGAAGTTTAAAGAGTGACAAAAAGCAAAAGTTGGCATATTCAAAACATTAACTGTACTTAATTAACTGGAGTGTCACTCCATGAACTCTGGCGTCATTTATCCCACGGCTAGGTTTATACTGAGCGTTAAAAGCAACTTCACTGCTTATACTCAGAAACTGGAACAATGTTGTCTGAAAGCGAACACTGTCTGTACATCACTATGGTGTTAGCCAAAGTTCCTTCATGTCCTTGGCAGCCCTTGTGTGTTATTTGAACAATGTACAATTTTTTATTATTAAACCAAAACAACCAAAACAAAAACAAACAAAAAACGAAACAAAAAACAAACAAACAAAAAAACCTGGCTGGACTGCCCTACACATTGAGGGGAAAACGGGTTCTTGCAGCGCTAAACTCTTCACTGCATTGAAGAAAGAAGACGTCTTTGCTCCACGTTTGCCTAGGGCTGGAGAGAAGAGTTACGGCGTATTTCTCGAGCATCTCCATGGGCCCGTAGCTGCCTTCATCGGGACCGTGGCTCCCTCCAGGCGCCGTTCGCCTCTGCATGCCGGAGCCGGGGAGCAGCGCAGGGCACGGGGGGATGGTGAGGCCGCTGCAGCAGCCCTGCTCGGGGCCGCGTTCGCGGCCTGCCCCGCCTGGAGCCGCCGCCGCCTTGGGCGCCTGCGCGGCGGCGCTGCCCGCACCGCTCGGCTCCGTCCGGCCATGGCTCTGCGGCTGCTGCGCGGCGCGCCCGGGGCAGCGAGTAAGAGGCGGGCGGAGGGCGGGAGGGCGCGGGCTGTGCCGCGGAGGGGCTCCCCGGCTCCCGGGCTCCCCGGCTCCCCTGCCCTTCCTCCCGCAGGAACTGACGAGCAAGGGAACGGGGCGGGCGCCGCCCGGGGCTGCCGGCGCGGGGGAGCCGGAGAGCGCCCAAGATGGCGGCGGATGAGGAGTGCGGCGCGCCCCACCTCCGCGGCCCGAGGGGCTGCGGGGCCGGGGGCTGTCACAGCTTTCCCCGCACCTTCCGTGGCCCTGCAGTGTCCCTGCTCTCAACCCCTTCCCTCCCTTCCCCCTCGCCCTTTCGATAGGAACCGTGAACCTACTGCTGTCGGGCAGCTCTGTTACTACGGAGGTTTTCTTGCCTTGTCGTTGCTTCGTACTTCTCAGCGGCAGTAAAATGCTAAACAGTGGTGTAACGTTTGGAGAATAGCTGGAGGAAACGTGCTGTGCACCTGGAAGTTACTGGTCCGTTCCCTTCACCTGAGGAAATTCGGGCGGTTTGTTTATAGAGAAGTAAGGCAGACTGGGTAACAGAGCCTGTCCCAAACAGCTTGGGCTGTTTGTTTGGTGCTTCCCTCTTGTCAAAAGTTGAGCTTCTGTGCTGCTATTGATACAATACACTAAAACAAACCAGTACACTGTATGTTAATGGAAGAGCTGTTAAAATTTTTTGTTAGATATTTGTGCTCTATTTGGCTGTCAGGTTCATGGCAAGATGTGGCTGATGCTCTAATCCTCTGAGCATCCCAATGTGTGCCCAAATCCTACTGCATGGATGGCTTTGTTAGGATAATTCACATGCTGTGGGCCACTTCAAAAGATGGAATGTTGCAGCGCAGCAACTTTAAAGAATTGGGATTTTCAACTTCAAGTTCAGTTATGTAATTAATAAACGGTAGGGCATTGTGACACTGTCTAAAAGAGGAGGGAATCAAAGATCAGTTTGTACAATGTAGTTTACTAATGTTGATAGTTCATCTCATCTTTGTCAGAGATGTTTAATGTTGAACTTTTGTCACCTCTGTGTCAAGAAGAGTTTCTTTTGGTCAAGAATATCAAGTAAATCTATCAAGGAAAATAGGTTTTGTCTCTTCTCCAGTGACTGAGATAATCAATTTCATACCAGTACCTTAATATGATTTTTATTTTAATTTGGACTAGAATACCAGCTATAATTGAATTTTCTTGCTAGCTTTTTGATTCTAGCTTACTGAAGAATGACAAGAAGCTTGGCAGGAGTAGAAAGATCCAATGCTTGCAACAGATTGGATCCTTTACTGTTGATGATTTGTTACACCATGCTTTACTCCTTTGGGGCATTGGCAGCAGTTGGCAGACATAATACAGTTTGTGTGGCTGTAGGGTTTGATATTAAACATGTGGTATTTTAAAATGAATTAATATGTTGATTCTGGGAATACAAGTGAGTTGTTATTTGGTGCATATTAAGGTGAGTCAAATTGACAGAAGGCTTCCCAATTCAATCTCCCTAGGAAAGCAGAATAATAGTTCTTTCAGGTACTTTGCACCCAGCTGATACAGGGAGCATTTCTGTTTGAATCTTGCTTCTTAAGAAATGTCAGAACTGCTTTAGGCACCTGTCCACAGCCAAAATATTTTTAGTGGATAGTTTATGCTCACTGGACATTTACATTTGGCTTTTTAACCAAAATGTTGGTAGGAGTTTAAAGGAAAAAAAGTTAATGCTTTTAGTAAAGGCATTTGCATCCAGTTACATAATTGAACTTAAACATGCTCAAATTTTTTCCTGCTTTTGCATACCAGCTGAATTATTCTACCATCCTAAGGGAAACCCAGCTATCTTCTGCCGACATTCTGGAAAACCTGTTACTAAGGGAACGCTTCATTTTTTTAAAATTTCCTTTGGGAAAGCAGAAGCTTTTTCTGACTAAAAAGCTTCTGGAAATGAGCCAAGATCTGGAAATCAGCAGGTTTCTTGGGGGAGGTTTGGATTTCTCCTGGAAAACAGACTGTACTGGTCTATGCTAGCATAATTACTGTTTAAGAGTCTAAAATACAAGAAGGTAACAGCAAAGATAAGTTCAAGCAGTTTAAAATGCACTGTTAATGTGAACTGAGTTATACAACTAACACAATTTTGCCTACATCTGTTTCTAGGGCCAAAAATAATGGTCTATGCTGCTTTCTTAGGTATTCATGAGTTGAATGTTAAATAATTTTTAGAGTTTGTTTTTGTGCCTTCCTCTCCCTCATCCTTGAGGTAGGTTTTTTTAAGAGGTGCTCTGGACAGTGACAGCATTACTCAGTGTTAAACTCCCACATTTATGCTGCACATGTCCATTTGCTTGATAGAGTCATCACTTCTTTGCCACTCGCGAAGCAGCTCCAGCTCTAAGCCAGGGGGAAGATCTGATTCTGCTAAGCAGCCTCTAAAGAAACCAAAGTTACCGGTGGGGAGGTTTGATGAACCAGAAGAGTCCAGCATGGAGAAGGAGCCCCTGGAAAGTAAGTAATGTTTTACAAAATTGGAAGCTGTGTTTTAAAGGCAAGACTGCGAGATGCTGTGCTGATGTCAATTTGAGAAGGTGACAGACATTCAGCACTCTAGAATCATTTTCTAAGCTTACTGGTTCTGAAAAAAAAGTCACAGAGGCCGGGCAATGGGCACAAGTTGCAGCAGGTGGTGTACCAGGGGAGAAGAACCTTCAGAACAACCATGGTCAGACATTGTAGCAAGTCACACAGAGAACCTGAGCTTCCTCCGCTCTTGAAGATAAGCAAATTTGCCTGGATGTCCTGACTTAGTACCAGCCCTGCCTTTAGCAGGGGTACCTTCCACTAGAACGGGCTGCTCAGAGCCCAGTCCAGCCTGGCCTTGAATGTTTCCAAGGATGGGGCAACTATAGCCTCTCTAAACAACTTGTTCCAGTGCTGCACCATCCTCACAGTAAAGAACGTCTTCCTAATAGCTAATCTAAACCTACCCTCTTTTATTTTAAAGCAAATTTCCCCTGTCCTGTCACTACATGATTTTGTTAAAAGTCCCTCTCCAGCTTTTTACAGGCCCTCTTCAGGTACTGGAAGGCTTCTAAAAGGTCTTCCCAGAGCCTTCTCTTCTGCAGGCTAAAGAACCCCAGTTCTCTCAGTCTTCTCTCAGTCTGTCTTAATAGGAGAGGTGCACCAGTCCTGTGTTTGTCTTAGTGGCCTTCTCTGGACTTGTTCCAACAGGTCCACCTCTTTTTTGTGTTGGGAACTCCACAGCTGAACACAGTACTCTGGGTGGGGTTTGGGATTTTGTTTTTTTTGGGTTTTTTTTAAACCAGTATTTATGGTACAAGAACTTCAAAGAGGCAATGCAAAGAATAACTATTAACTATTTGCAGCAAATTAAACACAGGTTTCTTCTTGCCCAACATCTTCATGAATTAAGCATTAAAAATTTGATGAAATATTTCCTTCTCATTCTTCTGTATACAGGATATATTCTGCCTTACCATGTAAACAGGAAGCCAAGTCTGAAAGCACTAACATCCTGGGGAAAAGAAATACAGACTGATCTATAGTCTCCAAAAGGAAGGCAGCAGAGTGCCACTGGAAGCAGAATTTCCTTTATCTGTAGACAGTACTTCATGAAAACCTTCAAACACATTAATGTGCCCTTCTGTACAGTGGTAATTGCTTCAATTCTTGGGATGTAGTCTTGGATAAACTTGGATGAAGTCATTTTCCAGAGATGGATGTAATACTGTCGCATGAGAACATTGCCACTCACCTCCAGAAAGTTAAAAGGTAGTGTAGCTGTCACATCTGTCAGGGGCTCTGTGTTCAACATCCAGGCAAGCCAGTGCCATGCATAGTTCAGTCCAGGAGGATGTGCCCCTTCTTTAATTCCATAAGGCCACTAGAGTTGAATGATAGCAGCATAAAGACTAATTATTCCTTACATTCACTTAAGAAACTGATTGTGTGTGTTCTTTCACCTTAGAATCCTTAATTTCATATCAAGAATCCTCAGATAACTCTTTCACAGAAGTCCCCTCTTTTCATACAGGTTAAAATGGCACTTTTTTATGCAGCAGAACTAAAAAAGGTCTCCAACTCCATAGTGTATTACCCTGAGGCCACCACAGCCATTGGGAAAGCTGCATCATGGTGAAGAGCTACATCTGCTTCTCCTTTCACAAATTTCTCTGCAAGTTTGTCGTTGTATTGTTGTATTATTCTTGTATTGGAGTCATCTCCATGCAATTTCAGATTGTGGTTCACTTGAGAACTAACTCACAGTTGGAGTTACTGTGTAAGCAGCTGTTTAATTCTCGTCTTTTTATTCCCAGGAAAATCAATGCCATCACTGCTTCATTTAAAATATGCATAATCGATATCTTTTTTTATTTGCTTAGGTATTCCAGGTTTGGAGGTCTCTTTAGTTGCACCTGTATTTTTTACATGTAACACCAGCAATAGTTTACAAACTGCCTGTTGTATTCTTAGGAAAAAACCTAAGAGTTGAAGCTGGATTTAGAATTCTTACTGCTCTGTAGCTATCATGGAGAAATCTTTTGAGCATCTGCATCCACTGCCAGCACATGAGTAGTGCTTTGATATTGGGACGATGACACATACAAAATAATGTCAGGCGCATTTGCACCCCTTGTACTGCCAGAGGTGCTCAGATACTGATGGTTCTTCTCCTGGTCAGCATCAGTTATGAAACAGGTGTCTCAGCATGTCATCCTGTATAGCCTGTAGCTGTATGAGTTCCCTCCATCACTTTTCTTTTTGTCTCCTTTCTTTTTGTCTGAAAATCTGCTATCCACATTTTCTGTTGTTGTCTTTTCTCCCCGTTGTATTTTGAGCCCTGCACCTCATTACCTGTGTTGCGCACCCGGGCTGAGTTAGGTGTATGACTGAGGGAGTCCCAAGTTAGGTGTATATGTGGGAAGCTCTGGACAATCAGCATGGCGAGGGGCATGTGGGGTACGGTGAGTTTCTGGGAGCCCCTCAGTCTAGTGCAGGATGAGACTCAGCCTGGGACAGTGCTGTGCCACAAGTACTTCGTGGCTTGATGGCCTGAGTTAGCTATTCTTAGGAGATGGCCCTGAGTAAAGGTGCACTGAGTAGTGTAAGAATGTTGACTGAGGTACAGAAAGCTCTGTGGTGTTTAAGAAAGTAGCATGAGCTGGCAGTGTGCTTCTCTTTGGTAGCAGGTTAGAGGGTTGGATGAAAAGCTGGGCTTGATCTAGTGGTGTGTCATTGCAGCCAAGAAAACCAAATCCTGGACTGCATCAAAAGCAGTGGGGCCAGCAGGTCAAGGGGGGTGATTCTCCCTCTCTGCCCTCATGAGACCCTATCTGGAGTGCTGCATCCAGCTGTGGAGTCCTCAGCACAAGAAAGGCATGGACCCGTTTGACTGGGTCCAGAGGAGGGACATAAAGGTGATCAGAGGGCTAGAGCATCTCTCCTGCCAGGACAGGCTGAGAGAGCTGGGGTTGCTCAGCCTGAAGAAGAGAAGGCATTGGGAAGATCTAATTGTGGCCTTTTCATGTCTAAAGGGGGTTCAGTACCTTCAGGGGGTTTATAAAATGCAGGGAAAGAGTTTTCTTACAAGCAGATAGTGACAGGAAAGGGGCAATGGTCCTAAACTGAAGGAAGGCAGGCTTGGATTAGATGTTAGGAAGAAACTCTTTACTGTGAAGGTGGTGAAGCATTCAAGCAGGCTGCCCAGTGAACCTGTGGATGCCCCATTCCTGGAAGTGTTCAAGGTTAGGCTGGATGGCTCAACCATCCAACCTGGATGTTTTAAGTACAAGACTAACAGAATCTTGACTAAAATTCAAGCTAAAATTAAAACAGAGTACTTCAAATTAGAGAAGTAAACAGCAAGTGATACCTGGGGTTTTAGATATCATGAACATAAGTACAGCATACCTGAATGATGCAAGTTATGACTTGAGAAGAGTTGTGGTCCTTTAATGCCTCTGGATATTCAGTTGCTTCTTTATTTGCATTATAAATATTATATCTATATTTGTATGTATTATATATATAAAAATATAATATAATATATGTGATCATATAGATTGCAGTCAAAAAAAACTGAAATTAATTTTGTAGGACTCTGGGAAATATTTAGCTCAAGGTTGCCTTTCAAAACAAAAAATAATTGATTTTGAAAACGAAACTAAAAGGAAAACATTGTAAATTATAGCATCTTTATATTTGTCAGCATTATAGAAATTTTAAATAATTTTCCCTGTTATTTTAGAATTCCCTGATGGAATCAATCCTACTACAAAAGAGAGAGGTGGACCAAGAGGCCCTGAACCTACACGTTTTGGAGACTGGGAAAGAAAAGGACGTTGTATAGATTTCTAATATTTAAATGTCTGTATTGCTAATAAAATATTTCTAGTTCCTGAAAAATATAATGTATGGAAAAAATCTCACCTGGATTTGTCATGGAGCTTATTGTTTCTGTTGTGTCACCACATTCTGTCATGTGATGAATTTTCTTAATAGTGCAATGTATTTAAACACAGTGCTGCAGCTCAGATTATGGAGCTGTTAGTGGCTCAACGTCTACCTGACCTTTAATACTATTTACACTGTGCAAGTATAAATGCAGGTATAGTGGTGTGAAATTGGTAGTCAGGAGGTTATTGAGATCTATAAGGGCTTGTATTTCTTCATTAATGTAAAGATATATGTGATGTTGTAAAAGTGTTGAAAGAACTTTGCATTTCATGAGCCTAGACACCATTCATCAAAGGTAGAACCAACTCTGAGATCAGTAGGTCACTGATTTCACACAGTGAATTTCCCTGGTGAAAGTGATTTCATCAGTGAATTCATACACTGATTTCCCTGGTGAAAGCCCCTTTACTCAAGAGCCTTCCCTCTGTCCCTGTTGCAGTGGGTTGGGTGTTTTTTCCTGTTCGTAGGGAAGGGACAGTCTTGTCTCTGAGGACTGTAAGTAGCATAATAGAAATTGAGACATTTTGGAGAGGGTCAGCTCTTGATTGCAAGTAGTGTAGAGGTGCTCTGTTTGCAAGTCTAGAACACTGTCCTTTATCACCTGTCTTCTTCATGCTGCTTATATTATCTTTTATTTTCTAAGTGGAGGTGCCCTTTTGCACCAATGCTGCTTGGGAAAAATACAGCATTAGTGTCTGAAACCTTATGGACAAAGAGGACAAATTCCATTAGGTGATCTAATATTGCAGGTCTTAAAACTAAGTTATCTGGCATCAAACTAAGTATCTTTCAGTCAGACTGAGCTCGGTTCTTGATTCAAGAATTTGCCTAGTCTTAAGTACAGTAGTAGAGTAATAGTAGAATGCAAATCTCCCACTTGCGTGGGTGCTTACTAATGAGAGTAAGTTGTTGTTATTGAAATGTGAACATGTGCTCTATTTCTGTGCAAGTTCTTTTTGATAACCTGAACAAATAAATCTTCTCTAGTCACAGAATCAGAGAAGGGTGTGAGCTTTGATTTGCATGGTTTAATGCAAAGTGTGCATTAAAGTGTGTTGGTCCTGTCACAAATCTGAGCAGCCTCCCCTAAAGCTCACTTGACTGGCAGTGCAGGAGCTCCTCGTTGAAACGGACAGTTTGTGTAACCAGTGTGTAATGTTAGAGACATAGTCTTGCTCTAGTTGTGAGTTTGGATGTTTGTCTCACTGTGATGATTCCCTACAAAAATACTGAACCTATTCAGTTACAGGTTTATCAACCAAATACCTCACTGACAAGAAAAATCAGATTAATGAAAGCCTGTTTCTCATAAAAGGTGTTAATTAGTGATAATTAGATTTTGAACCTTTAAATTCTGCAGCATGGCTTGGATATTGGAAAATTAGTTTGTATTTGTATCTGTTTCATTCTGGTTTCCCTTCTGTATAGTGACAGATCTTTTCAAAATCTATTGACATTTTCAGTTACCTAAAGATAGGCTGGGTTAGCTGTCTTTAATTTGTTAATTACTTCTAGTAATGTTTTGCCTTTTCAGTTGCTGGTGTGTTGGAAAATACTTTGTCACACAATACACCACCTTTCCAAATAGGAAGTGGAAATTTTAGTTGGAAGCTTCTGCCTTTTCTGCATCATTATTAATAGGCTTAACATCTTAATTCACAAAGAAGCAGTGAAATACTGCAGTTATTTTATTTTTTAATTCTAAATCTTCTCCATGAATTGTTGCATTACATCATTATCTTCTCATACCAGGTTTTACCCTTCCCACCACACACTCCATGATGTTTACCCAGTTGCACTTCTTGGCATTCCTGATTTTCAAATCTAATTACTTTCCTCAGTGCTGACTGCAGGTGCATTCCACACCGGATGCAGACTTACCCTGTTTTGATTTAGCATATGAAGAACTGGTCTCACGCTTCCATCATTTTCCTTACATTTCAGTTGCTTATCTTCAGTCTCCCTCAGCTTTGTGATTAAGGGCTGACCCAAGTGCTGTCCAGGCCCCTGCTTGCTTTCTTTCATGCAGGTGATGACTGCTGCTGTCAGAGCCACAGGCAGGCAGCGCTTCCTGTCACAGCTCAGGCAGGTCCTAGACACTCCATGCCAGTATCCATGACATACCTGGATTTTGAAGATAATTTTGAGAGTGCTAGCATCTGTACCAATAGGACAGAGTGTCTCATAAAAGCAGGGATTTTGCTTTCCTTCAAAAAACAGAATCACAGAATAATTTAGGTTGAAATAGACCTCTAAGAACATCATGTCCAACCACTGCCAAGTCTGCCACTGTCATGTTCTTGAGTGCCACATTTACACATCTTTTAAATACTTCCAGGAATGGTGATTCAACTGCTTCCCTGGGCAGTCTGTTTTAAGCTTGACAGCCCTTTCATTGAAGATTTTTTTTCCTAAAATAAAAAGGCTGTTTTTAACCCGTGTTATAAATAGCTGAGAAGGAATTGGTGCATGGGAAATAGAGGATACCCATTCAGTCTTGAGCAACTTCAAGCTTTTTATACCACCTCCCAGGCTGGTGCCAGTAACCAAATATTTGCTTAACTTGTTTATGGAATGTGTCAGTAAGACATAGGAAACTGAACATATAAGCAAAATAATATGTAAGAGTCAAAGAGTGAATGCCAAGGAGCCCTCTTACGTTGCCTGGCAATCTGGCATTTACAAAAAAAGAGGAGCCCTGGGCTCCAGTAACAGTTAAGAACAAAATCCCATGGTGCTGCAAAATCTCTAGTGGTACCTGTCAAAAGTGATCAGGGATTGAATGTAATAAATGATACAATGATATTGTGGGGTATCAACAATCATTTCTCTTTGTTTTCTTGCAGTGCCAGCAGTTAGGAAAGCAGCACTTCAGCACTTTTTCAGAGCTGTCTTCCTGCTCTTGCCAGATAATTACTGTTAGCAATTCACTGGAATTTAGCATTAGGGTAAGAAAATGGCTTGGGGCATTAACTATTAGATTAGCCATAGATACGGTTTTATCATAAATACTGATTGATTTTTTTTAGCTCTTTTTGTTAGTATAAACAGTGAAGAGCAGCAGGGTTTGTATCCTAACATTCTGTGAGGCAAAGGAAAATTGTTCTCTGTGTGTAAGCAAATTCTTGCAGTACTGCAGGATGCTTCCTGCTCTGTTTCGTTTTCATTAATAAAAATCTGTATGTTGTGTTTCTGCAGTAGGTTTTCTCTTTTAAACTTGTTTCTGCAACTTGGCATAGATGCATTTGGTACATTATTAAAATTATGAAGCCTTTATTGTTCGAAGGAATTGCACAGTAATTACTTTATTGCAAAATACATTAAGTTTCAATTTACAGTTAAAGAAAATATTTGCTATATATTGTCTTGTTTAGAAAGTATGTATTTCAGTGTTGATTTTATTAAATTGAAACACAGGATACATAATAGAATCACAGTAACATTGCCTGTGATGGTAGCATATGTTTGTAAAGCACCATAGAATGTTGTTATAAATCTTTACTGCATTTTCAGTTGACTGCAATAAATGATGACAAATTCCAGTGGTCTGTAGTGACAGATAAATTAAATGCCTCTTTATGACCCTTATTTTGGTATTCTTATTGAAAAAGCACCACACCATCTTGTTCTGAAATGTCAGGAAGAGGAGGAAAACTGCATTCATTTCAAAGAGAAGCAGTTTTGGTAGTTCTGTGTTTTTGTACTTGCTCATGAGTATCACGGTATAACATGGTATCAAATATATCAGAACATAAGGAAACGGTTTGAAATATGCTTCCATGTGCTGGTGGAGATCAAAACTATGCACATTAGTGGTCACTTTCTTGCTTTTGTAAAATGCAATACAAAATACCTTTGCTTATCTGGTGGTCAGTGTTTCATATCAGACCAGCTGAGATGTGCAGGCTACATTCTAATGCGGGTATGGCTGTGCTCCCTCTTCCAGCTCCAAAACTGCTACTTGTTTAGGGGTAGTCATGTGTAATCTTCTAAACCACTTTTGCTGCAGAAAGAGTGACCCAGTAGAAGTTAAATCTTAGTTACAAAATGGCAAACCCTGAGAAAGAGCTCTATTTAAAATTAGTTCTCTTAGGGGGGGAACCAATGAAGTCCTGGTTCCTATGAATGTCTGACACCCTCTGCAGATTGAGCATCTTTCTCCATGTTCATGTGTTGATTGACATTATCTCCACTAGGCCAGGGGCATCTTTCTGCCCACCTTTTCCCTGTGAGAGGAGTTATTTGGACCTCTTTCCCAGCCACTGATTTCCACAGAGCTTTCAAGAGCTAAATTCTCTAAATGTTTCTTCTTGACACCTTTTCAGAATAGGTTGGCATTACTGACTTTTTAAGTGTGGGGGCAGTGCAGATTTTGGCCTCCCATCCTTTGGAAACCAAGCTGCTGAATGACTTTGACCATATGTATTTTCTTCAGAAATACTCAGCATCTCTCTGCATTTTTTTGTTGTGAGAATGGAATTTTTTTCCCTCAAATAGCATCAGAAGTGCCAATTAAAGCTTGCAGCAGGAAAGTCTTTGACATGCATTCTCCAGGCTTTAAATCTCCCAGTCAGCTACAGTCTTGTGCCTGTGAAATCATCACATATCTCAATGTTGCCATTTTTAGAGTAAGAGTGTTCAAAGAAGCTTTTTAAGGTCCTTACTTAATACATAAATTTATATTAAAGCTGACACCCATGGCCTATCAAAATACAGCTGTAATTCTCAAATGTTAGCCCCTGACAAAAGTCAGGTGAGCTATGCAGTGGTGGTCAGGTTAATTCTAGAAGCCAGATATTGAACTATAGCTTATACCCTCCTAACTGATTGTTTTAAACTTCAGTGATTTATGTAGCCATCTCTGCTTCCTTCCTAGTTGTAGTTCAGGGAGATGCCTCTGAAAGGCAGTTTTGTCTCAGTTTGTCATTACAGGTGGTGAATGGGGGTGTTTTAAAGGCATCTTCCCTACTGACTTTAAAGGCTGCCTAAGCCGCTGTCCTAAGCAAGATGTATTAGGTGTCAGTGTCCTGGTGGTGACAAGGGAAGCCAGGGTGTCCCTGAACATGAGTGTGAACTACTCACTTCCTCACAGGGGGAGGGCTGCTGTGAGGCAACAGGACATGCAGTGCTTTTGCTGTGTGCACCCTTCCCAAACACTGGTGGCAGGGAAGGGGATGTCCAGGGCCTGCTCTTAGACACCTTGTAAAATGGAGTTACATTGTCTTAAAATGAGAGGGAAAAGGCTGAAGCTAGTTCTTTAAATTCCTTCTGTCTATCCACCTCCCAGGCAAATGCCTACATGCATGATACAGCCAGAAGGGTAACACTCAATAAACTTAAAATCAGGTGACAAGTATCTCAAACCTACAAATTAGTTGGGATGTTTTCCCTAATAAGGGTGAAGTGTGTCAACCTAACAGCTAAGCCGTCTTATGTGATGTGCTCCTGAGAGGGACTTACCATCAAAATAAAACTGGCAGACTAGGAAAAAGTCATATATTTGCTCGGCAAACCTTTAGTCTGTGTGACTTCCTTGTGAGAGGCTGAAGAACAAAGGATGGTGTGTTTCCAGCTACCATTTGAAAGCTGGGGAAAATTTCACCATGTCTTAAAAGACAGGCAAGCAAGTGTTGCTTAGCTCAGAGAGTATCCTGCTTTTGGTTTACATTTTACCCCAGAGTTTTCACTTTTAAGTTCTGCAGTGTGTATGTGTGATCTTGAGACAGATTTTTTTGCCAGATTATTTTCTTGAGACAAGTCTGCAGTAGCTGTTTGGACTAGCAGACATACTGTTTCATTCTCCTGGCTTTTTTTACACCTGATAATGACAGCTACAGCTCTCTTATTATTAAATTGCATATTATTTAATTTCACTTTTACTTTTTGCTGTCCTTGAAGTTTTGGGGTTTTTTTTGATAGGTTGTACCCTTTGTTTCTCTGTAGTAGTAACAGGGTACATCATAACATTAATCACAAATTACAGGTTTCTCCTTCTTCTTCCTTTCTTTGAAAGAGATTTTTTGCTAATATGGAGGATTTTGTTATGTGAAGATTTTATCTACAGTCAAGAAAAATAACTGGAACTTCTCCAGTGGCATTTGACTCGAGTTTCAAATTTAAGTTCATTATTCTTTCAAAATCTAGCTTTTGTGGGAAGTCAAAGATGCAAAGAGGGAGAAGGATGTCTGTAAGAAGTAGCATCAGTCTCCCTGAAAGCTTTATACTTTCAGGAGTTTAAACCCAAATTCATTTCAAGGCCTCCTCTGTGAAGGTCACTGAGCTGTCAGGTTATGTTATTCAGCTTTTTTTCAGAGCACATGGCTGTGGTCCAGTCTGTCCAGTCAGGACATTCTGGTATGTCAGGACAGTCCCAAAACAAGCTTTTATGGATTCAAGTCTTAGTTTGCACAGAGAAGTACCATGCTAAAGTAAAGTAGTACACTTCTGACTGGTAGGTACATTGTAAGCTCACCTGTGAATGACTGCAGGCATCACAACCATCTCTGAAATGGCAGAGAGGTTTGAGTAAAAGGGCTCAGAAAGCCAGGTGGTTACCTTCTGGTCCTATTGTCATCTCCATTTTGAAGATAAAATGGGATTTATTCCTCCTAAAGAACAGAAGTCTCAGAAAGGTGTCTGTACCTGCTGCTGTTCCAGGAGATGTGCTGCATCCTCTCGTCCCCTCGCTCAGGAAGACCGCTGGTGGGAGAGCAACTGTCAGAGATAGGCTGAATGACACTGAACAGGTGTAGGAAGCAGCAAATGTGCATTTGGGCAGCTGACCACCAGATGGTCCTTCCTATAAAACTGTAGAGAACTGTGGATGATACTGGGTGTATCACAGAGGCCTGCTGGGCTCCACAAACCCTGTGTGAGGGGAAAAACCAGAATGCTCAGTGCAGGATTTGTGCAGCTACTGTGATGCTATGAAGGAAGCCAGACAGCAAAACAGCACAGGTATGCAAGGCAAGAAGTATTTTCATTTTGCCATATTATTGAAATAAGGATGGCTGGAGAATGAGGTGACCAGTAGTGTGCTGTGTTATGGAGGGAAGGGGAGGAGAGACAGGAGTAGGCTTCTCCACATGAACTGCACCAGCACTGGGCTTTACCTGGATCCTGGTCTCTGTTTCTGGAATCTTTCCTTCCATCCTTGTACGTCAAGGTCACTGTAACATCTAACTTATCTTTTATTACAGCCTTCTTCTTGTTGCAGCAAGTCCTGCAGTGCTGGTCTGGCTGGGATTCCTGCATTTCAGGAAACCCCAGCTGACCGAGGAAACCCCTCAGCATATCCATCAGCAGGTCCTTCCTTATGTACCTCCTTTAGCCCAAAATGTTTTGAACCCTTGAACTGGCAGCTTGTGGAGGTAGGCAGATACTTGTTCCTCACTAAGAAGAATGTCCCTGACCTGTAGTGCTGCTGCATACCTTCCATGTCTGGTCATCAGCAGAAAATGGAAAACTTACTCGTTTATTTTACACCATAATAGAAATTTCAGTTCATAGCTCTTTTTTTGTGTTCTTCCATCTCTGCTTTGACATGATTCCAAGATTTTTTTTCCTGTCACAGAAGCGTGTTTTTTCTTTCAGTTTATGGTTACAAAAAAATGGTTATGTCCTTTCAGATTCTGTTGAAACAAGACTGATGGCAGGGCAGGATTTATGATGGTGCTGGCATTAGTTTAGACCACAGTGACACTGGGAAACATGGTGTTGGTTTTCTATCTCTGAGCAAAGGAAAGAACAATTCCTTCTGGCCTTTAGGAGAAAACTAATGTATTATGGAACTTGCTTCATCATCTCATGATTGCTAGGCGAGAAATTTTAAGGTGGGGATCAGAAATTTGGCAAGAAATCCCTCTAACATTTTGAGCTGCCTCATCTGTAGGAAATTCTCATCCAGCCTAATTTGGGAATAGCAGTCCAAATTTTATTCTGTAGTCTGCAGAACCCTTTCTATCTGCAGTACTTCAACAGCCAGACACATATTTATAAAACTTCAGGAGTGGTCTGGATGTCATTGTGTTCTGGACACAAAACAAACATTTCCTTAAGCCTGTGTCTTGCTTTTTTAAACTCAGGGACAAGAGACCTGGATTAACAGTACATTCTGGGAAGGGTTCAGCGTGCTGGAGATTGACCACTGATGCCTTGGTAATTTGTTGGCACTGATTGGCATGCAGGGCTTTTCCCTAGTCCATGAGCAGTAGAACACCCTGCAGTGCTTCCCTGGTAGCACACAGGAAGAGCAAGTTCTGTGGGAAGGCAGTCAGCTGAGTTCCCTGTGGACAGTAAGGCATGGACAGCGTGACCCAGCATGTAGCTGTCACACACCCCTCACACACCCTCTACGCTGCATCCAATCACAAATTCATCCTTCCCCATCACCTCACACCCAGTACTTTCAGCTCTTTTCCCTAATTTCCTTGGCTACAGGCTGGGCAAACCAAAGCAGCTGCAGAGTGTGTGGGTGCTTTGCTGCTGCCCCATACAAATGCAGGATAACCCACAGGCTTGCTTAACAGCATCCCAGCTTTGTCCTCTCAGGGCAGATGGGCTCTGCAAGCTGCTAAGCTCCCGTTGTCCTGTCAGACACCAGAGAGGCAGCAGCAGTCTGGACTCAGCATTTCCTGCTGAGTGCTAATCATGGGGTTCTCCTCTCTGCTCAATAGATGTGTGTTGTTCCTCTCCATGGAAGGAAACTACCTCCCACGCAGGGCTGAAAATGAAAATTGTAACTGTTTCTAGAACATGAATATCTACATACATTTGCATATCCTTATTCACACAGATATATATATATATATATATGTATGTATGTATGTACACACACCCCCTTAATACAGAATCCTTTGCCAATTTCAACCCTGTGTGGGAGGTTGGCACTTTATGAAACCCTTTCACAATGCATCAAAACTTCATAAATAGCAATTATAATAAAGTGTTTTATGTAATAAAAGCACAGCTAATACAGCTCCAGTTTCTGCTGAAGTTTATAAATATTCTATAGAATTTTGAAAATTGAAAAAGTTACAGGCAGATCAAGACTGGTTTAAAAGGTAAATACTAATGTCTCTTCCTCACTTCTGAAAAGTTGTTTAACAAATGCCTGTTTTTGTGGCTAATAAAGAGGAATACACCAAACTGTAAAAGAACTGATTGTGTCTGCTAGAATGCCCAAAATCCAGCTAGGCCAGTATCTTTCATCTGACAAAGGTATCACCAAGTGCTTTGGTAGAAGTCCTCTCATAAAAGACTTTGTGGAACATCAGTGGGACAATTTTTTATTTCAATTTAGTGTTAATCTCTTACCATGGTCTAACAGTTAAGCTTTTAAGTCTATGTAGTTTTTCAATACAATTCTCTTTCAGACCCTGTGTTCTTGAGCAGTCCTACATCTTGTACACAAAATAGTCTAGAGACAAGACTAGACAATAGGCATAAGTTAACTCTGGAAATCATTTCAGGATCATTTGATCAGCTGCTCCTCTGAAAGTCTTTGTAATGGTTGTTTTAATGCTGTAATTGATCAAGAGGACCTATAGAATTTCTAAGTGGGAAAAGAGAGTCAATAAAAAGATAAAAATAATTAAAGAAAGTAATTTAGAGAGTAAATTTAAGATAGTAGAGACCTGAACAGCTGTACTTTTCTAGTGATTTTATTGTATGTGAGACTGAATCTAGTGTGAATAAAGATGTATTTTTTTCCTCATTTCAAATATTCAGTTGAAGCCACAAGAAGGCATGTTGGGTATTTCTCATTTGTAATAACAACATCTTTATGCTCTTAGAGTAGTGGGAGAAGAAAACTTGAAATGCTGCCAGATGCAGTTATATTTCTCAGTGGAGAAATCTCTCTGAGTATATCAGTCTTTTGCTTTGTTCTGTTTTCAAAATTTACACTTGTAAGTGAATCCTTGCCTTTGCCTATTCAATTTGATGACTCTTATTTTCACCTGAAGTTCTAATATGATCAGTATCTCATTTCTGTGATCTGTATCCTGCCTTCTAATTGCATGTGCCAAAACAAGAGGATGGAGGACTGTGTCATTCTTGATTTCTCCTCAGGTGTGCACAATTTGCTGTATCCCTGTCATTAAACAGCAGTTCCTGGCCAATTATAGCCCATATTTCCTACTCTTCTTCACCAGTTCAGGCTGGTGCAGCTTCTGTACCTCACGGTGTTTGCTCTACTACTTGTGTTGCTGTTCTGCAATGGTCACAGAACTGGCACAGAATACTTCCTTTGCATCATCAGTAAACTATGGGAAGAATTTGGAAAATACATGGAGCCTAATACTAGGCAGTCAATGTTCTCTGTGGTCAACAGTGCTCAGAGGCTGTGTCATATGAACTAAACCACATCAGTTGTGGCTGAAGTGTTTTTAAGAACTAGAAAAACAAGACTTCAATGAAGTTTGTGTATGTGAATGAATTTACTTTAGTTGGCTGATGGTGAGGAATGCCAGCTACTGCATGGAGTAAGGAATTAGGGTCTGCAGAGGACAATAGTAATTAAAAAATTCTTTGGAAACATTCTTGTGTGCATACTCCTTACTTCTTGAGTAAGAATCAACTCAAATATGATACACTAGAATATGTTACCCCAAAGTGTACAGATATTAATACTCTTGGATGGTAATCTGAGACATTTTTAAAGGCAGAGAACTGTGGACACTATATGTAGCCTGAGAAAGTACCGGAGCAAAGACAAAGAGCTGAAGTCCCACTCTGCTCTCCAGGCTGCTGACACTCTTTGTGTGTATTCATCGTTACATCCACATGTCCCTCAAAGATGAAATAGATATCAGGAGAATTTTAGAGAAATTATTCACCTAAACCCTCACAGTAAGAAGAAAGGATTTTTTTCATTGCACATACAAGACAATGCAGGCTGAAATAGCTGAAGAGAATCATTGATGAACACCATGAAGCATCCCAGCACACCTAACATCAACAACCATTTGCTGAACTAGACACATCTAAAGAAAATTTGAGATAATGCTCTTCAGCCAAGTCAAGGTCAGTCTGTTTCTGAAAGAAGTCTGCTTCTCAGACTCCCTGGCAGTCAACATCTGCAGGACATTTCATACAGCATAGGGGCTTATGTCAGAAAAAGGTATGTAACTGGGCTCCACTGCAGGCCACAGAGGATGAGAGAAACATGGGAGGAGACCAAGAAGCTGCATCTCTTGGTTAGACTGAGGTGAACAACAAACACGTGCTGTCCTTGGGAGAGTGACCTCTCGAAAAAATCAGCTAACCCCCAGATTTTAACACATTAAACCATGTTTGTCACATTTGGACTGCCTATGGCATGTGCACACTTTGTCAGTTCCTACACACCTTGCCCAGAGCGAGTATATCTGCATGTGACCAGAA
This sequence comes from Motacilla alba alba, assembly GCF_015832195.1. NCBI lineage: Eukaryota > Metazoa > Chordata > Aves > Passeriformes > Motacillidae > Motacilla > Motacilla alba. The sequence goes on from NC_052018.1 coordinate 29,681,723, forward strand.
TAAAACTCAGAAGGAGCAATGTTGTCAGTGCTTGTGTCTCGCCTTAAGAGACACAAGCACTTTTGGCCACTTTTAAGTGGTTCTTTTCTGTAATACTCAATAACTTTTACCCTTCCAGGAGATATTTTTTTTCAAGGTTTTGTTAATATTAAAATCAGGTTATTTGAAAGAGGAGAAATCCCATTTCTTCCTTATTTAAATTTACTATAAAATTATTTGCTTTCATAATAACAATTTTTTTTCATAGTGTCTATGCTACATGTACAATTTCAACAAATTTCATGTGTGGATGGGGTTTATCATTGAAAATTTATAGGAAAAGAGTAGGTCTCCCCACAGCAATCATTCAATAATAGCAAAGCTTCAAATTTTGCCAACCACGTAGATTTCATCTGATATATCTTTAAATGTTTTCCTTCACCCACACTTGTAATAACAAAATACTTTAAAAATATTTATGCTCTATTTTTAGTTTACTAGAATGGAGCTTTTCTATAGCAGAAAATATTACTCTTTTGTTTTGACCACAGATAAAAAATGGCAGCTTTAGGACTAAACCAGAAGGCTGTACCTGCACCATATAAGCTGCACAGCTAAAGCAAAGCATGTTGAGTACCCAGTGCATGCATTTTCAAGCCCAACTGGTACCCAACCACTGGGCACCTCTCAGCTGGAGACCAGGTCTGCAGGCTCTTCAGTCTTCACCCTGCTTTTCTCAGGCACTAGAACTTCTAAGAAGAGCCTTCAGCTTAAGAGATATGGAATCTAAGACACATGGGGTATTCAACCTCAGCCAGAAATAGAGTCAGAAGTGGGAAAACCTGCTTACTTTCCAGTTCTGCTCTGCAGATGTATATTCCTGGGAGCTTCGATTCCAGGATGAGTCATGCCAGAAATTCTGTAGCTAAGACATCTTAAGGCTGTAAAGGGTCAACAAAGTGAGGCAGCTGCTTTCAAGTGCAGGAAGCGTTTCCTTGAACCTCAAAATCCATGCCATCTTCTAAAAATAAATGCAAAGCAGATAGATATTTCAGAAAGAGCAAATGAACACCAAGCAAACACCTTCACCTTAATCCAAGCTCCAGGGATGCAGGACTTGATGATAAAATGCTATTTAGCAGCACTTCACCTCTATAAATCTGGTATCACATTAAAAGGAGACCAGTACATTAAGTTAATCGTACATTAATGGGGAAACTAAGCCGTTGGAGGTAGAATGACTTGATCAAAACCAGATCTGGGTCTACCTGTATTGAATTAGACCTATTTTATCCAGAAAATATGCTGTCTCTGACTACAGCCACCAGACACATGACAGGAAAGTATAAGAAAACCCACTTACATGTGTTGACAAATCTACCTGGTTGGATTATTGTGAGGTGCAGAAGGGAGGCTGATGCAATTGGTGAGTTAAATCTTCAGTAAAAAAAAAAAAAGGCACAGGAAATTATTATTGTTTCCTTTCACATGATACAAGTAGCTTACGGAAATGTGTGCTAGAAAAGAAAATATGAAAAAGCTCAGAATTGTAGTTTTAATTACACTGTCAATGTCATGCAACTCACCCTGAAATTAGAGCCACCTAAACAGCTTAATCTGTCATGTCTCTGAAGGCTGCAACTCAAAAGGACATGAAGTCTTGTCTTTAACTGTTGAAATGCAAAATAAGCAAGTCACCAAAAATATAAGGAACTTGTATAATACTGACGTAGATAAATTTCAGTACCGGAGTGACACCCAGGGAAATTTGCTGCTTGGTTATCTGAGGCTCAGGTAGTGAAATTCAGCTAAAACCAGAGGAAGCTGTGAATTGCTTGTTTTGACTGTCAGGAATTCAGAATCATCAGGGACACAGAAAAACCATACTTACTGCTAGTCTTGAGAGATTTCAAGGAAAACAGCCCCAAACTAGACATGAAATTAAATGTTTATTAACATCCAAGTGTAATCAAACTAAAAGCCACCTCCCATGGAAATAGCAGAGGAAGACACCTGTCCAACAATACCTTTCCATCAGATGCAATTTAAGCAAATATTTGGTTTGCATTTTTCCATTGGTTAAAATTCATACTATCATCATAGTCTCCCCTGAGTGAGTTGAAGGAGTTCAGCTGTCTATTTCAGCATTCTGATTAGGAATTCTATGGAATAGTATGTCAAAAGGATGATATTTTACCAGAATTTAAGAACTTTTGTAGTTTACTAAGATCTTAGGTTTGTTAGAACTATAAATTTAAATTAATTGACATTACTTAAAATATGCTACAATTTTATTTTAATCTTAATTGTTGTTAGTTCACTTATTAAGGGCCTCCTGCTAAGGCTAACAACTTTTACTGCCTAGTAAAGACAATACCAAAAGTCTTATCTGGCATTAAGAAGCTGTCATGGACATGAATGCTCTATGCGTGGATATTAAAGACAATTCCTAACAGACTATGATAGTAAGAATACACAGAGATAATGGCTGAGCTTGGGTGTGTCACTTCAGCTGAAGATTCAGAGATGATCTCAGTCATCAGAGTTGTAAGGACAACATTACTTATTACAAATAGTGCTTTAGAGAGCAAATAATTATCTTCTGCCTAGCCCTAGACTGTTATTAAGTGTGCAGTGTTACAACATTTAAACAGAGCTCTGAGTCTAAATTACCCTGACACACAAAGTGTTCATGTTATGTAGAATACCTTTTTTCAATACTCTGCATGTTCCAGGCCATTCCTGCAACTGATCTGATTAATAAAGACTCCTTGTGCATAACATCCAAGAAATGAGCCAGGTGTAGCAATGTACTAAAGCTATGGGCATGAAGCACCAGTTGCTACCACACAGCATAGCTTTTTCTTGCCTTTCCTGCAACAGGAAAGGTACACCTCACTCTGTATCACAGGCTCTGTTCTGCACTTGCTGAGGAAAAGAAATGGTCAGCTCTGCTGCTCCACACACTTACACCTGCCTTCAAAGAGGCAGGTACTGAAATTTAATTTTTTTAAAAAGCAGTGCTTGCTTGTTAAATGATCCTCTTCAGCAGTCTCAAAATTACATATATGATATACATTATTTATTTTTTTAGTCTTGAACATCTCTTCTGTCTATTTTATTCATAATTTTATAGTACTCTCTTACAAGCTCCATATTTTTAGGAGACAAATACCACCCCTAAAGACTTGCAGTGCATGCTGGAACTATGCATGGGAGTAAAGCCTGAAAATAGACCATCTTTCTGCACTTCAAAGGCCATAGAATGATCTGGCAGACAAGTGACATTAAAGAACACAAAATTAAGATGCAGTAGCAAGAAAAGAGTTGTGGAAAGTAGATCTTGATATTGCTTTAATACAAGTGTACATTTTGTAGATCATTTTTAGAAATGAGGCATAGTACTTGGAGTCTCTAACAGTCTTTTTTATTACTACAAACTTCTTTAAATCTGCCCTGTGATTTTTACAAGACCAATCTTTTACCTTTTCTCTCTGTGACTTCTGTGCCAATTACCTTACTAGACTTTTTGTTCAATAACCTTCTCCTTTGACTTCCTAAATAAAAAGATCATTTCATAGTCAGTAAATTAAACACATGGTTTCAATGTGTGTCTCAGAACAGTACACTTCAAGAAAAAGAAATATGTTTTCAAGATAAAACATCAGAATGAAATAAACACAGAAACAATGTGCCTTTGGGGAGTAAAAAAACACTCCAGGGCTGATTATATTTGCCAGAACACTGAACAAGGACTCATCAGATTGATTAAGTCTGTCATAACAACGAATCACGAAGCTATAAAAGACAAAATTCAATATTCTTTCTAAAGATAGAAGCCTATTTTTAAACTATCAAAATAGTACTGCATTTAGAAAATCCCTGTTGCTTTTCTGTACAAGTATTTTGAGCAGCACTTCGGTATCAAAGATGCTGTAGTAATAAAAGCACAGACACTGCAATGGTAATTTTTCTTTTTTACATGATGTGTGTATGTGTGGGTCTGTGTCAGTAAAGACAAACATGGTGGGAAGGAAAGGGAAAGGGAAAGAGAAAAAGGGGAAGGGGCAAAGGACCAGATGGATTTTGTACAGAGAGAAAAACTGCTCCTGAAAAGCAATGGAGTTATGAGGGACTTTCCACAAAATATTTCCTATTCTGTGAAAACTTGATCTGACCTGGAGAGAATTCCAAAGTCAGCCTAAAGGCAGGAATAAAAAGTTGAAGCAAAGTAGTCAGATGGGGGAAGTCCCAGTCAGATGCCTTTCCAGAGATTTCCTGTTCTCCTGCACATGCTGTGCAGGGCCATGCAACTCTTTGAGAGCTGCAAATTCTTGGAGTCAGAGCTCATATTCTCCTGACATCATACTTCCTGTGCAGTATAACGGCAAGTTTTGTACAAAACCCAAGGAAAACATCACATCAACCATCACGGGCTTCATGCTTCTAGAGGCAGAAACACAGGAGATTTTTTTATCTGCCAGATGTAGCCACTGCCCTGGGAACACATCCAAATATGTTTTTCCTCAAGTGATAGATCACAGAGGGACTGAAGGAAGAGCTTATTTTTTTTCTTTTGTACAGCAAATCACTTTTCTCATTTCTTGAGTATCCAGAAGCTGAGGAAAAACGTTTTCCTGCAGATATAAGCTCAGCTTGTGAGTGCTGTGGACATTCTTTCCTTGATAAAAGACTCACTGATCACTAAAAATATCAGCTTTTGAAGTAGAAATTATTCTCCTTAAGCATCTCTGGACTGCAGAGACACTCAGAAGCCAGTATGATTTGTTATAACTTTACCCCCTCAGTCTCCCCAAGAGAAATGTGAAATTATGTGAAATTACATCAAAGGAGAAAAAGTATTTAAAATGTTTGTCCTCAACTTTTCCACTTTTCTGAGGATGATTCTAAGACAAAAATAGGTAGAATTTTCAGGGAATTTGCTGCAGACCTCCAAACAGTTAAGATATAGCACACAAATATTAATTACTCCTTATCATAAAGGGCAGTGACAAGATAAACACAAATTCTTTCACACTAGTATTTAAAGAGTACTGCAGAAAAGAGAAGAAAAAGCATAATGCTATAGAGTAAAAAAATCATCTCAAATGCTATATATATCTAGATTCTATTTTGTCTGCAACAGTCTGAAGCTTGCAATTCATCAGTTAGTCCTTAACCCACACTCTCTGCAAGTTCCTGACTTCATTGGAGGGAAAAATGGACCACATGAATCACAGTTCCTACTGTTGAAGAGCTAAAATTAAGATTTGTGAAGATCAAAAACTGTCCTAGCTTTAGTGTCTATCTAGTCATTTACCCATTAACAAAACATTTATAAGCTTCAAAGACTACCTTTTGCACAGTAGGACATGAAACAGTAATAACAATGGAGTTCAGCTCCTCCTCTTTGTATTTCCTTTTCATATTTTTCCCTAGAATTTCAAATTTATGATTTTGCAACTGATTTTACATCTGATCATTGCTCTTCATCTTATTAGATAATCATGACTGCTGATACCTAAGGCTGGTATTCTCCTCAAAGCACAACTGAGCCAAATGCATGACTCACAAAGTTCCATCTAACATTCTCTCTGTTCAGAAAACCCAGGCTAAAAATGAGATGAATTGAAATGAAAAGATTCCGACCGAAATATACAAACAGCCTTAAAAAACTGAAAATACACCATGAGCTTGGAAAGTGCAAAGCATTTAATTTTAAAGATCACTTCTATGCTTCCACTGGAACCATATGGAGTTCCACTGCATTTCCTTATATTCTACACCTACACTATCCTGCATTATAATTCACATGAAAATATAGTGGCCTAATACATGCACTAGTTCAAAACACAAGAGAGCACATTAGCTCTACAGTATGGGGTTTTTTCCCTGAGTTTACACAATTATGACTGACAGCAAAGGTCATTGAAATGTATTTAGTCATCCTTCTATTTAATTTGCAGTTTCCCCTCAGGCACTAATTTATTTACAATTAAAATTCAGATTTACTAATAACTCTCAAGAAAACAAGACTGTTGGTGAAGCATTAGAATTTTTGTCTTAATTTTCAGAATTGCAGTCACATCAGAAGCTTTCTATTTCAGTGTATCTCAAATGCTTAGCAGCTATAGAAATTAGACTGCCTTTTCTGGGATGTTATAATGTCAATAATTCATCTAATACCAGGTCTCTGAATAGAAGTAAAGGAAGAACCAAGAAACTGGAGGAAAGATTTACTGCCTCTAATATCTAATCTCTCCAGTCAAATTGCTGTAGAGAAACTAGAATTCATTGAAAATGCAGCCTCACCTATAAATCTTGATCCTTTAATAGCTTTTAACCATCTTAGGAGTGAAACTATCCCTGTTTGGTTCATTGGCCAGGCAGTAAGGGCTCAAACTGTAAGAACATGACTCATGCCACTCCTGGGGCAAGCCCACAATGCTTATCAACCAGAGTTCCCATTGCAGTGACCCTCCAAGGCTGTCAAACACATCATACTCACTTTGGGGATGATGAGATATGATCTTGTTACTTCTGTGTGCACAGTATATTCAACTACAGTTTCGAAAGTCCTGTCCCCAACAACTTTTGCATTGTATAAGGATTCTTTTTATTGCATCGATATATACTGTCCTATATAGCTTAGGTTTTGTAAGGCATAAATTAATGTATTATGTTCAAATTTACAGTAGCTTGTACATTAAAAAGGTTTATCAAGGCAGATTTAAAACTGGGCTTTGAAAACTAAACTTTCTGATGGGTTTTTTGTTAAAAAAATACCGAATCCTTTAATACTATTGAATTTGTTTTCAGGGCTGTATTTTTCTTTTTAAACAAAGAATAAAAATATGTGGCAACTCTTGGTATAGCTGCAGAGTCTCTGATACAGATGTTATTTCATGTAATGTGATGTTACTATGGCTTTCTCCATTTTTGTTTTTTCTGATTGAAAATACCAGTGCTAGAGCTGGGCAGGAATTGTCCTACACAAAGTAAGTTGCTGAAAAAAAATCTCATTAATTAAAACAAAGCTGAGAATTTTTTTTTTAATATCTTTTACCACTCAGGTAGGAGACAGTCACCCTCTCTACCCTTTATTCTCAATTAGGAGACACAAACAATCAAGGAAGTCATTCCCTTCCTTCTGACACAGGCGCTTCCAGATGGTAATTCTGCTTACCCCAGTCAGAAACCTGTCTGAGAACATGGCAAACCACCTTCACAAATGTGTTTCTCTCCACTGGCCATCAAGGGTAGACAAGGTGACAGGCTCACAGCTCAGTCTTCTTAAGTTTGTGATAGAAATTTCATCTGAAGCACTTGCTGAAATACAGTGGTTACAGTCAGCTTCTCAGGGTCTGCCATTCTCTGCCAGCCAATGACCACAGGTAGCACATTATCTGACCCCATGGGCTGCCCAGACACTGCAGCATGGGCAGCTGACTTGGAAGAGCCAAGTTTCAGAAACATTACTGAAATCTCCATTTTCCAGGAAGTTACATGTATATGTATATGTATATGTATATGTATATGTATATGTATATGTATATGTATATGTATATGTATATGTATATGTATATGTAATGTGTGTGGGTGGGTGGGTGGGTATGCATGTATGTATATACATACATGTATACATGTATATACATACATGTATACATGTATATATACAACTTTTTCTTACCTCAACAACTCTAACTGGAACCCCATTTATTTCTGGACTTTATTTGAAGAGGAGGCAGTAGAGAAACACAGCTATTTTAACAACTGCTTTCAATCCAGTTAATAACTCTGCACCTGATATATTCTTTCCCATTAAGTCAAATTTATGCTAATACTGTCCTGATTAGCAAACACTATTTAAAGCTGGCTTATGGGATGATTTCTGAATAAGGTAGGTGTCTAGATTTGGTGAATTTCAGCTTCAGATTATGAAGTTCACAAACTGTCTATAGGTATCTCTGCAAAACAGTGGGACAGCCTGCAGGATGACAAGTAGTGACAATTAGGGAGAGCTTTCCTCATGCTGGGTAAATTTGCTTTTACTAAACACAACACAGTCTCTAGTATTGAAAACCACAGAACCCCAATGTTAAAGTTACTTTATGGAAAATTCAGTTAGCCTCATGAAACTCACTCAATCCTGAAGATAAAGGTCTTGAAACACAAGGCATGTACTTTAAACAGTTCCAAAACTGGATTGCATAGGCTGTGCACTACAGGGCTTAATGAGAGGTGAAGCACAGGGCACCGAGCTGACAGGCTCAGCATGACAACTGTGTGTCTTCTTTTGAAGGAGCAACATCTCTGGCCTCTCTGCACGACATGTCATGGCATGATGTGGGCAGACCTGAACTCATTCTATAAATCATACTGTATCCTGAAAAACATCTTTTCTTCCTTTTTTCCTCCCTCTGAGAAATGCTTTTGGTAATAATTTCACATCTACAACATTCTGCTACTCTTTGGGATCTAGAAAAAGCGGCAAAGGCACAGAAGGGATACATTTTTGCTCTCCTTCAATTCATTTGTGCTCTGAGGGAAACACCTAATGATGTATTTACAGCATGCTGTTTTCAAAGCACTATCTATTAAAATATTAATAACCTATTCATCTCACCCCATGGTGTAGCAGGTGATTTCATATTTCGACTACATTACAGAAGCAGAAGTACTTAGAAGGATAATTTTCAGAGCTGAACACAAGAAGCACATCATCAAGCTCAACAGTCAGAAGATGATATCCCACATCAATCAAGATACAACATCTAGTTTTAAGGCACTAAGGGCAAAAGCACATACTAAACAAGACAGTCTGCAGAGTTGTGTAGGTTTTTTCAAGCACAGCAACTGGATCAATAGTCACTTTACATGGGAAGCATCACTGTATTTGTTTTAGAATCAGAGAAACTTCTGCACATGAAACCAATTGCTTAAAGCTATTTGATACCTTCTGGCAATATGGCATAGAGTTTCAGACTATGTGTAACCTACAGGTCAAGACTATAGCAATAGTCTTGCTATTTTCTCCTAAAATGGCAATGCTGCTGCTTATCTAGCACATGAGAAGCAAGTTCATGTCCTTTTCTTTCTCTACCCACGGCTCTTGCCTTTCTGACAAGCACCCTGGTTCTCAGAGTCCCGGGAAAACAGCAAGGAGTAGAATCTCCCTTTCCAGCTGAAGCTGGTTTTCTCTGAGGAAAAAAAAACAAACAGTAAAAAAGGGAGTAAGCAGCCCACTTAGGGCTAGAAAACAGTTATATGCCTGTAGACAAAGTATTCAGCTAGAAGAAGTCAGTCTTGCTTAATGTCATGTTTAATGTGCTTCAATAATTGAGTCTCTAGGCAAGGGCTGATGGCAAATATCAGGATACAGTAACATTTGTGTTACACACCTTCTGCTGCAGCAAGTCTTTGTCTTTTGGCACTGTAAGGCAGCTGGAGCTCAACTTTGTTGTGCCATTGTATATTTCTGGTTTTAACCCCTAATGCCTGCTCTGAGTAGGATGCTAAACCCTCTATTAGAATCATGTATTTATACCATAGCCTCACTTTGGAACCTCATATCCAGGAACTCACTGGCCAGGAGACCCCCAGTCCAGTGTTCAGGCAGACCTTAACTCTCTATTTAAGGAAGATCTAAACATTTTCCCATGTTAGGTGCTAGTTTAACTACTAATTAACTTAATGTGTAGTATTTTATTTTTTTTTTTTTTCTGTTGCAACTCTTCCACACTTAGAGGATATTTAATTCACTGTTGTCTCTGAGAAAAAGAAAGATACAGAGAATGATTCAGTAATTTAGTGGCTGAGAGGAAAAAGACCTGAATTTCCATCTGCCTCACATAAGCATTTTATAGGCTATATATAGGCTTCAGCTCTTTCCAGAAGGGTTGGATTAGAGGCAAAAAAATGCAGCAAGCTAGAAGTGATCCGACAAAAAGGATGCTACTGGTGAACATACTCTGTAAGAGAGTACTCAGCAGCAGCAAAGGGACCTGATACAAAATGGAGGAAGGGGACAACAGAGACATGGTATTTTGACGGGAAAAGTGTAGAGGTGCAGTCTTGGTCCCAGAAAATCAGCCCGGGCTGTGCTTTTCTGGGGGTACTTTGGATCCATCTTTGACTTCCCCAGAGCATCTCACCACCTACACAAGAATGGAAAGCACCGGTTTCCTCATTGTGAGGTCTCTGCCGCCTGTAAAGCTTTATTTCAGACAGAAACAGGTGCACCTGTAGGAAGTTTAGAGGGCGAGTTCCGTCTACGGCAGTGTCCATTCAACCAAAAGGCTGTAAGAGCTTTTTTTTTTTCTCCCCCAGCAGTGGCCTGGAGAAAGAGACAACTGTCCCAAGGGCACAGGGTGCCCCAGTCTCATGGACGCTGCAGATCCCCTGGCTGTGTTTTGGGGCACTTGCCCCGGTGGGTCGGTAAATACAAGGAGAGGGGTGTCCACTCCCCCGGTGTTCACACAGCGCCGAGGAGCGGCCTCCGGGCCGCCCGCACCGCTCCCCTCACGGGCGGGGCGGGGCGGGGCGGGGCGGGGCGGCGCGCGCACAGGTGCGGCGGCTCGCGCCGGGCCCCGCCCTTGCCCCGGGCACCACCTGGGGGGCGGGGTCACGCGCCGGCGGATGGATACATCACCTGCCGTGCCCAGCTGACCCCTTATGCCCGGGCACCGCTCCGTGCCCTTCTCAAGCCAGGACGGGGTTTTTTGCTCTCTGGGAAGCGCCGCGCAGGGGCGACATCGCGGCGCGGCCTTAGGGACTCGGCGGACTATTTGTCACCCTCGCAGTAAGGGACTGTCGTGGCCAGGGTGGGCGTGCGCGCGCCATCCCGGTAGCGGGCGGGGAGGGAGGCGGAGGCGTCCGCGTCCGCAAGTAGTTCCGGTTGAGGAAGTCGGCGCTCGCGGCCGCCGGTTCCCGTGGCCGCGCCAGGGCAGGAGCGTTCCCGGCCCCGCTCCAGCCCCGCTCCAGCCCCGCCATGGCCACCCGCTCCTGCCGGGAGAAGGCGCAGAAGCAGAACGAGCAGCACCAGGCCATCCTGGCCAAGCTGCTGCGGGAGGAGGACAACAAGTATTGCGCCGACTGCGAGGCCAAAGGTACGCGGGGCGGGGGGCGCGGGGCCCGGCCCGGGCGCGGCTCGGCCCCAGCGGGTCCCGGCTCGGGGCGGCCGCGGGGCCCGGCTCGGGGCCGCGCCACGTCCGCAGAGGCGGCGGGACCGGCGGGCGGCTCCTCCCGACAGCGGGCCCGGGGGCGGCAGCAGCGGGGTCGGGCTCGGGGGCAGCGGCGGGGCGGGCAGACAGACAGACAGCCTGACCTTTCCGTGTGAGCCGCGCTCCGCTCTTCCATGGGCTGGGCTGCAGCCGCCTCGTCCTCTAGCGAGGAGCCCCCAGCCCGGCTGGGCTTTATGCAATGACTGGCCCAGCCCTTTCCTGAAGTTTCACGGCCGCGTCCGCTTCCTGCGCTGCCAGGTATCGATCCGGAGCGGGCTGTGGCCTTCGGGAAGGGACTGGCCGATGCCAGGGGTAGATGCCAGATGAGTTGAATGTCGGGTGTCCAAAACAATATACCTAGCCTTGCTGACTCAGTCATAATGCCAGGCTCTGTGAATCTGGATGTCTGGGTCTGGTTAAATGTGTCACAGATGTGGCTTTGGCGATGAATGGAATTTTAAAGATTATATCACTGGCAAATCTTACAGTGCTTTAATTTTTTTTTCCCGCATAAAAATAGATATGTATTTGCGTTTGTATGTACCTTGGATTCTGTGGCTTTCAAATGGAAAATTGTAGCACATCCCTCTTTCATCTAGAGTCAATTTATTATGATCTTATTCTAGGTAAGGTGGCTGCACAGTAAGTTATTAAGTCTAATGCTTCCTGAATAACAATTGGGAGGTCACAGTATATGATTAATGCCAGAGCTGCCTTGTTCAGTCGTTCTCCACATAAAGTGGAGGTGAAGTGTGATTGAGCTTCGTTTGAGCAACCAGAAATGGCGCTGTCTTTGTAAATTGTCTTCCCATCTGTGTGTGCTACTGGTTTTCACTGTGCATGCAAGTCATGCTCTGCACAATCAGAGAGAAGACTGTATTGTCCTGATATAAACTCTTAGAAGTACATGATATGGATTACACCAAAGATAATGGGTCTTTATATGTTGTAAATTACTCTGCCTAACCATTTCCTAACAGTGCTCCTCTTACCCCCTGACAGCTGGTTACCATGTAAATGACTATTCGTAACCAGTGACTTTCTGGAAAAAGTACATTTGTGTGTTTTATGTGTTATTGGCACTTTGTATTTCCATGCTGAATGCTGCTTGGTGTTGCTTGCTGATGGAATTCCACATGTAAGTTGTTCTGTAGCATCGGCCTGAGGGCTCTGTTGCTCAAGATCAGAGTCCAGAATTCTCAGATTGCTTGTCCTGTCTTCTGAGTTTTCTCTCTCTAACTCTCGCTTAGTTAAAATGTTTGCCCGTCTCTGTAACCTTCAGTGCTCGGTATCTTTTGCCCTTTCAGTTCAGCAGTGCTGACACTTTCAGCTTCCTTTTCCTTATATTTGTGTTAATAAGTGGTTTTATTCACTGTTCTTTTCTTTGGTGCCTTCTTTCATAAGCTCAAGCTTTGGTGTATCTTGAATTTGTTGTTTTTTTTCCTGTTCAGATTCTGGAGGACCTACCAATATCTTGACCAGACTGTCTTCTGCTAGTGCATATTCATTCAGTTTTCAAATTTCTAGTAAGCTATTTTACTTAGGTACCTACTAAATCTGATGGCACTTTTGAAAGCTTCTTGCTTTTCTCTTTTATTGAACTTGTCTTTTGCTGTCTCTCTGTATGCCAGAAGCAAGGCTTGCTTTCACCTTGTCTCCAGGAAAGCTGGCCTGGAAATACTGGGTGATGCAATGTGAGGGACTTGTGGTTTGGCAGTTCCTTTTTTATTTATTCTATTCTTCTCTTCAAGTTTAATTTGCATTTGCTTCATCCTGTTGTAGCAATTTTTATTTTAAATCTTGTGTCCTATTAGCTTTGTAGTGCTCTCTGACTTTGCCTGTACTGTGTATGTTTGGGGTTTTTTAATAGTTGGAAGGAAGAGTGTGGAATGATACACTTGCTTTAGTTGCAGCTCTTCTGAAGGCCCTTGACTGAGATGTGGTCATGTATACACAGTTTGTGGAGATTTCTTACTTGAAGTTTAGGAAGCTTCCTTCTAGGAAGGAGGATTGTGTGAACAATGTTGAGATGCTTCCACTGTACCCTGAAGTCTGGATTTCCTTATACCTCCAGAAGACATCTCAGAAAAAAAGGAAACATTATCAGTTGTTAAGTTGAAAATCAAGCTTATCATGAGCATGCAATGCCACTGTTGAACTCTTGCTTAAAGGCTGCAGCCAGCTGTTTTTTCCTAATGTATTTCATGTTTAATCCATGGTGTATGAGTGACCATGACTTGCTGCTGTCTGGCAAAGCTGTAGTTTTGTTAGTCCTGGAATGCAGAGCTCTCTGTGGCAGCAGCTATTAACATGGCTCTGTTAGCTGACCAGAGCCTGCCAGCTGTCTGGCATTCCCCAGCCTGTGAGGTCTCCTTCACCTCTTGTAACACTAACAGCATCCCTTTCATCTCTAGTTGTGTTTGTTATTGGTCTGGAGTTCCCTATGGTCAGTTCCACTGGAGAACCTCTTCATCCTGGATTGTGCAGAAATTAACATGAAGCCATTTGTCATTAACATGACAAAACGTTAAGGAACTCTCTTGTGTCAGTCCTAGTTCAGCATGTATTTACTTTTCTTAGTGTAATATATTCTTTTTTTCTTTGCAATGTTGTCCACTTTATTTTCTGTTTTTTATTTGCTTTCCTCTCTTGTGTGAGCTTTGCTCCTTTGTCTGTCCTTCTCTTTTCTGTTGCTCAGCAGGAGCCTCCAAGTTCTGTGTTTTATTTCTTTTTCTGTTCACCTAATTGTGAGGTAACATCTTCATGATCACCTCCAGTTGTTTTAACTGAGTTGCAGCTGTCTTGGATCTGATTCTGTCAGTACTTAAAAACATTGTTTTGGTATGGTCTTTCAGATAGCTGTCAGTTCAGTGTGGGCACTTAACTGAAACTAATTCCTTTCTCTCACCCTAGATATTATAGTATCTCTTAAACCTGAAGTATTGTATTTAACCTGGGCTTCTTTTCAGATAGTCGCGTCCAAAGGTTGTGGAAATCTTGCAGATTATTCTTGTGTATCTAACTGCTATTCTTTTGGGTTCTGGGAATTCTTAAGTAGCTAGACATAATTTAAAATCTTACAAATATCCTTTTGACCCTAAAAAATGTGTATGTGGTCCTTGTTAGCGTATTTGCCACTCATTACTTTCATTGCATCTACTGTAATGCTACTGTTCAACTCTCCCTTCGTATCAATAAGGCTTTTCTGCTGGCTTTAAATTCTTGCATCAAAAAGGTGGTACAGGCTCTCACTACCGTCCTGTCACTCCTGAGTTACTGAGTTAGCTTTTGTTGCCCACGTTTAGGACTGCCATATGCATTGCCTGCAAAGAAGTTTGAAGTAGGCCCCTTTCCAGTATCTATTGCATGCTTGCTCTGTGTTAGAATTAGAAAAAGCTGTTTCTTGGTCATCCTCAAAATAATATTTCTGTCTTTAGCAGTGGTCTTATATCAAGAACAACCCTATCCTTTGATTTGTGTTCTGCTTCTTCAAGTGTAAGGTATGCAGATACATTGGGTGGCTTTGTAAGGTGAAGAATACAGCTGAGGACACATCTGCCAGAGTAGCATTAAGTAATAATTAGGATTGCTCACCGTGGCAACAGTTTCTGGAAGTGATATTTATTCTGTACTTGACTTTTGCCTGTTCAAATAGCTGCTGTGAATCTGACTGTTGCTGCTTAAAATGTGTTGGAAACTACCTGTTATAGGGCCATACGGTAGTTGCCATATGTCACCTTCACATTGTAAATCTTGCAGCTGTCAGAAAGATGATTTGATACTTCTGTGGGGAAGAAGCCTGAAAATTAAAGGTTCTGGAACTGTCTTTGCAATCACTGAGACTTTTGAAAGAGTGAGGAGGCTGGGATGACATTTGACAAGGCAGTTCTTGTCTGTGTACTGTCTGTTCTTTACATCCCTATCTGAACAGCTGTCTGCATAAGGCAGTTGACATCTTCCCAGCCTTATGTTACTAGGAAGAAGTTACACTACTGTTTCTGATACTTGCAGGAAATAGTAGGGTATGTTGACAGTAGCTTAAGCCACCCTGAAGTTTTGAAAGAGAGGCAGCTGAAATTCCTTTGTGATCCTTCTGTTGTATAACTCAGTAAAGCTGGCAGGAATTAGAAGGATGTAGGAGAAGCTGTTTCAGGTATGTAAGCTATGCTGAAAGCTATTGTAAAGCATTTGCATTTTTCTTACTTTTCATTGTAGAGGGAGGGTAATGCATTTTTAAAATTGTTGTTTCAATCCTGATATTTGAATCCCTTAAGCAATAACACCTCTTAGAAATCTGTCAAATGAAGCCAAAATAAAAAAACTCAAACTGTTAACATCAGTCAGGGACCCTTTGACTATAGGGGCCATAATTTGGCATTTCTGTGTAGTTAGTACCTGCTTACAATATGCTAGAAATCTTCTAGACTTGTGTTCTTATTGCTTGACAGCAAAGCTGCTGTTGTTAGGATGCTGATATTAAACACTGAATCAAGTACTTAGAAGTTGAAGTGTGTGATGAAGCACAAAAAGAGATTAGTTTCAAACATGATTAGGAACAGTAATCAGTTTTATGCTCCCCATTTACAGACACAGTCCAGAACAAGACTGATGGCCTTCAGTTTATAGGCTTGCTTGCTTAGATGGAGAGTCCTTCAATTCTGCTGAATATCTTGTCCTGTTCTAAGAAAAACAATTTGAATGTTCTCTGACATACCTTTTCTGTCTGCTGTGCTTGTATTTGGATGCTGTCTTTAATACCAATGGACTGACGACCGAAGTCTGTAAATTCATCTCCCTATGAAGAAAGTAATTACCTGAGCTGTCAACTGCTTTAGATTTTTTTAAAATTGTAATCAAGTTAAAATAACATAATTGGGAACTTGCAGACCTTAGTGTAAACAACTGTGAATGTTTTCAGCCTTCAGAAAAGGTGAATAAATTTCTGTATCAGAGGAAGTGTTCTGGGCTTTTTTTTAATGTTTACTTACTTCATGCCTGGTAGCGCTTGAAGCATATTTAGATGATCTGTTACCAAAATCATAGTACAAAGAAGCACATTGACACTGTTGCTTGATCAACCAGATTAAAACTGGTTTACTTTGGTTATAATATTAATGAGAATGCTTTTCAGTATTTGTAGCTGTACTGTGCAGTCATTGAATAGCTGTATGCAACTGAAGACTTGGCCTTCCCTCTGAAGAGTGGCAGGTACAGGCACTTGGGAGTGTGGAGAGAGACTCAACAGGAAAGATTGTGGTACTAACATTTGTGTAGCTAGAACTTAACTTTAACTTCCCTAACAGCTAACCAATCCCAAGCACAGTGTCTCTTAGCGGTGGGGAAGAAAAGAAATGTGGTTTAAGTAAGTGGGCTAACTAGCTATGGAAAGAAATCTGGAGTATCCCAGAAATGTTTACAGCTGTTCAGACTCCTTTTGTGTCGACATTCAAGACTTGCATATGATCTCTTCTGTGGCTGGGAGACCAACTTAAATATTTGTGTATGATCATCACTTTTTGTGAAGGTGTCTTGCTGTTTACTTGTTTGATGTCTGGTCTTAATCTTGCCTGTATATTTAAAGCTAGTGTACTTCTTTCTCAAGCAGATGGATAACTCTTGCAGCTCACTGCCCTCAGCCTGTGCAAGGCATCAGCTTTTGCCTCACTGTCAGTGAAAAAGCTTTTCACTGACAAAGCTTTTCACAAGAAAGCTTTGTGACAGCTCATTGACAGAGCTCACACTGGGGCAAGGCACTGGCTGCTGTACCTCCTCAGGTGAAAATCTTTCCTGTCTTCCTCCTCAGGTGGAGAAACCCCTGAGAATACACTAGGGGGAGTAGAACACAGTTGTATTATGCTGGAGGTCAGTTTCACGCGTCATCTCCAGTGCAACTTCTAGCCCTATAAAGAAGTTCAAAGTACTAGCTTACTGCTAACTGTGCTGTATGGATATTCTGTACTAGATGTTGCAGATATTTAGCAGATGTTACTGCAGGTCACTTGGATCAAGAAATTGCTGGTGTTTCTTTGTGTGTTTCTGTTGCAGGGTTCACATTGCTTCTGCAAGATAAGTTTGGGAAAGATCATGTGAGTGTAACAAAATGGAATATGAATTGACAGATACAACTGGAGGCCTCTGGCTCTCCAGTGAGGATTTGCAATATCCTTCCATAAGGAAGGTAAAGCATTTTGATTCAGGGCTGTTCTTAAGCTTAGCAAATGAAATTATATATCTTGAGCTCTAATAATAGTAAGGAACTGTATGACTAGAAGTCCTAGTGGTAATCTGGTACTTAGCTGGTAGTTTTCTGGCCTTTTTGTCAAACACAGTACCTTCAGAGACCCTTAGGGGCCAGAACCACTTTAGTCTCTCTTGGGGCTGTGTAACCAGGATTTTTTGCCTGATTTCCTGCTACAAAATAAAACTACCTCGATGCTCTCATTCCGTGTGCTCTTGCCGGTTGCTGACACTGGTTGGATGAGACTGAAACTTAGGAATTAGTTGCCGTTGCAGCCCTGAGAAGGATAATTGTCTCCCCAAGAAAGGAGCCCTTAAGACACCTCATTTGGTGGGAAAAAGGTATGGCAGCCTTAGCTTAGGACTTCTGAATGGGGCATTGCAGTGTTGGGTGATACTAGTGGCCCCTGTAAGGAAGGGTGTTTCCATCTCCTGACTCTTACAGTGCAGAAAAGTATTTTCAAATAAGTCACAGGAAATATGTTTAGCTTGTAATAGAACAGAGTTATTTGCAAAGTTGGAGGCTTTTTTACCCAAGTGGGTGCAATCTCCATTCTTCAGGACATAAATGTGTGAGACCCAATGTGG
This sequence comes from Motacilla alba alba, assembly GCF_015832195.1. Lineage (NCBI taxonomy): Eukaryota > Metazoa > Chordata > Aves > Passeriformes > Motacillidae > Motacilla > Motacilla alba. The sequence continues at coordinate 29,699,749 of NC_052018.1, forward strand.
CAATGATGTAACTTTGTACTTAGCATTGCTTTGACAAGAGGCTGGACTATGTGACCTCCATAGGTCCTTTTCAACCCAATTATTCCTGTTACTACTAATAGAAATATTTTTGGGGCTTCTTACTTTTATTTTTTTACTATGTTTTGAATCTTGAGATTCTCTGAGGTGTATTATACAGACGGAGAAATCCTTATGTGCTTAGTTTGCTGCTGTGTGTTCAGAAGTTATTGGCAGTCTAAGCTGTTTCTGTTGTGTGGACCATAAGGATGGGACAGTTCCTGAAAGTGATTATTGCTGTTGATGAGACCATGCTCTTGCCTTTTTGAAGTGCCAAACACCCCAGTTCTTTTGGTCACGTCTACAGGTGTGTATCTTCAAGTGGCCCTGAAGCTGCAGTTCTGCCACCCTTCAGTGATGTGAAAAAGCTGCTGCTGCAGGATGCTGTTTGTACACTTGGTCTTTGCTTTGTTCCTGAATTTCCTTTTGCAGAATGGAATGATGCTGTCTTTCCTCTTTGGTCTGAATGCCATAAAGGAGAAGGAACAACTGTGCTGCAGCCTGTATCATGTCCTTGTACATGATACAGAGGAAGCAATTAGATATATCTATGTGATAAGCAGACTTTTAGGGAGGTACCCTTTCCTGGAAAGGTGACTCCCTCTTTAATGCATACATCCTATAGGATTTAAGAGAGTCAATTATCAGACATTACTCAGGGAGTAGTCAGCAGCTGATTTAGTTCAGGTGTCACATTGTCTTGGATTGGCTTCATAAGGTTCATTTGAGCATGATTCAGCTTTATTTTAAGAACTCTGGTGCTTCACAGTGTCTCTTGTGGCCACAGCTAAATTCTCCTAGACATAAGGATTTTGCCTTGTGAACAGGCAAAGTTGTTCAGTGATCTCTTATTTTTGTGTTGAGGTGGTTCTGAAGAGTTAGGCTGATGAACCCATGACTAGTTAAATCTGTCTTCACTGTACTGTCAGCAAGTTGTTTTCAGACATTACGGCAGAGTAAAATGAGTTAGGAGTGAGCTATGATTTTTATTGGCATTACTGAGTGGGATAGCTCACAGCTGGAGGACTGCAGTGGGTAAGTACAGGTGCTTAGGAAGGGCAGGCTGGGATGGTGGTAAAGGGGAGTTGCTGTGAGAGCAGCAGGGCTGCCTGTAGCTTTACCTGGAGATGGGTGAGCCAGATGGATGCGAGCTTATGGGTCAGGAGTAGTAATGAGGATTTCCTCAGACGACTCAAGCCTAATGTTCACAGGCTCTCTTGCTAATAGGGTGCTTGGACCACCCTTATTATTTTCTGGGGAGAAAGCACATCAGGGAGTAAGTAATCAAGGAAGCTTCTGGCATGCATTGATGCCCATGTCTCAATACAAGTGCTTGCAAATGAACAATGACAGGTTGAGGATGTAAAGATTAGGAGTAGTCTTGGCTGCAGTGGTCATGAGGTAGAAGAGTTCAGGATCTGAATTGGAGACAGCAAAGCGTGGGATTACAGCCATAATCTTCAGAAAGGAAGATTTTCTTCTGTTCAAGGATCTTCTTGGAAGAATTGTTTGGAAGATGGTTCTGAGCAGAGAGAGACAGGAAAGCTGTCTGACTACTTCTTTAAACTCTGGTGTGGCCTATTGCAGTGAATAGGAGATGGTACAGAGGCACGAGGGGTCCTGCTTGAACGAATGAGGAGCTTCTGGAAAAGCTCAGACACAAAAAGGAAGCATATAACAGGTGGAAGGAGAAACATGTTAACCCAGGGAGAGCCTGGAGGTATCATCCAAGCATGCAGATGTGTCTAGGTCAGAAAGCCAACATCCATGTGGAGTTTAATCTTACAAGGTATATGTGAATGGCAACAAGGGAGGCATTTACAGAAAACTGGCAGAAAAAAGAATGGAGAAAATGTACGCCTGCTGTTGAATGGGGAAGGGAGCGGAGCTGCTCGTGAGGGATGTGGAAACAAATGAGACATCCAATGTCTTCTTCACTTTGTTCTTTACTAGTTAGACTTGTTTTCAGCAATTCTAGGCAAGGAAAGCATACTCTCAGTTAGTAGAGAAGGATCAGGTTTGGGATCACTGTACACAAGTCTGTGGCCTCTAATAGGATGCAGCCAGGAGTGAGATGGGTGGCCAAGGTAATTTTGTGGTCATTAACTAAGGTCATGGTGACTGAGGGGATGGGTTTTGGGGTCTGAACTCAAGCAATATCCTTACTATTTCTGAAGAGGGCAAGAAGGAATGTCTAGGGAACCATAAGCCAGTCAGCTTTGCCTTTGTTCCTGGAAAAGTGACAGACCAAATCATTCTGAAAACACATGAAGAAAAATGATAGGCAATAGTTGGTATGGATTAATCAAGGGGCTGTAATGTGTGACCAACCTAATAACAGCTGTCCACACTGAACCAAGCAAGATGACCAGCTTGGTGGATGAGAACAATGGGTGTTTTCTTACCTTGACCTTTCATGAGGCTTTGGAAACTGTCTTGTAACTTCTCCTTAGTAAGCTGATGAAATACTTTCTGGATAAAGACAAAGTGAGGTGGATTGAAAATAGCTTAGAGGCTAAAATGCCAGGCTCAGGGTGGTTGATCAACATCCTAAAGGTCAATGGGAGGCCAGTCCCTTTTGGTGTAGCTCAGGGATTGTTATTGAGGTGAGCACTGTTTAACATCTTCATTAATAACCTGTGTGACCGGATAGACCCCTCCCTTGGCAAACTTGATGGGATGCAAAGCTGGGAGGAGTGGTTGATAAACCAGATGGATGTGCTGCTACTCAGGAGCAGGCAAGTGAACAGGTGGAAGAGATGAGCCAACAGGAATGTAATGAAGTTCAGCAAAGGGAAATGCAAAGCTCTGTGCCTAGGGAGGGGATGTTGGCAGTGCAGAAGAGATGCTGTGGATCAAAAATTGGTCATGAATCAGTAATGCACTCTTGCCGCAAAGAAGGCAAACAACATCTTGGACTGAATTTCCAGAAGAGAGTGGTCAGTGTGTAGGGGCAAGAGATCCGTTCCTCAGCACTGGTGAGACTGCATCTGTAGTGCTCTCCCATTCTGGGCTCCAGAAGGAAACAGGGACAGACTGGAGCAAGTGTAGCAAAGTGTGAAGGGGAGGGTCCGTGTGCCTTAGGTCAAGGAGAGGCTGAGAGCACTGAGATTATTTAACCTGAAGGAGAGAAGACTGCTGGGGGGTTCTTATGCATGTAGTCTAATAAATACCTGGTGACAGAAAGTAAAGATGATGGAAGCAGACTTGTCTGTGATATCTAGTGATAGAACCAAAAGGCAACGAATGCAAATTAAAACACAGGAAGTTCCACTAAAAGATAAGATTTTCTGGTTGTTATTTTCTTTGGTTTTGTTTGGGTTTTTTGGTGGGGTTTTTTTTGGGGGGGTTGTTTGTTGGGGGGGGGGGGTTGTTTGGTGTTTTGTTTTGGTTTTGGTTTGGTTTTTGGTTGGGGTTTTTGGTGTGTGTGTTTCTGGGTTTCAGGAAAGGCTGAAAAGGATCAGGTTACCTGGAGAGGCTGTGGAGCATACAATGTGGATGCCCCAAAAATCTGACTGGGAACAGCCCTAAGCAAGCTGCTGTGTTGTCTGTGCTCTGAGCACCAGGACTTGGATCTTCTAGGGTCCCTTCCAGTCTCTGCTACTTCAGATCTATTACAGTAGTTGTATCACTTACAAGCTGATATGGAGTCCCACAGCATGTAAGTTTTTTCCTCTTTCTCTCCAGGGAGCAAGTGTCAGTCTAGGTCAATTCAAAGCGGAATTCTTTGTTTAAAGTTGGAGTCCTTTTTGAGAAAGTGATTAAACAGTAGTAAGTACAGACTGTAGTAGAGCTTTGAATTTTCAAGAAATACACAAATCTTGCTGTCAGTTGTGCATCCAGAGACAAAAAGGACCAAATATACCAGTTAAAGCAAATTGAGATGCTGTGGTAAAAGGGTTACTCATATTGTGTTTGAATGAAATGTTTAAGTCTAGCTAGGAGAATATCTTCACGACTTCAGCTGCTCTGTGGAGCTGGTAGAAAGTTGCTTAGAGCTAGTGTCCCTTATGTCTGAAATTTCCCTGGATCTTAAAACTACTGGTTTGAACTCCACGTTATGACTGACAGTGATTTCCTCTGGAAGACTGGGGCAAAAAAGATTTTACAGATCTACAAAAGATACTACAGATTTCTGGTTTTTTTCCATTCTGGCCTCTTATTTGATTAATGTTTGAGAGCTTGAGCAATATTAGTTCTCTTAACATTTTTCTCTTGAATGGCTTCGCAAAAATCCATTCAAACAAAACTGCTTTATTGTCTTAGTGATAACTTGACAAATTTAAGATTTGAATGGATACCTATATATATTCATCTTTGTTTACAGTAGACTCTGATTATGTGATATACTGCTAACTCCTGCTTATCTTTCACTGTCTTGTCTTGATCACTTTTTGCTTTCTATTACGTAGTAAACTTGTACGTTCTGACTACATATTCTCAAGGAACTCCTGCCCAGTGCTATGAAGCAACCCAATCAAGAGAACCTGAGTTCCTGCCTTATTTCCTGCTTATCCAAAATACTGATGAGATGTCTTTCTCTGACCAGAGAAGCCAGATGCTTTTCTGCTCTGAGGTAACAATCTGAAGAGGAGGAAGGACTTGGAGGAGCAGAGAACATCCTCGTGCTGCAAGTCTGTGGTAGATGTGGATATAGAGTGCTGATGTGTGGCTTACGGAGTTTGTGACAAGTTTTATGGGGGAGGCTGGTCTCTGTGATTTTTGTGTTCTGTCTGTCTCAGTAGCCTTAAACTGTCAATTGCCCCTTTCCTCTCTTCAGGAAAGGTGTTTGTTTCTGGTAGATGATAGAGGAAAAAGAGGTAGAGACTGTAGCTCAGTGCTTGCCAGAGTGGAGCTGTGGACAGCCATGTGTGGTAGTTGGAGGTAACGTTGCCAAGCAACTGACTTTGCAGGTGTGGTTTGGTGAAGGAACAGTTCTTTCTCTAAAAGCTGTGTCAGGCTGTTATTTTTTTGTTTAAAAAAGAAGAAAAAAAATGGAATAAGTAACTTTCTCTCTTGCATAGATGAGAAAAGGAATGCAATATTCCACATTCAGCTATTGACTGCTATACAAGAATCTAATGCATTTTTACTGAAGACTTTGAATGGAAATGAATAAAGTTTCATAGTACAGGACTTCATTGGTAGGATTAAAGGCAGTAGTAGTCATATAAGAAACTGTGCAAAAGACAATGGAAGTGATTCTTCATATAACCTGGTATTTTTGAATGCAGCTGAACTTCCAGGTGGATTCAAAATATGGCAATGAGGGACAATCTGGAATGGATGATTACTTGAAATAAGCTCCTGGCAATGTGTGCTGAAGTCATTTGGGTTTAAATTTGTCATTCATAACAATTTGTAGAAGCAGCCAATGTACTGATAAGTAATGATGGTTTTATAATAGAGGGACTGATTATCCCATTAAGATGTATATATATGGGGTATTTGTTCTGTTGCCTATTATCTGTAGAATGACAGAAATATCCCTTTAAACATGGCAAATGCTACACTTTATGTGCACCCTTTAGATCTTCAGAGGAGGTGTGCTTGACCACTAAAGCAAGGATGAAACCAAAGAGGCATGTCAGTAAGACACTGAGTGCAGGCTTTTTGGTCTTTGGTTCTCATTGCCAAGGGATACCTGGGTTATCCTCAGCATTAATTGCGTTGAGCTGATGTACTGGAGTTGTCTGAGAGGGGGTTAACCTTCCATAGCAGCACTCATGGTTCTGTGCTTTGCAGCTCTAGAGGGGTGTTGATGGCACACCAGTGTTTCAGCTGGTGCTGAGCAGTGCAAGTGCAGCCTCAAGGCTGTCTCTTGAGCCTCCCCCCAAAGGCCACTGGACTGGAGGTGAGTGGAAGTTTGTGAGGGGATGTAGCCAGAACAGCTGACCCAAACAAACCTAAGGGTTAGGCTGTAGCAAGCGACAAAGTAAAAGCTAACAGAAAGCAGGGGAATGGGGAGGTTTTGTTGTTAGGGTGTTGGTCTTCCAGAGCAACCAACTGTGTCCTGAGACTTTGCTTCCTAGGAAGTGAATATCACCTGCTGATAGGAGAATAAATATTTTCCTTCTTGCTTCTGCACATGGTCTGTGCTTTTCTTTATTAAACTGCCTTTATCTTGACCCATGGGGGTTTTATCTTATTTTCTCCTCTTTGTTGGGTGCATGATGACCAGGCAAGGTTTATGCACCACAACTGCTGAGGGTTTCTCATGTGTTCTAAGTACAAAGTAACTGTTATTCTCATTAATAAAGACTGTAAAGCCTTGTTTCCATTTTCTAGGTGTTCTGCAGCATAGAGCAAGCAACTTCTGAAAGAAGTGATGAATGCTGAATACCCCTTGACACTTGTCTATTTCACTATGATTTCTGTGGAGCTTTCTGGGTGTTCATGGAGTCCCTGCTTTAAAAAGGTTACTTCAAAAATGTATTTATGGAACAAAAGGGTTCTGTCAAGTGTTTGGTCTTAAGGTGAGCATTTGAAAAATACAACAGATCCAAGATCTCATGCCTGAGAGGCTTGCAAAGTTTTGAGAGCACATTTGGAGAATTGATAACTTCTCAAGCAACCTTAATCCTGCTTTGAACTCATACTCACAACTCTGTGTTCCAGACCGAATGCAGCTACTGCTTTGGTATTGTATTCCATTTCTCTTATGGCATCTGAAGAAAATGATACTTTGTGGAAAAATACTGTAGAGCTACAACTTATTTTCTACACAAAGTACAGAAGATCACTTTAGAAGCACAAAAAACCCTCCCAACTTTCTCTCAATTTTTTTGAAACACAAATCTAGTTAAATCAGCTGTGAAGAGCACTACTTAAAAGTAAATTTGTTCTTTCCTTTTTCAGTCACATGTAGTTGATATAATGATGTCTGAGTATTGATGATTGTCTGTCATGCTGGAATGTTTACCTATGTTTGTTTGAATTATATTTAATTTAGTATCATCATGCAGGAGACCAATATAGTTTTAGGAAGCAAGAAGATGCCCTTAGAAAAATACAAAGCACATTTAAGCCTTAAACGTGTGGCATGATGCATTTGAATTGGATATAAATAAGTTACTTTGTGGTTAAAAATGACAAAATTTTCAAATACCAGACTGAGCTTTTCCTCAAAGAGTTGCTGAAATACACCTTAGAGTTGTTCAAAACAGCTGAACAAAGCCCTAAGCAGCATGATCTAATTCGATCTGATTGAAATATGAAGTTAATCTAAGTAACCTCAGGAAGTCCATTTATGCCTAGATTATAGTTCTTTTGTTCACTGACTGAGGAAATACAGAAGTTAACACCTGCTCTTTAAAAGATAGATCTCACAGAACATAGATACCTTCTGTTGTGTGCATTGGCTCAAACCTAGATTCAGGGAGGGGTATTGAAGCACTCCAAGGTGTGATCCATTTGCTGAGACTTGGGCAGAGTGCAGTATTGGCGTGTAGCTACTCTGACATGCAGGTCCTGGGCATTTGTGGGAAGGGTTTGTGTCTTGACACTGGGGCTTCAAGTAGAGAAAAGGTGTGATTCTGCCTGGTGTCTTCAGCCTATTCTTTTCCCCAGTCTTCTGTTAATTTAGTACCCTGAGCTCCACTGAAAGTTCTGCTCTGAAGATTGATAGTATTGTTACAGTAAACTCGAGGTTCAAGACCAGAGTTGCATTTGTGAGGCACGCTGTTCCTCTGCCTGAGAACTGTGGTATATTAGTGTTTGAGGGTGGGCCAATGAGCTCTCTGTAGGTAAGAGAGATGAATGATGCAGCCTAGAAATCTACTTGATCTGTTCTACATAAGCTGAAGAGGAAGTGAGACGGTATGTAGAGGAGGAATGTAGATGAGTGTCTGCAGTGGATGTGGATGCCAGTGGGATGGCAGAGACTCAGAAGAGTAAGATTGAGAAAACTCATGAGTTGAGATAAAGACAGGTAAAACAAAAGCTGTGCCCACAAGCAAGGCAAAATAAGGAATTAAGCATCAGCATGTGGGTGTTCTGCCTTCTCCAGGAAAACAGTTCTGTCATATGTAACCATGATGTAGTTACTCACTCCAAATGTATCTTTCTCCTTCTTACTCTAGTTTTTGTTGCTGAGCACAGTGTATGCCATGTACCTTTGGTCAGATGGGGTCAGATGTCTCAGCTGTGTCCCCCTTCTGGCCTCGTGCCCCCTTCCAGCCTTCCCACTGGCAGGACAGTCTGAGGAGCAGAAAAGGCCTCAATGTTGTGTGAGCGCTGCTCAGCAATAACTAAAACATTGGTGTGTTATTGACACTGTTTTGGTCACAGATTCAGAACACACCACCCTAGGGCTTTCCATGAAGAAAATAAACTCCATTGCCACACAAACGAATGTAGCAGAGAGGATTGGTACATGAAACAATCTGGCTGCTCGTTATGGATGATTTCAGTATATTTCAACTGTCTAGAGACTGAAATTTGGCACTTTACTTTGCCTGCTCATGGCTTCTTGAACAGGTGTATTTTTTGCTCAGTATAAACTGACTGGGTGGCCAGGCCCAGTGAGTGTTGAATGGAGTCACATCCATCTAGTCACTCATGGGGTTCCTCAGGGCTCTGTTTTTGGTCCAGTCCTGTTTAATATCTCTATCAATGATCTGGATCAGTGTCTTGAGTGCACCCTCAGTCAATTTACAGATGATATCAAGTTGGGGCTGTTGATTTGCTGGAAGGAGGCAGGAAGGCTCCACAGAGGAATCTCAACAAGCTCTGTCCATTGTATGGACATTGTATGACATTCAGCAAGGCCAAGTTCTGGGTCCTGCCCTTGGGTCGCAACAATGCCCTGCAGTGCTATAGGCTGGGGGCAGAGTGGTTGAAAAGTTGCCTGATGGAAGAGGACCTGGAGGTGTTGATTGACAGCAGCTGAACTTGAGCCAGGGTGTGCCCAAGAAGGCCAGTGGCATCCTGGCTGGTATCAGCAGCAGTGGGGCCAGTAGGATCAGGGCAGTGATTGTCCCTCTTTGCTTGGTGGTGGTGGGGCTGCTCCTGTTTCCAGTTCTGGGCCCCTCACTACAAGAAGGACACTGAGGTGCTGGAGTGAGTCTGGAGAAGGGCAGTGGAGCTGGTGAAGGGTCTGGAATGCAAGTCCTGTGAGGAGCCAGCTGAGGGAGCTGCAGTTGTTTAGTGTGGAGAGGAGGGTGCTCAGGGGAGCCCTAATCACTCTGCAATTCTCTGAAGGGATGTGGCCAGGTGAAGGTTGGCCCTTTCTCCCAGGCAGCTAATGACAGGACAGGAGAAAGTGGCCTCAAATTGTGCCAGGGAAGGTATAGATTAGATATTGGGGAGGATTTCTTATCTGAAAATTTGGTCAGGCATTGGAACAGGCTGCCCAGCTCCACTGCCTGAAGTGCTGAATCATCATCCTTGGAAGTATTAAAGAACAGGTAGATGTGGTACTGGGTCATGCTTGGTTAATGGTGGAACTTTAAGATGTCTTTTCCAGCCTTAAAGACTCTGATTCTATGGCTCTTGGCTAAAGAAGCTTCAATCTCTGGTTTCTGTGCATCTTTTATCAAATTTAGGCTCTTGTTGGAGGGGTTATGGGAGTATATTTACTGTCTTTGTTATTTATGAGAAAGCACATCTCTGGAGTTACTGAGGACTGCACAGAGCTTGTACAGTTTGTGGAGTGTGAACTTAAGGATCTCTTCAGTTATATTTGGGGAAAAAAGGTAAAGAAAAACTGATTAATGCAATTGCTAGATAATGTCTCTGCTAGAGAAAGGCTTATGGTGTAGCCTGTTTGCCATAAACAAAAATGAACCTGTCTTGTAAACAAATCTTATCTCTGAGGTTTTTTTCATAGTTAAAGGAAGAACTTCAATTACTGACTGAAGGGTTTTTTTTAAGAAGCAGGTGCTTATATAATCTTTATCCTTTGCCTGGGTGTGCTGAGGGGTTGTTACGTCCTAACAGAGTAGTGTAGGTTTATAAATTTCTTTTTCTTTTCAGTGATGCTTTTACTTAATGCTTAGCTATCAGCTTATGAAAACATTTTGTAAGAGCTTACTGTTGCCCATTTTCTTTTTATTTCTGCATATAAAAGGAATATAAATTGTAAACTTAAAACAGTAAATGTTTTAGCATTTCCTTGCTGACAAAGGAAAAATTGCAGTCAAGACCTGCTCCAGAAGCTTTCTACTAATACTGTAATATGCTACATAATCTTGTCTTTTTTAGAAAGCACCAAATGCTGCTAACAGGAAATGACAGCTTGCACACCTTATTCTTGCAGCCTGAACTCTGACACAAGCAGTCTTTCTCTTCAGGAGTGAGCAGGCAGGATAAAATTGGAGTGCTACCCCTTAGCCAAATTGAAATTTTGTTTCTGAGGCTGTTGGGTTATTGAATGTACCAGGGTTGGCGCCCCTGTCGTCTCTGATACTTGGGGCACTGACTTTACTTTCCAAAGGGTGCTGTAGCACCCACAAGGCTGGTAGGAGAGCTGTGGCTGTGTCCTGTGCATGTGTTCCCCTTGTACAGTCACTGACACTTGCTCAGGCTATCCAGGCGTGGTTGTCAGCCAAGGGTCAGGAGCTGCTATCTTGATAGTTCAGAAGTTGCTTATGATTCTGCTTACCTGGCTAGTGTGGAGATAGGTGAAATCTGAGGTGTGAAGTACTTCCAAGTCAGGAATGCAAACTCTGGGAGATGGTTTTAAAGGACATTTCCTTGCAAAACACTCAGTTATGCTGATATTTTCATTAAAAATAGGTGTTTTAATGAGATAGGTGTTCTTTTTAAATTTTGTCATCTGATTTCTAAGATAAACAGGAGGTCTTTGGGGAGCATTTCCCCCCAAAAAAATCATAATCTCCTTTTTCTTGTAATTTTCATGAGGTGGGATCAACTGTATTTGTATATATAACTTTATGCTGAACTCTAAATATTGTATTTTATTTCACAACTTAGCTTTTATGTCCTATAATCAACTGATATTTGATGAAACTACTTTATTTTGGAAAAGGAATTTGTTAATAAGGCAAAACAAAATTCTTTCACTTTGACATCTTACTAGGTTGCTTGTGCCAAATGGCTGTTAGACAAGAAAAAGAGCTGTTCATTTCAAGAATAAACTGACATTACCTGTGTATCTCTGATAGCTAATGTAACCAACCAGTCCTCTGATTTACAAACTGCGCTTGCATATTCCACACTTAATTTTCTGTAAGAAGCTTTTGCTGTTTGAAATTACTTGGATGCATTCCAGAATTAAAGTTGCTATGAAGCCAGCCACTTGATTTTGTGGCTTAAACAGAATTGAAGGAACATTCATGTCACTGTACTTCTTTTCTAGGTGTGGCTTGATACAGCCCTTGACATTTCTTTGAAATGCTTTTAGCCATTTTTGGTGCTACAGAAGCAAGTGAATAAGTGAGCTGAAGGAATAATTGAAACTGATACATATTTCTCTCTCTGACTTAAAGATATCGGACAGAGTTGTGCAGGGGAAGACTTTCATTCATGATACTTCTACAGAGCCTATTTGGAGTTACAAATAGTCTGCACTTAATGGATTTTTTGATAGCTTTCATGAAAAACGGTTATCAAAACCAAAAGACAAACTTGGAGGAATTCTGTCCATGAAACTCTTTACCAGCCATGAGACACTGGCTAAAAATAGCTAAGCAATGCTTCTAAGGTTTGTCTTCCCACTGTTCCTGCAGTATACCTTGAACCACATGAATCTAGCTGCTATTAAGCTGGGCTCTGGAAAAATGTACTTGAGTTGTCTGCCTTCAGAGCAATTTCATGCTGTTGAGTTTGACTTTATTTAAAAATATGAAAACAGCCTGTTACAAACAGTTCTTGTTTGAGCTCCTGTCACACTTTTCTAAATGTGGTAAATTTTAAGTTCTCAAATTCTGGTTTTGACTCTCTGAACACAGGCTTACTAAGCCAGCTGCAAGAGACTGCTAACAACTACCGTTTTTGCCCTATGTTGCCTTTGTTTATATAAAAAAGTATTTTGCTGCATACTTTGACATCTTAAAAGTACATAAAGACTGAGTTTGTGTAGTTTTCCCAGTTGTGGGTATGGAAATAAAGCAAGGAAGCCTCTTCTACTATAAAGGAAGTTAGCTTAATGTTGGAGTAGATGTGACGTGAGAACGTGCTCCAGGCTATTTGTTCTGTTTAATCAGAAACTAATTCAGTGGATCAAGTGACAAGTAAATAGTCCTTTATCAGTAGTCTCAAAAGACTTAAGATTCAAGGGCTTTGAAGAACATTTTGTAGAATAAAGATTCTTGTACGGTGGTTCTTACATGATTTCCTTTGCTTCAAGATCTTTATGCAAGATCTTTTATTCTTTCAAAGGTTTGTTTTATTCACAAAGTTTCTTTCAGTGGACATTAACATTGCAATTAAGCTTTTCGTCTTGGGGGTCCGTGGGTGCTGTTTTCTTGAAGGATTTGTTTCAATCCCCCCCCCCCCCCCCCCCCCCATCGAGCCCAGGAGTCTGTGAATCAGAAAAAAAGAGATGGTGGATCTACCTTTAGTGTGAAAAACTAAGCAACTGCCAATGAAATTCGTAAGAGATGGTCTTTGAATCAACAGGCTTACACTGGAAAAGCATGATAGTAAATTATTTATTTGGAGCATTTCAGTATTATGTTGATTTAATTGCTATCTCTTATGTGTTATATTTTGAGCAGAGAAACTTGGAGGAGTCTCTCTAAGTTCTGCCTCGTTCTTTTATTCTTCCCTGAGTAGCCACTGGAGAAGGGACTGTTTTGTGTTGACTCTGATCTTCTTGTATTGAATTTAATTACATAAAATACAACTGCTGCTTACTTGTTTTCCTTTTTTTCGTCTCTACCTGCTATGAAAGGGTGCTTGTCTCCTGTTCACAATCTTTATTTGTATCTCAGCTTGGAGAAGTTACAGATATTTTCAAAATATATTCTTTCCTAACTTGATTGAAATATTGAGTAGCAGCTTGAGCAGTATGAATTGGATGTGAGAGTGATGGACAGAGAGGGAGCACTGCATGGATATGCTTGGATTGATGCAACGACTGAGGCTTTCTTTGAAAGGCCAAAAGTGATAGTTTTTGGGAACTGACTAACAACCATTCGGGATAAGTCAAGCGTGAAGATTTTCTTGTAGTTAATTCTGTGTTCCACAAGATGGAGCCAGTTCTTTGGGAAATCAAGTCTGTCTAACAGCAGCAGGATTTGGGGAAACAAATGAGAGTTAAAGTAACTTCACTGCACTTATGGGTAAAGGACAGGCAGGGTGCTGTTGAGAGAAAAAAGGTATTGTAGTCTGTCAGAAGTCTTTAAAGATCTTGGCCCAGGATCAGTTTGCTACAGACAATATTAGAGATGCAAAGTTAGTACCCTGTTATGTGTAATTCTTGGCTTCCTTCCTTGTAGAATTTCTAACTGGTAACTGCAAGAATGTAAGTGAAAACTAGCTTTGTGTTTATGTGCCTCTATCATACAAACCATATATAAAGCTAGTTTTGACAACCTTTTGTCATTTAAAACTTTGTCTCAAAACTTATTAGTTTCCTGGTGAGCTGGTTTTATGTACATATTGTAAAGGATTCAGAATTATTTGCTGAGTTGTAAAACGGTTGTCCTTCCCTTTAACAACACATGTAGAATTGAAAGGCTTCATGATTGCTTTTTTCACCCCAATTCAGACCTCTGTTCTCTCTATAACTTAAGATGTTTCATGAGAGGGGTCAGCACCTGTATTGAGCAAAAGGAGTGTTTCAGTATTAACTACAGTTACAGAAAGCTGAACAGATGGTGGGGGACTGATGGAGGGAAGGAGGATCTGAATTGATGTAATGAGGAAAGCAACCATTGTCATTCAACTTCATAGTCAAATCTGCAGTGATCTTATTCTTGCTCTTTTGTGGATGTCTCCCAGTTACGTCATGTTCAAATACCTTTCATTTTCTTTTGCCTCTTTTTAGTTTGTTCTGGTCTTCACTGCCTGCTTTTTTTAATTTCCTTTTTCCTTTTTTTTCCCTTTTTTTTTCCTGGCATGTTTGTGTGACAGGTTCTCCTACTCTGGCCCAGTCTTCCCTGATAGTGTATAATTTCTTGATAATTTCTTACTGCAGGTGGAAGCTGAGTAGAAGATGGAGTGTTGACTGAGATGTTTAAAGCAGTTGTAAGGTTTTTAACTAATCAAACGGAGAGCTAAAGCAGTGTTCCACGCTGTATTGACTGCTTGGATTCATATACTGTTAGTATATGAGCCTTTCACATTTTTTGTAATGCTGATAAATGTACTTTTTCCTCAGCATTTTAAATGAACAGTACTGTGTAAGCCTTGTTTTGTACCTGATGCAGTACTGTGTATGTGCTGTGCAAAATAAAACCTGAGCAGTTGGAGTAAAACTTAAATCTTGGACATATCAACACTAATGTACTTTGTGTTTTAGTTCCTTTGAAAATGCACTATACCAGCTTCAGCATTACAATTCCCGTCATTATTCTTGCCCAAAGATGTTTGTCAGCTGTACTCACAAATAGATAGTTGTATTGTGTAGAAGCGCATTAGGAGAGTTTGTCAGCAATGTGTGAATATTTATTGTGGCTTCTTCAATCAGCTTTTTTCTAAAATAGTGGAGCAGAGCACATCATCCTTTCTGAGTGAGTTAATGGGGCCAGAGAAGAAAGAGGTATTTGGGAGTACGTGCACGAGCGTATATGTGGCTTTTTTTAAGCACGTGCAAGATATGAGTCCAGTTTAAATAATATGAAGGAGAAATCTGTCATCAAAAATTGTATCCTGAAAAAAGGAAAGTGTGAGGGAAAAGTGGGTAAGATTTTGAAATATGTTGAGAGAAAAGCTTTAGCCTCACCAGAGAATATGTAAAAATGATGCCTTTTTCACAAAATTCACACTTTGATGTGCACTTTAGAATGAAAGAATGGCATGTGAGATTGGAGAACTTTTCTGGCAATGTGAAAATTGGATTGAAATCAACTTATCTGAAGAGTTTTATCTAAAATGATGTAAATTGCTTTCAAGCTCTTTATTGCTTGAGTTTTAAACAGCTGAAGTTGGTTTTGGAAATGTTCACAGTTTTTTAATAGCTGTAGATATTTCTGTGTGTAGGGAGAATGTTGGTTCTATACAATAACTATATTGGCATGGAAGTCTACTGTAACTAGAAATAAACTCTCCAGGATTTTTCTTAAATTCATGAGTTATCTAAAACCTCCGAAAACTTAAAGATATAACAGGCTACATTGCTTTTTGGTGGTTAAGTGTTTCTTTCACTCTTAGGGCCCAGATGGTCTCTGATGAAGGACTCCTTAAATACCATAAATATGTCACAGTTAGTGCCTTTTCTATGCGCCTGATTTAATTCTAATATATATTTGTGATGTCCCTTTGGTCAGCTGGGGTCTCATGTCCCTAACTCTTCCCTCCTGGCCACTTGCCCATTCCCTGCCTGCTGGGTAGGGATGGAAAAGCAATCCTTGACTGTGCAAGCACTGTCCAGCTGTAGCCGAAGCATGACTGTTACCAGAACTGTTTTGGTCACAAATCCAAAGCATATCTCCATAGGAGCTGCAATGCAGCAAGTTAACTCCATCCCAGGCAAGCCCAGTTTTGGGAAATGTTGCTTGGTGTTTTTCATTTAACATGTAATAGCCAAGACTCCAAATTAATTTTTGTGAAGCTATATGATGGCTCAAATCCACCTTTCTGTTTAGCTCTTACAAGAAACTTGCACTTGTGCTGTGTTTAAATTTCCAGTCAAAATTCATCACTCCTTTTTATGAAGGCAACTGAATTGCAGTTGTTAATAAGACTAAATACACACGATAAACCATGTGTGCCTAAAAAATAACTTCATTATTTTAAGGATACTTAAAATTGTATGTGACCTAATGCATTCAGAATCTGGTCATGATTTCTCTGGAAGACAGCACACACCTTCACAGCCACTGGCTAAGAACTGAAATAGGAATTTAGGTCTAACCAATAGATGATGAGTAGAAATATGGCAAAGAAAGTTTAGCGTCAAGAACAAAAAATTTGATTCTTCTCTTGGAAGCAGCAATCTGTCTTTGGGTTGCTGAAGTTTATGCCGTTGTTCAGCTGGGCAGTGTTCCAGGGCCTTCACAGTATTCTAGTATATAGTCTAGTATAAATATTAGTTATTTTCAGTCCTGTGGCTTTTTTCCTAAAATTAACTTTAGTGAAGGGTGAAAGAGACTGAAAATGTTTTCAAGCAGTTATCTATATCTTAGATGA
Organism: Motacilla alba alba; assembly: GCF_015832195.1. NCBI lineage: Eukaryota > Metazoa > Chordata > Aves > Passeriformes > Motacillidae > Motacilla > Motacilla alba. The sequence goes on from NC_052018.1 coordinate 29,716,063, forward strand.
CTGAAGAAGTAACTTTAAGTGTATTTTTATATTGGAGTGGTGCGGCAAGCTGCTGAAGTACACATTGGCACTTTTAGTAAAAATTCAAATGGCTTTCAGAAGAACAAAATTACAATTCTATTAAAACTTACATCAAACATGACAAGTGTTTCACATTATTATTGGCTGACTGAAATTGCAGTGTATAGTGCAGTTTTAGGTAGGTAAGACAGCGTTACTAATGGCATGTAAAGGTGTTTTAAATAGTATAAAATAGCAGTCACTGAGATTCTTGATGTCCAGTCTTCATTTCTGAAGCCAAATATCCATCTTTTTAATTGTCTAGCAATGGCAAGCAAGAATACATACAGCAGTTAAACCAGGTTACTCTTGACATTTTTTCTAAAGGAAACCTAAATGTATCTATCTAAATGTATCTTTAAGGACCCAACAAAAAAAAAAAATCAACCTGTAAATATTTCTATTAGTGCAAGATATTTACTGTGCACAGAAATAAGCATCCTGACTTCATGCAGAATTGACAAAACTGTAAATTGCTTATTGAATCACTTGGAATTACTGTTGAACATTTTTCACACAGAAAGATTTGCAGTCTAGGCTTTAGTTTAATGTTCAGTTAAATCAAGCATAGTTGATATGATGAACACACAGAAAATATTTTGACTTTTCTTGCCTAGTACTTAACTGTGGTTATGATTGATTTGGATTAATGAAAACATTTTCCATTTGAAGTGTTTAATATTGCATATTGTCATTACTCTGAATTAAATTCAGAGGTCACACAAGAATATTTTTGTCTGGCCTCAGGTTTGCCTGTTATTCCACGGTTTAATTTGTTCCTTCATTGCTTAAATATATTTGATTACCAAAATTTATTTCATAAATAAGTACTAATGAATGAAATTTGAGCTTTTGGGAAAATGTAAAACTGCTCTTTTCCAGGAGAAAGCCATCTACTTCAAAAGTTGTCTTACTTTTTGTTAACAAAGTTTCAGTATTTTAACTACGATTAATAATCTCTCTCTTAATTTTTTTAGACTTGAGTCATGTCAAGTCTTCCTCCTGATCTTGTCTCATTAATGTAGAATTTGCCTGTCTGGGATCTCACAGCTGAGACAGTACCTGGATAATAGGAAATTCATGTGATGTGTAGTTGTATAAACTCATCTGTGGTAAAAAGTTCCTAGTGGTTGTGTAAACACCCTGTAGGGATAAAAACTTGGGCAGCATACAGGTACTACAGTTAAACACCTTGTGTAGTAATGCCTGTAGTAACCTGATCAAAACTGGCTCCAGCTTTTAGTAGACCCATGCATTATACTTAAAGGGGAAAACTGGAGAAGCTGTTGGGTACACAAGACTTTATCTTATCTGTTTCTAAACTGTCATGGCTAGATGAATTTTTTGTATAAACTGAGGTTCTTGATCTACCTTAGTGGAATGGCTATGAAGGGTTTTTATTAAGTTTCTTCTGGTGCACTATTTTAGCTGAAACTTGATTAATAGGTTGAGGCAAATGAACTGCAAAACTCTATCCTGGAGCACTAAAACTAATAGTGGTATAAATTTTAAGTGAGGCCTTCCCATAATATAAATCTACTGAGTGTAAGAGTGAGTATTTTGTGTCTTAGTGTTTTATAGGGGGAAATAAAAAGACAGATTAATAGGTTGCTAGTTGTTGTAGTATTTAAGACACATTGCAAACCATCTCACCGTTCTTACCTGACTAGTAGTACTTGTAATGTAAAATTGCCATGTGGGAAAAGATGTGTTAGTTTTGCCCTTGAAATCTAATTTTATGATAGTAGAACTTACTTTGAAGGCTACTAGTCATTTTAATGATTATGGTCTTAAAGGTCAAGCAGTGGACATCAAGTGCTCTGACTTTTTGAGATATTGAGCAAGATAAATTAAAAGCTAGCTGATTACCCCAGATATTGCTAGTATTTCCACTAGTAAGAGTAATGCTTCTTGCAGCAAATATGGGGATCTATGAATGTGTCTTTGGATTTTCAAATACCAATTCGAAAGAATGGAGTCTAACTGAAAGGATTTCTCCTGTTCCCTTGTTTTGGCTATTGCTTGAACAGTGCTTAAACACTATCAGAGCTTTTCTTTTCTCATTCTGTTCCCCAGTGTTTAAAGGGTGAGTGGTGGGTGGGAAGGATGCACAGCTGAAATTTCTGCTGACTGGAATTGATCATTCTATGCCATGTGATAAAGTGCTCAAGCAACAAATGCTCAAGGAAAGGAAGAAAGGACAATCTTGGTTATGGTGGTGTCCAAAAAAAGTGTTGTGGGTGCTGAAGCACAGCTTTCTAGGAAGTGGCTAGACAGCTGCCTGGCCATGGGAAGTAATGAAGAAATCCTTCCTTCTCTTTTTTTCCTCATTTGTCTGCAGTTTTTGCTTCACTTATAAAACTGTTATCTCAGTCTGCAAGTCTTCTCACCTTCCTGCTCTTTTCTCCCTGTTCTGTAGGAGAGGAGAGTGAGTGAGCAGCTCTGTGGTGTTTGCCAGGTCAAACCAACACAGTCCTAAGCAAAGGATCAGGAGAGGGAAGCGTAAAGCTCTTCTCTAGGTCCCAGGAAAGTGTTCATACAATATATTGATGTTGAAATGCAAGCGACTGCTGATGCAGGAGTGGTCTTGGGGCACATTTGTCATACAAAAGCAGAAAATAATTGCTTGAAATGTTTTCCACCTTTTCAATATGCCTTCTTGCTTTTGACGGTAATTATTTCATCTCAACTCCTTAGAGCTCAGAACTAGATGGACTTAAAAGTAGTACTTTTAACAGTGGTGATGTATAGGGCTGGAATAAAATGATATGAATGTGCTTAATTAGAGAATGAATAGTAGTTTCAAGTGAAAAATCCTAAGTGTCACTGATCATTCAGGCCAGCATACTTTAACTGTCTCAACATGCCAGCACAGTTGAGAAACAATGGTGGTTAGTAAATCAGCCTGATTCTGTTAGGAAGACCATTTGGCTGTAAATGGAAGTTTAGAAATCAAGGATACTGAACATAATCAGTTTTCCACCATTCTTAGATGCATATTTTTATCAGTTGGTTTTGCAAATCTCTGTATAAGGGTTTCCTAAGAGCTTGCATGCTACTGTTGTAGAGCCTGTGCTATATGAGGTATTTGTTGCATTAATATTAGATTGCCCTGCAGTTAATTTCAATTTAAGTACTGATACGTGTCTTAAGAAGCTTTTAAATGGAAAAAGAAGGGAAAAAAGCAGCAACTTTTACTTCTTCTGTTGATACTTCATCTGAGACATAGTCATAAAGATTATTCAAGACGCAAGCAAAAATCTTACTGCTAATAAGCCAACTTTAAAAATTTTGTCCGTTGTATTGTTTTGGAAGTGGGGAGGTGGACACAACATAGACTTTCTAGATAAATCTGACTAGTTAATGTTTTGTGACATTATTTAGAAGTAGAAATCTGTGAATAAAATTGTTAACATTGGAAATTGTTAAACATGATAGATATTCTAGAGAGGCAGAGGTGAACCTTTATTCAAGCCTGTTTGTTCATGTTGTTGATATAGAATTATGCCAGAGAAAATCCTCACAATATATGGAATTTTGAAAATAATTGATTTATTTCCTCATTCCATTTAGGACCAAGATGGGCTTCTTGGAACACCGGTGTTTTTATCTGCATCAGATGTGCTGGAATACATCGAAATCTTGGGGTTCATATATCAAGGGTCAAGTCTGTCAACTTGGATCAATGGACACCAGAGCAAATACAGGTAAAATATCTTCAACTATGTTTCCAGTTCGGAAGGGATGTCAGGAGTATTTCTGAAAGGATTTGTATTTATCATGATGCCTTGCTTACATGTTTTACAATCCTATTAGCTTTTGCGTGTATTGTACTTCTACTGTAGTGAGCCTAAGTTCATAAAACTTACTTCTGAAGTTGGTTTACCTCTCATTTCTGTATCATTTTAGAGGTATTCTACATTACCCCAGGGACTTCTTGGTTGTATCTGTAGAAAAAGTGTTGCAAGCCTTTTTAGTATGGGACAGGACAGTAGCACTCACATATCTGTGTGATGCCTGTTTGTGTTCTTTTGGTGTATCAAGCGCTGACTCTTCCGGGTATGCTCCAGTCTGAAGCTTCTTCCTGCCATCAGGCAAACTTTATTACTCTTTGTCTTCCTGGTCTGAAGAGCCATTCTGGGAGATCAAAGCTTGTCTTACCCTGGGTGGGTTAGTTTACACTGCAAACAGGATCCATGCTGCTAGCTTTGTCCATCAAGTCTGGGCAGGCAGCCATCCTCTGCCATGGTCATATCTCCCAAGACCTATGGCAACAGAGAGATCTGCAAGTTAAAAACTTGTAATGGCATTTTAGCACTCCTCAGTAGCATTCTGACTGTTTCAGAGTTTAAACTATCGACAGACATGAACTAACTATTTTCTACCACTTTTCCCTAGTGCATGCAGGAAATGGGAAATACTAAAGCAAGACTACTCTATGAAGCTAATCTGCCAGAGAACTTCCGAAGACCTCAAACAGATCAGTATCCTTTTTGTTTTGGCTTTCACATTGAAATGACTTTTAAGGCAATTGAGATGTTATGACTGTTTGAAGGAACTGCTACATTTGTCAGCTTATGTTATTTATTTCATTGATACTGTTGTATAAGAAATGACAGTGGAAGTTGAGAACAGTTCAGAAAAGATTTAAATTACTTCAGTCATAGCAAATCTACTTTGTAACGAGATTTGGCAAGCACCATTTATTTTTGCTTTCAGAGGAGGTGACTTCATAAATTCCCTGTATGTAGGAAGTTAGTGTGATACTGGAGAGCTCTTGAATATTTTCTTTGTCTTGAGTAACTGCCATCTGAAGTTTAGAAGCATTTGATGAGGAAATAATGAGCTGAATGGTACAGTAAAATAAGCCATTGCATCTTATTCCAGTGAAGCATGGATTTCTTTCTCTAGGTGACTAGCATGGGAATACATAAATAAACCCAAGCTCTCTGAGGGCTGCCAGTTGTGTTTGTGTGTGGTTATCACTGTGTACCTGGACGGCAAGAGTTGGAAAAAAAACCGTCTGCTGGCAGTAAATAACTTTTCTAACTAAATACCTTTACGGAATCATTAGGATAATAGGTAATGGCATTAATTTAGGTCTGGGGTTTTTTTCTTGATTTAGTGAAGTTACTCCACAGCTAGAATTTGCTTCACCTGATCTTATTGTAACTCATTAATTATAATGAGATCCTAAACACCTACTCTTAAGTGAGCTGAGTCTTTCCCCAGCTACAGGAGCTGATAAACAGACTTAGTGTTAACTTGATCTAAATTTGCTGTATGCAAAGATGATTCTGGTTCTTCTGTTTAGTAGATACTACGCTCGATATATTATAACAGAAGATTTTTTTTTTGAAGAGTTAGAGTCATTAAAAAATGCACTTGAGCGAAACAGATACTTTTTCATATTCTAGTAGCTTTTGCATTAAAAATGCATCCTCATAAGAAAATAATCAGATAGCACCATAGTATTCTAGCTGTAATATTCTGTGACTTTATTTTAGCCTTATAATCAAAATATTTTGACTAAAACTTACTCAAAAATGATGTATAAAAAAGATGTATATTGTTTTTTTGCTGCAGCTAACTACTGCAGGAGAAGTAATAATGCTTTAAGCTTTTCTTGTCAGATCAGACCAAAAGTCTAATTTTTAGACTTTCAAAATATTTTTTTTTTCCACACTGTATTCCTTGAATTAATTACATACCCTTTTGAATAGTTGTGGACTAACTGGTGGACTTAGTCCACTGTTCATTGCCTGTGTTTTCTTTATTAACACTGTATTGCCATGAGAGGTGATTGCAACAATTTCTGATTTATTTCTCAATTTTTGCATAACTTTGGCAGCTACTTACCTACTTGGCGTTCATGACAAGCTGTTGTGTTATGGATATTTTTTGCCTTTTTTATTTGCCCATTGTATCATTACAAAATAGTAGTGATGCTTAATATGTCATCAGTGTTCTGCTTGTGAATAATCTTATATTCTGAACATTCTTTTCAAAACATTGAAAATATTTTGCATGTAATGATCAATTTTGTATATGTTCATCTATATGAGTATTTAACTTCCTGTAGCACTATAATACACTTCTAGTTTTAAGGTAGTAAAGTGGAGACACAGGGGGAATGTGTTTGTGGGATCTGCCCAAAATCTCCTGCTAAAGATCCCTCCTCATTTCTGCTTCTTAATCACAAGAGTGACCTTTGTAAGCATTATTTTTTCCTTCCCTGGTACTTGGCAGGGATGCTGTAGTGTAGAAACTAACTTTTAGGATCATTGTGATTTTTTTTTTTTTTTTTTTTTTTTTGGTATGGCAGCTTTAGTAGCCTGTTGAAAACTCGTTTTTCCAACAACAGTAAATAATTTTTTCACACTATTAGTACTAAGACAGCTGTACCTTCAAAGTGCTCAGGATGCCCTTTGCAATTGATATATATTTGGAAAGAGGTAGAAAGCAGTGTTTTGATTTTTTTTGTAACTTTTATCAAAGTGTCTTCAGGTGACATTTCCATACAGTTTGAAACTATGATTTTTGACAATATAATTTGATGCACATAATGAAGGGACTGAGTGCTCTGTATTCAGTGTTAATCTTAGGACACAGTATGCGGAGCTAAGGGTATCTTTCCATTAATTGAGGAAAAATGCTTTGGAAGTTTGAGGCAATGAGTCTGAGCTTCCACAGTTGCAATATCAGTTTTTGAATGGATATTGCTGGACAAATGTCCATTGCTGGACAAAGTAGTTAAAATTTATTCTTCAGATCCTAGAGAGTCAGCTTTACTGAATGTGAAGTATTCGCACTGCTTTGGATGAGCTGCTTTATGAAGCTGAGAGAATAACTGAGGAAAACAACTGGCTGGTTTTTTTTGCATTTGAGCTACTGAGTTGTCAGTTCTGGTTTTCTACAGCAATATTTCCATCTTTGCTTACTATTGCTATTTGCTGCTATTTCCATCTTTGCTTCAATATTTTTTATCACTAGTTGTTTTGGCTTTTTTCCCCCTTCCACAGGGATGTTTGTTTCAACAGGAGGCTCTCATGGAGGACATAGTGATCTTGGGGAAGTGTTTATAATCAGCATTTGATAAATGGCTTAACATGCAAATCAGAGAACGGGTACATGCATTTCACCTCCTTTATAAAGAGAAAGTATTTTTTAAGTTAAGATGTTAAGTTTAAGTATTTTTAAGTTAAGATGGTAAACTATTATTATTTACCATATATGAGTACCATTGTTCAAGTATTTTCAGTCCTACAGCCATGTAGATTATAAATACCAGATTATAAATACCAGGTCCTAATTGTGAATCACTGAGTTACTTATACTCTTTCTCATATTTTTTTCTTTAGAGGTTAAACTGATTAATTTTGTGTAGTACAAAGTTCACTTTGGGCACTGCAGCAGCAGTAGTTCTGTCTAGAGTGGTTGATGTTACTATTAATATGAATGCATATTTTCCTTAAACTAGCTACTCACAGAGCTGTGGAATTTTTCATCAGGGATAAGTATGAAAAGAAGAAGTATTACGATAAAAATGCAGTTAATGCCTTCAATGTAAGTAAACACTTTAACCAAGAATTCTCACCTTTTTTTGAAAACTATGTGAGAGAAATTTAGCAAACATTATGCATGTTAAAATGTCTTTTACATTTGAAAACCCTATAACTCAGAGTTAAGTGCTTTTTTCTCTATCTTTTGAAGACTATTGCTAGGTTCCATAAGTTTTGCCTCTGTTGTCTATTACATTTCTATCAGCAAGGCATTATGATCCAACAGGTAGCTTATTTATGATCCTTTATTTTGTGGTTTTCACTCATGGGTATTTCTTTAACAGTACAGTTTGAGTCTTTTTTATTTATCTTTTTCCATGTTATGGGGGTAAGATAGGATTACTATTTGTGGTGACATGGTCTTCCCTCATCCTCTGTAAACCTTGATGAGGAATCCTAGGGTGTTTTGAGCCCTTCTTCTGCTGAATTCCAGACTGTTGCTTGTGAGATGCAGTGTAGTAGCCAACACAGGCAGTACAAGGAGCCTGCTGTTAAATTCTTTGGCTGTGTGCTTGCTACATTAAGTTGGGGAGTGCTTCCCTGGCAAAGGAATTTGGAGAATTTGAACCTTTACTGAAGTTCAGAGTCTTAGGTTTGTTTGTTTGTTTTTTTTTGATACATCTGTTTCTGGGATACATCATCTTGTTTGAACATTTTTCATTATATAGTTGTATTTATGCTTAAACATACACAGCTATGTACCTGCTTTATTTAAGTATGGCCTAGCACATCACCTGTTTACTGCTCTGCCTTAATAGGCAGTGAACTTTTACAGGGCCAAGTGCAAGTGTAGGTTTAAAGCATAAGAGTTTATGCTGCATTTCCCATTTGAGAAAATGGATCTTTGAATAATGGTTTCATTTTAGAAGGGTAAAAAAAAGCCAGCCTGGGAAGTACAGAAGAGTATTTCAGTAAGTACTGTTGAAATGGGGGAAAATTGCTTCTCTTAAGATGTAAGATACGATTGTGGTTTGAATTACAAATTGGTTACCCTTCTTTACTTTTATTCCAAAATAGAAAGTAGGAAGAAGAGTTTAAAATTATACTTCTTAAAAAAGTTTTTAAGACACTCAATATCTTTCTACACAGAGAACCTTGGCGTCAAATGTAGCAGTTCACTCCTGCCTTAATATGTTTGAAGGAGTAATTAGCTTTATCATATTGCAGAGTAAGATGAATCATTTACCTGCTGTAGCAGCAAGGATACCATCTAGACAAGCTGAAGAGATACATATGTGTTACTGCTGAGTACTTTCTTCCAACTTGGGCTTTTCTTTCATTGACTAGTGTCAATGGCATAATCTTTCTGGGAACAAAATCTGATCATACAATCTTTTAGCAATAGATGAGTCGAATGCATTCAGAGTCGCCTGTGTTTCTTGAAGACCACAAGGCATCAGGTTTGAGGTGGACAATCTGTAGTCACAGTTATGGCAGATCCTAAAAGTACATGATAGTAAATGAGCTGCACTGGTGTAGCACCTACAGTCGTTGTCTGATGCTTGTGCTGGCTTATCCTCCCTGGCTCTGGCCCTGGCCCAGCTCATGTGTGCCTGTAGTGCTGCAGCTGGTGTTCAGTGATTGTCTTTCTACTGGGTCTGGGCCTGACAAGGAAGAAGAAGAAAAGGTGAAGCTGAGCCTCCATTCTGCTTGTCTGGTACTCTGCATTTCTGTTGTTCTGGAAAATTTCTTTACTATACTTATATTTGCAAAGAGCATCTTGTACCCTATTTTTAATCAAAATTAGTATTCTTGGTGGGACACAAGAATTTTTATTATCACGTTTGAAATGGAAATGCCTTCAGCTTGGATTAGGACTAATTTAAGTTAGAGGTGCATACATATATTGTCTTTTCTTAAAAAGAAATCCCTTCTAGATATAAGCAGGTGATACAGAAGTGCAGAAAGAGGGTTGCAGTGCCTAAGGGTCACTTTCCTAATGTGATAATTTCACTGAGGTGTCATTTGAAAATTTAAGGGGTTTTCCCAGATTTCATCCATGAGCAAGTTGCTCATGGGAAAAGATTCCCATAGCATAAAAGTTGTTTTGAATAGATTATTTTAAAACATGCAGTACAATATTTTAGTGTGATTTTGCTGCGTTCATAAACTTTTCAAGTTTGTCTACCAGTACATCTCTGTGAATGTATTCTGTGTTGAAACCCAGGAGTATATATCAAGGTTCAGTTTTTGACTGTCAGGATTAATTTTTTTACAATCAGTTACAAATGTCTTTTTTTGCAAATCTTCTATTTTATTATTCTTAAGTATAGAAGATCTTTTGCTCTCTGACAAGACAGTTGTATTACTGAGTTTGATTTTTAGAGTTGCACAGTATACTAACAAAATTAGCTAGTGCAGAGACCAGAAGTGCCATCAAACATGCAGACTAAAAATATGCAAATATGAAATTTTTTTTTCATAGTTCACTAAAAAGTGAAGGATAAAGCTGTGGGCAAAAAAAGGCATCCGTGATTTTATTGGCTAGTTACATTTTAAATAGAATAGGGCATTTAAGTAGAAATCAAATATACATTAGAATAATTGAATGGTGACTGAAAGCAACCAGACTTTAAAAATCTTTTAAATCTACTAAAATGTATATTATCTCAGTTTTCTGATCTATCATTTTTGGAAAAATGTGAGATGCTTGTTCTGTATCACTGTTCAGGACTAAATTATGATATAATTTACTCAGCTGTTTTAAGTGGATTACCAGTAAATAGTTACTCTCCTTTTCTTGTTTAGACCCAGTGCAGGCTTGTGGCTAATTTACAGAAAGACCTCAGAGGCTAGTACCCTGGAACAATGTATGTATGTTTGTCCTGTGAATAACACATGGGATGTGATATTGTTTATTGGAAAGAACTAGTTTTGTTCTTTGAATAATCAGCTTAGGAGCAGCAATAGCTGTTGGCAAGTAAATGTATTTTAAATATCTTCAGCATAATACTATTGTCCTGGAATCAATTTCTGCCAGACTTCATTCTTGATTTTTAGGCATATGTAAACTATGAATGATGTAAAGTATAGCACAGAAGCCAATAAATCAAACTTCAAATAGCAGTGAAACAATCAGGGCATCTTTATAAATGATGCATCCAAGATACAGTAACAAGAACAGTTTCCTGTGCAATATGTTGTACTTTTTGACCTCATTTATTCTTGAAAGCTTCTGAAATGCAAGTGGGAGCTTGCATTGCTTCGGTAGTTAACAACAGTCAGTTGCCATAGGTCAAGTCGCAGGAGATGATTTTTGGATGGTAAAACTATCCTTCAGGTAGTACAGACATGAAACTGGGAATATCGTTCCACTTCGGAATTGTACTTGATCATCACTTGGCAGCACTCACAAATCCTTTTATATTCGTCCACTCACAAATCCTTTTATATTCGTCATAGGGGTTTTTTGTACCCAGCAATCCTAGGACTAAAGGGTAAAGCTTGCAGAACAGTTTCATCTATAACCACCTTAGTCCTGAAGACTGTTAAACCTTTTTGCTTTGGATTCTCATTAAACTGCTTATGCTCCTTTAGTTTGTCTCCTGGAACACTCTTAAAAGAGCACAGCTTGCAATTACACGAACACCTTTCCCCAAGAATCTGAACTTGTATGCTTAAATAAATGACTTGATGGACTTTTTCAGAATGGTTGCAATAAATATAAGTGAGGCAAGTATGAGCCATGGAGAAATGCTCTGGAATGTGGTGTTTTATGCAAGTAGTGTCTGAACAGAATATTCGTGTTCACTGACAATCTCTGTATTGAGTCCCAAATATTTACCAGAGCTGTGCAACTGGTTATGTTGAGGAACAGTTGTTAATGAGGCTCATGATCTTAGTGGCCAAGAGAAATGAAAAACCCTTGTTTTAGGTTTTGTGGAGTTACTAAGGATCTTCCAAAATTACTGGCCTAGAGGACTTCAGCTTTGAAGTAGATTATTACAGTTTATCAATAAATAAAGAGGAAATGTGTAATTTTTAGAACCAAGCTTCCAGAAAGAGTAAAATCTGTCTAGAATATGCAGTAAGAACTGCTGGAGTTATTCCTTGAGACACAGGACTGCACTAAAGAAGTTTTTTCTGGTTCACAACCTTAATAATTGAATTTGACACTATCTATATGCTGCTAAGTTAAATGGTTACTAAAGTTGCACAGAGTTCAGGAAATCAAGTTTGAAGCAGTCATACTTTCTCAATTAAAAAAAAATAGCACCTCCTCTTTCATATAAAAAAAAACCTGTAAAAAGAAAATCCTTCTTCAACTATTGGTTATTTTTTATCTAATACAATGACCCTTATGCCTTACAAGTAATGAGGAAGTGCAGTGAGGTCACTGTGTTGAGTGAGGATAAAGATTAGCTGTGTAGGTATCATCATAAACAATCTCTACAGCTTTTAATAAAAATAAGTATGTAGGAGAATGCATTTAGAAATCACCTTATTCAAGTTGGATGATGATTCAGCTGAAGTAGATTTCAAATACTTTCAGTCTCAAAAACTATGAACTGGTACAGTCTATTCCAGTACATGAAGTGGGACTATGGTATCACATCTTGACAATGTTTAGAGAATAGGAAACGAAGTTTCTGTATTTAAGAAAGAATATGAATTATGTATGGAGCAGAAGTTTCATGTAACTCTTAAGTTCACTGAAGGAAAAGAATTATGGGTCTACATTTTTCATGTTTTCCTAAGACATTGTGTATAATTTAAGAAGTATGAACTTAGGCAACTGGCTAAAATGTGATGTGTGTTTTGAGATTGTGATGGCACACTTTCCAGAAAGTTTTCTTAAAGGAGATGAAATCTGTAATACACTTACTGCACTAAAATATGTTAGGTAGGCATCTTAAGATATACAAATTGGGGTATTAAAGAGCACGTGAACATTTCAGTTTATAGTAGCCAGCATTCAGAAGCATTCAGTCATTATTGTGGAGGGAGTGGTTACCAGTTACCCCTCCCAAAAGTGCAGTAAACTTACTGGAGTTTTTTGTGGTCTATGAAAAACTTTGGAATCAACTGATAGGAAGTGTTTTTAAAATTTGCTAGTCAAGATAGGCATCAATAGGAGCACTGAAACACCCTACAAGAATTACGATTTGAAGGCAAGGGTAGGGAAAGCAGGACAAATTATTTTCAAGATAATTTTGTTAGAATGGGTTAAATTATAGATTTGCAGAATAGGGTTGGAAGCAACCCTTGGACTTCATCCTGCTCCAAGTAAGGGTCATCTAGAACAGGTTGTTGAGTCTCATATACAATTGAGTTTTGAATGTCTCCAGGGCTGGAGACTCTAAGACCTCTCTGGGCAACCCGTTCCAGTATTCAACCACCTCCACAGTAAAAGAATGAAAGAAATTTATTCTTATGTTTCAATGAGTTTCCTGTGTTTCAGTTTATGTTCAGTGCCTCTTGGTCCTGTTTCTGGGTGTCACAGGCAACAGTCTGTCTGCCTTAGTCTTTGTTCCCTGCTTATTCCCCACCTCCCAGTTTTCTTTCCTCCAGACTAAACAATCTGAACTCACTAAGCCTTTCCTTGTCTGAAAGGTGCTCCAGGCCTTTGATCATCATAGTAGGTCTTTGCTGGACTTGCTTCAGTGTGCCCTTGTCTCTCCTGTACTGATGGGGTCTCTGAGGTCGAGATGACCTGAGGTGTTAGAAAGTCTCTTTTTCCCAGCCCCAAGACTGAAGAAGTCTAGATGCGTGGGTTCTGCTTTTCAAGGTTGTTTGTTTTCTCTTATCTAATCCATTCTTTCTCTGACCTGCAGAGGTCTGTCTGGCAGGTCAGTTCGTGGCACACTGACTGCCCTTGAGGCGGTGCTAGTTTTTTATACTAAGAACTACGTATACTTTATTTACAATAAATTTCCAATACCTATCACCTATGTTAGACAGTCTGTCTCTACTCTAAACCAATCCAAAAGTGTCACCATCACAGCAGAAGATGGAGGACAAGGAGGACAGGACACACCCAGATTCCTCCATCTTGCCTCTTGAACCCCCATTCTTAAAACTCCAAAATTCACCATATGACAAATTAACTATCATTCTCCTCAAACTCTTGTGCCTTCTACATCCTCACACAAAGCTGGTAATTTTTCCATGGGTCAAAATCAAAGGCACAGATGTCTTTGACTCCGTGCCAAGGTTTCTGAGCCCCCTGCCAGGGTCTCAAGCCATCCAGGGCAGTCAGAGGAATATCCTGGGTTCCAGCTTCACTTGTGAGCCCAGAATTGGTGCAAGATTGTGTCCAGCTTGTCCACCAGAATCTCCAGGTCCTTTTCTGCACATCTGCTTTCCATCCACTTGATACTGAACCCATATTGGTGCATGAAGTTACTGCACTGCCATACTGGTGCAAGGCTTGGCGCTTTCCTTTGACTCTTGATGCCCATCCTGTCAGTGGTGCTCTGAATGGCAGGGCGCCTCTATAGTGCATGAACCATTCTTCCTGTTTGTACCCTTTGCAAACCTGTACTCTGCACCACTGCATGGCTCATTACTGAAGAAGTTAAATAGTGTTTGCCCCAGTATCAGTGCCTGGGCAAATCACAAGTGACAGCCCTTCAGAAGCACTTTGCCAAGCAGTGGAATAAATGAGGGAGTTGGAGAAGCCAGACTGGATTTTCAGTAAGCCAGCTGCATTCCCAGTAGCTCCCACATGCAGGGTCTTGTTTTCCCTACTTCCATAAGTACTTCACGCAGCTAGACCACATAGCTACAAGTTGCTATGTCCAAATAAACAAAACTTTGCCAAAGATGAAATCTCTAGTGACTACCTTGCCAGTTTAACATGGATCATGAAAATGTAAATAGTCTTGCATGCAGCAGAGCAAGCCACTTAGGGGAAAAGAAGGTGTTGTTCTGAAGTGCCGGGAAGTTCTCGTTAAAGACAGTTTTCTCTGGAACAAATGCAGTAAGCACTGGTTTGACTGGACAGGAGAAATGGAGGGCAATTCAAAGCAGAGATTCAAAGCATCTGTTTTGTTTTTCCAGTGTCAACATTTAACTAAACCAAGGTGACTCTCTGTAATATCTTACAGAGGTGGTTATCTAAAGAAGAAAATAAATAACCTAAAAAAAAGTGGGCAACAATAGGTGTGGGTGTTCTGGATTAGAGTTGTGAAAAAATATTTTGTTCTCAAGTCTCTTAAATATATCTGTATTTTCCCGAACAGTGTATAGTTCTGTCTATGTTTGATGTAAATGTTACAAACGTCTATAGCTTTGCATGTGTTCAGAACTACAACTGGCTTATGCATAATCTTCATCTATTCCTGTAATTAGGATGGTAACTCTGAAGAGGTGGAGGAGGAGTGCTGAATGTCTTCACAGTATTGGCAGAAGAGCAGTACTGGCTTCTTTCATAGCCAACCACTGCTCTTTTTTGTGAAACACGGGACTCTGGATCTCTCTTCAGGGTGTCCAGTGTTATAGCGTAGAATAGGGGAGCGTTGTGGTTTCACCCCAGTCAGCAGCCAAGGGCTACATAGCTGCTTGCTCACTCTGCCACCAGCAGGATTGGGAAGAGAACTGAAAAGGTAAAAGCCAGAAAACTTGTGGGTTGAGACAAAGACTGCTTAATAGGGAAAACAAAAGCCATACACACAAGCAAAGCAAACCAAGGAATTAATTCACTGCTTCCCAAGGGCAGGCAAGTGTTCAGCCATCTCACGTGTAATGGTGACTTGGGAAGACAAATGGCATCACTCTAAATGTCCCCTTTCCTCCTTCTTCCCCACACTTCCTGTACTGAACATGATGTCATCTGATATGGAATATCCCTTAGGTCCGTTTTGGTCATCTGTCTGGGCTGTGTAGCCTCCCAGGCTCCCATGCAGCCCCAACTTCCTCAGCAGGCTGGCAGTACGAAAAGCAGAAAAGGCCTTGGCTCTGTGTAAGCCCTGCTCAGCAATAACAAAAACATCTCTATAACTAATCAACCTTGCGTTCAGCACAAATCCAAAACACAGCCCTGTACTAGCCACTGTAAAGAAAATAATTTCTACCCCAACCAAAACCAGCACAGGGGGACGTTTTAGTAATTAAAAAAAATGCCTTGCCAGCTAGCCTTAAGAACTTCAAAAAATTTGTAGGTAAGTGTTGTTAATAGTATTCTTATACTTCTTTTGGTATTTCAAGAATAGACCTCTTTAAAAAATGTCAAGCAATTGATTATTGTGTTTATATCCATCTACTAGCAGTCTATAATTGCTACTGCTTTAGGATAAATTACTGATTTTAGTATTGTCAAGATTTGTTGGAGATACAGAGTAATAAAGTTGAAAATCTGCTGGAATAAGAAGAACATATGCAACAGCTAAACTTAAAACCTGTCAAATGAAAGCAGAATATTCCTCTTCATTTAGGCTAATTCCCTGCATATTGTGTGTGTATAAACTGGCCACTCGAGGGCACTTTTGTATTTAGTTCAGCTGCAGACTTCCTGAGTGGTTTGATAACACACCCATTCTTTAATGTCCTGGATCTTCTGCATGATAGCAGCCTGCATTTCATATTTAAATGGAAGCTTAGAGTAGGCCTATAAAGCTTCAGTTTGAATCTTCTTTCATAAAAGCGTGAATAATGACATGCATTACATCAATGCTGGATTTTGGAAAAACTACAAATAAAAGCAGGTGAAAACTTCAGGAAGTACTTACCCCTTAATGACTGATAGTGTTTGTGTGACTGTCACGTAGCATCACAAACATGTCAGTACAAACTAAACTAAAGTAAATCATTCTTAGGTTTTGTATGTTATGATTTCTGATAATTTCATTTATTTAAAGCTTACCTTTTTTTGCTTGGAATAGTAGTCTGGTCAACGGACTACATCAAGACATTGGGCCAACTACTGTTTGCATTGTTGCTTTTACACAAACTGTTAACTTAGCATGTATTTGCATAGTGCCACCACTAAATAATAACAGATAATATAGAAGTTTTTTGGGGTGGAAAATGGGGGCAGGTAACACATTTACATGTAAGGGGGGCTGGGAACTGGACTAATACTGTAAATCTAGAGATTCTTTCTTTTCTGATCTTACATTGTTTATGCACCAAAGGGTTTCTCACAGAGCACAGGTGAAACTGAAATCTTACAGTACTGTTGCATTTGTATGTAATTTCTTGCTCAGCACTAAAGGTACCAGATGCTTTAAAGAGAGTATTGAATTTCATTGTGCAAAATGGTTGTTTTTGCTCTAATGGCTTTCTAAAAAGAAGTCACAAAACACGAACAATGGAAGAAGATTCAAGAATTTCTAAAAAATAAATGACTGCAAGTCTTCTGGTCTGAAATGCGATTAAAATTTCGTGGAAAAATGAGAAATGTGAAAACTTAAGAGACAGCTCCTTGCCATCATTCTTTGTTTTAGGCAATTCTGAATTTCTGAATCAAAAGACGTAACTACTCTTAAGTTAAAAGTTTAAATAATGTATTATATGCTAGTTGTCATTCTGCAGTACATTGGTAATGCACACAATTCCCAACTTTATTCTTTTTCTGGCAGTATGTATGATTAGTTACAGAGGTTACCATTTGATACTTTAAGGTGCCAATAATCACAGATATCTTTAGTTGACTACTTTTCAGAGCATAGTGCAAACATGTTGTTAGAGTAGATCAGTGTGTGCTTTTTCACTTGGATTCTGGAATAGGGTTGGAAATTGCTTTTTGGATTTTCATGGAGAGATTTAGGTGGCTGTCAACCAGCATTGCCAGATCCTTTTCCCCCAGGGAAATTTTCCAGTCACTCATCTCCGAGAGTCCTAAGTGTAAGACATGGAACCTCACTCTGTTGAACCATGTACTGTTGGCCTCGGGCCATTGATCCAGCCTGTCCAGATCCCTCTGTGGAGCCTTCCTGTCCTTCAGAAGATCAACATTCCTGCCCAGCTTGGTAATATCTGTAAACTGAATGATGGTGCACTCCATCCCCTCATCCAGATCCTGCATAAAGAAAGATATTAAACAGGTCTGGCCCCAGTACTAAACCCTGGGGAACCCCACTAGTGACTGGCCACTGTTTGGTTGTGACTCCATTTGCCACTGCTCTCTGGGCCTGGCCACCTAGCCCCTGTGTAATCAGAGAATAGTGCACCTGTCTAAGTCATGAGCAGCAAGTTCCTCCAGGAGAATGCTCTGGAAAATGATGTCAAAGTCTTTGCAAAATTCTAGGTAGACAATATTTACATGTTTGGCTTTGTCTAGCCACTCGATTTGATTTGATTTTTTCATTCAACTTTCCTTATCTGGTGCAGCCTGGTAGATAGGAAATTCAGCACGATGCAGTGGTGATAAAGCTGTTCAGCAGCTCAACCTTGTACTGTTGCTTGCATTTTGTAAACTTAATCTGTTCTTTATACATTGTAATGTGTTTTCTCTTAAAGATTAGCTTCAGTTATACATCTTTTGTTCTCTGGCTTAGTTGAATATTTGCGTGTGTGAAGTGTGTTTTCAAGTGCTCTTTTTTTGCCTGAAGTGGTTGTAGTGATGCTGGCTGTCTTTAAACATTATGCTTGGGCATTTCTCAACTTGTACATCTACTTGTTCTATATCCCAGGCTAGACAGCAACTACTTTTCTTTCTGTCTCACAGCTCTGTCTGACAGCTTGCATGACACTTCTTCATTAGTTCAATGATTCCATTACTTGATTGGCAAAACTATAATAATTGCTTTCAGGCCTTCATAGAATTACCTTCTTCTAGCTAATCCTTTATAATATGAAGAGGATTCAAAGATTAAGAACTGTTATGGGAGGATGGAAATTGACAGACACCTACAGTGCTGATTTTCCCCCTAACCCCCAAATGAAATTCTGCCTTCCGTGTTCTGTGTGGCAAGTAGCTGTTACCTGCTGTTCACCTGTGAGGGCTATCAAGCTTAAATTCTCCTAAAATCTGAAGTATACAAAAGAATGAAAAAACTCCAAACCCAAACCAAAAATCCCACTTGTTAGCAGCTTGAAAGATGATGATTCATTATCAGAATTTTACACATTTTTATTTAATTGAAAACTCAGAAGTATGATGTTAGAGTACATGGTTCAGTGTATTGTGTAGTTACCTAATAATTTTTCCGGCATTATTTGGTTGCAATGTGGTGCAGTCAGAATAAACAGGATCCCAATGTTCCTATAGCAACAGAATGCTACTGTTTGTGAAACTGCATCATTGCAGCAGGTGTATCCATAACTCTGCTAATAACCCAAGGATTTTAAAACAGTAAATTTAAAAATGAGAATTCTGTTTCATATTTCTGCAGGTAAAATTTGGCTTTAAAAATAAACCTTATAAATATCTTTCCTGCAGCTCTACACCACCTTCCAGCATAGACATAGGGTCTTTTTTTTTTTGTAAAAATACTAAATATGTAAATTCTATGAATATTCCAGCTGTCTAAGTAAAGAAACTGGTAGGATTTTCTGTGAGAAATATAGGGTATTTAGACATGAGATAGATGGGGTTTTTTATCAGCTTTCAGTTTCCATTTCATGCGAGCTGTTTTTTTTAAACTAAGTAAAAACATGTCATTTAAATTGCTTATTTTCGTCCAACATATAGCTTCGTTATTATAGCTTCATTTCTTTCTAAATTTTCCTTCTAGATAATAGAGGCGATACAAAATAGTGTAGAAGTGTCAGCTTTATGGCTCTGAAGATCTTCTATATATTTGGAAAATGTATTTCAGTTTTGTTTTTATAATAAGGGAAATAGAAAGATAATGTTTCCATTAAAGTAATCAGCTATGCATAAAAACATTGGATAGGAAGATGAATGAAAATGCCTTTACAGAAATCCTGGTTTTTTGAGCAAACTGTATTTGTTGCATATTTAAGTTACACCTTTTGGAGAATTCTGAAAGTCTAGTGATGCTAATAGCAATTTTACATACCAATTCCTAGAAAAGAAGTGTCACTTGTCTGAGATCCTTCAACCTGCTGCTATGTGGCTTTATATTAACCCTAAGCTCTTTATGTACTTGGAGTGCTCTTAGAGAGTTAATTAGAACTTTAATTAATGTATAACTTTCAGAGTTATTTTGCATTTCTCTTAATAAAAATATTCTATTGCATTGAACAAAGGCGGTCTCTTCTCTCCCCATCCTCTGGGACAGTCTGCCTTCATGCTTCAGAACATTAATATTTCAGTAGTTACACTGGATAAAAATTGAACAATGGATGAAACCTAATTATTTTTCTTACGCCTTTGATATGATCTTATTCAGGTTCATTTTCTTATATTCTGTCCTAGTGAATTTCATTATAAGTCACACTTTCCTACCTGAAACATATCCTTTAAATATTGTACTCAGGAAAAACAAAGCAACTTTGTCTCCTCTTTATGTTTCTTCTACGTGGTGTAACCACTACCATCAATATTATTGGGAAAAAAAAGAATGAAAATCATGGCCCTTAGTCACCTCTACTGCCTCCCTTCCCAGCTGTTCTTGCTTATTTTCTTTCTCATTTCTTTCCTCTGTTTTGTACAGATAACATCTGATGCTGCTCAGCCTTTGGCATCTTCTCCTTCTCTGCAAGCTGCTGCTGAGAAGAGCAAGGCAGAGGTATATTGGTTTGGGGTGTAACTCTTATCAGGTTACTGCTTTGCACAAATGTTTACATCTCTATAGAGTAATTTCACTGAGGTAACTTGAGAGTTTGAATTGCTGTTAATCCTTCACATATTTGAAATACATCTCTCCTTTTTTCTTGGACTAGCTAAATGAAAAGACCCAGCACAACTGTGAAGTACATGTGTTGTTACTTCTTGGTGTTTATATATCAAAATTCTTGTTCTCTTCTGATTTAGTGTCATGAAATTGTGGAAAACCCACTTAATTCCCAGCTAATGGGAATGTCCTGAGTCATCAGAAATAATTTCTGATATCTTTTTTTGTATTACTTGTTTATTCGAGATTTTAAATTATCAGTATTGTTCCAGCCATTTAGTTCATTCTCCTTGGAGATAAATATAGAATTACTTTGACTCATACTGGTTTTAATATCTTTCTGGCTGGGATATGTGTGTGTGCTAACACATATACTGTTTAGATGCGTCTTTGAAAAGCATAACACACAAGCAAGTAGTAGATGAGGCATCATTTATATCCACTTCCAGTAAATGTCATAATTTGCAACAATAATAAAATTCATATTTAGAATGTGAATATCCAGTGTTAGCTTCTTTTAGATACTTTGCTTTCAATTGAGAATATGCAATATATGAAATAATTTATGATGTGAACATAAAGCAAGCTTTCTCCTTCTAAGTACAAAAAATTTGGACAGAAGTTATAAATTATTTTAGTTCAGCTGTATTTAAACATTGATTAAAATATAAATGTCAGTGTCATGGACTAAGACCACAAGCCTTGTTGAATTTGTCATGTGTTTTAAGTTGTATCAGGAGTAGCAGCAGCCACTAAGAATGAAACTTGCCTTTACTTTCTTATCTACCTGTCTTGGTGCATTCTCATTTGAAAGTTCTTCTGTGTAACTAGTATGCCATGTTATTAGAAATGAAACTTGAAAAAAATTAATGATCTTTGCTTAGAATTTAACACCAGTATAAAGTCAATTTAATTTTATTATCTTCTTAGTGCTTTTTGACTGCTTTTGCAAGTAATGAAGCGCTTGAGTTGAAGTTCTGGCATGAATGCAACATCTGAGAAATGTTTTTATTTAGTCTGAATTCATTTTTATCTAATGGAGCTGAGGCAGAAAGCTTGAATTTTGAAATCAGGAAGTGTGAAGATGAAGGACTTGTGGCTTTTCAAGTGCACAGTGAAAATTAAATGAATGAAAATAAAGTTGCTGGGAATCAAGACTGTTTCTGTAGACTCTGTGAGGTGTGGAGGTAGAAACACAGGAGAACAGTTTATTTTAAGTCTTAATATAGTCACTATTAAGTTTTCAGAGATTTGTTAAGGGCAACAAGAGGCATATATTTATATTTGGTCACCTTTAAAGAGTGTTTGCCATATGAAACTACCCGCAAACCCTCCTTGTTCTTGAATCCTTGAAGAATAAATGTTTCCAGATACTTTTTACTCCATAAGTGAGTTTTTTTGACAAAACATACTTTAAAAATCAGTTGAAGTCAAACTGGAAATCAGGACATGCTGGAAAAAATGCAAAAACTTTAACTCTGCTTTCCCTTAAACCTATTTAAGGAAGTTTAAGGTACTGTGATTGAAAAGTAAGAGTACTTAAATGACACTTCAAACAACCTTTCCTGGGAGGAGAGGAATCAAATCATAGAATTGTAGAGTCATAGAATGGTTTGAGTTGGAAAGGCCCTTAAAGATCATCTAGTTCCAGACCCCCTGCTATGAACAGGTTGCTCAAAACCCCATCCAAGCTGGCCTTGAACACTTCTAGGGATAGGGGGTCCACAGCCTCCCTGGGCAATCTGTTCCAGTGCCTCACCATCCTCACAGTAAAAAATTTCTTCCTAGTATCTAATCTAAACCTGCTCTCTTTCAGTTTAAAGCCATTCCCCCTTCTCCTGTCACTGTCCTGCTAGAGTCCTTACCCATTGTTCCTGAAGCCCCCTTTAGGTACTATTATAGGAAGGCTGCTATGAAGTGTCCCCGGAGTCTTCTTTTTTCTCCAAACTTAGACAACCCAAATTTTCTCAGCCCATCTTGAGAGAGAGGTGCTCCAGCCTCCAGTCATTTTTGTGGCCCTTCTCTGGGCTGCAGGGCATCCACGTCCTTCTGATGTTGGGGGCCCCAGCTGCAGAGGAAGGGTCTTGTGAGAGCAGAGCAGAGGAGGAGAATCATGTCCCTTGACCTGCTGGTCACACTTCCTTTGATGCAGTCATCTTAAAGAGACTATGTTTATTTAAATTATTCAACTTGAGAAGGTTGGAATGGGATGTGGAAACAGAAAATGGAAGACTTCAAAAAGTTGTTGCTCTGACAATGTAATTTGTGTGTACACTAGAATGCAGATTGGTACTAGGGTCAGTGAAACAGTAGTGGAAGAGAGGCTGAGCTTCCTTGAAAGGCATGGCTATGCATTTGTAATCCTAGTTCAATAAGACTGCAAGTCTCAGGTTATTATGTGACCTCAAAATAAAATACTGCTCTGTACTTGTCCCAGTGATACAGACATTTCTTGAACACCTTGCATTACCACAGGTGAGATACAGCATTGGCAAGGCCTCTAGTTTGTACCACTGTGTTCACTTTTGTGTTCTGTTATTCAGTGAAATCTAAGTTGGTCTCTGTTTCTTTTCATCAAAACAGATGTTCCAAATTTCCCTATTGGGATTTCATGACTGTGGTCATTGCTTTCTGTTGCTTTTAAGCAGGTGCTTGGTGTGGAAGTGTGATTTGCCAGGAACCGAGTGTTCAGGTTAATGCTTTGATGAAATAATTCACATGGGTTAGTTGGGACTTGAATAGTCCCGGTCCATCTCGTAAATACGGTGAAAGGTTAGAAAATGAATTACTGGAAGTTTTGAAGAATGTGTTATGTGGATCCCCCTATGCCCAGTCACCTCCAAAAAATAACCCCAAACAAACAAAAACACAAACAAACAAACAAAACCCCCAAAACAACAAAAACCCAGAACCTTCATCTGAGTGTTAGAACTATACTAAGTAAATAGCATGCTATAAAAATTTTTAAATTGTGTATACTGGGTGTTAAAAAAAACAACTCACAAGTATTCCTTACTGACACAATTATTAACTGTTTTATTTTTAATACTGGAGCTGCATGGACAGATCTAGCCTCTCAACCTTCTGCGTAATATTGGGAAACTTGTAAACAGTAATGTTTTCTGAAACAAGGCTGTTTTGAGGCTTTGAACAAACAGGGGTGCAAGTCTAATGGCCAAAAGAATGTTTAGGAGCTACAGTGTCATCCATTCAGTTCAAATATACTCACTAGTACTACGCTGTAGGCGTACAAGGTAAATGCAGGCAGACTAACACTTTGTCAAAGCAATTGCTAACCTAGAAAGTCTGTATCTTCTTCATGTTATTCCTTAAGGCATATTTTGTGCTTTGCTTTAGTCAGATGGGTCAGTAATTTTGGCACATTCATTCATTGAAAACTAAAGTGAAGAAATATCTGTAATGTCATTACAACACATTCAAAGTAAAGGGATCTTTATATTTTCACTTTCTGGAACAACATAATGTCTCATGACTCAGCTGGCCTGTCATATGGCCCAAGGCAACTTTTTTACATTCAGGAGTATTTTTTAGGACTACTAGACTGGCCTTTGAAAATTAGTACCTTTCTGCAGAAAGCAGCATGCAATTTACCTTAATCTAGTTCTTTGGTCAAAGCAGCTGCCATCCACCCTCAGTGACAGAGGCTGTCAGAGTTAACGGAGATACTTATACTTGTACATTATTTTTTCTCTTCAGCTCTGCTTAGCTGAGGAGAATCAGTACTGGTTCTTTTTTCCTTCTGCTTATTAAGCAGAAAAGCAGATGAGCAGGTAAAAAAGTGAATTTCTTGAATTTAATCTAAAAGTCACAGTATTTTTAATATTAGTATTTGTGCAAAATGAGTCACTTGTGGAAGGAGAGCAGATAAATGATTTAAAAGGGAGTAACTGAAGATGTCTGTTAATGGTCTGTATGGCTGTAGACATTTAATATGTTTGCAAATTGGGTACTAGCAAAATGCTTTTTTCTTTTTGCAGAAGGAAAAAGAAAAAAAGAAAGAAGAGAAAAAGAGAGAGAAAGAATCAGAAAAACCATTAAAACAGTTAACAGCTGAAAAGGTAACAAGAGTTTCTTTTTTTCCACTTATTTAAGAATGGCACATAGTATTAGATATGTTCAGAGATTTGGGGAAAAAAATTAATGTGTATGTGAGTTGTGATCTGGTTAATCCACATGAGTTGTTTGCTTGTGCTGTTGCTTGCATACAAAGGTTGGTTGACCATACAATGAGGAATGTGTTTAGGAGAAGAGGGAAATGGGTTAAGCTTAGTTAAAGTTTAGGCTCAGACTATAAATCTAAATAAAGTTTTTAAGATCACAGGATAGTCCTGACTTAGAAGGGACCCACAAGGATCATCAAGTCCAGCCATTAAATGTACAGCCTGTATGGGGATTGAACCCCCAAACCTTGGTGGTGGTAGCACCATGCTCTGTCCAGCTGAGCTAAAACATCAGGGTTATGGACCACTGCTATTCTTGCACAGAAAATTGTCAGTTTTATTGAGTCCTGTATTATCATCTAATGCTGTCTTTGATAAATGAATATATTTTAAACATAAATGTAAAATTTGTAGAATTTAATTAGTAATTTTAAGTAACTTAAAAATTGGCCACTAGCATCATGTCACAAAACATGACAAGCAAACAACTTAAGGGGCTTCTTTCCACAGCTATGTTAAAGCATAATGAGCAGCCTTAGCAATGTAGGTACAATTAAAATTTCATGTGCACTTCTGCAGAGAGTTAATATTAAACAAAAATGAAATGAGTAATTTTAGTATTAAATATATTAATTTCTTTTAATAGAGATGTTGTCTGTCTGATCTTGTGAATCCATTAATATGTTCAGGTCTGTAGTGTAGTCTGCAGAATGCATTGGAGTCTCCATCTGTCAGTGTATTCCCCCATAGTGCTGTGTTACAATTATGAAAAATGTTGAGTGTTCACAGACTATGATTGCAGATATATTTCTAGTTCAGTTTTCAAATAGAGTATTTTTTCATTTTACATAATAAAACAAGATGCAAAAAAAAAAAAATATGCATACTTGGAGGGGTAAAAAGGGCCCTCCCCATTACAAATATTATTTTTCTTAAATTAGAAAGCAAGTTTGGAACGAGTTAGTGCAGAAGCAGATTTTCTTACAACAATTCCTGGAGCTTCTCTGAGCTATTGTTATTGATATGGTACGAGGTTAAAGTAAGTTTATGGATGACACTAAAAATATTAGAATTGTTGATTACTGAAGCTTTATGGGGGTGTCCAGCCAAGTTAAATGTTTTATTTTGGTCTTTATAATAATATAATTTAGTTATAAAGGCTAAAAACATTGCTGTGATTTGGAAACATTGTCTTTATAGAGCCCAGAGATCTACTTTTGGACTGGGGGGAGAGGGTTTCACTTTGTAAGGATGTGTGAACTTTGTTATGTGACTGGAAATATTTGGTTAAGGGAGGGGAAGAAACAACAGAGCATAGTTACAGCTGAGGGATTATCCTACCACTTGAAATAAAAAACCAATTCTAATGCCACTGATTAGATTTACATTTGAAAAGTCATTAGATTATCAGTTAATGATTAGACAAATAAAAAGAAGTATTTTGATTTTAAATGCTTGTACTACAAAATGTGGAATTTGGTAAATATATCTGTATTAGATAATCGTGGTGTTGTAACAGCTGCAAAATGTTTGAAGTACTGCAGCATATTTTGTTTCATTATTAATGTGTCAGCACTGACTGCTCGAATGGAGCTCATCTCTGTGTCATCTTTTTAATTTAAGACATTCTTCAAGCTTGGGCTTTTAAAGGATCATTCATTCAAAATAAACTGCTTTCACACTGTGAATTTTATATATTTTAAAAGTCTAGTTGTGTTCTGTAATCCAAATGAAGGAGAGCTGTATCATGTGTTTACTTTCTGCTGGACAGTGTTGGTAAGGGAGACAACAAAGATTTTCTTTTCATACATGGAATGTATGAAAGAATGTATGAAAGAATGTATGAAAAATACATGTTCATACATTGCTGCTTTTCTGGTGTGTTTCTGTTTTAGGGAGCTGATAAACATTAGTATTTCAGTGATAATGATACACTTCACATCCAGGTAGAGACTGGCTATAGGATGTTTTAAGGACTGCCTCCTGAATCAGCAGGGGAGTGCAGGCATTTTTCCCAGTTCCTGGAGGAGGAAACAATATGAGAAGTCTGCACACTTTGTATTAAAAGTCACTGGTTGGCTTTAGTATAGGCGTGGTTTATATCCAGTCTAGTTGTTCCAGGCTTGGGAAGTTGATTAAAAATATGTGAGCAAGCAGTTTGCAGTTCTGTCACAATTTTGAGACTTCTTTTAGATTAAGGCAATTCAAGCAGTGTTTTAGCTATCCTATAGAAGAATCAATAATGATGGAAAACATTAGAGGTCTTAAACTGGTAAAAATAATTCATCTTTTTACTAGAGAAAACTTAAGATCTATTCTCAAGTGTCATGTACTCCTATAAGTCTTCAGTTCCTAGTGACTTCAGTTTTATCTTTTGTTGATATTGAATTTCTTAGCTCTTAAAACAAGAATATGCATCTTAAAAAATTTAGATGTTCACATTCAGTTCTCATGTTCTTATCTCTGCTTCATAGAGCTAATTTGCTCCTACATGCATTTGAGCGTCTTTCTCTTGTCAATAACTAGATCCTGTCGCTAACTGATCCTTAGCCTTTAGCAAACTAAATGTCTAGCATGATTTCTTTTGCATTTTCAAATATTACTGAAAGATTCTACCATTGATGTAGCAAGCTTATGATCCTAATATTACATTAATGTGTCAGGCAATTATGGCATAAAAGATACTTTGTTGATTATCATGCTTTGATAAACAAAGACCATCAGCTTTTAACTTATTTAATAATAGTGAGTTTTCTTACTGAAATTGCTTTTCAGTAAAGAATCATCATGTGCTTGATGTGGGTTTCCGGGGAAATATTTTTTTTGTCTCTCACATTGGAGAGTTCAGACAAAGTGTAGGATTTCCTCAAGATCAGAGAGATCAACTGCAGAATAGTGAGTAACAAGGATACTTGCTTGACTCTGTTTTTGTGGGCTGTTCACTTTGATGAGATTATTGGGTAATTTGTAATATAACAAGATCTTACTATGTCAGCTACTGATTGAGTCTAGTCCAGTGATTAGCATTTTATTAGAAGCAGCCAACAACAAGATTTTCCACATCAGATCTGCAGAACTCTTAAGAAAACACATGACATTGCCAAGCTACTGGCAGCTGTAAGGTTTTTTTAAGTCTAACTGAAGAAAGTTAAGAAACTTGTATAAGTTATCCAGGGTCTTTCTTCTCTCTCTGCCTGTGCTATTTCCACAATAGCAGATTTCAAATTTCCTTTGTGTTTCTGCCTAATAGAATCTTATCCTTACAGTTACTTTGAAGAAACAGGTTAAAAACAGCAAGAAAATTGCTGTAACAATTATTACGTAATTTTTCATGACATGAAAACTGAGGCCAGGTTATTTGAAGCTAAATGTTCATTCAAAGCCCAGCTTGTTTGCAAACAACAGAAGTGCAAATTTTAGCAGTATTAAAAATGCGTTGAATTGCAGGAATAAATAATCAAACTGAGCTAATTGAGTGCTTCTTGATGTTTCCTATGGGCCAACAGCAGGATAATAGCATAAGGCAGACTGTCATGTGAAAGCAAGTTTTACATGTTCTGTACGGACAGTTAAGATTGAGAGAAATGGACTAAAAAAGTCTCACGTTGCAAGAGTGCGATGCATTTTATAAGTGGGGAGGGGAAGAAAAAGTCTGTAGTTTGGCCACCAGTCTTACATATTTTCTTGGTAGTTACATAAGAAAACCTTTAATTTGTTGGCAGGAAAAAAACAGTTAGACTTTCACTAGCCAGTTGTAAACTTCATCATTCTGCCTGCCCTTTTATCAGCTGCTGAGGAGCTTTCCCTGCTTATTAATTACTCTTCTGCACAGCTGAATGTAGTGAAATTTCAGAAATCAGCCATGATTTTCTTTTTCTTTTTTTTCCCTTTCTTTTCTGCTTAAGCTCACTGAACAAGTTCTCTGTTTGGGAATAGAGTAAACCACTTAACTCCTTTTTTATTTCTAGAGTGAGTAGATCTTTTGTTTCACCCTTGAGTAATTGGATGTGTTCAATTTAGAATTATTTGGTGATTTAAAAAAGAATATGTAGCATAAGTATTCTACTTGTGCATGAGAGAACTCTCAAAGCCTCATGCAAGTGTTCTGAAATAAAATATGACCTGTGGGGATAGTTTAGGTAAAGTTTCTTCTTGGAGCACAGAGGAGCACTTCAGGTAAGCTCCATGCTGTTCGTCATGCAGCAGGTTGGAGCAGGCTCTGTGTGCACTCCATCTGCCTTGTACCAGTTTTTCACTGAAAGGAAGCACAGAAAAGTGGGAGATGAGGTGCATTTAGGTCATTCAGGCTGAGCAGTCAGGGGCGTAGCTGGGCCATGGCCAGTGTGTGAGCTGGGGAGACTCTGTGCCCCAAGGATAAACAGGAGCTGCAGAGTGAATGGAGGAATATTGTTCACAAGCAATCAAATGATATAAGGAATATTTCATTTAGTAAAGGCATTTGCTTTGCACTGCTTAGAACAGAGAGGTTGGACTGAGCTGTGTGAATGACTTCTTGAATTTCAGAGCAACAGCACTGTTTAGTTTTTCAAAACATACCTGTTTATGTACTTCCGCAGTACAAATTCAAATAAAAAAGGCATCGCCAGGTGTGATCCTGTGAGGCTCTGGAGTGCTCCCAGAGTAAAGAGGAAGAAAATTGGTGTGCCTAAGTGTTCAGATTTTTGTAGGGTTCAACTCTTTATGAAGTCTAATTTTTAAATAAAGAAAATGTGATATGCAACAGTGCTAACAACCCAGAATTAAGCCAGAAGTTATTTGGAAAACTGTCCATGGAAAACTTGGTAAGTAATTCTAATATCCAAAATTAGAACGTTCAGCTACGTCCATGACACTGAATGCTTTGGAAGTGTTTGCATTCAGCGCTGTGTAGCTTTCTCTGCTGTTTAGTTTAGAAGTTCCACAGGAGTTGAGTACTGTCATGAAAATATTGTGATGTTTTCTCTGTAAAATACTGCATGTTGGGGACCATCTGAGTTATGGAGGTAAATCCCTTCAGGACAAGATTGTGTTGTACTGGGACAGTAAAGTTAAATGGTTAGGATATAAAGAACTTTATAAAGAACTATGAACTACTTTTTTTTTCACTAAGTACTCGTGCATTTGCAAACTCAACACTCAAAGATTTTTGATTAATATCAACACTCAAAGATTTTTTCATTCGGCTGAACATACCAGGATGATTAATGGTTCTGAAGGACTGCAGCAGTTACACTTGATTAACTGAAGTTCAAAATGACACTGTGAGTTAGTTTGTTTTATTATATTGCATTTTGAATTTGAATCTGGCTCTTGTTTTTGTATAAAGTTATTTCAAGTGACAGGAATGGGTCAGTTGGAGGTTATTTTTCAATGGTAGTATATCAAATGCTGTTTTTCTTCCCCAAAATGAAGACTAAATTGGCAGATTAAACTTGGCAGTAACAGTGAGCTGCTGCCTCTCAGTCAGCTGGTACCAGGCAGCACCAGATGGCCTGTATTAGAGGTACAGGCATTGGTTTATTTGCCTTTAAAATGTACTGGAGAACCCCTCAAAAGTGGGGGCAAGTCACACTAGCAGCTTTTCACCCTCGTGTAGGAAAAACAGTATGTCAAATACTCATTTAACCAAATAGGAAGAGCTTAACATAGCTTGTTAGGATGGTGTGTTTGTTTTCCCCCAAAGACAGCCTAAAACTCCCACAAAAATCAACCTGCTTGGACTGTTGAGGTAAAAGAAACTATCAGTCCCCCTTATTTCTCTGGGATGTCATTTTCTTATCCAAAGTTATCATCCTAATAATTTTGTATGAGGAGAAATGAGTTGGAGCAAATAGTGCTGTAGTGTTCTTCACGTCTTTAGAACACAGTAGCACTGTAAGAATGCATGGGAGAAATGAAAGCCTGCAGAATAGTTAGTGTCCACCTAAACACCAGTTAGGTGAAAGTGATCTCTTTAAGTGTTACTTTTAACTTGTATTAATAAATGGATTCACAAATACTGACCTGAATGATAATTTAAATACAGAATCCCGTTATAAATACGCTAAATGTTTTCTTTGTTTTGATACTGTATTATTGATAATTTGCTAAATCACTGGAACAGTTGATAATAACATTTCCCTAGACATCTTATTTGCTTGAGTGATTTATTTTTAAAAATATTTTCCTTCTAATTTTAATATAAAATGAAATAGTGTTTTAGATTGTAATAAAAAATCATGTATATTATGGGAACAGAAAAATAGAAACCTGTTTTGTTTTCTGATTGAATACATAGTCTTATTTATGCTCTTAGTCCTTGTTTTCATAAATTCAGACTAAGCAGATAAGAATTAAGCTCAGGATTTAGGAGTATGTGATAAGACACAGGGCAACCTGTTTCCCTGCTTCCTGCCCCCACAACGGGTGAAGAGTTTAAGGCTTCTCAGTCTGCATTTTACAGTCTATGGACCTCTCCCAGCCTGGTTTTATATTTCTAATCATACCTTCTCAGTCTTACGGAAGAGATCAGGTTATTTTGGGTTCTTTGGTTGTTTTGAATGTTAATCTGGAGAAAAGCAAATCAAATTAGATTCTTCCCAAAACGGTGCTATTCATTTCTTTTGCAGGTAACAAAGGACTTCTTCTGTTTGAGGATTGCCATGAAAAATAGTCTTACTTAATGGAATTAATCTGTCATGGCTCTTATTACGTATTTGCAGTTGTAGACAAAGAAATTAAGAAACAGATATTGCAGGTAGAAGCAATGAAAGAAACCCCTTTTTTGTCAGGAAAAAAAAAAAGAAGTTTTTATCTTTCTGATGTTGGAAAAGGAGTCAGCGTTCAGGAAGGGTATCACTTTTTTTTCTTCAGCCATGTGTGTGTTTGCTGTATCAGCTTGATCCTCTCTACTCTGGTCCTGCAGCAGAACAGTATTTTAATGCAATTTAAAAAATTTTATGCAAGTAGAATCTAAAAACAGTGGAAAAAGCTTCAGTAGGGGCTGCTTTGGTTAAATTTGCTTTTGTTTAACTTGCCAAACTGTTTTTACCAGAAAGCTGGTTTAAGTTTGCTTAGTTTTAGTTGATCCTCTGTTACACTTTTGCTCCACACAGGTTCAAAACATAATACTGCCTTGGGTTTCAGTTGTTAATACTTATTAACAGATGGCATTTTCAGTTTGTGATAAGTTTCATCATTTTTCCTGGTGACTTTGAGACAATTAAGACAACATTACATGTGCTTATTTGTACATTGAACAAAATTAAGTGGACACATTTTAACAAGCATGTACTAAATCAGCCTTACTCATGGGTGGACGCAGTCTTTAGGAAAAAGACGTTCTGAGACATTTGAGACCACAGGACCGTGCATGATTAAAACTGCAAATATACAATTTCATGTAAAAAGTTTTATTAAAATTACAGTACTAGTTAGGAGATCATGTACAATCAATCAAATGTGCAGGAACAAAATGGATGCATTTAACTAAGTGGTACTGATACATGGAACTGAATGTAAAGAAAGATAAGGATTGGATAAGATGAAGCTGATAAGAGAAAAAAACTTTAGTTTAAATAACGTCGCTCAAAATAATAATCTTATCTTGTTTTGAATAATAGTCTTTCTTTGTTTTCCAAAAATAATGCAAGTACTGGAGCATGGGCAAAGCAATCAAGTGCTTTTGTGTGTTCTGTTTCATTTCACCATGCTTAAGCTAGAACGTGCTTAATCTCACTCTGGTGTGTGACCATCAAGATAGGGCAATGGCGTAGTGGGAAATCCTGTCAGAAGTGCAAATCTCACTGAAAAGTAAAGATACTGACATATTTTTCATAAAAAATTATTTTAGATGTCACTGGCAATATTAAATCTCCAACATGAGCTTAAGCTTTAAATGGATGATAATAATAATAATAATAATAATAATAATAATAATATGCCATAAGATGTTTCAGCAATGTTCCAGTGCCATGCAACAACTTTGTGTGTCTTCCTGCTTAAGTTTGTAGTTGACATAGGTATTGATTGTTTGCCTCTTTTGCTAAAAAGGATATTTCTTTGGACTGTTGAATTTATTGCATTTTGATAGTTGCTTTTGGCACTATAACAGTTGTGTGGAACTTTTTATGACTCTGGCATTCATACTGTTGCATAATTAAATCTTCACAAAGTTAACTCAAAGGTAGTTGGAAAACAGTGCTGTGGCTGTGGTAGAGGTAGAAGCAAGAGAAGATAGAAGCAGGGTCTTTCAACAGGATTTGAAGGAAATTGACAGGTTTCTCACACTATATAATTTTGTCAGATGAAAAGTTATAAGTTGCCTAGTTCAAATAACTGGCAGCTCTTAATGTTAAATTGCTTACATGGATCAGTCAGAAATGTTAACCCATCTGCAGTGAGTTGCCTCTTGGCTCTGTGGAGAAAAGAATTGCAACTGGATGAGCTTGTGTTTCAGTTTTACTTGAAATTTTTCTTTAATGAAAGAGGTACCTGAAGTTAGAAGAAAATGGGGCAGTTCTGAGGTTGGTCCTCAGGCATGCCACTGTACTGTCATAAAATAAATCTGTCCTGCCTCTCTGCTCAGCAAGTATTGTCTCTCAACTTGAGAATATTGTACTTCATGTCAGAGTAAGGTACTGCAGGCTTGTGTGCTAGGCAGAAAGTGTATATTACACAGCGTAGTAACAAGGGTAACTTCTATTCAAAAGAAAATACAGGGGGTTTTTTGTCTTACCTATTTAACCCTCAGTTTACACTGTAAGTAGATATCAGTGTATCTTTTTCTTTGGTTTAAAAGTGGATTATTTCTGTTTAAATGAAACAGGTTGGGCTGCATTTTAGCATAAATGTAGAAGTGGGTGACAGAACAAACAAATAGGAGGTCTTGAAATATCACTCTGAAGGGCCAGTTTAGAAACTTTGGCATCTTTGAAACTGTGAAGATAAAAGCTGTAAAAGGCTTTTACATTTTGTAAGGATGATTCAAGTATGCCATTTCAGAATATATAGAAATTTCATATAGGTTCACATTTATTTGAACTGGAGGATTAGAAACAGGAAGAAGCTTGACTTATTTCCAGTTGAGATGGAGGCTGCAGTGCTTATTGATAGTTCATGTTAAAGATTATGATGGTATGGACAATGAAGACAAAGGAAATGGTGCTTGCCCAAGTAAAGAGAAATCCATTTTGGTATTGCATATGATCGGTTAAAATTGCTTAGCTTTTAAAGTAATTGTTTCAAAGTGATCAACTTTGAAA
Source organism: Motacilla alba alba (assembly GCF_015832195.1). Lineage (NCBI taxonomy): Eukaryota > Metazoa > Chordata > Aves > Passeriformes > Motacillidae > Motacilla > Motacilla alba. The sequence continues at coordinate 29,749,791 of NC_052018.1, forward strand.
TGAGAGCAAAATTGAGGAAAAATACCCTGACTGGCAGAAGAAATTAATGTAGCTAATGATGCATGAGTATTTATTAAACACTTCTCCCTCTCCCTAAGTTCTGCATTTGTGAAACAGAATTATGTATATGTACGAGAGGATGACAAAGTACTCGTCAACTCTCTCCTAACTTCTCTAGTAGTTCAAGAAAGCAACAAGCTGACACAGAAGTAAGAAAAATAAACCTGTGGGGCTGTTTCAGTCTTGTTAGTTGTAATGGTTGAATTTCTGTGGAGCTAATTGAGAGGCTTTTTCAAATGCATCTCTAGAGAAATAGTATGCTTAGACTTCATAAAGTGTTTGTAGCATTCTGTTTGTGATAATGACAGAAATTATACCAGCACAGAGTATGAGTCCAACACTCTGAGTAAAATGTCCTAACTCAGAGGTTGTTTCTATGAAACTATTCAGTGTGATGTTGTAAGACTGACTAAAACATAAAGACTGTAAGAATCAGATGAACAACAGCAGGTGGTGGAGTAATCTAATCAGTAAAAAGAGAGCCAGTGATCTGCTTCTAGTACGTCAGAGGAAAATAGTGAGGTGGGTCGAGGAAAAAGATTCTTTTCCAGGAATACCAGGCAAGTAAGGGGTGATTGCAAATACGGTATAGAATGCAAAGAGAAAAGAGCTTGGGAATGGGGCAGAATATTGTACACAGCTTATTATGGGATATTTAGGTGACACAGACCAAACCAGGGGAATACAGGAATCAAGGTGGATGGGGGTGTAACAAGCTTGAAGGAAGAGGGGGAAGTGGATAAAAAGGGGCAGTCACATATGTGCTGGTAGTTGGGCAGGTTGCTGGGCAGTAGGATTGTCTGAGCCTTTACTTGATCTCTGCAGGCTGTTCTGTATTTTTGCCAAATGCTATTTGCAACTACTGAATGTGAGTGCATTGTCTCTTCTGTGCCTGTGTGTGGACACTTGCAAACTTCAAGTTCAGTTATCAGGCAAGTGGGGTAAGAGGTAAGAGGCTGATGCTGGCCACTGGAAGGAGGCTGCTGGCCTGAGGAATTTGAGGGTCAGCACCTGCAGAGACCATTATCTAGAAGCTAATTATTTGCAAAGGCAGCGTGTCTTAACACCAGTTGCTGGAGACAAACATACTGTGATCATGCCTGATGTGTGTTAACAGGTAGCACATTTCACACTGGACTAACCAGTGAGTAAGACACAAGCACCTGGAAAGTTCTAAGGTATGAGCTGATTGCTGGCTAAGGATGTAGGGTCTTGATATTGTATGAAGTTTCACGTAAAAAGCATTTTTCAGCAAAAAAAAGCACTTCTGTTATAATTAACAAAAATACTGAGAAGTATACCTTCATGAATAGGGATGGAAAGCATTTCTTTGATTGTTTTTCTACTGTGAGCTCAATCAGTTACCTTGCCTGAAACAGCTCATTCTTGTCTGGAAATATATGAAGACAGAATTACAAATAAATGCCCTTTAGTTCTGATTGGGTACAATTATGTTGTATTATGTATTACTTGAAAGATTTTTGAAAGGAAAGTTATAAAATAGTTTAATGAGGAACTGGAACTGATATAGCTGCATTATTGTAATCTTGCTGAGCCTAATGAGCACAATAGAAATCAAGTAGAAATGAATAAGCTGAGTTCATATAACCATAATATGTGATTTGAAAACTGAAGGTGTATTTAAAATAGCTTACAAAATTACAAACCATGTTTATTGCATTTCACAGTTTGCAAACTGAAATGCATTAAAACACTTTGACCCTAATCTGATTTTATAGATCTCATAACGGGACACTGGATTAGCTGTAAGATGGATCTTTTGAGGTTTTTTGCTTTATAGTGATTTCTTGTATAAGACGCAAACCCTAGGTTTTATTGGATTAAAAGCAGAATTCTTCTTTTTTATCTAAATCAAGTTCCATGACAAGATAATACAAAATAGGAAAAGGCTTGATAAACAGCTTTTTCTCTGCCTTTTATGTCCTTGTAAACAGGTCCTTGCTTTTGGGCTCAAATGCTGTCATTTCAAAATTTGCAGCTGCAGGAAACTCTGCTCACGTCTTTGCCCCCAGAATCTCTGGAAAACTTGAATACCTCTGCACTCAGACTGTGTGCCTCTCCTGTTCTGCAGTCTTGCCATCCCTAGCTCAGCTTCAGGTTGCCACATCTTGCTGTCTTTTGATGCTTTTTTCAAGTATCTGACCTAGGAAAAAGAGCTTTTCCTCTTTTTTTCAGACCCTATTTGTAACTTTTCCACTTTAAGGACCTAATATATTTGAATCTGAATGCATAGAACTATTGTTTTAAATGTGGTAGTTGCTATATAGATTTAATGCATGAATATAAGAATAAGGATTTATCTCTGATACTTTTCTGTAGTCTCAGCAGTAAGTATAAAAAGAAAGCCACCTTAATTGTTGGAAATTTTACTTCTACATGGTTCATATGATGTTTTGAGCAAGGTAAAAGGGCCTCTAAGATTGTCTGATGCATTAGAAAGGAGCTAAACCAATTCAGCTAAATACAAGACATAAAAGGTTTTAAGCCTTCCTGGAATATATTGACTAAAGTAAATGAGATCTGAGCTAACATTTAAAATTCAGTTAAAATACAATGTTAGTACTGCTTGTTCAATAAGTAAGAAAAAAGGAATAGTCTTAATCAATTTTCACAGAAATGATTAGTGTATTAGCCTAAACCCAGCTGAAATCATATTAATGGAATAAGATTATGGTGCAAGGTCTGTTATTTCTTCCATGAAGTTTTTAATTCAAACTACTAGAGATATAATGCATTTTACATAATCTTGCTTAAGTATCTTGCTCTAACTGTGAAAATCTAATGAAATCCACATACCCAGGTTTTTAAAGTGAAGATGTAGATCAAGTACTGCTTTCAAAATTTTTCCTTTGTGTATGTATTTTGACTGAAGGACCTTCATGTGTACAGAAACATATTTAGCAACAACAGAAGGCAATTTGGTTTTTTTTTGATTCCTTAGTGTGAATGCCTTAAATCGGCTTACTCAGGTGAGTGTGACTAGTTCAGTGTTTGTGAGTGATTAACTGAAATAATCACAATAGACTCTTAAATAATCAATTTACATTTTCCCCTTGGCTTGACTCTTTGGTTCAAGATAATTATAGTTTGATAAATAAGAATGGTGGCTTTTTTGTTGTTGTTGATATACAGGTTTTTCTCTTGATTAGAAATGCATCAGAGTTTGATTGCAGAGTTGCTGTAGTCTATACAACTTCACAATGATACCAACATAGTTGTACTTGTGTTTCAATATAGTGCATCAGTTTCTGGCTTTTTTGCTAGTTGGGCAAAATAGGAGTTCATCACTTGCTAAAAGTATCCTCAGTTCTGAAAAGTTAGTTTGATTTCTAAGTTTCTGCATCCTTAGTTGCAAGTCTGAAAAAACAAGTGCTGGTATTTTATAGGAGGGTAAACAAAATAACACATTTCATCTTTAATGCCATTTAAATAAAATGTTATGAAAGTATTTTTTACTTAAGTAAAAAAAATTTTTTTTCTTATTTTTAGGTCAGGTATGAAAGCTATAAAAATATTCTTTTAAAATTATAGGAAATGCCTACATGAGTAATGGTGTAAATGGATATGAACTAAACTTTTAGAGCATAAGCATAAGAAAAATATCTACAAACTGATTTCAAGATATAGTAAATTACTAACATTATTTTCTCATATGGCAATTCTCAAATGTTTATGCTCTCCTGCAAGTTTTATTGCAAGCAGGTAATGAAGAGAGAAAGAATCCAATTGCTTTATGTACAGGGCATACAAGTCCTATGTATTAAGAGCAAAGGAGAGCTTTTGTTCAGTAACCATAGAGGCATATATGAGCTCTAGAGAGTAAACTGGAAATTACTTTTAAGTAAGTTAGAAGTGCTTTTCACAAAATTATTTGATGTATCTTCAGCTTTCATAAGGCTTCTTGTAGTTAAGGTAGGGAATATGAGTTAGAAATACAGTGCATTTTAAACAGACTGAGTTCTAGATTCGTATAAATTTTTCATTAAAGTGGAAAATTGAGGAAAAAAATGTGAAGGAAAATGGGAGCAGGTAAGTGGACTGGACAGCTGTTGAATCAGATTTTTGACAGTGACTGATATCTTGCTTGAGAGTAGGAGAAATTTTTAGATTAATAACTTTATGACTGGTCTGACTGTAGTGTTTTTCTACTTGAGAGGTATTAATCATGTGGCTTGTGTCCTGCACTATGTATGCTACCTCTTTAAATGCTCTCATACAGTGTAAATGAGAATAAAGTCAATGAAAATCCTAAATGGTGGTGTTGACATCTGCTAAATTATTTACATTATCATCTTGCAGTAGTGAATTTGGCAAACTTCTGCTTGTTTTTAAAGTATTTGGTGTGGTTTACATTTTTACTGAATGTCATATCTTTTAGAGCTGTTAAACCCTTAAAATCTGTACATATGATGATAACTCGCATAAGGTTACAGAAGCAGAAAATGGAAACTTGAATCTCCCATTTATAAAGAAAAATAATCACAGTATTTTCACTGTGTGCTTACACTTTTGACCCAGGCCTTACGAAAAAGGTTTGTTCACAACTGTCACTTCTAGTGCAAAATGCCCTCAGCTGCCTGTCAGAGGAGAGTATTCTGGGCAACAGGGCTGTGCAGAAGAGTAGCCTGTAGATTTAGACCATAGGCTCTAGAATGTATGATCATATTAAACAATGTTCTGAAAGGATACCAGTGTCCTTACTTATATAACAAAATTGTATTGTTTTCCTATTTTACTACAATAGTAATTTTAAAAAGGCAGTGGGTTTGACTGCAGAGCAATGTATTTGATGCTAGATCTGAATATTCTTACTGTTTTATCATTAAAATGTAGCGCTTATCACAAGACCTCACGTATGTTATCTGTTCCATCAACCAAGCAAGCAGCTGTAAAGCTTTCTACTTGCCTCTTGTCTTTCCCTGCCCATCTTGTGCACCTGATAGCCAGATGTGTTTGGGCACGGTGCTGAAAGTTGGGAAAGGACAGGCTTTTTTTGCAGTAAGGGAGCAGTGGTTGTAGGAGCCATAGACCTCCTAGCATCATGTTACATATGGGAATTTAATAGGTGTCTGAAATTCAGTCATGATGGTCCTCACCCTCCTTTTTATCTTGCCCATATATAACCATATCCCCTATAGGCAACATCCTGTGTGCTGTACTATAATCTCTGTACGGAGGAAGGAGGAGAATTGACTTGGCAATGCTTTCATTTTTTTTCTTTTTTTCTGAGGCAGAATGAATCACTCATTTAATGGTTATCTCCAAAAATAGCTGGCTGAAGAAAATTTGATGAAAAACCCCACTGACACACTGGACTTCCTACAGTATGTGACTTATGCTTCAGGTGTTACTCAATTTTCTTCACAATCCCATCTCCTGCAGAGTTGCAGTTCAGTTTTTTGTGAGAAGGCATTGCTGCCCATTCCAGGGACTTGGAGTTTACCATTGGATGAGTTGACTGGAAAGCTGTAATACTCAGATTCAGTTCTTTGAGGCTTGTGTACACTGAGCTTCAGTGGGGAATCTGAATTTGGGAATTCACTGTAGTTTGCTGGATGAGGTTTGTGTATAGGTTGATTCACTTGACCCGTGTGCTCCTTGCATCTGTTTGACAAAGTCCATAGAGTGCCAGAAAAAGGGAAGAGAAGGTGCTTGTGAAGAAAGTCTACCAATAGGGAAGTACTGCTGACTCTTAAGTGTATGTGTATGTCTCTGTGTGTGTGTAGTCCTTGAATGTACTTAAGGAGGTGCTTGGAGGTTGGCTTGCTTAAATTAGCAAAACGAGAAATATGATTGTGCAAAAGCTAGCAAAACTAAAATGACACAGTTATCAAAGTATCACCACTCAGCAATAGCCAAAACACCAGGGTGTTATCAACAGTGTTGTAGCCACAAATCCAAATTATAGCATCGTATCAACTGCTGTGAAGAATGTGAACTCCATCCCAGACAGACCCATAAAGGCAATTATTTTGAAAAACAGACAGTATAAAGTGCCTATCAGTTCCCTTGTCCTTGTCAAAGAAACATCTTTAATCACTAATAATTTGCTTTAGAGTAACATATAAGAGAGAGAAACAAGTCTGTAAAATCAACTCTAGAACTTAAGGTGTGAAGAGAGTAGTTAATACTGTTGCTTGCTGATTTATTTGGTTTCATTTAACTCAAGAAAAGTATTTCACATAAATTAGATTGAACTAGAATGGTGTAACTAGTAGTATATTGAGCTCAATAAAGGCCAATATTGATTTCTAGAAAATAGGGCTTTCTTTTTAAATTTGAGACCTAGGAGACCTTCTTTTTTTTTTTTCTTCCTTTTTTTTCTTCCCTTTTTTTTTTTCTGGCCTAACCTGGTGTACTTACCCATTATTTCAAAATTAAACCTCATACAACTTCCGTTGTTGCACAAAATTAGTAAAGAAAGAATAAAGGAGGGTGGCACAGTAATGCGACATTAAATGTGGGTTGCTGAGTTAAAAGATGCTCTTTCATGATGGAATGGAAAACTTTCTGTGTAAATTTGGAAGCCTTTGACAGTGGTGTTGTTTTCATCTTAAAGGATGAAGCCAGAACTGTCAGAATAAGCCTCAAAACTTTGGTACAGATTTTCATAGCTTTTCCATCAAAACCTTATAGACTGGAAATTACCTTAAAGTCTTAGAGAGATGTTGGATAAATAAACAAGATTGACAGGTGACTAACCATGCCATTCTCTAATGTAGGGAAATGAGCAAGATGAGTTAAATCATAGACAGTATCTCTATGAATTATGAGAAGACTGGCTGGTGCAGCTTCCACTAATGAAGGCATAATCTCAGTGTGAGATTAAACTAGGCTTGTGCACTTGGTTGTGTTAAAATCAGAAAAGCTAGAGGTGACCTGGTCTTCTTCACTCTTGCCTGCTTTTAGATTTTGTTTGTGATGGTTTCTTAGCACAGAACATTATAGTTGGCCAAGGTACACTGTGGAGGTATATGGAGATTACCAGCATATCAATTTCTGTCCAGTAATTTCGAGCCAGTTGATTTACAGTGACAGTGGGGGGGGAAATTAGATGAAGGTCCAAATACTCATTTCTGCATTTCCATTTTAATTAAGTAGGAAAGAGATGCTGCTTCTTATGTGTAGACATAATTTCTCAATTGTGCATTTTGGTAGAGGTAGAGTTACGAAGAGTTCTCAAATATTTTTAAATATTTGCTTTTTAGATACTGAAAGATGATTAATCTTGTTGTGTGAGGACTACTTACAGACGTGGTATTAGCACCATACTGTCACATAATTGTTTTGTAGATGTACAGCAGACAAGATAAAGGCATCACTTAATTTGGGTGTAAAATTGGAAGTCATTCATCACTGGACACCAAGAATTAAATGAGAGCAGGAGCTTGAAGAGGGAATTGTTTCCTTGATGGCACCTTTATCGGTTATCAATGCCATCAAAAAACCGTATTGAAGGAAGACACCCTGTGATGCTCCACCCTTGTCTGCCAAGCCAGTCACGACACTTTTAACAGTGTTGGTTTGGTCAAGCATGGCTTCCTTTTGATGAAGCCATGCTGATTTCCTCCACTAACACTCTTGTCCTTTATGTGCCTGGAATTGGCTTCCCGGTTAGTTGTTCCACTGCCTTCCTAGGTATTGAGGTGAGACTGAGCAACCAGTTGTTCCCTGGGTCTTGCTTCTTGCCCCTGAAGAAAGGACTGGCAGAAGAGCATAAGAGTGGAAAGTTAAAAGGACTGCATTGGAAAATAAAACAATGAAGGATTATTGTATCCCAGTTACCTGTCATCTACAGGATTGCAAAAAGTTATAGTGCCCATACTGGATCTGAGTAATGAGGGTGTCCCTGCCCCTGTACTGAAAATACATGCTTAATCAGTGAAAATACTTTTAAGAGGTTGCAAGGTTAATTCTCTATTTGCCTCCTTAATTTGGCCAAAGTATCTAATACCTGCTGATCAAGGGGTAATTTAAATTAGGTTTTGTGGCTCTTTTCATAACAAGGACTCAAGTTTTTTAAGTAAAAAATTACAAGTCATGGTGATCATGTGGAAACTTGTTCTGACTTCAGTTTCTTTCAGTGATATTTGCAAACAAACAGTTTTCGATAATCTCAGAATAATTGAAGGGAGTGGACATTGCTTGCTTTCAGTAGATCTCCAACATAAGAAAAACCCTGAAAGGTAATGTAGTGGCCATTAGTGACAACTGTGAAAAATGGCCATGTAAGACCTGCATATCAAAGATATATGATGTTCTGCTGTTTGCAAGGACAGTATTTCAGAAGAATGTACTAGCAGCATAAAAATGATTTTGAATGAGAAGCTGTTAATACATGACCTGAAGTAAATATTTCTAGACATTGCTGTAACCATGTACTTCATTCACTAAACCCACATATATTACTAAGAAAATCTTGAATGTTATAAAAAAAGAGTAGCCCTAGTAACCTTGAAGACTCCACTTGAAAATAAATGTACAAAATTGTGTACCTGTTCCTTCTACTTGCCTTTTTCATATCAGATTCTTAATGCTATTTTTAGTTTACCTAATGCTGCTTAGTCTCCTATTTTTAATGTGATCTTATTCCAAAGGGCATAACAAGGAATAGGTTATCTAGTTCTGGTGTCAATACTTAAAAATAATTGCTGTGGGATTCAAGGAGACTAGTAATAGAATCTGAGATGAATCTTAGTGCAGCAAGACTCCCAAGCATTTGTCATGCTACCTTGCAAGTCTACAAAATGTAGTGTCTTTTAGATAGAACACAATGCTAAATTAAACAGTAAGTTTAAGAAATGTCACTGCCTCATTATGCAGGTTTTTTTTCCTGTTGCACACTTCTGTGGTCACTGAGTGCAGTACTTAACATCTTGAAAGGCCACTCTCTACATAAAGCTTAGTCATGAATGAGCCCTGTTGGGGCAAAACTGCTAAAAAGAAATTAAACATCACATTTCTCTTTATGATTTGAAGTAAAATTTTCTAGTGACTCCAGTGTGGCTTCCTTTTTGTACTTGTCCAAATTTCAATACCTTGTTTATGCCAGAATTATATGGGCTGGAAGAGACCTCTTCAGTTTCTCTCCTCAACCCAGAAATACGGCATGATCTCTGCTAGAGAGCACTGTAGTAAGCCTTTGCTTTTTGTTATATCTACTTCAGGTGGACCACAGTGCAGAATCCATGGGACTGAACAGAGAACAAGACCCTCAAAAGCAGGATGGTAGTGAGGGTCATTTAGGTATTCTTAAAAGTAATTGTGTGTGTGCAAGTTTCTTGTTCTAGCTCATCTCACTGGTGCCGTACCTAGTTTATGCCTAAGTGCAGGAGAAGTCCCTGTCTATCTGTGAATCATGGTAGACCTTAAGCACCAAACAAATGTCTTCTGAATTTGCACAGGAGCCCTCCTATGTGCTATGAAGCATCTTAAACAGAAATAAAGGCATAATGAATTACAGAATTGATTGAAATCTCAGACGGGAGGATAGGAAATTCCAGGAAATGGTGCTTGTTGTGGTGAGAGAATGGGGAACAAAATAATTTTGCAATTATAATTAAAGAGGAAGATCTTTTGTTACAGATAGCTGCTGAATATTGCTTTGTGTTTCTGCTGTTATACAGATGAATTATTGGTAAATGTTAGGTGACTAATGTGATTTTTTCATTTTTCAGGCTGAAGGTTAGAAAGTTGGTGAAAACTGTGTAGCTACAAAGATGTTGAATAGTGCTTTAAGGAGAAAATCATCATCAAGGAAACCACAGCAGTATTAGTGGCTAGAAATATTTGATATACTGATGACCTTGAAAATAATTTTTGCAGCTTTTCTTAAAGTAATTAACTATGAAGTAATCTTAAAATCTAGTAGTTTACATACTGGCAAGGGGAGCAAAATAGTACAGAAACTTTTGATCAAGAAATAATAGTTACGATATTGGAAAAGGGCATTTTAAGGGATCATATTTTTGTAGAAATTCATATTTTTATACCTTCTATCTTCATTGCCCTTTTTATTTAGAGAGTGATGAAATACAAATAGGCATTTAATATGTACTGAAAACGTTTATTTGACAAAGCAGAGGACCTAAGTAGATTATTCCTCCCATATTTTTAAAATTTTAGTTTAGATAATGGGATTAAATTGCCACAGTGGTAAGTACCAAATAAAAGAAAGTGCTATTTGAACTCTTTCTCCTTAGTTCTTATTAATGTATGCACAAGTGTTTGACTTCTGTGAAAAGTTTGCATTCAAAACTAACCTGTCAAGCTTTAAATTATTTCAAACTTGTGGTTTTACGTAGTTATCAGAAATCTAATACAGTGTAATGAAAATTTGCACATTTAATATAATTCTAGCGGTTTTTCTTTTCAGTTGAAAGAAATCATTCTATATTCATATTTTTAAGCTACTTAAGGAAAAGGGAAAAAAACCAGTTTCATGAAATGAAGGATCATGTCAGAAATGCTTCTTTTTACAACTTCTGTGACCCATAGTGTTTCTTACAGAGATGGAGAAAACTCAGATGTTCAAGGTTTTATGGCACATTCTGTTCTGAAGTACTTACTGTTAATTCTGATTAGTGTTTATAATAATAATTTTGTTGGTTTATGGTATATTTACTGAGATATGGTCAGTTGTAGAAAACTTCATTTTGAATTGCCACTTTTAAACAATTCTTGATACACTGTAATGGTTACTTTCAAAAACTATACTTTTTATGTGTTTGGAATCGGTGTGCTGTGCTCCAGATTGTAAACACAGTGTTGAAAGTTACAATACACAATAGGATCAGGGAATTCGCAGACTGTTTTTTCATAAGGATATTTCCCAAACAGCTGGATCTTGAGCAAGATAATGTAAAGTCGAAGCAAGGATTTTTGGCAAGAGGGAGCAAGTATTTCTCTGAGAGATTAGCAGGGGTCAGATTATGTGTGATGGTATCTGTTTGAGGTACCTGCAGGAATGGAGTTTGGTTAATTTGGGCTCTTTGCTGAAGGTTTTCAGTGGGGATTTGCTCATGCAAGAGGAGTGTCTGTCATGTTCAGGCTTCTGTTCACTTGGGCTGCCTTTGAATACTCTTAAGTTTCCTCACTGCTCTTTACAAACACCAAGCTCCTTACACTTTATCCCCCTTTGGCGGGAGAGGAAGAAAGTAAAGGAGTACCTAAAACAGATCTTTATATGATTGTGTTGAACTTTAAAGCTCTCCTAATGCTAAATACTAAGATTCAATGACTTCTGCAACCTGAGGAGCTCAGTGACCCTGTGAAAGCCACATTATGTATGTGATTAAAAGTGTGAGTGAAGCGGGTTCCATCAGTGTCTGCCCAGTGCCCAGCCTGACAGTGTCCTGCCGCTGTTATTGGGTAATCTCTTCTAGGTAAAGGCTGTACTCATTGATCAACCAGTCCACTTCAGGTTTTTGTGATAAGTATGGAGAAAGGCACATTAAATGCACATGAAGAAATGCATTTGTTATGTCACTACTATTAAGCAGTTCATCTTCACTTTAGAAATTGATGTTTTGATGGATTCAGGGGATCAGCCAGATACTGGTGTAAGAACTATAAACAGATTCATGACATAATTTTCATGATGAAGTTTCACATCAATACCATCATATATTTTGAAATCTCTGGGCAAGAGAAGACTAGGAATTCTCTTTTCAGAAAGAGAAGAATTATGTTATTAGTATTCAGGTTTATAAAGGAAAAAGGTCATGAACTCAGGTTGTGCACATCAGTGCTCAGCATATCAAAGTTCTGCATGTTCTGCAGATGTTCTTTGCAGAAAGGCAAATTGTTGACATTAGTATACTTCCAGTTTGTAAATTTAAGCTTTTAAAAACTTTATTTTGTTTACTCTTTATGCTGCAGAACCGTATATTTTGGTTGCTGAAATGAACTGATAAGTTATAGACGGCTTTTTGCCTATTGCATGATATGCAGTGGTTCAGTTTAAGACTTCAATTTATTTTAAACTATCCTGAAACTTAAATTTATTTAAAAATTTAGTACATACCAGTGAACAATAATTTTTACAGTCATGTGCCATGTCCCTTTTGACCATAATTGCCACATACTTCATTACAAATCAAATTCATTATGATAAACAAATATGGAAAAAGACTTTTACTTCTGATACTGAAGCAGCATCTTTAATGAAAAATTTTTAAGCACTGAATCTTTTCAGACATGTTACTTGTGTTTATTTTTTTCCCTTACAAGCCACAGAAGAAAGAAGATCAGCAATCAGAAGCTAAAGCAAGTCCAAAAAAGTCATCAGAACCCACGATTGACCTTTTAGGACTTGGTAAGCAGTACATAATTGCTTGGTTTTAAATCAAACATAGATATGTAATTTTATATTTTAATAGAAATACAAAGTTTTATTTTTTCTGTGATTACTGAAAGATTACTATGAAAGCCATAAGATTGCCTGCATGAATTTAAAACTATAAGGGAAAATGCCATTGGGATGGGATTTATCAGTACTTATGTTTTGTTAGGGAGAGTAATGAGATCCTGTGGGAAGGGGAAGTTATCAAAGTGATCTTCAAAGGCCTTGTGGATTGCAGTATTTCATTGTTTATGATACAAGTGTAGTTTTTAATGAAAATGCTGAGGTCATCTGAATCATGTATCTGTAAAAGACATTATATCATACGTTTCCTATATTAGTTAAAAGAACGGTAAACTGTCAGACTAATACCTTGTAAAACTTAATATAATGGGCATTTCAGTGCCCTGTACTGACTGCAACCATCATTCATTTTTATCTAGTCCACCTTTTTGTTTTCTGACTGGCTGGTAACTATGGGTTTGTCCTGTAAATAAAGTAGTGTCTAGTGAAATAATTTAATTGACACTGTTGGCCTATACTGTTGTGTATCGGCCATTCTCATAAAATATGTCTTTCATTTATCTAGTGTTGCTCTAAATGTGTTTTGTCCATTTGATTGAATCTTAAAATGTAAATGGAAGAATAAAATATTACAGTATTTTTATTTCCTTATGAAATTCTGTGTTAGGAAAATCTTCTACAAGTTGTGAATGGGTATTAAGAGTATTGACTTTCCATCCGTGTAATGGTTACTCTTAATTTTCTACATGATTTCTACGTTATATTGGAGGAGACTAATAAGTCTCTTAAATGCAATTCTAATAACTTCACTTTGTAGAAGAGTGTTTTGGGGTTTTTTAAATTTTTTGTTTCAAGGTATGAATAATGTGACAAAGCAGTAAATGTTTTCTCTGTTTTAAAATTCACATTCACATCAGTGGTTTTTTTCCCTCTGATGTAGAGCTAACTGTAAAGTACCATTTTTGCTTGGGTTATGTGTATGTTGTCCATATCTGGTTCCAAGTAATTGCTACTATAGGCGTGCAAATCTTAATTAACACTGTATAACGAATGTAGAATGAGCCTATTTAAAAAAAAAAAAAAAGTAATTTAGACCTGATGGAAAGCTGATTCTCCTTTATTTTCCTTTAGCAGACCAACAACCTAATTAAAACCTAAAATTTAATCAATATGTGGTTCTGAGATTGCTAGGCTTCTGTATTCTGTGGGTCATGATTTGAAAAGTATCTTGGTAACACTGTTTTATGATAAAATAATGAACTCAGATTACATTGGCTAACTTTGGATGTAATGTGCAATGAAAATTGTATTATAATTGGGCTCAACATCTCTGCTTCTTCAGAGATATAAAAAGGGCAGAGTTTATAATATGTATGTTAAAACCCCATAATTTTAGAGGAGGGAATGCTTAAAGATCTTTTAAATAACAAATTGAAAAGCAGTGTAATAAGCCAGTAGCACTTGGAAGCCACTGAGCTGCAAATGAGATATTTGTTAATGAGAGCAGACCTGCGTATTTCATTTGAAGAGTTGTCTTTTAATTAGCACCTGCAATAGAAGACTTCAGATAGTATAAAAGAGAGGTCACATCAACCCAGTATATCATAGAACCACAGAGTAGCCCAGGTTGGAAGGGACTTCAAATGTCCTTCTGGTCCAAGAAGTCCATGGGAAGGGGAGTTTAGAGATTATCTAGCATCCTATCTGGGCACACAGCCTTCAAACATCCAGTGATGGGAACTCTGCCACATGAGGAGTTCTAGTAATTGATCTCACGGTAAAAAATTTCTTTCTTATGTTGACAAACTTGTACCTGTTGCCCTCTGTCTTCCCCGTGTGGCTACATGTGGTGTGAAGAGAGAGGCTGTGTCCTCTTCATAGCTGCCCTTTAAGTACTGGCATGCTGGGATGAAGTCTTCCTGAGCCTTCCCTTCTCCAGGGAGAAAAGACTGACCTCCTTCAGTCTTTCCTCATAGAGCAGGTCCTGCAGCCCTTTGGCCATTTTCATGCCTCTCCTTTGGACCCTCTCCAGTCTGTGTCTGTGTTTAATTGTGGGACCCAGAGCTGGACACAGACTCCAGGTGAAGCCTGGGATGTGCTGAGTCGAGTGGGATGATCACATCTTTGTCTCAGCAAGTAACACCCCTGTGAATACATCCCAGAATTTCACTCGCCTCTTTTGCTGCAGTGATGCACTGCTGATTAAAATGTTTGATATGTCATATCAAATAATATTAAAATGGATATGATTGCTTAGCTCGTTCTTCTTACTGAGCAGACATTTTTCTAATGAGGATTCATTCTCTTAGGACTTCATTTCTGCAAGTGGAGAATAGTACTAGCTTTTAGTAGGGCAGCTCAAAATCACTTGTGATAGCAGGTTAAGTAATTTTAATGGATCCAAATTCATGCTAGAATAATTTTGGCTTTCAGAACAGCCCAGCTTCTTGGTAAAGTATTTTCTTGAGTAACCCTCACTGCTAGCTTTGGTTGTGGTATTAGTCTCTGGATCATTGTTCTTTTTGTCTCAGTTGGTTTTGCAGTAGTGACCTCATCAGAAGGTAAACTTCCTTAGATAGGACTTATCCTATGAAAATTGTAGCTGGGCAATTTTCTAAAAGAAAACTCTCTTTTACTTTTCTTTATAAATTGCAAAATTTTCAAGAAAATATGCCTTGGGGAATTGTACCTCTAAATCTTGTGATAGGAGAAGAGGCATAATATCCTCAGTGACCCAACTATCACTTTTGTGTTTGTCCTGAGCCCTTTTAGATAGATCTGTGTGCTTCCCTTGATTTCCTCATCGGGGGTTGTTATTGAGATGCTGTTTAGATACTTAATTTTTGATGATGCAGCAACATTCATGGGTTTTGGCTTTCTGATTCAGAATAGATTTTAGTTCAGAACTCCTCATACAGAAAGGTGGGGAAATGGACTTGAACAACTGAAATAGTTATGCTCTCTATGGGCAGCAGTGTCAGTGTTGCTGTGCAACCCCAGATTCCTTTCCTCTCTTCCCAAGCAGTGGGAAATAACAGCCTGTTTCTGTAGGCCAAGCCTGAAGCTGCTTTTTTAGTCATCTCTACAATTATATGGATGTTACCCATCCTGGAAGAATGCCCTGTTGAAAATGTGGAGATCTAAAATTGACACTAAAATAAATAATACAGGATGTTATAAAATGAATTTTTAATAGGATAATTATAGGAAACAGTCTTTGGTTTGAAAGTCACAGTGTGTAAACCACAGTTCTTCAGCACTTACATGACTGGCGGTGCTGTATTTTCATCTCTCTAGTGTTAACCTTGTGCTCTGTGCTCTTTTCTGGTTTTTTTACTTACAAGGTAGATGTATCCACTTATGCCAAGTTGGTGTAAATTATTTCTTAATATTTTGTAGAAAATGGTATGATAGCTATGTACAAGTGTCCATGGAATATTGGAGTGTTACACAGGCAGTTTGTGATCATTGTGTTTGCCAAGGTATGCCACTTAGAAATTACTTTGACCTAGAGAGGGAAAAAAGGAAAAAATAGTGGTTTTAAATTATGTTACCTCACAGAATTACCAGAAAGAAGAAAAGTGCATTTTATGTATTCTGCATCATTTGCCCTGTTTAGATGTGCCCTTCAAAAAATAAACAATTTCATATTCTGGATTAATCACTGTACTTACAATAAATAACTAGAAGAAAATAGATTTATTATGGCATTTACTAAATTTGATGTGTGGGGCATTCATTTGGCATGGTTGGAGGTAAAATATGATATGCTAAAAGCTGCTTATCTGCTTCTGCATGGGAAATATCCTCTGAAAGAGTTCTCTGAAGTTTTGAGAGGTTAATAGTGATATGAAATGTAGCATAACTAAGAAATGTACTTTTGTCAGGACTGTTGGGTAAATACCAAAGCAGCATGGTTGGTCCTAAGTCAGAAAGTTGCATTTAAGAAATAGTGAAGATAGATTTGTAAATATATAAATATCATATATGCCCATACAGATCATAGACTCCTAGAATAGTTTGGGTTCGAAGGGACCTTTAAAGGTCATCTAGTCCAGCCCCCCTGCCATAAGCAGGGACATCTTCAACGAGATCAGGTTACTCAGAGCCCTGTCCAACTGACCTTGAATGTTTGCAGGGAAGAGGCAGTTACCACCTCTCAGGGCAACCTTTCATGATCCTCATTATGAAAAATTTCTTTCTTATATCTAGTCTGAATGTACTGAATGTGTCCTGTTTTAGTTTAGAACCATTACCTCTTCTTGTATCACTATAGACCCTAATGAAAAGTCTGTCCCAGTCTTTCCTGTAGGTCTTAAGGTACTGAAAGGCTGCAATAAAGTCTCCCTGGAGCCTTCCTTTATCCAGGCTGAACAGCCCCAAATATCTCAGACTTTCCTTACAGGAGAAATTCCTCTGATCACCCTCATGGCCTTTCTCTGGACCTGCTGCAACAGGTCCGTGTCTTTCCTGTGTTGGAGACCCCTGAGCTGGATGCAGCACTCCAGGTGGGGTCTCACCAGAGTGGAGAAAAGTAGAATCCCTTCCCTCAACCTGCTGGCCATGCTGCTTTGGATGCAGCCCAGAATACAGTTGAGCTTCTGGGCTCCAAATGCACATTGCCTGCTCATGCCCAGATTTTCATCCTCCAGGATCCATAGGTCCTGCTCTGCAGGGCTGTTCTCAATCCATTCATCCTCAAGACTGTATTTGCAGCATGGATTACCCTGACCTGGTGCAGGACCTTGCACTTGGCCTGGTTGAACCTCATGAGGCTGCCATGGCCACACTTCTTGAGCTTATAAATCTGTTAACATTTACAGTATTGCTGCAATGTTCAGAATCTGCTTAGGTAAGCAATATAACTACCTGAAAGGAAAACATTTACAACCACTTGAGGCATTACTAGCTTTCTGGCTTTCCACATTTTATTTTCAGAAGTATTATATAGAAATTGTCTCCCTGTGAATGCTTTTTCCCTTCTGCAATGGTTTTAGCAGTAAATAAATTTTTACTAATGCATTAAATAATTCTGCAGCAATTTTGGCCAGACAGACCTTATTTGAATCTTTGCTCCAGATTTTTGTTGGAACTATTGACCTGTTTCTCTCAGTTCTGCCTTTCTAGTAGTTTGGTGTAAAAAACAATCGTATGCATATTGTCTTTATTGAAAGTCTTGTTATGGCTGTCATAAATGATTGTATATATAAAAATACTTGGCTGCTTAGTAACAAAGTTGTTGTAAATAGTTTGGTCCATAAAAAATGAGTTTCAGAAATCTAGAGTTTAAGACCAGATCTGCTTTTTGGTATTTCCTCTCCTGTTGTCCCTTTGAAGCCCTTCTGCTGGTCTTTGTCGCTATTGGTGCAGATAAATATACCAAGGATTGATGATGTATTTGAAAGCTATGATGCATATGAATAACAGAAGGCAGTACTGAATTGAAAATTATCATGTCAGAGATAAATAAAATCTATACAGAAAAAGAGCTGTAAAGGTAAACATCACTGGAACTCTTCACTCTATTATTGAGTACATCCTGGTAAACAGTTCCTGTTTCTGCCATCAAACTGAAACAAGATTTCCTAATCTGAAGTCAGAAGCATCATCTGCTGTTACAGTGTGGCAGACAGCAGATCATATATTATGTGTAATATTGTCATAAACAGTAAGAAGAGAAGTTGTAGAACCACACCTAGGAGCAAGGGTGAAGAACAGCATCCATTGACTCTTCACATTCCCTTCTCTGACTGAGCACGGAAGCCCTGCTTTTCATCTGCTCTCACTGCAGTGGTTTTTGCTACATGTAACATTTCATTCCAAGCTATGGATGTGTTCTCCAGAAAAGTGATGGAAATACTGTTTCTCAAAAGCTAATTGCTTTAAAGTAATCCTGTGATGGCTGAAGCTATAAATTTCTCAAAATACTCAGACAGGCCCATGTAACTTAATCTGATGTTTACCTGTTCCCTGGAAAGACTACAGCTGTGTTTCCTTCTGTCACATACACACCACCTCTTCTAATCGGGTTTTAATGGTAGGTGACACAAGTCATATGAATAGTGATGTACTTAGAATAAATTAAAACTGAGGACTCTGCTGAAGTGTCTTTCTTATATTACAGAATTATTTTAAAATTAGAAGGGAAAGGAGGAAACACATCCTAATCCATGACCTAGTGTGTTAAAGCTGAGACTATCAATAATCTCTGTATAATGATGTGAATTATTTTGTTAAAAAACAAGACTGTATGTGCCTGCATACAAATATATTTAAATGGAAACATTAGTATTCCTACAAGTAATAAACTGGAGTGAAAAGTCTGTTAGGTTTTCTTCTATATTCTGAAACTTATTTCTTTCAGTAGGGAAAGGCGAAGGTTTTTTGAATCCTTCTGGTTTCTGTATCAGTGGAGACAGAGATATATTTATTCAGTAAGAGATGAAAGGCACGTGTATTGCCAAATAGCATTCTTACACAACAAATCCAGCAAAAATCAGAGTTTTCATAATATTAATTTATAAGCAGCATATTAAATACTTGAAAAATACTATATTTTTGCAAATGAGTTCTGTCATGACTGTTCTAAATATGTGAAGTGCTTGTTTCAGTAAATGATTGCATTAAAATTTTCAGTCTTCTATGTTAAAATGCCTTTACATTCAGGAAATCTTTGGAATACTTTGGAATGTGACAAGAAAGATTTTTTTTTAAATACATTTGCCTGAGAAAATGAGAACATTAAATTATTAATTCCTGACAGTTGTCTTGCTTGAAAATTATGCACAGTTCATTCCTAAATTTATCTGAAACAGTGAACCTTTGGGGAGATGTTTTTGGAACTGCCAGTCTGCAGAATGACCTCAAAAGAAGCTTATGCTTAAATGACCAGTACATTTATTGCACACATCTCAAAGCACTAATGTGCATCAAATGGTGCAGCAGATTATACATATAGTCATTTTGCTGTCCACTGACTTCCATTCATCAGAAATAAGGGAAAGAGGCAACCTTTGCATTAAGGTGTAAGTAGCTCTGTCATAATCATGGCTGAGTTTGTAACTTTGCTTTTCAGAATCAGTGCAACAGCAGTCCCCCAGCAAAGTCAAATCACAGAAGAGTAATAAAACTGACTGAGCTGCTTCACACTCCTCAAGCTCTCACTTTTTACTCAGTATAGAAGATCTGCTAGTGTTAACGCATTCCCATGGCCACTTTGCCTTCATGGAAGGCAGACAGGAATGAGAAGGCATCTGTCATAGTTTGACCCCAGCTGGCAACTAAGCTCCACACAGCCGCTTGCTCACTCCCCACATGGGATGGGGAAGAGAATCCGGAGGGGAGGGTGAAAATGACTATACTTGTTGGTTGAGATAAAAATAGTTTAACAGGTAAAGCAGAAGCTGTTCATGTAAGCAAAGCAAAACCAGGAATTCATCCACTGCTTTCCATGGGCAGGCAGGTGTTCAGACATCCCCAGGAAACTGGAGCTCCATCATGTGTAACAGTGACTTGGGAAGACAAATTCCATCACTCCAAAGGTCTTCCTCCTCCTCCTTCTTCCCACTGCTTTATATACTGAGCATGGCATCATGTGTTGGGTATGGAATATCTCTGAGGTAGTTGGTGTCGCTGTCCTGGCTGTGTCCCCTCACAACTCATTGAGCACCCCCAGCCTCCTCACTGGTGGGGTGGGGTAGGGAGCAGAAAAGTCTTTGACGCTGTGCAAGCACTGCTTGGCAATAATGAAAACATCCCTGTGTTATCAACTGTTTCCAGCACAAATCCGAATCAGAGCCCCATACTGGCTACTGAGAGAAATATTAACTCTATCCCAGCTAAAACCAGCACAGCATCTGTGGGTAATGATCTTCTGAGTGGGTTGTTTCAGAATGCAGTCTTACAATGTGGCAGTGTACTGTTTTCAGTATACTGTACTTTAGGGTTTTTGGAATACTGACCCCGTGTGATATGCAAACAGCTGTGCCAGTCATGGCAGTGTTTGTTTTGCAGAGAAAGTTTTGACTTAATTCAGCTAGTTTGTTCTACCAGAGAAGTCTGACTTCTGCGCTGAGATTGGTTAATTTTAACTTCTTCTACTGCCTATATAAGCTTTCTTAAACTTGCTGTTAGGACTATTCCGTCATTATAAAGTTCAGCAGAATCTAGAGTCACCTTTGTATTTGTCAAGCTCTAGGTAATGGCAACCCACTTGTTATATGCTTAAGTATAAATTTATTAGCCAATTCTTACACCTTTTTCTTGAGCAGCTTGAAATCAAAAGAAGATGGTTGCTCTGTTCCTTAAAAACACTTTTGTGATGTTCTTGTCCCTGTATCTTTTAAAGTACTTTATTGCAAATTCTATTTAAGGCATAATTCTTTTTTTGTCATGCATGCATCCACTTTCCCCTACGTCAGTGAATGTGTTCATGTGTCAAAGTGGTTTAGAGACACTAAGGCTCAGAGTGAGAGCTGTAGATTCTTATGGATTATTAGCTCAGTGTGCCTGGCAAGTGTGCTCATATGGAGCTATAGAATAAAGTCTGTGCAAAGTACTTTTGAAAAAGGTGAAGAATGGACCTTTTCCCTAATGCAAAGTTTATTTATGTACTCTTGAGTAAATTGGCATATCAAGAATAACTTCATGGATTCTAAAATGCAAATTTTAATTCACAGATGAGTGTATTTTGTCTGATACATGGCTACCAAATTTGGATCTTCTCAGTAAGACATCTATTTAAATTCTTACTACAAATGTTAGTGTGCAGAAACTCCTGAAAAATAAGTAGTGTGTACTGCTAAGTTGGTGTAGTTGTCCATAGGGAAGATTTAAGTAGGTTTTTGTAATTGTTTTTTTTTGTTTGTTTTTTTTTCTGAAGGACAGTAATGTGCCATTTTCTTTGGGAAAGACCTTCTTTACAAAACCTGAACAATATCGCAGTCTGAAAGATATCTCAGAAATTGAGCACATGTTTGATGGGGGCAGGGTAGGAGAGAATAGATAGCTTTAATTGTTCTCATGGTGTTAAGATATTCATAATTTTCACTTTAAAAGTGATTCTGTTAATTTTTTAGATGGTCCACCTGAAGCATCTGTTACAAATGGAGGCACTGCTGCTGTCACAGCACTGAATGATGACCTGGATATCTTTGGCCCAATGATCTCTAATCCTTTACCAGCAGCTGCAGTACCTCCTGCTCAGGTAAAATTTATTAAGTGTATTTAGTTATATATATGTGTAAATATGTGCATGCACATGCATATTTTCCTTCAGGAAATTGTTAATTTACGCAGAAGGAGTGCACAATTCTCAACACATCTTAAGCACCTCATGACTAGAAGTGCTTAAACTGTAACACTGATATTTTTCTTACCTCTTCAAGCTTCTGGACTGCTTGGATATAGAAGTAGATGGTGTGGTCTTTCCTTCTGGTTATCTAGCCAAATTGGATTCTGTCTCACCCTGGTGATGATAGTAATGTTTTCATTTATATTCTTTGGTCTTGTTCTTTTTTTAATAGGTATTGCTGAATATAACTTTATGTTCTCAGGTTATTGGGCATCAAGTAATCCTTTTTAAGACCTCTTATTGTTTTGTGACGCTGATATTTAGGAAAGGCTACAGCAGATGCTTCTCTCATAGACCTGCTAAAAATTTGGGGTCTGAGGTTTCATACTCAAAATCAAGAACAGATATCAGGAAAAATTTATATTTCTACCTGGGCTGATCTGTCTTTTGTATCATCTTGGAATTTGTACTTTGAGAGTGGCATAACTCCTGTGCCTAGCCTGCTCCTTCTTATAGCCATGATAGTTTGGAAGCAAACCATCACCATGCCTGTTGTAGCCTGGAAAGGCAGCTTTGGGACACACAAAGAAACTTCTTGAAGCTGCAGCTCTCCTAAAGTAGCCACACGACTCAAAGAGCAGAGTGTTGGTCATGCACATGTGCAGATTTCTTTAACCCAGACTGGCTTTTGAGAGGGAGATTTTGCAGTAGTGCAAAATGCCCCATCTGGGGCATTTTGTTAAGGTCATTTAGAAGCTCATTTTTGTATAGAGCTTTATGTCTCACTCTGCTGAACCAGAAAGAATTGTATGTATTCTTGAATTTATGATTTTGGGACATGTGATCTGTACTCTCTTCATCCTTTAGTTTTCATAGTATGCACAATGGAAGGGATAATGATGAAAAGGAGTTCTGAGTGCCTTAAAGTAGATATGTGTTATTCAACAGATTTTGTTATCCTTTACTCTCTCCCTTTCCCTGCTTGCTGCTGAGGGCTGACAACATGCTAGTGAGGGTTTCAGAGGCTGAAACCACTTTTCTTTTTAAACATAATGCTACAGATAGAGCAAACTTCCCACCATGCGTTAAGCATAAACAGTGAGGGAAGTAATGTGTATATTTGCATTTAGATTTGGATGTGTTAGCTAAAATTGCAAAGGAAATTGTTGGTGTCGATTTTTGTATCTCTTGTGGAAGTCTCTGGTCAAAGTACCAGGCAGCAATATTGGGAATGCTTGTTGTCTGCTATTCTAATGCTTTATGTCAAAATTGATCCCTGTAGAGCTAGATGTGAAAAGCAGTAACCCCTTTTTAGCTTCCCTTAGTTTTTAATTTGTTACATTTGGGTGTAGATTGAGTAAATTCAAATCTAGAATCGTGAAGTTTACACTTGGCCTTAATAAACAGGCCAATGTTAATATAGTACATAATGGGTAGCACTGAATTCTGGTTTTACCCCTTTCCAGCTGTTTTGAAGCTGGAAATGATGACTGCTGTATGTAGTTCCTGTGTGCCCAGGAGAAAAGAGCAACCTGAGAAAGAAGAGAAAAGCTTTCTTTTGTTTCTGTTCCTTGGACATGTGATGTGATCTGCTGGTTAAAGAATTATTTAGCTGAAAAATGCAGGAAATCCAAAAGAAGGCTAAATATTTAAGAGTGAAAAAAAGCAAAGTGAAGGGTGATACCCCAAGTGATGATGACTAGTGATGGGTTAAATAATGGAGTAGCTTCTAAAGCAAACTGAATTATATGCAGATATAACATTTTAAATGCATTTCTGTGATAAAGATTTGGTCACTCGACCTTTTGTGAGAGGAATATTTTGACGTGTTGTTCATTTTTGTGCTAGTTTCTAGACTTAGTATGGTACTTACTAAATTGATTAAAAAGTGGTAGAAAGGACAATACTGTTCTCAGTATCTGGTGAGTATTACCTTGTTTATATGTTAGAAAGCATGAATATATCCACTTGCTCTAAACAAACTTTTCCAGACTTGTGGTGACATTTTTCTTTCCTCTGAGTGCTGTAATCAGGAGGAACAAACAGAACTTTCAGCAAGCATTTTTTTATCAAGCACACGATCCTTATGATGTATTGCAAGATTTAATTCTTGGCTATTTTCCATTTTTTATCGGTATCTCAAAGAAAATGTAATGTAATCAGATAATCTACAGATAAGAGACAGGAACACAGGTAGGTAGGAGAAGACAGGTTTCTGATGGTGATTATGTGGGTTGCTTGCTAAAGTCGGGCAAAGAGAATATTATTATTATCCTGGTTTTGTATTATCCTGACTATTATTATTATCTTGGTTTTCTTCAGGATTATCGAGACCTTGCACACGTTCTGTTTCAGGATGGTCTAGTCTGGGAACTGAGACTAGGGAGAAGTTGCCTCTCATTTGGCAGTGCTGTATTTTGTAAGATCTTTCACCTTGCAACATGGAAAAAAGTTGTATGGAATTCGGAGAAGAGTTAGGAGAATACAGGGTGCCTTATTTGGGAGGGTTTAAGGACTTGGTCTATTTAAATTTCCTAAAGTAAATAAAAGGTGTGATTATAATGTGAAATTATTTTGTGTGAGGCTGTAATTGGTGAAACGGGCATGAACTCAGACCAGCAGTTGAGTAACCCTAACATTCAGTCCCCGTGCTTGAAATAGGAAAATTTAAAGTAGAAGACCATGGGCAAACCCGAACTTGAACTGGTTTGAATATCTATTAACAGAATGTATTGAAAATTTTAAAAATTAAGTAGAAGAAGGGGGTCAAATGTGAACTAGCGTGGCTTGCTTTCTCACTGAGATATTTACTATTATGTTCTGCATTGTAGGTGTGTCTGAGGTGCCACAGTGGGATTTGAGAGCTTTTCTTCTGAAAAAGAAGGGAATTTATTGGTGCTCCTCAAACTGATCTGTATGACCCTTGAGTTTTCACGAGATTGCTTTTCTTCTCCATTTTAACCTGAAAGGCAGCATTTAATGCTAAATGCACTCTGTTTTATGGCACTGTGGAGCACAGAAATGTCTGTTTGAATGTTTTATTATGAAACTGAAACATCATGATGTCTGCAAAACTTAGGATTTATGTCTGTTGTCATAGCCAAGACATGCTTTTCAAGTGCAAACAAAAGCATTTGTTTCTCCTTTTTCAAATGTGACTTGAACATTGATGATCATGAGTACTCCAACTCTGCTTTCAGATATATGTCCTTATCACAGTTTTCAAAAATATTTAAGATGTTTCTTCCCACCATTCTGTAGAGCTCTATGCTATTATGCAAACTGTTGAATTTGTAAAGGACTGGTAAAGAACAATATGTGACAGAGTAATTTGGATTTTTGTAGAATTTTGCCTATTAGCAAACTCAGGGGGGTTTAAGAAGAGTTACCTTAAGCAGTTCCTACAGTAGAACTAGATAAAAGGCATGTGCTATAAATTATGCATTATTCATGGGCACAGAAAGGAAAGAAGAACATTTCATGTGTTTAATGATGGTTTTTTTCATGTGAAGTGGGCATAGCTAAGTTATAGTATTAGAATAGGGTTTGTTGCCAAATGTTGTATAGGAACTGAGCAAAGGTCTACCATTTTTACCTATACTTAAAACAATTTCCTAAATTGTTTTAGCCAGTTGTTAATTTCAAATTTTGTATGGTATGTCTTCCAGCAAAAGTGTGATCTTCATTCTTCAGTGAAATTTGTAGGGAGGAAGAGAAGGGGAGAACTGTGAGGTATTAAGATTGTAAATATTAATACAGTGAAATATTTAATATATGTCTTTCTCCAATCAGGATACTCAAATCTAGTCAACTTAAACTTTCTTGGATTTTGCGGGGGGGGTAATTTGAATTGTACTATATTGGGAGCTGAGAATCAGTTCCGTGGCTACAAAAGTGTATTTTCATAGAGATGGTGTATGTTTTTCATGATTCTTATCTGAAAAACTTTGGTGGGGTCATTTAGATAAAGAGATGTTCATAAATACTCGTTTTTCCCTGAGCCAGGTGTATGTATCTAGCATGGTTGCCATACATTGGCAAACAAGCTTCAACTTATGAATGAATTGTGGTGATGTTAATGTGTCAAATTCCTCAGATTTTATTTTAAAATGTGTTGTATCAGAATTTGCTTTATCATGAGTGTTATTTAAGCAGGGCGAGACTGGAGAGATATGTAGTCCTATTCCAATACAATCAGTTGAAACGCTTGTGGCTTGTGCTTATGTTTACCCCTGTCTATATTTTCAGGTATCTGAAAGCAAAAGTTTCATTCCTTCAAATGGAGTTAGAGCAATTCCAAATGTGACTACAGGCTGGGCAATAAGTTGAGAGCAGGCCTGCACAGAGAGACTTGGGGGGCTGGTGGGTGCCCCCCAGATCTGAGTATGAGCTGGCAGTGTGCACTCTAGCTTGGAAACCCAACAGTATCCTGGGCTGCATCAGGAGAAGTGTGACCAGCCGGTCAAGGGAACTGATTCCCCGACCCTGCTACACTCTCATGAGAGCCCTGCCTGCAGTCTGGGGCTCCCAGCATAGGAAGGACAGGGACCTGTTGGAGCAGAGGGGAGCCACAAAGATGCTCAGAGGGATAGAGCGCTGGTCCTGTGAAGTGAGGCTGAGACAGTTGGGGTTGTTCAACCTGGAGAAGAGAGAAGGCTCCACTATAAGGTGGAGACACCTTATAGTGACCTTAGAGTATTTGAAGGTGGACTACAAGAAAGATGGGGAGGGATTTTTTTATAGGGAGTCTAGTGACAGGACAAGGGAAAATGGCTTCCAACTGAACAAGGGCAGGTTTAGATTAAATATTAGGAATAAGTTCTTTACTGTTAGGGTGGTAAGGCTCTGAAACAGGTTGCCCAGAGAAGTTGTGGATGCCCTTATCCTTGGCAGTGTTCAAGGCCAGATTGGACAGGACTCTGAGTAACCTGATCTGGTGAAAGGTGACCTGCCCATGTGAAGGGGCTGGAACTTGACGATTTTTAAGATCCCTTCCAACCCAAACCATTTATGAATCCATAGTTATACTCTCTTTGGTGCTTTAAATGCCTTAGGTGGAGCACAGTGAAAGAGCAGACATCGTACTCCAGAACCAGAAAGAGTCAGCTGAACAGAGTCTAGAGGAACAAAAATTTATTTTGCGTTCTAGAGAAGGGAAATCTGAAGGAGTTGGAAATGGCACTGCAGGGAAGATAAATGTTTTCAAGCCTAGACAAGGATGATTGCAAAGGAAATGTATTTTGTGTTGTGAGTACTGGACATGCAGCAAAAAATAAAGTTGAATTTTTAATCTTATTGTAAGGTTAATTATATTCTTGGATATGATGTGAGAAAGTGATGGAAATCTTAATCTTTTTCAGATATTGCTGATAATTCCTAAAAGCAAGAGAACAGATGAGATTTCTTAGTGTTTTAATTTGTGAACTGAATGTAGCTGAGTGCTCATTTTCTCATTAGTTATTAACAGGAAATAACAGTTAATTATTTTTAATGGAACTGGGTAGATGTCTAAAAACAAAATATGCAAAATCAAAACAGGAAGAGTTGAAATAAACATCAAGTCCATTTACAGTGCAAAGTTAAAACGGGTAAGAATTGTATATAGAATTTAAGACCTTAATAATGTACTTAGTACCTTGCTTACATAAGTATAATTGTATGCTAGGCTGTATTTTCCCTATGCAAATAACTCTTCAAGTCAGCAGGGAGAAATTGAAAATGTTGTGTGGGGCTATTATTTATCACCATACAAATGGAAAACAGTGGAGGCCTGGCTTTTCTACAGGCCATCCCTGCTTTCCTAGATACCAGCCAGAGACAGAGACATGCAGATAGCCGGAAAGTGCACATGTGCTTTTTTCTCTCCTGCAGTCCTTCTCTCAACTCCATGTGTCCCACTGTTCCACTTCCCTCTTTCATTTCCTCTGTTGCTACCTCTCTTTCAGTTTGTAGGAAAAATTCTGTTGCACTGATACCATGAAACTGCTTATCAGTATGATCCTTAAGCACCCAATGAGCATTTAGGTTTAGCATAATGACTCTCTGAGAGCACTGTATGTAGGAAAATGATTATATGAATGCCAGGTGTGTTTTTATAGAGGTCTTGGGTAGCATGACAATGTTAGAGATACAAAAATCATGTCAATGTTAGTTGTTTTTTAACTTGGATGCCACCTGCTGTTTTCTTGCCATGTATTTTGCATTACCTTCCATTTATTCAGCTGATGAACACTTCAGGGAGTGCTTGTCCAGTGCTTTGGCTCCTTTGAGGATCTTCCAAAACCAAACCGAATGAAGAGACATTAAATGAACATTTAATCTTAGGTTGTAAACATAACATGATCAGACCTCCAGGCTTCCAGCTCTGCCTTCTAGAGAAAAGCAAATCCCTTCCTTGCTGCCTACAGGCAGCAGAGAGGAAGCTCTCTCTGTTCACCCACTTGCAGGGCTCCTGTGTCCTCCTTGCAGCCTGCTGGGCATGGCTGTGGCACAGTGGCTGTCCTAGGCAGGCACTGCGGGAGATCCGTGCCAGTAGGGAACAATTCAGTAATGGGCCTTCCTGGATGTATACACAGGAAAACAAGTACTGCTCTTCAGGATGGGCTTTTACCTGAATGTGTTGATAAATCTGATTCTGGTATTTTTAAAGACTGGTTGTGTCACACTGATAAAGAATTGTCTCAAATAGGGCTTCCTAGTGCCCACCTAAATTAAAATTGATTTGCTTTGCTATCATAAATTATTGTGAGAAGGAAGAGGAAGAAGTTTTTTTAGTATGTACAATAAAAAATGGATAATTTAATTGTACACTGGCCAGAGAGGTTTCACAGGTATTTTTCTGTTTGCTTTCCCTCTGTAGTGCTGTCAGCCCACTCTTGGTTGTCCACTAAGTCCTATTGACTTTGGCCCAATTTGGCTGTAGTATAAATGCAGGTTTTTCACTTTCCAGAAAGTTCCCTTTTTTGGGCTTTTTTTTTTTTTTTTCTCTTCCATTTCTACAGCAGTTTTGAAAATTTTTCACCATCAACTGTGTGAATCTGCAGTCCTTTCCCTTGCTGGTTTCTTGCAAATTTAGCTGGTAACAGAATTGTTCGGCGTTGTTGTTTTTTTTTTCCCCTAATCTATAGTACTGCCTTATGCTAGAGGTTTTAGCACTTCAGAAGTCATACACTTAATGTGTTTTTTGAAGCTGCATATTGAATATTTCTGGTGTTTGTAACAAATCCAGTGTGACCATAGTGGACTTTTCAGGGCTTAGTCAGCAGCACACCAGCAAAAGCAGCAGATTGGAGATAGTTGCATTAGGAAGATTATAGGGGTGTTCCATATCTGTGTATTTTGTGGTGCCCTTTGTCTGCTAAACTTAGGTATGGGATCTCAGTAAACAGACCTGGTTACATGTTGAGTTCATTGGCAGTGGTATTCCAAGGAAGATTTTTCTTTAGTATGAAGAAGAGTTGAAACTCATGCAAGCTGTGGGTGCAGTAGGTATATGCTAAGCAATTGGAGATCACTTAGCTGGACTAAATAGGGCCATAGTTTAGGTATGATTTGCAGTCCTGGCTCTTTTTCATTGTTTATACAGTTGATTTGCATTAGAAGTTCCCACTGGTAACAGGATGAGTTGTGTATTTTAAGGAATATAACAAGAACCTATGTATTGCCTGGTTCCCGGATAAAGCCCCCATATGGAAGTGTATGGGAATGAGCAGCAACATAACAGCACTGAGAGACTGGATATAATTTGCTTACAAAACATTCTATTGCAAGAGCAGCACAAAGCCTGCCAGCCTGCCTGTATTTTAGTTTTTCATTTGTAGATTGCAGTATGTTTTAGATAATTATGCTGTCTCAATAAGTGAAATGTGCTTACAGAACTCTAAGCCAATTATTAACCATGTATTATAGAAATTTTATTACTTGAAGAAGATAACCAAAATTTTGCCTTTTCTCCAAAGATACATTTCAAAGCACTTAATCTTTTGTTTTAGCTCTTCTCTAACCTATTCTGCCTATGAGAGGATTAATGAGATGTGAATTTTAATCTCCTTATTGATTTCCTAATTATTTTTCATAATCTAACTCCAGCTCTTGATTTATGCTTCTCACTGATGAAAAATGTAGAAGCAACAGGAATGAGTAATCTGTATGTGTATGCCCTGAAGCTGGTTGAAGATTTAGTTTTCTTTGTTTTGTAACCTCCATCTGGTCTGAAGGCCTTTCCATATTGCCTGTACTGCTTTTTTCTGTCTTTAGTCATACCACATATTTTTTAATTCCCATTCACTTAAATTTAGTTTCTGTAAATTAATGAGGTTTTATTAAGTTGAGGGAGAAGACTGTACAGCAAATATTTAACATCATCTTTTGCTGGTTTCTTTCAGTAGTCTGTCTTGTCTTTTATTTCCCAGAGCACCTCCACTAAGCCAGCAGCTGCCACCTTGTCTGGAGCAGCCGGGGATCTTGATCTATTTACTGAGCAAACAACAAAATCCGAAGAGTCAGCAAAGAAACAACTCTCCAAAGACTCCATTTTATCACTGTATGGCACAGGAACAATGCAGCAGCAAAATGCTCCGGGTAAATAATGTTGTGGAGGTTTCTGTGCAGTCCTGTTTTAATCTTTATCTAGAAGTTACCTCCTACAAGTATAAAGCTAAGGTTTGATACCTGCTAATTATATTCAAATGAAGGTTTTTATTTTCAGCTTTTATAAAACTGAGAAATATTACTGAAATGTAATATGGATGCTAAAGAAGAACATATATGTGATTTTAATTTATTTATAGCTGTTCAAGTTATCAAGTGTACAATTTACTGAAAGATTTGTGAAGTCAGATTCTGCCATGCAATTAATCAGTGAGGGTTTGAGTCTCCAGTGTGCAGGCAGCAGTCGGTCAGGATCCCTACAGAACTGTCAGAGCTTTGGTTTAGCTGTGTTTGTGTGAACACAAATACCTCCAGTACAGCAACTGAAAGATTCTGGTTCACCACAGGGATGCCAGACTTTCTTGGCAATTTAGCTCATGATGACTCCCTTTCCTTTAAGAGTTTTAAAGTAATTTTTTGCTTTTACCAGAAGCTAAATTTGCAGCACTGACATACAGATGAACAAAGTTATCCTTAAAATTATTTTGGTGCACTTCTGACTTACGGGATGGGGGTAGAAAAATCACAAGACACTTCTGCTTAAATCTTCCCTTCTTTGCTACAGGTATGTTCATGGGCTCGTCTTCTATGCCATTTACCACACAACCATCAACTCACTTTCAAGGCTTTCCAGCCATGGGAGTTCCTGTGCCAGCAGCAACTGGGATGATGGGAAACATGATGGGACAATCAGTGCCAGTCATGGGACAAAGCACAGGTGTGATGGTAGGAGTGGGAGTGCCCAATGGATTTACTGGTACTGCACCAACTGGTGTGATGGGACTTCCTCAAACTGTCGTTGGACCTCAAGGTGGAATGGTGGGACAGATGGTCACACCACCACAAAATAAGTATGGATTGCAACAAAACCAACAAGCTCAATGGAACCTCTCTCAGGTAAAGGCAATTCCCAGACAAGAGTACTTTAGGAAGAATGATGCTTTTCAGATACAAAATGTGTGGCTGTAGGAGGAAGGTCAGTTGTAGCCAAGTTAAAGACTACTGGACTGTGAACTGCTCAGAGGCACATGTTAACAAACCAGTGAATAGTTCAATGAAAGATAACTACTAAGAAAGCAGAGACTAATTTTGCCAAGGTAGACCAAACTCAGTACTCTGCTTCCATAGCTCATATCATCTCATCATCAGAGCCAGCCAAGTAAAAAGCTTAGCTCAGGTAGAGTTACAAAATTTTGAAATGAAACACAGCCTTATAACTAAAAGCAGAATTTAACTACTTGGGGATAGCCACTAACAATGACTACTTTCATTCACAGATTTCAGGATAAATTTTGGTGGAATGTGAAGTGCTTTCTGCTCTCAACATTTTCCTGTAGATAATTTGCTTAAGTGCATCTGTTATTTATCTACAGTATTTCCATCCTATGTTTTAAACATGTTTCAAAGATTCTCTAGAAGGGTTAATGTACATGTAGTACTGTATTTGTACATTTTCCAAGGAAACATCTTGAAATCAAGTATTTGAGTGTTTATTGGGGCAGGGTGAGGCAGAGGGATCAGACTTAAATTATTCCCTTGGAATTCAGCATGGGTGATAGCAAACATTTTTTCATACTATTATTATGATAACAATATAATAATTCCATGATGCTTACTTAGTAATGCAGGAAGAGAACCTTAGTGACTGACTTAAATTGGATGATACGAATTTCTGCTATTCTGCTCCATTTTACACTGTGAACATTTATGAAAGTAAACAGCATTGCCTACATGGATAAAACAGCCTCTGTTTGAAAATACAGGCTGTCATTCTGCTTTGAGAAGTAATTCTTAAAGGTGAGAATTTCAAAATGTCAGATCAAAAAAATCTGTGGATATACTGGTGGCAGTCTTTTCACAGGTAGCTAGCTTTAAAAAGACCCATATCAGCTTTGAAATTAAAATCTTGCCTCTTATCAATTACATGTTAAAACCTGGCTCCTTGAACAAGTTCTTCACATGTTCCTGTACCCTTTGCACATCAGATGTTGTCAATATGATGACATTCCACAGTCTGCAGAACTCAGATCTAAACTCTGACTAGTTGAAAGGGGGAGAGCTTGCTTTACCAGACTGACATGTTTTATATAGTCTGCTGCTTAAGAATTCTACTCCAGAAGAGATGAACCACTGGGTAAAGCATGTTTTTATCAGCCTTTTTTATATTTCCAGGTTCAGTGGTGGCTTGTTTTCTGCAGATACACATTTCGGTGTGAAAGCATGCAAAACTTTATTTTACCCTGAAATACTAGTTTGCAATTTACTTGAAATTTTCACCAGTGTTTCAGTTTCATTTTGCAGCATGGTATTGTTCAC
This sequence comes from Motacilla alba alba, assembly GCF_015832195.1. Taxonomy (NCBI): domain Eukaryota; kingdom Metazoa; phylum Chordata; class Aves; order Passeriformes; family Motacillidae; genus Motacilla; species Motacilla alba. Next base: position 29,782,496 of record NC_052018.1, read on the forward strand.
TCATGTTTAAATAAACTCTGACTTTACCTAGTGCTGCCTTTAGTTTGAATCAAATGTTACTTATCCAACATCTCTGTTCATTGACTCTGATTATTAATTTCTCCAAATGCTTTTTTGCTCCTATACTCATTTTGACATTGATAATTTAAAATTACAGTGACTAGTTATTTGTAAAGACTACAAAGAGTTTTGCAGCAGCTCTGAAGTGACTATGCAGAATTTTGAATTCTTTCCCACCTTTAACTAGATGTTAAATTCATGTGAATTTAATTTCATGTGGATTATTTTACTTGTTTTTAAGGAATTACAGTATCTTGAGTAGATTCTTTAGCAAGGATGGTTGGATAATACTCAAGTTTATAAATCCACCTCATTCTTTGTTGATTGTCACCTATATGGACAATTTGTGTAAAAACTGATGTAGTCAAGATTATGAAATCTCCAAAGAATCGTTTCTGGAAAAAAAATAAATCTGGAGCTGCAAGTGCAGACAAGACTATATTACTGACTTTGCTGTTTGTTTATTGCAGTTACTACAATTCTGTTCATTAGCTTTGAAATTAAGAAAGCAAACTTTTTCCAACCAGCCACACTGGCCACCTCCTTCACATGCTGTCAGTTCTCATGTGACACATACACCAAGTGCTGCAGCCCATCAACTGATGTATGTTGGTGGTTGAAGGGCTCCAGAAAAGCTGGTAGTATGAGAAAAAGCTTAAAAACTTAGATAGAGTCAATATTTTTATTTAATGAGAAATATTTTTGGGGAAATGTACTTGTAACTGGGTGGCTGGTTGGAGGCGGGACTGCTTTTGGCTAGCAGCATGCTGTGTTTCAGTGCCAGTGCTAACCAGGCTCGTGTGTGTGTGCTTTACAGATGAATCAGCAAATGGCTGGAATGAACCTCAGCAGTTCCAGCAACGTGATGGGCTTTGGCCAGCCCCCCAGCACAGCTGCAGGATGGACTGGAAGCTCCTCTGGCCAGACTCTCAGCACACAACTGTGGAAATGAAAGTTGCAATAGAAATCTTTCCCAGAACAGCCACCTAACATTCCTTGTTCAAATACATTTACTTTTGCTGTTCCTTCCATGTACATATATATTCTTTTTCTTTTTCCCCAGCTGTTCAGATTAAGAATATAACTGACTGACCGTGTTGTGGTCTATATTGATTTAAATTTGATGTAGTGAAAAGCAGATCAAATATATTTATACATCATTGGAAGCATTTTCATACAATGCATATGATTTCATAGACCATATTAAGAAGCTGCTTAACCACATACTGATTTTTTTCCCCTCAAAATTCTAGATCAAATGTTTGCATATAAGGGATGTAGCTATCATGTTAGTAATATCCAAAAATATGAACCCCAACCCCCCAAAATTACCCAGTAATCCTGTAGAAGGTACTGTATGAACAAATGTTTAATCATATATAAATAGAATGTAAATGTATCACTGAGCAATGTTTTCTAGTGTATCAAACAAATTTTGTTTCATCATACATTTCACTGTGATGTTGTTATGGTGTGCATAACAGGGAATGTGGTTATTGAAAGAAAGATAAACCTGGATGTTACTGTAGTTCTACAAATCAATAGTTTATTCTTCTAAAGATGAGCATTTGATGCATTTGAGTTTCCTGTGGTAAAGTCTCTGACCTGGCTCAGGAGACGGGCGCACAGTGTTAAAAGAGAACTGACAGCACAATATGCATTCAAGGCAACTCAGTGTGAACAGATATATTTTGTCTTGCAGAGAGATCCAGGTTTATGACAGTGATTGTGTTTACATTTTATGGTGCCTCGTAATGATAAAATGTTATTTCCCTATATTAAAAGGATAAATCCGTAAATGATTGTGGGTTTTTTATTTCGTTATTGTATGACCTCTTTGACTGCTACTTTTAATGAAGTAAAACATGTTCAGTTTGGAGGATCCATTTATACAGACATTTAGACCAACAGTTTGTGAGTTAAAATCAGTTTATAATTACACCATTAAGCTGGATAAATACAAAAAGTATATACATAAATAATGATTTTGAAAATACTCCATTTCAGCCATGTTTATCTGTGTGGAAACAGCATTAAAACAAAGGTAAGTGTCAGTTTATTAAGCTGAGAGTTCAGAAATGCATGCAGACAAGTTAGAACAAAGCACACACACTTAATTTGCTTATTAGAGTCTGTGAAAGCTTCCTTTTGTTTCCACAGATGTCTGTCGGGTCGCAGGCAGAAGCAGATGACTTTAGCTGTCTGAACCGGAACACGCGCTGGTGCGTCCATTGTCCTGCTCTTGCCGTGGGACTGTCCCCCCCGTCATACCTCAATATTGACTGTGTCCAGGTGGTACTTTGGCTCGTTAGCTAGATTCACTTTCTCTGTTCGGGTGTGCCATACAAGAACCTAGAAAATACCATGTGTGTCAGTAAAGTCATCTGCAGAGATGAAAGCTTTTCACAAAGTAGAAACTACCACGTGTGTCAGTAAAGTCATCTGCAGAGATGACACGAAAGCTTTTCACAAAGTGTGCCAATCTGTACCTTTGTGCAGTTGTTTGCTTTTGGCTCCAGTTCCTCCACTGTTGTTATCTGTTTCAGAAAATCAGATTCTTGCATTCCTGGTTGAGAACCACGACGCTTGAATACAGCTTTGGGATGCGACAGGATCACTTGAAGACTCACAGCAAATCCTTGGAGAGAGAGAAACAGGGAAAAAGGTTGAGAAAAACCTTTAAGCCGTACATTTTTATGCACTTATACTCATGCCTAGAAATCTCCCATGTTCTTTTTTAAAAATATGTAAATTTAATTATGTGGATAGACAATATTTGGTAAGTTTGTACCTCCTACATTATATTGTTTTGTTTTGGTTTGCCCTTAAGATACAATCAGATTTTTTTTAATTGCACCATATTTTCAACATGCTAAATCTTAATTTCCCATCATGTGGCTAATGTATCTTTTTTGCCTGAAAAGTCAGCCATTGCTAAAATCTTGGGTTATTCTTCCTTCCTACTTCTAATTAAGAAATAAAACTCAATTATAAGTAAAATGAAATGTATGAAATTTATACTGTACAAACCATTCTACACTTCAAAGTGAGAGTCAAGAAAAAAGGTTAAAACATGTTACAACTGTGGTATTTAGATAGCTTTAGCCTGTAGATTTTAACAGCCTTGTTGAGGAAAGACAAGTCATACTAATGCTCTGCCTTGGGAATGACTTTCAGCACCACTGGTCTGCCAGGCAGCCTCAGCTGGTCTGAGCCTGGCACAGCATGACTCAAAGCATTTATTCAGTGTACACAACTCTCTGCAATGCTTTTCTCTACTAACATGGATCAGGTTCCTTGAGTGGAGACTGCAAACTGAGAAATCACTGGTTTGAACAAACTCACCCTCTCTGAAGAAGCTACCATGAATCTCTAATTTACCATTATTTTATAGAACTCTCCCATTTTCCTTCAGCAATGCTCAGTCATATGTATGCTTCTTTAACTGTGACTCAAAAACTCAGTGATAGACTTGTGAAGAAAAATTACACTTGTAACTAACTCCTTTTGTCTGACTGCCAAGCCTACCAAAGAAATCCTTTCTTCATCAGTTCAGAGTGGTTCCAGCTGTCCCTTTATGACACAAATAGTAACAGTTTTGACATCAGTTCTGGAAAACTCCAAGAACATTTAATTCGAAAGCCACTATTAAAATTTTATCAGTTTAAATTTGAGCATAACTTTCTATAACTTAATGTAATTCTGACCCTCTTTTAGTAGAAATGTCTTGCTGCTGTATTTTCCTTGAAAGTATCTGTGACTTTTACAGGAGCCTTTTGAAGAGGAAAATGTAAGGAAGTAATTACTACATCACATCTAAAGAAAGACACACTGAAACCACTTTATCATGGTCTTGCTTGTAGGAAGCAAAGCAAGACACCAGGAAGTTTGTTTTGTTTTCAGTAAGGATTTGGACCCTGATGAAATCTATGGGTTGGATGTAAACAGGTCCCAGTTCACTGATGGACACAGAAGATATTTTCTACATTATATATTTTATGTAGCTTTATACATCCTGTCCTGCCTGAGGTAGAGAATAGGCGTCTGCAAGGACAGAGCTTACCCACACCCTGCAGTGCAGTCTTGCTTCTCACTCCTTGTAGCCTGGACATGATGGAGCACAAGGTGTGCTCTATCCCAGTGCTCTTGGTAGCCATATGTAATTTGGGAAGAGCTGAGGGTGAGAGTTTAAACTCCCTCAGCTACAGACAGTACGTACAACCAGATTGCTGCACCTTGAAAGGGGACCAGAGACTTAGTACTGATGAACAAAACAGTCTGCTTCATTTGAGTGGGTTTGGTTAGGTTTTGTTGGCCTTTTTTCCTCACATAAAACAAACTAAAAATTTTGGATGCAACTGGGCTTTAATAATTTTGGGCACAGAAAAAAAAAAGTTCTTTTACATGGGAGGGCATTTTTGGAACCCTGATCAGCTGTGTGACCTGCTCTTTCTTTTTAAATATATTTAAGATTCAAGCTGCCCATGCATAAAGAAGAAAATGAAGTAAACACCAAAATTAGTGTCCTAAATTTTAGTGCACAGAAATAATCCCATTCTAAGCAGAAGAAACATAGATTTTTCTGCTGTTTCTCTTTGCAGTGTCCATGCGGCTCCCTGGACCCATAGCCTATACTTATCCATACATTAATTTCTCATAATTTCTCTTGTTGCAAGGCTTGCTCCTCTATTGAGAAAATTGCATTGAGTTCTGAGGGTGGATTTCTCCTACACACCGATATTCAAGTGGGCCGTGGCCCCTGCACATGACACGTGCCCTTGTTACCATGCTATTGCAAATTGTCATTTCAGGGTGCTGTGAAAACTATTGGTGCCATCAAGTAAAAGTTAAATTATAAATTGAGTGTTGCAGGTGGCAAGGACGTGGGCTACTGTGCACTGTCTGGCCTGAGGTTTGTTTCTTTGGTCACGGTCCATGCAGTCTTCGTTTGTTAAAAGAATCCAATAAAGCAGCAACTTTAGAAGACAAAATAATCCAAGGCAACATCTCTTAGCTCTCTAATTCTTCTAGCTCTGCTTTATAACAGCTTTATTTTCACATGTATGACATTTTGTAAGATGGATTTGAGAGCAAACCACTGTCTAGTGACAACTTTTAAGTTGACTTTATCAGATGTATCTTTTTTGGTGTCAGAAATAGAAGAAACAGCTCAAGTTTTGACCAGACTGGCACTAATTATTTCTCTCAGTAGATAGTGATCCTGTGCTAATAGATGAAAACACACTGTTGTTTTGAATTCTATCACTAAACAGGATTTATCTGGGATTTACCGTCTCCAGTGCAGCATAACTGAACAGTGCTTACATGCATACAGTTATTTTACTTAGTCATTATTCCTACAAGGTCATACTGGGCTTAACTTCACATGACATGCCACAAGACAATTTCATAGCTGGGCTGTAAAGAGGTGTTCTGGGGGTTTTTTGGTGTTTAATGCAAGGTTATAAATTAAATCTATTTGGCTGAAGAGCCACCTAGATAGGAATTAATTTGTTGGAGGACAAGATACCTGGGAGACAGCAGATACTAAATCTGTTCTTCCTTCAATGTAAGCTGTTTCTGTTAATTCACACCTTGACTTGTGCTAGTCCAATGGCTTCTGTTAAAAGGCAGAACTATTCTTCTTCATCCAGTTACACTTGAGCCAGGGTTTAAAGATTTTGTTGCCATGGTTAATGCCATTGCTTCCAGGATGTTCTAGGTAGGATAGTAGCTGAAGGCAAGCTAGAAACTTTAGTGTTTATCATTTCTGGAGTGTATAAATGCTAATGCTCGGTGCTGATGTTGGAACAGATGTGCTGTTCCACATAGATCAAGGTCCCACCTTTGGTTTGGGCTCTGCAGCTTTCAAGTTCTGTTCTCCCTGTGGTGTACTTTTTGGCTTGCAATAAGGCAGAGATGTCTGACCAGGAGGTTTTGTAGTTAGGATCAAAGGCATCTGCTGAAATTAATTCACCATGAAAGAGGCACTTGATTATAAGCTCGATGTTTAAAACAGTGTTTATCCTTGGATGGGAAGGAAGATTGGTGTTTTGTTTTGGTTTTGGTGGGGGGTTTTGAGTGCTGTCTGCCATACCATTTTTAAAATTTTTTTGTTTGTGACTTCCAGCAGTGGCTCTTTCAGATTCAGGCAAAATATGCCATGTTTTGCAGTGCCATGAATAGACTGGCATTTTGCTCAGGGAACCCTAAGAAATATGAGACATACTGAAGATCTCATGACTATAGCAAAATTTTAAGAAAATACAATAAAGAAAGGTGGTTGCTCAGGCCCTAGCAGAGGTGCCTAGGGCGTAGTGGATGAACTCTGGACCCAAAGTCCAAAATCTGCTCGCCCAGTGATTTACAGTCACATATTAATCTCTATGACTGAAGTAGCTCCTGGAATGCTAATGCAAAGCTAGCATCTGCCTTCTTGAGCAACCTTCGCATTAGGAGAATCACAATCTAACTTTTTCTTGAATGATCCAAAATTCCGGCAGTAAGGAACAGGCGAGAATGAAAACAACATTTAATATAGAAGACTTGAATTCAGATCCATACTAAATAACACAATTTTTGCTTTCCATTTTCTCTCTCACTTTTCTTCCTCAAGAGTAAGCAAGTCTCTGTCAAACTCTAGAACCCACCTAGATTAAAAACTGAAGCAGAACTTTGGAAATACCAGAACTAATTCATATGGTGGGTTGGTTGCCAGGCAAGAAGCAACAGGAAATGACTACTTTGCTTTCTGAATCCAGTTTAGCATTGGAGAATAGCAGTATCAGCCACAAATTTCTCAAAATAAATAACCAATGTTTAATGAACTGACCTAATGTGATTGCTATGAACAAGTGTGTTTCAAACAATCTGGGGAGGTTGGCCACTCAGGGTCATTGAGCTGAGCCCAATGAAATCAGCAGGGCCTGAATGTGGCCTTGTACTTTGCTGTCTAGAATAAGAATTTTGTGTGCCTAAACTCAAGGATGTGCTTCCTCTGAACAGCCAGAAGTTAAACTGGTCGTCCCAAACCTTTTAAGCCATCACTCTGTTCATACCCAGCCTCATTATCAAATTCTTGTGAAAATCACTGTGAAAGATCATTCACTAAACCAAATGGAGCCTCCTTACCAGTGCGTTGTGACCCAAGCACAGAACATAAACTGTAGACAGCTGATACATCTCCATATCAATATTACTGTATGCACCTACCCTGGTTGCATGGCAATATTTTTAACAGAGTGCATTGATCTTCCTCATGTGCAGCATTCAGTATAACCTAAGTTCCTTGTATATAGAAAAATGGAAAAATGCCAGCAATGGACTACAGCATGGACTTAGGTTTGGTAGCAAGTCCCTGGAGGTGTGCTGGGAAGTGAGAAGGACAAGGGTAGGAAACTGCATGTGGACGTGCATCCTGTAGCCTGCACCTGCTCAGACACCTATGGAGTTCTGGATTTGCAGTCTCTTCTGTTTGTACCCTGACACTGTATTCCTTAGGGGAATGAAGATGCAAATTTCACATCATTTTTTTAGCAGTCTACACTGCATCCATTTCTCTCCTTGCTGAAATTAAAAATGAAATTCAATTTCTTCAGTATTTTTGAAGACTAATAAAAGTTCTCTTGCAAAATAGTAACTCTTTCTTTGTGGTTGTGCAATAACTTCCTGTAAGTTTTGGGGGTTTTTTTTGTCTGTATGACCTTCCCTTACATGACTTTGGTCAAAGCACAAGCAGGGAATGCTTCTAATGGACCTGCTTTTCCCTCATGCCAGTGATTTAGCCAGCATCTGGAAGGTAAACAGCTTAACAACTTTCCATGTATATCTTCATGTCTGGGTTAGAGTCCCTTAGCCAATGCTGTGTAATGGCATTCTGCCTGCTGCTGATGAATTATGGACCACGCTCTCACCTTTACAATGCCATCAGTAATCCCTTCCAGAGTCCAGTATCAATGTATCTGTAAATCCACAGGGACTGTTCAGCTGCACAGCTGCAGTCCCTGACATGCTGCATGGCTTCAGGCATTAAATACTTGCTTGCCCCTGAGGAATGCCTTTATGTGAACACCTTTATGCCAGGTCATACTACTGACTTGAAATCCCTCTACAGTGCAGAAAAATTCAGCTGATAACTTTTTTTGTCTTTGAGGTGATAACAACCATTAGTCCTCCTTTATTTACTCTTTAACCAGTTGGACTGTAAATACTGTACATATTTTTATCAATAATTTCAATTAATATAACAGTACTCTGTTAAGCTGAGAAAGAACCGTGCACTGTCCTTTTCCCTCTCTCAGAACATTGGGGTATCAGGATAAAAAGTGGCTATTTCTACCCTGTTCCTGCCCTTGTATTCCTCCTTTCTCTCCTGAGTATAGAAGATGTCTGTCATTTTCTGGGAAACCAGCTGCTACTGTATCAGAAGCTGGACCTGTGCACAGTGGTGATTCATGTGGCAGTTGTGAATGTATACAAAAGATTGTCTAAGCATGGACTGTCAGCAAGACAGAGCTGTGTGGTGTGCAAACTTCACTGCAGAAGATTGATTAGATTCATTTTGAAGCTTTTCTGCCTTCATCTACCAGGCAACAGCTGTCAGTGATTTTTCCCCTAAGCCCAGTGTTTCAAACTATATCCATCTACAGTTATCACTGTCATTCCAATGCAACAGGAATAATTTCATGATAAAGTAGCTTTTTACAACATGAGGTCTAAGAAGGTCTGCATTTATGCTGCCTGGTTTAGATTGATGACAAAGTGACAGGCAGGGACTCCTTGCAAGAATTGCTAGGATGAATTAATTTACAATTAACTTGCTTCAGACAGACAATTCTTACAACATAAAAGCCAAGTTGCCTCATAAAAATAAAAACAAATTAAAGTAAGTTCAGATACCACCAAGCAGCAAATTAATTAGACAAGATGTACAAGCTTAGGTTAGTGCCAAAGGGCTGCACACTGCCAGCACATCAGAAGTTTAAGAAGCTGCTGAAATTGAGAAAAGGAAACATTCATGTGTCATAAGTGAGCCTCACCTGCCATGTCGATAGCAAAGGGCCTGTCAGCTCTCCAGCCCGTGTACCAGCCGACGACTTTGCCGTTCTCCACGACCGGCCGCTCGTAGCGCCGGCCTCCCACCAGCCCCACGGGCCACACGGACACCTTGCGCGTCGTCCGCATCTGCAAGAGGCAGGCACAGCGTCACTGCCAGCTCCCGGCGGGCTTTCCTGTGAGTGCTGCTGCAAACCCACATCAGTTATCAAGACTAGGAATTCAAGAGCAATTCTAGCTTATGGACTGCAGCCCAAGAGCTGCATGTGCCCACTTATTTTCTGTGAAGTCTCCAGCTCTGTAGTCCATAGGCATCTCAATTCTACTTTGAATACCCTAGTCATGATATCTTTTATACCAAGAGTTATTAAAACTGTGAAAAAACAGGACATTTTGTTCTTGTTTGTTTGGGTTTTCAGAAGTGTAATATTTTATCTGCAAGACGGCAGCATTCTGGCAGTGGTCTTACGTCTACAGATAGCTGAGATACTGTAGAAACCCAGTGAGAGAAAATATAATACACACTTCACTAGGCCAAGTACAATTAGTTTGGGACTTGTTAAAAATGCATTGAGTAGAGGAAATGATGACACACAACTCTTTCCTACTGCAGCAGACCTGAAATGCAGCTTGGATCTATTAAGGATTCATGAAAAAAGATTGCTAAGGCTAAATCTTTTTAACTTCTGTATTTTCCCTTTAAAAGCTCTGCTAAATTTCTGAGAAGGACAAAAAGCAGGCCAGGCAGGCTACTTATTATCACCAGCAGCAATTTTTCCCAGTGATGTAAGTTAACTAAATGCAAAACTGGAAATGTAATCCTTAACTAGCATAGAAGAAGCCATAGGTATGAAAAAATGAACTGTCTGTGACTGGGACTCACTTCAAGAAAGACATTGAAGTGTTGGGGCATGTCCAGAGAAGGGCAGCAAAACTGGGGAAGGGTCTAGAAAGTGAGTCCTATATGGAGCAGCTGAGGGAGCTGAGGATGCTTAGCCTGGAGGAAAGCAGGCTTGGGGGGGCCTTATCATTCTACAACTGTCTGAAAGCAGGGTGGAGCCAGGTGGGGGTCAGCCTCTTCTCCCAGGTAACATTAGGAAAGATCCTCAGGCTGTGCAAGAGAAGGTTCAGGTTGGCATCAGGAAAAATTTCTTCACTGAAAGGGTTGTCAGGCATTGGAATGGGTTGCGCAGAGAAGCGATGGAGTGACCATCCCTGGAAGTGTTCAATAAACTGGACATGACACTTTAGTGCTATGGTTTAATTGATGTGGCATTCAGGCAAAGGCTGGACTCGATCTTGGAGGTCTTTTCTAACCATAAAGATTATGAGTCTGATTCAGTGACTTCAGATAACTGGTTCAATGGTCCATTTTCTCCATTAAACAGGAGATAATATGGTACAAACCTTGACACACTGCTCCCCATGGGAATATCAGACAGTCTGGCATGAGAACTTGAGTGAGCGAGTGCACCAACACAGCGACTTGCACAACTTAACCACACTGGTTCAAAAGCCACTGTTTTAACTACTGGGCTTTAAATATGGTTCTATTTAAACAAGTATTGAACTATTTCAGTGTAACGTGGGTTTAATTTGATCTATTCAAAAAACAGTCTCATCTTTTGTTGTAATTGAAACTTATTCCTTTGGGAAAGATTATCCCTTCTTCCTTCCAAGCACTCTTCTCAGCAAAAACAAACACAGTTTTACATATTTGTAACTGCTGTCCCCTATCGAGGAATGCTGAAGTAAAAGACAACCTTGGTTAAATATTAAACACCTCCCTCTGTCTCTGCCAAGGTGAAAGATTTATCATGCATATCATCAAGACTCGCAGGAGTCACACCAGAAAAAAACAAAGACATCACGTCAGCACGGTTCACATTTCTAAGCTAGAAACATTAGCAGATTCTTAGAACTTTCAGATAAAGTGTAAAATAGATATTTAAAAATCCACAAAAATGTAGGCACACACAAAAGAGAGACATGCACCTTCTCTCCCTCCAATTGTTTGTGTATCTATCTTCAAATTATTTTATCAAAAATTCCTCTCTTTCACCCTAAGAACTGTTGCAGCAAGCTAGAGCACCTCACTCAGTAGCAGCATCCTAGAGTGCATAAGAGCAGAGTATGTATTCAGCTGGCAATACAGGGAATTCTTGTGATAAGGATTCTCTCCAAGCCATTGCTTGGTTAATTGCCAGTGAGAGGCTGCCATGAATCTTTCTAAGATTATGGATAAATGTATTTACCTGCAACTGTTCTCCCTGCTTATGTTTAACTATCCAATCCCTCCCACTCCTCCCTGTAGGAAATGCAAAGTTAGCAATTAGCTATTTGGGTACGGACATCAGCCAAACCTTGTCATGAAAATCTTTTAGCTCTGGTTTTAATGACACTTCTTTTTTTTTTGCTAACAGCATGTTTATATTAACATCCAAACATACCAGACATGGACACAGGGAATTATCCTGTTGGGCTATCTACACAGCACCATCGAGCTACATTCACCCAACTGTGCTACACCAGTAAATAGCACAGGATAAGCACACATTAATACATCCTGGAGGGTGTGGATACCTGAACAAATTATTAGTGTTCAGAAGTGCAGTGCTTTGGCCGTCCTGTGCCAACTGTCTGTACCTAAACTCAAAATGCCACAAGACAGGGGCAGGCATACTCTGACTGCAAGAGAGTGGCCAGAGCACAGTGCATTATGTGCACAGTAAAAGTTTGGGCAGCTGTACTCCAAAATAAGCCAGGTTACACAGGACTTCTGAACTGGGTCAATAGTGGCCTCAGCATCTCTGCTGGCAGAACCAGATGGATTTACATTAATACTCTATGATACACAGTGTTTTGGAAAACCTTGTCAATGAAGAGTATCTCACTGACCTCATAAAACCAGCATGAAATGACCCAAGAAGTTTTAAACTAATAATCTTGTGTCAGTCTCAGTGTCCATGAGTTATGTCAGTAAAGCCACCACACATCAGATGCAAGTAACCCCTTACAGAGCTCCTACTTCTGTCCTTGGGTGACTTTATTCTTACAGGTTACATTTCTGAAGAATGAAATAAGGAGGTGTCAAGAATACAGCAATTTCTTTAAGCAAAAGCTGAAAGAGCACATCTAGACCAGTATTTATGCTAATTCCGAAATACCTCACAGCCTTGGGATATGCTAGGCAGATGAAAGTAGGAATATTTCTTTTAATCTTCTGAGAATAGCATTACTGCAGTTAACATACTGATATGTGAAGGCTGTATTTATGTATGATGGGGAAAAAGCTATTATTTGGATTAAAAGGCCAGCTTGCACCTGAAATTTTATGCTGCTAATCATCAAGACACAAAAAAGTGATTCAAAAATGTGTTAAATCTGAATAGCTTTAGTGCCGTGGGTTAAACAACTGCCAAAACTCCTAGGACTTAAGAACAGCTTCCTAAATGACTGTTCTATCTGTCATTGTAATGACAGCAGTAGCACAAGCTGTGTTAACACTCAGCATTGAAAGTCCTGGTAGCTTACACGAATGATACTCATCTTACACTTCACTCTCCGCAAGTCAAGCAGCTGCTCTGTCCTAGTTAGACTTCTGTAGTTAAGCACCAGAGATAGGAGCCCACTGGCAGGACTCATCCTGCCTGGCTTGCACAGCTCTCTTAAGGAAGAAGTGCTTTTGTCCTCTGTTTACTTTTTGAAAGGGGGTCTTGGGCATAGGAGGAGAGTGATGTACTTGGTGGGGAAGATGGTAGAGCAAACCTGAATGAAGTAGGAGCGGGAGGAGAACTGAGCAAGGATATGACAGGAGAGATGAGTAACAACTGACCGAAGAAATGCCAGTGAGGTGATGGGCATACCACAGTAAATACAGTAACAACAGAGTAATCACTGAAGAATAGCAACTGAAATGCAGGAAATGGAGCTGAGCAATAAAAGACAGTGATAAAAGCATTGCTAAATTTAGCATCTCATTAGTCAATCAAGAAAAGCTGCTTAATGGGATGCGCTGGACTGATGGATAGGGAAGATACCAAGCCAGTAACATAATATGAAAGCCCAAGGGGAATGAAGGCAAATGACAGAGAAAAGGAAACATGGCTATACTTCCTACAGTGAAAAGGCTTCCAGACTGGAACAACCATCCTGCTGTTTTTGCAGCATGATGTCAATGTGTTTCTGTTTGGGATTCAAAGCCCTCTGCAAGGGCAAACCTGCTGCCACACCTCAGAAGCTTTTTTTTCCCCTTTCATTTCAACCCCTGTGTGATTTGTGATCTGTCCTGGTCATGCTACAGGTTCACATCCACACTCACCATCCTACCCCACACCCCTGCCCATCCCAGTGATATTCCAGCAGATTTCTTTGCAAAGTTCCAATTTATTACAACCAAAGACAGGATCTAGAGCTCCTTCACTACAACAATTCCTCAGGACAAAATTTTATGGGTTAAAGCATAAGCACAGCCAGGTTCCCTGTCAGTTCTCACACAGTTCTCTGCATCACTCATAGGCCATTTAAAGACAAATTCTGCTTCAACGAAACTTATGTGAGAGCACAATGGCTCAGCCAGACAGCTCAGCCTGATGCTGTGCCTGTTTACTGAGGCTCTGGACAGAGCTCCTGCCCCCACTAACCATCATTTCAAAGGAGGTACCGAGGCATAGAAAACCTGTGCCAGTGGCTTTTGTGGTTCAGGGACTGGGATACTTAGGGGTTAGGAACTTCAAAAGGCAATTTTTTTGCTGGCAAATTTGACTGTGAAGGGTATTCTCCATGGGAACACTTGTAGAAGGGATCTACAAATCAAAAAATTGTCATTCCTTGATGTAGCCCCCTCTGCAGCTCTCACAGGTGATCTGCTTCACCATCATCCCTGCTAGAAAGCTTTCTTTCCAAGCATCTGCTTTAAACCTCCTCTGCTGATTCGTACACAATCTACATTGCAGAGGAAGGATAGCTTAATTCACTCTTTTCTCCAGCAACATTTTATATATAAGGTACATGACAAATGTTTCTAAATTATACCAGCATCCTGGGGCACAAATGTCAATATTGCTTCTCTGCAGAAGAAAACTGTACCAAATTTAACTAAAGCAGTTTGCAGCCAATTTCTGTGGACTGGGACAACTTCCAAAACATTTGCTACTCATTTTACTTCTGGGCTCTTCTATTTACTGGTTGCCTCATTCTACTCCCTATCATTCTACTGGGTTGTGTTCACTGTACCTCTGAAGAGCTGCTGACCCCGTGTAATTAATTTCACAGCAACAGTATCAGTTTCACAGGTAAAACTGCTGCTGCCAGTGCAGAAACAGAGAGTACTTGGTACTTTGTAACCACGCAAAAAGCTGTACCAAATAGCCTTTTGTTTTGTTTTGTTTTTGTCACTGTTTCCTCTCATTTTTAAGCTGTTTCATTCTCTGCTAGTCTTTTCTAATCCAGCCTCTTTAGCATAGGTATTACATGTCTATGTGGAAGAAAAATGTCAGTGTGCATTTAGAATCTGTCATGTACTCCTAAATCATTTATATACTAGAAAGGTATTTAATGCACTGCTAACTCATATTTGGATCACTTTTTATACTGAAGAAAATAGCTAATGACTGCCAGCTAATATTTAATTCTGTCTAGACTACTGAATGTTATTTTTAAGACTATTATAAAAATCTGATTTTTCCAATCAGCTCCAAGAGATACAACAAAAGATTTTCATGTTTTCAAAGGTAAAGAGATTCACTTACACCACTTTTAAATCTTTTGCACAAATATATCCATTAAAAAATACACAGAAGTTAGCTTAATACAGTGTATAAAAATTAGGACAGTTATGTAAGTGTTGTTGAAGGAACACTAACTCTTCCCTAGTCAAAGCTGGAATAAATAGTAAAATTATTTTTAAATTTAAATTTACCTCTTCTATAATGCATTTTTTGAGTTACCCTCAAAATATTTTATAAAGATGATCACAGGAAAACTGAAGCCTGTGTGACACGCAATGCCTGGAAGTATTTCTGTTCTATTTTTAATAACAAGGAATCCTTTTTTTAGGCTACTGAAATGGCTGTTAAGAGCCATTAGACTCTGCCACCTTCAAACATACCTTTTGAGAGGGAAGTACAGGGACACAAGAAGATTCTTTCAGTCCAAATCTGTGGCTCTTTGAATCCTGAGCTACCTGTAAAGACTACCTCAACTTGGGGAGAGCAGGATGAGCTCTGCCCTCTCACACCTCCTTTCCAGCTTCAACTCTACCATCATATTCAGGGCACTCTTGTGCAGGCAACAGCTACAGCAAATTGAATTCTGGTCCACAACTCAGTGGGCAACAGGACTAACTGCTAAGCTGCTCAAGTTTGGGTTGGGTTTCTTTACCCCTTAGAAATAACAATTAGGACTGTGATCTGCTCTGAATTCCAAGCTGCAAGGCTGTTTCCACATCACACCTCAGAGTGTGGATTTCTCTAAGGAGACCCAGTCTGCAAATCATCTCCTTGCATTTAGACAAGAGAGTGGAATGTGCCACACTGGTGTGCTCTAGGCACCCTGCCAACATCGCCAAGAAACTGTGGACATTGAGGACCAGAAGCCTGGGGGTGGCAGGGAGGGGGAACATGGTTTTAGATATGAGCATTTTAATTTCAAATATATCTCACTTTAGGTGTCTGAACAAAACACAAGCAAAAGTCAAAAATAACCTAGACAGGAAACTCTAAAACTTGGTGTGTGTTGGAACGCATCAAGCTCACTTTCAGACAGATACTGAAGATCTTTACTCCTCTTCTTGCACTCCTCATGCTGCTCAGCCTCCACCTTCAAAGGATTCAGGGCAGTCTGCACAATCAACAGCAGAGTGGATCTCCAACAATAATTCCTCCAATTTGCACACATGGACCATGGAAGTGATGGCCTTTGGCCAGCTACTCAACATATGGAAAGAGCAGAGAAAATGCCTGGGAGACAGAAACACAGGACTTCTGTGAAGAGTTAAGGGAAGTGGAACTTGGCTGTCTACCTTCAGTCTCCAGTGCTTAGGTTAATCCTGTTTTTAAAATCTCTCTGTGAAAAATGCAATGCCAGTTTATCTAAGGTTTTTTCCCTCTGGAAGTTTAAAATGTGAAATCAGCAGTTGCTAGGCATCAGTCACAATATTACAATAACTTGCATTCAGGAATAAGATGAAGCACAAATGCACCAGAAACTATAAGAATCACTCCAAAATGAACAGCGTGTGGTAAAAAATAGAAGCTATGGTGAGTCATGTAGAAACATTTGTAAAACATCTTAAACATAACAGTTGGAATTTCAGGCTTCTCAGCGGCTTTTTTATGAATGCAGGCTGACTTATAACAGGTATTTTCAGAAAGCAGACTTGCTTTTGATGGAGAGTTGAACAAGGACACCTCCAAATAAACAGATCATACCTGAACAGAAAACAAATAAATTATTTCTGAGGTTTTGATCCCAAAATAATAAATTACAAAATACAATATGCCAGAACCACAGGCATTAAAGTAAAAGCATGATTTTTCACCTGACCACCACTACACTCTCAAGCAGAAAGAGTTGAGAATAACTTTAAAGCCACACCTCTACTCCTGGAAATATTTCTTCATCATTGCTGCATCCCTTTTAGTACTCTAAAGAATTTTACAATCATTGAACAGGCTGGTTCCTTCTCTGCAGCCTTTCCATGGAAGTGAACCTTTCCTAACAAAATGCGAAACTGAGCCAATGCTGTAGCAGCAGAAGGACAAACCAGGCTATCCACCTTATTCTAGAAAGGACAACTCAAACTGTTTAGACCCTGCCCAGTTTGACTTCGAGGACATAGTTTCACCAGTCAAAAACTGACCTGTCCACCCACATGCCATCCTAGCTCTTAGGAAAAAAGATGATTACAAACAGCAGCCAAGGGTTCCAGATATACTACAGAGGGTGACATTTTCCAGACCACTGTAAGCTGGGTTTTTTCCCTGATTTCCATGAAACACACTTAGCCTAGGTCTACTGGGCCCAGTTCACTCCACATCAAATACAAAGTATTCATTCCTATAAGCACCAGGCAGAAGTACTTTGGGCACAGATTAGAATTTCTTCATCAAAAGCTCTCAGCAGTATCCCATGGCATTCCATGTCAAAGCATGCTCCTTTTTGATCATGGCCTCATGGTTTATACACTACAGCTCACAGGAAAGCCTTTGCTGATCTTGCTTTGTCAAAAGGCTCCATCTCCTGTAAGGACACCAGGGAAACCCACAGCAAAAGAGCTTTCTTAAACCCAATCCTTGACGACGTGCAGTTCCCTTGTTCGCCTTCCGCTCCGCAGTCCTGCTTGTTTGACCTCTGAGCAAAACACTTCCCTAACACAAACGTTCCTCCCGTGCTGGCTTTACAGTCCCAACCAGCCTTGCTTCCCATCTCCCCCAGGCCCCACTGCTGCCCCTGGAACCAGCAGCAAGCCATCACAAAGAGGACAGAGCTGCTGTCCCATAAAGCGGCAGATGTACAGTGTACACACCAGCCTGCCCGCAGTGCTGCTGGCACTGTGGGGCCTGCACACCCCTGTGCCCGTGCCAGTGACATGCTGAAAGTCACAGCCAGCACAGGATGCTGCTTGGATCAGAGTCCAGAGCTCCTGTCTCATCCTACATTTAAACTATTCCCCTTAGTGAGCAGACTACAGTTTATCAGACCTCCTTAGGGAAAGGCAACTGCTGGTCTGGAGAATTGTTCCTGGCAGAGCAACAAACTGAAAAAACTCCCTCTCAGGTATAGTTACCACCATTTTCATAACAGGAATTACTACCAGATTTCATCTGCAAACAATGCATTCTGAAGCTGTTCTCTTCATGCTTGGAGAAGACAAGTATAATTTGCGTTCATAAATCAATCAATTCCTGAAGGGGAGATCAGGATTTACCACAGAGCTGTCAAGCCAGAATCCATGAATACATAGATTTTCTTTTATCGAGTCAAGAAGCAACCAGCCCTCTAGCAGTGCCTCGACTGCAAAATCAGGCTCCTGGCTCACTCTAAATGTAACCTCCCACACGTAAATGTGCATCCTGTTGGCAAAGCCTGTCAATGGACTTCTGTCAACTTTGCCAGGTCTGCAAGGCATTCCCCGTGTCAGTAGCAGTGCCTTCCAGAAACGCTGCCAACAGCTCCTCAGTGACCCCAAAAACAGCCACAGGAACTTGCAGCGGCAACTGAAGCAAAAGCTCCTTCTCTGCTCCTGTAACTGAGCGTTCCCGGCTCCCCATTTCTCAGGGAAAACTCATTCCTGCACGTGTGTCTGCCTGTGAACACAAGGCTCAGAACAAACAGCTCTTTCCCAGCAGCTCAAGGCAGGGGAAAGGGAAACTTTAGGGTTCCAGAGGTTCATGCTGGAGGTTACAATCCTTGTTAGCAAGAGGAAACACAGGTTGCCTGTTGTGCTTGCAGTTCTCAAGGTTAACCCTACAGACAGCTTTACCCCTTCATTTTCCTGCATTTCCTAGCTAATTAGAGAGGTAATTTGTACCTTTCTGTTTCATAATTCACAGCAATTAGTAGAATAACGATAGAAATTTTAAAAGAATAAATGTGAGCAGACTCCTTTTCAACAGCTGTGGAGCACTCAAGAGAAACGCCAGCTAATACTGTTCCTTCAGTACTGTTCCTTGTCCCTAACCTTGGTACTCAACAACAACAAAAAAAACCCAACCAAACAAAAACCCCAAACAAACAAACAGTAGATATTTGCCAAATATCTTTTGTCCCACATTTTTCATTGTGCCAAAGTGTATTTTCTGTTTCTATTAACAGACTCCCTAAGATTCAGTTAAATTAACCTTATTTCTACAAATACACGTGAGCACTCCCATAACATCAAAGACGGGTATGTGAAATTACTCTGCATTATAATGCACTGAGCACAGCTATGAGAATTTTTAAAAAATCAATTGCAACAAAGGTTTAGCCTCGAGGCAAAGGTCCTTAAATTAGCAGCTTCAATGCTGAATGCCAAGAGGGCAAAAGAAGTAGGGCATCCCTGCTGAATGGGGAGCCTGCACCTGCCCACACACTGGAAATGGAAAGGGACGCATTATGAACCTAAACACAAACGAACCTAAGCATTTCCAAACCAGCTTTCCCTAAGGAGCTGCGTGTGCTTCCCATTTCAGCGCATCGCGTTCCCTTTAACTCGCTGAGTGCGAAGCACGCGAGAAGGGCACAGCGGGGCCGGCAGCGGCAGGGGAAGGGAGGGCTGCTCACCCCGAGCTCCAGCTCTGCCCGCCGGCACAACGCACAGACCGCAGCACGCCCGAAGCCCTCGGCTGCCAACTTACTTTCCTGCTTCCCTCCCTCATTTCCCTGCCAAGGTTACTCTCCTAGCTGTCACAGAAGATGTACACGATCTTTCTTCTACTGTTTTATGTCCACTTCTTAAACACCCTCCTTCCTGCCAGGGGGAGCCCAGAAAGAAAGCTGGATATCCTCTGCCCCGAGCGCTTGCCAGTTCCCACCAAAATGAAACAAAGCCCTTCACCGAGAGGAGGCAATGAAGACAAAAACAGGTCCCTTCACAAAAGAGACTCCTGAAAGGGCGTTCAGTCGTTACACAAGCGATTTGCTGCTTTTAAGAGCGAAAGGCTTCAGAAAGGCAACTCCACGTGAAGAAGCCGGCTCCGGCTTCATTCATTAGCGCCAAGGAAAAAACTGTGAAGGATGGCGACTCCTGATGCGTGCTTGCCCTACAGGGAGAGGGATGCCGCCTGAAAATAACAAACCAAGGAGCACTTTTCAACCCAGTTTTGACAAAAAACGCAGAATCCCTTATATAAACCTTAAACTTGCCCCGCTCGGCAGCAAAGTGAGAAAACAGCAGTAAAAAGTTGGGGGAGGAGGGACAAGAAACTTAAAATCAAGAGAGCGGTGGTCACACAGAGGCAGCCCCGGTGTGCCCGGGTGAGGGGCGGGCACTGCAAGGCCTCCGGGCGGGAGCGGGCTCGACTCCCCCGTGCCCGGAGTTTTTGGATGAGGGACACCGAGTTCGCCGCAAAGCGGGGATGGGGAGCAGCCCGGCGCGGGAGCCTGAGGAGGGGGAACGGCAGGAGCCGGAGGGGAGGCGGGGAGCGGGGATGGGGACGCGGCGGGCGGCTGCGGGGAGCGGTGGAGCGCGGCGGCCGAGCGCGCCCCCCTGTCCCGCACGCACCTCCTGGAACAGCTCCAGGCTGTAGGTGTTGTCGTCGTCGGCGAAGAAGAGCACCCCGGGCTGCGGGGGCGGCAGGTGCTGGTGCCGCTGCCGCAGCCAGGCCAGGCCGGCGTTGCGCTGCTCGGTGGCGCGGGGCAGCCCCGGGCGCTTGTAGCGGCGCGGCGTGGGGACGTGCAGGTGCGTGCAGGGCAGCCCGGCGCCCGCCACGAAGCGGGTCACCAGCTCGCTGCGCGCCGCCGCGTCCTCCACCAGGATCCAGTGGAGCCGCGACACCTGCCGGAAGGTGTTGGCCAGGCGGGTGAGCTCGGCCTTCTGCACCGGGCGGCTGTAGGTGGGCGTGATGGCATAGATGGTGGGCAGCGCGGCCTCGGGCCGCCGCCGTGGGGCGGGCGGCCGCGCCCCGCCGCTACCGCCCTCGGCCCCGCCGCGGGGGGACAGCGCGGGCAGCGGCGCCCGGCTGCTGTCGATGTCCAGCACGATGATGACGATGAGCACCCAGGGCAGCAGCAGGAGGAAGCGGCTGAAGAGCAGGGACTTCATGCTGCCCCCGGCGCCCTCCCGCCGCGCCGCCGCTCAGCGCCGCCCCATAGACGGGCGCGGCGGGGCTGCCCCACCGCGCTGCTCCGCGGGGCGCCCGGGCAGCGGCGGCGGCGGCGGCCGGGGCGGGTCGGGGCACCCCCTCCCGCGGGCGCCCTCGGCGGGGCGGGTCGAGGAGCCCCGCGGTGCCTGCGGCAGCCCCGAGGGGCAGCTGCCGGCCCCGCTCCCGCCGCTGCTCTATTCTGCGAGCGGCCGCCCTTCCTCCTCCTCCTCTTCCTCCTCCCGCTTCACCCACAGCATCGCCGGACGGGGGCTCGGCGGGGGGCTCGGGGGAGACGCTCCTTCTCCTCCGCTTCCCCGGGCGGCTCTGGCGGTGCGCGGGGGCGTGGAGGGGAGGGAGGGCGGGCGGGGAGGCGGGAGGGAGGGTCCCTGCGGGCGGGGGCTCCCGCCCCGCCCCGCTCCGGCCGCGGGGAGGGAGCGGCGGCCCGGGGATCTCGGCGGCCTCGGGGGCGGCGACGGGCTCCGGCCGGCGGGGATGGGACTCTGGTGGCCACGGGGTGCTGCTTCTCTCCGCGGTAGGCGACAACTTCGGCCGGTGGCCGGGACGCCTTCCCCGGGACAGCGCCGGCCGGCCGACGGCCGAAGGGCAGGGAAGGCGGACGGGTCCGTGCCCGAGTACTTACCCCTCGGAGCGGCGGAGAGCCGCTCGCTTCATTTCTGCTTCGGTTTGGTTTTGGGTTTTTTTTCCTACCTCGGCCAAGTAAGAAGTTGTAAATAAGGCGGCGGTTTGCCGCAGCTCTCCTCGGTGCCCGTCTGTCGGTGCCGCCTCCCGCCCCGCACCACCCGCGCTCCCTGGAGCGCATCTCCCCGTTGCTCGGGCGTGCAGCTTCCCGGGAGACCGCATGGAATTGAGAGCTCCTTCTTAAAAAGCATACATATATCAGAATTTCGTAATAATCTGCCTGTCTTTATTTTGAGGAAAAGGCATTCATCAGGTGCTGCAACACGCATGAAATGCACAATCTAAAGCCTCTTACAAATCCTTTCCTCACAGGGAAGTTTCCACTGCATTTTTCATCACTCCCTGCTGTCATAACTAAACACTTCCTTACGGCTTGAATTATGCTTTTAAAACTTCATGCTGCATAAGAACACAGAAGCACAGCAGTAGAGTTTGCAAATCACTGAGTTCTCCACGATTCTCTGATTAGAACGTAGAGATCGATTGGTGTTCTCACTGGCTTCTGAGCTATTTGAGACAAGAAATAGAATGATTCGTCACTGATACTTTGATTTTTGGTAGGAATAGCATGGCTTACAGAAATGGTGGATGCCTACACGCCAGCCTCCTGGGCTTACACCACTGCTTTCTTTCCTGTTTTGTATTCAGCCTTCACATTTGCATGTGTATAACAAATGTAGATAACGTGGTCACTCTGTCTGTCTGTCATTCATATCTATCCCAAATCGATTTGTTATTCAAAAGGACACACACACACAGAGGACATCGGTCTGATGTAATGTAAGCTGAAATTCATGAGAAAGCGAGGGCGACACCTGGCCTGGCACTGAACATCTGAACGAAGAAACATCTGTGTAGCAAAG
Source organism: Motacilla alba alba (assembly GCF_015832195.1). NCBI lineage: Eukaryota > Metazoa > Chordata > Aves > Passeriformes > Motacillidae > Motacilla > Motacilla alba. Next base: position 29,804,958 of record NC_052018.1, read on the forward strand.
AGATAATTAGAGTTAGCATGTTTAGTGGAGGAGTGGAAGGGTTATTATGTGATTAATGAAATAATATGGAGGAATGAAGCAAGCATAAATAGTTCAATATATTCAAATCAAGAACATCTCAGACACAAAATTGCAGTTGCCTGTTTTATGCTGGTGCTGTTTATCTAGAGGACAATCACCTAAACTCTGTCTTTCCAGGGACTGAGCACACCATTGTTTTCTTATTTCCAGAATAAATTCTATTTACAGAGATAATTTCTTCAAATAATGCAAACATGTGTATCAAAGCCACATACCAAGAAGATATTGCTTGGTATCACTTGCAAGTCAGCAGTCATTTGGAGAAGCTAATTCTAAGCTTACTACTTCTAGATACTCTACGATACCACATCAGGATTCTTAAAAACTTATTGGGACAGAACGTAGAAACTATGGATTACAAATGAATGTGTGTAACTGGCATTCTTTATAGACCAAACATATTAAAATATTTTTAAATATTGTTTTTCCCTTTATATTACCTTTCCTCCAAAAATATAATCTTTGGTTAACTTGTGTGTTGTATTCAGAGCCTACAGAGGATACTTGATAGTTTATGGCTGTAAGACCTTAGTAAAAGCAGCAATAAGAATAGCTGAACGTAATTGCAGCAGTTTAGGAAGGAGCACAAACAGTAAGCACCAGGGAGGTATCCGGATGAACAGTGATCTTCCATCTCTTTAATTGTATTCCTGAAAGCTGGCAGCTCCGTTTCTCTGTTGTTTCTCTGCTTGCTAACAAATGCTGCCTTTACTCCTATCACGGCTGCTGTAACAGCAATGTGAGACACGTGGTTATTTGATAACATTTTCCCCTCAGAACCATTGTAACACTTTCAGGTGCCACAGAACAGGCTCGGAGGTGGTGAGCCAGGTGCATCAGGTGTGATATCAAATAATGCAGCAGCCTTTTCCCGTTAGCTTCACGTGCAGATTATTTCAGATGGAATGGTAAAAGATAATGAAGGCACTACATACAAGCCAACTGCTATTTATTAAATTGTTGTTTCTTGATAAGCAAGGCAGAATGTTCTTCCTCTGGAAACTGGAAGAACCCAGTCAAATTACCACTCCATTTGTGGGGGCAAACTGTCTACAGAGATACTTTTTTCAGCTGAACACCTTAGCGCTGGTTATTATAAAAATTGTCACATTTGATTTGAGGCCTCAGGTGCAACTCTGAAACAAAGGACGAGTTTCTAGAGTTTCTAACTTGTGATGGATGGTACCAATCACTGTGTGACTCAGGCTGCTCTGATGGTTTCACACATAGTATGCAGCACAGTGCATATTCTGGGTAGTATCAGAGTGTGTGGGCAGGCATTTTTCTTTAGGATCTGGTCCAGAATTGTTTGTTTGCAGTACTTTATGGTTTGGGTCATCTATTATGGTGTTGTGATTGCTGCCTCCATTCTCCAAAGATTTTTTTCAGAGATGTGTCAGGACTTGGCATCCCATTTTTCATTTGTTTTCAAAAAAAGCTACCTCTACTTCAGTTTCTTATGCTTCTTACCAGCAGAGGATGCATGACTCTGGCAGGAGAATGCTTAACACAGTCTTAGAGAGTAGCCCATGTGTGCAAGTGTGCATATGCACACCCATCCTAAAGAAATCCCATCCCTAGGAACGCTCTCCACAGGCCCATGGAGGCTTCCTGCTTCAAACAGGAGCACACAGCAGTTGCTGGCTGGATGCAGTCACAGGGGGTTGTGTAATGCTAGCCAGCAATGTTGTGCTCTGGCTCCTTTCTTCTTCATTGCTTTCAGTCTTTCCAATGTCTGTAGAAAAGGATAGGTGTGGCAGGAGAGTTGCCTTAGCTGTGCAATAGATGTACTGCTCCATCATTCTTAAAACAATTCAGCTCTTTTTTGCCTTTCTCCCCCTCCTGAGTCAGGGTCACCCACGCATCAGGCAGCTCTGTGCAGGGACTTCTGCTGCACTCCCATCCAGCCTCTCAGCTGGGCATGCCTGTCAAGGGACAAGCTGGCCAAGCCTTTTGCTTGCTCCATTTGAATTTCCCCAGTTTCTGAACATCAGGATTTGCTAAAGCTAGGTACATTAAAAACTGTGTTGTTTGGGATTTTTTCCCCTAGTTATTGGAAAGTTGGTCTGAGTTATACGACAGCATTTGAAATAAAGCTATTAAAATTTATTGTTTCATATGTTCTGCAGCTGATAGAACTATTACAGTCCCGTGGGAAGCAGAAGCAAAATCAGTTGGATAAACATATAAAAATGTGCAATTATTTTTAACTAGTGGATGAAACACTGGAGAGAAATAGTTTCTATTTCACATGGCTGTAATTGAATAGATCAAACCCAAGGATGGTTCATTTCTTTGGCCTGTTTTGTATTTTTCTTTGAAAAGCAGTGACTGGTGGTGACTGGAGGTGGGTAATTAGCTCTGGCATGCAAAGGGGGCTCATCGACCTGGTTTCTGTGATGGGTAAATCCAGATGCCTGGTGACTCAAATCACAACAGGCAAAAGAGTAACCTGCCTGTCTGAATGAAATATAGGCAGTGTACTTTCTAGTGTTTGCAGTTACACCTTTTGGCATTGCTCAGTCAATCAAAATGTGTAATTAGCCAAAAAAAGGGCATTGAGGCTGCATCTCACAGGAGTGTCAGAGAACATCCGCCGTGTACTACACACTGAAGTGCACGAGCCTGATCTCAGTGGAGTGGCAGTGTATCCAGGGATTCAAATGAGGACAGATTTATTACACTTAGTGAAGGCCCAAAAGACCAATGTGTGAGCCAGGCATCCTACTGAGAGGTGATGTTCTGCCGTCTGACAGGCACAGATCACCACTCCAAGTGTCTGCACAGAGGTACCTTGGCATCAGCAAGGGGCAAAAAATGTACAAAAAAATGAAGCTGTAGCACAGAATACAGAAAAAGCATATTTTCTTCTATCCTCTTCCGCTCCTTTACACTTATTTCAGCCTCATTAGACCACCTAACAGTTTTTCTAAGAAAGCATATTTTCCTATACTGTCCAGTTATTGGAGCCCCTGAGAAGTTTAATCATCCAGCTCAGAAGAGAAAGCCCCACACCCTCACACAGGACACTGTGTGTCAGAAAACACAGGCTGTGGAGACTGGGCTGGACTGGCTAAAATTTTAACGTATGAGGGGTCTGTGCTGCTCCAGAAACAGGACACCAGCTGCCCAAGCTGACAGTGAGAAGTGAGATTGCATGTTTATCTGTGCATGTAGGCCATTTTGAAATAATTTTCTCTAGTTCTTTGTTCCTTTTCCTAATAAGCCAACTTGTTTATCACTATAGCAACCAGTGACAGATTCCTGGAAAGAAGAGCTGCAAATGCCCATTTGGACTTCTGTGGTTATGGGTGGTTGGTACGAGCAAGGTGTCACACCTGCCCCCCAGAGCTCTGAAATGCCATGCAGGGGAAGAACAGGGTGAGGCAGGCACGACAGGGTGTGACACGGTGTGAGGGGGATGTGCAGAGTGAACAGGGCTAAGCACAACTTAATGGAAGCCATCACAAACCTAAAGATTTTTGTTTTAAATGAAAATAAACCTGTTATACACAAGGCAAAGCAAGTTTGAAGTGCAGAACTGAATCCTGAAGTGGAAAGATTCAATTCTCATTCTATGACATGGGCTCTGGTGCTGAGGACTAGAAGAGGTGGGAAATGGGTGTACAACCAACCTGCTCAGAGGAAGTCCTGCAGGCACGGGTATGGATGGAAATCAACACTCTCACCAAATATCTGCTGACAGCAAACACATCTGAAACCTGCGCCAGTGACCTTCTTGTTGGCACTGAGCCACATTCCAGGGGACATCTCACAACTACAGCATTTGTTCAAGGGGCAAAGTTTCGTGGGGCTGAACAAAATGTGGTGTTCAGAGACAACCCTTAGGGGCATAGTTACACAAAAATGAAAGTGTTTCTTTGCTTATCTACCTAGAAAAATTCATGCACAACGCATTCCATCAACTTTCCCTCCCTCTCCTCCCCCCGACCCCGTTTGCAAGAATATTAGCAGAAATGCAAACTCTTCTTCTTCTTTAAAATCTGCCTTTTTGGATAATATTGAAGAGAACCATTCTTATGCTGTTTGCCTGCCCCTCTCCTGTGTTCACTCAACTCATATCAGAAGCCCCTGAGCTCTCCTTATGTTCTGGTACCTACTCAGTTTGCTTATATTTTGAGTAGGCCCTGAGTACGAAGAGATGAAAGTTAAAAGCTGTGTGGTTGAAAAAGGCTACTTGACCCTTGGTCTTTATATGGAGAGGGTTGATTTTTTATTCAATTTTTTTTTGGTAATGTAATGTTGTATTAATGAGGTAATGTTGTTGTAGCACCAGGGTCCTAGTGAATGTCAAGCGAGCTTTTAAGGAGGTATATCTTCTAGTAGACTACATGAAATAGTAAAAAAGAACCCAAGCAGATGAGTGTTCAGGCATACAAATTTTTCTTTGGGTCTCAAAGAGCCCTCAAAAAAAAATGCTCTCATAGACAAGTTTCAAGATACTCTATGAAATTACTCCTCACGAAGAAAATGTTTTCTTTCACCATGTTGTGACTTTTTTCTAAAGACCTCAAGCTGATGATTGGTGTTTTGGCTTGGTTTGGCTTGGTTTAGTTTGTTTTTTGTCCTTGAGAAGTCAAAGATTCTGCTCTAGTTTCTCTTGAAATCATAAAGGAACCTCCCATCTCTTTATGTTTCAGATCTGCTTGAGGCTTTATTGACAGAATGAATAGTTTTGGCATAACCAGGCACAGACTTAAACCAGCACTGCCAGATGCTATCAGACTTCTCAGCAAGCACGATTCTCCCTACCTGAAGACTAAATCAGTGCTGCGTGAATCTGTTATCTACCATCTCACTGTTCAAAACCGGATCTGGGCTGACAGCAGTAACACTGAGACAGCTTGCAATCACCATGGTAAGTGGGTATTATATGACAAGGCTTGCAAACTCTCTTGCAAGTCAGCTGGGTGACACCTCATATTGTGAACCCGCAGAAAGGAAAGTTTCTTGTCTTGGCTAGATTTCATAACATAATATTTAATTCTGGGTTGGCCCTTACCATACGAAGATAACTGGCTGACACTGCTCTGTTTTTTTATAAAGATGTATTTTGAAAATGGGTGTTGAGGATGTATCTCTGAGGTGATAAGTGGTTTATGGCATTTCTGAGTGATTTATGGCACTGTAGTGTTTGAGCAGTTGGACACTGTCACATCATTTCAAAGACCTAGGGCATACACCTGCCTCCCCAAACCTGAAGTTTGGGGAGCTAGGTGGCAAAACTGGGGATATCTCTTTATCTTATATTATTATGCATGCTGTATAAGTAATTGTGTAAGATCTTGGGAGACATTAGGCAGGCAACGTGAAAAGGCACATATGAAGGTGTGATCTCTGTCCAATAACCCTACAGTCCCAAAACAACCAAGGATTTATTATGGCTAGGGAAGAGCAGGCACCTTTTCAAATCATCTCTTCCCTAAGCTCACATTTTTCTTGTCTAGACAGGCTAGCCCGTGCAGATCCAATACAAAAAAGAAAGAGGAGTTTGCTGCCTCCTGGTGCAGACTGTGAATCGTGTGCTTCTAAGGCAGTGAGGATGGCATTCTTGTCTTGTGCAAGACAGGCCATGAAAAAAGGGTCACACTGTATCAACACCAAGCAGAAACTCATGGGTGGGGAGTGTTACTTGAAACTCTGCCTCTTTTTTCCTCTCAAATACTCTAGATGAAAAAGAAGGGACAGCTGGCCTTGGTCAGCACCCAGTTGGCCTGCCTGCCTTGTCAATATGTCTGTGGATTACTGCTGCCTTTCCATCTGTTCATGGCATCTTCTCCCATGCCAAAATTCTCATTGAACCCTAGCAGTGGCCATGATAGAGTAAATATAAAAGTTACACAGTACCCTTGCACTGAGCTCAGCACACACTCAGCTGACATTAGCTGGGCTCAGCAGCACAGAGGAACAGGCTCTGTGTTGGTGGTATTTGCAGCACTGCCACCGAGCCACAGAGATGATATATTGCTCCTTCCCCCTTCACTCACCTTCCCAGTATTTCTTCTCTGTCCCAGCAGGATGTCTCTGGAGCCTTCCAGCTTGTCAAGCTCAGCACACTGCTCTGTGCTTGAAAGCATATGGCCAACAAAACAAAGAGCTTGCAGCTGGAATTTGAATGTGGAACAAACTGAATTGCTTTAAAAATCAAGGTATGTCGCTAGGAAGAAACAAATTGTAAGGAAAAGGAAAATATAGGCCAACTCATGTTCTCAAGCCAGGAACAACTGTCTAAACTTCCCATGATGATAATCCAGCCATCTCCTGATGCAGTAACTGTGCTGATGGTAGCAAAGGTCTCCTGATATTTTACACAAGCTTTATGTTCATAGGTTACTGTCTCCTTGCAAATTGAACATAGCTGACCACTTTCCCATTTATAGCAACATTTTAGACAACTAGTACCAGTACCACCCCTTCATATCTGCTTTTCTTCAAAAAACATTTTTTTCCTAGAAATTATTTTTAAAATTCATAATAAATATAGGCCTTTTCACTACAGCTGTATATTTCTTAAAACGTGGACTTCAATACAAGAAATATTGCTATGATCAAGATCTTATCAGTGCCATGTCAAGGACAATATTTAGCATACTTGCCTTTCATATGATAATTGGAAGAGTTAGAGTATTTTTATTTTCTGTTATAGGTCCATTTCTATGGTACTCTTCCATAGTCAGGTGTTCTGTACATAATTCTACTCCCTTCCTTTCCAAGGTGATCACATGTCTGTGTTTTTCAGGACTGTTCTTGTTCATTTCCTTTTTCCTTACACTTTTCCCCTTTCCTCACAAACTCACAAAATGTTCAGTGATTTCTGTGATTTTTCCACAGGAAAAGCAATTTAAGTAATTTCAGCTCATCCAAGTATTCCTTAAAAGATTTTTTCCCTATTCCTTGACTATTCTTTTGTTATTAATTTTAAAGATTTTTAGCCAATAGATCATAGTTACTCTCCTTAGGAAAGATTAATTCTATTTAGGCTATATTTTTGAAAATCTAGCTTTAATATTTGTGTTAATTTAATGGAATTTTAAAGGTTTTCTAAATTACCCTTTTCAGTACCTGCAAACTGTGTAAAACAAATCATGACCTTTCTCTTCCTCAAAACGTTCTGATTTTGAAAACTTGTTGTAAGCTGACTGTCACTCTGAAATATGATCAACAAATTCCCCACAGGATCATCACAGAAGGTGTGATGGAACATTTCTCATGAAAAGCTGGGATAAAATACAGCAGCAGAGACTTTTTCTGTAGGTTGCTGATAGGCTCATACACTCTCTCCCCTGGTGATTTGATTTGCCTTTGTGCTTGGAGTTGATGCATGAGTGCAGGAAAAGTGAGAGTAATACTTTAGTCAGGATGCAGGAATACTCACTGGATGAAAGAGCAGACAAGGGATGGGAGAACTCTCACAACCTCCCAAACCTGTGGTACCTGGGATGTAATGTAGGAGGAAGTTCCTGCACAGATCCCCCCCAAAAGAGCTGCTGAAGGCCTGTGACAGATTAGTGATGCAGATTCTGGCTTTCCAAAGGTGAGACGATGTCTCAGAAGCTGTGGGCAAACATGAGTCAGGTAGACTTGCAAACACTCAGGATAGCTGCAGGGGGTGGGGAATGGGAGGTAAAGGCTCTTCTTCATCACTAGGCAAAGGATGAGGACATGCTATTATTCCTAGGAGTTATTTTTCCAAGGACAATTTGCCCTCAGGCACTTTTGTTTTGTTAATAAGGATGTGGCCAAGCTAAGCAATTTTCTCTAAGTCATTGTGTGCATTTCTTTCTCAAACCATGTCCATGGCAAATTATGTATAATTGGTCTGTAAGGCTCTCTGTGTCCTGCCTAATCTGCTGTTTACTGATATGGTCTTTATCAACAGTGACAGTTCTTTTGGTGATGATTTTGTCACCTCTAACAGAATGTAAACAGAGATTATGTAAACAGCTTACTCTCTCATTCACCATGTTCGAGCGCTTTGATTTCTTATCTCTTTAAGGGTGAGGACTGTACACAGAAATGTGGTAGCACTTACTGCAGTTCTTTGGGGCTGGATGAAAGCACAGTCCTGCCTGAGGGATGGGCCACCCCTGCTGTGCTCTGCAAGACTTGCACATAGGGCTGTGACTTTAGATGGCACTTGGGGTATATTGTCAGAGAGATCAGTCCCTCCTTCAGAGCACAGGTCTGTGCCAGGTGTTGGCATGCTAGGGGACTTCTCTGATAGGCAGCAGAAGCAGGTTCCAAATAAAAATATGCCCTTATCCAACCCCATGTGCCAGTGTAATGATACCAATGCTTTCAGAGACGTGCATTACCAAAATTAGGTGTTTCTAAACAGATTTCTTGCCCTGCAGCTTGCAGTTCAGTACACACCACTGAGATACTATATGCAGAAACTTTGGGGGTTTTCTTTCCTGGCAGGTGGAACTTTATGTTTTAAGGAATATTATTCTTTCAGAAATCCTTAACTAGTTTTGGCATTTGAGAAGAAAAAAGCATTTCATTCTTTTTGTGAAAACAAGGCAAAGTTGTATCTGTCACAACCTTCCTCTCAAATTACTTTTTGTAATTCTCAAGTAATCCAGTTTAACATAGTTCAGCTATTTGACTGAAATTTTCACTAAAGATGAGATACAGTATAATTCTTAAATAGCACAGTTTAAGACACCAGCTCTTCCAAAACTGCATGTATCTGTTATGTAGAGTATAAAAATAAAACTCTCATGAACTCGCTCTCTCAATACTGGATACTGAAACTGCACCATTTTAAATCTATTTTTTGTTCTTCCATATTTAGTCGTACTGTTATTCCAAAGAGGAGTGAAATTATTCCACTACTCCATAGAAATCTCTGCAGTGTAAGGTTGAAAATGACCTCAAGAAATCATTTAATCTAGTGATTCCCACATGTTTTTAGCTAGTGGGGGATAACTTCATCTCAATTCTATAGCCAGTTATGGGCAACTGAACTCCAGGTTCATGGGCCACCAGGTATCCTAAGATCTTAATATAGGTATCTTGAGACCAGAAACACCTGTTTATCAACTCTTCTTGTAGATTTTGATGTATCCTGCTGCCACCTTTGTAATTCATGCAACTTGTTCTTGGCTCCTTCATTTTCAAGGTGATCCTTGAGGGGAGAATGAGCTCTGAGCAGAGAAACAGCACAGGCCACAGCCTTCTCCCAACCATCACCCTTCTTAAATAGCTCTGGTCCTTCCTTGATCAGGGAAGATGACATTCATCCACCATATCAGAGATCTTTCTATGCAACTGTGACCTAGTCAGAGGCTGCCACGCCCAAAGGTTCAGCCAGGTCTTGCTGGCTTCTGGCTGGCAACACACCAGGCAAACTATCCAAGCAATCTATGGATGAGCATCAGAACAAGCATCCCTGATTTAGTCTATCCCCATCCTTGAGGCAAAATTGAACAGATTCACACCATCCTCATCTGCCCTCAAAAACATGCAGTGTAGATGATGCTGGTCGCCTCTGCAGTAACTGATGCTCAACTGGCCTTTCAATTGAAAGGAGAACGTCTAATCTGTATTACCTTCCCTCAGCAAATGAGATTACTTGTTTATCTGATGATTTTGGAGAAAGAGCACATATCTTATGCATGTGAATGTTCCCATCATCCTTGACTTTCTACACAACAGATTCAATTCTTTCAGCCATTCCCAAGAAGTCACATGCCCTATGATAGGTGTTGCTCCCCTCTGAGCTCTGTGATTCATGGAGCTACATTCTTCTAAAAATACCTGGCCCAAAAATGGACACAGTTTTCCAGCTGAGGTCACTAATGCCAAGCTGAGTAAAAGAACCAGTTCCTATATTTTATACCTGTTAATGCATCCCAAAAGGGTATTTGAATGTCTTGCAGCAGCACTATATTTAGCACTTGCAATCTATTGTCATCTTCTGAATCCTTTTCTGCTGCAGAAAAGAACAAACACATCACGACAACTTCTACAGGGCCCTAACTCTTGACTCATCACATTTAAAGACACACTGAAGGACCAACTCAGACAGTAATTTGCAATCAGTTGTACATACACCTCATAATTTTATCTGAATCATTTTTCTTCGGCTTGCTTCTGAAAACATTGTGTGGGATTTACAAAAGCTGTGGTATAGTCAATATAAATTCTGTCTGTGGTTCCTCAAGGTTTTGCTAGGTTTCTATTCATGTTTTAGATTTTTTTAGGATGGTATAATGTGATTTGCTCTTTAAAAACCTGTATATTTTCTGTTTTGTTGGTCATTAAGTGACTGCTCACTGGGAGCATTTCCAGGTACTGAAGTTAAACTCATCCATCACTGTATGTCCCATAGATTTCTTTCCAGCCTTGCTCTAAATACAGGGTTTTTTTTCACTTTTCACAGTAAAAACCTCCCTGTCCACCTGCAAGTTTCATAAATGATCATTAACAGTTGAGAGGTTGCTCAGGATAAATCCTGAAACATTTTTGGAGAAATTTCCTCAGAACAAGCTCATGTGAATAGAGCTAGCCTGTGCTAATCTATCCTGTCCTCTTGTTGAAATTAATTTCATGGATGCACCTGGTCAAAATTAACTTTGTTTTGTGATTAATAAAGGAAAAAAGGAACTCCATGGAGTGTCCATCAATCATATTGCTTTTAAAATAGTATGCATTTTTAAGTAGATTTTTCAGAAAACCTTATCTATGATGCAGACCTCCATGAACAAACAAAATTCATTGATTTCAAATTCTACCCTGAGCTCTGTCTGATAAATATGTTAATTTCACTATTATAACTAGACTGCAATGTAGAGATGGAGTCACAGTCACCAAATTCATTCCATGAGACTAGTCCTTTTTATATCACTATTTAAAGTTTGAATTATTTCTCTTTCTCAGAATCCTTTAAAGGATTAAGTATTAAATTATATATATTATTTTAAGAGCTGGATTTGCTAGTCCTTTCTCTCCTCATAATTAATTGCTTTCACTTCTACCTGTATTTATAGTGTGCATGAATTAAGTTTGCTCAGGCAGAAAGCAAGATTAAAATACTTTTGAAAATCAGTTAATATCTCTGCTTGGATGCATCACATAGCAATGATCATCCTTATTTTTTTCAGCCTCCTCATGTTCTTGAGAAGTTTTTTGTGACTGATATAAATTTTACTCTTCTACATTTTTTATGCAGGGTTGTTTTTTTTTTTTCTGTTTAAACAAAGCTCCTCCTTTTTTTCTCTGATAGATGCAAAACATCACCAGGGCATGCTCCATTTGCTCACACACAGGTTCTCATACAGGTGTGTATTCACAATGTCAGATCAGATGCCAAGAGTAATTTTAATTTCTAAATGAAATTTTTGCCATTTGGTAGCTTGGTGGGGGCACTGCCACTGACTTTAACAGTGTCAGACCATCAGCTACTGTTTGTGCAAAGCCTTCCATGAAACATTCCTGCTGTGTCATTCATGTGACTACAGGGTAAATACAGACATTAGTCCTCACTTGCACAGGAAGTCTCAGAATGCACCAGGATGAAGGTCTCACAGCACTGGTTGCACATAAAGAAGCTCCAGTCACAGGATAATATAATTTCAGAGACAATAAGTAACTTTAGCACAGAGGTATAAAACTAAAAGAAGCTTGAGAAGTTTTTAAGCTCTTACAGAAAATTGTGTGTGTTTTAACAGACCTTTTCTCCTCAAAAAGTAGCTATGTGCTTTTTATACCTTCTAGGAACTGCTGCTCTAGACAGAAATGCAATAAACCAGGCAAGTGGGTCCTGAGCAAGCCCATTTTCTTCTCCTCCAGCTTCACCAGAGGCTGGCAAAGAGCTCTCTCCTCTGTAGGTACTTCTGTCCCCTGCAGCTCCTGGGAGCTCAGCTCTTTTCTCCAACAGCTGAGGACTCTTCCCGGTAACTGAGAGGGTCCCTGCATGAACTTGCAGAGGGTTTGACCTTACATGGGCTCCTTTGTCCATAAATGCAGACAGACTTTTACACCTGCAAAAGGTTCACAGCAAGGCTGGGGACAAAATAATTCACACCGTGAAATATTTGTGTGCCATAGTCAGGCTCAGTTACTCATTCCAGCCTTGCACCAGAAAAAGGTCTAGGGGTGAAACCAGGAAGAAGAAAATCAAATTAAACATCCAGAATAAAACAATTTTCTTACGTTGTTTTCTCCATGTCTCTGTCTTCCCCAGGCCACTTTTGTCAAATGCCCTATCTGATTGGTGCAGGATTGTTTGGCATGAGCATGGTCTGAAAAACAAGTGTCACCCTCTGGAGAATTTTGCTGAGAATAATAGATCTGTGTGAAGGTCTAAATCAATAGAAGTCTTTCTGAATGCATTTCTAGGAAACCTAGAAATATCACCAGTGACTTTGACTAAAATGCAAGGTGCTATTGTTTGGAAAGCAATTTATAGTTAAGTAATTTAGATTTCATAGCAAAGAAGGCCATATAGTGAGAACTTCACCTACCACAGGAGAGGGAAGATGGAGCTGTTCAGGGACTGCAAATACTAGCACGATTTAGGTTTGACAGGGTTATTTTTGAGGGTTTTTTTTTTTTAAGTATGATTTCTGGATCCTATTTCAATCCCAAAGGAATACCCTTTTCTGTCACCCTTGAATTTCAGCTTTTGCATATTTTTTCTCCCTAAGGTTTATTTTCTGTCAGACGATTACTTTCTCCTCCACTAAAAGCTTCTTTTAGGTTATCAGAGTAGGTGTTTAAGGTCTGCATTCTGTCACTTCTTATTTACATGTTTTTAAGTGTTTCTCCTAAAGCTTAAGCTTAACTGAAGGACAAATAAGTGTAGAGGCTGTGCTACCATGCAGTCAATTGAAATGCACACCAGGGATTCTTCCCCTTTTTCCATTATTAGGACTAGCATTTATGAAAGGTCTCATTCTCCTAACCTCAATTTTGTTACCCAGTGCCATCCACAACCCTTTTTTTTTGAGCTTCAGCATCATCTTGTTGACACCTAAAGTGGGGATGCATCCCCTTGTGCCAGTTCCAGGATTCAATGAACCAGTTTTACTCTTGCATCTCTTTGACTGAGTAGCTCAGCAACTACCTTCAGTCCAAACCCAGCTGAGATGCCTCAAGCCTACCTTTTTCACCTTCCAGAATTATGTCCTCTCCATGAGGATATATGCTAGTCATGCCAGGAATGAAGGGAGGAAAGAAATTGTAATATCTGTAGAAAATTGTGATGTTCTATAGAAATTGTGATTTCTATAGACCGACTGAAGTGATGCCAGCGGGTGGATGGCAGGGAGGGCACGAATCACAGGGCCAGAGAGGGAGGAGAAAGGGATTTCATATCACCTGGTGCTCCCACCTGATATGATGGGAAGCATTCTTCAGAGCTCTCCCATGCTGTGGAGCTGCTGACCCTGCATTTCTCTCTCTAAAACTGAGGTTTCACTGATCACCAGGGTATTAAATAAAATATGGGGTCTGCTTTCTCCAGCCATTTTAGTTCTTTCTCTTAGTTTATGAACAAGTATTTCTAGTGTTTCTCTTGGGAGACAGCCTACATGCCTACAGTGTGTTTAAAAGGAGGCATCCTTCCCTTGCACCCTGTGCCTTCACATCTCTGCCCATTCCTCTGTGAGCAGCCTTTCAAGGGGTCGGGCTGGCCAGGAGCACAGCAGAGGAGGAGGGTGACCACAGCACTGGCTGCAGGGCCCACTGCTGGTACCAGGATCCTGTGGTCAACCTAACTTGATGGCATCCATGTACTCTGTGAGGGAGCTCAGTTAGGTCAGCCCTACAGCAAAGCCCTATGATGATCTGAAGACTAAAGGCCTGGCTTTACCCCCACGCTGCTATGAGCTGTGTGCTGATGACTCTAAGTGTTAATCACACCTCCTTTTGTCCAGGTTTGATTGATACAAACTCATTTGGTTGATACAAACTCATTTGCTTCCAGGGATCTCTGACTGGGGGCCATCACAGCCTTAAAAATCTTAGAAAGAAATTCAAAGTGTGAAAACCCATTGCAGCAGCAGAGAAAACAATTTGCAGGAAAACAGAGAACGCCAGCAATAAAGGCAGGCAGGGGGAAGGGATGCAGCTCTCCAAGGCTCCCCCAGGGCACGCTGAGCTAAAATCAAAAGAGAAAACAGCATGCAAGACCAAATCCTGCCAGTGGCAAGTCCAACAAACAGCTGGAGCAAAAGGCAGCTCTTGGAAACAAAGCTGCCGCTTACCCTCACCCTTCTTGTATAAGTATCCCCCACACAAAAACCAAGATTTTATGAAACATTAGACAGTTCTGCTCTCATGAATTTCTTCCTCACTTTTCCCTTGGGTCTGACTGGTTTTTTAACCTTTGGCAGCCTCCTCACCAGAACTGCTGTGCAGGGGCTGGGACACCAGTGGGGTGTGCAAGTCCATGCTCCCTCAGCAGCCTGGACAGGAATGGAGGTGAAAGCAGTGGGGAGGTCACAGCTCCAGCTGGCTTTCCACATCCTTATAGTCAGATTCTTTCTCTCTTCAGGATAGGAAAGGCAACTGGAGAGAGAGTATTACATATCTTGTGTTCATAAAATAGTTTGGGTTGGAAGGGATCTTCAAGGATCCAGCCCTCCCGCTATGAAAAGGGGTACCTTCCACTAGACCGCATTGCTCAAAGCCCCACGCAGCCTGGAGCTGAGAAATTCCAATGATGAAACATCCTTGTACTTGGTCTTGTTGAACTTCTTGAGATTTAAATGGGCCACTTCTCAAGCCTGTCAAGGTCCCTCTGGGTGCCATAGCTTCCCTGCAGTGAACCAACTGCACCACTCAACATGGCATCATCTTCAAACTTGCTGAGGGGGCATTCAACCCCACTGTCCATGTGTTAAGTTACCCATTTTCATATTGAATGCAGTGTTCCATTCACATATACGTAATCTTTACATATAAATATTTATATAAATGGGACCCCTCTTCAAAGTGTTGTGCAGGTTTTGGCTGGGGTATAGTTAATTTCCTTTACAGTAGCCAGGATTAAGGCCGTGTTTTGGATTTGTGCTGGAAACAGGGTTGATTACACAGGCATGTTTTCATTATTGCCAAGCAGTGTTTGCACAGTGTTAAGGCCTTTTCTGACCCTACCCCAGCAGTGAGGAGGCTGGGGGTGCACAAAGAGTTACAAGGGACATGGCCAGGACAGGTGACCCCAACTACCAAAGGAATATTCCCTACCCAAGACATGATGTCATGCTATATATAAAGTAGTAGGTAAAGCAGTGGAAAGAAAAAGGCAAGGGAGACTTTTAGAGGAATGGGGTTTATCTTCCCAAGTCACTGTTACATGTGAGGGAGCCCTGATTTCCTGGGGATGTCTGAAGACCTGCCTGCCCATGGGAAGTGGTGGATGAATTCCTGGTTTTGCTTTTTTCCATTACCTGTTAAATTGTCTTTATCTCAACCTGTGAGTTTTCTCACTTTTACTCTCCCAATTGTTTCCCCATCCCACTGAGGTGAGGGGGTAGACCAAGCAGCTGTGTGGAACTTAGTTGGTGGCTGGGCTTAAACCACAACATTTCTTCTTGGTGCCCAACATGGGGCTCAAAGTGTCCACGATAATGACAGATTTGATTAGAATGTGCTGGATTGAATTTGTAGCTGTTCTTGCTGTTTAGCTATTAACGGGCAGGCTTCTGTGCTTGCCATGAGACTCGCTTGCCTGACTGTGTATCAGAGCCGAGTGCTCGTTAGTGGCTGCTTTCTGCTTTCACTGCTTGCTGTGCTGCTGTGCTGCTTATCATCTTACTCTGCTGTGCTTGGGAACATTTTGATAACAGCCTGGGCTGGCTGATGGCCAGGACATTGCTGCTGTTTCTGTGCTGCTGTGCTGGACAGGCTGGAATTCTGGTGAGAGCTTGAGTTTAAGAGACTCTGACCAATGGATGAATGAATGTGGGTGTGGGACACCCGAAATATCTGTGCTGCAGTAGTTGTACCTCTGAAGGGCCGTGGCCTAAGGATGAGGCCACACCGGAGAAGGTACACCTCGCAGTGTCACTGGCTGTGACCAGTGAGGTCATGCTTGAACACCTCAAAGCATGAGGCCATGGATATAAGTCCATGACAGTATTCACCATCTGAGAGTACAGAATGGTACAGCAGATAGACATGGAGGCAATAGTTTTCTACATCTAGAAAGTGCACAGAATGTGAGAATCTCCTACTGAAGGCAGATGCACTTTTAACAGTGTTGAAGAAGGTTTTGGAAGGGCTATGAAGGTCATTGGGAATGGTGCACTCAGCCCCAACTCTGTAATTTTAAGCCTCCCTGTGTGGTTAACATTTGGGTTTAAAGCAATTTGTAGATGACTTGTCATTTGGCACTGTAGCTATTGTTTTAAAACATTATTGTCATGGTAAAAAATGAAAAAAAAATTGTGAAATTTTGCACTGGTATCCTTACCTTGGGAATTTGTATTTGGAGAATTACAGCTAAGGATTACAAGCTCCCTGTATGAATGCATATTTGAGTGTGTGCTTATAATATATACCCACAGAGGAATACACGGAAACAACATCTATTTTGGCAACCCTTGCACTTTTCAAATTAGATGCAGAAGAGTTATTCTAATTATTTAAAGGTCTCTGAGCCTCAGCAAATTGTATTGACAGAGCTTTCGCTTTCAATAAAAAATAGACCTGAAATGCTTTTGTAAATGTGTTGCTTTCATCAAAATTTTTATTTCACTGTTACTGACTTTTATGTCGGGCAAAAGCTATGCAGGCAGCCACATTTATGCACATCCCCATCCCTAGTCCCCTTCTTGCCCACCACAAGGTTCCTGATTTCTCCCATCTATTGACACCCCCATCTCCTGGCAAAAGGTGATCCAGCTGCACAAGGAGCCAAGTGCATTGGGCTAGCTTCTAAGTAAAGGCAGAGGCAGGGAAAATAAACTGAAGGAGACGAGTTCAGAGTGCAAAGCATGAAACTGGGACAGGCAATATGAAGAGAGTTAAGTACTGGTGAAGCAGGAATCAGATGAGCTAGGATGATTGAAGCAGAGAGGAGCAAAGATTTTGCTACAGATTGTCCTGTCATGAAATTGAAATATAGGGCTTTAAATTGCAAGGTAGGTGAGGCAGAATGAGATAAAAGGAAGGCAAGGGAGTAGTAGTGAGCAATAAGCTGTGCTTTGATGCACATGCACCATAAGTGCATAAACCAATTAATGAAAATATTGCATTAGCATCTGCAGCAGGATTATCCTTTCTTTACATCTGTGTAGAGCTCTCCTGGACATGGCTGCCTCTTGCCAGTTCGGTGTTGCTCATGCCCCTCCAAATTTTCCATTAAGAGGAGTGATACTGCTCTGGTTTTAATGAGTTTCCTAATAAAGAGATGATGACTGGCAGTGTAATTTCCCTTCTACACTTTGTGCTTTCATGACGGGAGTTTATTATTAACCTTACTACTACATTTTCTGTTATTTTACTCTGGTGGTTTAATTGTATTTCCACCTCAGTCATGTGCATTCATTTTCTAATAGTCTCCTTTCCCAGACTGCTTTCATGTGAGCAGCAGGGTTTTTCAGTTAAGTACTCTGTGATGGTTTTAGTATGCATTTCTTTCTGGTTTAATCTTTCTCTTTTTTACTCTCTGTCTGTGTATTAGTCATCCTTAATGGGGTACAGCACCTTGTGCTCTCTGACATGGAAAACAGGGATAGTGTAAGCAAACATCAAGGACAAAGCATAAAAATAACAGAGGCAGTCTCCGTAAAAGGGGAATTAATGACTCAGGCAAATGGATGCCACATGTTAGTAATTTTAAGGAAAGAAAGCATCAGCCATGCTTAGAAATGCAGATGTATTTATCGCCTTTCAGCCCCCCTATTTAGCTGTTACTAATGGTGTATTGAAAGGGAACAAAAGAAATTTCTGAATGCAGAAGCAAGGATGTCTTAGCAGGTGGTCCGGGGTAATGGAAATTTAGGGCACAAGCAGCAGATCTGATTCTTATTTTATTAATGCTGACATAAATCAGGCATGTGTATCCGCTGGAGGAGTGAAAAGAAGTTATGCCAAGGCAGGGTTGGAGAGAAGTCAGTCAGGTCTCCCATATCCAATCTAACACAGTGCAGCAGCCCCCTCAGGAACTGCACCTTTGCTCTCACTAAATAAGACAAGATGGAAATAAATCTCTGTATTTCACTATAAAATACTAGGATGTGTGCGCAGACAACTCTTGGTATGTCAGTGCCAGTCTAATAATGCAAAGGAGTAAAAGTCCAGTAACACTAGAGGTACGGTCAGTGGTTTGGTATTCAGTCAATAAAAATAATTGAGAGTCAACTCTTATTTACAGTCTGGCCCCTTTCCAACACCAACATTTTAGGGGAGCTGTACGTTGGATCTAAATGAAAAGTAATTTGCCAGTTAGTTAGAGGTCTCCAATGTGAACAGGAATCAGGACCTTTGATTTTACATCCCAATGCACGTTTCCATTTGGCATGTTACACGCTAACACTGTTTGCAAGAAGTGAGGGCAGTCATACTCATTTGCTGAAAAATTGTAAGCAGTGCAGAAGGCCTCATGAAGCTGAAACAAGGCACAAAGGGATTGCCCTGTAGCACAGGACAAGCCTTCCTGCTGATGGGGTTATGAGAAAGATTCAGAGCTGTCTTAGAAATACCTTCACGAGAAGAAAAATCCGGGTGCTAAAGAGCTCTTTGAAGTACGGGGCAAACGTACTATAGGAACCACAGGCAGGTGGATAAAATGTAACAAAATCAAATGGAAAATGAAGCATGTCTGAGATGGCAAAGCCGAATAAGCTCGTGTTGATGTGGGTTGAGATGTGGGTTGTGAACTCTCCATAGCTGGACACCTTGCAAGAAAATATACTTTACCAAGGGACATACTTAGAGTTCAGAAGAGGAAACCCTCAGCAAATTAAAGGGCTCATATTAAATAAATATTTGCTTAGGTGGTCTAACAGCCTTGACTTTAATCCCTGTGAGCCATTTGCTCCGGCTGTCCACCACGGCCCGATGCCCCAGAGCCGGCTGGGGAGCGGCGGGGCGCGCAGCCCCAGCCCCGTGCGCCCGGCCGCCTTAGCGGGGCGGCTCCTCCTAAAGCGGGGCCGCTGAAACCCGGCCACAGAGCTTTGCAAAGCGCGGAGCTCCAGGCTGGCCTGCCCGCGGGGCTCCCCAGCCTCAGAGCACGGGAACCCCGCTGTGCTTGCTCAGAGCCGCCGGAGCACTTGGCCAGCATCCTTGCCAGGCCCTTGGCGCTGCTGTGCCGAAACAGAAGCACCAGCCCCCACTTCTCAGACAGCGCATGGAGCGCCAGAGCCCACGTCGCCCGACCTGGGGTCTTCAGCACTACCTGCCACACCATCCTCTTCCGGGGAGACTGACCGGGACACCTCCTGCAGCTGCCCGGAGTTACTGACAGTCCCTCACGCCTACAGCGAGATGGGAACATAAATAAAACGGCTCAAAATAAAACCCTGTCCGCGAGAGCACCGCGGAGGGGCCCTGCGGCGGAGCGGCCGCGCCGGGCCGGGGTCCCTCAGGCCCGGGACGGGGCGAGGCGCAAAGGGCGGGCGGCAGCGCCACCTGGCGGCCGCGGCGGGACCGGCGGGGCGGGGGAGCTGCGCGATTCCTGCAGTTCCTGCAATTCCCGCAGTTCCTGCAATTCCCGCAGTTCCTGCAATTCCCGCATTCCCACAATTCCCGCACTGCCTGCAACTCCCACAACTCCTGTAGTTCCTGCGCTCCTGGAACCCTGCTGTGGGAATGGAAGTGGCGAGGTGAGGGAGAGGAGAGGAGAGGAGAGGAGAGGAGAGGAGAGGAGAGGAGAGGAGAGGAGAGGAGAGGAGAGGAGAGGAGAGGAGAGGAGAGGAGAGGAGAGGAGAGGAGAGGAGAGAGAAGAGAAGAGAAGAGGAAGAGAAGAGAAGAGAAGAGAAGAGAAGAGAAGAGAAGAGGAGAGGAGAGGAGAGGAGAGGAGAGAAGAGAAGAGAAGAGAAGAGAAGAGAAGAGAAGAGAATTTTCGCTTCTGTCACATTAAGGGTGGAGCTGCAGCCATGCATGACCTGCACTGCTTGTTACCGTGGAGCCAATGCTACATTTTGATCAGTGGAAAAATCAGTTATTAATCAGCAAAGACCTATTGATTTTCCAACTGCTCTTCCCATAGAATAGGAAGTCAGCCGTTGCAGCTGGCGAGCACTGAACTGTGAAGTGCCACCGGGAGCACCTCTGGCCCAAAGGAGTGAGTCGATCCATGTTGGGAGCTACAGAATGTTCTGGGGTCACTGCTCAGATAGAGCAGCTCCCACGTGGCAGGAGACATGGAAGTACATTTCATGTTTGTCCTTAACAAATTAGGGAAAATTCACTGTTGAATGGGGAAGCAGAATGGAAGATGGGGCATACTCTTCAACTCCACGTAAAACTGTATATTTGGTGGGTGTTGGTGTGTTGGTAATTTTCCAGTCAATTCATAGTGGCCCTGAGAAATGCATCATTTTCCTCTGACAGAATTCAGTTAGCAAAACAAGCTCTCTCTCTCTTTTTTTTTTTTTTTTTTTTTTTTTTAGTGCAGTAGAAATATTTATAAGGTGTTCAATGAGATAGAGTCTTCTGATTGCTTTTCTTCTCTGTATAGATCAATTGTGATGGTTCACTCAGGCAAACATGTGCTGATCTGGACCATACAGATTTGCCTATTTATTTTAGCTAGGTCTGTAATGGAGATTTTTATCACCAGCTGCTGGGATTTGGGATTCTTTTTATGAAACCTGACCAGAAACATAACATTCTGAGACCTGAAATTCTTCTTTTGTAGTCTTCTTCCTAATTTCCCTGAGTAATATACTCAAGAACATCATTGAAAAATGTCCACAATGCAGAGCTTATGCTGACATTTACCCAGGAGAGTGTCAGCATCAGCATAGTGCTGCATAATAGAAACAGGGCACTGTTCTTTCACACTTTTTGGTATGAAAATTATAATTTCATGATCTAGAAGATGTTCTGCTTTGAATCAGAGTTTTAGCTGTCCAGCAGTCAGCAGAGATTGAGGGCTGGCTTGCATCTATTTTAGGTATCTTTACAATGTGCACACAGCCCCTGTTACTCTGCATTTCTCCAACAGATCAAATTGTGGTTGTTTCTTCAGTCATGGTCCAGCAACACAATGACAGTAGCAAAGATGTGAGCTCTCACAGCTGTCATTAAGAATCACAAGTTCATTTACTCACTACTGAAACTTTTATCTGAAATAATCCAATACAGTGCAACCACTCCAGGAAGCTGGAAAGAGACAAAATGTCTCTTTGAAACCTGAGCTATGAAAGAATTACCCTGGAGCTTGACACAAAGAGCACTGTGCACAGTTCTAGTGATCACCATCAGGAGAACATTGGAAGGTAGGTTAGATGCTAAAACTGCTTGTGGAAGTTAGTGTTCCCAGTGTCACAATTAGTGTTGCCACTATGGCAAAAACAGTCCTGGCTTCATATAGCACCAATGGCACATGCAACTCTACTGCATGGAAAAACTGGTCAGCTTACATGGTTTAAATCCACATGAAATTAAAGCACTTTATGGATTTATTAGCAGTGCATATTTATCACTCTTATCAGTGATATAGCATGTAAACCACAGCACTAGACACTTGCAAAATGTTAATAAATGCCTGCAGATCTCTAAACATGCCCTTATAACCCCAACATTTAAGAGCCCCCCTCCCAGGCAGTGTGCATTACACCCGCCATGCTTTGTGTGCGGGTGCAGGTGCCCATGTGCAGCCCCTCTTGCGGGACACAGGGTGCACCCGCTGTGCCCACACCAGAGCTGCTGCCTCACCCTGCCCAGGGCAGTGCCCCTCACAGCCCCGTGTGCTCCCCGAGGAGTGGCATACCTCCTGCCACCCCTTGCTCTGGGACACAGGTTGTGTGCTCCTGGGAATGCTGTGGGGCAGTGCCTGGCAGTGCCCCAACAAGGTCACTCCTCCTCCCCCTGCTCCGAGTCATCTACCTGGGGTATCCTTGTCACTCCCTGGTTATTGATTAATCAGGATAGTCATCTCCCTGGTTAGTGCTACCAGCATCAGGTGCTCACTCTCAGGTGGTTTTGGGTGTCCCAAAAAGCTGCTTAAATGGGGAAGTTGTGGGGCACCCCAGCTGGGGTTGTGCTCCTGGGTTTCCATGGCTGCCTGGCCCTGCGTGAGCTGGACAAGCTCATAGCTGACACTGCCCATGTTTGTGGGTGCTGGAGGTTCATCAGCTGATACTCCTTGCTGTCCTGGAGTGCTGCCTCTGCTGGGAAGGGCCCTCACTTCTGGCAGGGAGTGCTGAGCAGATCTCTCTGTCTGCTCCTGGTCCCAGCTGACTTCTCCATGGCAAAACCTTTAGAGACATGAACTCTTTGTTTTGCTCTGTTAGAAGAGTTTGCAATACAGCTAAAAAGGTCCAAGTTTACTAGTTGTTGGTTATATGGCTCTATATAGGCTTCAGGTCCTCTCTGAATAGGGCTTCCTAAAAAACTGCGGGTTTGTTGCAACTGTTTCTTTCTCTCCCCTGTAGTGATATACTTCCTGTTTAGATAGTAGTAATCTATATTTCTAGGTATACTCATTTGTTTTCAATGTAATATTTCTGTGCCTTTTCTTCTTTTGGTATTTAATTTTTTTTTCCTTGAACATGTTTTCAGGGCAGTCTTTTGCTTTTACGTGGATCATCCCTTTTCCATGCAGTTTCTCTGAAATGCTTTCTTCCTCTGCTGTTTTCCAAACTGTGTCAGTGCCTCTTGAGCTTGATATCACTCATTTTGGAGTTTTTAAAAATTCTTTCTTAGAGATTTCTTAGAGCTGTTGGGTCTCAGTCACTGCCCAAAAGCAACCAAGAGTGTTCCCAGTGGTGCTGGGGTGATGGAGTGCTTTGTGCAGTCACACCCTGCGTGCTGCCGAGTGAGCCTCCTTGGGGCAATGCCGGAGCTGATCTCAGCATCTCCTGTTAGTCTATAATAGTGCACAAGAATGTTGTGACTCTCAGTGTGCAGCTGTTTGCATTTGACCAGGACATGGAAAAAGAAACAGTAATTTGGGAGCACATTTTTTCCTTTTTTTTTTTTTTTTTTTTTTCCATCTGAAGAACAGCAAGTGGTCCAAATTTAGCCAGCTGTGGTGCTTCTCTCTGGTGGCTCTGCAGCACAGCTTGATCAACAGGAAAACAGGGAATTGTAGACAAAAATAAGTAGCAGTAGTGGTATTTTCAGATGTGAGAAGATCCTTATGACTGTAGGGGTTCACTGTTCTCCAGCTCAGACAGCACTGAATTTTCCTTTAGAGAGAAAAATAAAAGGGCAAAGGACAGAAAACAATCTTTTTTGGGGTCCCTTCTAACGTTTCATGTGCACCCACATCTCCAGTTTTATCGACTGAACCAGATGGAACCAAGTCTTGTGTCAAATTCTTCCATCCTTTGAAAGATGCAAAATACAAAGTCCAAATAAATCAACAAAATTAGATAAGAATCATGTTTGCAAAGTTGTATTTGCAATGCAACTTCTTTACCTCACTCCCTGCAGCCCTCCTGCTCTTACATTTATGCACTGTGTGAAGCTTTATAAAGCTGACATTTGGGATCTATCCCTGGAGGATTACCTTTGAAGCAACATACCACTTCTTAGTACTAAAGATATTTTCTTTGAACATCCTGCATTCATAATTCTAAGACACAAATAATACTATCAATATTAATGCACTGAAGACATTTTCTTCTGTACCTGAGGATATGTTACTTCCCACAGAGATAAGTAGAATTTCATAAACATATATAAAAATCTTAAATTTTGTCATCATGGCATCTTCAGAGGTGTAATTGTAACAACACTCCAGAGCACGGTATTGTTACTAGCTGCCACAGAGCCAGAAGTTATCTCTCAGAAAAAATTGACTCCACTGAATCATGCATCTCTACTCATGCTTACAAGATACTGAACATACACACGTACACACACACACATGCACATCTGTGCATAAATGTGTATATATATATATATATATATATATATATATATATATATATATATATCTCAAAGTGTGGTTATTAATTTAAGTGAAAATATTTTCCTCTTTTAAAACATACTTAACTTTCTCTTTACATAATGATAATGATAATAATAATAATTGTAATGATGCAATTTAGGAAGAAATGGTTAAGTAGTTGTGTAAGGGTATGTTTAGGCTTCTGTTGGCATACAGATTTTGTAAGCAGTCCTTCTGCAATTAGAAGGTACCATTTATTCCTCTGTATGCAGAAGAATACTGCCATTGTTTTGTGTCTAGACACCCCCATGTAAGAGGTGAATTATCGCTCAGAGTTCCTTGATCTGAAACAGATCTACTGAAATCTCCAGAAAATTTTGAATAAAGGTGAAAGAGCAACATTTAAATCCATTTCTGGATAGCTGACATGAAGGAAATAGGCTTATTTTAATTATTTTCTGTTGAAAATAGTGGTTTTAGTTATGTTCTCATTCTTGGATGTAAAACTGGAGCTTCTTCACCAACCCTGCTAAAACAGTTCTACATTATAATAAAGAAGAATAGCTAAAAGAATTAGGTCACTCATGCTCACCACAGAAGAAAAATATTTTAGAGGGCTAGACACAGTCAGTGATGATAAACAGTTCTTAGTTATTCTTGTACACCTCTTACTGTCCAAGAAGGTTGATCTGAAAGAAGAGTTTGCAGTTTCTGCAGTTTCTTTAAGTTTATATGCCTCAAATACAGCAGGGATATTTTACTATTATCCCCATTTAAAAAGAGTTGGGTAAGATGCCCTAATTATTTACCTAATATTGAGGAAAGATGCCCTAATTATTTATCTAATATTGAGGAAAACACTCATGCCCCTTGCAACACAGTGCTATTTATGCTTCCTTTATCTCTTGGTGATTTTGTGTAATGTTTGCTGTGGAGTCCTCTAGACTTTTCTTCCATATAATTGTTAAATAGTTAGTATAGTTTTTATTAGTTATCTAATTCTCTTTTAGACACCACATAGAAATTAATAAGCAAGGGTACTTGACAGAAGTATTCTACATTTTGACTATAAAATAGATAGAAATAATTGATATACTGATTATTTGTTTATATCATTTAAACAAGCAGCAACAGGACTAAAGAGGGCATATTTAAAAGCCTTATTAAAGGCTCTAGGCAACAGATTTCTTCCTGTAATGTATTTTCGTATGCTAACTGATTTATGGATAATAGAGCTGCATGAGGTGTTTTCAATGGAGTTGGGGTCCCTTGAAATTTACCTTGGTATCATCACAGAATGAAGCACCCTTCACCTAGACATCACCAGCTATAACCAGAAAATCATCTGCAATGACTGCTGAGCCTGTGGCATAATCCAGAAAGGTTCTCTGATTATCTCCTCCCTTGAGACTGCCTTGGCCTCACTTTGTGGCTTTTGTTGGCTCCAGTGGTCAGAAACAACTTCCTGATTTCAAATCTCTTTTTTTCCTGGTTGGTTTGTGCCTTTTGTTGTCATTGTACCAATGTTGTATTTGATCTGAAATAGCTTTTCCCTTTACAGAGTTTACTCATCTGAGGTAGAGGAGCCTTGTCCTTCCTGCAGGTCTTGCTCAGCGATGCAAACCAAGGTGTCCTGGTCCTCTCTACTAAACACAATGATGAACACTGCTCATCCTAAAAAGCTCTCTCCGGTGCTTAGTCAGCTTAAATTCAGCTTTCTTGTGTGTAGGTGGCTGGAACAGTGTGAGACCCCAAGGACAGTGTGTGTTTTGCTGGAGTCACTACAACCTTTCATTTGCCATTGTCATGGCTGCAAGGTGTGGAGACATCTGTGAATACACATGTTCTTGTGTGTATGCACAAGTGTAATGTTCATGTAAGTACTCATGTGCATCCAGACACATCCACACATTGTTTTATGTGTTTGTTGCCAGCTGAGGAACGCTCAGATTGCAGTGCACATTTTTATTACTCTTGCTGAAGTGCATGTCCTCGTGTGTTACGGTACTCCATTGGGATTCCTCCTGTCCTCATGACTCCCTCTCCCTGTGTGACAGTCTCCTCCATACTGAGGACAGTGTACTTGGCAAGTTTTGTTGCCACTTGTCCACTTTTCATACTATTAATATTGCTAAAACTAAACCAGACCCAGTTCTTGAAAAACTTTGCTCATCATCATCATTCCAGCCCATCACATTGACATTCTCCCTTCAAGCATCCTTACACTACATGGCTTCTACTTGTTCTGCTCAAAATAAAATGATCTCATGTGTGGCTGTATAGCAGATGTTTCACAGATGTTTAGATAAATGAAATTTTGGTCTTAGTGTTACATAGTAATAATAGTTAAAAATATCAATTATAGTTTCTAAGAAAGATGCTAGGCTCATCTGACACATATGTTGCATTGCTCTTCCATCCATCTTCACAGATTTAATTAGTTTTTCTTCAAAAATTATTTCAAGTTCTCACCTCTTTTGTTTAAGTTTGTTTAAGGTCTCTACTCTCAAACTTGTGATTGTATGAGCCCAGTCTAGCATGGACTAATTCTGATTCTGACTATCTTTCAGATACTGAGATGATGTCTACTTCCCTCCCTGTGTGTGAGTTACAAGAGCATATCCCTAATGGGCCTGTTGTCCATTAAAGACCAAGCAAGTCTCTTGATGTGGTCAAAGACTTATATTTGTTTGTGGAGAAGCTGGAAAAAGCTCTGATAAAGGTAACTGTTTCTGCAGGCAGGCAATGAAAGCTGGAAGTAATGGAAGAATGGAAGTTGGGATGGACAAACCACGCCTGTAATTTCTGTCATTAAGTTTGTCACATTAAACCTGAAATGAAAATACTTCTTTCCCCATCCCAAAGGAGTTGGCAGTCATGATTTATACTGTGTTTATGTTTGGTTGCAGCCAGTGCTCTGGCTCTGTTCATCACCCCTGTGCTTCCCAGACACACAGCCTATGCACACGGGTGGGACAAGGATGGAGCTTGGTGTGATGGTGCGCGCAGCTTGACTGTCAGCACTGATGAGGTAGCAAACATTGCTGCTGAAGCAGTAGAAGTCTTTAGGCCCAGAGCAGGACAGGAGCTGCTCACACTCTTTGTGGAAGGTCAGGGGAACCCATATTTGCTCTGTTTAGCTGTTGGACCTGGACAGAAAATAGAGGCCTTTGATTCTAATGGGATTGCAGCAGTCAGACATGGGGGTGAGATGGTGGATCCCACCAGGTGGAGAGGATCACTGCACCCACAGGAAGCTGTGTGGGGCCCTTTGAGAAAATCTCAATAATTGATTCCCAAAAAAGGAAATGAAAGTGGATTCAGGAAATTAAAAAGCATACACAGCTGCTTCAAAGAATCTTATACCTTACTTTCAGCACATCCCTGCAGTATCCGTTGTGGTATTAGGTCTGTCTGAACTCTTTCATTTCCCTGTTGCAGTGTAATGATGGTTTGCTCCCCCAGTCAGCTCATTTTTGATCCCCTCCCTTTTTTTTTTTGAGCTAGGCAAGCCTTTTTAATTTTTTTATAGTGCCTAATAACCATGTATGTTCAGCCCCCTAGGTGGTATGTTAATTCTTTTCTTTCATCTACTTAATTAGAAGATTTTGTTCTGCATAAAATATATGAGGCAGCTGGGGCAGGGTCTTATGAACTGGTAAGCATCCAATAGCTATATTAAGCAGTTTCTTAAGGCTTTGAAATTGTCTTCAGATGGTAGCTGTTGACAAACCCTGAAGTGAAGCACTACTTGAATATTCACGTTAAAACTGCCATTGTAGTCAAGTTAGCGATGCATGATTAATTGCCTTAAAAGCAATGGATTCATATGGAGTAAAATGCCCCTATGAAAATCAATAACATGACTACCATTAACAAGAGCATTACTTTGAAGATATTAAGGGCTACAAATCAAATTTGTTAGCTGAGGAGGAACAGTGGCTATATGTACAAACAAAAGGCAGTTGTGTCTGCAGCACAGCATGTGGGGTTTATGGTTCTTTCACATATTCTCTCTCTTCTCTTAACAGTCAAAGCAGTGGGATAGCATGGTAGTTACTTAAGGCAAATAACACATACAAAGGTGTTACTTTGCTTCCCCCACCAGGTTTGGGCAGAACCTCTTAGTCCCTGGCACATGCAAGTGTGCAGGACTCGATGCTGTCACCCAAGACTGGCTCCCTGATCTTTGCCATCCACATTCACACCCACTTTACCTGATGCTCCCATCACTGACACAATAGGCAACCCCAGTTTCACAGGGGTCTTGCTCATCTGTCTAAAAATTCAAAGTATTTTTTTTTAAATTATATAATCATTATAAAAACTGCTCTTCTCTTCTTGCATCCCCTCAAACTCCCTTTGATGCTGTTGCATAAAAGCCTCATCAGGACTGAGAGTTGATTCCATGGGCAAATGAAATACTGTATTGTGGTCATGTTTACAGTGGTGCACGGGGAAATGGTACAAATTTCAGTCTTCCTAGGGTATGTGCCCAGAATTATAAAAACAATACAACCAAACAAAAAACCCACTCCACTTGGGTGCATTTTTATGTCTTTTACTCACAAAAAAATGCTGAGTTCCTGATTCTGTGTATCACTGCAAGAAGTAGAAAGCTGCCTGTCAGTTGGGGTACTATCCTCTTTGCCCAAAGCTGACATAAATGATGATAAGAATTTTAACTTGGACAAGAAGGGAGCTAGATGGAAGAGACTTCTTTTATCTCCATGCCTAAGGATCTAATGTAGAAAAAGGGAAAAATCAAATAAACAACAGTATGACAATCAATAATGGAAATACAGAAGATGAGAGGCTGGACAGTATAAAGAGTGAAAGTGCTAATACTGAGGAGAACAGGGGGAACAAACTGCTTCAGTACTGACCTAAATATAAAATAACCTTGGACATAAAGCAATCATTACTCTTTAAGGAACAGAATAAAATATTGATGCTCTTCTTAAAAAATTAGGAAATACCTAATTAAGTAAATTTTCAATTAACATGGTAAAGCATATCTACTATAGAAATATTAAGTTGGGATAGAGGTTCATGAATGATCCTTAAAACTAATAGTAAGAGTGTTTTTCTGAAGTTTGCGGGTGACAAGGTAGGAGTCATTCTCAATATGAGAAGATGAGGATATTAGGCAGAAGAAAATGCCTGTCCCAAAGAGTCAAACAATGTGATAAACATCAGTGGAATTAAGGACAATGTCATTTAAAAACTAGTGTGGAGAATTTGCACTAAAAAAAAAAGGGATTTTGTCAGCTGGAAATGGAAATGAGTAGAAAGCACTGGGTCACTGCGCCAGTCAGGATGAATACTGTCATCAATGTGTTCCAACCGTGAAGGGCAAATCCAGGCTGAGGATATCCCTGATGACTTGTTTCCAGTGGAGCGGAAGTAGCATTCAGGCTGGTGGCATCCCCATTCATGAAGGCTGGAGGAGCTGCAGAGGACACCCCATGGGATGGATGTGGTAGGAAAAAGGGCTTGGTTTAGTCCTTCCCTTGTGGTAGGGAAAAGGGCTTGGTTTAGCCTTTCTGAAGCTGCAAAGACAAGTATTTATTCCCTGGAAGCAAATAATGATGCTAAATTCTGGAGAAACAGGAAAAGAAAAGCAATTTAAGTCAAAGAATATAATTCACATAGAACCAACAAAGAAATACATTTAAGCAGGATTTCATAAATTATTTTTCCTTATCAGTGTACTGAGGATCTGGAATAGGATAGTGGTGATATAAAACCTGGTCATCATTAAAACAAAGTTCTGTTAGCTCGTTAAATATTTTGACCAGTATATTTGGCAAATTACTGGTATTTCAGGCTCAGGAACTCCTTTCCAGGTTCATATTCCTCTGACTGGACCTGCATAGGAGTAGACAGAGAGTCTCATATCCCAGAAGAGTCAATGCTGCTGGTCTGCATCATCAGATCTAGGCTTGTTGGTTAAAA
This sequence comes from Motacilla alba alba, assembly GCF_015832195.1. Lineage (NCBI taxonomy): Eukaryota > Metazoa > Chordata > Aves > Passeriformes > Motacillidae > Motacilla > Motacilla alba. The sequence goes on from NC_052018.1 coordinate 29,835,037, forward strand.
AACAGCCATCCTGGTCTTTTTCCTTGGAGCTGGGCTTGCTGTGGGAATTGGAAGAAAAGCAAAATTGGTTCAATCTCTTTTATCCACAACCCAGCTGCTGTTTATCCCTCTGAGACAAATGCCAAGCACCCCTCCTCCAGAGCTGCAATAGTGTGGTACCTTTGTCCTCTGCTGTGTGTCCATGCTGCAAGCAGCTAGTGGGCTTTCAGTGGAGCATGTGCTATGCAAAGCATCCCAGCATATCAAACATCCCAGAAACAACCCAGTAAAGTTGTCCAGGAGCTAGGTGCAAAACTCAGATCTGGAATCTCCTCTCCCTCACTGCTGGATCTCCCCATTCCTGAATCAGCTCCTTTGGCAACACTGGAGCTTGGTTGGCCCAGCATTCAACTACAGGGAGAGGGAGGAAGAGATCATAGACCCCACCTGTGCGGCAAGTGCCTGGCCTTTGCTCAGCAAGGCACTATCAGCTCAGACTGCCATAATTCGTGTTTGACTTCTTGCATCTTGTAGAGACAGACAGGCTGCACTCTGCTGCAGACCTCCTTTCTGCCTTCCCAAGCCATGCTGGGAGGCACTCTGCCCTTCAGCCCCAACCTATGCCACTGTCACTCATTAACAAAACCTGCCCCACTATTTAGTTGTCCTGCTTTCAGTGACACAGTGAAGCTTAACATAAGTGAGATTTCAAATTATGGTGGGGTGGTTTTTTTTAAATGTCTTCTGAATTAATTCCACCACATGACTCAGGAAGTGCAGCCATCAGGCTGGCAGTGATGCTGCATCACTGTGCTTCTGAGCACCTTTTTTGAAAAAAAAACCCCAGTCATTACTGAATCCTGGCGAGGAGGGAGGGAAGACAGATTAAATAAATTTTTTTGTCTTTTAAAAAAGTGTGATTCGTTATCTGAAGGCAGTAATTCTAACTGGTGTTATTGGTATGCGGCGCGCAGGGATCTTAGTGCTAGCACATCTTTATTAATGTTGTTATAAAAGCTTCTACTGGGATCCTAGTTATCAAATGACTCTGACAGCAATTCATCCACAAAGCCCTGTGTTTTAATTTCTCACTATCTGAAAAGAAATGGGCTGGGTGGGTGGAAAGACTCCTATTTTCAGCTGCTTTGTCCTTTGCTTTAAAGCCTGGCACATTGCAAACGTAAAGGAGGAACATGTAGGATTACAGCTGGAGGAATGCATCTTTGAAAAATAAATATCCTGCCATAAAAAGCATGTTACAAAGTGACAGGTACCATCTATTGATATAATGGAGTCTTTGATTCCCATAGCACCGGCCATTATAAGAAGCTGTACACAAGGCTGCGAGCCAGAGCCTTGAAAACCTCGTTGAATAGCAGCAGAGCCACAAATAGCAGCAAGGGATTTAATGGTAAAACACTTTACAAAGATTTTGCTGTGTGCACTGTGAAACAATAGAGACTTAATGAATTACTGGAACCAACAAATGTTTCCTTTGATACAAATCAGAGACTGACTGATCAGGGAAGCAGCTAATTTCTAGGACTTTTTCCCCTCTTCAGTTCACTCTTTAGTCATGGTTATAAATAGTTGCACAGGAGGTCCAGACCCAGCAGAATTTGTAAGCAAAAATGATCAGCTAATCTAAGTAAGTAAAAAAAACCCCAATTTTTAAATAATTTCTCATGGCAAGGCTCAAAGCTTTTCCATATGCATGATGTTACAGTAGAGCATCATGTGAATGTAGCAAAGTGAGTGCTGAGTGAATTATGCATGAGCTGAAAGTGGAAATGGGGAATGGTCTTGGTGGTTCTCAAAAAACATAGGCACACGTATGTCTGAACTTTCCTTCCTCAGCTCATTGCTTAGCATTTGTCCAGGCAAATCTGTCCTGGTATCTCTTTTATCAAATCCTGGAAGGACAATGGATTTTCTAGATTATAGCTTTGGGGGCCAAGCCTCTCCCACATGGATCTTTTTGTGTGGCTAGAGAATGCGATTTCAGCAACACTGTGGTGTGATGGCCCTTGTTTCTGAGGAAGATGTATTGTTGCTTGCCTGCATCCTGGGAGGATAACTCCCTTTTATTAAAGATGTAGGATGATGCAATCTTTCAAAAGGCCCCTCTCCTATTTAAGGGTGAAGGAGGTAGTAAGTTGTGGGTTGTGTGGGTTGTGTGAGACTGGCTCTAATTGCATGACCAACACTTGAAACATATCTGCAAGGATATTTTTTCCAAACAGATTTTTTTTTCTCACACTGTCCTGTTCCAAACCTTTTTCCTTTCCAAAATGATATCAAGCCCTCCAAGTTTTCTCTGTTGCAAATACAAAGTCTTTTAAATTATGTTCTAATAAATGATGGCTTTTTTGTGGCTTTGATTTGATAAGAACAAGATGTAGATGGCAGGACTGGGGCCAAGCTGGGGTCCTGTCACAGTGTTAGTTATAAACATATATGTGTCTGTGCCAGCATTTTGCCACTTAGGTCAAGAAGTCTTTTGCTGGCAATTGCACTAGGAGGCAGGTGTTTAATCCAGGAACTTTCATGACTTAACCCTGTAAACAAGCTTGCCAAAGCTGTCTCAGGATTCGACACAAACAAACCGTTTTGGAGTTGCTGTTTGATTGTCCCTGGTGTTCTCTTCTTTTACCTAGCTCTGTGTGAAGCCAAGATTTCTGCTGAGGTTTGGCACTGACACTTCTGCCGTGGGTGACAGGCAACTGAAGCATTCACAGGATGCCTTGTCTGGGCACAGGACAGAGGAGTGTGGGATACCCTCCAGCCCTGCTCTTCCTGCTGGCTCCTCTCCCAGATCCTTTCACAGAATCACAAAATGGGCTGTGTTGGAAGAGACTACAGTGGGTCACCTGGTCCAACTTTCCTGCTCAAGCAGGGTCATCCTTGAGCACATGGCACAAGGTTATGTCCTGATGGCTCTTGAATAACTCCAGTGAGGGAAACTCCACAACCTCTCTGGACACTCTGTGCCAGTGCAGAGTCACCTGCACAACAAAGAAATTCTTCCTCATATTCAGGTGGAACTTCCTGTGCATCAGTTTTTGCCCATTGCCTCTTGTCCTATTGCTTGGCACCACTGGGAAGAGCCTGGAAACATTCTCTTGACACCCTCCCTTCAGATATTTATTATAGACAGTGATGAGGTACTCTCACTGTCATCTATTCTCAAGGACATACAGGCCTAGCTCCCTCAGCCTATCCTTGTAAGAGAGATGCTCCAATCCCTTAATCATCTCTGTTGCCCTCCACTGGACCTGCTCCAGGAGCTTCATGTCTCTCTTGCACTTGAGGAGCCCAGAACTGGACACAGCACTCCAGATATGGCCTCACCAGGGCTGAGTAGAGGGGCAGGATCACCTCCCTTGATCTGCTGGCAATGCTCTTCCTAATGCACCCCATTGGAACACCACTGGCCTTCTTGGCCACAAGGGCACTGCTGACTCATGGAGAGCTTGTAATCCATCAGGATCTGCAGATCCTTCTCTGCAAGGGAAATATAACATCAGTAGAACTTCATAATGAATATGGATTCCACTTCACCCCTATATCCATCCCATAGGGGGATTGAGAAGCCCCTGAGTGGATGGGTTTGTGTGCAGGGTGAGACCAGCCCTGGTGCAGAGTCTGGAGAGCAGTGCTCCTTGGAGAAGGATTTTAGCTTGAAGAGCTGTGGCTCAGGTGTCCTGAATGGCACTAAGCATGTTCCTGGAATTTAACAACCTAAGAAATAATTACTAGCTGTTTGCAGACCCCCAACAACTCTTAATGGCTGAGGAAGTAAATAAGGACCAAAGGGCAGTAACACTACAACAGTTTTGTTCAACAACTCTCTACAATTAAATCCCCCTGTACAAAGGGAAGGCAAGAAAACTGGAAATGAGCTAGTGAGTGAGGATCCCTGCAGTGAGCCATGCTTTAGAAATCACAGCCAGCCAGTGACTATGGAAACCTTACACTATCCTAACGGAATAAATAATTTAGGAAAGACCCATATTAAAGACTGAATGTCTCTCCTGGGCTCAGACAGATAGATGGACTTCTTCCCTTGGGTAGATAATTTCTGTCTTGTTTAACAAAGTGCAGCCCCATCCAGCATTTCAGTGAGAAGTAGCACCAGATTCACAGAGCTTTTCCTCTTTTCAGCAGCCAGTGCTTCACCCACACAAAACAAAGATAATATTGAATTAACCTCATCTGTAGTAGAGCACGTGCAAGCAAGCACGCTTTAGCTGCCTAGCTAGAGAAAAATGAAGGGTTTTTTAGGATAAAAATGTATCTGGCAAAACAAGTGCACTGGCCTGTGCCTTGCTGTTGGTTACGTGGCAGCCCAGCTGAAGCCCCTCCTGCCATTGCTGCTGCCTCTAGCTGAACTTGAGAAGGATGAGGATGGGCACTGAGGCATTGCTGCGTGCTCTGTGCCTGCACAGCCCCCTTTGCCGGGGCTCTGCTCCTGGTGCTAAAGGATAGTTGTAATGGGGAAGGAGAGAAAAGGCTGCTGCTCTCAGGGGGTTAATATTTCATCCCTTGTAGCAGAACTGGGGTCCAAGGGCAGAGGCCAATGGCCCCCATGTGTTATCACTAAGGGATAACTGAACACCACCAGCAGTGCAGTTTCTTTCCCAAAGATTCTGTCTCTAAACAACACAATAGACTTACAAGCTACTTTTCTGCAGCTGAATTGTTTTTTTTGGACTACATGCATTAGTAGCTTCAGTGTGTGCTGCCAAATTAAGAGATTGGGGAAAAAAAACCCTGTGGATGCCAAGCAATCCATCTTAAAAAGTCACCTGCATGTAGGAAATAAGGGATCCAGAAGTGCCCAAAAGCTAAATTTTACCAAAGGAGAAGGTAACATGTATAGTTTCAGCAAGTTCTTGCCTCTGTCCAGGTGATCTTCTTTTCTCTTTACTTGAATTGGCCCTTATTTCCCTTTCCACCTGTCCTTTTCTATAACTTTCCTTTTCCCCTTCACATTTGCATTCCTAAAATAACAACCACAGTAACAATAAAAATGAAAACGAGAGGAAGAAAGGTAGTTCTGGAAGGAGGGCACATTTGACTCATCATTTACATGTTCTGCACTGATCTGGGCTTCTCCAGCTGGATGCTTGCTGGAACAGGATGCTGGTAGCACTGGCCAGCTGCACTGAATTATCCCATTTTCTAGGTTTTAAGGCACTGCTATAGTAAGAGCAGAGGTGGCCTTTTATGTATTACCTCCCTCCCATTTCCAGCACACCCCATCCCAAAGGTTCTGCTTCCATTCCTCTGGGAAGTTAAATCCACAATGATCATCATCAGACAATAAGCGAGGTGCCATTCAGGCTCCTGGGAAAGCAAGGAAGGGAGCAGAGGGGTTAAACAAATGCTGGTAGCATGAAGGCAGTGGGAACACGGAGAGTGGAAGGTTGCTTGGCCTTGGGGACCAGTTTCTGCAGGCCATTTTGAGGTAAGGATGTCAGGCTGTTTAAATGGGAGCAGCTGTCAGACAGTTCCTCATCCCAGAGGTTTGCCTGTAATGTTGGACTGAATTCCTTGATTAGAAAGTCCATTGCTGTGAAGGGACTAACTGGGAGCTTACATAGTATTTTTATTACCTGCAAAAAGCTGTTAAAACATTTCCTCCTGCAATTCCAATTTGTTCAAAATTTTCAATATTCTCTCTTGAAGTAGATTAAGCTGCATATAGAGTCCTTAAAAATCAAACATTGGGTAGTTTCCAAAGAGCCATAAAGCTAAGGTTGCAGGATGATAACAGTCATTTGTAAAAGCAAATATGATAAAATGAACAGCTGCTTGCATGAAGTAGCACCACAGACTTCCTAATGACTAGATCAGTTCATTTGGGGTTTCAAAATAATTTGAGTTCTGCTCATCTGAGTGCTGTTAATTGATCAGAAAGTAAAGCTGATCACTGCTTGTTTTTCCCATGACATATATGCTTTAATAAATTATTGCTTGCAACTCTTGCAGTGTTACTCATTATTGACTTCAGATACATCAGCTCGATGGATGGAAAAGACTGTTTACCAGAACCATTAATATCATTCTGAGGTTTTCTGAGGTTCTCTGCAGGACCTTTCCTCTATAACAAACTCTCATCAATGACCCAGCAGTTTTCAGAAAACTGCCAAAATGTCTTTCATTATAAGATGTTGCAGGGAGTGCTTCCTAACAGAAGAATTTTCATGTGTTAAACACATTTGTTTGGCTATAGGTAACTAATAAATATATATCATTGGACTTCAGCTGCTGGTAAAGGCTTATTACATTCTTAAAAATACACACTTGTAGGTAACATTAGCATGCCTGAAACCATTAACCTCTACTTTCTGGACTTTTTTAGCAACTCTGCTCTTGTGGCAGCCTCCAGAGAAAAGGCACTTGACTTAGGAAACCCTCTCTTCTTGGGAAAGTTCTCATACAAGTTTGGAAACTTGCAGAAAACACATTTTTCTAAACTTCAGTGACACTCAAGAAACTGTTGGATGGAAGACTGGGGGAGGATGGAATGAAATAGGGACAAGGAGAAAGGAAAAAGAAAAAGAGGCACTTAAAAAGAGAGGTAGGGGGAAAACTGCTGAAAAGGAAATGAGATAAGAAAATATGAAAGGAAAGCAGAAGAAGATGAAAAAATAAGTAGCACATATGTTTATTTTATAGGAAGTTGGCTGACAGGCTGAATTTCTGGTCTGGTCGGGGAATCAAAATTATGGTGGGATCTGGATGAAAAGTGAATAGCAAATATTTTAAATTAAGAACTCAAGAGACTGAAATCTGTTTGTAAAACTGTTTCAGAACAACAAAATACCATATTTTAAGACTGAAGTTTGTTGACAAATAATTTGCAAGCAGAAACCAGGCTAAATGTCTTGCATAAGAAAGGACTAGAAAATACTTGCTCAGAAATACTGATGAAGTGAAAGACCATGTTCTGTTAGCAACTCTCCTCATTTTGCATTTCATTTGAAATAATGAGATAAATAACTTTGTGCCATTAAAAATGACATTAGATTTTCCTCTCCTGAAAGCAACCACACAGATATTTTTGTGGTTGGTGCTGATTTACATGATCCCTGTAAATTTGTGGCATGACAAATAGTAAATTCATTTTTCAGGGGTGACTTCAGCTTCACTTGTGATGGAAATGTGAGGATGGGGTAATAAGAGGAAAGGCTGTGTGTTGGTACCTGGGAGTTTTGGGCAGTACTACTGTGAGTCTTACTGACCTTATGCTCAGTGGAAAAATGACATCTTGGAGGCACCATACAACTACTGTAACATTTATTCAGAAGATGTGGTCTTTCCAAAGTGCATCAGCAGAATTATTGTGATTTTCTAATAAGAAAGGATGTCTGAAGAGAAAAGAGGAAGAGGATTTTATTTGATAGCAGTATCAATTCCAAAACAAGTAATTGACTCTGCTGTTATCATCTGGCACTCAAAGAAGGAAGCATCTTTCAGAGTCTTGACAGAAAATAAAAGGTGCTGGGTTTAAAATTGGCTACTTTTGTTATTCAAAATTTATCAGAGGGGATCCTAAAAACAGGAGAATTTTTCAGAACATGGAATTTACCCCTTGATGCATTTGTGGTCAGGCAGGTGGTGCTACAGGGAGCTGGGGAGTTGGTGACATTGGGACCAAGCCAGCAGTGGGGACTGAACTATGGGGCCAGTCTGTCCCATACCTGGGTGCAGCCCAGCCATGGCACTGTGGGGTGGCTCAGCCCACTGGTGTATGATTGGGAGGGATAAAACCTGCCCCATGGAGCTCATCCAAAAGGATACCACAACCTTAATACCTTCAGAAACTCTTATCTATTGTTTGTCTATTCTCTTTTATCTTTTACCTTACTGTTGGTAAGACAGTGCTAGGCTTTCCTACACTAGACATAGATTCAGTGCAGCAGCATGGAATTTTCACCCCAAAATTAATCTGGGATAATTCCTGGGCCTCTCTCATTGAAAATCTCTTTCCCTGATTTTAGCCCATTTTTTTTATTCTATCAGCTTCAAAGGAGATATGCAGTCCTGATTGGCATCACTGGCTCTAGAGCAGAAATGCACCCCTCGTTTCTAACAGAATGGTCTCCATATTTCATCATAAAGTCTTCTACTGGGAAACTGATTGCTTGCATGATAGCACTCTGATTTATAAAATCTGTGAAAAGGGGTATCTGTCAGAACAGATCTGTGGATTTTTTCTAATCTATAAATCAAGCAAAGCAATGAGGAGGTGAGGAAAAACTTTAACTCAGCATTATGTTTCCACAAAAATAGAAAAATTCAACACTGTAAACCACAAACTGATCTAGTATGTGCTATGTGCCAGGCTTTGTTACAAGGTGAGTTAGATCTCTTATACATCTCTGGATCATGATAGAGACAGGTCATCTCTCTGCTATACTTCAGAGAGGTTTGACATGTCAGTGGGAAGAAGGCAGCTAAAGTAACAGCAATCTGCTTTAAAGACATCTGTGCTGCCATCCAGACCAAAGTGTATGCAGAGCAAATGGCAGAGACAGTGTTTAAATGGTTACCTTTTGTGAAGGTCTTCATGTCTTTGCAAGCAACTCTAAGAAGAGCAGAGGCACTCAGAGAGAAGGCAGCAGTATTGGCCCAGCAAGGGAAACTCTGACTCAGTATTATCAGGAAAATAAGAGAAAAAACAGCAGGAGGGTGATCATTAACTGCCAGGGCGTGCCTTGCATTACTTTAGAGCTCACAGAAACAGAACTTAGCTAGGTCTTGGTGAGGAAACAAAGTTGCATTGAAGCCATCTGACTCTATCACAATATTTTCTCATTGATGAAGTTAAACTGCAGTCTGGAGTCTGGTCAACAAGTTGGTTGAGCAAGTTGTAAGAGCTCAAAAGATCAAAAACATAAACAGAGTGTGAAGTGAAGAAGTAATGAGAATCAGATACCCTGGATTCCCAGCATTAGCAGGATATTGCAGTTTATGAGTGGTTTAAAAGCACTGCTGAAGTCACAAAAACTGTTGAAGTTGGAAGGGGCCTCTGACAATAACTTTGTCCAACCTCCTGCTCATGCAGGACCACCTAGAGCCAATTTCCCGGGACTGTGTCTGTTGTGATGCACTAGATTGTTATTTGGATACTGCACTGAGTGTTGTGTTATACAAATGTTTCCCCCCTTTCCTCAGATGGTGTATCCCTCGGATAAGGTGGTCTTGTCCCTTGAAGCCCCTCCCTTCGCCCCTCCCCACTGTGTCCCCTTGGCTATGGCCTTCCGTCCCCGCCTCCCATTCCGTGGGTATAAATGTCCCTTGAGTTTGGAGTTCTCCCTCTCTTCTTCACCTGGAAACCCTACGATGCAGATGTCCCCTTCCAGCTAATAAACAGGACATCAGAACCACGTGGAGAAAGAGCGCTTCTCGTCCTTTACTTCGTCCATGTAGGATCCGTGCGGGCTTTAAATCCCAAGCTAGCCGGGGGGATTTACAGCCCGAAACCCACGGGTTCCTTCATGTGTCCAGAATTTCCAAGGAGACTTCTCAATCTCTCTGGGCAACCTGTGCCAGTGCTTGGCCACTCTCACAGAGAAAAAGTGGTTCCTGATGTTCAGATGGAATCACCTGTGTTTTGGGCCTTTTGCCTCACAGAGCACCACTGGAAAGAGCTGCCTCTGAGCTCTTTGCACCTCTCTTCAAATATTCATACACATTGATGAGATCCTCCCTGAACTCTCTCACCCAGGATGAACAGTCCCAACTATTTCAGCCCTTTCTCATTACAGAGATGCTTCAGTCCCTTCGTGACCATTTGTTGGACCCTCTCCAGCATGTGCATGTCTCTTGTGTTCTGGGCAGCCCAGAACTGGACACAGCACTCCAAGTGGGGCCTCACCAACGGTGAGCAGAGGGGAAGGACCACCTCTCTAAACCTCCTAATGCAGCCCAGGATATCATTAGCTGTCTTTGCAGCAAGGGCATGCTGCTCTTTGTTTGGTGTCCACCACCTGCCACTGGTCCCTCTTTGTTCTGCAAAGATGACTCCATCCTAAAACATGGGAAAGGCAATGCTGAGTGGCTAAGGCTGGGCAGGTGGTGGTCACTTACTGCTGCAGAAGCACTAGCACTGCAGTAAGGGCTAACATGGACAGGCTGCCATCTCCTACACTGCAAGGTAGGGACCTAAATTTAATGTGTCTGAAAAATGAGTTATAGTTCAAGAGTTGCATGTCACAGTAGTGTAACAGTGTGCTCCATGAAGAATTTTCTTTCTGCCTCTTGCAGTCATTAGTTTCATGCATGGAAATCAAGAGCCTGCCTGAACAGGAGAAGAGCTGGAATTGTGATTTCACCAGAGCTTGTGTTCCATTATTACCATATGTTCTATTATAACCAAAATATAGAGCCTGCTCTGGAGTCAAAACTGTTTCTGTGCATCTGGATGGAGATAAATATTCAGGGAGAAAGAGTAGCTGTATAGTTATTTTTTAAAATTCTGTGAATACTGTTTTTTCAGAAAGAATTCTTAAACCTGTAACATTTTACATTCATGAAAAGATTACCACCAGCATGTAACTGAGATATATAAAATCTTCATAATTTTATCATTTATAAATATGATTTGAGATTTCCATTACACAAAATTTCATAAAATACAGGTGAATAGTTTATCATGTACATGATCCAGCCAGAAATAGAGATTTCAAAGTGAATTGTGAAACCTAATTTTATTTGGACTTTTTAAACAACTAGAAACATTTAACATATGATCCTGGTAAGCTCTTCCTGATATTTCAAGACATAGACAAACTGAGTATGACCAACTGGATTGGGGCATACTAAATCTGACAGAGGAAAGGGGAAATACTCACACTGGCCCCAAGTTGGTGTGAGGGTTAGTGTTCAGGTAACCAGCAAGGCTACAGCTCCAGGGGCTGGGGCTGGAAAAGGTATATCAAGGACACTGCACAAACATTGACCTCCACTTCTATCCAAACTGGGCCCCCCGTGGCGCTTGGGGCTTCAGCCTGCAAACTGGGGAAAGGGTTAAGGTTGAGTTTCAGAGAACCACAAAACCCGGATCTCTAGGGACACTGGGCCTGGAAAAGGTATGACATGGAGAGCATGGTACTGCACCAACATTTATCTCTCCACATCTTTCTCTTCTAGGCCACCCATGGAACCTCAGCATCTGTCCAAAGCTGCCATTAGGGTTTAGGGTTCAGGTGCAAGGAGGGACCCATCTGCCTAGTAAAGTGTGCATCTTTATTGTATGAGCTTCTGCAAGCAGACAGTGGTGGCTTTGATTTGTCACTGTCTGTTCCCAGATAGATAGTCTACCAACTTACAGCAGCAATCTGCAGAATATCAAACAGAAGAGACAACTCAATGGCTTTCCTTCACTTCATCAAAGTCTTTGGTCTGATCTGATTAGGCTTGCAGGAAAGGGAAGTGTACATTACATATCAATGATTTTTTTTTCTTAATAGCATGTGCAGTATAAACAGGGTGTACATAGCACAGCCAGCTTTTAAACCATTTCTGGTCTGAGTAGAACTTGATTACCAAAATAAAATTTTAACTTAAAAGATAAGGAGGAGGCTTTGTAATGGCTCTGTGTTTCGTAAGTGTATGACTGCATTTTATTTACCCAGATTTTCAATCTGATGAATATATTTCTTGTTAAAGTTGACATTTACTCTAAGAGATCCCAAGCAAGCTCCTTTGGAGACAAAAGTGGAGGGAGTGGGTGCTACTGCAGACCACAGCAGAACTCCTCACTAGCCCTTCCTGAAAGGGGATGTGACCTTCTTGTGAAACCTTTGTCTCTTACCAAGGCAGGAAACCAAGCAGATTTTAGCTGGAAGTTGGTTCTGGCTGAAGACTGGGGAGACTGAACCCCAGGAGTCATTGCTAGTACCAGTAACCATGGTTATTTACACCCTTTCTCATGTGTGTTCTTTCCCTAGCTGCTGTGCCTCCTTGAATTTCATTTGCAACACTGTAAATCCCATTTCGCTGTCTTCGGGAAAGTCTGTGACCCGTGTCCTCTGGGACACAGAGACTGCTTGATTTGTGACCTGACCTTGCATGCTGCTTCTCACAAAGGAGAAAGGCTGCAAAGTGGTGTGCTCTGAAAAGAGCTCTTGAATTTTTGCATTTCATAGGGATTCAAGTAATGTAGATACTCCGAGGGGTTTGACTGACCACATTCATGGCAGCCTCCAAGGTGTGGGGTGGAGATGAGTCCTCTCATCTTAGTAACTCATGATTCGGTAAGTACCCAAGGTACTGCAGAGGGAGAATGGAAATCCTGCTCCAAGAAGCAAAAGAAATGTATCTGTATGAACTGTTTTTAATTTGCTTCCCTTAGGCCTTTACAGTGCAGTACAGGAAATGCTCATTTAGGCCCACAATATTTATAGGAAGATTGCAAAATCTATTAAATACTTTCTGTGCTAAATTAGGATGGACCAAAGTGCAGTGTCAATTTTTTTCTGGATTTTATCTTTAATTAATTCTTTATTTGTCTGTTTCTGTTTCTTGAATGTTCACTGAGTGCATTAGGTAACTGTATGAAATGTATTAACTGCAAACATCCATCTCTGACAAAATGTTATGATATCAATTCATAGCTTCCCCCTTTACTGGAACTGATGCATCTCTCATTTTCTTCACAGAATAAGTAAATAAGAAGCAAAAATAAAGAAAATACTATTTACAAATTATCAAATACATTTCATCTAAATCCAGCATTGTGAATCTACTCATATACTTAAAATTAGGTGCACAGTCAAGCACACATCTAAACTTTGGTCTAGAAAATCTGTACACTCCAAAACTCTCCCAGACCTGGTGCTGTCTTTGCAGCCTGTCTGGTGCCCAGCTCCTGTCCTTTCCTTTGTTCTGCCTTCCCCCCAGGAACTTCTCTGTGAAGTTCATATCATCCTGTCCTGAATTACCCCCCCAGCCTACTGAGTTAGAAACCCAGGATGCTCAGCTTCTTGGTGGGTAATGTCCATTTGCATTGGGTAAACACTGTCTCAAAACATTTTCCCCAGCATGATTTTTCCGTGGTTGCAGTGGATTCAGTCATCATGTGTAGGATTTTCTCTAAGGTATGATTAGACATGCAAAGAAGAGAGTGTGAACTGGAGGGCCATATTAAAAATTTGTGGCACTGAAAATAATTCCAAAAGATTTAGAAATTGGAAATTGCCCTAATATCTACCACTAGGATGCAATCTGAGCTGAGGGGAGGTGTCTCTCTAAAGTAGGAAACAATGATGAACTGCATCTCTACCAAATGCTACTATTATTTTTCCACATTGAAATGCCGTGTTGTCTCCCAACAAGAATGAATGATTAAGAAAATGTGGGATTTATTTTTGTCTCCAGTTTTGAAACACATAAATTCTGGACTCATTCTTTTTTTTAACTTCTGTGTGGGGGCTTGCTATTTAAAAGGAGGTGAATGGATTAAACTTGGCACTGATTTCCCTAGTGCTGTGAGAAATACTATTTCCCTGCAGTTTTGAAAAAACTCTCTCTGATTTAAGGGGATACTGTTTTGTTTCTTTAACTGCCGTTTCCACCGACTCCTTTTATTATGTAGTGTGAGGAAGATAATCAGCATTTTGTAAGAAGAGATCAGTGTTTTACCCAATTAGACAATGTCTTGGATCATCAAGAAGGTGGAGGTCCCAAACCTCTATGCCTATACTGATAGCTTTTGAAGTATTTGGCTAGTTCTGGTTGTGTATTTTGTGTATAACCCTTACTATATGCATAATAAGAATATGTAAAAAATTGCACATTTAGAGGCTCTGAACTTCAATATTGCTAGTCTTAAGCTGACTTAATCAAAAGCTACTATTTGACATCTTCTCTTTCTTCCTTTCCTCCCTGTGGCTTTCATAATTAGAAGTGTTTTTAAAAGTGAAATGTGTATTTTCAGACAACGTTTCTTAAATCATGAGTGTATTGACGTTGCTTACATCCTCCTTTCCTGTTTGTTTTTGAATATTCAACTTAACTGCAAGTTTCCTCTTTCTCCCGTGCTTACATTATTTTTTGCTTCCCAGTCTCTATTGTAAACTATGTACCCTGGAAAACCTTTTCTTACAGTATGCACTGACATAAGTGTCATAGATTTATAGATGAGTACCTACAAACTTACTTGCAACATGTTCATCAGTTTTGCTTTATCTGAGATGTTTAAGTAGGTATTCAGAAATTCTGAATAACCCATATGACTTTGGGTAGATGCCCTGAGGATACATATCCAAATAGCTGTGCTTTTGCTTATGCCGCCTCAAGCAAGTCACAGAAAGAGTCTTAATATTAATAATAAAGCAAAGTCAGAAATCAGTGTCAGCCCTCAGTGAGACCTTGCTTGAGCAGTGAAGCCCTGTCATGAATGTCCTGAGGGCAGTCTCCCCGGTGACAGCGAGGCGAGTATGGCAGCACCAGCTTCGGAGCACATCAGGGATGGGCTGCTAGGCTGAAGGCTGCTGGACAGTGCAGGCACAGGGGGCCCTGGCTGGCATCCCCTGCATGCTGGGGCCGGTGCTCTGCCACCACGTTTGGGCTCTGCCTCTGCACCATCTGCCTCTGCCCCTCGGTGGTTGGCTACAGGCAGTGCAGACTCCCTTCCCAGGGGAAGACCCTAACGGGAGCTGGCGGGTTCCTGTCCTGGGCCAGGCTGCCTGGCAGGGCAGGCAGAAGGGGTTTCAGGTACAAGCCTTTTCTTGGGGCACAAAATTCCCACGAACACCAGCACTTGGAGCATCTCCAGCTGGCTACCGTGGCACCAGGTGCCCCACAAACACCAGGTGTCCCAAAAATGCTATAGCCATGTCCACCCCCGGGGTAAGCTGGGTGTGGGAAGCCCCACAGACATCCCCATCTGTGGGACATAAGATCCTGAAGCTACACTCTTTGGGAAACTTTCTTTTTTGCCCTGGATCAGCAGGTTTCCCTGATGTATGCAGCCAGACCCCTCAGCAGCTTTCCCTAGTTTTGAAAGGATCCCAAACAACAATCTTTAATCATTTCCCTTTCCACTCTTCTGCTTATCAGCTGTCTCACACATCAATCCCTCCTGAACTTTTGTCCTCTATTTTTATCACATACAATATTTGTCTTGACTTATGTGGAGTGCAGGCTGTCTCAGGAAAGGAATGTGCTTTATCTGCTTGCAAGAAATGGCTGTGGAAATGTATGGCACCATATAAATGCTTTGTAATACTAATAACACAAAATGTGTGTGAAGTTTGTGTGGTTTATGGTTAATAGATTTCATGGTGACTAAGTTCTCTCTATCACTTGAGATGACAAACACCATTCTTAATGCTCTCAAAGCATCTCAAACCCCTCCTTCAGTTTCTTGTATTTTCATAGGAAGATAAAACAATGCATCTTTTTCATTTTTATTTTTTTTAATGTGGGAGGCCTTGGAGGAGGACAAAGTGTTGCATCTGAGCTGAATGTATCAGCAGAAATCACCCAATAGCATTTTTAAGTATTAGTGATGAGAAAGATAGAAATCACAAGACAAAAAGCCTGAGGTCATGTTTTATTTATACCACTATAAATCAGGAATCAATTTTCTAGTGAAAAATTGTCCAGCACAAAGTGTTATCAGATTTAGGCCCATAAAGACCTGAACTGTAGGCAAAGCTTGCAAAGGGCAATGAGGAAGAACAGGGAATTGTAGAAGAAAGAAAAGAGATATAAAATATCTATTGCAATAAAGATGGCTGGAAATAAGACCAATGAATTGGACCTGTATCTGTTGCAGGAGGGATATTGTATCTTTGGAATTCCCAAAGCATAATACAGCCCAGAAAGTTACGGACTTAAAAGCAGAATTTACAGAAAGGATGGGCCAGGTGATGTGGAAGTGCCATTTAGCCAAAGAATAATCTTATGTTTGATGAAAGAATATTAGAGCTTTACATGCCACAGAAGACACTGACCAAAGTTGTGATAAGAAGGAGGGACACATTTAATTTAGTTTCCATTGATTCTTAATAGAAACTTGCGTGATATTATTGCACCTCCACAAGTTTTAGCAAATCACTGCCACAGGCTGTTTTTCAGTAATTTTTCTGCATAATAATTTCTGTATAATGCAGCAGTAATTTAAATAATTTCTCTGCTTCCTGAAGTATCCTTACTCTTGTATACTTTTCATAATTAAAAGACAGGCCCGTGTCAATAGATAGATGTCCTTTATAATACAGTTTAGTATTACTTAGATACCCCTGCACAAAGCTGAAAACATAAAGGCAGTAACGTGGAACATTTCTTTCAGAATATATCTTCTCTATGCCTCGATATCAAGAGCTTATTTTTCTAGTACTTTTTGCCAGAATTAATCAACCAGATGTTTAAAAATATGATGTTTAAATTTTATGTTATACACTTCCCAATGATTAGCTGTTGGTATATACCTAGCTTTGCTAGTAATTCTCCAAAAGCTCTGACTGACAGCACTAGAAATGTCAATTGCATACTTAAAATCACATTTATTGTAGCTAGAGAGTACAAAAATTTGCCTCTTAATCTATTCCATACCTGTTCAGGTATGTGTTTCCCTGTTAAGGTGCAGTTTCACTGTTAAGGTGCAGTTTTCATTTTCCATCCATTGAGCCTTTGGCCACTTCTTGGAGTCAGCAAACAACAAAGCTCACATGAAACACTAAACTGAGACAGTAATCTAATTCTTCAACAGACAGTAGTGATCTTTGCTACTGGCATTCTCAGAATCAGTGACTCTCTGGCAGGAGGCACTAAGCTCAAAATACAGTCTTATTACCAGTCCCCTGAGCCAGACACTCCACTAACAATTTTTATTAATTTATGTCTGCATTATGCTACTACTGCTAATTATAGGGTCTACAAATTGTGGTTTTACTATCACTTTGCCCCCTTTACTACCTGCAATTTTCAGCCTTTCCATAACTCTTCCTGACTCCTATTCTAAACTGGCTTTAACACAAGACCCTTTTCACATACAGGCTCACATTTTCCAGTTGTATAGGCAAAACTTCCTGGGCATTTTTCTGGTGTCAGATTTATTTGCCTGTAGCAGCTGATACATCAGAAATCCAGAGGAAGATTTACATGGACACTTACCCTTGCATGCTTCCAATTAGTGTTTACAAACTGGGATTTTGCAGGGCTAATTAGATAAGGAGTAAGACATACAGACACTTCAAACCAAGGATAAGATTCAAATTTCATGAATCATCTGTGACTTCTTTTGGACCATGACTTTGAGAGATTGTCATCCAAACTGATGCTTAGGAGTAAACAGAGAGTGTACCTCCAAGCAGCCAAATCTCTACCTCTAATAATTGAATAGATACTCTCTCTAAATATGTACCCTGTAGATAGACACACACCACAGCTCAACTAAATCAAGGGAAAGTAGAAAGCTGACGGGCCATCAGAAAACAAAACATCAGTCTCCCCAGGGGTGTATTTGTAATAAACCTTTACCTCAGGTGCTCCTGTCTATTGGGAAAGCAAATGGAGAATTCTGTTCATTCACTGCCAGCACAGAGGGAAACTTATCTTAATCTCTGGAAAGGTGTTTTTATATACCAGTCTAATCCATTGTTGTCTCCCTGCTCCTACAGTGCAGCTTGTATCAATACATCATGCAGATTTTTTTTCCTCCTACAGCTCTGAAAGCAAGCGTCTGTGCACACTGCATGTTGATCTGAGGGGAATGACTGTTCCAGGAGGTCAGGACATTTTAAAATGTTTTTGACTTACTCTCATTCAGAGAAGTGGCAAAATGTCTTTGGTCCCTGGGGAATTAAGGTAAAGCCCAGCACTTCTGGCAAAGAAGTTAATGATATAGAAATTAAATGCATTATAAACTGTAAATTTTCCTCCAGTGATAATTTTCTTACATATGTTTTACATGAACAGAAATGGTCCACTGTCCTCATCCAAATTGTACAGACAGGTGTCAGTACATGTAACAGCCTCAACCCAAAGGGAGTGAATTATCACAGGGTAATGGAAGGAGTGTGAATGGGGTTTTTTTTTAGCATAATTGCTACAATCAGATTTCCCCTAGCCCTGAGCAGCTTGCATACATACACACATTTCAACTTACATCACCCCTGGGTTCTGTCTAGGATCCTCTGTTTGTGCTTTCTCCATGGTTTTGGCTGCTCCCTGGCAGAGCCCCTGCCTGCTCTTTGGGGCCCTAGGGACCCCACACTTCTCTGCTGCTCTGGTGCTGCTGTGCAAAGTCTCTCTGTTGAGGAACCAGGCTCTCTGGTGCACCGCCCTAATTCTTATCATTCTGCCACAGCACAGTGCTATCAAAGCAGGGATTTTCTGTGCCTAGCAAAGAAGGCACAAACTGTGGTCATTAGCTCTATCAATACACCAAAGCAAGCAAAATAGTGCAGAACCACAAAGAGTGTTTGTTTTTCTGTATCAGAGCATTATGATAAAATATGCATCCTCAGTTATTAGATAGCTCATGAATAAATATGTTATTATGCTAGGCATCACACGCTTGCTCTGTTAAATGTAGTCTTCAAGTTATTGTTCTTAAGACCACGAGTTTCAAGTTATGCGATGGTTTTATGCAGAATCAGCTTAGAGGGAGAGGGAATTGCATGAGCAGCAAAAAAGTTTGCTCTCTGCTGGAGGTACTGATTTGCATCTGTCCCTAAAGCAAAGCTGACCTCTGGGAAATAGGAATTTTCTTTTTGGTACAACTCCTGCAAGAAGAATTGCCTTGCATGCCTTCTGGCTTCTTCTCAAGATCACGAATTTGTGTAAATAAAGCGAATCAAACTATATCCACAGTGCAGTTTGCATTGTAATGTAGAGATACTTCAGTAAGCCTTAAAAAAACTAGCTCAGCTCCTGAAAGCTGTCTGCTGCAGTTTAATCTGGTTGTCAGCTCTGTAGAGGTCTGCTGTGTGTAACAAACAGACCTGGCCTGGAGCTGAAATGCAGATTAAGCCAGGACAAGAAGGAATGCTTCCAGGATTTGGGGTAGCATCATGGGGCTTATCCTTGAAGAAAACTGCACCCCTGACATCATCACTCCTTAGAGGCTGCCTGCGCTGTGATTCTGTTCTGAAGCAAAGGCACAGTGCCTCAGCACAAGACCTGAGACTTAGGGAGATATAGCTGCATGTTAAGGTTCAGCTCTGTTAATTGTGCCTTCCTTCTTTCAGGCTGAGGAGCACTGGCACATCAAAACAAGAGGAGGCAAAGAGTATGTAAATAAAGTAGGACAAACTGGTTAACACAGAGAGAAGGAATTTATGTGCAATCAAGACAACAACAAAAATAAAAAAGACAGGTGAAGCAGAGTGCCTTTGATCAGGGTTCACATTTCCCTGTTTTTTAACATATGATATTTTGGCTTCTCCCATGCTTTTGGAAAAACTGCAAAATTATTGTTATCATCTTTTGTGAAGTCCTGCTTAAAAATTCTCCTTTTCCTCTGCATGGTATCAGGGCAGCAATCGGTATTGCTATTTTCTTGGATTGAATTATATGTTTGCTGTCTGTACTAGCCTGAGGAGGCTTTGTGAGTTATTTGCAACAAAATGTGTAATTTCATACCTCTTAATTCTTTCCCTTTGGGGCTGGAAAAAGGTAACAACCATTTCTCCACAATATGATCAGCAACCTCACAGGTGATGGGGAGACTTCTGTTCCCTGTGATCCCTAGTTCCCACAGTGATTCCTTCTGAGGAAGAGATGGGGTTTTCTGGGATTCTAAGCCATACCCACATTTTTCTTTTGTGTTTTATTTCTTCAGGTTCCTTGGGGCTCTGGCATTGGTTTCCAACTGGCATGTATCCTTGTTTTCAATTTTCTGTTGACCGAAACACAAGAGAGGACAACTTGTGCTTCCCTGCTGCTGCTCAGAAGTATAGCCATAAGTATAGGCACTGAATTCTGACTGTGCTCTGCTCCCTGAGGCTGCTCCATGGGAAAGGCTCTGTGCCCAGCCTCAATGAGTGGCAGTTTTGTTTCTCAATTTGCCTTGAATCAGGGCATAACAGAGATTTCTTGTTATTTCTAAAAATTGCTATTATTTTGGTTTTTGTTTTGTCTCTAACCTGTGGCCCAATCAGCTAGTACTGGCTAGCAGAGCCCTAGCAGAAACAGAGGGAAGCAGCTCTTGGAAAACTGGGTTATATTTTTCCAAAAGCTCTACTAAATGTACTTCACACAAAGGACTTGATTTTTTTCCCCCCAGTGTTACCAGTCCAGGATTTCATACATGCCTTGGCCTCTTGTCTTTGGCACATACAATAAACTTAAGCAACTCCTTCTACATTGCCGTCCATCTAAGACTGATATAAAAGATGGAAATATAAAAACGTTCACATTTTCCTCAAAAAGTTATAACGCCTTAACCTTTGCCATTTAGTTGCCTTCCCCAAATTCTGTCTCCTTTACAAGGTTTCTTTTTACATTGATAAAAAGTCTGGGAATATGCCACCCCAGACACCTGCTAAAAGACTTAGTCACCCTCTATATTCTCATCCTACAACAGCTCCGGCAATCTTTTGGCTGGGCCCAGACAGGTTTGGGGATTTTTTTTAAGAAATCAGATTGACTTGAACATCGTTTGGCTCAAGTGTTGGCTCCACCGCATTTCTGTCGAGCATTTTACAACCATGTCTGTCTTTCCCAAATCCTCCCTAATCTCTATCCCATTTGTGAAAGAATTTTCCTACCCCAGCAAGTCAGAGCAGCCATCAGCCAGTCTACCCTCCTGCCTCCAGCAGCACATTTTGCCAAAGTGCTCAGGGATGCTGCATCGTATTTTTAAACTGTGTGTGTTGGAGGGCCCCTCACTATGCATATTTCAGTAACACGAAGAATATCTTAACATAGATGAATGCATAAAAGTGCAATTTCTCCAGAGTCTGGCTGCCCTCTTCCCCTCACCCTGTCGGTGTTCATACTCCTTTTAAAGCCCTAGGCATTCAGCCATACAGGGATACAAAAAGATACAACCTGTACCTGTCAGCCCTGGAGCTATTTTTGTGGCCCTTTGTTTTCATGCCTCTAGGAAAGCATCACTGAACACCTCCAAGGGGTGGTGGTGCTGTCAGACATGCTCCGTTCAGCGCTCTCCTCCTGTCACTTCCTATTGAACCTCTGACCCCAGCTGATACACCTGGGCTTTATTATTCTCCAATTCAATGAGATCTCACTGTTTTTAGGCTAGACATTAGCTCATCCTTCCATGGTAATTCAGTGAGGATGATGAAATACAGCAATTGTGAAGAGAAAAGGCAGCAGGGAGGTGTGTCCCTTCCCCTTGGCGTGTCCTGCCAGCTTCTAGCAGCTGGCAGCTTAGCGGCATTCTGGGCTGGAGTTTGTGTCTGAATTATAATGTCTAATAGGCAGCAATAGGCAAAACCCCCGTCTGTTCTGCAGAGCAAGGCTGGCTCCTATCACTGCTGGGGCGTGGCTTCAGGGTGAAGAAGAGCTGAGCCCGCCCCTGGAGGTGTCATTTTGTTTCTCTCTCCTCCTCCAAGAGGTTGCAGGGGAGCAGCATCTACAGACCCTGCCCTCTCTCATCACTGCCTGTGCCTCCCTGGTTCTCAGAGAACACAGCTCTGAAAACAGCAAACACTCTTGGTTGGCAAATGTGTCTGTCCACCATCTTGTCTTTGTTCTGGTGGCTGTGAAGAACTTAGTTGAGGTAGTAAACCCTTTTTTGTGGGTAAGCACCTTCTCTTTTTGTATACCTATGTTATAAATTTGCTGCTGGCATGGTGCATTCTTATTCCATTGCTGCTGGCTTTCAGTAATTGTTATCTCAGCCCAAGGCCTCTGCCTTTGTTCTTCTCTGACAGGAATGGGAGGAGGATAGGGGAGTGGCATATTTGGGCCTCTATTTGGTTGATGTTCAACTACTTCACCATTCAGTCCTTTTTTAAACAAATTTATATTTTTGGCTTCTAAAATAGGCCGTAGTGTTTAGTTCCACAGTTATGTTGTGCGGCTTGTGAAAAAAAAAAATCTTCTGATTTCATTAGTGCAGCTGCATGAGTATTGTGATGGTGCTCTCTTATTGAGTGTGGTAATGGATACAGCACACTTTAACCAAGAGTCAGCCAGCAGGTCACAGCACACTTTAACCAAGAGTCAGCCAGCAGGTCCAGGGAGCTGATCCTTCACCTCTGCTCAGAACTGGTGATGCTACACCTGGAATGCAGTGCCCAGTTCTGGGCTCCACACTAGAAGGGAGACATGGCCAAACTGAAAAGAGTTGAATGACGTGTAATTAAGATGTTTAAGGAGGTGGAGCATCTGTGACATAAAGAAGAGATGTGAGAACTGGGGCTGTACAACCTGGAGAAAGCTCAGGGGAAGCTCATCAAACCTTATGGCATGGTACAGAAGACAGAGACAGAGTCTGTTGGAGAGTTCTTGGTAACAAGTCAGGAGGCAATGGTTATAAGCTGGAACATGAGATGTTCCTCATGAGGGTGGTCAGACACTGGACCATGTTGCACAGCAAAGTTGGGGAGTCTCTATCCTTGGAGGTTTCAGCTCTTAGCTGGGAAACTCCCTGAACAGCATTGTCTATCTGGACCTGCTTTGATGAAGGACTTGGACTTGACCTTTAGAAATCCCTTCCAAACTATTCAGATTCTATGAATGATAATTTTCTTCTTAAGTCCTCAACTATGTTCATGATTCCAGGAGTTCTTGGTTGTTTAACTGCTCCTCTTGTGGAAGTCACTTGGTACCTTCCTCTCCATTTTTGTATCATTTCTAGTTCTCCTTCTCCAAGATGGATGATGTGCACTGAGTGGGCCTTGCATTGCATGGAATGGTTTGTGTTGTATCGTGTGGTTTGTTATTCCCTTCTCCCATCGCGTGGTCTCTCCCTCATCCACCCCTCTGCCCTGTACCCCCTGGTGGTCTGTCCTCTGGTTGCCCCTCTCCTCGCCCCTCCTCAGTGGTGTCCCGTTGGCTGCGGTCCTCTTCCCCCTGCCCCCATTCCCTCGGGAAAAAAAGTCCCCCACAAGAAGAGAACACTCTCTTTTCTACCTGGGGGGTCACCAGAGTCTGAGGTGATCCCTCTCAAGTCAATAAACAGAGGATCCTCGTCCCCACGTGGAGAAGAGCGCTTCTCATCTTTTACTTTGGTCCATGTAAGTCCGTGTGGGCTGGGGTCCGTAGCCAGCCAGAGTGGACCCTCAACAGCCCGAGAGACACGGCTTTACAGGTGACTGTCTTCTACTTGGTCTCCCTCCCTCCCCATTCTATTTCTTTTTACCTCTCTGCCTCACATTTATTGTTAAAAAAATCCCTATTTTTAACTTTGGCAACTGGTCTCTTTTTCACGTTAATTCAGGCAGAGGCATTTCTCACTAATTGGATGCTAACAACACTGGCAGTCATCAAGGGCTGAGTTACGCTGGTTGTTTCACTTGTTTCACCACTCAGAGGAACCATGATGTGTTCCCTGTCCTGTGAAGTCATTTTACTTGACATGGTCTTAAATGCCCTATGAGCTCCCCATGCATCTTACTGTGTTTCCTTCTTTCCCATATATGTTATATGTAGGACACCAAGGGCAGAATGTAACTCAAGCTGCGACATCAAAGTGCAGATGCCTGCATGAATGCGTTCCCAGGCACAGTAAATAGTCTGAGTTCCCAGAGGGACATTGAAGGACTCAGTACAGTGGGTTGCTCATGAGTGCTAAATGCCATTTGGGAACTCCTGTCACAGCCCACAAAGTGCATCCAGAAGCTGCTCCTCTGGTGTGAGGCATCACCGAAACTTGTGTTATTTTGAAAAGCCTTATGCAGATGGACCAGATGCCCTGAGGCATTTCAGATATTACTCAGTACTTGTGTGTTGCTTACTATCTCTAGCTTTCTGGCTACATTGACTACTTTTACTAGTGGCTTGTTCAGTTTTTCCACAGACAGGCACCAAGGGATGCTGGAGACTCATTGGCTTTGACTGGCAGTCCCGTGAGGATGCCTAGTGAGAAAATGCCACTGTCCTGTTGCATGAAGCATAGACAAATACCTTCCATTTCTTTCAGCTGTTCAAGAGTTATAGCTGGAGGGAAATTTTTGTGCACATACTGATTTAAATCCTTCTGTTGCATTGATATGCATCGATGAAGAATTATGTCATTTTACATATATTCAGCATTATATTTCTGATTCTTTAGCTCTGAGGTCTCCGGAGTAATGAAACCATCCTCTTTTCTTACTTTTGCCTTACATAAGAATAATGTCCTTAAAGGTGGGAATCACATGGCAGATGTTCCTTCCAGGTTTGCCCTGTACTCTGCTAGCAGATCCCTTCTTCCTTAGAATACATTCCCACATCTCTTTGTGTCTCTGGTTCCTGGCTTCTCAAATGAGGGCATGCTTTTAAAAGACCCAGGGACAGACATGTTTCCATCAGAGGAATGCAGACATTTCCCTTGTGTGTAAGCTTTTTTCTAAATGTTTTTTCACCTGAGGCTTCCATCCCACTTCAGAGATGCTTGACTTCTCAACCTCCATCCTGAACTTTAGCCATTTGCCTTCTATTCCCTGCATTTCTTTTAACATCAGTATCACTACTTTTAGCACCATGTTGGTTTTACTCAGTTAAAAAAGAATTAAAACTCCATTTGCTTTCAGACTTCAGACTCCATCTCCCTGCATTGTGTCCATTGTAAAAAGGTTTTCAGTGAAATTGATGGTGGGGTTTTTTCCATGTAGTCTGTGCACCCTTATAGAGGCTTTCTATAAACTCTCACTGAACAATTTACTCTGCCATAATTCTTGTGCTACTTTCCAAAGGTCAGACCTTGTCATAGCTTGTGGCATTGGCCAAAGGACATCCAGATTTCTGAAAGTTCCAGCTTCAAGATTTGCTTCCTTTTTATCAAGGATAAAAAGGTATGTGGCTCTTGGCTATCAAAGAGGTAGCACATTTTGGAGGCTCTATACCAGACTGGACTTTAATTTTACTTGGAAAAACATAACCTTATTCTGTTGAGGATTAATCCTGTGTCTTGCTGGAATTATGCTTGAAATAATTTGCTCCAGTTTCCTATCCTCATGTCTCTGCTCAGGAATATAAATTGCTAACATTATAAGATGTGATACACAATCACAAATCTGACACAAAGTCTGTTTTGTACTCTGGAAGCAAATCTGACACTTCATTTCACCACTGTTTCTCTTTTTTTGAATGCAGTAACATGATTTCATTATCAGTCTGAGTTAATTGCAAGCTATTAAAACCAGAAAATGCTTCAGAAACAGCAAAAGTCACAACTGTAGAATTTTAGTCTCTTAGAATCTGTAGTCTTTTTCTGCATCAGACACCAAAGTCAAACCTTCTCCAGTTGTTTTCCACATTTCTAGAGAATTTCACCTTTTTTTTTCTTTTTTTTTTTTTCTTTTTGTAATCTGTTCCATTCTTCTTCTGGGAAATTTTCTCAGATAATTTTGGTTTTGTACACACACTGTATGCATTTTGCTTTAAGCTGCAGAAGATAGCAGAACAGTTTCATTTGGTATTTAAGCTTTGTCCGATCATGACTTCAGCTCATGAGCTCATGAACCTCTGCCTAACGAAGGGCCTGGCCCTTGCCAGCATCTGCTGAGGTGTGGTTCCACACAGCCTTCCTCCCTGCTGCTCCTAGAAGGCGGGTAATAACAGATTAATACAACCATGGATGTTTAGGAGACCACAGGAGACAATTTATAGACTTTAATATGTTTCCTCTAGGGTTACAGATCATCACACATCTGCTTTGTTGCCATAAGCATTACTTCTTCTGCCTTCCCTAAATACAATGAATCTTTTCTGCTAAATGAGTCCATCAGTTTATGCCAGGAGACAAATTACTTTCTCCTATGTCTGAGTGCTGTGGAGCCCAAAAACTGGTACAAGGGAAGAATTTAGCAGTGTATAGGGTAAAGTAAATAAGGTATGACACGAAGTCATGAGCTGCCTCCTTCACAGGATTCAGGCTGTAATGTTATTTGTAGTGGAGAACTGAAAAGGATAAGCTTTGAATTAAAAAAAAACCCCACCATGTGTCACCATTTCTTCTTCAGTTGTATGTTTTAGTGTAATGCATCCTTGTTGGTGACCAAGTCAAGGAGCAAAGACATGGCTCGCTCCCACTTTAAGCTGCAGACCTATTATTTTACTAGTGGGAAATAAGGCTTTTGCAGTCTATGATGGGAAGCAAAATTGCTTCATCCTCAGGAATCTAAGTATTTCATGAGCTAGCAATAGGGAGCCTATACAAAGCTATAATTTGCAATCTGAATCTAATTTCAAACTTCATCTCACCAAAAATGAAAATTAATGTACGAAGGGACTCCTTGTATCACAAGTACTCTCTTTCTGAATTCTATTACCTTCTGAGTTAGCCCATAATTTAGCTTTTTTAAACAAATTAAATTGAAATTGATGGATGCTTTAAAGTTTATAGTTTAATTTCTTTGTGTACTGTATCTTAACAAATTACAGTCAGCTTCGAATAAAACCAAGTGTACCTAATATGAAATAATCTTGTCAGGAAGCCTACTTGCTTAGGCTGTAGAGTTTTCAAATCTTCTAAGCAAAAAGGGGAACTTTTAATAGACCATATCCAAGTGTGTTGAGACCATGCAGTCCTGCAAATCTCCTGGAAATAAATGGTAGGGACGACTAATCCCCATCCTAGACATGGTTTAAACCTTTAATTCAATGCATACATAATATATATCCTTCTGATCTGAAGAACACTGCATTGGAGAAGACAGGCTAGACACAGCTTGTCTTAACAGGAGTGACAAAAACAATTTTGAGACACCAGAAAGATGATGTTTCCCAAGTTGTTACAGGACAGGCAGCTATGCTTCCGTGCAGATGGGAGTCTTTTGAATGTCATGTTTACAAAAGACTTAAAGACTACATTGGCTTGATAGTTTCAATGAACCCACACAGAGGGGGGTTTCTGTCACCAGCAGGAGCCTGCATGGGCTGTGCCAAGGCAGAGGCCCTCTGGTACAACAGGCCCACAGCCTGGGGTCACCTCACTGGAGACCTGGAAACAGATCCAAGCACAGGAAAGGGTTGCATGTCAACACACATGGGCGAGGAGTGAAGGCATACCTTGCAGGAAGGGCAACCCTGAACCATCTCTGATTACCAAAGGACCAGGTCTTATTAACTTGCAAATAAGAGAAAGATACACTTCAACTGTTCCAAGAGTAAGATCATTGCAAACACTAAGGAAAGTAAATAAATGATCCTAAGTAGTTTCTTGACAAGGCCTCTCATGCTTTCTGGCAGACTCTTGGGGTCTGGTGTCTAATCACATTCATGCCAGGGATGTGCACTTCTCTGTCCCTGTGAAAGCTTCCTTGAGTGTGCACCAAGTGTCAGACACCGTGGAAAGCTCTGCCCATGGGTGCTCATGGAAGATTTGGCAGCCCCCAGCAGCAAAGACCTCAGAGAGGCTGCTGGCAGTAGGCAGGGTGTGCTCCCTCCACGCTGTCATGCCCTGCTGCTAGTGGCTGTGCGGAGCTGGCCAAGGGCTGGGGGGCACTTACAGCAGCTGTGGTACCCACCAGTGCACTCCTTGGGGATGTCTGAGGTAAGCAGGGAAGGCAGAAATGCAAATAAATACTCAGAATTATGCAACAGCCCAAATTCAGTCCCTGACACACACATATTCCCTAACTTTGAGGACCTGGCATTGAAACCTTATCATCGAGTGTCATTTCTTACCTGCACCAAAGACAATGCTGCTTCCATGTCTTACATTTCCACAGGAATTTCAGTGAGCACAGACTTCGTCAGGTTTGTTTTAGCTTGCTGTTTCTTAGGTGCTTTCACTTTTCAGGTGAAACTTTCACTTTTCAGGAAAAACAGTCTGTCTAACATGGATTAATGAGTCTATGTCTCTGGAGGAGGAATAATCACATGAAGCCCAAGTTATTGTTTTAGTATTGCTTCCAGGGGTCAGATGTTACTTTTTTCTGACTTGCATTACCAATTGCTTCATTTTAACTTGTAAGGACTGAAGAGTTCACATTCTCACTCTTCATGCATTCCCACAACTGAGCTCTCAGACCTTTGCCAGCAGAGTAACAACATGATCCAGTATAAACCAGGATAGACAAATGCAAATTATATATAAAAGTTATGGTATGTACTTATTCTTATGGTAAAGAAACTGATCATTGAGGAGTAAATCAAACTGACCTAAGTAATTTTCCAGAATCCTTTAACATTGGACTGGACAGCATGTGATGTTCTTAAATACAGAGAAGAAGCCATGTGAGCAGATAACAGGAATTTATATGAAAAAAAATTCTCTTGGAAGCCCAGTTTGCATGTCATCTATTGGGGCCTTCAGATGCCATTTATTTAGGGTGATCCTAAGCAGAGCAGATCTACTACTTTGAACATTACATTTTTATGTGAATGTGTAGATAACTCTATAGTAGATTGGCCTTGTCTGCTTTTATGAGCAACATTTTTATTGTGCCATTAACAAATATTTTTTGGAAGCAAAGGAAAGAATCCAGAAAACATACCTGCTGCACTTTCTTATTTATGCCCTTGTATTAATGCTAAATAATGCATGTTATTTGGCAATGGAAAGTTATTCTTGTGCTTATTGACATTAGTCTTGCTATTTCTGCGAACAGTTGGGTTTCTCATACATATTCATGGCCTTGCTTTCCTTGACACAGACCCAGGTAAGCAATCATCATTCAGTATTTCATTGTGAAATGGCAATAAATAGTCTTGCAGCACCCACTGTCTTCGCAGCCTCTGGCTCAGTCATTTAAACACTGCCGTTTTAAACATTGTTTCCCAGAGGCATAAAGTCTAGCCAAAGCAGGTCCAGGAGCAGAAGTTCAGCTCTGAAGCTGGGGGTGGAATGGTACAGGTCACTCGGAGCCCATCCATACATGTTCCTTCCTTCCCCTGGGGGGCAGCAGAATATTGCTGTTAAGGGCAGTTCACTTGATGCTAAACCCTTGGGATTAACAAGCACAGCTTCCTCAGCTATGCTGAATTTTCCTGCCATGTACTCCTGCCATCCTGGAAATAATCTGTCGTGCTACTGGATGGCAAGAACATTACTAGGGCTGGAGGGTTGGTTAAAATAAGTTCCTTTGATGGAAAGCATTAAGTGAGACAAATTTATAACCTGTAGGTATATTCTGATTGTAATTTGCCTCTCACATCCCTTAAATTCTACATCAGCTCTAGGAAGGGTCATGTCTGGGATGCTGCACTGGCTTATTGAAGGTGTTACTTTGGCAGGGATGACAAAAATTTCTGCGTTGCCACAAAGGCAGACCTGGACCTACAGACACTCCAAGAACTCTCTGCGTCCTCTGTGCTACAAAATTAGTTTGTCCTTTCACAGGCAGGTGCAGTGCAGGTTGTGTTGCTTATCCCAGGACACCCAAAGCATCAAATATTCCATCTGGTTGTTTGGACGTTTGGGAGCAGCATGAATGTTATTCTCACAGAGCATCTATGGATCAAGCTGTTCAGCACGGGTTTTCCACAGTGCTTTGTCAATGTCTTTATTCACCTGATCTACAAGCACCACCCTTTAAAGAAAAGTGTCTCCATACTTTCCTCCTCCCATATTATGCTGTAATGTTCAGAAGCAAAGGCGGCGTCCTAAAGCAGTTACACTACCTGACAAACCACTAAAATTTTGAAAATGCTATACATTTGAAAATCTCTTTATTATTCATCCTTTCTAGGACCATATTTTATTTTACAATAAAGAGCCAACCAAACCAGAGGGTACTTTCATAGGCACTGTCACAAGCCCTACAACAGGCTGCAAGCATAGCCCTTCCCATCTTCACCTGCTGCCCCTTTGCTCAGGCTGTTGCATAGCTCTGCCCATTGCAGTGGCAGGTATTTCTGCAGTAAACATCTTAAGGCCTTAAGAAAGGTGAACACATTTCAGATAGTTTTTCCAGTCAGAGTGGCCTCAAGAGTGTTGGTGGCAAGCTGGCAGCTCGAAAGTGAAGGACGCCATATCCCATTATCAGTCTCACCACATCCTCCCTTTCAAGCACTCTTTGAAGAAGCCCAAAGCAATTGAGAGGATATTGAATCACTTCTGTTAAAGTTGGACTTCCTAAAGCTGACTGTGGTTTATTAAAAAAAAAAATAGCACTGGAAGAGGTTTAAAGAAAGCATAAATCGTGTTACCTTGGAAAGTACTGGAAAGAGTGTTGAGGTCCAGCAAGGGCATATAGTGTAATGTATTAAATATGGTATCCTACCACAAGCAAGGCTTTCTTTGGCTCTAGGAGATATGATGAAAAATAGGGCTAAAAGAAGGTTAAGAGGCTCCGGATTCTCAATTACTTTGTAACAAAAGTGTCTTGGGATGATTTATGAGAGATTCAGGACTTTTATTTCTTCTGGGAATTTTTTTTTTTTAATGGGAAACTATTCAGAATGCCGTAAAGCCCTATTTTATTTATTTCTTTTTACTAAATGTATTTTGTACCTCCAAGTATGATGTGGCAAAATTAATAATTATAAAAATAATGATAACAAAAACAACAACAACAGATCAGATGAAAAGCCTCATTTCTGTTGGATAAAATATCTGCAGGAGAGGCCTCCTAGCACTGTGTGGTGGTTCAGGAAGGCAGCAAGATGGTCTCTGCATGTGGGGATGCTCTGCCACGAGAGGTGACCTGCACGCCCGAAGGTTGCAGTGCCTGGCTCCCCACAGTAGCAGAACTCCACACAAGGGCATGTTGCTGTCAATAAATCTTCATCTCCCCAGGATGAAGGCAACCTTCCACAATAGCCATGTGCTATTGCCAAAGAGGATGATATAACAAGGTGGCAATCATTAGCCTTACCCTGGTTTGAAAACCAACTGAATACAATAACAACATACACAGCCCATTTTTAAGGCTCATCAATGCTTTCTGGAGTGTTACAACTACTTTTATTTTTTACAGTTTCAATCCTGTTGCCCCAAAAGATCCAGCATCATGATGGGATATTAGCTGGATGCTTTTCATTGTGAAACATCATCAACTGAGTCATTTACTGAATCCTAACATTTTTGCATCTGGGCTGCAGGAAAAGAGATGTACACAAGTGACTCTGAGGCCTGCAATGACTCACGGCAATTTATGACTAGATGTGGCAAGTGAGAAGGAAAGACATGAACCACAGAGCCCAGTGTGAGCCCACGGGGCTGGTAAGGTTTTATTTGTAACCCGAGCACATCTCTTCTGGAAGCTGCTGAATGATGGTAAACTCTAATGCTGTGTGCCACTGTCTTACAGAGGCATTTCACCCTGTGTAAGGGCATCATAAGAGCAATATAATTTCTTAGATGTGCTGCATGGCTCCTGACTCTAATATTGTCTTTTCTGTATATCAATGGGAGTTCCCAGCATATAAAAGAATAGTACCAGAAGCAAAATGTCATTTGCCGGTTGGGAGCATAAATTTTGCTCTAAGACTGATTAGAAATGAAATTTAAAAGATCCAGAGATTTACTGGTTCAACCTACAGTCAAACTGCTCAATGCTGCAATGCCAAAGAGAGTTAACTACTCGTAGCCTTTTGCTTATCCTCTTACAGCACCAAAATCAATCCCTGAAATGAAGTAAACATAGCTGCATTGATCTGGCAATGACCTAATTTTTGAAAGTCACTAAGAGGCTATAATGGTATTTTCATAAAATACAGCATTTGTTGGAGTGCTGACATGCAGGCAGTGGGAGGGTTAAGTGATTGTTCTGATCAGTCTCAGCACTGGAGAACAAACAGTAGCAGGAATTCCCCAGGGTGCAGAAGAGAGACAAGATCATTAAAAAACCTCAAGTGCTGTTCAATTAAATGTGACAGTCTTGATAGTGGCATGATTTTTCTGGATAACTTTGACATCAGAACAAAAAGATGTATTGCTTTCCACTTCTTGCAGAAAGCTTAAAAAACAGTGCCCTCTTTTGAACTGAGACTCACTGAGCCTGATGAGGGCAAACCTATGTCAGGTGACCCTGTTGGATTTGCTCTGTACCATGGGTGAAGTGTGCCCGACTGCCAGAGACACCTGCACACACTTACACTGACGCTCCTGCATGAACACAAGGGCTGGTGTCACCTCCTAGCAGTTGCTGGAGATGCAGAATGTGTGGCCTGAGCCCCCTTGGGTGTCTGCAGGACATCCACGCACACACTGCAGACACAGCACAGGACTTACAAGAGGTCCCAAGGAGAAGGGGAGGGAAAGCTAAAGGCATGCACATGGTGCTAAATATTTATGCTCAACCAACTGAAGTGAGCAGTAAATTTTCTTTGCAAAGTCCCCAGAGAGTCCTGTTGTCTGCTCCTGGGTGTTTATAGAAATGTTTGTGGTAAAAGTAGGTGCTCCTTGAGGTGAAGAGCAGGAATAACTGTAACACAGTGGCTAGGACCCTCACAGAAATGCCACCCCCTGTAGATATTCATCTAGGTGTGGACAGAAACCTGGTGTCTCCAGGTAAATTTCTCACCACTTTACCTGCAGATTAATGTTAATTTGCATTCCCTCTCACTCTCCCCTATTTCTTTCTTTTTTTTCCATTCTTTCAGCCTTTTCCCTCTATTCACACATTCACGTTCCCTCTCCCTTTCAGCAGGTCTTTCTTGGAAGGGGTGCAATCAGCATAGTAGGTGTGAATCCAGATTGGAGACTACTCTTCAGGCTCAGAGTGACAAAGCCAAAGACACACATACACCTTTCTTCAGCCACTTCCCTTTTGGCTGACTCTCTGCTTGGCTTTTGGATGTTTTCAGATTTTCTGCCTTAGATAAGGTGCCCAGAAGCTCCTTAGGTGCTGCTTGGGGAGCTATGCATGTGTGGAGATAACATTCATGAGGCTCTTCTTCAGTTTCATAGGGCTGCTGCTTCTGCACATAGCCCAAATGTGCCCCTCCTCACTTTCAGCAGTTCTTTTGGGTCACACAAAAGATTTTAGGGGGAGCATGTGAACCAAGTACTTAAAGGATGGAGATGGATACTACCTAGTTGAGCAAAGCACTCAAGTTGATGAAGTTGACTCCATCCTACATCCCTCATTAAACTGCACAGTAGATTATGTCCCTAGAAATCAGTATTCAGCCAAGAAGTCCTTGTTTTTTGCTTTTCTATGGTATTCATTATTTAACTTTTTAAATTTCTATTTCCAAGACATGCTCTCTGATTCACTGTTACTTTAGCTGTGTAAACAACTCCCTTCCAGTACTACAGGTTGTTGTAACCCTCTATAACACATTTTGTGTTTTACCAGATTGGGCTTGGAGCACCTGGTTTTCGTGCCTCAGCAGGGTGCCTTGGAAAATCATCCCTTCAGTTCTCTGTTTAAATTACTCCATCCCTAACAATCCAGATTTAGTAAAACACTTTTTTTCAAAGGCTTGATTTTGGCTACCTGAAACAACTCGTGCTCTTTCTTTTGGTATTACCTTCTGGATACCTTACTCTGCCTCTTTGGAGTTGCTTTTCTGTGCTGGCTTTCTATGTCCTGCATTAGGTTTATTCTATTTTGCCCTGGAGGCCGTGGGTCTACTTTGTAATTATAAGTCTTTGTTGTCTTTCTTTGAGTGCTTTCCAATGTAGCAATACCTCCCTATTTTTAATTGACTTGGCAGAGAAAAGATGTGAACCTGAAATGCACCACAGATTACAAGAACATTATTTTTTCAAGGTTTGCCTAAGCAAGAACAAGGTAGATTTTTGCTCAGCTGGCCAAAGCTCAGATCACCTTCCAAGTCTGATCAAGAGCACTGCCTGCTCTCTGAAAAAAAATTCCAAAATACTTGGAAAGTGAGGCAGCCACAGATTCCTCCTCTGAAGATGAACATGGGCTTTTGCAAGGTCATTGAAGCCAAAGGACTCTATCCCTGTATAATCCTAGAAGCACAGAATGGTTTGAATTGGAGGTGTCCCTTAAGGCAGGGACACCTCCAAAAGCCCCTGGCTTTGAGCAATCTGGCTTTGAACACTTCCAGGGATGGAGCAGCCACATCTTCTCTGGGCAACCTGTTCTAATGCCCCAGCCTGACATTAAATGATTTTTTCCTAACATCTGATGCAAGCCAACTCTTTTTCAGTTTGAAGCCGTTCCACCTTGTCCTGTCACTACATGCCCTTGTAAAAAGTGCCTTTCCTTGGAAGAAGTGGCCCTCTTTAGGTACTGGAGGGCTGATTTAAGGTTCCCGCAATGTCTTCTTCTCTCCAATCCTCTCATCTGTGACAATTCCAATTCTCTCAGCCTGTCTTCATAAGGGAGGTACTCCGACTCTCTGGTCATCTTCATGGCCCTGCTCTGGACTTGCTCCTAACAATACACTCCAACAGCTTCATGTCCTTCTTCTGTTGAGGGCTCAAGAGCTGGACAGAGTACTCCAAGTGGGATCTCATGAGAGCAGAGTGGGAGAGAATCACCTCCCTTGATCTGCTGGTCAGGATGTGTTTGGCTTTCACCCAGGATGTGTTTGGCTTTCTGGGCCACGAGCTCACGTTGCTGTATCACATTGAATTTCTTGTCAGCCAACATCTCCAAGTTCTTCTCCTCAGGGCTGCTCTCAATTCATTCTCTGCCCAGCCTGAATTTGTGCTTAGGATTGCCCTGATCCAGGTGCAGGACCTTGCACTTGGCTTTGTTGAATTTCATGGGGTTCACATGGGCCACCTCTCAAGCGTGTCAAGGTCCCTCTGGATGACATTCCTTCCCTTCAATGTGTCAATTGCACCAGAGAGCTTGGTGTCATCAGCAAACTTGCTGAGGGTGTGCTTGATCCCACTGTGCATACTGACAAAGAACTCATCACTGTTCTCCACTTGGGACATCGAACTCTTGCCTGCAACTCTTTCAGTGTGACCATTCAGCCAATTCCTTCTGCACCACATGGTCCTTCAATCAAATCCATGCCTCTCTAGTTTAGAAACATAGATATCATGCAGGACAGTGCCAAATGTTTTTCACAAGTCCCATGGACTTTGCACAAGTCCCTTTTGCACTTTTGGGTTACTATGATGGTCACAAACCTGATCTTCTGCAGTGGGCAGTTTCTCATTTTCCTGGCTCCCACCTTTGCCCTCTGCAATCTGGGCAGTGTAGCTGGAGCACTTGTCAGCAAAGACTGAGGGAAAAAAAGTCACTGAATATCTCAGCCTTCTCCACATCCCACGCAACCGAGTCTCCCATTTCCTTCTGGAGAGGGCCCACAATTTTCTTAGTTTCCGTTTTATCACTGACATACCTGTAGAAGATTTATTTTGTTGCATTTGACAGCCTGTCTGGATTTAATTCTATAAGGGTTTTATGTTTCCCAACCTTATCCCTGTCTGCTCAGGCAATCTCTCAGTATTCTTCCAAGGCTACCTGTCCTTGTTTCTACTCTCTGACTGTCCTTGTTTCCACCCTCTGTAGGCTTCCTTTTAATGTTTGAATTTGCCCAGGGGTTCCTTTGTTCATCCATGCAGGCCTCCTGGGGGCTTTGCCTCACTTCCTCTTTGTTGGGATGCATGACTCCTGAGCTGGGACGAAGTGATCCTTCAATACTGACGAGTTTTCTTGGGCACCTTCTCCCTCTAGGGCTTTATCCTATGGCACTCTACTAAGCAGATTCCTGGAGAGCAAAGTGTCCTCTCCAGAAGTCCAGGTTGTACACTTGTACACAGGCTTGTGCTGTACACTTCTCCCTGCCCTAACCCTTTTAAAAACTCCACCATCTCATGGTCACTGCAGTCAAAGCTGCCCTTTTGAGATTCACGTTCCCCACCAACCTTTCCTTCTTGTTGAAAACAAGGTCCAGCTTAGCACCTCTCGTTGTTAGCTCTTCTGTCATTTGAAGAAGGAAATTATCATTAAGGTACTCCAGGATCATCCTGGATTGCTTATGCTCTGCTATATTGTCCCTCCAACAGATATTGTTGTCCCACCCACAAAGTGGTTGAAGTTTCCCATGAGGAATGAAGAACTTGCATGTGAGGCTGCTCCTATCTGCCTACAGAGGGTTTAATTAACTAGAAATTCAAATAATTAAAGTCTAGTAAGAAACAAGCAAATGAGTGATTGAATTTTAATAAATGACACTTGAAGCAAAAAATATATTATTATTAGACATTTTTGTAAACTACTTTTTATTTATTATAATGCATTCTATTCCTACATTTACTTGTCTTTGCTTTTATTTTTATCTCAGTGATTAAAAATGAAGGACAAAAAATGTATTAATGTGGTTGCAATTTCTAGCAAATTATTTTCTAGCAAGTAGTAAAAAATACTGGATCATCCTATTGTTTTTACAGGGTAACATGAAAGCCACACCTGCAGTTGATTAGCTCTTTTACTCAGATGGGGAAGGAAGGAAGTGGCGGAAGGAAGGAAGTGGCGGAAGTGGCGGAAGTGGCGGAAGGAAGTGGCGGAAGGAAGTGGCGGAAGGAAGGAAGGAAGTGGCGGAAGGAAGGAAGTGGCGGAAGGAAGGAAGTGGCGGAAGGAAGGAAGGAAGTGGCAGAAGGAAGTGGCGGAAGGAAGGAAGGAAGTGGTGGAAGGAAGTGGCGGAAGGAAGGAAGTGGCGGAAGGAAGGAAGGAAGGAAGTGGCGGAAGGAAGGAAGTGGCGGAAGGAAGTGGCGGAAGTGGCGGAAGTGGCGGAAGTGGCGGAAGGAAGTGGCGGAAGGAAGGAAGTGGCGGAAGGAAGGAAGTGGCGGAAGGAAGGAAGGAAGTGGCGGAAGGAAGGAAGTGGCGGAAGGAAAGAAGTGGCGGAAGGAAGGAAGGAAGTGGTGGAAGGAAGTGGCGGAAGGAAGTGGCGGAAGGAAGTGGCGGAAGTGGCGGAAGTGGCGGAAGTGGCGGAAGTGGCGGAAGTGGCGGAAGGAAGGAAGGAAGGAAGGAAGGAAGGAAGGAAGGAAGGAAGGAAGGAAGGAAGGAAGGAAGGAAGGAAGGAAGGAAGGAAGGAAGGAAGGAAGTGGTGGAAGGAAGGAAGGAAGGAAGGAAGGAAGGAAGGAAGGAAGGAAGGAAGGAAGGAAGGAAGGAAGGAAGGAAGGAAGGAAGGAAGGAAGTGGCGGAAGGAAGGAAGTGGCGGAAGGAAGTGGCGGAAGGAAGTGGCGGAAGGAAGTGGCGGAAGGAAGGAAGGAAGGAAGGAAGGAAGGAAGGAAGGAAGGAAGGAAGGAAGGAAGGAAGGAAGGAAGGAAGGAAGGAAGGAAGGAAGGAAGGAAGGAAGGAAGGAAGGAAGGAAGGAAGGAAGGAAGGAAGGAAGGAAGGAAATAGGTATAAAACCCTGATATGCACTAGTGTGGATGCACCTATCAGCTACACACCTCCTATAAAAATACAGCAAACCCATATTTAATAGTCGGACAGACAGTGGTCACCAGTGCATAAAGTGTTTCTATGTAATGTAAATATTTTGGAAAGATGTGATTTTTATCATCTACAATACAAAACTCTTTCCACTTTGTGTGCAGGCTGAAGTGATGCTCTCATTCAAAATGCCAGGAACAACCTCAGTGCTCTGCTCCTCTCTGCTCACCTGCACAGCCTGCACCCCTGTGGAACTGATCCTGCAGAAGCAGAGCAATCTGTTGGGAGCAATAATGCTCTAAAATACAAGCTTATGGCTCAACCATGCAAATTACTCCTCTGAACCTGAAGCACAAGTTAAGTGCTTAAAGCTAGGGCAAGTCTGTGGGGAGACCAGAACTGGGGTGCTCTGCCCCTTGCAGGAGCACATGTGCTCTGCGGTGGGTAGTACTCCCACATGTGGCAATGGGTGTATGCAGGGCTGGATCCTGCATTTGCTTGACCATTGAGCGTGTTATTCATCATGTAAGAGTCCACTCAACAAAAGAGCAGATTGGCTGCATGAAACACAAATGTCTGTTGGGAGCATTTTTGGAAGGTAAAAATTCTTCAAAATACATAGGCAAAAGGCCAAATGAAGAAGGGAGCCTGTTAAATGAGCTGCTTTTTAGCTGGCACTGCCAGCCAGAGCTTGGTACAGCATCTTTCAGGCACATGCCCAAATTTGCACTAGCTCGGATTACTGTTGTTCATTTTATAGCATTTGATGATAGTCTAGAAAATGTTTGTGCCTACAAGACCAGTGTGAGATGGTAGTAGAAAAAACTGCCAAGAGCATCAGCTTGGTGTAGGCAGATCTGTATTCTGGAGATGAGAGTGTTGCTGGCATTGAGAAAAAAAACATTCAGGGTGGAGTGTGCTGGACTTGTGCTGGCTTTGGGGCACAACATACATATCCTGTTCAAAAACACAAACATCCTCTTTTGAGTTTTCTTTTTTTTTATCCCACTCAAAGAGCTTGTAAATAAGATGTCAAGATTGCAGTGGACCAGTGGGCTCTGAAGACAGCTGTGGGAAATGAGCTGCACAAAGCTTTACCATGTACAGGCTGTCTTAATGAGTGCAGGAGAGTTAACAGATGCAGCTTTTAAAGCAAGAACAGCACAAATGAGCAAGCACTGGGAAGCTTACATTTGAAATGAAAATATGTTTTTTACTTTAAAAATACGTATTTGTCTCCAAAGGAGGAATAGTTGTGCTGGTTGTCTGGTCTTTTCTGCTTAAGCAGAAATTGGAACAGTAAAGAGTTTTACTGTAGAGAGTAACATTTGTTAGCAGTCAATGATCTAATTTACTCAACAAGTAAAGGGAAAAGGATCCTGATTTTAGCTTACCAAGGCAGTAGGTGGTCATCAGCATAGAAAATGGTAATATTCTACCCTTCACAGATAGGCTATGTCTATCTATCAGTGTATCTCTAAGTACCCAATCATTGTCACATCTCCCAGGGTACTTTACAAAATCAGATAAACCATGGCAACTGAATAATAATGTAGCTTGAAAGAAAAAGCTATTAACAAAAAGAAATGCATTCTCCCCCTCCAGTTCCTTAATTTAAAATTCACACCAGGCTCCAGCAATCTGAATATTAGAAAAAAAATTTCAAAGAGAATACACAATGACTAAGTGGTTATATATTCCTATCCCCTCCCAGAAGAATAAATGACAACTGTGTTTGGCAGAAACCTGAGGAATTGCACTATATGCAATCAGACCAATTGTATCCAGGATTTTTTTGCCTCCAGGCATGGCCAGCAGCAAACTGTTTTTGCACAGCATGTTTGGTCTTAAGCTTTGTAGCTCCAAAGGAAGGCTAAGCAGCTACTGCTCTTCAATGCAAGCCATTGGAGAACAGGAAGGCATATTTGCTTCATGCATTTTCCATCCATGGAGAACAGGAAGGCATATTTGCCTCGTGCATTTTCCATCTTGGCCAGGAGGGCAACAGTTAATCCCATTAAGGCTGCTGGCAGCTGTGGTGTGTCAGGGACTGGGATATAACTGCAGAGCCCTTCCCCATCATGTGGTAGTGCATCAGAGGCTGATAGAGCCCACTTGCTCTATTCGGCACAGAAGTATCTAATTATTGCTAAGCTTTTAAGAGTGGTTTGGTGGTGGTGAATTCCACATGACAGTTGTATAATACACAGACAAAAATTATCTTTGAGCAATTTCTGATATCTACAAGAGTGGTTTCTTCCCTTAAGTTTGAAAGCAACGATAGCAGACTTCAATTTATATCCTATTTTCTGCATTATATGCTTGCTCATTTTCCTGTCCTAACTTCAAAAATCTCACTCATATAGAAGAAAGCATTCCATGCAAATTTTAATATTATCCTTTTCTCTGGTTTCAGCTATAGTGTCTTTAGCTGGACTATTTGAAACTATATACCCTAGAGACCTCCTTCTACATTAGTTAATGGGCTCCAGTGCATTTGGATTTCTTTTGATTTGGCACTATTCTTTGTCCCCTTCTTATTACAGCTTAACTTTCATTTGATCTACTTTCTTATTTCCTGTTGAAACTTTTTCAATGAAATACCCATGGTGGTGTTCATGTTCTTTCTTATGATTTATTTGATTTAGAGTACTGTAGTGCTGAGGTAGACAGAGTTGCCTTCTGCCTTGCATCTCTATCAGTTAATTTAACAGCAGCTATCTGTCCTACATTCAATTTCATCTTTCATTATGTGACATTTTAACAATGTTGTGAGATTATTTGGAAATTCTACAGTGTTCAGGTTTTCAGTATGAACTTGTGTCAGCCTGAAATGATGTCATTTCATTCACTTCAGACTCTTTCTTGGATATTGTAACCCATGTCTTTGGACGTTTCTCTGCTTACACCCCTTCTTTTTACTGAATATTGGCTATATAGGCTCTTCCTTTGCTGACAACTTTTCACGTTCTTAGAAAACCAGAAAACAATGGTTCCCTATATCAGGTTTTGATTCCAGCAGTGACAAGAATATTTAGAAAATTTGTATGAATAAATGCAATTGTTTTCTTTTTGTTGTATTTTAAGGAAAGAATAAAAGTAAACAGGGAGTTTACTCTTGGACTAAGGTAACATTTTTTCTGGAATAAATATTGAAATATGCAAAAAAAATTATAACCATAAAACCAAAACCATATAACCATAAAACCAAAAAAATTATAACCATAATTAATCAAAGTAGTTATCTTCTCATTGCAGAGCACAGAGTAACAGGCACAGCTTCTTTAGTGGACTATACCTACAATGTGTCATCAAGAAGGAAGCTAACAAAGCAGGCTTTGTATACTCTATGTAATTAGAGTGATTAGTAAGAATACCCATGTGTCATGAGAAGCAAACATTAGAGTAAGGATAAAAAAAAAAAGGTTTTTCTTAACAGCTTCAGCCCTCAGAGATAAGGTAATCCTGCATGTCAAACACACACCGTAAACCAATCCACAAATAGTGTCGCCTACCTGCTAAAAAGTATAAAGCAAGTCATTCATTTACAACTACCTGCTAAGGAGGATAAATCCTCAAAGGCTAATGAAGTAAAGGGCTCAGAGCAAGGATTTAGCTAGGTCTGTGTGCCTGGAAAGGATGCTCTTTTACCATACATCCACCCCCCTGAGCAGCTTGCAGAAGGCCTTCGAGGTATCTAGACACACACGCACACCTCCTGGTGGCCCTTGTCCCAGGCTGCCTGTGTAGCCCTGCCACCAGCAAGCCTCGTGGGCTGCCCAAAACCCCATAGGGTCACCAGGCTTCTGCAGGCTTTTCTGAATGCAGACATATGAATAAAAAAATGGGCTGTACAGCCTTATACTTCTACTGTACTGATGACCACAGGTAGATCTGATTTTCCAAAATCCTGATTTCAGCACACCCAAACATTAATATGCTTGTATCAGTCCTGGGAGCATGTTTCCAGTATATCCTTGGGCCCAGGGTCTTGAGAACTCCAAGACTCATCAGCGAGTCACAGCTTCACCATCTCCTTTCAAAAAAGCTGCAGCCCCACTGTCCAAGTCACTGTTGGATCTATAGTGTTTACATATAAAATTTTAGGGTTACTTATTCCATAAGTTAAAATAAATAGAGTAAGGGGTGAGATCTTCTAAAAAAGATACATACAAGCACACAGGGATATGTATATGTATATGTTCATGTACATGTACAGCTACATGTATATGTATATATCAAAAGTGAGTTGATTAAACTTTAACTCAAACCTTCAGCAATCAGTTTCAGCCTCAGCAAAAGACAGACTAAGCTGTATGCCCAGAGGACTAGCACATCTCTCTTCTGGCAAAGCAGAAAGGGAGAGGAGATATTCTTCAGCCAAAACCCCCTTGACTGAAATGGGATTTCAGGTTCCCTGGAGACACATCTGAAACTCAGCAACGTAGAAGCTGCTTGTGCAGATCTCTCCCATGGAAATATGGCCTAGGGGAACTGATAAAAACAAAGTTGCACATTTTTTAGGACTTAATATATTAGTGCTGTCATGGCAGTTTCAGGCTGTAGTTTACCAGCTCCCAGAAAATTCCTGAGCGCTGTTACTCTTGTCTACTTGGCACCATGTTGCACTTAGTGACAGGGCAGGCACAAGACTGCACTTATTTCTGCAAAGCAGCCAAGTGTCACGAGAAGTGGCTGCTGCAAGTCAGTTTTGGTGCAGAAAATCACAGATTTCTGGGGCCAAATGTGTTTGAGACTGGACAAGTTGACTCTTCCGAATGTACAGTATACAGATGAAGAATTTTCATTCTTTGCAACCAAGTTTTATTTGATATCATATGATTATAGAGTGGCTTGGCTTGGATTGGAAGGGACCTTAAAGATCATTTCACTCCAGCACTCCTACTACAGGCTGGGACACCTTCCACTAGACCAGGTGGTTCAAAATACCATCCAACCTGACTTTGAATGCTTCAAGAGATGGGGCAATCACAACTTCTCTGAGTAACCTGTGTCAGTATCTCACCAGCCTCACAGAAAAAATATTTCCTAATAGCTAACGTGTTTCAAGATGGTTTGTTGTTAATTATTGAATCATTTTGTCTGCTTGAGTTTCTTGCTGGAATCACTCACATTACATTTTGAATTTGACTGCAGACAAAGTTTGATGCTCTGTCACAGTGTGGGAATCCTGTGGGGTCTCCTACTATTGTTTTGGATACTGTGCATGATCCAGACCCCTCCTTGTGCCAAGGACACCAGGAAGCCAATTATCTGCAAAACTGTGCAGCGGACATTTGCACTTTGGTGGCCGCTTATACAGTTTTTAATAGCCTTGTAATCTCAGCTTGGCAGGACAGAGAGAGTTTTTTCCTGTCTCTGGACTGTGCCTTGCCAGAAGTGCCTCTGCCAAGATGCAGCTCTAACAGG
Organism: Motacilla alba alba; assembly: GCF_015832195.1. Taxonomy (NCBI): domain Eukaryota; kingdom Metazoa; phylum Chordata; class Aves; order Passeriformes; family Motacillidae; genus Motacilla; species Motacilla alba. Next base: position 29,877,789 of record NC_052018.1, read on the forward strand.
ATTAGTCTGGAGCAGGTGATGAACCTAGGGAGTTGGTGTAATGAAAAAATATGGCTTTTTTTTACTTACTTGATGTGATTAGCAGATGAAATACGACTGGTTAGCAGCACCAGACAAACATTCTGTAGCACTCTTTAAATAGCATAATGGACCATTAGCAGCTCTAACAGGCGTTAGCTCAACCCAGCTTTGCCTGATACAATACCAACAGCCACTCTCTAGCAGGAGCCAAGTAGCAGGGATCACATCATATTTTTTCTGAAGAAAGCTTGTAGCTCAGCCTTTCACTGTTACTAAAGCAAAGACATTTTGAACCGGGACCCTGAAAACCTCATTAGAGTCAGCAGGATTTCCAACACTGTGTTCACCCAGAGGCCTAAGTCAAAGCATCCTTTGTTAGAAATATGGTGGCAGTGTATCTGTTTGGAAAATAATTATTCAGGAGAAAAGGATTGTGAAGTACACATTTAATAATGGAGGCAGGCTATCAGGATAAGCTTCCCAAAAATCATACAATTGTAACACTGAAAGAAACTTAAAAAAACCTCCAGAGCCAAACTCGTGCTTTAGAGCAGAACCAAGTATTTTTGTACTACCCATGAGACATGTTTAATATCTTCTTAAATGTCCAGTGAAGGTGATAAAGAACCTGTTCTCAAAATTCCACTGCCTTACTGAAAACTGGGAAATGCTTTGTGATATAGAACATAATTTTGCATTACTGCAAGTCCAGCTGTCCTCTTGTTTTCAATAGACAAGAAATACAGTTAAACACTATCCAATAGATGTTTGGTATTTCAGGACCATTATTATATTCCCTCTAGCTTCCATTTTCTAATGAAAACAATAATATATTTGAGCCTTTCCTTAGAAGTCAAGGTGTCCAAAAATCATTGCTCTCTTTCTGTGGATCCTCTTTTCTCAAAGGACGGTACTAAAGCTGGACACAGTATTTCAGCAACACTGGAAATGGCCAAATTTTATTAACTCCTTTAAAATATTAACTTCTATATCTTATCTGACACTTCTGACAATACATCTCATGACATTTTTCCTTTTGAGCAGCATATTACTACTTTTGTCTCTTGTTAAAGTGTAATCCGAGACCATTTTTTGCAGAGTAATCACAGATCCTCTCTGTATATATGCTCAAGCTGGTAATTGTGCATTTGATTTTTTCCTCTCTAAATGCAGTAGTCTGTACTTGTCTTTATTTCAGTTAATCTTATTGATTTCAGGCCATTTCTCCAATTTGTCAAGACCATTTCAAATTCTAAACTTGTCCTCCACAGGGTTTGCAACCCTCCCAGTTTGGTGTCATCAGCAAATTAATATACATGCTATTCCATCTTTTAAACTGCTAATGAAAGTATTGAACAGAACTGGCCCAAGATAGCCCCCCGCAGGAGCCTGTATAAAATGCTTATCTGGTTTGATAGAGAGTGTTGATAAGAATGTGAATCATTCTGACTATGTTTTTTCAAGCAACATATCCATTGTACAGTAATTTCAATGAGGCTGTCTCCCACTGTGCTGTGAAATGTTGGAGAACATTATACAGAGCAGTGTCAAAAGCCCTACTGAAGTCACCACAGTGACTGTTCTCTTCTCCTGCAGGCTTGTAAAGATAGGAAATCAGGTTTAACATGACTTCTTTTTCACTAACCCATGCTGTTTCTTATCACCTTGATATTCTCTAGGCACCTATATGATACATATAATAATGTAATCACATAATAATTTGTTCCAGGATCTTTTCAGACTCTGAAATTATGCTGACTGCTCCAAAATTTTCAAGGGCTTCCTTTATTTCCTTTCTAAAGGCAGAAACCATGTCTGTCATTTTCTGTGCTCTGAAATTTCTTGTGCACTCCATGTGTTTTCAAAGATACCCTCTTCAGATTGTCTCTGTTGGCTTCTTCTGGCTCAAATTCACCCCGACACACAGTCAGTAGCTCTGCAATGGTCCTCTGAGGCTGTCCGTGGTCTTCCTCACCACATCCCCGGTGCTGTGCCACAGCTCTTGCTGATGGTGAGGGAGGCACCCCTGGCTTTCCTCCCCCTGGAGTTCCCTCTCTCCCACAGCTTTGGGACTCCCACAGCAATCCAGCCCTCTGCTACCTGTCAGGGGGTATTACTGGGTTCAGTAGGTGCACTCCAAGGAAGAATTTAATATTGAGCAAGTGAATTATTACATGCCTTAAATTCTGAGAGAGAATTTTTAGCCTTTTAGCCTTTATCCTCCTGGATAAAGTCTTACTACATGCCATGATTCTATATATTCAGCCTAGTTTGCTAAGCAGGAGAGTATTTCAACATGACATGAAAGTTTGAATTTGACTAATTATTGTTCAAAATACTTTTTTCTTGGCTCAGTTTTGTATCTTTTTTTTTAATAAATATTTATTGGTTTCTGGAAACAATTGCATTTGCGAGAACCACAGCCAAAAAAAGAAAAGACATTAATATATCAGCCTTCAAGGTGTCATTTGTTGTATGCTCTCCTTCTGTTAAGTATAGCTTTTCTTTCACCTCCATCTGCCTTCTAATGAATTTGAAAGTAAAAAAAAAAAAAAAACCAAAAAAAACCAAACAAACAAACAGAAAAAACCCAAAAAACAAAACAAAACCCTAGAAAAAATACAAAAGAGCACAAAATCCAAACTTTTGTATTGCTTACTTGTTCAAAGGGCAAAAAAAATGGAGATGATTTTCCTGGAAGAGGTGATAGAGCTTCTTGGGACAATTGTATCTGCAGTGTGGAAAACATAGTAGGTGTCCTATAGGAAACTGTCTCTGTTGAAAAGGAAAAATTACAATCTAATGTGAGTTCTCCTTCACCCTCCAATCCAAATTATTATTTGATCACAAGAAGGAACATTCTGGTAAAATCAGAATTTGGTTAATTAGGAATTATTATTATTATTACTTCAGCTAAGGAACTTTATTTTCAGACATAAAAATCTTCTTACAGGGTTAGTTCTTTTCTGAAATCCTGCTGTGGTGTTTCTCCTGCAGTCAAGAGCTGACAAGCATCTGCACTTGCAGTGCGCCTGCCTGGCTGCATTGTGTTCTGGGTGCTGGCTGAGCAGAGAGAGGAGCACAGGGCTCACTGAGAGACTGTCTGTAACGTCCACCAAAGGAAGAGGGAAACTAAAATGATGAGTACCTTCCTCATATGTGGAGCTGAATACAGCCAAATCAACAACTGTCATATTGGCTCTGTAGTAGACATGACATTTTCAAGGTTTAATGCCAAGTGCTTTTCCTCTCCATTTCTGTTTTCACACTGAGAAGTGATCAGCATATTGATGCAAAGCACATAGCTCCACTTTTCCTCTAGCTTTGCACTAAATATTTGGGAGCTGGAGTCATAGGTGCAGGGAAACATCTCTTCCAGGAAGAGCCGTTGCACTGGACAGCCTCGACTGCAGATGTTTTTCTTTGGGAACTTTGCATTACCAGATTTTCTATACACCTACACATAGATCATAAGGTCTTAACCAATTCCCCAGGGAGCCTGCACTTGGTGCAGTACATGAATGTAATGCCTTTAGCTTTGAACATGGCTCTCATTATTGCAGCTGAGCACGGATAGACCTCCACGAAGGCACGGTTCTTCCTCAACCAAGACCTCCAGCACATCTGCCACATAAAACTAAAAATAAACACACTCTCTCTTCCATTAGAAATACAGGGAATTTTTCAAAGTTTGTTTTCATCTTACACTGGGACAAAAGGTTGAACACTTTTTTTTTTTTTATAGAATAAACTATATTAATTATACTGATATCATAATTTGTGATAATTTACCATAAAAGGTAAATTTAATTATTTTGTTTTCACATATTTTTTAAAACCTTAGTTCATCACCTCAAAGTTTTTCAGTGTGAGTGAGAGACTTTTGCACATTTTGGACTTCCAAATACTTGTGACCTTTTTTTACCCACCTCAGATACCAGCAGAATCTGGCTACCTCACACTTTTTAATGAATTCACTTTCACAGGTTCCATGTTTATTAAGGAATTGGTATTACTGCTGCTATACATACAGGGGAAGTAATAACTCAAGGATAGGGAAAAAGAGTATCTTTGAGATGCAGCTGTACTCTTCTTTCTGACACATCCCATAAACATTTTTAGCTCCAAATATCAAACCACAGACTCAGACAACTGCGGACAACCTGCATCCTTCTCTTTCTCCACCCTTTTTACCTACTGCAAACTCCCGACCTGATTCCTCAGCAACACCTGTGAGGACAGCATAGCTCTGGCACAGAACTTAATTCTCTTCTCTGTCCTTCTTGAATAGGTTTTTATCTCATGCTGAAACCAGGGACCTAGGAGATGTGCAAGCCTGTGACAGGTGTCAACAGTCCTCAAAGCTCGCACAGCCCCTGCAGGTCAGTAGGTGTGAGCTGTCAGCTCATCTGCCCAGCTGTGCCTATTGTTACTGACTGGGAAGTGAGGCCATGCTGCTGGAGAGTGCAACTCAGTTGTACTCAGCACGATAGGGGTGAAATACCCTGGCACGGAATTGCAAACACAGAGAATGTCACACAGAGAAACGGCCTGCAATCTTTCACTACATATTGCAAAAATGCCATATCTTAGGCACAATCATCCAGGTGTTGTCCCACATTGCTCATGTAGCTATGCACTGATTGCTTCTCAAACCAGCACCTAAGTGGCACCATTTATGTCATTTACAGTGATTGTGCAGTGATTTACCACTCTCTAATAAATATTAGTTATTGCTGGTGCACTCCAGGTCTCAAGTGTTTGTTTATCATGAAAATAGAAAAGTTTTCATCACTAAATTGTCAAAATTTATAGGTTGTGACTTGTGTGTGTGAATTTCTCCTTCAACAGCTATAGGAAAGAGATATTCAGAAAAGTTCCCTTGCTCTACACAAGCCTTTCTTTTCACCCTAGGAGAATTAATTTCTATTTAGCAGGTGGAAACATTTATAAAATCCCACAGTGAAGTAAAAATAACATCATTTCTGCCATCGACACAGAACCCCCTCCCCCAGCTTTCTCAAGAGCACTTGCCCTAAGGAAATACTGCTGCAGCAAGTATAATTACAGCAGGCTAATACATACTGAAGAGCCAAGTTCTAGCAGCTTTATCACACACTGCTTTATGCCACTAAATCAGTTTTACAACATGTTTTACTAAAGATTTTCCTTAGAAACTGAGGAGATTGTGACAGGGCTTCTATCAACTGATCTCAATCCTATGGACAATTCAATAGATTGATATTGACTGGGAGACGGATATACTGGGAGATTTAAATGTATTCTTTAGTATTGACCAGACCTCCCTTCTTTTTCTGCCCATTTTTTATAAGATTTGAAACAGTCCTTCCATCTCATTATCAATTTGCTTGCTCTCATCATCCTTATTGACACCACGTTGCCTTGTGCAGATGCTGGAAGTGGAGGGTTTTGCTGTGAGTTTTGGTATCCTTTTTTAGTCTTATCTTTTCCAAGTTATACCTGGGGTACTGCAGGGTTATTCATGACCTCCTCCTGTCCAAGTCCTGGGTAATACCTGGGGCTCAGTTTCTGTGTTTGTCCTCCCAGGTACACAGTGGAGTCTTAAAATGGCAACTTGCATCTGCTCTTCACTAAATGCTCTTCCAGTTCCTGGCATCATCATTTCAACAATGTCCTGCAAGGGTGAGCCACCTCTCCTCTCCAACTTAAAGTAAAATTCTACATGCTCCACAACAAAGCGGAACTGCAATTTATGTCAACCCTACTGAATTTTATTTATAATAATTTTGAGCAACAGAATGTAAACCCCTTTCTAGGGGAAGGTGGCCAGAGCCATGTTCCATGTGCACATAGGTGCATGTGTGTGTGGGTGTGTGTGTAACTTTGGCTGTGTTCCATCTCAACTCCCCATAGCTTCCTAGCAATTCCAGTGCACCTTCCCTGTCCATGAGAAAGTGTGGTAGAAGCTCTGTCCTTTTCTTGTGCCATGAAGGAGCCCAAGCAGACTTTTGGTAGTAAATTCCTTTCACATTTTCCTGTCCCCCATTTCACTGCATTGTGTACTTTTTGACTGAGGCTGTGTGTGTGCATTTTAAGAGGTTTAACCAAAGGTTTTCCATGGTCAGGAAGTACATCAGGTGGGTTTCAGATGAGCTGTCAGCTTTTAGGGGCTGTTTTGTCAGAGGAAAGAACAGGACAGCATCTTTCCTTCCCCCAACTGTACATTTGGGAGCTTTCTGCTGTCCTGCAACTGCCCCTGGTGCCTGCAGGGCTGGGGACAGCTCAGGGAGCACTGTAAGAGGGAAGCTGAAGGCAAGTGCCCTGAGCTCCCTGAGGCTTGTGCCCTGCACCTTGCTCCAGCTTGCACCTATAGGTAGGAAGCATTTTTAAAATAGGCACAATTATATCTAATTCCAAGTTGATGCAGTAAGCAGAATCCATGTTTTCCTAATCAAAGTAGGAATAATCACCTGTCAGTCAGTTCTGTTAGACACAGAATGAAACTCCAGGTGACAGTCACCTTCCAGGAGCACCCAGCTGGTCCTTGGCAGAGAGCACCAAAGAGTCAAAATTCCCAAGTTCCAGTACTCTAGGGCAATTAGAGGAGATTGGGAAAATGTGCAGTATTGCTGAAGATTATAAGAGAGAGTGGAGAAGCAGTGGTTAATATTGAATAATCCCTTGGGAACTCCTGCTTTTTCCCATATCTAACTTCAGTTGGTGTAGTGAAGGATGTTTGTGAAGTAAGCCTGATTCAGGTGGCAACTTGTACTGGGATCTTTTATTTTTCTCTGAAATTCAACAAGCTACAACAGATTAGGAAATGAGGCTTCCTGTCTTTACTTTCTTCCTACTAATTATGATGGGCTGTGTAAACTCACTGCCCAGTCCAAGATCAGGGTTCAATTGTGCTAAAGCTTCGCAAAAAGATTTTTAAAATATCTTTCCCTTCCAGTGGAGAGGGGTTTTTTTAAGTCCAGGTTCATTATGATACAGATGATCAAAGAAGGACTGGCTGTCTCAGAAAAGGAAAACAAGTACCAGGGTCCCAAATAATGTAGATAATGAGTCAAAACGAATTGCCGGATAAAGGGATTTTTTTCAGGAGTCTTCTTCCAATTTGAAGTCAGTGATTTAATCCACTGCAATGCAAATCAGAATGGCTGTTCCTGGTGAGATCAAGAGTTCAACTTACCCAGTATCCTATCTCAGTTACAAGTGAATCCCAGAGAATGTGGGGACAGGAGAGGAGAATAATCTCCTGTTGAGTAATCTCCTGTTCCACAACTATTTTCAGCTTAGAGAGTTTTCTGAGCCTGATGTGTTTTCTGCGCTGAGTGACCCAAAGTGAATCTCTCCTCCACAAGCATTTGTTCAGCCTCTCCCTAAACCTATACAAACACTTTGCACTTATGGCTTCCACTGGTAAGAGGTGTCCCAAGCCTACCACCACAACTTTTCCTGGCTTTGTTTTGCACCGAGTTCCTGTTAGCTGTGTTTGTAGGCTCCTACTTCTTTTACTGGAAGAAGCAATTGCTGCTTCTTCACTTTCTTTTTGCCATCATGATGTTACACATCCAGAATATTTCTTTTTACTCTTGTTTTATCTTTTCAGGGGTATGATCTTCCCCTGCTTGTTCTTTCAGCCAAAGATATGGGATATTTCCCCGGATTTGGGCCTCCATGATAATCTTTCCTGAACATTCCCCCAAAATAGGGGACCAAGAGACACAATAATACATCATTTTAATATCTTCCCCTGTCCATTGATGATATTTCTTTGCAGACTGCTGATCTTGCTGTCATGACCTTAAAATAGACAAAGGATGGCTGGTCAGACTGGGGAACAGCTAGGATGCTTAATTAAAAACAGTAAATCTAAGGTTTTAATGGTAGTTGGAGTAAATAATGAAGTTTTACCAACTCTTCTCTCCAAACTTTAACCTCATTTTTCATTTGAATTTACAAGTTGAATTATCATTGGATATAATTCTTGTCTATAATGTGATTTATTAAACCATGCAGGCAGGTTTATCCCAATGGGATAGTCTGCTTGGTAAGAAAAAAATGAGCTGATTAAAATGGTGTCCACTTTATCCTTATTACAAACCTCTTTCAGTACAATAAAGTGCAGCCATGTCACAGCTCCTGGCTATTTGCAGCACTCATTATTGTCTTTATTACGCCTCTTCATATTTTGTTTCAAGCATTTACTGACATTTACTAATGCATGTGTTCTGATTGCAAAGTGTCCATCTCAGGTCTTACAGCCAGCACAGGCTCAAGCAGGGTGTCTAAATCCATCCACCTGGCATCTGACCTACACCTGTATGTCAGGGAAAAGGCATTTACCATCTGACATTTCAACAGTCCCAGAGCTCAAAGCACCTTTCTGCTCCAGGTATGCTGCAACACACGCCAGCAAAATGCTCCTGGTGTGGGCTTAGTTTCATACTGATAAAAAATCAGCTCGGATATTTTTGCACAAATGATTTCCTATGGTCCTTCAGGCTGATATAGGCTGGTCTAAAACTGCTTCAAACCACTTCTGCCAATTAAATGAGCAACTGCTGGAGTGTGAGTGAATATCCATGGTATTTTTATGTTATTCAGAGTCTAAAAAGCATACAGCTGTGTCTTAGGGGTCCTGAGCAAGCATTTAGCTGATTATGTCTCATTTCAGGTACTAAGTTTTTTTCCCTGTTTCAAGGGGTGGTATGCTTATAGTTAGATTTTTTAAAGTTATTATTTATTTATTTCCAAGTATGACTGCATCTTTTCTTGCCGAGTCATCTGCCTTGTGACAGTCACTGAGCTGACTAGTGTAAACAGCAGGCTTTGCTCCTCGCTTTAGAAGACCTGCTCCTTTCTCATTTCAAGCCCATCCCTCCCCAGTGTAGTATTTCTTTCCTTCTGGGTTTATTAATTGGCTTTGTAGTTGGATCACATAATGTAATTGTGAGGCACATTATCCAAAAGAAAGACTGCAATCTGAATGCATGAGGGAATGGAGAGTTCTTTCTGATATCTCACTGGTTCTACAAAAAGCCACACTCAAAACCTAGAGGGTTGAGTATTAGAAAATTAACCTAGAAATAGTTGCAAACAATTACTGTGCTTGCACACATGAACATTTTCAGACAAGAGGGCAAATGCATGAAAAGTGGTATAAATGAAAAATCAGAATTCTCAAAAGCTAGTAAGAAAAAGAAAACAAAACGTGGATGAATCAGTGGCCAGGTAAGGTAAGGACACGGGAGAGTCCTTTTCTAAACATAGTAGGAGTAAAAGGAACAGTGATCTTTGTTCATTACTAAATTAGTATAAGTTTTCCTTTAGTAAGGATGTAGTAGGGCTCAGGTCCCGCCCTGTTTGACTTAACTTTTTCATCAGTGATCTAGAAACAGATATGTCCTTATTGCCAAAAACTATTCAGGTGATGGAAACATATAATCTTGATACATGACCAAAAAAACCCACAAAAGGACAGTAGTTAGAGATCTGGATTGCTTACAAAGGAGAACAAAAATACCCTCTGTGTAACTTGCTGTGGACAAGTAGAAGTAATGTTTCAGCATAACAAGAATGTAGGAGTGTGAGATTTATATGGGGAAGTCACAGGTTCTGAAAAACGGGTCATGATTGTTCACAAGTTGAGTGCAGGCCACGGCTTTAGGTGTGGTACCAATACACATCTTGGATGTGGAAAGGAAGGCATACCAAGCAGAACTTGAAAAAATGTATCTGACAGTAATTCAATTTCTTCTAGGCATCTTTACTTCAATAGAAACATTGAGAAATTGGACATAACTCAGAGAAGAAAGCTCTGATGATTAAAGGGTTGAAAGATATGCCTTGTAACAAGGCACTCAAAATGTCAATATATTTGGATTATCAAAGGGTAGGTTAAGGAAAAGTCTGTTTTCACTTCAGAAGTACCTGCAAAAGGAAGAAAATGTTGCTAATGGAGGATCTTAAGAGTTAGTATAAGAAAATGTGGATGAAATTTGAGGTCTAAGGAATTCACAAGAGAAATAAGTTGGAAAATTTAGAAGGCAAGATAATTCATTCTGGTAAACCACAAAGAGGTGCTAAGCAGCTCTAGGTATGTCTTTCTAAAAAGTTTGATCTTTAACAAATGATACCAGATGAATAGAAGAAAGAAATAATAACATGTTCTTGGAAGTCCTCTTTATATTGTAGCAAGTCTGATTAGAGGGTCAAAATAATTTTGATGGCTTTTGAAAATCAGTAGAAGAGTAGCGAATTACTGAAATATAACTATATATAAATTTTACACATTTTTTATGAAAAGGCTACATTTTTAGAATTTGATAACAACTTTTAAAATTCTCAAAAACAGTGGGCATTTTATTTTTGCAATATTTCCATCAGAATACTCCAAATTTCTCATTCACTTATTTTTTTCATACAACCCTACAATCTTGATGATTACTTCCTTATTTTTACCATTTCTCCTTCCCTTCTTATTCTAATATTCAATAAATTGTTTCAGGGAGAAGAGAGGTGAATTAATACTGACACCACAAATCATTGTGTAATAAATAAAGAAGTCCCTAATTAAAACATATTTTATCTGTGGAGTGTTCTTTTTTTTTTTTTCTTTTTTTTTTAATATATTGAATGTAAATCATTATCCAGTATGTCTAGCAATTGCTCATCTGATGAGCCTTGACCTGGAACTCTGATGAAAGCATTAAGGGATTTAATGAAACCACGAAATTGGTTCTGGGAATTAGCCATTACATGGAGGAAGGAAAATGCAGATAGCAGAGCAAGACTTTGTAGTTCTCCATGTTACACTGCAGGAAAGTAAGCTGGTTTTAGAATGGAAGCTCAGCCATAGGATAATTGTACTCTTTAATACACAGAAACGCAGTGCACCTTGCTTGGAAAGAGAAGATTTCATAACAGCTTAGTCCCAGCTATGTTCAGTGACTCAGAGAGTGCAATGACATCCATAAAAACTCCTGCAGACTTGGACTCAGCTGCAGGGTTGCTGATGAACTGAGCTATGGAGGCTTGTACCTCACTGCTACCTGTGTGCCTTGATATGCCATGAAAATTCCTCCAGACTGTAAGAACAATAATATTCATACTGGGAGCAGAATGACCCAGGTAATTATATGTGGGCTGAGTTTGACATCAACCTGACAGCTGTTTGGGACTTACCAGTTAGAGAACTAAGTGTTGACAGTATAATTAATACTGGTAAAGCATAGGAAATAGGCTCAGTCAAACACAATTTCCTCTTTGATAAGTTTGCAAATTTAGTTATTAAAGATACCACTTACTTGTAATCCATCCAGACTCCTCAGTAAAAGACACCATCATGGTAAAAAATATGGAGTGCAGTATACTGCAAAATAGAATGGATTCAAAGTTGTCTAGCAATCCAATTTTAAGCAACTTTCAACGGAGAATCTCTAATTCTGCAAGCTTTGCCTGTAGTCTAAATACTACCAAAAGTTGTGCAAAGATCTGAAGACAACCCAGAGATCATTCCTGACAAAAACTTTGGATGATCCCATTAAAGTGGCAAATATTGAGGAAGGCTAAACAGTCTGAGAATGAATCTGAACAACTCAATATGTAAGCCCATTCATAAAGCAAATATTTTCATGCACCTAGTACATCCTAATTTACAGGAACAGAAACTTTAGCCCATACCAAGAAAATGGGTATTTATTGGGCAAATAATGGACTGCTTAGGGATTAGGAAGAGTGAAAAAGTGAAATGAGGCCACTGTGAAGAAATATGCCAATCGTAGTGTTAAGAGAGGACACTGGGCAGTGCCAAAGAGATACTTTTACACCAGGGATAAGTGAGCCTGGTAAGGGGCTGTTCCACATGTGTAGCGACACATTTTGGCACAAAGTTGAAATACTAGAGAATGAGCATAAAAGTTTCCCAGTAATGATTGAGAGTGGGAGCAAATGCTTCTTGGTAAGGAGATTTTCAGTATTTTACAGCCTACTTACTGTGCTGAGCTTTGTGTCACAGTTCCTGTTGCTTGACCTAATTCTTCAAAAGGTCCCTCTGTGTTGTGTATCAAAAGGGAGCTTGAGAAGCAAATTAACTGCAAAGTGTACATCCCTTATTAGGAAAAAATACTGAGGACTGCGTCTTCAGCCATTCTGGGAAAGTCATGCCAGGAACCAAGGCAGACAAATTTAAATGGGGAGAAAGACAGATTCTTAATGATGAGTGTGCTTGGCCATTGCTAAAAATTCTCAGTGGGGGTTTTCCCTCTCTCATTATATTCACATCAGGTCTTGAAGGCATTTAGGAAAATCATGATATTAACAATGAGGTATTGGGCTGACTGTAAAATGCAGTGGACAGAAAGCCTTCGGCCTGGTCACACAGAACGCCACTCTAACAATGTAATGCTCACTCTGGCCTCAGATTCTGTACAGTACTGCCACTGATTTAAGCTGTTTGAAAAAGGAGTGATCTGGATGCAGTATCAGAGAAATTGTATTTTCCATGATGGGCTAATGAGGATATAAAATTCCCCTGATCATTCCCTTGTGTTGTCAGACTGTTATGTCTAGCAGTTATTTTTGAATTCTTGCTAATAGACAAAAAAAAATATAAGGGATTAATCAGAGAAATTTCAGGAGGCTCTTATTATTTCCTCTCTTCTTTATTCCCAGAGCAATGACAAAGATGAAGCATCCTTTATAAAAATGCCAGAACTGCTAAATCAGGACTTGTGTGAACACATTTTTGCTTAGTGCTTCCCCTGTGATTTTCCTGCTGTTTACGTGGCTTTTATAATTGAAATGATATTGCTGAAATAATATCTAGCACAAGAGCTTCATGTTTATTCTCTCTCCCCAACACCTTGGTCTCAGCCTTCTCTGATAAATGATATGAAGGAGTACATTCTCCTCCAGCTATGCAAACACTCATTCTTCCACACATCCCCAGACACAGCCATTCACACCATCACCAGGGCCCTGGTCTGTCTTCATTTGTTTGCATCATTAAAAGAGACAGAAGCAGCACCCACATCAATGGAAGGAGTGCAAATACAAGTGCACCAAATGACACAGAATATTTTACAGCAAACTAGAAAGTGCTAATAGAGACTTTATAACCTCTTTCTCTTCCATCTGGACCTCTATCAATCTCTGACTGGTTAGAGGGAACACTCTGTGCTCTGTAGGATCTCTGCCATCAAGGTATTAATGTGTTCAGTCCATTTATTCTACAGTAGGGCTTCACAGGTTGCCTAGGTTCACAATGGAACGTGTGGAACACCTTCCTCAAATGACTGCATATTTCATATACAATTTCTGCCCTTTCTTCCACTTAGTGAAGCAAGTGGGAATGCACAGGTGCCAACACTCAACCTTCCCATCCACCCAACAGTTTGCTGATTTTTACATGAAGGAAAATCAAAGTCTTACTCACGGTCACACGGAGTGTCCACATCAGATTCAGTCAGGAGCTCATGACTCCCCAAAATGTCTGGCATGAAAGACACACAGTCTACCATACGCTTTTTTCCATTCCTAATTTCCCACTGAAGTATTGCACAGAACTCAGTGAGAAGTTTTGTTTTGAAATTTAAATGAACTCCAGCATGAGTGTGTCCTATTGCATTTTTGTCATCTTCTTTTTGTGTTTGATTTTGACTCTGGGAATTTTAGTCTGCTCTGAGGTGACACAGGTTTGCTGGGCAAGTATAAACATAAATATGATTGCAAGAATTGAAGGTTCCTATTGAGTCCAAATGCCCTCAATTTCCATTGAAATCAGGGATTCTCAGTATTTTACAAGACTGCGTTTTATATTTCCACACTACATTCCATAGTCCATTATACAAAATGTCAAATTAGTCGTGGTGCAGCAAAGAATGACCACTTAGCCCAGAATTTGTACTTGATGCAGTACTAAAGACCTGTTTCAGTTTACTAGATAACAGAGAAATATAAACATATAAAAATTATTGCTTTCTGATGTTGATAGATGTATGCAAAAAGACTATAGGAAGGAGTTTTTACCATAGTTTTGTTAATACATAAGGTGTTTTGTTTCATTTGTGTCACGCTTGCTTTTTTGTTTGAATCAAATCTTATTAAAGTGGTGCAGAAATAAGAACTGCAGAGGATATTTAACAGACCTGATAAGTGAAGTTACAGTGCCGGAATTAATAACCAGATTAAAAAGATATATAGTGCTTTATCAGGATAAAAAATTGCATTACCTAAGACCAAACCATTTTCCTTTCCAGAACCCCTCTCAGATGGCACTGTCATGCTGAGCTGATTTTCCTTGGCACATCAATTTCCATTTTGGTGAAAAGAAATTTAGTGGTTGCACATTTGATCCATCAGACCACTGAAAATTAATTCTATTTTGAAAAAATCCACCTGACTATGTCTGGCCTGTAACACAGCAGGAAAGGAAAAATTAACAATTGCAAAAATACATTTCCATTAGCCTCAGTAACAGAAATGCAACAGTATCTTGAACACTTCTAGTGTATTAAATAGATAATAAATGAGCACTGAGCAGTGCTTGTTACCAGGAAAGCAAAGTACTTGCAAGGAAACACCAGAAAAAGAGATTTTTCCTGATCTTTCCCCATAAGTCCACTTCTCAACAGTGCTCTGTGGTTGTGATGGGGATGTGGTGCTTTTGTAAATGTTGTATTTCAGATGACATATGTGAGTCCTGACCAGCTGTATACAGGACTTGGCAAAGGACTCAGAGGGGAAGCTATTAGCCAGAAAACCAGGACAGATTCCATCTTGGGTAATTTCTCTACGTTTAGAAGTATCTTCAGGAAATCGATTTGCTCTTCTTCACTTCCTGTTCTGAAATAACAAGCTGCCTTAAAAATTGTTGGTGTGGAGCTGGATTGTGTTCCCCCAGAAAAAAAATTGCTTTCCAAGAACAGGTCCCTTGTATAAAGACATCCTTTAATTTAATGTATTTCCCATTTGCCATTGAATTTGTTACTCCTCTAGCAGGCAGGCTGTGGTGTGTCTGGGATCAATCAGCAATGTGCCTGCCTAGTCCTGGGGTTTCGCTTGGCATAAAACAGCACTGTGCCTTGTCCCCCTGCATTTACAGCCTCACTGAGCAAAGCTGGCCCTGAATGCAGGAATAAATACAGAAAACACACTCTATGAGGAAGAAAATGTCATATTAGATCTATATTATGCCTGGCTTTTGATAGGAAGGGACCATGAAAAATGGCATGAGAAATAAGGAAAGAATGACAGTGAAGGAAAGGGAAGTGAGTAGGAACTCAGGAGTGGGAAAAGGGTAAAAAAACCCAGTGAAGCTGAAGTAATTGGAAGATGTGAGATGGAGAGCTTGCACTCAAGGCTAGGAAAAATTACACTATGTTTTTTGAATGGCCAGTGATTTCCTTTCTGCTCACTGTGGCAATTTTGCAAGTACTGTTACTACCTTGTCCAACTGTAAAAAGCTCAAAATGAAACCCTTAAAAGAATACATTTACAAGGTATTATCTAAGACATTTTGGGAGCTTTTAAATTGAAGAATTCTACATAAAAACTAGGTTATTAGCAATAATTACACGCTAAAATCTTGCAAACCTCTTGTTTCTTCATTTTCATTGCCAAAGCTTTTTATATCACAAGGTTTTTATTAATTTAATTGTAGCCTTATGCCAAACTTGCTCTGCGTTTGATCTAGCTTTGGTTTCTGGAACAATAGCTTATCCTTTTAACTATGTAGCTTTCACATCCCATTGTAGCATGAGGGAAAGATGAAGATGCTGAGCTGATCCACTATAATTATATTGTTCCATTGTAAAGAATCACAAAGCACTCTCCTTGAGTTCCTAAACAAAGACCTACATGTAATTATGAATTAGTTAGACCAATTAAAACAGTCAACCTGAAAGCTGGTATCTGCACAAAAATACCTATCTTTGACCTCCACTTTGATCACTGTTATATTAGATGCTTTCTATGCAAATTAATAAATTTTCTTTCTAAAATATTGTCCTCCTTTAAGCTTTCCATGATCAGCTAGAATGGTGACTTTCCAGCCAAATTCCCTTTAGCCTTTTCCCTCTACAGCTCGCTGCAATTCAAAACTACCTCTTCCATTACCCACTTTCATCAGGCTTTGAAATTTGGTCTGTATTCAACATCCCCCCTTGGAGATATCAAATCATGGGCTTAACTGAGAAAAACCCATAGTCCTCTTCCCTGTCAAATCCTCAAACTCTCATTATCTACAACTCTGCCACTGCCACTGTTCTTGTATTGCTTTGGACACTGCATGCTTTTTTTTTCCTCATTTCTCCAAACACCCAGACCACATTCAAACCCAGCAAGAACTCCTTCTAGAGCAATCACCGTTGGTGGTTTGCACATTGCCAATCAGACCTGCCTCACCTTCCATAACAGCAAAGCCTACAGTAATGGATTTGCTTCCCTTGCCTGTATTACTTTCAAACTATAAAAAAGTAAGACAAAAGCCTTGTGTTTCTGAGGCAGCAGCCCAGCTCTCCCACCCTGCTGCAAGTCTTCACAAGTTCCCCTTTCCTGCTGCTGAGCTTGAGATTCTACGCTGAGGCTTTGCACAGTTTTACCTTGTCCTACTTTACTGATTTTATCTTAGAACCTGTGGCCCTTACAGCTTTCATTATCATGCTACCAGCACTGAAGTCTTCCTTTGCTGTCTCGTTCACTAAAGGCTGTATGTAATCTTTGCACATCTCTCCTTGTACATGCCCCGTGGTGAGACCGTGATCCTGCTCACAACCCTCCTCAAGACATCTCTGCCTTCTGCAGCCCACATGGGTAGCCTGCAAGAAATTGGTCATCCATTGATAGCCAATACATGCTCAAGCTGATATTCTTGGGGTTTTCTTATACTAATAGATTCAGACTTAGTTGCCCTGAGAGCACACATATGTGCTTTATGTAACCACAGCATTATGATTATTCAGCTCACCACTGTGCTCATCTTTTGTCTGGTTCTTCATCCTTACAACTTGTTTTGAATTCCATTTTAAAATTTTGGAACACAGACAATGTCTTCACATGTATCCATAGTCTTTCCAATTCTAGGGCATCTTCTTTCCAGCTGAAGTAAGACTTTGGATGCCCTCACATCTCAAATTATATTAAGAAACAATAGTAACAGTGATTATGTTCCAGAGTAAGAAAATAAATAAAAGGATAAGTAGCAAACAGGATGGAAGTCTGAAGTGTGTTTCTGTATAAACAGAAATAAAGTCACGTCCTAGTTTTCTTATTAATAGTTAGTAAAATTATTCCAGGATAAGTGATATCCCACAGCTGCTTTCTTAGCAGTGGTCAAAGGACCTAGAACAGAGACCGACATATGACTGCACAGTGGGCATAAGGCTAGGCATACTTTAGTAGTGAATTTCCAAGTGAATTGTTCCAGCTATGATCATGTTTTCATACTCATCAAGATACTTCAGATAATGTTATGAAGCTGAATTTCAGGAGACCTAATAATACTGAAGCAATGCTACCTTATGCTTAAAGGTACAGCATTTTTATGTGTTTTTGAACACAAAACTACTCTGACTAGGTTCTGTGTAGATTTGTTTCTAGGAGAAGAGAAGTTCCATACAGAGAAATATGCAGCCGTGTGTGGTGCTTGAGAGGGCACATGCTGGGAGCCAGTGGGACATTCTGTGGCACCGAGGGATGGCCTCAAGCAAAGAGCATCTCTTGCAGCTTTGTCTGCTGCATATTTCAGGGACTAAATCTGCACTAAAAATAGCACAGTGGGGATCTAAAACTGTCATTTTGGCTGAGGCTGTAGCACAGCTGTAGCAGGTTGGAAGGGTAGCCTACAGTTGTGCTACCATAACTAGATGGGCAGACACGTGGTGATGCAGGAAAGCCCACGCTGGCACAACAGGAAAATGCCAGTAACTACTTTAAAAGGCAGCAGATAAACAAATGTGTTGCTGAATGTGAGATACAAGTCTGCTTTTCTTTCAGGAGAGGTAGCGATGTCTGATGGGTTTAGGTTCTGAAGACTCTGGTTGCTGCAGAAGCATCTTCAGATGCAGTCCCCTGAACTGAGAGTTTGTCTGTCCTTAAGTTGAAGTGTTAGCTTTACACCTGAAAATTATATTTAATCCTGCTTTTCAAGATATTATAAAAGGAAACAAAATGTTTCAGGCGGACTTTTGGCAAGGGGAACTCCCTTTGAATGGCACCAACATCAGAATTTAGTTTTGCCTTTTTGCAGAGCTGCTGTTATCACTGGATGAACAGTTGTGAGCAGACATTATTCCTTATTAGAATGTAGAATATGCTGAGTTGGAAGGGACCCATCAGGATCATGGAGTCCAACTCGCCTTGCCCAGGACAGTGCAGGACAGCCCCAAGGGTCACACAATGTACCTGAGAGCATTGTCCAAATGCTTCTTGGACTCTGCCAGGCTTGGTGCCGTGACCCCTTCCCTGGGGAGCCTGTTCCAGTGCCTAACCACCCTCTGGGTGAAGAACCCAACCTAAACCTCCCTTGACACAACTTTGGCCCGTTCTCCTGGGTCCTTTCACTGTCACCACAGAGAAGAGATCAGTGCCTGCCCCTCCTCTTCCCCAGATAAGGAAGTTGTCCATGCAATAAGGTCTCCCCTCAGTCTCCTCCAGGTCAAACAAGCCAAGTGCTCTCAGTTGCTCCTCATGTGGCTTTCCCTAAAGGTCCTTCACCATCCTCATTGCCCTCCTTCAGACTGTCTCCAACAGCTCAATGTCTTCTTCATGTTGTGATGCCCAAAACTGCACACAGGACTCAAGGAGGCTTCCCCAGTGCAGAGCAGACTGCAGGGTATTCTTAACACTAATCCTCGTGCTTTTTCTCCCAATGAGTTTGCATGTAAATCCCTGTAATCAAGGAGTTCCAACCACTGTCTGTGACTAAGCAAGGCACAGTTTACAGGGAAATGTCTCTTTCACTATGGAAAGTGATGTAGTTGAGAAAAATTAGCTGGACAAGCTTGCCAGTAAGTTCTTTTTCAGGTGATGAAGGGTTAGAGGACTCAGGGAGACCTGAAAGAAGAACTAGCCTAGCAAACAGCTTTGGAGAGGGTTTAGTTAGGCAAGAAAACTCTGGAGATGCTATGAGAAGGAGCTTCTGTTTGTTCTTCCTGTCCACACAATGAGCTCCTAAACCTCCCCAATCTCTCTGGAATGCAGATGCTGCTTTGTGAGCTTTCTACTTTAACTATAGCCCAGTGATAATTTCTGATGGTAGTTGCTCAGCGTGTGCTAAGGTTTGACCTTTTCTTGCAGATAAAAGCAGTAACCAATGCAATTTTAAAATCCTATGGTCATTTACTTTAATGATACAACATACATCAGAAAATAACATCCTAACTAACCAAATATCTAGAGAATGCAATTATTTAGGAAAACTAAAATTATATCTTGAAGGCAGTCCAGTGTAAGTATTCTTTATTTTTAAAAGAATTGTCTTGTTGGGCTTTGTTCTGAAATGTGTAGTTCGTTCAACCATGCCCTATCACTTGTTATTATAGACAAAATTATTAGCCCAGGGACAATAACCTTTTTACAAGACTGTGCATACTGGGTGGAAATTTATTGCTCAATAATAATGAGAGGTAAGAAGCAACTATTTTATAATGTTACCTTTAAAAGCCCCTTACTCAATATTTGCTGACGTTGTATTATATCCCATAAATGTACTACATGTATTTGTAATAAAAGCAAAATTTAAAGAAGATAGTGAATCGCTGGTGTCCATGTCAAGCAGTAACTTTCTTTGGCATCATCAGAAAAAGTAGTAGTCATCATTTCCCTTTAATACAGATGTGTGGGGTAGAATTCATTTCACTCTGATGGCTCAGCTGGAATGCAGTAGTGGCATCCTTTTGGATGCAGGGAATAAAGAGAAGCACAGAGCCCAGTGAGCAAATCCAGCTCTGACTAAGAGGTCCACCTGGGCCACCTCCTCCTGCTGTACCAATGTGGGCAAAGGCACTTGTTTCCCCACAAAATTCTTGCCTAGCAATTCACATCCTCCTCTGCTGAGAGCTATTCACATGCCCTTTCTTCCCAGAAAGTTCCTACAGTTCTCAGCACACGTAAGATCATGCTACTTATTCCTGGTTGTGATGTGATACATACAGGAAGAGGCCCCAGCTAAAACCTGTCTGTCGTGCAAAAATAGCAAATGTGCTTGCCTTCTCTAGACTGAGAATCCCACAGCCTAACTAGAAGTACTGAACATATTTACATCTCCCCAGAGAAATCCCTTTGCTCCTTGTGTCAGAGGCTATTTCATTGCAGCTGTGAAGGATTACAGGCTCAGATGATTAAAAAACTCTCCCACAAGTCCAAAGTACTTGAAGAGCTCACTGTCCTTGCTGCACAGCAGGACTAGTGACCAGCTTTAAAAAGAGTGCAGAAGCTGCTCCCAGGCCTCTTGAATGTTTCCCAGGAGTTGTAAAAAGGTGCAGGTTTTCTGCTGTGCACTTGCAGATATAATTCAGATAGGAAGATTTCTCTCCAGAGACACCCTGGTTCAAACACAGATTATTTAGCTGCACGTTGACTAATCTTGCTGCTGTTGCCTCAGTGAAAGCACAGGAGAACCTGGAAGAAAGATTATGCTTTCTCTTTTCTGTTTCTGGTGGACAATACCAAATTACCCTGTCCAGTATTTAGTTCTGCCATTTGTTTAGTTGGTTTTTGGATTCTGTAGCTGAATTGTGCAGATTAACCCTGCAAAATGCATGAGATTACTCTGAGATCCATAAACAGGGTGTCTGGCTTGGTTGAGATGTTTTGCTTACCCCACATCCCTCCCTTAGAGAAAGTAGCAGAAGCTAATGAAGAGATGTGTGGGTTTGGATAGCTTTGTGTGACTCATGTATAATGTGAAGGAAAAGGGGAAAGAACAAGCCTGTGGAAGCTGCCAAGGTTGCTGAATTGTGCAGTGGCCAAGGCAACGTGAGGCTGCCGAGTTGCAGAGCACCCTGCCCAAATCTGTGTTGGGTGGAGGTAACAGGCATGTGGTCCTATTCTTCTGGCATCCCAGCCATGACAGTGGGTAAATCACTTAGCCATATGCCTCCCAACGCATTTTTTATTATTTCTTTGGGTCTGGCAATGTTTCTGACCCTGCCTTTGTGCAGTGCCTCTCTTTGTGTGGGGCTCTCTCCTTTTATCTGTCCCTGGACATATAATATTTTTAATACCTATCATAAGGACAGAAATTGGGATGGGGTGGGGGTTGGGGGGCAGGGGTTTACACATAATGGGAGAAAAAATGGCAGTAAATACTAAAAGTAAAGCAGAAGACTGCCCATCATTCTTTCTATGTACTTAACTTTAAACTAGGAATTGTAATTTATAATAAAGCAGTAAAATTTTATGAATTCTGGTGGTTTTGTTTCACTACGTATTCAAACTTTTGGAATGGGTTTAATAAAAAGAGAAACAGAGAAGACAATAATCTATAAAATTTCTAGAAATAGGAGCACAGGGGAGCAGTTTGAAGCTCTACTTCCAGCTGTGCAAAAATGTGGTTTCTGCTACTGCTTTAAATTGGTCGTTGGTTGCAGGGCTCAATTTACAGACTGGACCTGGATGCCAGTCCTCAGACCTGGTTTTCTAAACAATTGAAGTTTAATTCTGTTTCCTCTGTTCTTTTCACCTTTCTACCACAAGTAAGCCTTGCTGTCTCCTGTTGTGGTCCCCTCCCACCCATCTAGGACCATCTTTCCTTCTGCCCATAACTGTTTTGTCAGTGCTTTCAGGTCTTCCAAATTTCTTTGGTAAATTCCTTTCCCAGTTTTGCCAAACACCTGTCTTAGCAGCAGCTCCCATCCCTTGTGTCTCTTTCACTCTTATCTCATAATCAACATTACTCACTGGATTGTGCCAAATATGGATTTGAGCTCTTGGCAGGATCTCTCCTTACATGTTTGTTTGAGGAGTGTAGTATGTACTTGACAGCTTGAAAAATAAACCAGGTGAACCATATTGATCTATTAAGGCATGATTTTTAGAGAAGAGAAGGTTGGAAATTTCTTTAAAGCTCCGTGGATTTTACAGGCCACTCTCAACCATAAATCTCTTACAAATCTCACAAGGCTCTCACTCTGTGTCTGGGGCAAGGCTGAGGGGATAGCCCACAGGAAACCTGCAGTTAGGACGGGAGAGCTATGGCTCTGGGTGAGAGGAGGCAGCCTGTCCCATTCTAGGGAATTCATTTCAAAAGAAGAAACTCTTGGAAACTGCTTTTTGGACAGCCAAGGGCATGGGATTTCCTCAAGGTAGTGAACCAGCAAGGTAGGGTGCCTCCAGCAACAGGTCTCATTTCTGGAAGTCATTCCCAGGTATAATCAAAAAGTTTTAGCAAATCTAGAATAGAATCTATGTTGCTGACAGATCTACTCTGGCAGGATAAAAGCACTGGCCTTAAAAGAAGTCTTGTTTTTACCATGAGCATGAAGATGGACCTTTGCTGAACACAGGAGCAAAGAAAAGGATGACATACTAGATGGCAGAAGGGGATGTACCCATGCTGATAAAGTAGCTAAAAATGTTTTAAACCTTGGCAGCAAAGAGGTGAAGAGTTTATTTAACAAACCCAAACCTATTCTCTTGAGGCAATGGTGAATTTGATATTAAAAAGGGAAAAGCTCTCCAGCTTCTGTTGTACCTTCTTGCCATACCAGAGGATGCTTTGCTATTTCAATTCCCTGTTTTGGCTAAAAGGCCAAAAACCTCAGTGTATGTTCAAGGAAGCTGCAAGAATAAAAGATCAGTTACAGCATTAACATTTTGGTCCAAAATTTAATCTTTACCCTGTTTCTCTGCAACATCTGTGTGTCAATTGCAGAGATGTTCATTCATCTCTGCTAACATTGCTCAAACACTTTCAGATTTTATAAAGTTCTGGGTTTTAATTTCTGCCAATTTTTGGATAAGCTCTGATAAATCCAAACTGATTTCAAATTACAAAGATGATTCAAACTTTGAAAGTGCTTTAAAATACACTGCAACAAATAATTCCATTTCCTCTACTGATGCCCTAAGCCCCCAGGGTCTGTGCAATAACCACTCCTTTTTTCAATCTGCTTCATCCTTCAATGAAGCAAGTTAATTTAATAATCTTAATACAGAGAATTTTGTTTCTTACTAGTCCCTGCAAGCTGGAGTTCTCACTACATAGGCCCTAGACACTGACAAATTGAACATTCACTCAAAAGCAGAGCAATGGAATGACCAAGGGAAATCATGACACTCATCAGCTCCTGTGGCAGCTCTGCGGCTCTCTGCACTCAGCAAAGTAGACAGGGGGTCAGATCTGAAGGCATCATTCTCTGAGACAGACCAAAATGTGCAGGGAAGCTGAAGACATTGAGGCACTGTGAACTCTTCCTTTGGACATCATACTGTAAAGGGAAAATAATTGAATTCGTCTGAGGCTTGGCTGATGTTGACATTTTCAGTGAGAGGAGTCAACTTACAAGTGTCTGCAACCTTCAGTCCTTGCTGACATAAAGTGATACTTTGTCCCTTGCAGTATTTAAGTCATTTAACATTCCAGATATGCTGTTTGAAGTACCTTGGGATCAAAACCACTCCCTAGACAAGCACAGGCTCCTAACATAGACAGATACTGTTTACTAGTGATGCCCTTTCTTCCTGTTTCACTTTAAAATGAGATGTCTGTTGGTAAAAATCCACCAGACAGACAGCTTTACAGACTGCAGCTCTTACCCACATGACAAGAATGTTGCAAATTGCAGGACCCCAGTCATCCTCCTCACCACACTATCCAAACAAGTGCTTACCCGGAAGGAGCTGCCTCACAGGAGAAAAGTTCACTCCTTGCAACACTCATGCAATTTATAATTGTGGTTTGGTTTTTTTGGTTTTTTTTTAAGGTGTTAATTAGAATTCTAAAGTAAGCAACAAGTTACCTTGAGACTGGAATTGGAGCACAAAAATGCTGAAGACAACACCAGGATAATTTAAGTATTTATCTTACCTAACTTGAAATATCTTCCCCATACAGATGAGTTACTTGTCCAGAAGCCCCACATAGTGTAGGGACTAAGCAGAACTCTCTAGAAGGATTTGTGTCAGGCAAATTGGATCTTACATGCCTTGTTTACATTCAGATACCTACATTGCAAGAACCTGAATTTGAACTGATAAATCCCATTCCAAATGACATTTAGATAGACAGATTTTTAATTTTTTTTTTTTTTTTTTTTTAGTTTTGCTGGTTGGTCCATGTCAAATTCAAACTTATGCTTACAAAGGAAGAAAAAAAATAGTATGCTGCAATTAAACTGTGCTTTTGAGAGATGCTGTTAGTCCACTTGAAGTACTAAGCTGCCACTTCAAAATGGATAATAATAAAAAGCAAAAAGGAATATATTTTGCAGATAGATTGCCCAGTGTTCAGAATCTTACACTCGTATTAATATTACTTATTATTCTAATTTTACCTGCAAGCACAAGTAATGTTCACACAACATCATAGACAAATAAAGGTGACAGGCCTTGACTTCAGACCTTAAAATATTAATGAGACTAAACATAGAAAGTGATGACAATAAATGAAGGATAAAGTGGGGCATAGAAGAAATAGGTCTCAACAGTGTAACAACACAAGAGAAGCACTTTGATTTTTCTTCCAATCACTGTTTTCACACATATAAAGTAGCTGAAGGAGCCAAAGCAGAAGTAAAGAGGTGAAGCCACCCCAAAGACCTTGTCCAGGAAGAAAGAATGTCAGAATTGTGACCGTCAGTTTCAGGAGTTCACCAGTCTCACCTCAAGCCACTGTACCAAATTACTTTCTGAAGAGCTCACAACAGTGGAACAAGTAAAACTCTGAAAGCATATTAAAGGAAACAGTTCACTGTTCCTCTTCTTATTGAAAGAGGTTAAAGCAACTTAAATAGAATTTCAATCAATCATTCCCATCCTGATGGACAAATTTCAGTCCAATGTAATTGGAAATGGCAGTTGAAAAATCTTGATAAGAGGGATTTAGATGAGAATGCTAACAAAGAGCAGTAAAAACTGGCATGTCTAATGCAAGATTGTTTTTCCTTTTATCCTCGCAGTAATTTTCTAACTCAACTATTGAATTTCTCGTAATATCCTGAGGGATGCTGTGAAACCTGCTATTCAGCTGCTCTAAAGGAATCCTTATTGTCTGAAACAAGGAGACACATTCAGTTCATGAACCCAAACCAAGTTTCTTTTTTTTGCTTCCAAGATTTTTTGGACAATGTTTTCCTCACGTAATTTCAAATTACAGATCCATTTCACCTCAGGCTTACAACTATGGTTTCAGAATGTTCTGGGTGAAGATGATTGATTAGGTGCCTGATAGAACATATGCTGAATTAAGCAGGACCATCTAACCCCTCCCCATTTAATTAAGAGGTCTTCTGGGATAATTTGTTGATGACTCCCCTCACACAGCGTGACAATTCTCTCCTCAAGTCTTTAGGATCACCAGCATTTGTGACCCTTCTATACTGACACCTCTTGAAATGACCCAAGACCATTGTGAAGGAATCGCACATGTGACCTTCAGTGAGGGGTGACGACCCAGGATTACAGATAGCGCTTCAATCAGAGGATGCACAGCAGCCTGTGTGATAAGCCAGGGTACTTTGCTACAGCTTTATTAGCCAGACAGCCACAGGCAGCAGCAAAGAGGGCAATAGCTGGGTATGAACTGACCATGTGCTGATCAACAGCAGTTTAACATGAGCCAGCATGTGCCCAGGTGGCCAAGAAGGTCAGTGGCATCCTGGCCTGGATCAGCAACAGTGTGGCCAGCAGGACCAGGGCAGTGATTGTCCCCCTGTACTCGGCACTGGTGGGGCTGCACCTCAAATCCTGTGTCCAGTTCTGGGCCCCTCACTGCAGGAAGGACTTTGAAACGCTGGAGTGAGTCCAGAGAAGGGCAGCAAAGCTGGTGAAGGGTTGGGAGCACAAGTCCTGTGAGGAGCAGCTGAGGGAGCTGGGGGTGTTCATGCTGGAGAAGAGGAAGCTCAGGGGAGCCCTTACCACTCTCTACAACTGCCTGGCTGGATGGGGTCAGTCTTTTCTCTCAGGCAGCCTGGGGCGGGACAAGATGACAAGGCCTCAAGCTGCACCAGGGAAGGTTTAGTTTGGAAACCAGGAACAATTTATTAATGGAGGTGTCCAAGAAATAACTGGATGTCGCACTCAGTGCCATGGTCTATTTGACACGGTGCTGTTCGGTCGCAGGTTGGACTCAAGGATCTTTGAGGCCTTTTCTGACCTGAATGATCTAGTGATTCCCTGATATGTGCAAACTGGGGATATGATGTAGTGAGAAGATAGGTGACAGGAGAGATGGAACTGATGTGATTAAGGTATAAAGCTGTGTATATATTATGTTTCCATATACCACATGGAAAACTGAACGAAGCCTGATTATAAAGTAGTGGGAACAATGTCTACATTTTTAAGGAGCAAGTGAACAGCAACAATACATTGCTCTATAGAATGAAACTCTGCAGCATAAAATAGAAAGATGGTACAGTCATGAATTCTATTGCTTTATATTGTGCATGTTAAAATAAAAATTAATCAGTGAAATGTGAAACCAAAGCAGCCCACATTGCACTCTATTTCTTGTTGCTAGGCATTATTTGTTCATACTGTGATGCAAGGTGTTTTGCTTCTAGTGTCAAAAAAGGTGTTAAGATTCTCCCATCTTGTAAACATTTAATCAGGCAGTAGAACAGATAAGCAAGGGCTGAAAAGAAGACTGACTAGATTCATCTTCCTTTTAAATTCCAGAAGAATACTGTAATCCAATCCTGTGAAATGGACCGTTCCCTGTGATCCTGTTCATGCCTTTATGCTACTGTCTTTTTTCTCAAGCTAGCAGGATGGCTCCCAACCACTTAACCTCGTTTTGAGCACAGTAGTTTGGATTTCACTGTAGTAGGTTGTTGTGGTTTAATCCCAGCCAGCAATAGCTGCTCACTCATTCCCCCTTGGTGGGACTGGGAGAAAATGGGAAGGGTGAAAGTGAGAAAACTCATGGGTTGAGACAAAGACAGTTTAAAAGGTAAAACTAAAGCCATGAATGCAAGCAAAACAAATCAAGGAATTCATTCACCAATCCTGATGGGCAGACAGGTGCTCAGACATTTCCTGGAAAGCAGGACACCATCACATGTAATGTGACGTGGGCAGACAACATCATCACTCCAAAGGTCCACCCCTTCCTTCTTCTCCCAGATTTATATGCTGAATATGGCATCAGATAGTGTGGGGTTACCCTCAGGTCAGTTGTGGGCAACTCTTCTGGCTGTGTCCCCTCCCAGCTCCTTGTGCACCCCCTCCTTGCCGGGGTGTGGTGTGAGGAGCAGAAAAGGCCTTGACTCTGTCCAAGCACTGCTCAGCAATAACTGAAACATCCCTGTTATTAACACTGTTTCCAGCACTAATGCAAAACACAGCCCCATACCAGCTGAGGAAAATAACTCCATCCCAGCCAAACCCAGCAAGCATGTACTTTAGCAAGTCATTTAGTTCCAACCTGAATGCGCCAAGAAATGTAGAAGACACCCTTTCCCTGAAAGTTGCTCCCAAATTATTCATTCAGACTGCTTACAAAACTGAGCAGAGAGTGATGGTGACCCACTCTAGGTTCCAACTACCTGTTCCTTCTGCCTTCTCTTTCTCCTCAGTAGAAGATCTTTCAACATCTAATCTATTCCCTTACATAATTACACTACAATCCTCTTATTTTGGGTGTCTCTTGGATAAACTAAATTAATCAACCTCTGTGTGAATATCACAAAAGGCTTTTCCAGTAGTCCAAAAATAATTTTCATATGATCTCCAGCATGCCAACATCCTTTAGGAAATGTGGACATTGCAAATAGAATTCAAATAATCTAAATTTAGTTGTCTAAAACACAGGTGCCTTGTCTAACGTAATAGTTCTGGGTCTCTATCTAGTCAACAAAGTGAAACAGACAGTGCCAGGAGACAATTATTCCCACCTCTCTCAGGCATCTAGGAAGGCTGGATGCCCTCTGAAGGTGTCTAATTGAATGCACAGGATGTCTGAACAGCTAGTTTTGACTACATTCCTTTCTGTTAAATCATGAGTGCTAGTTGAGATGTGTAGCAACACACAACTGTACAAATTCTCATATCAAGCAGAGGAGATACTCCTGCCTACTCATTCTACTTCTTATACACCCATCAAGAGAAGTAGATGTTTCCACTTGGAATTTGTATTCAATTTGCTACAAGCACAAAATCCATTTTTAGAGTCAAGTTTTCAGCATACGTTCACACATTCCATAAATAAGCCTATGTACTCCTGGCTTCTGGAAGTGGGTGTCTGTTTTTGAATTCAGCTGTTACAAAAATTCATGCTGTGTAAAGATCAGTTTCTCAGACAGCTCCATCGAGACTCCCTCACCACTGTGTCCTTCTTATTGTCAAAC
The DNA here is from genome assembly GCF_015832195.1 of Motacilla alba alba. Taxonomy (NCBI): domain Eukaryota; kingdom Metazoa; phylum Chordata; class Aves; order Passeriformes; family Motacillidae; genus Motacilla; species Motacilla alba. The sequence continues at coordinate 29,906,309 of NC_052018.1, forward strand.
ATGTTTGCCAACTCTTCATGCTGAAATGCAATACACACAAGGATGCAGAGTGCTGCCAGTAACATTCACACTGATGTCCCTGCTTTGGAAAGATTACAAAATAAAACAGTTCTTCTACTCATCATTCATTGCAAATGGTGTAATATTCCACAATGCTTCAGTTCTGAGAAGTTTAGAAAGAAGGAAAGAAACAACCTCACCAGTGAGTTTGAAACTTGTGTTTCACACATTCAGGTCTGAAATGGATCATTTTTCCAAATCTATAAGCTAGGATTTAAATGAGAAGAGGATGCAATAGTCTCAGATCAGTTGGAATGATGACCATGGTAGGATGGCTTTTCTTAATCTAAAGTTTCATACAGCAAGATCACAGTTGTTATGGTCTTACCCAGACAAAACATCTGCTGAGATAACTCCAGCTTCTTTCACATAATCCCAGCAGTTTAAGCAAAAAATACCAGAAGCTGCTGCTGTTAAAAATATGCTCTGTACAAATAAAGTGGCTTGCAGAATTGTGGCTCCTTTTAAATAATACAGAGGACTAATATTAATCGGACTGCAGCTCCTCACAGATAAGTCTGGAAAAGCAATGTTACCACACCAAACTGAAGCTCATTTTGATACGGAAAAAGGTAACAAAAGTGTGCAGAAACACCACTGCTTAAGCCAGCCTTCTCAGATATATGTGTTGAACATCACCACGCTCAATGTGACATTGTCAAAGCTCAAAAGAGCACTACTGAAGCACTTTACATGGTTTTTAAAAGCAGTCTCCTCCTCACTGATAAGATTAAAATTGATGAACCATCTCTGCTGGACCAAAAGAAAGATTTCTATGTATCTTATTTTTATTTACTAGACAGAGGACAGTTTCTTGATGGCAGCTTTTTTTCACAGGTTATCAAATCACCTTTAAGAAAACAGCTTGTCTTTCAAAATCAAATTTGCCACTGGGGGAGTGTTTTGCTGTTGATTAGAAAACAATTTCTAGAGAACAGAACTGAAACTAAATGTAAGTGAAAAAAAATTCAATTCCTGTGTCCAGAAATACTGTTGTTTACATAAACTGCCAAATTGAGAACATGAATGCCTAGATGTCTGAGCTAAAAGGTTTAATCCATATTGGGTTCAGTTTTACTGTTGTACTCAGGAGCAGAACTGACATTGCACTTCACGAAAATGTCTAATGTGACAGGTACAAAGTGACTCTGGAAGTATGCAACATTATTTCAGGCCCCAGTACCACAAGCCTCTGCTCCCTGCAGCCGCTCCTATGCCAGAGACAGCTGAAAGGAGGTGCTGCAGTCCCCACCCATTCCCCTGCAAATTCTGTATTTTTAATTACACAGCAGATCAATCTGTTTTGGAAACTGGTGGATTTTGGTCTAAAGTGAATTTGGCTGAAAAAGAGCCATCTTTTTCTGTAGAAATTATAGAATTTCTTACAGATTCTAAGTGCCTCTGTGTGTCCTGGGAAAAGTATAATGGACAAATTAATTAATCACAGCTTTTGTTGTGGTATGTAAGTAAAATTACCATTAACTGCCAAATCTTTGCGTGCCATAAGTGGAAACAACCCTACTGGCTACCATTTAATCTACCCTGTGATTCTGCATCCCTGTCTGTGTGTGGCAGTAGTTGCTCTACTTAGATGTTGGTCTTCATGACCAGGTCAGAACTAACAAATAATATGGGCAAAGAGCTCTTTACAAAATGCTCTTTTGTCCCAAAGCAGGGTGACTTTACCCAGTGTATTGAGTTGACCCTGGATGGGCACCAGATGCTCACCAGGTGCTCTATCACTTCTCTCCTGAGGTGGACAGGAGACAGAAAATATAACAAAAGATTCATGGGTCATGATATGGGCAGGGAGAGATCACTCACCAGTTCCTGTCACAGGCAGCACAGACTTGGGGAAATTAATTTAATTCATTCTAAGTTAAATCAGAGTAGGGTAATGAGAAATAAAACCAAATCTTAAAAAAAACCCTTCCATTCCCCGCCCTCCCCTTCTTCTTCACAGGCTCAACTTTGTTCCTGTTTTCTCTACCTCCTCTTTCCCAGTAGGGATCAGGGAATGGTCAGTTTATCACTCCTGAGGGGGAAGACTCCTCACATTTCTTCCCCTGCTCCAGCATGGGGTGTGTCTTTTGGGAGACAATCCTCCATGAATTTTCCAATGGGGGTGCTCCCTATAGCCTGCAGTCCTTCATGAATTGCTTCAGCGGGGATCTGTTGTGTTGCACTAAATAGTTATTTAGTTGTTGTTTTGCACTGGGTGATTAGGGATTTGCTCTGAGTGGGCCTTGCATTGCACGGAATGGTTTGTGTTGTATGGCTTGGTTTGTTATTCCCTTCTCCCATCGCATGGTCTCTCCCTCATCCACCCCTCTGCCCTGTACCCCCTGGTGGTCTGTCCCCTGGTTGCCCCTCTCCTCGCCCCTCCTCAGTGGTGTCCTGTTGGCTGTGATCCTCTTCCCCCCGCCCCCATTCCCTCGGATATAAAAGTCCCCCACAAGAAGAGAACACTCTCTTTTCTGCCTGGGGGGTCACCAGAGTCTGAGGTGTCCCCTCTCAAGTCAATAAAGAGAGGACCCTCGTCCCCACGTGGAGAAGGGTGCTTCTCGTCTTTTACTTTTATCCATGTAAGTCCGTGTGGGCTGGGGTCCATAGCCAGCCAGAGTGGACCCTCAACAGCCCGAGAGACATGGTTTTGCAGGGGTCCCCCATGGGGTCAGAAGTCCTGACAGCAAACCTGCTCCAGCATGTGCTCCTCTCTCTGGGGGTCACAGATCCTGCCAGGAGCCTGTTCCTGGAAAGGGCTTCCCATGGATCACTGCCTCTTTTGTGCATCCACCTGCTCCAGTGTGGGTCCCCTCCATGGGCTGCAGGTGGATGTCAGCTGCCTCACCATGGTCTGCAGCAGGGGCTGCAGGGGGGACTCAGCTCAGCAACACTTCCTCCTCCTCCTCCTCCTCCTCCTCCTCCTCCTCCTCCTCCTCCTCCTCCTCCTCCTCCTCTTCTTTCACTGACCTTGGGGTCTGCAGGGTTATTGCCCTCAAGTATTCTCACTCTTATCTCTGGCTGCAGTTCTGCAGAAGTTTTTTTGCCCCTTATCAAACACTTTATTCAAGAGGTGCTACCACTGCCACTGATGGGGTTGGGCTTGGCCAGCAGTGGGTCCATCTCAGAGCTGGCTGTCGTTGGCTCTGTTGGACAGGGGGTATGTTTCTAGCATCTTCTCACAGCAGCCACCCCTGCAGCAGTCCCACTACCAAGACCTTACCATGCAAACCAGATACACCCAGAGTGTCCACTGGGAGCCTTGTCTGGTGTCGGAACCCAGGACTCTCCTCTGGGTGTCCTGGATGGCCAGAGCCTCTGGCAGGGGGCTCTGAGACCCTGGCATGCAGCCAAAGACACTCTTGGGGTTTTAATCTTAGCCCATGGAGCAAATTACTAACTCTGTATGAAGAATTACAAGCCACACACACTCAAGTTTAGATATTGTAGTAGAAGTAGTCACGAAGTAAAGGGTAGGATTTCTGAGTGCTGTACAGGGGGGTTTTAAGCCTTGTACGCAGGGGTCCAAGTTTTGTACATGGGGGTCAGGAGATCTAAGATGGAGGGACTTGGGTGTGCCCTGTCCTCTTTCTTTCTCCTTCCTAACCTCCATGTCTTTGGTGATGTTGGCACTCACAGATTGGTTTAGAGTAGAAAGTCACCATTCAATATAGATAGTAGGTATTGGGGGAAAGGTATAAACATGTAGTACGTAATATATGATATAAAAGATGGCACCAGCCCCCTGGGAGGGCAGAGTGCCTTTGTCTGAGCTGCTGAACGGGCCACAGCAGTTCAGGGAGAAGAATCTTGTAGATAACCAACAATAAACAACCTTGAGAACAGACAACAGAAGACTACTGAGTCTTTCTTCGAAGGCACGGGTTGGAGGAGGGACTTTTCCATCTTTTGGGGTCATCCCAATCCGGGGGTGAAACCCCACAGTCTGGGAATGTGCAGCTTGAATGAGCTGAAGCTGTTCCACAAGGCATGCTTAATAACTAAACAAGAGAGATGGCCCTCCAGAGGGTGCTCAGTTCCCTTGTGTCTGGCTGCGTCTGGCACTGTAGGTGGAGCCTGCTGTGCAAAGCTGGATGAAAGAACAAGTACATAACCTGTAGCATGGCTTGACACTGCACCCTTAGAAAATTTGGGTTCTAATTTTATTTCCATTAGAATCTGCTTGGACTTACAGAGGACATGTTTTTCATTAAGCCATTTATTAATGTTATTGATTTTGAAGTTCTTAGCTGTTTGAAAGTACTGTCTTTGTTGGTTCACAAATAACAGAGACATACAGAGTGAGCATTAACTTTTATTTTGAACCTTTTCATTACGTACAGAGACCTTCAGATGATATAGGTGTGTACCTGTGGGGATGCTGAATAATGTTATCAGACAATATCCTATCCCTCATGTTCTATGCTCTAGCTGTGGAGAAAAGTAGTTGCATTTAATATTGATAACATGATATTAAAAAGACTGGTTTTAGCGGCTTCAGCATGTGTTTCTTAAAAATTAAATTATGTTTTTATTTTAAAGAGACAAAGAAATAGCAGTGTGTCCTGGTTGTAGCTCAGGTAAAGTTAATTTTCTTCAGAGTAGCTGGAATGGGGCTGAGTTTTGGATTTGTGCTGGAAACACTGGTAATAACAGGGATGTTTTAGTCATTGCTGAGCAGTGCTTGGACAGAGTCAAGGCCTTTTCTGCTCCACAGGCCACCCCACCAGTGAGGAGGCTGGGGGTACACAAGGACTCAGGAGGGGACACAGCCAGGACAGGTGATGCCAGCCATCAGAGAGACATCCCATACCATATGGCATCATGCCCAGTGTGTAAAGCTGGGGGAAGAAGAAGGAAGGGAAGGGACCTTTGGAGTGATGGCATTTGTTTTTCCAAGTCACTGTTACCCATGATAGGGCCCTGCTGTCGTGGGGATGGCTGCACACCTGCCTGCCCACAGGAGCTGATGGATGAATTATTTGGTTTGCTTTGCTTGCATGTGAAGCTTTTGCTTTACCTGTTAAACTGTCTCTATCTCAACCCACAAGTTTTCTCACTTTTAGCCTTCTGATTCTCTTCCCATCCCACTGAGGAAAAATGAGTGAATGAGTGGATGTGGGGCTTTGTTGCCAGCTGGAGTTAAACCACAGCACAGTGGCAAAGAAAATATCTCTAGGGAAGCATGTGCATGAAGTTCCAGATGGAATTGAGAAAGGCAAAATGCAGCTGTCACAGTCTCACACAAAGGGACCTGATATGGTGATATATTTCTCATCTTGATAGCTATTGCCAGTCTTCACTTTGTTCCTCCACACAATTTGTTTCTCCTAGAAAGCCCAGGCCTGCAGCAGAGCAGCTATTGTGCCAACACAGAACAGAAACACAGCATTCATCCCAAGAGGTTGAAGATGAGATCTAAAATATATGCATCTATTTATTTAGGCAGGATGTAAAGAGGCAAAACCCAAATGCCTACTTTTCCTTGCAAACAATTCCTTAGGGACCCAAAGTTGGCTGAGGCACACCTCTGACCTGTATTACATGCTTTTACAAACAGGCTGATAAGTATCAGCCATAGATACTTCAGCTCTTCTTGCCAGAGTTCCACACCAAGACCTTGTTTTTCATGCTGTTCAACAGCTCATACATGCCCTTCCTGCCCCCAAATTGTCTTTACTCAGTTAATTACTTCCATTATGAAAAGCTAAGCATGGTATTTTTTCGTGTTAAATCTGTGCTTTCACCTGTCAGGTGGGTCAATAGCAAAAGAAGGTTATGCATGTACAATAATTGGTTTTTGCAGGTGAGCCATGCCCTTGATTTTCTTCTGAATGTAGATTTTACTTCAAATATTTTGCTCAGGTTCCTCTGTGCTTTTTTGTGCTGCCTGCTGTAAGAGTTAAAAACTCAAATTTTCTTTGATTTAAGCTGTAAACAGACAGGTTAGAATAAAGGAAAGCATTGGGAGACACAAAATGAGCCAGCTTTCTGTCACTCTCTTCAGGCTGATTACAAGTCTCACACTGTGCTATGCGCCCTTGGAGTATTTTACAAAAGATTTAAAATCCATTGAAAAGGTAAATGAAATTCATCCTGAAAAAAAAAAATAAAAAGAAAGGAACATTTTTTTGACAGTCTTTGTTCTACCCAGAGAAGGTACTGCTTTGGTATCATTTACAGCCTCCATGCACAGTGAAGCATGCTGGCATTCTGAATAGCTTTAATACAGTATCACTGTACTTGGGAGACATCCTAGCCTGCACCAGGCTTTCCCATGTCAGAGTCACACTCCCCTCCGAATGGTTGTTGCTGCTTAGTGATTAAAAAAAAAGAAAGAAGGAAAAAAAAGCCGTTTTTTCAGCCTTCTCACAAAGCTTGTATATTATTGTATGAAAAGTCTCATTAAAAAATAGGACTCTAACCATCTCTCATTTGCCAGAGTTTAAGACTAAAAAATAACGGGAGTGCTACAAAATGTGTTAATACAATTTTAATCTCTGGTTTCTTTTAATCTTCCACATATCTGAGGTAGACTTGCTTCTCCTGAAGAATAAAGCATTCAAGTACATATTTTGTTTTTTCCCTGCTGTGTTAATGAAACCGGGCAGGTTCTAAGGAAATTGAATTAGTCTCATCTTTAAATATTCATTAATTTAAACAGGAGGACTGGAAAATTGGTCACTAGCTATTCAGTAAATAGCACTCTCAAATTGGCTGTCCCTATAATTGCTATGATTTTGTTTTAATAACATTGATTTCTTTGTGCAGTGAAATAACATATTGATACAAGCACATTCAGGACCATTAGGATGATTATTGTTCAGCTGTTTTCCGTAGGGCTCCTGCTTAAAAAAAAACATAGATTGAAATGACCTTGTACATATTTTGAGAAGATATTAAATAATATTTCTCTATCAAACTAGTAGCAAACCTCAGGGAGCCCACAGCCATAAACACTGTAAAGTTTAAAACACAAACAATGTAAGCACTTTGGGAAAACATACACTAAATCCTATTCTGATGAAACAAACTCTTGAATGTCTGATTCTTGACTGTGCACCTTATGCCGTTATTTAGTTGCTTTTTAAAATGTGACTTTTATTGAGTATGCCTATATCACAGACCAGACATAGTTCTGTCCCGGAGCTCCTGGACAGAAGTTTATGAACATGCCCACAGAGTCTGCAATGGCCAGGGTGTACCAGGCTGCCACACATCTACTGCTCAAGTGACAAGCATTTGCAAAGTCTGAGGTCTCCTCCATGTGCTGGGCTTACTGAGGAAGCACTGACCATCTACCCAAAAAATGAGCTGTACTTTCTGGCCCCTCACCTTTCACAGCATCAAAGAGCTGAGCTGTATATGTGTAAGGTACACCTATGAGCAGTTTGGGGAGGATTGGAGAGATGCCTGTCCAGTTTTTTATTTAGCTGGCGCTTTTTTTGGTCACTGGCTGCTTTCATACAATGACGAATGATACTGTCCAGTATGTTAAAGGGAAATTTCAGAAGATATATGAGAAAGACAAATGTAAGTTACAAAAATAATCCTATTTCCTAACCTTTACAGGAACACACCGCTAGTGAAAAGAAAGGAAACGGGAATGTATACATTCTATGATTATGTTTTCTTTTCTATACATTGTACATATTATGATCAGCTGTGTCTACCCACAACAGCTTCTTCAAGTTCCTGCATAGGAATGTGAACTTTCTTTAACAGCAACTTTGAACAAGTTGGGAATGGAGGAGTGAAGTTGAAGCTGAGAAGACAGTGGGGATTTTGGATGGTTTAGGTTTTGTCTCTGCTTGTCATCATCCAACTCTATTGTGGCTGACAATAACCTAAATTAATCTTCCCCATGGTCAGTATGTTTTGCCCATGATGGTAAATGGTGAGCGATTTTCCTGTCCTTATCTCAACCCATGAGCATCATTTCCCCTCCTATCTTGTTGAGAACTGGGGAGTGAGAGTGGCTGGTTTGGTATCCAGCAGCTGGCCAAGGTCAGCCCATCAGATAGGGGTGTGGAGAAAATACAGGATCTTCACTCAGCTAGATATTTACTACAGGGGATAAAAACATACCCTAACAACTCCACCTCTTTTTAACTAACTCTCCCAATCCCTTGCCTCACTTTCCCTACATGTTTGTTTATGTTTATGGAGGCAGTGGTTCTATGAATATTCATTTCCTTCTCGTGCTTAGAGTTCTGTTGATGAAGACACGTAGCCTAGTAATGCTTTGAGATGCCACCATCTGCCTCAGCTAAATACTGTTGCAAAGCAATGTGGAACCTGAAGGTAAAACAAAGCTTCTCAGGTATCTGTGGCTACAAGCAAACTAAGGGGACAATTAATTTCCACAAGCAAAAGGCAATTATCCAGGTCTGGAACTCAAGTAAATGTTGCAGGTTATGGCATTTTGTTCAGTGGGTAAAAGCACTTAACAAAAACTCCTTCCTTGCTGCTAGGGGCTTTCCGTGTGATAGGCTGCCCACATGGCAATAGATAAAAGACCAGTGCTTTAGGAGTCAGTGAAGATTTAGAATGCTGTATTTTTGCAATATCTAGCACAAGTATATACTAGGTGATTTCTTTCTTCTTTGGAACCATCCAAGTATAGTCTGAAGCATTTGCAGACTACTACAGTGTTTTTTCATTCAATTTGTCTTCTTTCAGTTAACAGTGTGAGTCTGTTTAATATTTCTTTGCAAGTTATATTTTTAGCTATCTCAGCACTCTTATTGCTCCACATTATCCTCAAAGCTGAGTACAAAACCTTGGCTTGAGACCTCTAGGTTATCCTTTCAGCGTTATTCAGTGTTATTAAGGTTCAGTTACTGTAGCCCTACAAATCTGTTTGTGCAACCTATCAGTAAATTACCTGTGCTCACAGTTTCCTTCATGCTTCTATGAAGGTAGATCTGCTTATTTTTGCTTGTCCTCATATCATAGTTTCATGGAATAATTCCATTTAGAAGGGACCTTGGGGCTGTTCAGCCTCTGCAAAGGCTGTCCATCTCTTGCTCACTCGTCCTGACAGTGTGCAGCTGCTTACCTCCTCTGCAACTCCGTTGCCTGCCAAAGCTCCCGCAGCATGTCCTGCCTCAAGGACACCATCACTGTCCCCAGCCAGAGCCCCAGGGCAGCAACCAGGCTCTGCCTGGTGCTGTGCCTGAGACTTGGCATCTTTGGATCTGTGGCATCCTCCCACACAACTCCACCTACAATGAGATGTCCAGTTGCTGAGGGCTAGGCTTCCTCCCAGGTAGGAGACCACGTCCCATGATGCCCCACCACTGTGTCGGGATTTTGTATATAAAACCTTTTTGGTTGGCTATATATACACACCATCCATATGTTTTGGTTCTTCCAGTTGTCTAAAGAAGGCTTTTCCTACTTCTTCCTGCTGAGGTGGGCTGTAGCAGACACCCATCAACATGTCATCCATGATGATCTACCTTCTAACTCTGACCCATAAGCTTTTTGCCCAGCTCATCGCCCTCCCCAAGGCAGAGACAGCTGCACCCTCCTTGCTCTCTCATATAAAGTCAACTCTCAGTGGTTTTGATTTCCCAGAAAATGAATGAGGGCTTGCCCCACCATGCTGTCATGTACACTGACCTTATTTGTGTGCTTACCATTAGAATGGCCGCATTTCTTCTCCTTTCTACCTTATGTTGGATGTAAGATCTCTCATCTGTATCACCCCATATCCCTTCCTTGCTAATCACTTCTTCACTTTATTGTAAGTCATCATCACCTCTCTCCTCAACCACCTCTAGTGTAAAACTTCTCTTCCCCAGGTTGGCCAGCACATCGGCAAATACATTTTTTTCCCTGTTTGGTCAGAGGAAACAAATCTCTTCCCCAAAGTTCTTGATAATCAGAAAGGCTTCCGAGGTCTTGAAGACAAATCTTTGTTGTTGCCACCAGCTATGCAATCCCTTGTGGACATATAGGATTCCTCCACTCTGCCTCAAGACCCTCCCCTCACTGATGGTACCAAGAAAACACTGCTTTGGCCTCTCTGCCCTTGGCTACCACCCTTGGATCCATGTAGTTCATGCTTGATATGTTCCATGTCTCCCCTGACCTCCCTGCTGCCCCCATGGAGGAGCAGCAGTAGGAGAAAGTCCCAAAGCTGACAAGACTTGGCAGCCTCTCCACAGCACCCTAGATCAAAAAGTCCCCAGCAAACCTCCTCTAATTATCTTGCAGTTTTATCTCCAGGGAGCTCCCAGGAGTCTCCCTAAGATCCCAGGATTTCACAGATCTTAAAGCTGAAGGCAGCACCTGCTGTTGGCTGCCTGTGTTACCTGTGCTGTCAGGTGTCTCCTGCTCTGGCTTCCTGGCAGTGCTGTGCACAAGGATGAAGGCAGGAGATTTGCACCTCTGAGGTGTCTGGGGTAGTAAGAGCACCCTGGGTGGCAGGGTCTGTGTCCTCACACTGAGGCTTAGGCTTGGCTCTGCAGCAGGGCTGCCCCATCTTTACCCCAGACCAGAGGAAGAGCCAGGCCTCATAGGAAAGGAGAAGAGTTGGAGGTTTTTTTGTGAGCCTTTTCTTTCATTTTTCATGCACTTTTTTTGAATAAAAAGTTATGGTTTTTCTTCCCAGTACCATTTTGTTTTGAATGATTGGCAATCTTTGTTGGTACTTGCCTAAAGGAAAGGGATACCCTGATGGGGAGGGGAAGTGTATCAACAATAAGCTCATGCACCATCATGTCCAATATGCTTTTCATCTTGTACAAATGTAGGTGAGAAACTCTTGCCTTCAAGGCCTGACTGAAATCAGAAAGGAAAACCAAAAAATTGTGAAGACTGTAACCTCTTTCCATGATAGAATTGAAAGAGCAGATGAAGAATGAATGCATAACATAGGTCAAAGTTTTGAAAAGAGATAAACAAACTGGAAAAGTGGGGAGGAGATAATTCTGGTACTGCATTTAAGTACAGGCTCTATTTAGGATGTGTTGGTACACCACTGATCTCAGAAGGCCTGTTTAGTGAAATGAAACACAACCAGCCAAGTGCTTGGCTTAGCCTCTGTACTTCTCAAAACATGAGGAGGTATCTCAAGCAAACAAAAATTCAATCAGTGGCTTTCCTACAGTCCAGAAAAAAGTTTTTAAAAGATAACGATTCTGAAAACCTGGATGCAGAAAGCCCTGGGCTGGCTGTTGGTCTGTGAGGTAGTTATGATAGTATTGCCTGATTAAGACATAAACAATTGAAGAGATAACCTTATTTTTACATTGAAAAAATGATATCAGATGTGACTAATTGGAGACTAGAGGCAGGGAAGTGCTTAGAGGCACAGTAATTGTTCTTGTCTGATCAGAAGGATCAAAAATGAATCCCCTAAAGACATAAATTAAAAAGTAAGATTGTTGTGGCATATTGATCATAGGACTGATTTTTTTTCTGGACATGCCTGGGCAATATGCTGAATATCTTCAAACACAATCTTGTTACCAACGATCTGAAGGATTTATTCTCTTAACTACACATCTTGTTCTATATAATGGTCACGTTTCCATTTGTCTGCTCAACAGCAGCACTTAAAAAGAAAAGATACAACTCTTCTATTCTTTCAGGAACAGTGGACGTGCTATCTTCCTGTGGAATATCTGCATGTATAGGAATTTCAGTGTTATGGATCTGAGTGAATGATTGCTAACAATGATTTTCAATTGAATAATTTTGTTTCAAGACCACCTTGACCCTCTGTTTAATGGCTGAGGACACATAAAGACCCACTCACTCAGACACTGAGTCTCCTGTGGCATCAAGCCCAGACTACTGAGGTGAAGGAGTGGGAGATCTTTGGGAAGCCCAGCACAGCTGGCTGGGCTAGCACCAGCCTGCCCTCTTCTTCCTCTGAAACCTGTCACAAGTCAGGACTTCAGCCTGGGAATATCTGAGCTGCTGCTGGAAGCTGGGGCTCTGGGTGAGCTCATCTGATCAGGAAAAAGAGAAGATGCTGCTGTCCACTTTGTCTTTCCCTCTGTCTGCACATGCCAGCATTTCTGAAACAAGACCATTTTTTTCCCTCCTACCACAAAACAATACAAAGTGAATAAAGAGTTTTGTGATGGAGCATTGTTCAAAATACCCTTGGGAAATTCATCATAAAGGAACTTCTTTAGTATTATACAGTCTCATTTAGGAAAAGCCTCTGGGAGGGACAGATCCTGGTGTACACACACGAGGCATTCAGAGCGGGAGGTGTCCTGTGCCCAGGAAGAACAGCTGGGATTCCCTTCTTTTATATGTTCCTCAAGATTTGCTATTTTTCCAGCTACAATGAGATTTCACCAGAGGGGCATAAAAACTGGTAAAATGGATGAAGTCAATGTCAGGCTGAAAAATTCCCAGTCCTTCTTCTTGAAGTGGAAGAGTGATATCACTCAGTAAGGGAAGAGAGATTTGAAAATGCTTTGTCTCTATGAGCACTCCTGCTCTGTCAGGGCTCTTCTATCACCTTGAGAAAGGGATGCCGAACACGTACCCACACAAAGCACTCATTTCAGCAGAGCATTTCTCTCTCACAATGGTTTTCAAATCTTCTATTGTGCAGGCAGCTGCTTTGAGTGGCTGAACCTGTCTGAACCTTGCTCAGGATCCACTCTTCTCCATTTGCCTTCACGGCTGCACAGATACTTTTCAGAGACAAACCCTGATCCCAGAGAGTGGAACCAGGCACTCCAAAGCCAGACCATCCCAGGCACAGGTTGGGTTTGCGCTGGGCCTGTTTGGAGAAGAGTGAAGGTTTCACATAGGCTGTGCCTTCTGACGCTCTTGCTGTTCCTCTAGCTGAAGTCTCCCTTTTTAATGGATGCACAGCCAGCTCACCCCATGCTGAGAGCTGACAGAAACAGCTGAGTTTCCTTCTTTGCTTCTTGATTTAACTTCACCATGATGCCTGAGTTGGAAACACAAACTTGTCCTCTTAACATACAAGTTACTGAGCAGTCTCGATGTTGAAGATATTTCTGTCCCCACTGCAGGCTTTTCTAGAGGGTATCTTGTTAATATAATCTGGCCAGTGCCAGATCTTTTCATTCCTCTCTGCTGTTGCTTTTATTACCCATTTCTGCTAACTAAGGACAGCAAAGCCAGTGCCACGCCTGTCCTTTTGTTTTTGAGGCATTGCAGTCAGCCCAGGCAGGACATAAGATGTATTTTTGTCTGCTAGGCACTTCATCTTCTCTGGCATTCATGTCTCACTACACTATTCCTCAGCCTAACAGGTTTTGTAAATTGATGTACTACAAATACTAGTGAATCCCAGAAAAGGAAGGGAGGGAGGGAAGGGAGGGAGGGAGGGATGGAGGAAGGGAGGAAGTGGCGGAAGGAAGTGGCGGAAGGGAGGAAGTGGCGGAAGGAAGTGGCGGAAGGAAGGAAGTGGCGGAAGGAAGGAAGGAAGGAAGTGGCGGAAGGAAGGAAGGAAGGAAGTGGCGGAAGGAAGGAAGGAAGGAAGTGGCGGAAGGAAGGAAGGAAGTGGCGGAAGGAAGGAAGTGGCGGAAGGAAGGAAGTGGCGGAAGGAAGGAAGTGGCGGAAGGAAGGAAGGAAGGAAGGAAGGAAGGAAGGAAGGAAGGAAGGAAGGAAGGAAGGAAGGAAGGAAGGAAGGAAGGAAGGAAGGAAGGAAGGAAGGAAGGAAGGAAGGAAGGAAGGAAGGAAGGAAGGAAGGAAGGAAGGAAGGAAGGAAGGAAGGAAGGAAGGAAGGAAGGAAGGAAGGAAGGAAGGAAGGAAGGAAGGAAGGAAGGAAGGAAGGAAGTGGCAGAAGGAAGGAAGTGAAGGAAGTGGCGGAAGGAAGTGGCGGAAGGAAGTGGCGGAAGGAAGTGGCGGAAGGAAGGAAGTGGCGGAAGGAAGGAAGTGGCGGAAGGAAGTGGCGGAAGGAAGTGGCGGAAGTGGCGGAAGTGGCGGAAGGAAGTGGCGGAAGGAAGTGGCGGAAGGAAGGAAGGAAGTGGCGGAAGGAAGGAAGTGGCGGAAGGAAGGAAGGAAGGAAGGAAGGAAGTGGCGGAAGGAAGGAAGTGGCAGAAGGAAGGAAGGAAGGAAGGAAGGAAGGAAGGAAGGAAGGAAGTGGCGGAAGGAAGGAAGTGGCGGAAGGAAGGAAGTGGCGGAAGGAAGGAAGTGGCGGAAGGAAGTGGCGGAAGGAAGTGGCGGAAGGAAGTGGCGGAAGGAAGGAAGTGGCGGAAGGAAGTGGCGGAAGGAAGGAAGTGGCGGAAGGAAGGAAGTGGCGGAAGGAAGGAAGTGGCGGAAGGAAGGAAGTGGCGGAAGGAAGGAAGGAAGGAAGGAAGGAAGGAAGGAAGGAAGGAAGGAAGTGGCGGAAGGAAGGAAGGAAGTGGCGGAAGGAAGTGGCGGAAGGAAGTGGCGGAAGGAAGTGGCGGAAGTGGCGGAAGTGGCGGAAGTGGCGGAAGTGGCGGAAGTGGCGGAAGGAAGGAAGGAAGGAAGGAAGTGGCGGAAGGAAGTGGCGGAAGTGGCGGAAGGAAGGAAGTGGCGGAAGTGGCGGAAGTGGCGGAAGTGGCGGAAGTGGCGGAAGGAAGTGGCGGAAGGAAGTGGCGGAAGGAAGTGGCGGAAGGAAGGAAGGAAGGAAGGAAGGAAGGAAGGAAGGAAGGAAGGAAGGAAGGAAGGAAGGAAGGAAGCAGCTGTTAGGTAGAGGTGGGTCACAGATTTTCTTAGCCAAAAGACTCAAAAAGAATTTTTCCAACTGTAAGATTCTGGAGTAATCTGACATTTACTGATGTTAAGGATTTCAGGAAAAATGATGCACCTGTCACAAGCTTCACACAAGACTAAAGATGGAGAGCTGGCAACTTTATATCTCCCCTCTCCAGATGATAGATTTGAAATGCCACTTTTCCAGCAGGGCTTCCCTTGCCTGACTGGAAGCGTTTCTGTTGTTGTTTCACATAGCCAGCCTGACCAATGGAGTGGTACTGCCTGGCTGGCTGGCGGGTGTCAGATGCTCCCGCTGCCATGTGCCCCTGCCAAGGCTCCACACACAATCCGCTCTTTGGAAAAGCCAGCTCATTTCCATTTGCAGCCAGCTCTATTCATATTCCTCTCAGAGTTAGTGACAATAAATATTATAAAATCACACAGATCCAGATGGTGTGGGTTGGAGTTGCCAGCTGTTCTACCACTTGTGAATTGCCTCTCTTGTCCTGCAGCTTGGCTTCCAGAGAAAGCATCTCATCAGTTTCCTATGGTCTCATTGCATTTCTTTACAAGCCATTCCCATTCTGAGATATTTTCAACTTTCACTGTAGATATATATAAAGGAGAGAGAGGCAAAGGAAATTGGAGACAGAAAAATCAAAGAATCCTTTACCTCAGAAATTGAGAATTATTTTTCAAATAATGACCTTAACCTCTCAACAGCTTCCCAGTTTTCAGCCATGAAAAGAGACCTCTTCAAGAGTTCAGCTGATTTTCACTAATTCTCTCTCACAGGAGACTTACATCTGAAAGAGAAGAAAGACTTCTCTTATCTTGCCCATAGTTATCCTTGAAAAATCAGGAGGAAAACAGTGCCAAATGAACACAGAAATCAAAATGCTGACATGACCTGTGTGAACAGCACTGTGTAAATCCTAAACATTGTGACAACTATCTTGTTTTTCTGCTCCGAGTTTTCCCATGAGTTTTGACTCTTTGAGCCTGGGGTGGTATCTGCAGGCCCAATGCAGTCTGCCACTGAGTGGAGCTACCATCCAAATGATGACCAGGGCTGGGGGAAAGGCTGTAACACAGCAATGGTTAACAGGTCTGGCACTAACATAGATGTGAACATACGTGACTGCCACTGGTTTCATCCTTATACTGGGAGACTGAGACTTTTTGTTGAAAAGGAATGCAGACAAGAGTGAGTGGAAGGCGAGGGTAATGGGACAAGCCCAAAATCAAGCAGCAAGGACAAGAAAAACTCAAATTTTCCCAGTAAGAATAGGGAAAGAGAAAGCCTGAGGCTAGAAGTGCGAGTAAATCCACTAGCCATGGGCCATGAGGTAAGTCAGCAGGCTGTGATGCCAGAAGGGAGCAGGCACCAGTAGTGATGCAGATGCTCACAGCTGCTGCTCTGGCTGGTGCCATTGTGTGGGGCTGCAGTGGTGGGACAAGGATGTTTGAGGAGGAAAAAATATTTTCAGAGGCTCTCCAGGCTGGTGTCTGAGGCATCAGAGTGTTTTACAAGCAGTCTGTCTCAATACATTTGCAGCAAACACTATTCAATTGCTTTGTTTCATTTCCTCTTTCCCTTGTCTAGTCTCCAAATAACAAAAAAATAACAATACTGAAGAGGCAGGTCCATACAAGCCATGAGCCAAGCCATCCTGTTAGGCTCCGTGAGGAGCATGGTTGGGCACAAGTCAAGCCCAGGAATCTGTGCCGGAGCTTAATCCCAGCTCCAGTGGAGGCACCCACCAAGGGGTCTCATGGTTTTCTCACACAGCTCTTTTAGCAGTGGTGTGATCCCACACTACAGCACTGCAATGGGTCAGGGCTGCATTGAACACAGACACCAAACCCCTCCTGGAATACTGCAGAGACTGTTGCTGCATTCAGGACCAAAACCATGAAGAATCATAAGGATAGTTGTTCCACTAGGGTTTAAAAGTTTCCACCCTTGCAGAAACCCTGCTCAAAGAAGGCTCAGGACTTTTGAATAAAGCCTTCAAGTTACAGGAAGGTAAAGTTATATTTGTAGATCCATAAATGCATCAGATATTGAATGCAGCACAAGCCTCTTGAAATACTCATCATTTCTACTTATCTCCATGCCAATGACATCCAATCAGCTCTGGATGAGAAAGACAGTAGGAGAGAAGGGGAGTGCCCACCTCTAGTCTGCACACACCCCACCTCACAATGGCATGAACACTCCTCTTCTCATTCTCAAACCGTTACTTAAAAAATATCCTTGGGTCAGAAACTCTGCAGTTCAATACACTCCTTTCTGTGTCTGCTCTCTCAGCATCCCTCTGCGCAGAAACTTGAAATGTTTCATTAATTCCCAGCTGCCTCCTGATGCTGGAATTTTATCATCAGAGACTGCCCACAAGTGGGATATCAGGGATGCTGGAAACATTTTACTTAATAGATAAGACAATTTAGGGTTAGGCAACCATCAAGCTGGAGTTACCTGGTCACAAATTTCACATTTGATATGATATTTTTAAAATTCTATATTTTAATTTTATACCAAAGGATTCAGTCAGCAAAATCCTTTTTATACCTTTGCTCTCAGTCCACTTATACCAAAACACTGGGATTTGTATAATTTTCCAAATTATTTCCAAAAAAAGTGTATGATGCTCACTGGGATTTACTCACATGCCAATGGGAGAGTCGTCTCTGACACAGCTTTCATTCTACATCTAATTTCAACAAACATGTCCCAGAGGAGACAGATTCTCTCCAGCAAGGATCCTTGAACTACAGTGTGACTTTTGCTACATAAATTTATCATTCTTCTGAGTTTATATTGAAAGATCTTTGCAAAGTTCTTTCCAAACTCTGCCTTGGATTTACCTGGTAGGAGCTCTATTATCTCAGTAGCAGTGCAGCAAATGAGTCAGCAGAGAATGTGTCACTGGGTATGTTACTCAATCATCCACATCTGCCTGTTTGGGGACACATCTGAGACAGGCAGCAGCGTTCCCAGCCGTGCCCCAGGGAGGCACTTACGCTAAGAGGGTGTGACTCAGCAACATTTCTTAATTATCTGATTGTTGCAGGAGACTTCAAGATTGAAATGTTGTCAGCAGCATTTTATCCAAAGTGGTAAAAAGCTTCTATAAAGCACTTTTGGGACACATTCTTGCCAGCTTTATGGCACTGGGCGTCTATTACCATAAACAAACTCTAATACCTGAGTGTGGCCTTCTGGGAAATTTCATATAAAGCCACAGGAAGGCTCATTTTTGCAGCCTCCGACACCTCTGTCCTTAGAAGCAATGGTACTCCCTGTGCAGGCTGGGCCTGGGCCTGGCTCTCTTTTTCCCAAGGGATTGTGGCCTTCTCTTGCTGCTCCTCAGTGTTGGCAAGGCTGTGCCACCTGGCACAGGGGTCACGGGACTGTCACCATCTCTCCAGGTGAACGGAGCTTGGCAACAGGTGTCTGCATGGTCTAAAGGTGGGATAACAGCCAAGGCCTTGAAAATATGGACAATGATTGAGTAAAGAGTCCCAAGACATGCAACAATGCACAGATGGGCTACTCCCTATCGTTTAAACAGGGCAATGCGAAAGCTGGGAGAAGCCGCTTCTGCTTTGGAAAAGGAAGCAGGAGCTGAGCAAGGAAAGAACAGTAAGCAACAGGTACCTGCTGCAGCCTGGAATGTAGTGTTCCCTCCAGGACCAGGCAGTATAGTGCAGCCTTAGAGGAGGTCAAGTGCTGGGAATTGCCTCAAAATTCAACCTTATGAAAGGGTCAAATCTGGGGAGGAAGAGGAAAAACCAAATGCTTCCTGTAGATCCAGCTTTCCTCATTGAAGAGCTGGGTGTGATCACCTCCACAGCAGTGCCTGTGGCCATGCAGGACACAGCCACTAGTGCCATTTACACAGGTCACCTCCATGGTGTTGGGCACTCACAGATCCGGGCAGGATCACTGACAAGTGCCAGCTTTGGGCGCGGTGTGGTGGTGACTGAGGAGGAGTGAGAAGCAACCACCGGGTGGGGGGGGCGGGGTGTTGTTAAGGTGTGCCAGCATAACAAAGGGGTTATTTTGACTTTTTAAACTGAAAAAAAAAAAAGGCTCCATTATCACAGTGTCCTGACCATAAAAGAGAAAAGGGGAAAAATAGGAAGAAACTTAAATAGAGTTAAAATACAGGGGTCCATATTAATCTTTTCAAATCTGACTGAAGAACTGGACTGCTTCTGAGCTTCCTCTTGATGCAGAGAAACCCTTCACAGATTTCCCAAGACCATCTGTTAATTAAGTATTAGCATTAGGTGCCTTGTAGTTTTGAACAATTCTACTGAATTTCTGCATTTTCAGTTAACTAAGTACTACAGATCTGCCTACAATGGACTGAGGGTCCCATATAGGACCGAAAATCCCAAGACCTAGTTCTCAGAGGTAATTCAAGGCTCTAATTTCAGCTGCCAGTTTGGATGCTGAGAAATCAAGGCTTCCTTGTGTAAGCTTTCAGAGGAAATTGGAGAAATGAAAATGTAAAGTTTCTTTTTTTTTTTTTTTCTATTCTGAAATTTGAAACAGCTATCACAAAATGTTTATAACCATACATAGTCCTCAATAAATGTGTAAACCTGGAAGGAACTATGCATGAATTATGTCTGATTTATACATTAAATAAAAATAGAAAGAGCCAGTTGAATTTTAAACATTCCCCCACATTCAGTAAGACTGAAATTACAATGTCGATAGAATATTTCCTGCAAGAATGTCTAATGGACTGCATATACAATATAAAAATATTTTAAAAGCATTCTGCAAGTTTATCAGATGAGGTAAATACTTGGGCTTAATTAAACCTTCTTAAATTGGCTTTTCACTGTGAAAAGTAGTTTTATTTTTAACCTCACCCCATAAAGTCCAGTCCGAGATTAAATATAAGGAAAGATCTGAGCTGCCATTAATTGCTGCAAGTTACTGCTCTTGGACAGGTCAATAAACTCACAGGGCACATAAAAGCCTTCAGGAATCAGACCCTAGGGGTGAGGCAGGACAATCCCCACCCCAGCCCTGGATCCTGACCAGACCCCTCTGAGGAGGTCAAATCTTCAGCTCATCTCCTTTTGGGGCAATGAAGTGTGTTGGATTACAGCATCTTTGGAGAGGTAGGAGCAGGGCCATGACTCTGGCCCTCAACTCTGCCTGTGCCAGCCAGGAGTGACAGCCTTCCAAGGTGCAGACAAAGCACCTTGGGCACCAGTGTTTCTAAACATCCAATCCACCTGCCCCCACTGAAGAGAGACACATTTTAAAGAACAGGTTTTAAAGAACAGGTTTCACGGAGCTGAAGCTCCACTTCCCTTATAGGTATAGATGAGTCAAAATAGTCATGCTAAAGTTTTGCCTACAATGTAATGCAACTCTGAAGATACACAAATGTAACACCCAAAAAGCAATGCCATTATGTGTCTTTATTTAGTTGCAAAATACTTTGGAACCTAGTTTTACTGCTTCTTTGGAGGAATATTTTTAAACTGCAGATACTCTCCAGTCATACTTACTGATTTAACTTTGCAGGGATAATGTTTGGCCTGATTAACCTCAAAGAATGAAGATATTTAATATTTTTTCTTCCAGTTTATTACCTGTCCCTGGCAAACAAAGCAAAATACATCAATTAAAATGTAATTTAAGAAGAATATTCCCAGGTTTGGTTAACTAAATCACATTTTTGCAGTTAATGTGGCCTTTACAGATGTAAAGGATCAGGATCATCGAACTAAAACAGTCTCATCCCAGTTTTATGGCACAGCTCTGTTAGAAAAGTATTTCAGTGGAACAATTTCAAAGCAAAACTTTGTGGTTTAGCTCCCTAAACCACATGGGTAGTTGCCATTTATTTTGGCTGTCTCCACCACTGCTCTCTGTGTAACAGAAGTGCTTCCCAACTCACCTTGCATAGACACAAGCACTGCCACTTCGGTCCCTCCTTGCGTGCTCTCCCCTCCACTGCAGAACTGAGCTCTGTGTGTCACCATCACCCCAGCAGGTGGAAATTCCCTAGATTTTACCCCCCAAAATAAAGCAAAGGAGGTGAATGGATGCCCTGGGAGATACAGGTGGGAGGGACAGACAGGCAGCTCCCTCCCGGGCTGACAGGCTGTGTGGCCGTGCTCCATGCAGGTGCCTGCCCTAGGGCCGGGGGGAGGCGGTGGGCGAGGCACTGGGTGCTGGCTCATCAGCCCCTTGTTGCACCTCCTCCAGGAGCTGCTCAGGCTTAATTTAATTAAGGGCCAGCTAAATTCGGGATATCAGTTTAGGCTCTTACTCTTGGAACAAGCACCAACAAAACTTCACAAGTGGCTCTGGCACCCAGGAGGGTCTGTGCTCACACAAGAGCAGCACTTTTACTGCAGACGTGCTCAAGGTCTGGAGTTGCAGGTGCTTCAGCCAGCAACATAAGGAAGGGTTTCCACAGAGGCCCTGGCCCTTTTTGGTGCAGTTCACGCTCCCAGGGCAGTGGAGGGTGACTGCCTGACAGCCCGTCTTTGCCGAGGCACAGATGAGCCACAGCAGCTGCCTCAGGGAGCTGTAGCTGAGTTTTCTGGGGAGACCAACACACTGACAAGCAATGATATTGGCTACGAGTTCAGTGCCAACCCTGGGTGACCTGACAACACAGAAGTAGGTTTATAGAGCCATCTTAACACCAAGCTTGATTTGAGACACAGACCACATGGGAAGTCCTCCTTCAGTGTGAGGAGAACCTGTTTTTCCTCTTTAAGAAGAAACATGTGAGATTAGGAAACCCTTTCCAAATCTGCTGGGCTCTTTATAGAGCTTTATACATCTACAGTCACACCATGTGACTAACAGCTTACTGCAAAACCAGAACTGAAGCCATCCAATCCTACAGCTTCAGCACAGGATAAATAAAACCAGCAGGTTAAATGTTTCCCTGCTACATTTAAGCAGCAGTAGCCTGGTTTTGACACTGCTCCAGACAGTTTATGCCTGCATGATCATAGTGGATATTTTACTCTTTAAAGTTAAGTGTTTTGATAGTATATATTTTTCTTAATTTAAAAAACTAACCATGGACTTTTAGAAAAGCAGACTCTGGGCCTTCCCTCATTCCTCTACTATCTATGGTCATTTTGCCACTGACAACGAAAAAAGGAGGACCAGAGCCTTTAGTTCCCTACTTTTAAGTGTAAATATATTTACAGAAGACTTTACAAACAAGCGCCAAACAGCAATTGCACATTATTACAGCTACACAATATTTGTACATGTTGCTAAAACAATGCTGCTAAATGAAGAAGCTTTATTAGTTGAGTTTTTGGCTGCTGTTATTAAAAATATATTTACCTGAAAGGAAATCCAAGTATTTCATTTTACAAATGATTTAAAATATAGCAGTAAGCAACATAAACTATTGCTTTTTATGTTTATACATTTTTTTGGCATAACACTGCCATACAGATACAGAATTATAAAATATCTCTTTATAGTGCATTACAAATCCAGAAACTGGTTACCACTCCACCACATACACATGGTATTGGTACTACCAAACATGCATGGCATTCTGTAATTAAACACTGCAAAGGAATACAGAGAAGAGAGCAGGACCATTCATAAAAAACTGACATAGAGCTGTTCCATTTTGCAAGTAAAAATTGTTGGGCTTTGGGGTTTTTTCTTTTTACTGCACTTTTTTCTTAGAATACATTTCAACAATGAAGTCTATGATATTTTCAAATTTTATCAGTGCAAAACTACACTTAATCATCTGTTGCCAAAATCAAACTGCATAAAGGGCAAACAACCGTGGAACACCTTAAAACACAGAAAAATAAAGAGCAACTGATGATTAGCAAACATGCTTCAGTAGACCCAAAAATATAAGTGCCATAACCTTTTTCACTGCAAAACAATAATTTTCACATGGTTAGCCACAGTAGTAAGTACATTCAGTATATTTCACAATAAACTTTAGTTGATGAATACACCACTGAACTTGTAAGCGTGGTAAAATTAAAGAGCCACATTTCTAAGAAGAAATGAGGTCTCTGTTGAATTGATTTCTACAGCTTTTGAACTACATTTTAAGGAGTCCATTACGTACAGCATGTAATAAACCTGTCCTTTAAAGTAAATTCTTGCTTTCAACAAAGGTCTTAACTAAGTGTACTTAAGAACAAGAGCTGAAAAGTGAACACAGCTTTCAAGAAAAGAAACAGTTCATAGCCAATACTGAGCACAAAGATATTAGAGACACAATGTGCACTCCCCTTGGAGAACTGCATCTAAAAATCTGTAAATAGTGAAACTAAGGTGTTGACTGTGATGCGAATTAAGGGGGGTTGAATATGCTTAGGCCTTTTTTTACCCATTTTCAGGCTCCGACAGCCATAAAAAAATACCTTTTGACCAGTTACTCCAATTACAATTGGAAATGTGAACACGTATCAAAACAAATTACCAAAATGTGGAATGATGTCCATCTTCTATATGATCACAATGCTAGATTCATTGATGCTGGTTGCTCCAAATCCAGAGGTAGCTCAACCATATGTGGGCTAGGAATAGGTTTTCCATTTGACTGATTTTACTTTTACACTGGTAAGAAAAAAATAAATCAACCCTGTTCTGCAGTTGGAATCTGACTTTTAACACTTCATCTACACTTTTAGCATTAGTCTGCAAAAGGATTTATGTGCAAATATGTATTCAGAAGGAATAAGTAAGGTAGCATTGTCATCAGCTTAGGACAAGTTTCTGCCTAAACAGACATCTTCTGCCTGAAAACAGAAGAAACATGGGACATTTTCTGCCTAAACAGGTATTTTGTCATTAGAATCTCCCATGGCGTTTAAAAACTGATTTGAAGTGGATTACTCTTCATCTTACAGTACTTTTACTACTGTGTTCAAATGCAGTAGCAATTCTTTAACAAACAGATCTGAGACAAATAAAAGATCACCTTCTCCACACAAAACACTATTAAAACACAGAACTCACAGCCACAAGGGACTGAAGAGGCTGAAAGAAACCATGAGTTCAAAACCAAAAAATTCCTGGAGAAAAATGGGGTCACTGTATCATTTCTTTGTTTCACAGCGTCTTTTGGTGGCCAGCACTGGAGGCAGGACACAAGGCTAGAAATATCTTTGGTTCTGATCCCCACTGGCAATTCTGAAGACAACATACATCATCAGCATGATATTGTCACACTTTTATTAATGGCAAAATTTGCTTCACACACTTGCATCTTATTCATAAATACAGCTTTTGTCAAGCAAATTCAGTATTATATGTCTCCTGCAAAAGTGTGGTGTAAAAAATTACGTTTTGACCTAAACATATATAACACTAAATTGTGATCAGTACCATCACAATAGTCAGAAGAAAGGGGAGGAATAACCTCTCAATTAAACAGATAGACATAAATTTTATTTAGAAACAAACAAGAGCTGTTTTTTGTTTAAATCCAGTAAATGTCACTTGTCTTACCTCACTGGACCATCCATCAATGTTGTACAGAGCTTTTAAGGTCTGTAAACCTTCTGTTTATAGTACAGATATATGCAACTGCAGATTATTAGTATTATCCTGGAACAGTTCAGGGAGGCTTACACTAGGTTACATGAAATATTAACAATGATTGTACAAATACCTAATACATTAGAGTGCTGCAATCTTAGAGCAGGAAACTGAGGAGCTGACCCATGCCAGGGAACAGCTCTCAAAGGATTATTGCACTTATTTTTAGCATCCTTCAAGATTTTATTTGAGCAACATGAACACAAAGACCTCAGACCTGCTCCTAGATACGTGGACACATGTAACTACTCTTTTGCTCTGAATGGTCTGTGCTGCACACCTCATGTACCCAAGCCTTCAGTCTCTACACCAACACAGTATCAGGTACTGAGGCACACTTGTGTCTGGCACAGAAGGGCACAGAGCTGTAACTAACCTTAAAGTGCTGCATTTTTGCATGATTTATATGATCACCTTGTGTGTACTCATCTGTGTACTCAGTAACATTGTTCCAAGTGGCATATTTCATATCCCCTCGCCATAAGATCCTTGAAATCAAATTCACAGGTACGTGCATGTACACACTACTCCAGTTTAACAGTACCAGAGGCTACTCAGATGTACTTACTTGGGAAGAACCTTCATATGGAAGGTTCTGTTCAATTAACATATGAACAGCTCAGATTCTAGTCTAACACTGGGCCAAGATACACTATTGTAATAAGTACACAGAAATCCCTGAATACTTAAGCATACAGCAAGACAAAAAGAAATTTAACAGTAAGCAAATGACTTGACTTTCTTTGCATACCCTCAGTTACTGAAGCAATGGTTAACCACCTATGTACTGGTATCTATGAGAATACAATCATTTCAACACACATATATACTGTATATATACTGTAAACCTGAAAACCAATACTTAGAAACTTCAAGCACGGGGTGCTTCTGGTTGCTAAGGCCATGATTCTGTAACAAAAATGCATACAGTGCACCCACTTGATCCTCACAAATCTCAATGGGACGCTTCGCTGTATGATTGCCCTGCAATAAATCCTTCTTTTAATACTTGCAAAATCAGAAAAAAACAATTCCTCTATGAAAAGAATGATAAACTGTCAAATTTTACTTGGAGCAGAATTTGTTAGTTAAAGCTGAAGTCCCATGGGAGTAATTCTGTTGATAAAGCTGTAAAACAAGGATTAGAGAGTGTAGGAGCCCACCTGACACAAACACCCTCACTTATATAGTCCCCATAGGTCTTTGTAGGCAAGTGATATGCCACTACTCTTCTACAAAAACTGAAAGAAATATACTGAGTTGCAGATTTAAAAAAAAATAAATTGCAGAGTTAATACAGATTTAAGTACCAAAGTTCTTGATAATATTTTCAGATACCTTGGCTCCTTAATGAAGGCAGCTTGGTCAGATTAAACGTATTTTAAGTACTTAATTATGAATGTTGAACCAGTAAGCATTTTGAAGTGTTTCATATGTCATGATAATGGAATACTGCAGAGTAATCTTCTGGATGTGCATCCCAAGAACTTTGTTTAAAATCAGGGGGCAAGATTTCTCTTTTTTTTATTCAGTAGACAAAAGATCTCCTGAGGTCACTGATGTTCAATCAAATTACACTATAAATATAATAACACCTTTGTCATCCCTTATTTCACATCAGTACTCCACATTTTCTGTAAAGTGTTTAAAATTAATATGAAGTTCATAAATTGAAGGCTCTGTATAGCTTCTTATGCTATAGTTATGCTCCTTATACACAAGGTATCAATTTTCCCTATGATACTCAAAAAATAACTATGTAAGAACAACTCTAGGAAGTTTGCACAGTTAGGCACTCAAGACTGAAGAAGTCATAGGCAGAAAATGAAGTGTCCTCCCTTTGCATACGTGGAGGGGTAGAGTTCTTAACTACACAGACCAGTTTTATCACAGCACTTCCTTCCCATTCCGTTCTGAAGGTCAGAGGTGAACACAAACAAGGGAATCCCAGTTCATGTCCAGGGAATTGTGAAAAGCTTCTCGGGATCTTTCTGCCTCTAAAAAGGTGGTGGCTGGAATTCTTTGGGGCATTTCTGCTCAGACAGAGTTAATGCCTACTTGAATGATCCAGGTTACCCTAAAAAAAAATCCATGTATATAAGTTCCTTTCCTCACAAGTCAGCACAGAAGGAGAAATAAAATACATCTTCCTTCTTCTCTGCTTCTTTAGGATGGAAAGAGTCTAATCTTTTTCCATAGGTACCAAGACCCCTAACTGCCACTCTACTTGATCCCAAGAACCAGTGCTACCTGGAGAAAAAAACGGATGATGCATTGCCATGACGGGCACTGGCAAAACAGAATAGAGGACATTTTGTCTATGCTCTGAAACCCCTGAAAACTTCATCATTTAGAGTTATAATACTTGAATAAAGTCCTGTAGCATTTTGATGCTCAAACTGTAGTCAGCCTCTTGCCTTATAACATTTAATCAGCAATACATTAAAGGCAGTGGATAATATGTACACTTTTAAACAGAAAATACATACAGAAGTTTTAGACTATTTTAGAACTGTAGGAAGTGTGAATTGCACCTGCATTATTTTTTAATTCATATTCTGCACAACTGACTTGCTGGGTACTATCATTTGACTTGAACAGTAGAAAATCAGAAGAAGCTGCTCAGGGAGAGCAAACAGTTCTTTGGTAGAAGCTGGGAAAGATCTTAATAGTGAAACTCCTACTTGTTGGGCTCCAGCCCAGCCAACAGACTGGCGTGCCTTAAGTTTACATTGTTTATCAAAGTAACATAAAACTGTGAGAGTCTTATGATAGAGAGGAAAGAGAGGAAAGAGACATCTGGAAAGAAGTATGAGGATTGCCTTTGCCTCTGAAACCAGCGACAGGTGACTGCATTGTGCAGATTCTACCCAAAACTGGCCAGGAAACATCGAAGTTCAAGTAAGACCCAACTAGCAATGCCTGTTGACCTTTTCTCTGATGGCTTTGCTGATAAGGCAGTGCTCTGTGGTAAGGACACTGTTATTCAGCTGTCCAGAGGTTTTCCAGGTGCTGATCCCACTTGGGGGAGTCGTCTTACTACAGCTGAGTAACAGAGAGCTTTCAAACTGAGACCAAATTAGAGAGATCAAAGAGATCCCTCCCTCCAGATTAGTTGTAACAAATGAGTCAAGAGAAGGGAGAATTTAACAGGGACTAAAAGAAGTCTAAAGTGCAGCTTCCCTTGTATCCAAAAACTGTGGATACAGTTGCTTTTAAGTTAAAACTTTTATTCAAGGTACAGTGATTCCCAGCTGTACAGGACATGATATATGCTATCCATTGTTAAGTGCCTCCAACAAAGATGCTAATCTAAGCTAAAAGATACTGTGCAAATACTGCTATTAATCATGACCACAGTTCCTAAAAAAAATAACCACTAGGGTAAAAAACTGTGGTTTTGAAATAATTTCTAGTAATTTCCTAAATGGAAAACAAAACTTAAAGCAAACTTACAGGAAACTTAAAAATTTTGATGTTCCAAGGCTGTTTAGTTGTTACACTTTATTTTTTTTTTCAATGCTGGATGAATTTTAAAAAGTAGATAAGCTTTTCTGTGCAATCTGTCTGGAAAAGATAATGAATTTCTTAGCTCTCAATACACACAATTGTTTTAAAGAGACACACCTGGCTGACTGCTGATAAACTGAGGTTGAAAAAACCAAAACTCATTAACCTAACAGTAGCCTAATCTGATGCATTTGCAACAAGCATAGTCTTGTAAACTAATATTGGATGGAAATTTCAACCAAAATTAAGAAGCAATGAATAATTTGCTTCATTCAAAGTGAAACAAAGATGTTTTAAATCTCAGACTCATGGTTTGAGCTCATCCTTAGTTTTTGTGGTGGTCCCCCCTGAAAGTGTATCCTTATCAAGGTTATCTTGTAGATCTGCTGATGGGTCATTTGAAGAATTCTCAGTGTTACATAAATCTTCCTCTGTAACGCCAGGGTGATTTCCACAGTCATTGTTCAGATTTTCATCATCTTTTCTGGAGTAAGAAGCGTCCTCCTTTCTGTCTGAATTATCGTGAATTTCTTCTGATTTTGAAAGTTGACTGGTATCAATGTCACTGTTCTTTTCACTGTTGTTCTGCCTAACAGCATCACAGTTCACTTCTTGTTCATCCTGATCATTTTCTTCCCCGTTTTTTGTGAATTCTACCTTTCTTTCTTCAGTTAGTTTACCAGCTGAGCTTCCACTTGCCAATGTATTCTTAGGCTCTTTTGGTTTCTTATGCTTAGAAATATGACTATTGGGAATAGAAACTGGAGATGCTGGCTTTTTATTTGCTTTGCTTCCCTCTGACTTCTGTTTTCTTGGGGGTCCCCAGATAAAATGCTCTGAGGGCGTATAATGCTGCTGGGCAAATCTCAGCAGTTTCCTCCTTTCTCTTCTGTCTCTAATAGTATACACAAAATATTCTAGAGCACTTTGCTTAATGTTGGGAATGGTGTCTTCCACAAGAGCTTCATGCAGAATAAATTTTACCAGGGGAGATTTGAAACTCTCATATCCAAGTTCACCAAGACTTTTCAGAATTCGAGTGATTCTCAAGTAGTTATGTTGAGACCTTTGAAAGAAATGGGTAAAAAAGAATTCTATTGAATCAGAAAAAAAAAACCACTTTACAAATACAAAACTGGAACTGCAATTCCTCAGTCCTTTTTATCACTTCAGATATGTACTTCAGACTTCCTATATTTTCTCAAAGCAGCTGAAGCTTACTAGCACCTCCTCTGCTAGGATGTTGTGAGTGAAAATTAGTGTTTGTAAAAACCACTGGGGGAGAGAGCTGAGAGCAAATAAAATCAAACGCACTGATTTTGATTCCTTCTGCTGTATGAGAAGGGCGACAAAGCTGGTGAAGGATCTGGAAGCTGTAAGTCCTACAAGGAGCAGCTAAAAGTAATGGGGTTCTTTATTCTGGAGCCACAAAGGCTCAGGGGAGACCTTATTGCTCTCTACAACTGCCTGAAAGGAGGCTGTGGCAAGGGGGGGTCAGTTTCTTGTCCAAGGCAACAAGTGACAGGACAAGGGGAAATAGCTTCAGGTTGCACCAAGCGGAGGTTCAGGTTGGGCATGAGGAAAATTTCTTCCCTGAAAGAGTGGTTAAGCATTGGAACAGGCTGCCCAGGGAAGTGGTGGAAACACCATTCCCAGAAGTGTTCAAAAGATGAGTAGATGTGGCACTTAACACTATGGTTTAGTTGATATGGTGGTGAGATGTGGCACTAAACGCTATGGTTTAGTTGATATGGTGGTGTTTGGTCAAAGATTGGACTCAATGATCTGAGGTTTTTTCTCAACCTTAATGATTCTATGCTGTTCTCCTTTTGGGGAGAAAACCCAGTTGCTTTGTAAACGGAAGGGTTTGTAATGTATTTATAGTGTTTGTAGTGTATTTATAGTGCAGCTATGGAACAGGGTTCATTGCACTTCACTCAAGTTATTTAAAAGCTGGGTCTCCAGTCTAGACTAGCACTGCACTACTGATACAGTCAGTGCTGGGGAAAAACAGGCACCTCTGGAGAGTAAGTCCCACTGTTGTAGGAAATATCAAAGAGAAAATGAATTAATTGTCTTCTGCAAGTGCTTGTGCCTCACAAGGTCTTTCCCTTGTGAGGCACACCTTAGTAAGCAGTAAAACTTTTAAGTTTGGATTTTAGATGGATAAAATCAGGCAAAGAGAATCCCAAATCCTGACTTAAAACTGAAGCTACTCACCGGAAAGAACAGGAGTGAAAGCATGCAGTAACATTTGGGCTTCCTGAAAACCTGTTTTATCTGTGGCCTGAGTCTGAGTATTGGCTCATATAAGGTTTATGTAAAATTATTAACAAATTATTCCCACTATTCACTTGGAATCCATCAGCAAGTGTACCTACAAGCTTTTATCAGGACAGGAGAACAAAATGCTGCAAGAAAACATCCTGAAGCTCTAAGGTTAGAGATATTAGGAAAGTAAAATTTGAAAAAAGGTTTTGGTACAATTAATCTGTATGAGACAAAATTCAGTGCACGCTTAGGATCCACACAATACCACAATGTAAAGCTACAGATATAATTTGCTGAACATTGGGCCAAGGCTTGACATAACATGATTAAACCTTTCCAGATCAGCATTTCAATTAAAAATATTTAAATACAAAGGATTTCATGTTTTGAAGAGTGAGGGAATTCTTGTCACTTAACTTTTGTACAGGTGTGGAAAATTTAATCTTTCTCAAAAAGAAATGTAAATACAAAGATAAGCCGCCTGTTTTTTCCTAAGTGAGAAGCAGCACTTTGGGACTGGGTGAAAACAAATTCAGTACCATGACAAATTAGTTTGGAGCTGGCATCTTCTTCAATACCATCTACAGTTGTATTTTCAAGAAATGCAATGATGTCAGTCCAGCTGGCAATGGGTGAGAAGAACAATCAAAAAAAAAGGGAAGGAGGAACATACAGAAAGAGGCACACACCAGGCATCAACTATTTACTTTTCCCTTTTTTTTTCCTGGCAGTCTTTGGAAAAAATATTTTTGGTTTCTCTAGAAAACAAAAGGATAAAGAGATTCTACAGCAATTCTAGCAAGTGAAGTGCATGTCATTACTTACTCATTCAAATGCTGAAATCTTTCTTGCCAGTTAGCAGCTCGTGCTACATTTCCAGTTTTATCAATTAGTTTTATTCCAAAAAACTCCAACATCATTTTGTAAGCCAAAAGGAATCTTCTAATTGCTTCTTTTGTTTTCTTGAATTCCTAATGGACAAAGAATATGTCCGAAATTCTTAGTGGCACTAAAGCAAGTAGTTCTGCATCATATAAGACAACTCTACATAACAAAAAGCAGTTATGTATTAAAATTACTGTGATGGTTTGTATGGAGCTCAATTTGAATTACCTCAATTTCATATGTAGTTAATTCTTTAGCATAGAAGTTCAGACCTTGTTCCCTTAGTGGAAAAAGCCTGTTAAAAGAAGAAGTGCATTATGGCTCAGTATAAAAACACTTAATCAAATTATTGCTTTGAAACAGAAATAGGTAATAATTGACCAACCACTGGATATAAGTGTGGTTATGTTCCAGTTTTTCATAGTCTCCTTTCCATTTATTTAGGACTTCTTCAATATAAACCCCTGCATAAAAATAATTTGAAAAACTGTTACAAATACATAAAATACATGCATGTTAAAACAATGACAGAACACATACTTTAATTGTCTTTCATATAATATGTGAAATAAGGTCTATTGCAGCCATAAATAAATTAATTTTAATTCAAAACTAATTTAGTTACTAAAAAATTAAAAAACAAGGTACTTATAAAATGTCAATATAAACAAAACCAACTGACTTATACTGGGCTACCAAAAAGTGAAGGTATGTGACAGCAACCTATGTAAAATATATCCAAGAATTCTCATGTCATAGATCCCTTTATCACACTGACTGAGAATTAACAAACTGCTCCTATAAAACACTGTACTGTGAATCACCTGTCATTGCTTTTATCTATCTATCAAATCTTCATAGAACAAAGCCTCAGCTCTTTAGGAAATCTCCCATACCAGGAATCTCTCCAGCTGCAAATACCATTATGATTGGGAAATCTTTCTCAATTAATAGTGGCCAAGCACAACACTGAGACTGTGCTCATGAAATTCAGTCATGAGCCAGGGCACTTTTCCAGGTACTACACAGATATACAAAGCACATAAAAGGATGGTGCTTGTTCCCAAAGCTGTACAATATCTTTCCACGAATGAGCACTGTGTTCATCTGTTTCTATTCTGAAACCAACAACAGTTTCAGTACTGCTGCACAGCATCTACCAAAGCCAAACAGCACAGGAAAAAAAACCAAAGCCCCATGTATACAGTCTCCTACTATACATTTAAGATGCCTCTTTGCCCAGTGAAAATTTCCATTTGGATCTCAACAGCAAAGGAGGACACATTTGATACTTTTATTTAAGAAGTGAAGAAAGCAGCTAGTCTAAGGGGCTCCTAAGTACATGGGATTTCTAGTGTAGGAAAAGCTGGAAAAGGACCTTGGAAAGAGGATCTTCACCATCACTGCATTGTATCCAACCTATATTTCATGTATTGGAGAACTTGCTGCTCAGTCCCAAGGCAGAGAGACAAACAGGCCAGCTCTGATCCAGAACCACAAGCTAAATCTGTAGGTCAAGGGACTACACTTCAGATGTTGTATTGCACTAGAAATGTTTTGGGGTTTTTTTTAACAACATTCTCCAGTACTTCAGTCCTTAACCTGGTAGCTGAGACTCCCTCTGAACACTCTCACAGATCCACAGATTTGGGTCAAGGTGGTGGTTACGATTTTCCATTCTCAAAACAAACTTCTGCATAGCCAGAGCTTACAGCCAACAACACATCAGCCTCCATGGCTTATCAGCTACCTTTGACATTATTAACTGTGGTATTCTCCTAGAATACCAAGAGAATTGTAATTCTTTACATATTTTGGGAGGGAAGCCCTCCTACAGCTTTCATGACTGTCTCTTTTTATAGCTAATCCTCTTGAACCGCTCCTTCATTTTTGACTTTAAATGAGTTCTTCCCCACAACCTTTTCTGTCTTTTAGTTCCAGACCCATATGGTCCCCAGGTTCACACAGACCTCACTGCCCTTAGCTTTCTTTCTATCTGTTCTCTGTGTAATGTCTCCCAAATCTGCTACTTCTTTACTGGCAATTCCCACCTCTTCTTGCAGTCAAGCTAAAACTGACTAAAAGCATCTGCCTATGGGTATCTAGATAAAGCGCAAGTCGGTCAAAGCAAAAGTCTTATCTTTCTTTCACAACCTGAGTTATCTTCTCACCTGCTAAGGGTATTACTGCTATCTTGTCTATAAACAGTTCTCATCTTCAACTTTTCTGTGTGTACATTTTTACAACCTTCTGTGTAACATTCTTTTCCAACCAGCTTCCTATCTGAACTCTCACACTTTGCATCTCAACTTTTTTTTCCTGACCTTGAAAAGTGCTTTCTTGTCATGCTTACACCTACCCTGAATGTTGCTGAATGCAGCTACCCTGAATGCTGGGAAGATCTTCTTTCTAGACTGTTACTTTTTTATACTGACCCTGTTTTTTTGCTTTGCATTCTTCCACTGTGAAACCCTGCTCTGTAACATCAAACAAAAACAATACACTTTCACTTCCAAAGCCTCTGTGACCTGTCCCTCACTACCTTATCAGAACCCATTTGTTGCTATGAGACTGATCCTGCTTCCAACAGGATTCTGCCTCAGAGGCAGCCTACACATCTCACTCCTTCTGCACTCCAACGTGCACTTCACTATTTCCTACCAAGCCACTCTCATGCTGAGAGGATCCTTCGGCAAATACCTTCAAAGAAACCTTGTCATCGCTCTTTTAAAACTCAGAAAATCTTATTTTTGGCCTTCAGTTTGTCTTTTTTGCTAATGGCTAAGCTCTCATGTGCTGAGACTCCTGTCTATCACCCTAACCAAGATTGCTTTATTGCCTCCTCCTGCTTCCCCATCTGTCTGCTATCCTATTGTCTCTCCTATGTCAACTGCAAACTCTCCAGAGTAGGACTTGTCATCTTTCAGCTTCTCCCGTGTTTGTGCAGAATGCTGCATGTGAGGTTCCTGCTCCACTACCAGAACCACTAGGGACACTGAGAAATGGCTTTATTACTGGTATTACAGTAATCTCACACAAGATTAAAGCACATTTTTCCCCCCTTACACAGTTCTAGGGATATCACCCAAAGATTGCTGCCACTCCTATTCAAACAGCAAGTTGGTGCAATATAGTGGAAGAACTTTATCTTTGTTTAAAAAAAGGTACAGCAACAAACAGTGGTACTAACAACGCCTTGTAATACTTCATGCTGATAATGTCTAAGAAAAGCACCACCTTCCTAGAGTGAAAGCTAACTCCGTTTTAAGCACAAATTGCTCTCGTGTTATCAATGTGTTACTCCAACATGGGAGGTTCATGTTCTATAATACATTACTATACACCTTTAACTTGCCTCAATTATCACCATTGTTTCAATTTGCTACTATCATTAGAAAGCATTCTTTTGTTATCACCGTTATTGTGGCAGATTACTCACCATCAGGTTTAAATGGGATTTTATTTTTGTAGAACCGGAGATTGCACAAGTCATTTTGATACCGAAGATCTTTAAAGTTCTGCTAAAAGAAAGGAAATAGGATATTAACAGCCCACAAAAAGCTACCAAGAGTATCCAGAAAGTGATATTGGGCTCTTTGAATAATTTAAGGACAAAAAATTTCAGAGTTTTAGGAACCACAAAGTTCTACTCATGCACTTAAAAACTCAGTTTAGGATCTGAAATTTTTTTCTGGCTGGTACCTTCTCCTGTTGAGGTAGCAGCAGCAAGCATAGCAGCACCCTCCCCCTTCAGTCTCAAGAAATCTGAGAGACAAATAATCAGTCAGGCAAATTCCATGATCTATCAGCTTGGATATCTAAGGCACAAGCGTTTTCCTAGGCTCCTACCCCAGTTCCCGGGCTTACACATATCATGTGTTTGCATGTTTGCCCGGGATGAAAAGACATTATTTCTCTCCCACTCGCATATGTTGTGCCTCAGCTTTTTGGTTTGTGTATCAGCTTTTTGGTTCTCATTTCTTGTACTTACTGTTCAACACAAAGGTTTAAGAATGTTTTTTTACTGAAAAGGCAATTTTAAACCATAAAATGTTCTTACTGGATACTGGTGTCGGTACTTGTATAAATCTCTTGCTGCGTAGAAGCTTCTCTTTGGCTTGGCTGTCAGCTCAGCTCCATCACCACTCTGAAACAGTTAGAAAGCAGATGATCATCATACACAAACCCCCTAAATAGCATACTTGTATAATATTAATTACTTTCCATTATGGATTTCAGTAATGTAAACAAATGTAAGTACATATATTTGTCTACTGTTTGGTCAAACACTGAAAATCTCCCTGCTCAATACTTACACAACACACTTTAAACCTAAGTCAAAAAAATTAATCTAAAATACAAAAGCAAGACTATGAATTATCCTTCCAATGAAGCTGAATTTGAACTAAATTAACAGTCTGATTGTCATTTCCAAATGCAAGACTTCAAAGGAATCTGGCAAGTGCTAATACAAGGTGAAATAAATAACTGAACTTTAAAATGCAGAGACACCACCAATTTTGAGGAGGAAATCATGTTATTTGCAAAAAAAAAAAAAAAAAAAAAAAAAAAAAGAGTCATCTGTACATAGACTTAATTGCTATTATTACACCCTGTGGAAGTGGATAGTTACTAAAAAAAAAAAAATTTCATTCTGCTCCTTGCAATACACGTGTAATAAGTTAAAGTCAAGCTTAAAAGAGGAAGTTCTCTGGGACTGCACTGGGCACTTGCCGTTCTTATTGCCCATCCTCCCAGGGCTTATCAAATGTACACTAATGACAAACAAGCAACTACGTTCCTTTCTCCTTTCACAAGACCAGCTTTGACCATACCTGCAGGCAAAACACACTTGCTTGAACAAGACACACCCCTTGACACTCGGTTATCCGGCACTAGTATCACCAAGTAACAAGCAGAAACAGGAAAGACACTCAGGCAACCTAAAAAAAGACCCAGCTGCTCCACCCTACATGGTATTCTAACTCAAATAAAATTACTGTCGAAAGAACACTTTATTTCTTTACGCTCAGCATTTACAAAGCTTCCTGAAGAAGAGAAACTCGCTCTGAAAATTCGTCACACCCACCGAGGAGTCACAATTCCATTGCCACATAGGATCAAATGTTCAGATTTTTATCCTGTTTAATGAAGAGGCCACGTTAAATGCTCCATTTAATTTAAAACACAGCATTCCCTGGAAACAGCAGCAGCGGGAATGTCAACGACACCAAGGCCTCGATTTTCTCCCAATAATGACAGGGGAGGGGTGGGGGAGAGACAAAAACGGGCTCGTCCTTAGCGGAGATGCAGTGCCGGGCTGTGCCCAGCCGCTCCGGGCGCTGGCAGGTGCCGCCGGCAGCAGCCCGGGCCCGCGAGTGCCGCAGAGCAGCGGCAGCGGGGCTGCCCGGAGCGCGGCTCGGCTCGGCTCGGGTCCGCCCGTCCCCGCTCGGCCGCCGGGCCCGCGGGCAGGGCAGGGCGAGGCGGCGCCGCGTCCGGCGCTGCCGGTACCTGCTCGGGGCTGGCGGCGTCCGCCTCTGCCCGCTCCGCGTCCTCCTGCG
The DNA here is from genome assembly GCF_015832195.1 of Motacilla alba alba. Taxonomy (NCBI): domain Eukaryota; kingdom Metazoa; phylum Chordata; class Aves; order Passeriformes; family Motacillidae; genus Motacilla; species Motacilla alba. The sequence goes on from NC_052018.1 coordinate 29,942,861, forward strand.
GCGGCGGGGCCGGCGGCGGCTCCCCGGGCCGGCAGTCGGCGGCGGGCGGCTCGGGCGGCTCTTCCCCGCCTCCCGCGGCGGCGCACACCCCCTCCTGCCGCCGCGGCTCCGCCGCCTCGGGCTCCGAGTCGGTCTCCCAGGTGGAGTCGCAGTCCTCCACCGTGGTGGGCTCCTTGAAGCTGACCCCGCTCAGCAGGCTGCCCATCGGCCCGGAGGCCGCGGAGGCCGAGGGCTGCGAGCGGCCGCGGGCTGCCTACGGCTGCGGCATGGCGGGGCGGGGCGGCGGCGGCCGGGGCTGCTCCCCCGCCCGGCCCCAGCCCACGGACACGCGCGGGGCGGAGCTGGAGGCTCCGGGATTTCCACAAGAAACGCGCGCCCGGCCCTGGCGGCGGGCAGCGCCCGGCAACACCCGGTCGCCGGCACCGCGGGGTCGGGCGGGGCGGCCCAGGGCCCGCCCGCCGCCGCCCCGGCACCGGGCAGGCCGTGCTCGAGGGGAGAGTGAGTGGGAGTTTCCCCCCCGAGGAGATGCGCCCCAGGGCGTTTCACTTCCTGGAGGCGACCGCGCTGTCCCCTGGAGGCTTGTGAGACGAGCAAGTGGGTGCGGGTGTTCATCGAGGAGAGCGGGCGTGGCGGCTGCCCCAGGGCAGCGGTCTGGGGAAGAGATGCTTTGAGTGACGGAAGTGGTCGTGACACCTGCAGTGTGCAAGCTCCGGCTGTCCACTACACATGGGAGCTGTTGACCCCAAAGAGCGTACAGGTACTAGAGAAGACAGGAATGCAGGGGGCAATACTGTGGTAACCAGCCAGTTTTGGCTGCTGCTAAAATTCCTGCGAGTTTGGGGATGAAATTGACATGATGTTCAAGGACCAGTTGGAAGGGGCAGTGACAGTGTATTTTGTATTTGGCCAGTACATGCCTTTTGGACAGAAACACTGCCAGGAGTGAAGACCTGATGAGTTGACAGCTTAGCACATTGTTCCAGTGCCTACTCTCACGCTCATGTCTAAAAACATGTCCTAATTTCCAGCCAGTGTTGGTAGGCTTCAGTTCCCACTCAGGGATTTCTGCCTTCTCTTAAAGACAATTCTGTGATGTCTGGTGACCACTCCTAAAGATGTGGATTATCATCAAGTCATCTCAGTCCTTTTCTTGGTAAACCAAACAGGTTGAGCTTCTTCAGCCTCTTGCTGTAAATTCCCTTTCACATTCCCTCACTCCAAGTTGTACCTTTTTTTGTCTGCTGTGTGTTGAATGTTTTAGCATCTGTTTCAAGTGCAGGTACCAACGTTTTAAGAGGATGTCAGCATAGAGGTGGTTTCATCTATATGTTCTTGTTTCCTTATCCACTCTCTATAAACTCAAGGATCATTTTAAGATAAGTTGCCACAGTGTCATGCTTAGATGCACTTGTGTCACTCACATACATAGCCCTGCTTCAGGTTCATTTGAAGCATGTTAACTGCACCTACTGACACCAAACACAAGAAATTACTGAGATTGCCCTGGTTTGTCAGGTCTTGTTTCAGGCAAGTGTATTTGCAGTAGCAGCTCACCTAGATACAGTCACAGCTGCATGGCTGACCCGTGAGCCTGCAATACAGCTCAGTCTACCCCTGCTGCCCATGCCCCTGCTGCTTCCCACCATCACCTGCCTTGGCAAAGACATTTCTCCTCCTCCTCTGCCCTTCATGAAGATCAATGACGCCCACTCAGCCTTTTCAATTCCCCTTAGTCACCATCATGCCAGCTGTATCCCTCTCAGGATCCAGCTACTCCCACTCCCAAGATCAAAGCTAGTGGCCCAAGCCAAGACTTCCCCTCCACCCCCAGCCCTGTAGGTTTTCAAGGTCTACTGGAACTTTTTTGACATGTGATATTAAAGAATGCATGTAGCATACAGGAAAGTTCAGTCTCATTTTCGCCTGTGGACATCATTTTAATAAAGAATAAAAAATCCTCATCAAGCAGGAAGAAGAAAGGTTATAAGAGGGCAAGCAGTAAGACTAGATGCTAGGGCTGCAGTTGAGGGAACAGAGTATTTTATAACTTTCATGCTTATGTATCACATTCTTGGAGAGTTCCCTCTTCTTTGACCTCATTTGGGGGAAAGGATTTCTTTCCTGCTTTCACAGTATCTCCTCCCATGTTGGCATAGTTTGAAGGAAATGATTTAAGAAATTCTGACGTCTGGAACACATTTTCCTTGACTGTCTGCTAACCAGGTACTTCCACTGGCCAACATCTACAGGCTCAGTATAGACCAGTTCTGCTTTCTCTCTCCTGCTACAACTTTTGTCAAGGTTCCCTCACTGGAATTGTGTTTATACAGTGGAGCTTCAAAAGCATGCCTTGCATGGGCATCAAAAATCAGGGGAAGGTTTTGATGACATTTCAGTTTGCATGGCAGTTAATCCCACAAACTAAAGATCTTTCTGCAAGAAAGCTCAATTTCTTGTGCAAATAACTGCACTTTATTATAGAAAGCTCAGTTTTACCTGAAGAGCAAGGCTGTCAGCCAAGTCTCAAAGCTGTCGACCAAATCTCATAACAGAATTTTAGGTGGATTTTTAAAAGATCTGGATCTCAGAGCACTGATAAGAACTGGGAGCCAAATGGAGGTCCCAGGGAGGTCCCAGATGACTGGAGGTTAATCAGTATGATGCCCACCTACAAGATGGGTGTCTTGGGGTGATTTTACGATGAGTAGTCTATCATCTGCTGTATGCCCAGAAATGGATGTTGTAGCTTTAAGGTGGGTTGGCAGGAGGGGGGAGCCTTGGGACTCTTCCATGGGCTTTTTCAAAGTTTCATTCTCCTGGCATCCCTAGTGCCATGCAGAGTGTGTGTTTTTTTTTTCTTTTTTTCTTAGCCAGCTTGGTTTTTGTTAGCTTAGGCAGGAAGGGTTTTTTTTTACTTCCCCTGGCCTTGGAGAGGCTGCTGCAGCCATCCTTGGGTGGCTTTTTTCCTGAAGTGAACTGTACGGTTTGGTTTTGGTCTGAGACCTGAGAGAATGACCAGAGGGAGAAGAATTGGCTGGGAGCTGCTCCATCTCAGCCCCAGACCACGGAAAAGCCGAGCCAGTGAGAAAAAGGACACCAAATCCACCTCCTTCACCTGCTTTGAAGAAGGAACCAACACCAGAGATTCACCAGATTCCCATCTGTTTTGCTGGAGCTGCTGTGTGAACCTTTTGTTTTGCGCTTTTTTTTTTTCTTGAGACAGGAGGAGCCAATTTTTTCTCCCCAGGTTGCCAGCCATTGCGGTTTTATTATTTTTTTTCTTTCCCTGGCATTTTGAGTTTTTTGTTCTGGTGGTGGTGGGGGATTTGCCCTTTGCCAGATGTATGTATTTTTCCTGTGAACAATGTGTTTTTTCAGGGTTATGGCTTATTGCTGGTTTTGGTTGTGAACTAGAGGCAGTCGGGATTCATGTAGAGGCTCTAGCACCCTAAGTAGCTTTGTAGGGTGGTATTTCAGAGCTTGAACAGATTCCCTCAAGACGTATCTTATGTAGAAAATAAATTCCATTACCTCACAGTCAGAACTGGTAGTCATTTTTGCAAAGGTAGTGAATTTATGGCACTTGAGTTCACTAAAGTATTCCTGTACAATGGAAGATGACTAAGTGCTAAAGCCAGAAAGACCTGTTTCAATCACGTAGTTTGACTGTCGCATAATACAGGTGAAAAACAACAGAAGACCTAGGGTGTTACCACATTTCTCCTCAAGGAGAAAAGCAAGGCACAGCTTTTCCCAGGAATATAGCTGGGACTCACGTTCTCTGAACATCAGAGAAAGAAAAACACAGTTCTTATCACTTGCTGTGCCTGTATTGTGCCAAAGTAGAATGGAATGTGGAGACTGTTTACCCAAAGTAAAGATGTTTTCTTCCCTTGGCCAATCGAGGCCAAGAGTGTCGAGATTGTCTGCTGGCAATCTCGGGACAGTCAGCGAGAGTCATGGATGAGTGCAGTTGAGCTTGTGAGTGCATGGCAGATTCAACTGTAGATTTATAGAATAAAGTGCTTCATCAGCCTTCTGAAGATGGAGTCAGATGCCTCGTCATTTTTCTCTCCCCTCATTGAGGGGGTTGCTTTGTTTTGCAATACTAGGGGACTGCAAACCACTGCACATTAAATACAGACTTTCATAACGCTTATAAAAATAAGCACTTCTGATTATATTCATTTATATACATCTTAAACAGCATAGGTTAGTCAAAGCTGTGGGTTTTTTTCTTTGATGAGGACATGGTTTTATGAGGACTTAAAAGTGGAAACCACATTAGCTTTCTCAAAGCTAATGCTGTGAGTGATAACTGTTAAAAAAAATTATTTAAAAATGCGGTAATTGTAATACTTTATCATTATCTTGGGAGGATGCTTGGAATAGGATACCAGAGAGGTCAATTAACAACTGTGAAGAGACCAACCTAATATTAAGGTGATATAAAGCTGGGAGGGATTATGTATCCATAGAGGATATAGTAGACTACAAAACTGCTTTGATAAATGACAGAGGAGGGTAAAATAAATAACATTGGTAAAATGAAATTTAGTTGAGCTAATGTAAAATGATTCACAGTGGATATTTAAACATGCAAGGTAGATTTAGGAAATGCAGAAAGGCATTGATATGACAGAAATGTCTGACAGCTACAGTATTATTTGCATACATTCAGACAAGGGTCCAAATATATTTGGACACCAACATTGGGAAAGTGTTCAAAGTCATACAGGTATGACAATGTTTTGCAAGAAGTAGCTGTAGCTGACTGGTATTTTAATGGGATTTGTTACCTCATTTGCTTATTTTTTGACTATAGTGAATGTTAATTCTCTTCTTCAGTCCAGTAATACCCCAGACTGCTAAATGCCAAGCTTGATGTAGTAGCTATAGAAGGTGAATCTAATTTATAAAGTTCTCCACAATTTCCCTCTAGTGAGTGTCATTGGAAATGATTAACTAACTGTAAACTCAGAAGTCAGGTTGCATATTTGCCTAAATTTGTTTCTATTGAAATCTGAAATTAATTTACAGCAAAGAAAAGACTGCACATAAATCATGCTAGATGTGGCAGATCAGTGTATTAAGCTCAGTAAAGGCAGTGGAAGTTCTCTCATTTTTGCTGGGTTATGACTACAAACCTGAAGACCTTAAGTGAAGCCCTGCTTATTGGAGTGTCTTGCACTACAAGTCTGTAAAAGGTCACTTCAGAACAAATTATTGAAGAGTGTTTTACTTTAAGATGATCTGTCTAGGTGTCAGAGAGGCAGTCTCAGTGTAGTCCTTAAGCCTCTAAGATTCTGCTTGTTGTCTTTCAGATAAGAGTTTGAGCAGCCACTTTCTTGAGAGGAAACTGATCCAGTTCTAGGATGCAACATGGTCTAAATTAATTGCTGTGCAGAAACCCTTGCTTTATAGCTGGAATCCCACATCCCTTGTGATGGACTGGAACCAGCTCCCCAGGCTGGGACTACCAGCTCTTCTGTAGTGCGCTTGTCTACGATGCATCAGCAGGTCAGCTGCCTGACATCACTAATAAGAAAGGACATTCACTTGCCAGAAGTTCACACAGGATTAGGTGATGCCATTAAGTTTTGCTGAAGGGCTCCTGAACTGCACCATGCAAGCTAGTAATTTTGGCAGTGGAACTGAGTAAGAAATTCTTCTCCCTGAAAGACAAACTGAGAGTGTGATGCAGAAGCCCAAATGCAATGTCCAAGTGCCTTTGGAGATCCCTTGGTGTATCCATTTTCAGCTGCAGAAGGGCACTGGTGCTCCATAGACTCAGGAGGTCCTGTGGTGTAGCTGCCAGCCACATGAACATATTTTGGCTACTTTAGGTTGTCTCCAAGGAAATGATGTACCTACTATCTGCATGCTTATCATATATAGGCATAGGCCAGCTATGTCTGTATGTGACTGGTTGGTTGGCTGAATCACTTTGAAAGCTGCTGGTCTGTATTGACCAGAGCTGCATTTATCTATTGGACTATTACACCCCTTGTTATCTTTTGGCATACATCTCTATGTAAACAAATAAATTTAGGTGTTTCTTTACAAACTTGATCCTGCCCCTAATGCCCCTGAGCATCCATATTTCTGTTGGGAAGGTGTGCTACAGACTCCTTCTGACAACTGATGTGTAAGTGGACATTTCCGACCTGATAGCACACAGTATTTCCTGTCTTGAACTTCCAGAATTGCTAAATGAGGCACCTGTGCCAGATGTAGGACATGACTTAGTGTACTCAGAGTAGGCACAATGCCCCCAGAGCAGTGTGATTTTCTCCTCTGGGTCATTAAACAGAGACAGAGACTGACATTCTTCTGAAGGCTGAGAAGGCTTCTCATTTGGGGAATTTATGTCCTGAGGTGTCTAACCTGTAGACACTAAGCTGGAGCTAATCACATAATGCTCCTTGTGTACTCCAATAGAGAAAAATAGGAACCTCCAGAGGATAATTCCTGTCATCCTAAAACAGGCATTTTAAAAATGTAGGCTAAATCACAATATTTTTTGTTTCTACTGATTAGAAAGGAAGCCAAGATCTAGCCAAACTCAGGTTTAGACATCAGACTTTCAAGCTGTAAATATTGCATGACATGATCCAGTCCCACACGCTTGAGGTTTTCTGAAAATACTGAATTTTGAGTACCCAGCTCCCACAGGAAAAGAGAGAGCATCCAACTGAGCTGGTGGTGAGCATCCCTTTCCCTGGCATGAAGAGTATCTGTAATCAGGTCATATCATGTAATACACTTCCAGCGAGAGACTGAGAGGACTCTTGTTTCAGAGTGTCTGTTGCTAGGGATGCAGAACTCAAGAGTACAAATCTCTTTAGAAAGAGACAGAGCTTTAACCTTCCTGTCACATCCTATTGAATTTCTTATGCATAAGATCAAAACGATAAGGAGATGAACAAGAAAACTGCCTCCTCCTTGGTCTCTGAATGAACAGCCAGCCTTTGGCTCTCTGATGAACAGAGAAGTATGAAAGGTTATAAGGTATGTCATTTGCTGTGCTTTATTTCCTCATCTAAACACAGAAAAAGTTGTGCAGAGCCTCTTCTCCGTGCATAATGAATAGTAAATAATAAATCCCATTCTGCTCTTCTTGGGTTAAAGGGCCTCACTTTAGGTGACATCAAGTCAGAGCATCCCCTGGGAGTGCAGTCAAGCAGTACCAACACAGAGCCATCACAAGTTTGACCCACCTCTGTCAGCTGAAAGTGGAGCATGCACAAGCAGTAACACTTCAGTTTGACTTGACTAGGAGCTCATGCTGTCCCTGGTAGAAATATTGCCAAAAAGACACTATTTCAAGACCATGAACTCCGCTCATTCTTTCTTAGCTGAGTTTTTATGTGATTGTGTGAATTTATGTAGTCGTGATGGTGCAGCATAGCTATTTCAAAGATCTAACTGACGTCAAGATTGATGTGATTCATGGGAGTCATAGGATCCCGACCACTGAAAAAATGCCCAGATTAAATGATATGCATTTGTGCAGTTCTATAGTTTGCTTCTCAGCAGATGATTGTGGATTTCATACAATTCATCAAGGATAATTTGAAAGTGCCCAGTCATTGATCTTTGACAAACGCCTCAGCAGTTAGTTCCAGCCAGAGGCTGGCACAAGACCAAATTACACAAGTGGGACAACTGCAGGCCCTGACTCTGCCACCTCCTGCTTTTCATCCTTTTTCATATCATGCTTTTACATCATCTGTAGAAAATCTATATAAATATATAAACTAGGGAAGAAGTTCATCAGGGAAGCCATTTTTAATTAGGTCACTGATGCTCCACTGATGATACATTTTTAGCTTGTGATTAAGGCAAAGAGGCATAGACTGAGACACAAAAGCAAGCAAACAGACACAACCAGAAACTGAAACCACTAACAATGCTGGCTTTCATGTGATTATTATAACCATTTGGGTTAGTTCACTTAAACTATTCTGCACAGCTTTAAAGCAAAGGTCCACATCAGTCCTGCCTGTTAGTCTTTGATGGCACCGCAAAGCAAGCCTTCCCCATGCCTGCCAATCACTGTGTGACTTCAGGGTGGCCAGGCTGGAGGAAGATGATGGCAGAGTTGAGGAATTCAACTGCTTTGGAGTGATGAGGAGCAAGACATGGCCCACAGTCTGTGATTTGAGATGGGACTGAAGCATGTTATACTTTACACAATGTGATCCTCATAGGAAACCCTGTCAGCAATTTTTATGAAGATGCACGGAATATGCACACATATTCTGGAATGAAAGGAGTGATTTTTTCCCCCTACCTATCTTGTTGTCCCTTTAACATTCTTTATCACAGATTTCCTTAGATCACCACACGACAGCCGTATCATAATGCTATTGTGTTCCTCTATTCTGAAGAAAACATGTTAGCAGAGCCTGTGAAAGCCTTTCCCTGTTTATCTCTGTGGTGCCATCAGTACATTAAGTATATTTGCCATCCCAACAAAGCATGGTAAGTTTAAAGAGATGAAATTCTGCTTCTAGTGACACAGGAGAACTAAGAATGATAGGGATGATCTTTTCCTGATACAACAAATCTGAGTTATGTGTCAACGAATAACATAACAAATGTCCACTTTAGGAATCTGATGCAGTGAAGAAAATTATCAGAGTACAGTGAGCACGTGCACTATTGCAGAATTAGCCCATTTCATTCTGTAACATGTGCTATCGCAGCGGGAAGCCACCTGGCAGCTGGAATACAAGCAGCCTTTGACAGGCTCAGGAAAGCCATTGCCAGGCTTTCACACTGTTGTGTGACCAGGCTGAGTGAACCATCCAAATGGGCTCACTTCTGGCCTGAATGAAGAGATGAGTCAATAACTCAACAACCTCCTTTTGCATGTGGCAAAGTGGGTCAGCAAAATATTGCTGGTAATGTGCTAAAATACAGTGAATGCTTTGTACTTTTTTATTTACTGCTGTGTATGAACTCTGTATGCTTCCTTACATCATAATTAGGGGGTTGCTTGCAACTGTGTTTGGGAAGAGTCAAATTTTCAAAAGAAAAAACCCACCTAGGTGAGCTGGCAGTTCCAAGATTTGGGGAGGAACAAAGGCATATAAATTACATGTTGGTCAATAGCGTTGTTAAAAAATACTAAAAGCAAAACTAAAAAAGCCTATATTGTCACCATAATTACAGATGAAATCAGAACAGTGGATAAAACTGTTAAGATACTTTGTCAAACATGACATTTGTTACATTAGAGGTCATTACAAAGCAAAACACAAACCATGAGGACATGGGCAAAAGAGCACAGCCAAATTCAGACTCAGCAGGCAGAGCTGAGGACAGGCAAAAAAAGAAAAGGACTGATCCAGGCTAGGGACTGGAAGCAAGGAACAGTTTCCTTGCAGGGTAAATGCAGCTTGGTCAGGGGACAGGAGGATCCTTACCAAGAGGCTAAGAATGACTAAACAATATATACTTGTGTCACTATTGTCATAACCAAAAAAAAAAAAAAATCCCCACACTACAAAAAATGTATGGCTAACAAGAAAAGGGGCAATTTTTCTTCTTGATGTCAGTGTTGAAAAGGAAAAAGCCCCATTGTTTTTTCTTAACACCATTAAAGCAATGGCATTTGCTGGCTTGTGATGTTTGTGGTGGTATTTCCTTGTGGCAGGAGGCTACAAGTTAAGAACAGGAGGTACTGTCAACATCGTATGAAACATAGGAGAAAGAAATACATGATGTATGTTTGTGTACATTACATGAAATCTTCAAAGGAAACAAGATAAAAAACAAAGATTGCCAGCCTTGCATGAGTAACAGTATTGGGTGCTGTGGATGGGTTTTTTGATTCAAACTCTGACACAAGTAATTCACTGTCATGCAGATGCTTGCTGTTTCTAGAATGCAATGATCATCTCCTGGTTCTGCTTCAGATGAAAACAATGATTCATTTCTGTATTACATTTCTATGAAATTTGTCACCCTCTAACACCACTCATAGCTATCCTTAAGCAGGGAAATACTTGACAGGTCTGAGTGTGTGGCAGAGTGAAAAAAATAAAGCACCTAAAGTAATGTAAACATCATGTTAGGCCTAAAAAGATAGAATAGGACCAGCCCTTTCCAGCACCATGTGTTTGAGCAGACACAGCGGTGGGATGTGTATCTAACTGTTTTGCTGTGTTCTTTCATTTACATTACAAAGGGATGCTTTTGGCAGAAAGTCAGTGTAAGCAGCATTCATTATTCCTTTAAGGGGCTTGATAATTCAGTATGGTAATATGCTGCAGGCTGTCAATGCTGTCAACCATCCACCAAGAGATAAATTAAACTTCGTTCCAGCATCAGTATTTCTGTATGCAGTCCTGAGATTAAATGAGATTGGAGATCTGACCATGAGGTGAGAACTAGTGACCTTTGATATGTTTGTGAGACATTTTGGGTGAGGCAAAAACCACCAGGAACTGAATAAAACCTGTGAAAGTAGTCATCATTAGCTCAGGGGGTATGAAAATCACAGAAAATTAGAAAAGTGATTCAAGCTGACAAAAAACCCACCAAAAACAACAAGAAAAAGAACCAAACACAAACCAACCCTCAAGTATATCTCTGAAGTCTGACCCAAATGTAGAAAGAAGTGGGTTTCTCATGCAGCTTTGGATGTGTCTAAATGGTTGCTCAGAGTACCCTTACAGTCAAGGGCAAAAAATTGAAACTTTTAGGTAACAAAGCATTTGATCTTTAAGTGGCCATTTAAACTAGGTCTGATGAAGTACCTCTTTCTTTGTCTACTTTATAAAGAGAGCACAACTGACTTACCTGCATAAAGACACAAACACTGAAGATATCTAAAGTCACCCAAGAAGTGATTCATCTTCAGCACCTAGAAACATTTTAATTTACATGAGCTTGTTCAGCCTGGCCATCGGATGATGACTGACAAATTGGCTGCTTTAAAAGATTCTTGAAAAGCTGGGTCCTGTCAGGAGGGAAGGTCCACACTGCAGTGGTGTCACATGGAAATCACAGCATAACTCTCAGCACCCAACTTTTCTGCAATGAAGTAGCTGCTGAGTCCCCACAGATTCGCTCCGTGGGGAATGAAGAAAGGGGGAGACTGCTACAGCAAGAAATTCAGAACTGTAACCTGACATCAATGCTTTGAGGCTGCATCTATATTAGTGTTTTAGCCTGGATCGGAAGAGAGCAGAGCTTTTAAAGATAAGTTCCCAATTCTCCCCCCATTCTGGGCTTTGGTTCATATTATTCATTCACACAGTCTCAGGGAACTTTAAAACTTTATTTGGTTTAGATCAAATAAACTGGAAGATGGAGATCACGAGACCAATACACTCCAAATGCAACGGGCATTCAGCCCATGGGACCAGATAAGGACTATTCTGAAAAAAAAATAAATTAATAAGCTTAGTAGTGTGGGTGTCAGATTCTCAGCACTTCAGGTCAGATTCTCACTTCTTCAGGTCTGCCACTGGCTTGCACTACCTGCTAATGTATCCCAAAGTGAAGAGGATCCTGGAAGAGTCTATTGCTCCATTAACCACTGGAGGAATGAAATGAGATAGCTGATTTACTGAACTCAAAAGTGAATGAAACAAATAACCACCAAATGGACGGTGGACTAGTTTTCCAAAATTCAGTATTTTAACAAAGGAAACATCCATTAAACAAAGGCAGAGGCAAGTCTGGCACAAGGCATAAGATATTGAATTAACTGAGGATGTAAAATACCTGTTGATTATGTATCAGATACGATCAGTAAATTCAAAATAAAATTGGGCTTTTGTTTACAGCAGTAGCTTCAGGGCTTCATCCAAGCATAAACTGTACTAAACTAACCATGATTTTGTTGCCTACCAGTTAACTTTTAATGGCTGCAAAAGGACAGGGCAAACTGCAAAACAAAGCACCAAGACAGTTCCCAGCACTACTGACCTATCTGCCTTATCCACAGACTGCAGGTTGCACCTGCTCCAAATGGAGCCTTACCTATAAGGTACAGTCTCTTCAGGGTCATACCTACTGCAGCATAGCTTTATCCATGGTCACTGTCCTTTAGAAGAAACCTTCTCCAGCACAGCCTTATCCATGGCTGCAGTCCCTCCAGGGGTGTAGCTGCTCTGTTGTGGGCTTATCCATGGCACAGGGCACATTTCAGGTGTTCCAGCATGACCTCTGGCACTGCTACTGATGTTCAAGGTGTACCTGCTATGGCCACCCAGGGATTGGCTGCCTCAGGGCAGATCTGTGTCACATCCCCGACCATCTGGCTGCCCGTACGAGAAAACAAAATCAGGTTCACAGCCCGCATCTGGTTCAGTAAGGAATGTTTGAGGAACTGAGTGCTAATTGCAATAAGGCTGCAAATATCTACCACGTAGAAGGTGTTTCAGTCAAAAAGCAGCTGAAGAGAGCAAGAACTGCTGCTGGTTCATAGCAGGGTTTTCCAGAGACTGGGAGGCACTGATGCAAGGGCAAACACCAGGCTTGGCCTCAGGACAGTGCTTCTATCGTACGTTTCCCAGGCAAGGAAAAACAAAATGACAAACGACACAGAAAGCAGAAAGGAGGTAATGACTTGCCCTGGAATTTATTGTACAGCAAGAAAGGGAGAAAGTAATGGAGCAGGTAAGGGAGCAAATATGCCGTCATCAGCTAGGAAGAGCAAGTACTAGCCTGCCAAGTAACAGCTAAATATCTGTAACAGCTGTAAGCTCAGTCTAGCACACTCTGATCAAATCTGTCATCTTAAACTCCTGAAGCTCCAAATCAGGTGCCAAGAAAGACTGTGGTGGGCTGACCCTGGCCAACAGCCAAGCACTCACATAGCTGCTTGCTCACTCCACCACTGCAGAAGGGCAGAGGGAGAAAACAGGAAGAACAAAACTGAGACAACGCATGGGCTGAGATACAGATTGTTTAAAAGCTAAAGAAAAAAAAACCCCACATCAAACAAAGGAAGTTAGTCTGTCACAACCTGCCATAGGTAGACTGATGCCTATCCAGTCTCTGAACACTGGCCACCTAGGAAGCCACCCCTCCCTTTTCTTCTTTCTCTACCCACTTTTTATTACTAAGCAAGATGCTATATGGTGTGGAACATCCCTTTGGCCAATTTGTGTCAGCTGTCCTGGCTATGTCCCCCACCTCCTCACTGGCGGACAGAGTGGGAAAAAGAAAACCTTCAGGTTGGGCAAGCACTGCTAATCAATGACCCACTGAAGTGACACCAGCACAGCCTCAGCCACAAAACTGAAACAAGGTGCCATGTCAAGTGCTAAGAATTAAGTTAACTCCATCCCAGCTACTGCTCCAAGTGATCATTACAAGAATTGTTTTATGTGACAACTATGAGTGCCTTCATTGCTTCACCACCTTTAAGGTCTTTCTCATGCAATCTCTTTGGGGAAGTTACAAAACCCTTTATCCTTCCTGTTAACAAATAGACACTTTTATTCTCAGGAGGGAAAAAATAATATTTAGCATGCCTAGTTCTTTTAGCATCTTTGTTTAGGCACTGAAACAGGTTGGCCAAGGAAGTGGCTGAGTCACCACCCCTGGAGATGTTTAAAAGATGAGCAGTTGTGGCATTGAGGGACAGGGTTTAGGGGTGGACTTGGCAGGGCTGGGTTAATGGTTGGATTTGATAATCTTAGAGGCCTTTTCGAACTGAAATGATTCCAATAATTCTGATTTTTAAAAATTGATTTGGCGTGTTTCCATAGTTACATTGGTGTGGGGTTTTTTTTAAAGGTAAGTAAACTCTTTGAATCCTTCACAGTTTAATCCAAGTATGTGTTAAAATTGAGTTTTCCTGAGTAGGCTACCCTGAGTTAAATTCTAGCAAAGCTGCTACTAAAGGATCAAAATATCTTTTACCTAAAAAAACTCCAAAACCCAGCAAAACAGGCAAACCCAGCCAAAAAACCAACGACAACAACAACAACAACAACAACAACAACAACAAAAAAAACCCAAAAAAAACCCCCACCAAAACCCACCAAAAACCAAAAAACCCCCAATGACACAGCCTTTCTGAAGTGTATTGGGAAAAGGCTATCTCATTAGTGGTGTATCAAAGAAAAAATTGTAGAACAACCTTATAACTGTAAAATTGAAACTTTGTTGCACTGATTTTTGTGACATAACATAAAAACACCAGAAAGGCTACATGTAACATTCTACATGGAACTACAAAATTTTGATTTTTGCATACTCTGTACAAGACTAAAGGCACACAATGCAATACGTCTCTTAATAACTGATGTTCTTTGAAACCTAAAATTTAAAATCAAATTTTGTGATTTTCGTTCCAAAATATTCCTGCTTTCCTGAAATATAAGCAAATATTAATACTCTTGTATTTCTCTGCATGGTAATAGAGACAGTTCTAGTCCTCTGTGGTAATCTCTGCTTATAATAAGGCTACACACACTAAAGTAATACTGCTTCTTCATTCTCTAACCCTTCCTATTCATTTGAAAAGGAAGTATACATTAAAATAAGCAAGAATTTTTTTTTACTGAAAGCATTTATTTTACCCAAGAGTGGAAACAGATAAAAAAAAATAGGTGATGCAACAATTTAGAAAAATCATACAGGTTCAGCTGTGAACAAAAATTACATCCTTCCTTATGTCTACTTTTCATAACAGCAGCGTCACTCCCATTCTCCTTGTAAATGAATCAGTCATTGCTTGCAATAAACTAGCATCCAGAGGTCTCAATCAAGGACTTATTGTTCTATGTCCCTGTACAAAGCCAGGGCAAGCTGGCAAGCTGCTTCCCTTACCTTGAGTGATACACTTGGGATCTCAGCTCATGTAGGCACTGCTGCCAGCCACAAAGCATATGGCAGTACAACAGCACTGCTCACCTGCAAAACTGCTCAGAACTAAGACAAAATGCAAACAAGTGACGTGAAAATTGAACATAGAGAGCATAGGAGGGTAGATGAGATGGGTAATGCTGAGAAAGCAATGTGCCTTCACTTTGGTGGGCTGCAAGCAGATGGTGCAGGACTCGGGGGTGGATCACTTGGATTTCCTAGCCCCAAGGTTTACCTTGGGCTCCCATCAGGCAGAGGTCTGTGAAATACCATGACCCATCCTGTGCAAGGCACTCCCCTGCAGCACATGCAGTGCACATCAGTACCAGAGCCCTGCCCTGAGGGCACAGAGTCTGGCAGTAGAGCTGACCCCTACTTCTCCAGATGCAGGTGGGTTTGCCTGCTGCCGTGGCAGAAGGTTTGCACCCAGACTGACACCAGCACAGGCCACAGAAATGCCCACAGCACTGTCCCCTGAGGAGTAGCTCCTGCTGTACCTATTTCCTGCAAAGCTCAGTCACTGGGTACAAAGTGCAAAGACAGTGTTCAGTTTGATGTGACACATCTGACGAGGCATTCCAAACAAGAGTACACCACTGACAAGCTTTTGGGTAAATGGTAACCTAAAGAATTTAACTCAGAACGTGCTGTGTAGGATCTCTGCCCATTCAGCCCAGCTAGTGAAAATCAGCTTTCTTCCACTCCCATATCAAGTTCTTTGTCCCCAGTGCAATGTTAGCTCTGCATGTATCCAGGCTGAGCATCCCTCCAACACTAAGCTATTTTTTGAGCTGCTACTCTTATACCAGCACTTGAGGTTACCCAAATGAAGGTTGTACACCGTGTTTGCAGGCTCTGATCAGACATCTTCAGTGTTAGCAGGGAAGAGGGCTGTGATTCATTTGCCTGAGCTCAGGTGTCTGGTGACATTCACACAAAAACCACACTGCAAATAGGAATCACTAAAAGAATAAAGGAAATATAACCTTCCTTACATATTAGAAATGTTACAAAACAGTCTTTTTTTTTTTTATTTATGACAGCACAGTGCAGTGTTCGCATAGTATCTCCGTATTGAAATGTTCCAAAGTTATAAAACCTCAAAAATTCAACTGAAGTTAGACAGTTGCTAAGCTAAGGTTGGCATTATCCTGACCCAGGCTGACTGTATTCCCTGATGCATCTATACACATCTGCTATTTTCCTTCTGTTGTGCCAAGATTATCCATCATTTGGGGCAGGGGAATACCTTTTATTTGGTGTCTGTTCAGGACTAAGGAATAGGTGCTACAAGAATACAAATCACCAGTACCACAGTGCCTGTGATGATTTATTCTCCCCCCTGGCTTGCCTTGTCTGCAGGAGACCTGAAATCGTTGCATGTTTTTTATGAAGGGGCTTGTACTTTTTTAACACTTGCGTCTCCAATAGCTGGTGAAAACAATTCAGGATAATCAATCTATTCAGATTTATGGCTAAACATCAACATACTCAGCAGAAGCAGAATAACTGGTTATTTTCTTTAGAGCAGGACAGGTGGTGTCAGCTGCTCCTGTCAACTAAAACCAGTTAAGGGGGTGACGGGTATGTGATTGAGCAAAGCAGGGGCAGGTTTTGCCCATGGCTTGAGCAGGTATGCCAGGAAACAGGCTGAAGCAGTAGAAGAAACTGGACTTCCACTGCAGAAGCTTTCTGCTGGTATTTGTAATTACATCAGTAATTCTGCAAGAAGAAATCTCTCACAAGTCTGTTCTTGCTAAGGAAAGTGCAGTAGCTATGGTTACCCAGCAAACAGGGAGAGGAGGTAAAGCTGAACCACTGCTCTGGGCACTGTACACCATTTTTAACATCAAAAGCCTAGTTTTAGCTTTCCAAATAGAACTATGAGAGCAGCCACCCACGTTCCCCATTACAGTGTGTTTGCATATATAACTGTGTGGCTATGCATGTGTGGGTATATATATATATAGATCTATAGTAGGATGACAGGATGACAAAGAGAACAAAAAAGGAATCAGCTTTTAGATCATCATACAACTATGAAATTAGAAACGTACTCATAGACAACAATCTTGCACACTTCTTGACACTAGCCTAGGGTCAGCACCACAGGACTTTCCCTGTCTTCATTTGCCTCTGATGGTTCTGAAGATTGCTCAAGACCTACAGGAAATTCCCTGGAAAGGAACTATGTCTACATTGTAGACTTAATGCAACCATTCTAGGAAAGTTTCCTTATTTAGGATAATGTGCATAGATACTACTGTAGTGTAGAAGCAGCAATGTGGAATTTAGCATATGCCATGGCCCGCCCTAAGAAACTGGGTAAATACTTAAGCAACTAGTCCACATTGAATTTCACTTAAAATGGCTTCACATAGTCATCAAGCTTATAAATGGGTGCTTCAGAGAGGGCGGGGATAGTTTAGTGGGCTGTAGCCCTACTCATATAGTGGATTCCCCAGGCGTGGACTCAGACCTGACTAGCTACCTTCATATCTTCAATGGAAATGTCTTAAAGCCTTATCTATCTACCTGCTAGGAGTCTACTCCTAAGTGGCAGGAGCAGGGCCTGCTTCACCTCCTTCCCCCCTGCTGTCACACAGGCAGTCCCCAACACAGCAACAAAGAACCCTGGACACTTGAGTTTCTGGAGTGTTTCTGTGTCTGGCTGTGCCTCAGTGCACACCTGCAGTCTAATCATGGTTTCATTAGCAGACAGTGTAGGTGTACACTGTGGCTGCAGTTCAAATTTGCCACCCAGGTTTGCTCTTCAACCATGAGGAATAAGTAGGCACCATCATCTCACTTGGCTCAGGCATCTCCTCGTCACAAAACCCTTTTTTATATTACCAAGCTAGTTGTGTAGACTCCTTCTGTAGACTAGCTAAGTGTTTGATCTGTGAAGTTAGGTGAAATTAATCCCATCCCTTACTATGTGCAATCTGTCTCCTTAAGGTGGAACCGGCTGCTACTAGTTCATCCCTGCGAGCCTCTTCAAAAAGACAACAGGACAGCTGTGGTTGTTTGGTTTGAGCAGATCAGAGTCCTCTGCTCTGACACCAACTTCTAGATGAAACAGTGTCACAGAATTCACAGAATCACAAGGTTGGAAGAGACCTTGAAGATCATCGAGTCCAACCCATGCCCTAATACCTCAATTAAACCATGGCACCGAGTGCCACATCCAGTCTTTTATTTAAACACATCCAGGGATGGTGACTCTACCACCTCCCTGGGCAGACCATTCCAGAGCTTTATCACTCCTTCTGTAAAAAACTTCTTCCTATTATCCAACCTATATTTCCCCTGGTGCTGCTTGAGATTGTGTCCTCTGGTTCTATCAGTTGCTGCCTGGTGAAAGAGACCAGCCCCCATCTGACTACAACCACGTCTCAGGAAGTTGTAGAGAGTGATAAGGTCACCTCTGAGTCTCCTTTTCTCCAGGCTAAACAACCCCAGCTCCCTCAGTCGTTCCTCACAGGGCTTGTGTTCCAAGTCCCTCACCAAGCTAGTTGCCCTCCACTGGACGTGCTCAAGCATCTCAGCTTGAGCAAGTCAAATACTTCTGAGACACTCTGGAGTCCAGACAGGGTTTTTAGATGAGATGAGACTTCTGCGAGACCAGTGTCTTTTTGAAACAGTAACTAGGAACCGAGAGGACAGCACAAGGGAATCTTGGCTAGCACTGGACACCTAATCATGTCTACCTGAGAGCTGAGGGTGTGAACTACCTGTGAAGTCAAGGCAGACACAGTCAACAGATCCTGGAGACTGATTCAGCTTGATCCACAACAGACACCATTGAAACCAGAACACCCACACAAGGCTGGTAGGCAGGACACAGGCTTTAACAGGACCTTCTGGAGCAGCAGCTGCAGGCTAGGCAGGATTTGTAGTAAAAAACTGTGCGTGAGGATCTGAACTGAACCCAGCCAGAGATTCTTGTTGCTTCTGTAGGCTAGTACTGGAAAGCCACAGTAATTTAGAAGAAATTAAACCAGAATCTGTATCAACTTTCATCTATCCATCCATTCATTTCCAAGAAAGAGTAAGATTTAGTCTTCTAATTTTTTTCTTCTATAAGGTCTTTCTAGACATTAGAGGGAGTCTTAAGTGTAGTTACATCTACACAGGCTGATCAATGAGACACAGGAGTCATGAGATACCAGTGCCCTTTTGAACCAGAAGCAAAAAGCAAACCAGGGGCTGTACTTGCTTGTGCTGGACAAGCAAGACACATCTTTGTCATGGGCAGGATGAACACAGTTTTAATACTTAAAGGCATGAGGCTTAAATCACTTGCATTTGAAAATTTAGATAAAACAATATACCTTTAGTTTTAGGGCAGAAAGCTTTCCCAGAAGGATTAGTTTCTAGTTTCTTTCAGCAGGATCACAGGCTGAACTTAGTTGTAATACAAACAAAATGATGGGAATTCAAACCCTGTTTCTTCCCACCTATGAAGAGAATAAGGCTTCCTATATCCACACTAATAGAGAGACCTCCTGCACTCATATAGAAAGGAAACTTTTTCTATGCTATAAGTAGTTTTAAATCACACAGAAGATTTAAGAGAATAATTCAGAGTAAAAAACAACACTACAGACAATGATAAGGAGTTTTATCTCAACCAACAGAGCCCAAGCAAAATGAATCATAGAAACACTCTCATCCTGAGAAATTTATGCATTTTATAATTCCCAAAGGAAACAATTGCATCAGATAAAAATCTTTAGACCAAAATTAAAAAGAATAAAGCTGACAGAACTGCCTGAAATGCCTATTTTAGCAGAGAGTTACTAGAAAGTCAGCACAAATTGCCTCTTAGTAATACTCATCATGCATCTATTGTCAGTAAATCCAAGTAACCCTGGCTTTATATACCTCTGTAGACTTTATTTTATTGCTTACTTGCTTAGTAAATTTAAAGTAGGTATATTGGCAATGTGTTTAAACTGTCACCTGAAAAAGGTAAACTTCCATCACTCATTATGAGCCTGCTTTAAAATATCCAGTGCTTGGGGCTAAAGGCATGAGTTTGCAAAGCTCAAATTATTGGTCAGAACATTCAAAAAGATCCATCTTCAGAATATTTTTTAGTCATGTTGCAGGCATCTCAGTACTCTGCCTCAAAATGCACTTAGAAGTTTTAACCTTAGGTACTCAAGATCTTAGTGAGAAAGCACTGATAAACCTTTAATCCTCATCACTTCCACTTTTAATTCCAACAGAGTATCTACAAATCTGAGCTGAACAGAAGATTTACATACACCACCAGGTAATGACTTAGCAATATTGTATGTAAAAACTATAGTGAACAAATCAAATAGGCAGAAATGTATTATTGAGCTCAGAGATAATTTCTGTCAAATTCCAGTTGTTACATCTTTGTTAATTTCTATATAACTTTTTCAGGAGAGAACGTCCACTGAAAAACTGCAGGATACCATTTCATGGAGTGATAGAATATCCTGAGTTGGAAGAGCCCCACAAGGATCATCAAGTCACAAGGATGACCCTGCACAGATCCATCCCCAAGAGTCCCACCATGTGCCAGAGAGCATTGTTCAAATGCTTTTTGAACTCTGTCAGGCTTGGTGCTGTGATCACTTCCCTGTTCCAGTGCCCAACCGCTCTCTGGGAGAAGAATGTTTTCCTAATATCCAACCTAAAACACCCCTGACACAGCTTAAGGCCATTCCCTTGGATCCTGTCACGGGCCACCACAGAGCAGAGATCAGTGCCTGCCCCTCCTCCTCCCCTCACGAGGAAGCTGTAACTGCAGTGAGGTCTCTCCTCAGTCTCCTCCAGGCTGAACAGACCCAGTGCCCTCAGCCACTCCTCACACGGCTTCCCCTCAAGGCCCTTCACCATCTTTGTTGCCCTCCTTAGGACACTCTCCAATAGTTTAATGTCTTTCTTACATTATGGCAGCCAAAACTGCCCCCAGCACTCGAGGTGAGGCTGCCCCAGTGCAGAGCAGAGCAGGACAATCCCCTCCCTTGCCCAGCTGGTGATGCTGTGCCTGATGCCTCCAGGACAGGGCTGGCCCTCCTGGCTCCAGGTCACTGCTGGCTCATGTTCAACTTGCCGTTGACCAGGACTCCCAGGTCCCTTTCACTGGTCTCCAGCAGCTTGTTCCCCAGTACAAAGGCACATCCAGGGCTGCCCCAGCCCAAGAGTAGATGTTGAAACTTCACACAGTGGTTGACTGCCTATTTCTTAAGGTCAAGGTCTTCCTGCATGGCCTCTCTGCCTCCAGAGCACCAGTTCAAATTCTGTATTGTCAGCAAACTTCCTTGGTATTCCTTCAAGTCCTGAATCTGTTTGGTATACAAATTGTATGTAAGAGGCTTTGCAAATATATTTAGTATGTTAAACTTTTCAGTTACTAGCAATTCAAACAAATGCTTTAGAAGTTAAGAATCTTTGAATCCCATAATCCCCTGGATCCTCCAGTTCCCTTAAGAATAGATGGATAAGCCTGGACTTCTTCCCAGCCCCATTCTTGCTAAAGAATGAATAGCATTAATGTTGCCAGAGCAGGATGTGAGGAAACATGCAATACCTTCCATCAGGCATTATGAAATCCAATGTCAACTGTCACAAAAATTTCCAAGCTATTTCACAGTGTTTTAACAAGCAAAAGAAAAATTAATTCAGAGTTTAAAAAATGAAACACTCAAGTAGTCATTGTAATTAGTATTAAAATAGGATAGAGAATTCATGTAAAGTCTGACAATAGGCTTTTATATGCCAGTAATGCACTGTAAATTACTTTTAAAAGACAGTTATTATTTCAAGTGTTCAAAAACTTCTGACAAGGGACTAATTAATAGCATTGTATTGGTCTTAGTAAAATGGACACTATTGTCTCCTAAAGCCTAATTTTGAAATTATTGTGAAATCTCAGATGCATTATGTTGTCTGATTTAAACTATATTTAACACTGCTCTGTTATTTAAAAATACAATTTGAAAGTAAGATAACAAAAACTAAATTTATTTGGCCTAAAGGGAAAGTAATTAAAGGAAATAGCTAAATAACTATATAAATATTCACAGGGGGAAAAAAAGATTGAAAGGAAGAGAAATATTTTCACTGGGATTAGTTGCACTAGTGTCAAGGGCTGAAGCTGAAACAAAAAATAAAAAGTTCTGTATTAGGAAAAAGTATTTTTGAAGACAATAAAGTTGGCTGGACAGAGAGGAAATTGACTGCTTTTGAAGTGAATCATCTTTATCCCTTTCCTTTCCTCTCTCCTAGGCAGTTAGAGAGGTTTCTCAAAGAGAAAAAGTTGGTGCCCCTTATATTTTCACGAGTCACTGAAGTTATTTGAATTGTCGATTACAAGATTAAAAATTCTCAAGAGCTTTTCTCCTCTAGTTTCACCTACTTCATGGACAGCAATAATCAATGGAGAGAGGACATCCTAGCTTCCAGATAACCTGCAGAAAGGTGTGCAGTCAGATGAGGAATGTAATGGAAACACTGTGTGGTACCTACAAACATTCTTGGCCAGTGCCAACTCTGAACCTACATGCCAGAAGGCAGGTGGTATCCTGCACATCAGAACCATTAAGATACTACTGTAGAGAAGGTTTTGAGAAAACAAATCCTCACTGGACATGACTATCAACTCAGTCCCTAAGTGGTGGGCAGATACGCAGGATGGCACAATATTTGAACTATTCTTCAGCTTATATAGAAACACCCACAGTTAGTCCTCAGGGCATTTGTTTTCATTTTCTGAGATTGTGCCTGCATTATGGCTACAAATTAATAATTGGGTCATTCTCTCATAACCCAAACACAGTAAAATCTGTTGTATTCATTTATTTGTTTTGACTTAATACCATATTACTCGAAGGTCCATGGAGAAAACAGAAAATACTATATACTTAATGACTTGATTTTTTTCTCTCTTTTCTGAGAGTCTCCTGATTTCAAGAGAAAGGAGAAAGGAAAGGAGAAAGTACAACTCCATGAAAACAGTTCTTCTATCTTGCGTCCTTTGTTATTGTTTTGTTAAAATGTATGCTAGCTCTTACATAGAGAGGGTCTCCTTTAAAGTCTGGTTTCAGCTGTGGTCAGATGACTTTGCAAAAGACTTTGCTGCTCCTGTTGAGGGTGGGTTTTTTTTTGGTGGGCTTTCTTTGTTTTGTTTCATTTTGGGGTTTGTAATTTTGTTTCTTATTTTTAAAGTTCTTCTAGTGAGACACACACCCCCTCCTGGCTGGAGATTATCA
The DNA here is from genome assembly GCF_015832195.1 of Motacilla alba alba. NCBI lineage: Eukaryota > Metazoa > Chordata > Aves > Passeriformes > Motacillidae > Motacilla > Motacilla alba. The sequence goes on from NC_052018.1 coordinate 29,965,951, forward strand.
CCGGGGACCAGTGGCCTGGTTGCAAATTTCTGAGCACACTTAATCCTTGCATTCCTTTCATTGCCTAGCACAGGTATCCAGATCTATCACAAACACTCTTAAAGAATGTTTAAAAGAAATGGGTGTCTCATCAAATCTGTGCTGGCTGAGGGATTGGCAGCAGTTACCCCCAGCAGCAGGCTGGAGGTAACAACCACCAAGCACGCAAGGCAGATCTCAGCATCACAGCCATTTCCACACTGATTTGGATCACCAGAGTCTCCATGCCCAAAGTGGTTTGTATAATCAGCAATCAGACTTGGACACTCATGTAATTAATTACTCAAGCTCCTGTGTAGGGACAGCTATCAAATCCTCAGTGAGTGCCTGTGGATTTTTATGCTTCTCCTACTTCCTTAACTACTTTTAAACATGGTGTTTTGCTTAGGTTTCTTTGGTTTGTTTCTAATAGAACTTGTGTTTATCATAAGCAGAGATGAGGACTGTGCAGCAAGTTGTTGCCTATTCACAGGAGAGAAAAGCAGGGCTCATTCAATAAGAAGTGAAATTAAAACCCAATTCTGTTCCTCCACCAAAGTTCGGAACGGTGAAATAAATAAATGTTCTGAACTGTGGCTTTTGACAAAATAGGAATTAAAACACCTTACTTTATGGAAACAACCAAAACACAGTTAAACGGTGGATGAGCTAGAGCAATAAATATATATTATAGCAGTAAATCAATTTTTATTCAAAATTCACTCTAGTTCTCCTTTCTACTTTACACCAGCTAGACTGATCTGCACACCAAAATCACTGTGTGTTTTATGTATCCTCTGAAGATTTTGGAGGCCAAAAACCTAAACATCACTAAGCTTCCTTTACAAGGAATATGCTTTTGGGGAGCATGCCGGAACAGAGTTTTTAGAATTACAAGCAATTCACTACTTTCCCTGAACTTTGAATCAGGCCAAGACTACCTTGGCCAAGATGTAACACCAAATGACTTGGGTCTCAACACAATCTTGCAGCACGGACCCACAAAAAGGATTTCTATCTAAACCCACAGACTTCTGTGGCACGTGACATGATTGCTCCCACGAGGAGACGCTACTTCCAAGTTGTGCTATCAAGAAATATTCCCTGCCTTTGGCATAATTGTTCAGTAATATGCATTTTGTGTATGGAATAAAACAGAAATGCTGATGGGCCAGCTTTTATGGTTGCTGACACAAACTTTTTGAGCATAGCTGTATAAGATCTGCTGACACAAACCTTCTCCTTGAGAACAGCTGCAATTGCCTGCTGCTTTGAGGAGGGGATGGGGAGTTCTTTTCTCCCTTTTTCTGCCTCCTGTGGTGAACTCCAAAATGCTAGCTGTGCTGATAGGGATGGAGTATCTACCAAAAGCTGGTTAAAATATAGATGCAAACACATAAAAGACAAAGTCAGTTCTCCTCCTGGCTTCATCCTCCATTTGTCTTTCAGATTATTTAATAACCCCATGCTCAGCAGTATTTGAATAAGACAGACAGTTATCAAAAGTGCTCCAGTTAAAGCTGAATACAACATTATGCCTATTCCTCTAAACTGATAAGCACTTGGGATAGGCAAAATTCCCACAAAGAATCAGATGCAAGGCAAGTTACTTGAAGGTTAGTGAGCATATTCACAGAGGGCAAGTTCAGCTTGAGAAAGGGTAAGGCAGCAGCATCCCAGGCTCTGCATTTCAGAGCACAGCTAGTGTTTAAGTGTTTTAAAAGATACTCAAGGAGCCTCCCATCTCCCTGGTTCAGCACAAATAATTAAAAGCTTATGTCTCCCCCCATCAACAACAAAGTGCTTAAGGATATGCTTATAAGTATTTTGCTGATTTAGGGCCTTAGTGGACTGTTTGTGAGGATCTTAGTGCTGACAACTCCCCCTTGAATGTAAAAGTGCATTTGGGTCTTGGAGGATCTGATGTACATTGCAAAGTCTTTCAAAGCAGTTGCCACCACAGAAGCCTCATTGCTTAATTTAGATATCCTACAGCAATTACTGCCAAGCTGTGTCTGGGTTGATAAAGCAAGCATTTTGCAATTCCAGATTTTCTTGACTTGAGAATGCTCATTTTATTGGTCCTAGAGTTGCCTTAGCATAGCACAAGGTCAATCTTCTGATTTCTAACCACCCTCTTACTTGTGTTTCAAGCTCACAGCTCAAGCAGAGCTGGTCACTCCCTCAGTAAGTCCATACTCAGGTGTCAAGACCTAAAGTGCAGCACTCACCAGAAAAGTTTGATCCTGAGCAAAAGCGTGAAGCTTCCTGTTAAAGAAATTAAATTTTAAAAACCCCCAAACCCCACCACTCATACCCAAAAACCCAACTAAACAAACAAAAACCTCACCACAATGATGAGTTACATTAAAAAAAAAAAAATCAGTACTTGTGTTGTACGACACACTAAGACCAGGGCGCTAAGCCTGAGACAAATGTGCTTTCCCAGGGGTTGCCACAAAAGTTGCGTGCCAGCAGACATGAGACACACACGCAGAGCTGCATTTCTGCATTCCCCCCCACCTCCATTCAAACAATAAAGATGATCAGACTTCAAATAGCATAGTCTCTGTCCAGTGAAACCCTCTGTGTTGCAGGCAGGAATCCATACAACCACACTGTTCAACTCGGTTGGTTGCAGACAGAAAGCCTAAGCAGATGGATGAAGTACTGACAGACAAGTCAGCACATTGTGCCTTCTTCTAACAGAAATTAACAATCCTGACCTTTTCTAATAAGAAGTATAAAAAGTGAAGCCATCCACAGACCCCCAGTACTCTGTCTTTATTGTCCAATTAAATTTTTGTATCAAAATTTCTATATGTATCTTGAATTTCAGCAAGGTGAAAATAGGAAAGAAACTGTCACTGAAAGCTCCAGGCTTAAGAGTTGTCCTCTACTTTTCCTCAAATAAAACATTTCTCTTTCCTGCACCAAAGGGATTATTTGGAGTCTCATACTATTCTTTGAAAGCCATCTCAGATGGTATAAAGCTATCTTGTCCTTTGTTGTCTTTCCTGAAAGAATTCTTCCAGAGTGTAGTGAGACAGAGAAGGTAGTAGTTGTGGGGTGACAAAAAAAATTGAAAAAAGCTAGCAAGATATATGGTGTGACCATTGCTAGCCTCTCTTGGCTGCGCAGCTTGCAGCTGGAGCTTCATCTGAAAACAATCAAGTTTTGTGCTTTCACCGGGCTGGAAGGTCTTACCCCTCCCTACCTCTCCTCCAGAAACAGGGAGACGACCAGCAAAAAAGAAGCTCCTGAAAGCTACGGATCAAATAACAGCAACAGTGAGTTACACAGATGCTGGCACATTAAGGAGAATTTTACAAAAGCAAGTCTTGTCCTTTCTGCAAGCTGTTGTAAGCATCTCTGCCTCAAAACTCTCCAAAAATAGGCCAAATCTGCTATAATTCACAGACTAGCTAGCTGAGAAAAAAAAATCATCAGACTGCCTTAACTATCTATTGCCTAAATCCTAAACAAGCAAGGAGACAAAGCAGAGTACAGCATTCACCTTGAAGCAAATAAATTTTCTTGTCCTGCAACAGAAAACAGGAGTTATTAAGCTAGGCCATGTCCCCTCTCATTAAAATTTGACCTTTATTACTAGAACATTACTTCCAATTATTGCCTATTTCTCCTCAAGGCAGTGTAAGGCAGTTACCTCATGTATCTGAGCCAAAGGATGAGTCCCTTGGCAGACATAGGTTGTGTGGTAGCTGGGCAATGGCAGAGGAGGCTGTACCTGACTGTGCCTTGAGACAACAGATCCCACAGATGACTGAGGAAACAATTTCATTTCTTTCATTTCCAAGGAAAATGATGATTTTCAGCTGAATGGAGAACAGTGCTGAGGGAGAGTAGCAAATTTGCATCCTACCAAACCAGTAGCAGCACTGAAGACTGGTTTATTATTATTATAACATTCCAGAGACAGCAGGGGCAGGCTCTGCCTCTGTCAGACCTGCAGCCTCCAGTGATAAAAAAAAAATCCCCAAACATAGATCCATGTTATTAAAGTTATTTTCTGCTCTGTTCTCACAGCCCTGCCTCTGGTCCCTTCACATCAGCCACCCTGGGAACCAGCAGGGACAGCTCCTGTCCTATACGACAGCACTGAATGAACCTTACAGAGCTACCTGCAAAATACTACTCTGGAGGAGGATGAAGTTTAAAGGCACAATATTAGAAGGGTATAGCCCCATCTGCTGAATGTTAATCTGTCTGGTCTGTCCACAGGTCTGTCAGCATCTGCAAGGATCAAGGTGTGCCTTTTGGCTTTCTGAAAAATGCCTCTTTACTTTGTGCATGACCAGCCCTTTATTGACTCTCTCCTCAGTCTTCCTTTCCCACATAAAAATTGTATCCCAAATGTAACTGGATAATTAAAGAAATGAGAAATTAGGATGACGATGACTTAATTTGAAAATATACTCTGAAGCAGGCTGAATGTCAAGGACTTCATAGTGTACAAGAACTGTATTTGATTTCAAACTTGTTTTCATTTTTGAATCAAGTAAGACACATGTGAACTTCAGTCTCCCACATCCCACTTGAGTCCCAGTGCCTGTGCTGCAGGTCTGCCCTCTCTGTTCACATACAAGCCAGTCTGGATCTAAGCACATTTCTCAAAAATTCTTTCAAAGTAGAAAATATTTCCACAAAAAGACTTTGTTTTCAACAAACTGTCAAGAATTTGTCTTTGCCTAAAGTCTGTCAGTATTAAAGCAGAGTGCATTTCAAATACAGCGGATGATACAAATATGAAACTGTATTTTAAAGCCCCTGTTCTACTCACAGAGACATCCTGGAGAGCTGTTCAGAATAAGCCCAAGTACAGGCAAGTCCTCAGAGCCAGGCCACAAAAAAGCCAATGTTCCCGCTTGAAAAAGTGAAGCCTTCTCCTGTGCTCATCTTTTGAGGTTTCAGTTCAAATCCTCTTTAGAAGAGCAGACAACTAAAAAACCCTAGATTGCTAAGCCATGTGAACTATCCCTACTGGTGACAGCCATATGCATTTCTCCATCTTTCTGGTTAATCTGAAGAGAAATCAATGTGGACAGTCCTGTGAAGTTTCTTTAAAGTTTAGCAGGGGTATCAGAGGGGAAGGCTTTGAGGAAGCAGAGCCCAGTCTACTGCTGCTGCCTGGCTGGGTCTTGCTCTGTACAAGCCTCAGAGCACAGAGGCTGTGACTCACTCTCTCACATACTGCAGAACTAATTGCTGGTTTAGTACCCACCCACAAAAGCCTGCAAAGGCCTCACCAAAAATCTCTGCAAAGCATAGAAATCTTCACTCAAATGGACAGAAGCAAAGTCCTTACTCTTCCTGCTTCCCTAGGCACAAAGGCAGGCTAGAGAGAGAGAGAGAGAGACAGAGAGGAAGGGAGTAAAACCAGCCTAATGCTGCTTTAAATGATTCCAGCAATATCAAACAGATCAAAAGAACAGTATGTTCTACTAAAAAAGAAAAAAAAATATAACAAAACATCCAAACACAAAACTAAAACATAAAAAACCCACCCAACAAACCAAAACCCAGAAAAACTTCCCACAGCAATCAAGAAATCATTGTGAACTTTTGTGCACCTCAAGTCCACATATATTTTTCAGATTGCTCAAACAGGGAGATGATGATAGCATCATCTACCTTTCCTGTCATTTCAGACTGAAGTGTGAAACAGAAATGGCATTTTTGTTAAAATACTCAAAGTAAGTCTTGTTTTTAAGTTGCATACTGCAATTGGAAATGGGAATATATTCTATTCCTTTAAAGGTAATTACCTTGCTTACTGTAAACACTGCATTTGGCATACTACATTGGAGCATGCAGAAATACTCAAACCAAATCCATGTAGATGTTTTTTCAAGTATGAAGCGACATTTTTCATCTCTCACCTTTGCATTTGCACAAATTTGTTCTATTGTATGTATAAAAACCTTACACTTGCCCCTAAAAGACTTTAAATCAACTCTGTTCAAGTCTCTGTGCCAGACCTCTTTCTGCCAAGAACCTGGAGTTTCCTTTCTGGCTGCACATAATTATTCTGTTCCTGTAGAGAAGGATGTAAATCCATGCTGCTCTCCATTTAGATTTATCTTGGGAAATTTCATGGGGACCTTAGGGGAAAGCTTTCCATTCAGTTTATCTCTGGAGTTTCCTGAACTGACAGTTCAGACATTGATTTGTCTTCAATATCCTTCAATTTCTGGTCTTTTTTTCTCCCCACTTTGGAAAAGCTCAGCAATTCGTAGAAAAATCTGACCAGTTATTTTCAATCCAACTACTTTTGTTTTCTGAGTTTCAGTCCTGCTCCTCTCCTATTCTAAGCCATGTGACATGGCAAGCTCACATAGCTCTCAGCAAATCTCCAAACTAAAGGGCAGCAAAGTCTCAGTAAAGACCATTTGGCCTAACACACTCCCCCACCTCCTGCAGGAGAGGAGAAACCTTTAAGTATAGGTGAAAAGGAACTGCTGGAATAAGATTTGCCACTGGAAGTATCAGAAAATAGATCTGTCTTAGCAGTAGAGCTTGTCTCTCAAGGTACAGAGCCACCTCTGGTTACCTGCTAAGACTTTTTAGAGCATGCAAACTTCAGCTAAGGCTAATCACAAAAGGCAGCTGATAGTTGTCATTTCCAACAGGGAAAGTAGGTAATAGATACCCTCTGGAAAGCCCCTTCCTGGGATCCAGAGGGCCATGGTCCCCAGGAATCAACATGACAGGCTTCTAGCCACACAAGTAGCTGTGGGACTTCTCATGAATGTTAGGACTTCAGCGAAGAACAGACAAGTTTGGTCACTCCTGCTTTTGCAAATATACACACTGTGACACACAGCTGCTCCGAGTGGCAAAGGAGACTACTAGGTTTGTCATTTCTAATTTAAAAGCTTTATGCTACACATAATTACTCCAACGCAGTAAAACATGATCTATTTCAATTTAGATTTGATCTGCTCTTTCATGCAGGCACAAAGCATATTGTAGCTTTTAATCAATTAGAGTCCTAAAATCATTGGATTATTTAGGTTAGAAAGGCCTTTAATGTCCTCAACTCCAACCATAACCCTAACACTGCCAATTCCACTACTAAACCACGTCTCCAAGTGCCACATCTACACATCTTTTAAATATTTCACATTAAATTGAACACAGTCAAGCAGCAAGATCTTAATTAGCAGCTCCATTAATATCTATGCTGTGAGCATAGTCACATACAAGAAAAAAATTACCACTGCGCATATTTCATCTGTACTTTGTGAACTAAGCATAAAATCTGGTGGCATCCCAACGTCCTTCAACAACTTTGCAAGTCAGGCAAGTTGCACTAAGTTCAACTATTTACAATGCTCATAGCTATACAGAGCCATCTATTTCTAGCCAAGCTACAGAACATATATTTCATAGATCCTGAAATTATTTCATTTGTCAACATCAACCTATTCTTTGCCCATCAGAGCTGAGTTATTTTAGCAGCACTTTTTCAGAACACCTGAGCCAGCAGATGCTCTAGGCTATACAGAAACAACTGGAGAAATGCAGCCTTCAAATGATGGAAAGCCCAGAAATCCTTGGTTGGTGACAATACCCAACATATTTCTCGTAAACTGAGTAATGAAACAAGGTCATAGCTAAAAATATACCCAGGGTCTCAAAGCTGGGTGGGGATGGCTTGGAGCCAGTTTCCATGGTGCCAGAACTGGGCAGATGTCACTCCCTCAGCTGGCCAGGTACACCTGTACAAACTGTGGCTGCCCTACAAGCACACACTCTAAAGCCCTAGAAGTTGTGTATGCCCTCTTCTCATCCCCGGGAGGACACAGCATCACAACAGAAGCACAAGGAGGAGCTCTCAGCAGCCTTTACAATAACCCTGCATTAGGTCTGTAACATCCTTCCCGCTCTCCCAGCAAAACAAGCAGGTAATGCAATCTAAATCACAGGAAAAGCTGGAATACAATGAGACAGACCAGCTTGTGATGGCATCATTTTAGAAAGCATGCTTTATTGCAATTGATGAACAACACGAGGTTCTGCCTTCACAGAGGAAGTGTCATCTTTTTCATGGAGAAAGCAGAGAGTCTATACAAAACCAGGATTAAAGCCCAGCTCTCTGCAGTATTATTTTAACAGTTTAATAACAGCACCAAGGCAGCAAATAAAAATCCCCTATTAACTTAAGTGGGAACAAAACTCAATCTTCTTGTAAAGTAGAGTCAGCATTGCAAACATAAGACTTATGCAACACAGCCTCACTCTTTTCTTCTTTTTGAAAAGTTACATGAAGTATAATTTAGCTACCATATTACACTATTTAAAATAAGCAAGACCTCAGTTTTGTAGTTATAGACTGCACTGCTCAACTGACATTTGCTTATTCTATAAAGTGTTTGCTAGAAAAGCATATTTTCATTTAATTCATGCTAACATCCTTAAAACCAAAGGTCAAAAACAAGGAAAAAACAGCTTAACTGTAGTTAAGTAGGTCTTGGATGGAACCCAGAGCTGACAAGAACCAAAATTCTCTTACTCCTCACAAGAGTAACAGAAACTTCAGCTTTGCATTTTATTTAATTAAACATGATTTTTATGAGAATCATTTTACATAGAAATATTTTTTTAAATGGAACCTGATTTTGAATAAAACCTGAATCAAACAAAGCATTTGATCAGATTTTCAGCTAATGTATTTTTAAGCTGTAAAAACATTTGTTTGCATATGAATGAATATTTGTACTGCAGATGTTCCACACCTGTTTGCATTCTGCAGAAGGATAGTTGCTTTTACATGTTTTTATCTCAATCACAGCACAGAGAAAACCAGATCTAGACTCCATCTCTCATTTCAGGGCAATTATGATTGAAGTCCACATCATGTGGTTTTCTTCTTCATTCAAAGCAAACACTTTTTTCTTTTTCAATTTTGGTATAAGTCTTCAAAGTAGAATAGCTTGTCATAGACTTTTAAATTCTCCTGTACTGAATTAGAATCAGTAACAGTGAGATTTACTGCATAAAACAGAACCTGTCTTCTGAACAAGCATTAAGGGAAATTACCGCTTTCTTCCACTGCATCATCAAGGAAGTGTTTACACTTAAAATCAACATTATATTATTTTCACCTTTTGGATGACAAGTCAATTACCTCTTGTCCCCTTTCACCTCTCATTTCCCTCACCAGCAGCTCTCTGAAACTTTTAATACAATATTTTTCTAATATTTCACTTGTAAATCTTAAGTTCAAGTTGCAATCTCAGTACAAGCAACAGCTCTGCCTGAGTACTCCCATACATTTTTTTCTTCCTTCCCACGGTCACTCCCTGTATTACCAAATGTAATGGATGTTTGACAGTTACCTTGAAGGACTACATAATCAAAAATGTAGCTTAAAAATCCAAACAAACCAAAACCAAAGTCTAGAAATAAAGAAACATGATAACAAGAACTTTCCTTTTCCTCATAACAAAAAAATAATAGAAACACAATCAATGTAGCATATTGACCAAAACAGGCAGAAATAATATTGTCCAGGGTGATGCCACGAATCACTTGGAACAAACAATTTTTACATCTTGGCAGAACCACCCTTCAAGAAAAAAAGGCCATGCCTACAATCAGCAACTTCCCAGACATGACTTGGGGTGGTAGCTATCCAGATTACCTTTCCATGGACCCAATCCAAAAGCTCATTGCTGGCAACAGGCTTTTGAAACAGCCCTGTTACATTGTTTTTCCACAATGGAAAAACTCTGTGTTTAATTGATCGACTGGAAAGAATCTTCAACTCTTTGAAGTCTGGGATTAACAAGAGAAAAGGACATAATGTTTGCCTTTGGCTTGGCAAGCAATACCTTGGAGGGAAAAAACCTCTGTGATCTAAAAATGATGCAATTTATATAGTGCTCAGTATGGTGAAGGTACATCAGAACATACCTTTACCATTAAAGGTCTGGAGACAGCAAAATTACCAGTTGCTCCATTTTAGCAACACAATTTAATTAGACATTACCAACAAATCTTTTAAGGAGAAGCAAAAATGGTGCTCAAAAATGAAGCATTTTAATTAAAACAGTTTAATCTGGATTTATTTTAGCACCATGCTTGCAATTGTGTTCAGACAGCATCAACAATCAAGAACCAATTATCAAGAATAATTTAATATAAAATAAAATATTCAAAATCCTGTAATTTCACTATTTTATTGTCTTAGGACTACATATTCTATTCAAAATAAACGTTGTTGATCTTCTTCAGGAAAGTGGCCATATTTGAAGGAACTAGGACTTTCAGTAGCGTTTCAGGCCACAGGACAGTGGTGGAGTAGGCAGCTGATCCACATAAAAGCTGTTTTGCTTATTTAGTTTTCAGTGGGGTCAAGACACCGAATTAGTTTGTGGTTTAAACAAATAATGTCAGTACAAAGCCAGGAAAAATGTACGACAAAGTTGGGAGTATTGGAGTCTTATACTGATGAAACTGAAGATGGAATTTCACTATTCAATGCACAAGTAAGTAATAATAAATATAGAGAAGTATTTTCAATTGACAAAAAAAAAGAAATTACTCCAAACCCAAAACATGTCTTAATAAAAATAATATACAAACCTACATCTCAGAAATTAAGGATTTTATCTCCCTCAGGAGGTTGTCTTTCCCAGACAGCATAGTCTACAATCAGTATTGTCATGCAGTGGAAAGCAACTGTGCTCCATCATCCCCAGAAACCTCTCTCTGCCAAGGGAACAACGTGTATTAGGAAATGCTACCCCCTATCGTCTGACTAGTCTGAACAGCTAACATCTCCTTAAAACAATAATTTTCAGGGGTTAACTCTGCTTTTCTTGGAAATTACTACATTAATAATAAGCCTCCTTTTTACTTATCAACTTAGTCTTTCACTACAGCACTTTGACCCTGCCTTTCCCTCTTACTACTTCTTCCAATAGGGAAGCAAGCCAGAGCCTGAAAAAGAATTATTACTTCAAATAACTGACTTTTTAAAATTCTGCGCAAAAGTTTGAATTCTTTTTGTCCATTTTGTATAAGTACTACTTCAAATCCTTACACATTCTTTTACCTGTTGTCTTTCCACTCCCATCCCTTTCCAAACCCTGAAGGCTAAACTCTTCTAAAAGTCCTTATTTCAAAGATTTTATATTTAAATGTCTTTTCTAAAAAGCTGAAGCAGCGTGATCTGAAGACATAAAAATGCTATTGCAAAAGAAACTAGACAGTGATCTTTGAGCACACAAAGGTGTCCCTTCCCCACAAACAAGGAAAAAGAAAAGAGGGAAACAATATTCTTTCTGCCAGAGTCTCTGCTTAAGAAAAGCTGCAAAACTCACTTTAGGAGTATTTAGGACCACGCCAGCAGGATATTTGATTTAAAAGGAAAATTACTTTTTCAGCTTATTCTACATTTAAACTGATAAGTTCTACTTGGCTTACAGCATATAGAATGAAAGAAACACAAAGGAAGAAGAGAAGACTACCAGGACAAAGCACAAAGTTTAATACAGTCTGGGGAGCAAGTGGTAGGGAACACCAAGTGGAAAACATAAGGTATAAGACCTTTGTATCCTAATACAATTTACAGTTGGAGTTGATGTTAACATCTCCGATTTTCTTTGAAAAGAAACCAAAATTTTAATTCCTTTACAATCTTTTTGCCTTCTAACCTCTGTTTCTAGCTCTTTTGGGTAGAAAACGAGAATTGAGTAGATCTTTGAAAACAAGTCCCAACCATTTAATGGTGATTTTGATTAAATACAATACTGATGTGTCAATTTGAGGATGTCCACGCTACAACTTTTATGTATCACTACCTATAAACAAACTGTGTGACAGATCTTTTTTTTTAATCACTGCTTAAGGATGGAAGTACTGCAGTGTATTATTGCTACTATTTAAGTTTCCCTCAAGCCAGCAGTACAGCTGAAGCATTTCATAATGCCCTTCTGACCTTGGTCTGAACACAAGACATTGATGATGTGATGTAATGACATCATTTGTTTACTGACAACATAATGTAAAGTATGAAATACAGGCTGTCAGAAATACAACCAACATAATATTCCAACCTTGCCCTCCAGACGATTTCCAAGGCAGGGAGAGTAAACAGCCTTCTCCCAGCTTTCTTAGTTTCCACAGCTGAGAGTGTAGGATGTTTACAATACCTGTCACTCAGAGCTCCCAAGAACAGACCAAATGTCAGCAGACCTAGTACTGACTTCATCACTGACTGCTGGAAACATGCAGGTGTCAGTACTGGGAGGAAAAAATCCATACCCATGACCATATGAATCCAAATCGATGTTAAGTCCTTTGTGAATAAGTCTAAGAAAGAAGTTCAAAATCAGGCTGAGCTTCAGCATCTCCAGAGGACAGTCAGTATTATTGCCACCGTGGTACTGCAAGACTTTCTGCGAGTTCACTCCAAACTACTCTTGCATGTCCCGAAGTGGTTCCTGCAGAAAACAGAGAATTCACCATTTTAATGGTCTTTGCATTCTACAAGTAAGAGCTGTCATGAAATTTCCAAAGGACTGGGAAGCTTTTAACAGGATTTAAAAGTGATATTTAGAGTGCTGGCTCACAGAATGCCTACACTATCTAGTTTATTTTTAATTAACAGAGGAATGACTGTTCAGGAACACTTTTGAATATTGTGAGGAAAAGAATACTTTTAAAGATGTATCTTGGTAAATTGAAGAGTTTGGTTAAATAACAACATGTGGCCGTTAACAGTAGTCTAGGTACATTTGAGATTGTACTTTCCACTCAGAAACATTTTAAGTATTCGATTTCCTTGAAGACATGACCTCTAAAAGAAAAAAAAAACCTAACAAAATAAAATTAAAAAAAAAAAAAGAGAATCCAATCAGAAAAGAGAAAAATTTTTCTCATGTAGAGCAAAAGTCAAAATCCTCAGACACAAAAAAAGATTCCACTTAAACAGGTTTAAGTATAATGTAAGAAAAACTTTGGGACAAGATTATTATTGCTTTAAAAAACAATGCACGTGCAAAAAACCATATTCAAGTGACTAGGGACCTGAACAGTGTTACAGAAGCACAGCAATGTACTTCAAAAAAAGTTAATCTGCTATTGAAAAGGTAGAGGAGCTTTAGCTGAGTGCACAACCCATAGAAGGGCTGTCCCAATACTAGCACAGTACTCATCATCGTATGAACACCATTTATAGCACAGTATATTGGCCAATTTTCTGAGGAAACAGCTGCTCTGTGGGCATCAAGTAAGTTTCATTTGGACCAAAGTAACTATATAGTTTTCTGCTCTACCATTATCTATGTATCATTCCAGTGATTCCAAGAATCAGGATAGATATCCAAAAGCCAGTGCCTGGAGGGAATCGATCTGGTCAGGAAATACACCAGCAGCAGGAGGGGAAAGAAGGGGATTATGTAATTGTCCATTGCTTGACCATTCATAAGGAGATCTAGAGATGTGCAGGAGGCTCAAAAGTCAAAATAGACCTGAAAACACAGATTGTCTTTATCTTCTGCTATAAAAGAATATGGACTGCAAGGGCAGAGGTGGCACAAATTTTAAGAATTAAAAGTTTTCTTTCTCGAGCTGTGTGTCCTCAATAAATCATCTGGTCAGCTGTTAAACAACCTATGCTAATTCTGCACTAAGAAGATGCATTTTTCCTAACTTCACCACTTTTACATGTCAGTGGGGTTCGTGGGTTGGATCTCTCTCTAGGGCATACAGTAGAAGAGGAAAATCCCTGTCTTCAGTCAAGTGGCCACACCAATCAGATTGCCAGGTAGCCCTGCAAGAAATAGCCTGGCATTGGCTCAATGACGAATCCAGCAGTAGAAACAAAACAAAGTACAGAAATAAAATCATGGAGCTGCTCTTTCAGAGCAAGGAAAATGGGTACATCTCAGAATAATCAAGGTGTAAACAACTCAGTAGGTAATCTAGTCCCAGGTCTTCCTGGAGGCAGAGCCAGTTTTGAAATCCCACATGGATTGCTGCAAGAGACCTTACATTTCCCATTCAAGTTTTTGCAGATTAAGTATGATTTGCAGAAGGCACTTCAGCTCTTTACAAAAGAAAGTTGAAAAATAATACTTTGGTAGTCTCTGATGGAATTTACCACAGTATGCTCAATCTTTAGTTGATGGGTGTCTGATATTTCTTTTGCATACAGATCCTATTTTGATCTTGCAAGAGCTATGATGATTATTTTTTATATTTAAAACATCAATCATGATATGATCTTGATGTGCATCTTTTATTACCATTGGTTAGAATTGCTATTTACAATTACTTTTTCAGTACAATTCAAATTTCAGGGCTTAAAATCAGACAGCTTAGAAAATATTAGCTTACTTCACACTCTAACATTAGAACAGTTCTTCCAAGTTTAATACATGGAACAAAAAAATGACCCCTTTTCTAATAATCTAGTATGTCCCCAGTACAAAAACCCCAACACAACTATGTAAATTCAGAAAGCATTGATATTTTACTGGCTAAAAATAAGTAGAAGGAAAAAAACAGCCAAACTGTCTATAGCAGGAAAAATTCTGCTTTCAAAATAAGCCTATGAACTACTGGAGCTGTGGGCCTCATATTTAAGAAAATTGTGAGAGCCAGTGCTGTAACAGGCAACATACTGTCAGCACACAGAGAAGAAAACTTGTCAAGGCAAATGATGCAGTGACAAGGGAATACTCAAAACATGTGAAGCAAAAAGAATCTGGAGTTTCAGAACAAGAAAAATCAGAATAAAACCTAAGTAACATATTATGGTCTCACGGAATCCTAAACACTTTCAACACTTACTATATATTCTTCAGCTTTAGCATTTAAATGAATAAGTGACTTAGGACTTTAAAAGTCAGTTTTGCATATATATTTCAGATGTGCTTCTGAAAGGTGCACCAGGTAGCTTCAAACAACTTAAGAAAATCTGGCAAGAACTTTACTTATGCTCAACACAGTAACTCCTATTCTAAAGGGCCTACAGTCAAAACAAATGACAGAAAAACATGACAGCAATTAAATGACGACTTTAAGCACAGGTCCTCTGTATTTCTACTGCTTCTCTATTGACTGCCTTTGACTTCCAAATTGTTTCAGGTGGCTCCGTTTTTACTAGTATTTATGTAGTTAAAGATGCATCTAAAGTGATGTACTTGGGGAGGATGAGAAGCTACATGTATCATACCCCCTTGCCCAGAGAGATGCCTACCACTTGCCAGGCACAGTTCCTCATCTATGTCTAGGTACCCAGATACAGCAACCTGCCTGCCCCAGCTTCCATTGCAAAGCATGTCCTTGTGTAGGTGTCTAAGAAATACAGCTGGTGATCGGCCAGCAAGCCTTGCACAAAACTAGGCTAAAATCCTTCCCCTGAAGGATCTAAGGGAAGGCACTATTTGCACCGAATAGCCACACAAGCGTCATGGTCTCAACAAAGCTATCACAAAAGTAAGGATTAAGTACTGCAAAAAAGCTTTCTCCCCCAGATCTCCAAGAGGCAAGGTGTTAGTGAAATAGTTATTCACCTGATGTTAAAACCTGCTCTCCCCTCCCTCGGCTTCACTCTCCTACACTTGAGGGATATGACTGTAAAATGTACAGACAATTAGGCTAGAAGCAGCTGCTAAAAGAATGCAGTGCAACAACAAACTACCAACTCAAAACTAAAGCACTGCCCTGCTATCACCTGGAAAGAAGAGGCTGTGAGTTGCCCAGTAAATGCCACACTATAAAGAAAGTGTAGTCATTAATTTGCTTTCATTTTACAACTAAGCACAAAAGGGAAGGACTGAAAAGAAAACGTATTCTCTTCCCTTTGCAGCAAGTTAAATGTTTAATTTCTGGTAATGACAATAAGTTGGGTGCCAACATGCACAAATTGCTCACTGCTCACTTTAGAGAATACTTGTTATAGCCAGAATCACTCAATTCTATCACCCAACAGCAGAGGACCATAAAATAAAGAAAAATTACCCTGAATGCAAACAGGGAGAAAATTATATATGTGTAAGGTTTAACTCCCTTACAGGCTTAAAATGAGCTGACTTTATGCTACCCTCTGTGTACTCATGGCCCTCTAAAAAAGATAATCATTCTTCTCTGCATCAAACACACCATTAAAATTGGGGCAAATATCACTGAACATTATAAATGCCATTAGCAAAACTAATGATGCACAATTTATATAGGAAAGCCTCTTACATTGCCTTTTGCAAAAATTCAAAACTGTCTCAAAACCTTCCTCAAAATCCATAATGCACACAGGGAAGGCTAACTTGCCTACATAGAGGCTTACCTGACCCACCTTCAGTGACCCACTTGAGGGGCAAAATACTTGTGCTGAATCCCCCTTCTGAATACAGACAACTTAAAAAGGAGCAGGCTCAGGGAAGACTGCAAGCTATTTAAAACTCTTCCTTCTTTGCCTGGTGGAATCCTGGAAACTTTGTGGTCTTTACATTTGGAGATATTCCCAACTTACCTCCTTCACTGATCAGCCCCCCTTCAAGAAGCAGCTAGTATACACTGTAAAGGCTGTGTCAGTTTGAAGTAAGAACTGAGATTTGGACTTGGGAAGGAGCAGTCACAGTGTCAGGCATTCTTAGAGCTTGGCTAGAGTCTGGTGGAACTCTCTTCCTAAGTCTCCAACTCTGTGTGGTAACCACGAAAACTAGAAACCTCTCACTACTGCTGTTCTCCTACATGAAGAACAATTTCTCTCAAAATTGCCAAGATTTCTTTCTCACCTGCCTGTTCCTGGAAGGCCACACAGTTTCAGTGAATACCTTTTGATCCTGGTAACAATGATTTGCTATCAACTTTCTCCAAAAAAAAAAAAGCCTGGCATGTTTCTAAGATTACTTCAAGTCCATGACAGTGAATTCTGTTTTTTCCCATCTTAAACATTCTGTGTTCCACTTCAGAAACATATATATATATATATATATATATATATATACACACATGGGTATGTAAAGAGGAGCCCTGGAGTCTCTGTCTGATGGGGAAGACCTAAAAATGGAGGTAGATGTCAGGGTTCTCTTTCAGCTCTCCTTTCAGCTTCAAAGAAAGAAAACTATCCCATTCATTCTCTTCATGAGCCCTGCAACTACCTGAAGAGAAGGGAAGAAAATAAAATAATAATGTTTCCTTTTCCATATAACTGCTGTAAGACTCGCCAAAAAAAAAAAATCTGAAAACAAAGTCAATACATTTTTAAACTAGGTGAAAGAAAGATTAGTTTCAACAATTTTAAACTTTTTGCCTCTGAGAGTCAGAAGCAAGACAGTGGGAAAAGAACAGCCACCACACACAAGCTACAAAACAAGGTGGAACAGCCCAAAATACATAAGCAGGCATATTCTAGACAGGGAATTAATTGGCCCACCTTTGAATGAAAAGTATTTCAGATACTTTATAAATATATAAACTGCCACCAGATGTCAGTACAGCCTAGAGAATTGCCAGTACAACCCCCCGACTCCAGGCTGGTAAGGATATTTATTTAACTCCTCCCAGCTGTCCCCGTACACAAATCCAGCCCTTCTGCAAATCCTGAATGGAAAAAAAAATCAAACGCAATAGATTTCATTTACACATTATCAACGTGAACAAAAACCCAACAAAGGTGTAAGAATAGCCCTAAACTTCTTATGCCTCAGGACAACAAGAATCAGCTTGATACTAAATAATCTATAATTAAGGTTCAATGCCCTCCTCTCTCATGCTCATCAGATTCTCTAGCAGTGAGTCTTGGCCCCATACATTCACATTCCCTCTGTTCCTAAATAGCTTTAGACTCCTTAGATTATGCTGCAAAGCGACAGGGAATATTTAGCAATGAAGTTGCTAAGCTAAATAAAGCTTTTCTGCAAAACAAGCAGTACCATGTCTGTCCTTGCGCTACAGCAGAGGCTCTCCCCACATTCTCCCCAGCTCTGATTTTTTACAAGAGCTGCAAAGGAAAGAGTTGCAAAGGAAAGAGTTTCCAGAGCACCCCTGGCTGAGGTGATTTTGCTTTGAAACTTCTAACAGCAGACTTGAGCTAACTCCTTCATGCAAACAAATACATAAATCTGTGATTTCTTGGTAGCAGAAATTAGTTTCAGCAAGACATGTGGCATATAAATATTTTTTCTGCTCCATGTCCAAATTCAGTTACAAACTTCGCTAGTAAAGCTATTAACTAGAGAGGTTTCACAGGCTACTTAAAGAGCAGGCCTTACTTCAGACCATCAGTGCACAGGTTAAAAAACAAATAAAAAAGGAAAGAAACCACTCTCCTATGCCAAACATAATCTATATTATTTAGTCTCAGCAAGAATTTTCAGCTTTGCGAGTTTATAGATTGAGCTTCTTATCCTCCCACAATCAACAAGTCTTACTTTGAAGCAAAAATCTGTACTAAGAGAACACCAGAAACTGTAGAAATCAAGAAGAGAATTGTCAAGTGACATAGACCTACTCAATGTTAGTGACATTGTGATTTCCATTTTGTGATAAATAATAGGTAAGCAAAGCAACATACATTGATCTGTGGAAATTTACCTCAGGAAGACTTGTTTGCATAAGAGTATACAACAAATGTTTGTAATTTTAATATTGGCTTATTGCACAGTCTTACAAAACCTCTTATTTTCTTACTAAATGAAATCAACTCAGTGCATGTATCTTCTTAAGTCCAATGCAAAAAAATTTTAAAATTATATAATTATAAGAAACTTGGTGAGTTAAAAACCATGAACAAAAAATTAGCTTTTTAGGCCAATGGTTTGGAAAAGAACTTACTGAAACATCTTTCTTGCCTTATAGGGCCATTTCACAGCTCTGAGGTTTTAGCTTCAGTTTTAACCATACCACAATCTTGGATTTCCTTTGTAAAGTTTCAAATCTCAGGTTGAATAAAATTGAGAGAGCAATAGAAATACAGATAGAGACTTTTTCTGAGCATTTATGTTTTGGATATTAATATGAAAGAGAAATAAAAACCAGAGAGGCAGCATCCTGAAAGTCACATAATTTTGAAGGGGAGATGGAGAACAAACTGCCTGTAAGTTGAGCAGCAGCAAATGCAAAAAAAAGAATGTGAAGTAAATCTCTTCACAGGAAACCCTCAAACCACTTAAAGTAGAGCACCTCTTAATTTCATACCTAAACTAAGCCTTGGAACCTCCCTTCAATTCAGGTGAGCTTTGTAGTCTCAAAAGTTTCTCCTGGAGGAGCCTAATCACTGACTCAAGAGGAAGGGCAAGGTTTGTTGCAGACCTGACTAAGTGCTTAATTAAACAGAGAAACTATAAGCATGTTTCACCTTGCTTTTGAGTTTTATTAGGAAACCTTTCACAATTCCTATTTTGTTCCTTACAACTGCACGTCTTTGTCAGGTTAAAACAAGAGGTAATTTATGTGTACTCTCTAAATTGGAATTTTTAATTCCTGAGTCTTGGCTCTAATTGTAACAAGGACCCTTGAGGCTCATCGTTTCTCTCTGTTAACTTCCCTCCCTCAAATTCCCTACACGTAAACACTTGTTTCTACAACAGCTCTTCTGCATGTCATTTCTCCCCACTTTTTCACATTCAAAACATGCAAAAACCAAACCCAAGGGTCTCAGTTTTACATATGCCACTTGCCCAGACTGAGTTTGCTATGTCCAGATGATAAGCACTATTCCAGTTACTGTCTATTTAGGAAATCTCAAGAACTTTACCAGCATTGAGAGTACGTGACTCAACAGCCAGCTTGCACACTATGCCGGAATAATAGTATAGCTGGCTCCTTTCATCCAAG
Organism: Motacilla alba alba; assembly: GCF_015832195.1. Lineage (NCBI taxonomy): Eukaryota > Metazoa > Chordata > Aves > Passeriformes > Motacillidae > Motacilla > Motacilla alba. Next base: position 29,985,784 of record NC_052018.1, read on the forward strand.
AAACGCAACTCCTTCAAAATCTAAGTTCTAAGAACACAAAGAATTTCAGGTTCTGCAGAAGCAGAACTGCAAAGCTGCACTTAAAAAGTTACTGAAAGTTCAGATCAGCAGCATAACTTGAGTGGAAAGAAGCTTACAGTCAGTTACTATTTAGCACAATTTAATTTCCTAAAATTTTTCAAAGTTCACCCTTGAGTATTCAAAGCAGTTTTTGGATTCTTCTCTACATTACCTAAATTATGTACAGCTATCTTCTAGCATTTCCTCTACACCCACCAAGCAGTTAGCTCTGCTGCTGAATGCACTATGGCAAATGGCATTCAAGCTGTGAGGCTTTGAAAGAGGCCGGCATTTCAATAGTTACGGGGCAGTAGGGGCATGCCCATGCAGATGGAGAACAGTGGACACATTTTTTTCCTCAATAAAAAAGTTCTAGTTAAAAATGCCTTTAAAAAAGGGGAAATTGTCAGCTTGAAATGCTGTCATTTCTACACGGACAAGTAGGAATAACATTTGACACTGTGCTTGAAATACTCATACACGTAATTTTTCTTGCCAATGCTAGCTTAAGAGTTTTATTACATTCACAAGTAAGAATTAAGCAATGCAGGAAGCATTTCCTATTGCTAGTGTCTTATGGTCACTATAACCATGTTAAAATATTAATGTTGGTTCATTTGTTTTTAAAGACATCCCATTTTCAATGACTTACTTGTAAGTTAAATGGCAAAGTATGCCTTATTAGGGAATTTTCATCCTTTAATTATTTTGCCTCTCTTAGATTACTCAATTCTTTTTTAAATACCCAGATCTCCATTTCTTCACTAAGCACAGTAGTTGCCTTAAGTTTCACCTTCCTATTTCCATCCCAGATCTTCTTCAGGTTAACTTAGCAAACAGTACTCTTGCCAAAGTCCAAAGATATCTGCATTATTCCATCCCTGTGTATTTTGAGTTACCAATCTTTTCTGTGACAGTCTAGAACCAGGTCTTCTATTCTGCTACCCCCCTCCTTCCTTCCTTACCAGAAAATATTCCATTTGTCTTTAGAGTGGAGATCCTTAAAAGCTCTTCTGCGCATTCAGTCTGGGGGCTTACTTTGCAATTAAAAAAATCCCATCCCCTTTGTGAACATGGTTCATTGGACTCTGTGTCCAATGGCAGACATGAAATCTTTCTTTATCTCTCCAACACTTGAAGAAAAATTTTACTAATTCTAACACATAATTAATACTTGCAACACCACAGACCTAGCCAAACACCCAGGCTTGCAGATTATTTATGTATAAAATCTAACTTGAAGTCCTTTCAACTGATCCTTACATTTCCAGCCCATCCAGGCAACACCTTGTCTTCCAGGTTCTCTTTAACATGATACTCTCCAGTGAAGGAAAGGCAAAAATCTTGCTGTGACTGGAATAGATTTAGAAAATTACTGCCAGAAAGAATACTCTAAGAATCCCTATATCCTCTTAGGGCCACCTGTTCCTTCTCAGCTGAATCAAATAGCAGCTATTGTCATGGTCTAGGCCTATCAAGATCTGCAACCTTCCTTGCCCTTAGTAAATAAGACTTCTTCTCCACCTCCAGTATCACACAAGGACAGACTTAGCATGAATGAGCTGTAATAGAAGCTGTAATGTGGAGTGCCTTCTCCTTCATTGTGTCTTAACAGAAACGAAATCTCCACCCTCACAGCCTCCCTGGGAGTCCTTCTCTTCACACTGTCTATATGTACCAGTCCCACCCATACAGGGGTAGGTTCATGTACACACTGACCCAGAACTGTGCCAGGGACTTCACAGAAATGACGGTGCTCAGCAGCACCACATGCTGCAGTCACAATGAACATGTGACTGACAACTTATGAAGTCATTTAACCCATTTTTGGCTAAGGCTGACTAATTAGCAATGTTAAAGAAAAATTTGAGAGAAAATAATAAGCATTACTTGAAGCAGCTATGCTGAAACTAAACAATTTTTTTAGCAATAAAATCACCACTTGACCCTGAAGACAGTAAAAAAAAGCCTCACCTGAACATACTTTCTTTTCTCCTAAATAGGCAGTAAACTTAAAACTTCTTTTGCAGTATTTCAGTAAGGCTCATCACTATGGCATGTGAGCAACCCAAAGAAGATCAAGTTGCTCATCTGTATTAAACAACAGTTGCTGCAGGTTGAAAACAAGCAGGGCTTCAGTTGTACAGAAACTCAGCTGAGGTTTCTGTTTGGCAAAGACGATGTATTTGAAACAAGGCATGGACCCAGATTCCATTTGATATGGTTCTTCCTGATGCATAGATTTCAGGTAAATTCAATAGCTCCTCTCCTTCCCCTCCATGGAACAAAAAACTTTTCCCTCTGTCTGCTAACAGGATTAAGTGTCGCATTTAAATTTCATCAAACTCCACTTTGTTCTCTAACCCCTTCTCTGAATTCGCAGACTGCTGCTGAAGCAGGCACAGCTTCTCCTACTCATTAACATCATGGACACGCTGCGGCAGGGATCCAAGCTCTGTTTCCCTGCAGAGGATATAGCTTCTGTGGAAGTGAACAATCTCCAGCGAAAGCTTAACACATCGTCCCATTTCCTCTGTTGGAAGGGAGTCTCCCAGCTCACGCTCTGAACAAACAGAGTCCTGGAGCCAGCCCACAGACAGTGTTTACAGAAACAGCAACGTCACCGATAGGACAGATTCAGATGCAGCAGTATTTTTTTTCCATGAAAAAGTAGTAAATTAAGCATTAGTCAAATGCTGATACATTTTTTTAGCTATTTCATAGGGAGGCTTCCTGAAAAAAAACACATCTTTTTTACTGTGGTTAAAGGAAATCTTATGCTGAACAAAGGAACTGAGAGGTACCAATTTAGCAGCAGCTCTATATTTCCATCCCCACCTGTCCTCTTGCTGCCTAACTTCCATATGTGCACATGAGGGGCCTAAGTCATGCCAGTAGAAAATAAAGGAATACTTTTTTCTTGTGGGAATTGCATTTTTTAAATGCATTGAAAACTTTAGACTACCCAAAGTTTGTGAAAATATAAAGGCAGGGTACCTAAACTATTTACAAAAGTTCTGGACCATCTGTAATTCTTCCTACATGGACTTTGACAATCTTATTTAATTAGTATCAACTTTTCAGTACTTAGCATGCTGCTAAGTATTAGTCTATTTTTATTTTATTTATTTTAAGGAAGTGGAACAATACAGCGATCATCAAAAATAGTACATCAAATAGTACATGCTGTACCCTGTACTTAAACAAATAAATACAGAAAACTATAATCCAAGGGAAGGATATATAAATATAAACTTTCATTTTCACAGAGTTCATGAGAATTATAACCTTTGGAAAACCCAGTCCATCTGGTAATTGAAGTGGTTTCAATCTCACAGTTACTAACACAGGAATGGAGCAAAAAGCTGCTCTCAGCATGCATTTTGCCAACGAATCAAACTTGTCACATCATATGGTGAGTGTATGAGACAAGGCAAACAGGAACAAGAGACAAAGGTACCACATTTTTTTCTTGTTTCTACTTCACTTCCAGACCTACAACCTGCCTGGTGACTATGAGACAGCCGATATGAAGCAAGAGGCAAAGAAGTGTTTGTTACAGAAAATGTGGAAATCCAGGCTCCATCCAAAAAGCAGGAAGGAAGAAACTCGAGGGTCAGCTGCATAAGATAAGGGCAGAGACAGGCTCCAGCACACCGATTTTTTAAGCAAATGGCCTGGCAACAGAAATAATACCTTAAAAATTTTCTGTGCCCAATGACTCCCCCATTGAAGCTGCAAAATCTCATCCTGTTCCCCTCTTCAGGGCTGTGAACTGTGCTAACATGGAATGGTGCTACCCACATCCAGATCTTCTCTCCATATAAAAATGAGCAGGCTACTTCTAAGAAAACCTAATTTGCAAGAAACCTTGTCTAGACCCAACCAAACAGTGGACAGAGGCTTCATTTTCTTTCACAAGTCTTAAACCACCAGGAAATCTAAACTGCTGCATAGGAAAATTGTAAGGTAAAATACAATTTAAATAAATAAAGCAACTGCATACAGTTCTGCCTGTGCCCTTTCTGGCAAAAGATGAGGGCAGGCAGCTAGTATTTCAGACAGACCCCATATTACTTCCTGGCCAAGCTAAGTGAAAGCCTGCCAAGTATTAAAGGGAGAAGAAAGGGATGTAAGCAGCTTGGGTACTTCCTTTCTAGAGATATTTTTTACCAGCGCTGCAATTCTATGGGTCTTACTGAGGGAACTGATGTGTTAGGCAGAGCTCAGCAACATCCTGATTTTATCTTCTGTTCTGAACACAAGCTCAAAGGGCTGACGGCAAGTGGCACACAGGCTGTTTGTTAGGAGGCTATGTAAAATACTGAGAACACCTCGTGATGTTGATTAAAAAACCATGATGACTACTTTCCCTCCTAGCCTGACTTATGTTTCTAGCTAGACGTACTCTACTTTCTCTTCAAGGCTGCTGCAACTGACTTTTGCCTGCCCACAGCCCCAGCGGGCTGCACAAACTGCACTGAGGTTACCAGGGGATGTCATTAGAAATGACTCTGTCATCACCATTAGACACTTCAGCAGAGGCCAAAGCCCAAATTCTAGAAACACAGTAATTTATACACCCTTTTCATAACAAAAAAATCTGTCCTGATGCTGCTCATGCTAGTGCAAGGAAACTTCGTTCCCTAGAGCTCTGCGAAGTGACACCTCCCGTCAACGCAAGAGCTGCGCCAAGACATGCTAAAACAGGAACCAAAGAGGAAATTGAGGAAGTGAAGATTAAATGATGTTCAATTTTACGTCACGTGTCTTCAAATTCTTTGGAAAGGCAGAAAGTTGACAAATCTTATGCATTAAAATTTATTGTAACAGTCATTTCTGTGAGAAGATCTGAAATCACACACCTCATTTTCTAAAATGCAAATATTTTGCTCCTTGTTTAAAGTGTCTGGAGGCTTAAAATAACAGCAGATATAAACCACAGTTAAAACCTGTAATATATACTAGCCTCAAAGCATAATTGCATTCAAGATATATCAGTTACATTTTGGTCAGCTCAAAGAAAGGTTTGAAATTATGTCCCACCATCTGCTATTTCTCTGCTAAGAGGAGAAAACTGGTTCCACAAATCCATTCCAGCAAATTAAAGAGTAGTAGCAACATAAGGCAAAATGCAATCAGATCAAAGTGATGATTTAATGCTTATAATGAAAACTAGGGGATATATATTCAGATGTTCTTTTCAGTAGAAAACTGATGTTCTGCAAGATATTCCATATGAGTTCAAGAAATTCAGTGCAAACTATTTCTCAATATATGATGGATGTCACAACTGATTTTAGTTCATGATGCAATTTTAGTACATCCTGTTTCTACTCATATACTTCACAAAACAGGTTTGCTGGAACCACAGAAACGTCTTCGAAAAGTTAAAAACTACTTCTAAAGCAAAAGTGCTTTATCTGTGTGTGTTCTACTAGGAGCTGCTGAATCTCTAGGAAGAAAGATACCTCACCAGCATCCAAAACAGACAGCAGACATTCTACAGATGCATTTATGAGCATTTTCTTGTTCTATAGCTTTCCTGGAGGAGAATGCATATGACGCTACCTTTAAGTCAATACTCCTAGCAATTATAGTCTGCCATCAGTTCAGAAAACTTCTCTGCAAGAGAAGCACCGACAATGATATGACCAAGTCTAATCACCGGTGTCCCACGGCGTCAGAGAGTTAAGTGCCAGAAGTCTGAAGGACTTAAAGCACCAATACCCCTTCTGGAAATACTTTAAACCTGTTTTAGCTATGAGTAAATGAGTACACTTGTATAGTCAAGAGGAGCTGCAGACAATAAGCACTTGTGAACACAAGGCAAACTGTGTGCATCTCAAGGAGAGTACCCAGGCAGGGATATCCAAGCTTCAGCCCCGCTGTGCAACCACCTTCACAAACATCAAACATTCAGTTGGCAGAAGAGAAAACTGACACAGAAAAGTGGTAGACAGGCTTAGACCTGGGTGCAGTCAACACTAGCGCAAGGAAAATGTTTTTCATACCTTTATTACATGCTTGCAGCTTTTTGCCTGTGTCTTAAGAGAAGCACTTATACCTTCTTCCCCTCAATCTATGTCCACTTGGCAGTAAAAGGGCTGAACCAGTCTCACATCAGTGATACTGACAGAAGATTCGAAACATTCCAAAAAAACACTGTTCTCATAAGCAGCAACTGCAAAACGCCTGAGAAAAAAATGTGTCAGGTTCAAAATTTTAATTATTCAAACTCTGTACCGAAACACTCATGTTCTTCTTTTCCTAAAGCTACCACTTTAATTCCATTTTACTAATATGAAAAACCTGCAGATCTTCCTCATGAGGAGAATGCTCAGATTAGGAAACCTGCATGCTTTCTTCACTATGGGCTTGCATCTCCTTTACTGTCGGATTTTCAGCTCAGCATGCTGACATGGAAGGAAATGTAACAGAAAAAAAAAAGTTCTTTTAACAAAGCTGGTATCTGCAGTCAGTTCCTCCCAGGAATGAAACACCCAACCTTCCAGGACAGCACCAGATATATTTGTGTAAAATATCTTTGCGATAGAAATGAACAAAAGAACAACAAGGCTTCTTTACAGATTTCCTCATACAAGACACGAAATCCTTCTGTATAGATAGTTGCTATGGTGCAGACTTAAGGGGAAAAAGAGGGGAGATCAGACTTCTTGTTTACAGCTTTCCAATATGTTCCACTTGATCCATCTTGAAATTGAAACCCTTCAGCTTCCTGTCTTAAGGCTGTCAGATAGTAGAGAACAAACACAGTATTAGCAACTTCACAAAGCCCCCACATGTTCTGCACAGCACTAGAGAAAAACATCCACGTGGATTAGGCAACAGACAGGAGGGACAATACAGTTTCAAAGAGAACAGAAGCTACACTAAATCCTGAAAGACTTATTCAAGGAAAAAGAAACTTACTCTAGGAATGAAATGCCAGATTATCTCTGAACATTGTCAACACTTCACCACAATGTAACACTGCATGGACCTACTAAAAAATACACCATTTTTGACATTCTCAAGCAAAATCCTGATTCTTCTGAGAACTTCTTACACAGGTTTTATACCAACAGGTATGCCTGCCTATTTACAGATTCATGAAGAATAAGCAAAGACACTTAGGGTACAATTAAACTTGCAGTAAGACATCTAAACCATACAGTCCTCTACAGTCAAAAAGCCTACAGAGAGATTGAGCTTACTCTACAGCAGACATATGGGGTCTAATTCAGGTACCTAGACATAGGTAAGTGCTGTCAGTTTAAATGTCCTGGCAGTTTCACCTCAGTTCCAGTTGCCTCTCCTGTAAAGCTTGTATCCATCAGCATTATGCAATTTTTACCAATGGTTCAGAGATCCTAGCTAGCACCTAGTTCAGGCACGTGACCAGAGGGCTACCTTCCAGGCCCCAATGACTCTACCAAGGACATTTTCACCAGCTACGAACACAGACAGCACAGAAACTTGGTGCAAAAGTATAAAACTTAAACATCCTTCATCAATCATGAACAGAATGCATCCTTTATTCTTTTGGCAATTGATAAGAATACAGCTATCACTTCTTGACTACTCTGACTGCTCTTTACCATGGTTTGGGGGCTGTGCAAGAGATTTAGCCTTTGCAGCAACTTCTTTAGGGTCCCATGTTTTAAAGAAGCTGCCAAATGTAATTTCTTCCCTAGATCCCTTAGTCGCTTGCCAGAAGATTAAACCAAAACCTTTTTGCCAAAACCTTCTATTTAATCTGTCTGCATGAACTGCCTTAACCAACTTTTTTTTCAGTATGGTGTAAAAAAAACCACTCATACAGAACAGGTCAGTTCTCCCATTCATTCAGTGACCAGTCGGGTTCTGTCATATATTGTGCTTCCACTAAACATCCAGGTTGAGGTAGAAGCAACTACCTGATCCAGGATAATTCCAAGGTTTAGGAAATAAATGATGCAGCGTTTCTTAAAAAAGTACAAAATTCCCTTCATGGACAGAGATGCCTTTAAAGACCTCCAGAGGGAGATCCTGTCTAATTTTTAGCATTTAAATTGCTTTGAACATCCATCTTAGGCATCATCAGTGACACCACCAGCATCTTGCTACAGCCTGAATATTCAGCTCAGTCAGGTCAGGAATTCAAAACTCAATAACAAATAGAAAAGGAAACAAGGCCTGTGACAACTTTGAAATTCTATGGCAGTTTTCTTGCTCTCTTTAGACTGCCTTTTATTTATCCCCTGCCTCCAGTGGTTTTGTTTGCCTTAAACTATTTCTCTTTCTTTACCTGCAGTAAAGAAAGCAGTGCTGTTTGCACAAAGTGTAAAAATATTATTTTCCATATTGTCACATATGCCTGGAAAATTTAACTAATGCCCCAAACCATTTACTCCCCACTGTTAGCAAACAGCCTAAACTGAAACAGGAGCACCTAATGTGTATTTGTGCTACCACAAGCATCACTAGAAATTTCAAGAAGAAAAAAAAATACCCTGGAGGGTACTGGCCTAGACTTCTTTCCATTTTTTTTTTTTTTTTGTTCTTCCATTTTCTGGGATTTGTTTCCATGGGAAGATATTAATCTGCTGGCTGTCAACCCAGAAGCCCTCCTGACTGTGTTCTGCTGACAGAAATCAGACCTTCACTAATGCCCGACTGGGACAGAACAACTACTAAGTTTTAAACAGTGGAGAAAGCATTGCCCCTTCATGTTTACTTTCCCATTTATTTAACAAGCATCAGAATGATTCTACTAATGTAGCTATATTCCATTTCTCACATCTTAGAGATAAGGGATACTGTGCAAGAAAGGCATCCAAGTGCTTCTATAGCTATACTCCTTACACACAATCCACCCAATAGTAAGAATATTTAGGAGAGTCACATAGTTCCCATGGAGAGAGAGCTGAGATCTTGTCAGATTTTATTCCAAATCTACTGAAAACAGAAGAGCTTTTGCCAAGTCAATTTTGGCAAGTGTTTCTAGCATTATCCTGTCTTACCAAACAGCATTTCGATTTTGCTGGACTTATTTACTTGTTCAGTATTCTCAGAGAAGTGGAACTATTTGTTGCTGGAGAGAATTTGGCTTACTTTGAAGACCTGGAACAACATTTAAAAGATGAATCAGAGACTGACTAACTTAGGAATTTGATCTGTTAACCTCAGCTCATAGCAATAGAGCATGCTCAGTGTTAGAGGTAATCCATTGTGCACCTACTTCAGGTCTGAGACCAACCAACTCTCTGAACTCTAAAATGACACTTTTAACATGCTGTTTTTATATAGCCAAGTTCTATCCCTCTCAAAAATACCATCCAACATAAGCTGTAAGATGATGCTGACAATTCTCTTTAGGGGTCAAAAGAGCATAACCATGTCGTATGGAAAAAAAAAATGCAACCCATTAGCATTCTTTGCTGACTGCATGGAGCTGAATCCTCCAAAGGCTTGATTTTCAGAAGACATCAAGCATCCAGTCTCAATCTCCCTCAGACACAAAGGTACATCTCTTTAGGACACCCTAACTTAAAGGCTGATCCCTCTCATGCTGTTGTCCACACACACACTCCCCACAGAGCCGGTCAGCGCTCTGCTTCCACCCTGTCAGTGAGGCATGCAGGAATGCTTTTGATCAGATGCATCAGAGGTACACTGGTGACATATTTTGCCTGACAGAGTCATGCTCTACTGCTCAACACAGAAAACTGACTGAATATTTAAGTATTTCAAAAATGTTAGCTGCAGCACTTGTTCTCAAGTTTTTGGTACTGTTTCTCCCATGCTTGTCCATTCCACATTTTCAGCTTTACTAGCTTGTTTTTTCTCTTTTTTTTTCTTTGCTAAGCCAGACATTCATTCTTCATGCCTCCCTCTATTCCCCCATCTCCTGACACTGCCCACTACATTGCAATAGACAGCAACCTTGCCTTCCCTTTTCCAAAACAGAAGCTATGTACTAGGTCACAGCCACAGTTCACCTATCCTCTAAGCACATACTCCCTTGAAAAAAGTACAAAATACCACTTATTCTTACATAGTGTCACTTTTCTAACTCCTCACTGTTATAATTCAGCCTGGAGTATACCTAAACATACCCTACACTTCTGGTTTCTCAGCCTGTACATGTATGTATTCTGGTGTCGTTCAAGGTGACCGGTACCACCTTGCTTCCTCAGAGATACAAGCAACCTACCATATGACCTGTTCCCATTTTCTCTGTACCTTTCCAATATTTAATTCACTTGCAAGTTAACAGGAATAACTGAGGATTTCTCTAGAGGAAAAAAACAAACCAAGAGAAAAAAAAGAATCAAAGCCTACCACTCTCCACCCCAGGGAAACATACCACTCAGTGACTATTCTTCATCGATAGTGTTAAATCTGTTCACCAGATATATCATATCTAGACTTTTTACTATTTCAATTTTTTCTATCAGGATGTTTGGGTTGCCAAATCCAATATCATGGAGTATATCATAAAGGCTAGTTTTTGTACAAGGCTATCAATCTGCCTGATTTAACATGAAATAAAATCAATTGACAATGTAACAAATGAGTTCCATTTCCTGGTAGGATCTACTCAACTTGCCTACTTTGGTCCAAGTCCTATTTCAGTATTTCTGTCCAAAACCTTGTCAAGCTGTCTATATGTCTATTTTGACCATGCCAACCAAGTCTATAAGCGGTCATAAATGCTACTCACCCAGTTAAGCCCTGGTACAATTTAGTTTCCATTTGTAATCTGGAGTACATTAATTTTAGATTACCAATCCACAGAGTGTTTTATATTACTGCTCTCCAATTCCTTGATACAAATTACTGGCATCTTCTAAACTATGTCCTATTTCAATAGCTGTTGTTAAACATTCTCCTTGATTGCTAAAGCAGAAAGAATGCCATCAACATTTGTATCTGACTATGCCCCAGCTTTTTAACCACAAGCTTGACAAGTCTATAGGGTATTGTCTTTAAGCAATACTATAAAATTTTGACTTCTACCTGATCATGGGCACCAACATTAAAATTCTTTTGTGTCTAATAAAAGTCTTTCTTTCTTTTTCTGACTGCCCAGCTGTCCTACCTCCGTCCATGACATTTTCTTACTAATTTTATACATTGCTTCATTATCTGCTAATTTATATTCATGAAATAAAAGCTGACAGACACCTATTTGTGGATTTCTTGTGGCAGGAGGAAGGGAAAGAATATTTTAAAGCACTGTTTCCACCTCTAGTCTCAGACATTTTATCTTTGCTATCTGCCTTGATTATGGATTTTTCCACGACTAGTAAGGTTTTTGTAAGCCATTCAAAAGTGCTACACTTTTCCAGTTCATATTTCATCCTTCCCCTTGTGTTGTTCAAAAGCTTTCTACCTTTTGAATTTCTTCCTTTGAGGAAAAAATATTGAATTCATCTGACTACAAATGGACTTCTATGAGCACAGATACGTACACCTGAGGTAGTTATTCCAAATTGACTTTGAAGCTAAGGGAGAGAAACAAGCAGAGCAACTGGGGACAAGTTATCCCATTCCTAAATGCCTTCTAAAATAAAACATATAAAATTGTCATGTAAAAGGGCCTCTCCTTATTCATTAATGTAAGCCTAGAACAGTGCAGCTCAGATATATTTAACTGCAGCACAGCTGTAATAAGTTCAACAATATGAATGCATATCACAGGTATTTCCTACCTAATTTCCTATTTCCTAATTTTCATGAACAATTAGAATCCCACAGAATATTCAAAGGTAATGACAACCACACTAACCCACTGTGGGACAGAGAAATTACATTTCCAGTGGACTTCCACCTTAAGACATGACCATACTTATTTTTAGAATGTTAATAATTCCTATTAGCTTCTTTGTGAAGAAGCTTATATATTCATAAAATAAGCATTTCTGAGGTACTCCACTGATTCACAGATACCTGTATTATTGACCTGTCAATGGCTGCCACCTTTGCTAAGAACTTGTACATCTGCAGGGTCAAAGCCCTGGGCCTCATCTAACAAGCTCTGCAGAATATATACAGACATTCCAAGTAAGTATTTCTGAAAATGCTTCTGCACATTCAAGTTTCTCTAAGAAGAGCTGGAGAAGGTTTAGCAGACAGGACATTGGGCCAACTCTGCAGAGCCATGCTGCTTTATATGCTTTTCCCTCTGCTCCTAGTTGGGTCTTGCCTTTGCCCTGTAAATCTAGGACCTAAGCCAGTTTCCTTGCTTTCACCACATTACATAGAAGCTCCAATTACTGGCTGGAGTATCTTAAGGGACATCACTACTCAAACGCAAGACCAAAACTCCTCATAGCAGGTATGATTTCAAGGAGATAGCAAGTAAAGGCGTCTCATATTGGCTTTCTGCCATTTCATCACTGATTAGTTTAAGCTGTCAAAAACCCCTCTGTATGTTTTGAAAACCTTTCAGGATGTTGATGAGGAACATTTATAGTTAGAGAATTAATCACTACTATGAATCCCAGAATCACATCAGATATCTAGAAAGGCTTTAAGGTCACATAGCTTTTAACAATCAAAATAGAAGAACTTCAAAGATCATTCTAGCCTCCATAAACTAAATTGCTGACACACTAATAAGATCCTTGCTCTAAAGGAACAGCAGCATTTGTATCTAATGCAGGTAGACTAAGTATTCAGCTGCTTTATTTTTTTAAGCCCCTAATTTCTGAGCAAGAGCTTCAGATATGCACATATTCCATTGAATAATGTCATCAACTACAGGCAGAATGCTAGCAACTAATTGTATTAAGAAATTCTAGAAAACAAGGCTGGCTTACTTCGCACAGCATGCACGTCTAGGCAATGGGTAGGAAAAAACCCAAGCCATTCGCACAGCTTCCTTTGCCTCTTTCTTCTCCTCTTTCCATGATACAAGTGTGTGTGTGTATACATATATGTACACACACACAAATAAAAATACAAGGCAGAGTATATCAGCCTTGCATAGCTGAACTTGTTAATATAGTTAGTTGCAAGCATACATATATAAAAATATTTTTAAAGGACCATTAAGGATATACAAGTTATCATGCAGGGTAATGAAAATCTTTCTGGAGGAAGTAAAATGTTTTCACTGTTCTGCACAGAACAAAGCAGCTTCCCCAGAAATAGCAGCACACATCAGAAATGCAGATATCAACTCTGCAAAGTCAACACTGCAATATGAAAATATGAATCCTGTTCTCTAGGTATACAGAAAGTGAGGGCAAGAGGAAAAAGAGTACTATAAACATCACTGTAAAAACATCTGTTAACAGCCTATGGCCTTCAGCAGAGTGCACAAACGCTTCTCAAGTCTTTTACTACAACAAAGTGGTTAAAAAGGTTGTTGACTGATTAACCTTTTATTTCTGAGACCAAGGAAAACGGTTTGAAAAGGATTGAAAAAGTTCAGGTCCATAATGGAGAATAACAGCATGACAGAACAACTGGATGTGGGAGTTGTTCCATGTGCAGGCTTCAACGAAGACAAAAGCAAGCAGTTTTAAGTTGCATCTAATGAATAAAGGTCAGTCAAGGAAAGGCAAAGAGATGAGTGATATGGTGAAAGCAGAGAGACAAGAGATCTCTGCACAGCATCCTGCAGAGCTAAAAGCAAGTCTCTGTCCTTACAGAAGAAGAGTTACAAAAGGAGTGCAATGAAGACGGAATAGCACAGAGCTCCTCCAGGTTGATGCTCAAAGACCTACTACTAACTGAAATACACCTGGATGCCAAAAAAAATGCAAAAAACCTGCTCTGAGCAATATTCTTCTCTTCCACTGCTAGTCTTGCCTTGCTACAGGCAGAAGTTCTTGAATCCAATTCCTATGCTCTGCACTATGAAAGGAGGTATGTATTTAATCAAAGGATGTACAAGGAAGGGGTGGGGGGGGGAAATACTTCAGCAACACAAGACAAAGTTGCAGAAAGTATTTCCAATTTATTCACAAGAAAAATCCAAGTGCCAATAACAGGAAGCCTGAATTGGAGGAAAAAGCTGGCTATCCATATTAAATTAAGAGATGTATTGTTAAATAAAAGCAGCTATGTTGACATGCACAGCTAAAAAGATGCCTCAAGCTATCATCTGGAAAAACACTATGTCACTGCATGGCACGTGGCTTCCTTCCCATATCCTTTGTTCATTTATTTGTTTCATAATAACTATTTGAAGCTTTAGGAAAAAACCAAAAGAGCCCGTATATGACAATAGGAAAAAAAATTGTGCTCGTGCATCTTGATCTGTAAATTACTGCTTAAAGGGAAAAAAGTAATATGCCAAATTCAACTCAATTCACTTTAACTCAAAATAATCATCCTTTCTAATTCAAATTTTTTCAGTGATACAGGATTATCACTGTTAATCTTTTATTCTGTTTCTAAACAACACAAGCACATTGTTTAATGCCTATTTCAGGTATAATTAAGAAAAAGAACTTCTCAAGAACTTCTCTTTTCAAGCAAAGAGTTAAAGCACATATCTGAACAATGTACAGTTTTGAGAGCAGCTTGAGTAGGAACAGCAGCTTAGTACTGAAAGCTTCCCATTCATATCATCACCTGTATTTTCTTCATAACAAGTGCATAAGTAGGCAGATGGATTGGGCCGTTTCCAACAGCTGGCCTGTCATTTTAAAGATGATTTCCATAAACAGCATGCAGATGTAAATAGCGCTGGTTGACTTTCCTCTTTTACTTCCCTCCTTCCTGGCTGGCAGACAACACTTCTGGAGAGTCAAAACCAAGACCACTTAGAAAAGACCTTTTCTTTCAAACAGGGCTGGGGAGTGAAGAAGCTTTTTAAGAATACCTTGTTAATTCTGTGGATCTGTGAAGAGGGCTTGACTTGACCTATCCAAATCTGAAAGCCAGGGCCTGAAAACAACACCCTGCCTCCTCAGGGAGACAGTGACCTCAACAAGTACCAGGTAAGACAACATACACCAATATTTAATGTAAGACAAACCTAGCAGCCAGCTGCTATTTCAGACAGAAAATAAGGGCCACTGCTCTAACACTCTTGTACTGGGTTTGCATGGCCAGGTTTTGGTAGCAGTGGATACTAAAAGGGTGGCTTCTGTGAGAACCTGCCAGACACTTTCCCCATGAATGGCAAAGCCAATGACAGCCAGACCTGCTGTTGACCAAGACAGAGCCAGTCTGCAAAGGTAGTAGCACCACATGATAACATTATTTAAGAAGGAAAAGAAGTTATTGTGAAAAAATAATTTGGCTCAAAAAAGAGAGGAGTGAGAGTATGTGAGAGGAATACTACGCAAACACCAAGGGCAGTGGAGGAGAGGGAGGAGGTATTCTAGGCACTGGAGCAGATTCCCCTGCACTCTGTAGGGATGCAGAGATTCACCTGCAGCCCATGGAGGAGACCCACACCTGAGCAGGTGGAAGCCCGAAAGATGGTGCGACCCTGCTGGAAGTTTGTGCTGGAGTTGGCTCCTGGTAAGGACCCAGAGACCCATGGAGAGAGGAGCCCAAGCTGGAGCAGGTTTCCTGGTAGAATTTGTGACCCTGCTGGGGATCCACACTGGATCAGGCTGTCCCTGAAGCACTGCACCCTGTGGAAGAGTGACCCATGCTGGAGCAGTTCATGAAGAACTTAAGTCCATGGGAAGGATTCACAATGGAGAAGTTCCTGAAGAACTGTCTCCCATGGGAGGGTTCCCATGCTTGAGCAGGGTAATGAACACCATCAGGAACAACCTGCGATGAACTGATCATAGCCACCATTCTCCATCTCCCTTTGCCACTGTGGGGGAGGAAGCAGACCCTGGGAAGGATGGAGGAGTGGAGAAAAGGTGTCTTTAAGCTTTGTTTTACTTCTCATTATTCTGTTTTAATTTTGAATGGTAATACATTCAATTAATATCCCCAAGTCAACTTGTTTTGCATGTGACAGTATTTGGCGAGTGATCTCTTTCTATCCTTATTTCAACTCATGAACCTTTTGTTTTGTTTTCTTTCCCTGTCCAGTGGTGGAAGGCAGTGATGGAGTGGCTTTCATGGGTGCCTGGCATCCAGACAGGGTCAGATCACCATAAATTCTTCTGAAGTACAGCTCCAGCAGTTTTTAAGAGGTAGTTGGCAGAAGAGCAGGTTACGTGTCTGAAGCTGCTTTTTACGAAGAAAACTTATGTGCATGTAGTGTGATTAGAGAGGCAGAAGAAAACAGTCTCAACATATTACTACTTTTTCCAAGAGGAAACATGCTGAACTTTGAGACGGTACGTAATTCAGGAAGAAGAGTAATAGAATGGGCATTGAAAGAATTTCCTGCCAAAGCACAAATATTATCAATATGTAAATCTTCACAGGAGGTACTTAATGCTTTTGATATTAAATACTCTGCCTATGCAAGTCTCTTCCTATTGCTCAATCCTCTTCAAAACTATTGTGAAGCTTTCCAGATGAGGCGATTATGTCAAGAATCCTCTGCCTAGATGGCATTTCTCAAGTGCATCCAAGTCTCATAAATTTCATTACAAGTTCACTTAGAAAGTTCTCGTGGTTTTCAATAAAGCCAGTTTTAAGACCAAAAAGACTCCTCTAAGCACTTGTTATTTGTTAAACCACAACTCTGTTCATTACTGTTCTACTTTGTCAGCAGCAACACCCACCTCTATCATTCACAAATGTAACTTGACTGTTGCCCATAATTCCCATTTTTCTTCCGCCATAAATTCCAAAAATTCAGCTACTTCTACAACCCATGTAAGTCATGCCCTGAGCAACTATCTTAGTCCAGAATTAAATTTGCAATTATTTTAAGTCAAATGCTGTATTTGTTGAGTTTTCTTTTTCTGAGTTCACTAAAAGCTTTCCAGCGTCACTTAGATCTGCAAGAAAAGGCTTTTGGAAACCTCTGCCCATTTCACCTGCTCCATCTGCAGAGAAAAAAATCATCAACCTAAAATCACAGCTTCATCTGTGTCTGTCCTAATTTCAAATCCATATACTATCCAACTAAACCATCATCTTTCAAGATATTTACAGCCAAATAAATAAATGGCTAAGAAGATACATCTCCTGTCTTCCTACATTTTAATTAGCAAGCAACTCAAAGCCATTAAAAATGCTCATCCCTCTGCCCTCCTCCTCCCATCTTCCCATGTGACCCCTGCACACATCATCTAAATTCCACTTTGATGTCACTGGTCTTGAATGAGACTGTAAATCCTTTTTGGGAGACCTCATACCTTACCATGAAGAAGTGTGCAAGATGATGTAGTGCTAATCCTAAGAGGACCTTCAAGCATTACTGAAATACAATATAACTTGAACCTGACAAGTATACAAATCTTCACTGAATGCTATTTGCAAAACACAGATCAGTGAAGTTTCTCAAATATAAAATATGGGGGTTTTGACATTGCAGATACTGTTTTACCTACCTATATGACAATAATGTTTTGTAAGAACTCTGACCAGAACAAGACACAAAGTCCAGGAAGTCTTAGGGTATCTGTATCTTATGTGAAATGTAAAGGGACAGAGTAATTATGATTATGTTTAGATTATGTCCTCTCATACTTTGATGCAAACATGCACACAAACATATTTGAGAAAAAAGGATACTGACAGAAAGAAAAAAACAATTAACAACTCAACTCGCTTTACCAAAACCATAGATATTTAACACACATATCAAGTGGATGCATATCTTATATAGGTTCTCTCAAGAAGGACTTCACTAGTGTTTTTATTATCAACTTTAATCAGTTATGTGCTACAACCTTACTGCTCTTTTTCTCGTATGACAGCAATCACCCCTAAGCAGCGTACCAATCACATAAATTGTTCTCTATCTCTTATGGTTGTTATTTTAGCAACAGGGCTCACCCACACATACAATTAATTGGCAGGACTGGAATCTGGAAACTGCCTCAGTTGACTTCTAGAAAAGTATGAAAAGTATGAATCAACTTTTAGCACTTCCTCCTTTTTTTTTTTTTTTTTTTGTCTTGCAAGGGAGGGTGAAGGGGAAGATCACTGAACCTCAAACAACTGAGATGCTATGATATGTCACAAGTAAACCCGGACACATGAAATCTCCCTAACCTCCCCATCATTTTTCAGAGTTGGGCCTCTTCCAGGAAAATTAAATTTTTAATACTTTTCCTCCCCCCCCCCCCCCCCCAGTTTTGCTTATTGGACACTTGGACAATTTCTAGTTTCCAGAAGTCCTTTAAGTGATTATTTCCTACAAGGCTTAGCATTTGAAATTCTGAATGAACCATTGGAGAGATGATAAAGATGTGAAATAATCTTGTGAAAACTTACTAGCAGAGTGTAAAATCAAAGCCAAACAACCTGTACAAACAAGCAACTCTGAAAACTTAGAACCGAGTTTGCAGTT
The DNA here is from genome assembly GCF_015832195.1 of Motacilla alba alba. Taxonomy (NCBI): domain Eukaryota; kingdom Metazoa; phylum Chordata; class Aves; order Passeriformes; family Motacillidae; genus Motacilla; species Motacilla alba. The sequence goes on from NC_052018.1 coordinate 30,004,229, forward strand.
AAAAATAAAACCTGATTCCATTTTTGATTCTTCCTTACAGAGATTGGATGATTTACAGATATTAAGACACAGACATCACAAGAAAGATTAAGCAGTATATAGAGAAGCTTGGCCTAATTCGTATGCCTGTGATAAATGAAATAAAAGCTTTAAACAGACAGCTATGTTTTAGGTGTCAAACATTTCTTGACGTCTGTGGCAGTTGGCAGCTGCAAACATCCGACTGAAAGCCCCATCTGCTGCTTCACAGCTTCCAGTCGAGGATGTTTACAGTCGCTCACTGTCAACAGCAATACACATTCCTTGGCTGTTTATTTTATATTATTAACATGTAGAAGCCTCCAAGCAGGTTAGTTAAGCTCTACTACAACTTCTGTTGCTGTGTTGCTGCTTGCAGATGTACACTGGACTTTGTTTATAGTATTTACTAATGAAATAACGTTAAACTTCCAGAGGAACATCTGCAAAGAGCCAGGCTTATTTTCTATTCAAGCATTACACTTCTAATATTATCTTGCCTGTTTTATACCCAGTAAGAATTAAATAAAGACGTACAAAAAGAGCAACTTGCTTCCACTGTTGTATTTGTTTTTGTTCTCCAAGAGACTCGACCAATCTTGTCACATTCATATAAAAACCACACTACTCTACAACGAAGTTCACTTATCAGCACAGCAACTAAAGATAGAAACTGGCACAAAAATAGAACCAAACCCTCCCTAAGGGTATTTCACTAAAGTGTCTGGGATGGCTTCCTTCCCCTCAGAAAAGTGGGTGCAAGGAAATTATACAGTATTAGAAGTTAGCTTATATAGTATTTGCTTCTAAATAAAACCATGGAAAAAATCCCACTCACTACCCAACCCACAGGGGACTGTGGGGGAAAAAGGAAGAAGTTGTATAGCAAGCTCTGCAAAGGGTTCAATGAAGTTAAATATTTCCACAAATTATCTGAACTAACCAGTTGCTGCTACACTTCACATGGAGTTGGCAGAATGGCATTTCTCACCAAATGAAAAAGCCAAAAATATTTGGCATAACAGCATCTCAGTTGTACAGTTCGGCTGTTTGTTTTTTGTTCTATCTCCCATTTCCTTATTAAGTTAATGATGGGGAAAATTAAAGATTAATCACTCAACTATTTTTCTGAAGTCATATGAAACCACAGCAGGCAAGCAGAGCGATTATATCACTCTAATTAGAAGGTGTTTTTCCTTGAAACTTTCTTACCCCCAAATGAAATTACCACACTGTAAACCGAGTCAGTTATGAAAAGACTGTAGCTGGAACGCAGAGGCCTGCGGCGTATTTACTCAAACTGATAAGTGTGAAGGATCTCTATAAATCACTTTCAAAACTCAGGGTTATATTTTCTATACTAAGGTTAAGAAAATTACTCTTTCAGGCAGCAGGTGAAAACAAGCAGAATCATTCTAGGGCCTTTCCCTTTATGCAATATAAACTTCGAGCTACTAAGGCTTCCTAGGGGAATCACATTTTCTCAATGGGTCAAGTCACTAAGGAAACAAAGCAAACTTTATCAGTGCTGCACAACTCTACATTCCAGGAATTCCTAGCACTTGGCATCTATATACCACATCAGAGCCACAGGATCCACTCACCCTCTCCTTAGCAGAGCAATCATAACAAGCTATGAAACTCTCAGAAAGGTCCCCAACTTTGTGTAAAGTTGGCAATATGAGGAGGTAATGGCCTTTCCTGTGTGAGATCTACTGAAGAATAGGACATAAGCAAATGTATTTACTATAACAATACTTTGGAAAAAAGGGAAAAGAGTTCCTCTCTTGGCCAGTCCCACATTATTTATCACAAGCCAGCTAAGAAATACACTTAAATCACCTTGTAAAATAATATGCATAGATAGTAACAAAAACCAAACCAAACCAAAATCAAAAAAAAAAAGAAAAAATCCCAGCCAAAAAACCTGAAATGCTAAATACTGACTGCAGAATGGAAGTATTTCAGCCTAATTGCACCTACTCATCACACTAAAATTATCATTTCCTTTGTAAATATACTGGCCTAATATCCCCACCATAAAGGGGGAAAATGTAGGAAGGCTATAAAATGGAATTAATTAGATTAAGTAAATTATATCAGCAACCATATGTAATTTCACTCTATATATGGCTACCTTTCCATTTTAAAAACACAAACAGATTATATCTGTATCAAAGTCAAAAGAAGGTCAGCCTAAAATTGTGAGGCACACAGTATGGACTGTAATGCAGGAGAAGGCAATGAGTTGTCTTTACCACTCTGATATTTATTTTGTAAAGTATTCTTACAGAGGTGTTTAGTAAGAAAGTGCCTGAGACTAAAACAGCAATCAAAAGGACTTGACACATGCTGTTCTTGATAAGGTGAAACATAGCTGAACATGCAAAACACAGGTAAGACAAAAGGAACAACATTTGAACATTTCAATGTCTTAATGAATTTATAGCTCATGTCCCAGAAGGAGAAAGGGGCAAACCAGTAGCATTAAGCCCTGTTCTGTAAATAAAAAAGCTTTCCACTGCTTTTCTCTCATTCCCCTGAAATTTCTAAGTCAGATGAATGGATTATTGATGACAAAGAAATAACTACAAAAACAAATAAACAAACAAAGCAACTAAACCAAAACTTGCCAAGTGCTCCTAGAATTCAAAAACAGAGCCTCTACCTTTTCTGTTGCCTTCCATATAGACAAGGTGATAGGGTAACTCAGGCAGGTAAGTTAGTTTTTAATCATATCAGATTAACACTGGAATATCAACAGATGAAAATGAAAATTAAAAGCTACATAGACTTTGCAAAAGCTTAACTCGTGGCAATTATTTCCTAAGTTGCTTTATAGTTTATATTTTCAAATTTACTTGTCAAAAACTTTAAGATCATCATTAAATATGGGAAAATATTATTCCTCCTCTTCCTGTCACTGACAGCCCAGGAAGATTAAGCACACATTACTTATATGAACTCAAGTTCACAGCTGTTATGATGCAGCATGAGTATCTCCAACTGTTGCAGATGAATCCAATTCTCCCAACTGCATTTGAGCTCTAAAATGCCTGAAGCAGCAGGCTCCCCCTGCACTAAGAAGGCAGTTACAGACAAGCAGTTGAAATTATGCACCAAACAGGAAACAAAACAGCCAAACATTCAGGAACAAGATGTCAAAGCTCTTGGTAAAATCATGAACATGTAGTGCCTAGTTTTCTTGAGCCTCTTCCCAAAATTCTCTCCTCAATGTCTAATCTCTAAAGACTTTAATCAGCTTCTAATCCACCCAAGTGAATGAATACTACAGTGCACCTTATTAGCAATATATCTGGCAAAAAAACCCCCAAGAACTTACTTCTTGGATATCAGCTGATCCTACTTCAGTCCCCTTCATAAGAGACACCCACACCTCCGGGGAGAATTACATTCTTCGTCCACCAAAGTCTGCTCCTCAGATTTCCAGGAATCTGTATCACATACATGAACAGAAGTTATTGTAATTCCAGAAGTTCAGCAGTTCAGATTGCATAGTTCTCATTATTAGGACTGTCTGCAAGAAGTCAGATAGCTCTTAACAACCATTATTACAACTGTGTCCTTTTCTGGTACTGTCATTTAAAACTTAGAATGTGTTTAAAGTGACACATTACTGCTGAATGCAGCTGTCTCTCGATTCATGTAGATAAAGGTTAACTGCTAAGGCAGCATAAGTATTCAGAAACAACAATGAAGAATTTAAATTTCCCACCAGAGGTAGGCATAATGACTTCTCATTTATTATATTAAGAAATGTACAGATTACACAACCAAAACCAACCACATACTCAATCTCAGATTCAACATGATTTCAGAAAAGCACAATCCCCAGAGCCTTTAAGATGGAGAAAAACTTATTCACATAATCATTCTAGAGGAAGAAGGAGATAGAGAACTCCCTGAAGATGGATGAGCAAACAGATATACAAGACAAAACCACAATATTAAGCAAAACCCAAAGAAACAGAGATTGAGAAGAGCACAGAAAAAACAAAATATGGAGAACCAAAGTAAACCAACTTAAAGCAGAGGGAGAATACACACATGACGGTTCGGAAATCTAAGTTATGAGCACACAACAAAAGCAAAGAAGTGCAGGACGTATTAACTGAAATGTATAAGTGCAAAACATATTATTTTTCAATTTGCACTCCTGACACCTGTACTTGAACCCATTCTGGATATGCCACAGGAAACAAAGATGCCTTTGTTTCACACATCTCCACCAACCAGCTGCAGCAACAAGTGAAGGCCAAAGAGGAGTATGAGCACTATTTATGCCCTGCTATAGCATCACTGAACAGTACAGTGTTGTTTACTCGTCTCCATTTCAATGTCATGAGGGAATCACTGTGAAGCCTGCAAACCTTAAGTACTGGCCACAAAGGAAGATGCAACATGTTTGACTGTTCTTTGGTATCAGCTGGCAGAAGTGGGTGACACCCAGGTGGTTCAAAGCATTTCCCTCTCCTTGTCGGCAGAGCCAAGTGCTGTGCCAGAAGCTGTTCTACGAGCACTGCAGCATCCAGCCTGAAACTGTGCCTAACTGTGCATTGCTGTGTCACCTCCCAGTGCAGAGCCATCAAGTGTGTGGCTTCCTATGTCAGATAAATACAAAGACCACATACTGGGTCAGCAAAAGAATAAAGAGCATGTATTAGACCAGAAAACAGTCTCCAGGGGTAGTAACTTCTCATAGTTTTATGGGAGAAGCATTATCCAAGGGACAAGGATGTAACAGATCCCAAGCTTAGCAAAGAACATTTACTTAGCTTTAACAGTGTGAACAAAATACCTACAGCATGTACAACTCATTCAGCTGCACTGTTCATTTCAAAGGCAAAACACAGCTGCAGTGATAAGCCTCTGGCACAGGGGACACATTACAGTTATGGCACATACCTGAGATCCCTGCACACAGGAGCAGACATATGTTGGGCTGACAAGAACCATGTTCAAACACAAAATTCTGCCCCAGCATCCTCCAAGAACTAGAACACTTTCATCCTGTATTTTGCAAACTGTCTCCTAACTCACATTTCTTATTTCCTTTATTCGGGACATGTAATTTGTGCTGAAGTCACATCCCTGGGGAACTATTTTATACCCTGCTGTACTCTTGAGAAAAGCAGGGGCTTTAACTACAATCCAGCCCAGTGACTCACACCTCACAAGTTTACCCTCATATTTGCAATTTCAGGGTCAGTTTGTTAATGCAGGAATCATTTCTGCTTGCCTATAGGTAGGACACTGCACCCATCCCAGACATCCTGCAAACACAGGAAGGCCATTTTTTACTTCCCATCACTCCTATCCTCATTTAGAACTCGAACACAAAACTGAGACATAAAGACTCTCAAAATAATTAGCACAATCATAATGTTTGTCCTTCATCTCCAGTAGATCAAAACAAATACAGACTCTGACCACAACACTACTGCAATTTAGTGTGCTCCACAGTGAACTGCACAAGCCCCACATGTTGCAGAGGAGTATGCAAGGCTTCAGCTTACACATCCTTACCCATGAGGTTGTGCAGTGCATTGATTACTCTCGTCCCAAAGGTACTTGAACATTACCAGAAATTAGTTCTAGATGAAAGAGAACTACAGGGTACTACATGAAGCAAAACATCCACTAAAAATGTGCAGAAAGCAACTTTATTAAGAACACCATGAAATATGTAACAGCAACATTTAAAGAACAAAACTAGAGTTTATGTGCAGCAAATGCACTAAACTTTGCACACATACCGATTGAGGCAATACACCTACTCAAGTCCCATTCTTCATTTATTTCCAACAGCCTCCCCTTTTCTTGGGTGTGACCAGGCTTATGAAATGAGGGAACAGAATGAGGCTGAACATCAGTAGTTAAACACTTGCTTGTTCCCACAGTTTGAAATTATATATTCTGACCTATCAGATAAAATGCTGACATCATACTGACAGGGCCATGAACCTGAATCTTGTTAATGTTATCCTGTATCCTCATCACCGTGAAAAGGTCTTTCGTTCCAACTTTTCAGAAGCAGAAGTTACAAGAGACTAATAAGCATGTGACAAAAAAAAATGCCCACCAAGTTAAAACAGAGGCGCAATTCAGTCCTACAAAGCAAGGAGAAAGCATTAGACTGACCAGTGGAGCAAGAGAAGAGAGGGTTTACCAGCATAAATGCCCTAGCTAAGACACTGGGGAAGCTCCAAAGTGCTCAAAAAACTACTACACAGCAATCAATGCTGACATGCCAAAGAATGCACACACTACAAAGTTCTGCAAGAGGAGAAGGCAGTGACCCTTTCTGGAACAGCTGAAATAGAGCTGCATGTGAGAAATGACCAGTGGGAGGAGGGCACAAAGTGAGAAGAAACTCCCACTGATTAACTTCAGGCATTGGGAACTTAGAATTATCCTTCCTCACCTTCACCCCAAAATTTTCAGTATAAATCTCAAAGAGTTACTCTAAATGCTGCCCCCACACAGCTTTCCACAGATGCAAACAGCTCGTATAGCTGCATTTTACTCCTGATAGCAGAAATAACCACCCAGAGATTACAGAAAAGGAACAGAAGAAGAAACAGGACATATACGAAACCTTTTTCTATTAAAAAAAACCCCACTTTTCTGATAGTCAACAGTGAGGAAAATCCCTGGTGGATAAATATAGATTCCGTAGTCAGCTAAAAATTAGAGCTATGAGTACATCTCTTGACAGCTCCAAGAACAGCTCTCAGTTGCTTAGACTCAGAGAAAGTTTATAATCAACTTGCTGCAAAAGCTTTAATTTAGAACATGTGTCACTAAGGAAAAACACTGAAGCAAGACCTGACTTTATTTTTCAAATATCTTAACAACTAATCCCCTTGGGATTATGTCAGGCATGTCACATTAGGATGGCTTGGACTCACCTTGACCAGTGAGTATGTTAAAATGCAACTGAACCTGGCTGTGTACGCACTCTAACACATACTTCTAAAATTTCACATGGTTACAGAGGAAAAGCATCAGTGGATCTAACACTGGTCAAGAACATATTATCATGTGTTTTATTCAACATGAAGTGTCATAGACAGAAGCAGTCTCACAGGATAATGGAAAACTTATTTTCTACACACCTCAATATAAAAGAGAAGGGGAAACTTTCCTGCACAAAAATCAATTTGCTGTGGTAGGCTGCTATTGTAAGATATATTTATACAGAACAAGTTTTTGGCACAAAGGATTACATATGCAAATGGCTGAGTTAATAAACTGGAGTTGAGAATGAGCTTTTCCTGTTCCTGTTAATTTATGGCTCAGTGCTACATTCCTTTCACGCAATGCCATAATCTTCAGAGAATGACTTCACATTATCCTCCTCAGAGTAATCTAGGAATGCAGATAGAAAGAACATCAACCATCACCTTCATAACTCTCTCTCTTAACCCCCAAGGGTTTAGGTGCCTGATAAAGTTTTAGATATTATTAAAACTTTAAACATCCGTTCTTGGCTGCTACTACCCTCCGAGCACACAGCTTCCTGCCAGTGGGTACTTGTACCAACACTGAAGCCTTCATAACACTCATTGAACTCATACTGCACAACCAAGCCACCACGTGGTTCTCAAATCCCCTGCTCACCCTGTTGCTCCTCAACTGTTGAAGTACAAGAATGTGAAACTTCCAGATCTGTCCTTTATCCCAACAATAAAATAAGAAGTTTGGGAATACATCAGTTGTACCAGAAACCTTTCTGTAAAGTACAAGCACTAGGACAAGAAGAGTTCAGGTTTAAATACCTCTCTAGGCCTGTCTCAGCCACAACTCAAAACTTGGCTTTCAGAACTCCACTTGAATGCCTGTGCCTATCAAAACTCCACTTGAATGCTTGTGCCCATGTGGTGATGCCATCCATGCTTTGACCACTGCTTTCAACAGGAGAAGCTCAGTCCAGGAGCTTCTGCCACCCAGGAGAGCCAACACATTCAAATCACTGCCCCAAATCAATAAGATGACCCCTTTAGAAAAGGGGACCCTGCTCAGGCATCTCATTCCAGGGCAGTGTTTGCAACTGCAAATAACAAATGGATTGACACCTTCACCTAGCTAGACCCTTAAGACTTAAGCCTCTATAAAAGCTAAGCTGAAGAGCAGATCTCTCTCTACATGTCCTGCTGGTTCCTGAGGCTCTGATCGTTGTCCTCTGAGGTGACAGAGGACAACTTACATGGCCTTTTCCTGCAAGCCCCACAGACAAAGTGGGTGCCAACTCTGGGCTATGGGCATCAGGGCAGCTGCAGGTCAGGCATCTGCACACTCCAGCCCTTAAGCTACCCCGGATATTTTTCCTCCTCCTTTTGTCAACTGTACAGAAAGTACAGACATGCTCTTGGCACATTTATCTTCACTCAGCTTTCTAAAGAATCAGTGAGATGAGTAACGTGTGGTACTTGTATCTATTCTACTAAAATAAACAAAACTCAACCACAGGATCACTTTTTAGTATTCAAAGCACTTGTGCGCTGGTGGACACAGCCCTGACAAAAATACTTGCTCGGATGACAACCTCACCCTCTGTGGGCTTTAACAGCTCCTACCAACACAATGTCAGGGCAGTTACGTGGCTGCAAATGCACCTTGAGCATTTCTGTCTTCACAGTTCGGGGAAGGGGATTCTAGTTCAAAAGCAGCATTGACAAAATAGCTTAGAAAACTACAACAGCTATGCCAGGTCTCTAACTTTGTAAGTAGATTTATGACTAAGAACTATTAATTAGTTTTCAATGGTAACAACAAAGAGCTAATGATGCATTAGGAATCACTGACATTGCATTTAACATTTAGTATTTCCCTCATTTCTCACGATGCAACAGACAGACTTACAAATTCATTACATGACACAAGAGGTCTCAACACACAAAAACTATTACCAACGATTAGCTTCATTGGGAAATCTATCCAGAAAGTGAACCCAGTAAAAATTAGTATTTCTCCGTATCTTTTGACAGTGAGCCCATAAGTGACAGACAGTGAGCTTCCATTCTCTGTATCTGTATGAGTTTGAGTTACAACAAAGCTACGGACAACACCCATAAAAAGGTAGCATGCATATTAACATGGGTATATTAGGTTTGACTTTAAGAGCCAAGTTTTTGAGGGGGAGAGGGGAGTCATCTTCTGCAATCAACCTTTTAAAAGTCAGCCTTCTCCATTCAAGCAGCTGGCATATAGAAGAGCATAAAACACAAAAGGCAAAGTGACCTATTGTGTTTTGACTCAAAGCAGATACAGAAGTAACCTTCAAGGTTACCTTGCCCTATGTGCGGCCTCAGGAAGGAATAAACCACAGTTTCAGCAAAGGAATTTCTTGCCTGGCTGGAGGCCACACCCGCCGCAACAACTGATGGCAGGAAAGCATTTGGATTCACAACTCTACCCGTAGCACCCAGCCGGAGGCGAAGCAAAACTTTCTCATTTTCAGAGAAAAGAAACTCTTGCTCAATAAGTAGCAATTATGCTGCAGAATTTATATGCTGAGCACGACTGAATGTACGAGCACCAGATCAGTCAACCATAGCTTTAGTGCTTTGAGTATGATTAACAGAATGAACTTTCAAAGGTCAATTAAATGTCAACACATTTTAAAGAGATATTCTTCTTAAGCTGGGGCAATGTGTAACAGTACCTTCCAGAGCTGCTGTGCACTTTCACCTTAAAATTTTACCCATCTTATACTTACATGGGCAGATATAAAGATGATAACTAATTAACCTTTGATAGAAAATAATGGCTATTTACACTTCTGGCTTTTCTAGCGCCTAAGCTGTCTTTATCTTCTGTGTCTAAGCAAGTACACAGAGACCCTTGCCCCAAAATTTCATTTCATTTGTTGAGGGTGTGAGCAAAGTCAGAAGAAAAGAAGCAAGAACAGTCTGAAAGTCTAATAACTTACTACATGAAAATGAGAAGAGGCTTTTGATATGCAATTGAGCTGCCTCGATGTGAATCTGGGGGAGGATGGTGAGGACGGGACCGTAACTGAATTAATTATGAACGCATTAATCATGACTTTAGGCAGCCCAGTGATTTATCTCTTCATCTCTAAACATTTCTGAAAATTCAAACTTCAGCTAACTAGCTCAAGACATCTTAAAACAAACGCCGAAAAGCTGAACGCTTAGTACTATTCATTTAAGTTACCCCTCAAACCGGATGCACAAATCATTAGTTAGTTTGAAAGTTTTTTAAAAAAAGAAAAAACAACAAAGTCTCCATCTCAGTACAAACTAAAGGAATCAAAATCCCGACCAAGGCCTCTCAGCAGTACCATAATCATTCTGACATGAGCAATATTTATTCAAGACCAGAGCTAAAGAATAATTTGAGAGTTGAGAAAAACCAGCAGAGAGCCGCACTCTGTGCAGACGCCAGAATAAAATGGGCTGGAGTGTTTTCTTTCCACAAGGGCAGCGGTCCCGGCACCTCTCCACAGGTAGGATTGTAACTCCACGCAATTTTAGGAAGAGTATTTTCGGAGGTTCCCGCTCCAGCCCTGACAGTCCCGCCAGGTTTTGGGCCAGGTGCCGCGGGGTAGCGCACGGCGACGGCTCTCCCCACACAGGGAGGCAAGCAGGGCGGACAACCTTCCAAGTTGCTAAAAACTTTCCAGACGCGGACGCTGCCTGACCCCCACCGGCTCCGCGGGGCCCGCCGGGCACGGCTGCCCGTCCTGCCGCACCTGCGGCCCCGGCCGGAGCCGCGGGAGCCGCGGGCGGAGCGGGAGCGCGGCCCGGCCCGCAGGTGTCCCAGGACCCCCGCCCGCTCCTTACCTGCACGGATCCCGCCCAACTTTCCCACTCTGGGCGAAAACTTGTGGCAGAGAGCGGACCCACTCTTGACGGCCACCTCCAGTCCAGTCCAGTTCAACCCGTCCCGTCCCGTTCCGCCCCAGCCCCCCGCCAGCCCGGCCACAAGGGCGGGGAAAGAGGGCGGAGGGAAGCGAACCCGCCCCGCGGCGGGCATTGTACGCCCCCGGAGCGCCCTTCCCAGCGGTTGAGGCAGCGTAAGCTCCTCCTCCCCTCGCCATGTTCTTTGTTTCTCCGGCTTTTCCCGGCCCTTCCCGCTGACGCCGCGGCCGCCCCGGCGGAGCGGAGCGGGGCCGCCCCGACCGCAGGTGACCGAGCGGCCGCCTCCACCGAGCGCCGCCCCCCCCGCCGGAGGGGATCCCGGCCCGCTCCGCCAATCGGCTCGGGGCAGGGGCCGCCTCGGCCAATGGGGCGCCGGGGAGCGCAGAGAGTCCCGCGCGGAGCCAATGGGGCGGCGCGGCGGGCGGGCCCGCCTCCCCCGCGCGGCGCGGGGCGGCCGGCGGGGGCAGCGCGCGAGGCTCGGACTGGGCTGCGCGGCCGTGAGGGCCCCGCTGGCGCGGCACGGTGCGGCACCGCACAGCACAGCACAGCACAGCACAGCACTGTACACCGCACGGCACGGCCTGCTTCCCCGCAAACTTGTTCGGAGAGGCGGCAGGGGTAGAAGGGAAAAAGGACTTGCGAAGAAGCTGAGTGACGTCTCCAGCTGGGGGTCCGGAGAGAGGAGTTGGTGGAGACCAAAAGCCTCCCCTGAGTAGTCCTTACGTCAGTTTTGGATTGTAGGGAACCCCAAGTCCTTTATATGCCCAAGAAGTGAGCAGAAGAAATAGTATTGATAATTCGGAGGTGAAAACCATCAGCTTGGGGTCTGACTGTCTCACCAAGACTGTCGTGGAATTAGCGCGATTTGAGGACACCCAGGCCGAGCGTCCACCTGGTACTGCCGCTGTAACCCCAAACCACATCACCCAGCGGCACAGCCAGACGCTTCTTGAGCCCCTCAAGGGATGGTGACTCCACTGAGCGGCTATTCCAGTGCCTGACCGCCCTAATAGTGAAAAATCTGTTTCTATTGTCTAATCTGAATCTCCCCTGTTTCACCTTAATGCCATTTCCTCCAGTCTTCTCACTATGTTAGGCTCATTTGGTGATCCACAAGTATGCACCACTCGGTCCTAACCTGTAAGTCACAATTATGCACCTCAAAACTGGATACGTGTATTGTATGTGTATTCTGTATGTTTATTCTAAAAATACATATCCTTGTTGCTTGGTGCTTGAACTTCTGTCATTATTCCAGTCCTCAAGTTCAGGCAAACCCCTTTTCAGGCATTCCTGATCTTTCTCATGGCTGTTCCTCCCAGCCACACCATCAAGAAATGTCACTGGTGTGGTCCATAATTTAGGGCATGGATGGACCTGTTACACTATAGATTGGTGTGGCACCTGATCCTTCTGGAGCTTCTTTCTCTGAGGGAGCATTTCCTCTGTGGTATCTCTATTTAGCCAACTTTTTATCCATGCTGCAGCATCTCACCAACCCCTGTAACAGCTTTCTGTGAAATCATGTGTCAAATGCTGACTGAGGTCTAGCCATGCTGAATCTCCTGCCTTCTCCTTATTCAGGAACCTTCCTCTGCTTACAGAGGGTTCTGGGTTTGCTTCACAAAACATACCTTTGGTAGAGTCCTGTTGCATTTTATCCCACTTTCCACTTGCACCTATTCAATTGTAGTCTCCTTACATATTTGCTCTCAATCCTTAGTGACTGATGGCAGCAGACAAGGAGTCTGCAATTGGTGGGTACCCCATGTGGGCTTCCTCCTCTTCCTTTGATTGCTATGGTAGGAGTCCCATGCCATAGACAGTAATGGAAGATAATTCCTGCTTGTATGCCATACACCGTGTCTTGTGGCTGTCAAAGACTCATCAATATTATGATTAACAAAAATAGATTTGGCTAACTTGGATTTTTCTCCTCTACATGGCATGTAGGTCTTGGTTTCTCAGCCTTTAGTCTTGAGAGATGAATAACTGTGCAAGCACCCCTTCTGTGCATCTCAAAACAGAGCCTGGGCTTAGATTTTTTTTTTTTCCCCTGCATTTCTGTTTCTCAATTAAGATCTGACCTACTGATATGATTTGGTACTCTTGTGGTGTCCATAGATTTTAGCCCAGAGGTTCAGGTGTTGTTGTTGTTTCCATTATTGCATTTCCATCACGGCCAGGGACAGAGCCTTGCCACGCCATTCTGTTACAAATGTCTCACCAAGGGTAAACCTGCCCCCAACAATTCAGAGCTCAAGTTGGACAAGGTGTAAGGGATGCCGAAGAACCAATGACATCTAGTATTTTTACTGGAATAATTACCTAAGGATTAAACCAAATCTCAGCAGTGGAGCAGGGCAAAAATTTTGGAATCACCCATATCCACAGTGCACAAATCCTTCCTACAAAAGCCCAGCTTCACAAAATGTGGGGGAAGTAAGACACTGGTCACAGCAGATACATCGTGATTTGCACTGCCTTTTTGATCTACCTCTGATTGACCCAGGGTAATCAGCCATGTTCTTCATAAACAGTTTCAAATGTGAGAAAAATTTTCCTAAGCCACTTTTACAGGGCAAGAGGGTTACGTAAGTGCCATATACTCACTACTGCCATGGACTAAGGGCAGGCATGGGCACTGCTGCTTGGCTGATATCTGGTAACCCCATCAGATGGGAACTCTCACCAGCCTTTAACAGCCAGATGGATCAATGAGAAGGCTAGGTTAGCCCAGTCTTGCTGGGCTAACAGCCCTGAACATTACTGGTTTGCACCTAAAGTAGCTTGGTAAACATATAGAATTTAGCCATGTATTTAAGGTGTGCAGGCCCATATTTATTACCTTTTTTCACTCACAGTTTGTTATTGTAGTCTTTGAGTGTGAAAGCTATTAGACCACCAAAAAAATGTTCTTTGAGTTAGAGAAAAATTGTGTCTACTTTGTTAGGGACATGTCTCTCACAAACATGGTAAGTCAATGGTGCTCTTGTAGAAATTAATGGAGAAGCCATTCAGAGTTTTTGGGGTGGAGGGGGTTGGGGTTTTTTAATTACCAAGATAACCACCTCATCAAATCCATTGCTCAAAGAAAAAAACAACTGTGTTTTACTCAATTTCACTGCTGTAGCAAGATGAAAAAGTGGTGATCTATTCTCCCCAGAGGTCATCATACAAATAAGGTTGAGGATCTAATACCTACACACACAGACTGGTGGAAAAAGCCCAGGGTTTATTGTACTGAAAGAGAAACTGAACAGAAGGGAAGGAGGAGATTAAACAAGGTATTTGGAGAGAAGAGGTACCTACCCTTACGTGGCATCTGATTTGCAGCGGAGCTGCTGGATAGGAGGCTGGAAGGAAAAAAAAGCACATTTAATTTTATTTTTTAATGAAGGATAAACACACTGAAGCATTAAGGGCAAAAGCCAGTAATATCTTTTTGTCTCCTCTGGTCCAAATACAAAAAATGTGCCCCACATACCTTCTGAGCCAATATTCATGGTCTCACATATTATTTCCACCAGAAAACCAAGTCAAGGGTAGAGTTGGGAGCAGTAGTGACAAAGTTCTGCTTCCTTAAGGAAGAACATACCTTTTCCAATATTTGTTCAGTACTCCTAGCCTTCTTCCAGTCTATTTTCTATCAGAAGGACTGATTCCTCGTATTTTCTTCAGTCAACATACTCCACCCTTCTCTTGCAGCTCTGACCACTTGTCTCTACCTCTTATCTGGCTTTTCCCAGTCACAAATAACCAACACATTCTGGCTGATGTTCTGTTTCTGTGTAGCATGGCCTATGTAATCTGAGGTTTTGAGTGAAATTAATATTACACCATTTTTCTTAGTCTAAAAATGTTTGTACTGAAAAAGTGATGAAGCTAGGCACCCCTCCAAGCGACACATTTCAGCGGTACAAAATGATTTTCTGCACAGTCCAACTTTCAGAACAGCTATTGGTTTTATAATGTCTAGCACAAGAGGATCTGATGTGTGTTGGCTGATAGATACAACCATAATGAATCTGACTAATGAATAATACTAAGATTGGGCAGTTCTGCCACTTCATTTCTGACTGCAACAGTAAGTCAAAAAATACACTGTTCCAATATTCATTTTCTTCTTCATTGTAAGAAGGTTTTTCATCTGCAGGAGATGTAATGTGAATATATAACATTTGGACCAGAGAGGTTACATCTTTTCCTCCACTATTGTCTTCAGTGCTGGAACACAGCAATGGGTTTCTTTGAAAGCACAGCAGACAGCTTTTTAAAGTGGCCTCTGTGGTAAAGAAGACAGCAGCAGATGTCCACTTCAGTACTTCTATCATGCACTGGGTGAGATACAATTAGGGAGAGGCATGTAGTCTTTAACCTTCAAAACACATGATCAGAATAACTGGAATATTGTCTTGCATCTGAATTTCAAAGTAAAATTAACACAGATTAGAAATTACGTAGAAAATAATATTTTACAATTTAAACAAAGGTGATTTTTAGACTTCAGACTTCAGCTATAAAAGATATTAATCTGGACTGGTAGGGCTCAATTTAGTGCCTCACAAAGATGCATGTGATATATATCCCTCCTATTACCAGTTACTCTCTTCTCTCTCCATAGTTATTAATACCACAGTTTACCTCAATATAGCATAGTAGAAGAAGTTTATGCTAACAAAAAATACCTGAGTTCCCTAAGAAAATTACTAGATATGATATATTGACCATGACAGCATATGCTTGTCATTTCTGGTGAGCTTCATGGGACAATGCAATAGTTAATTCCAGAGAAATGCTGTGGTTGAAAGACAAATGGAATGAAATAAAATAAAACTGACAATAAAATAAAATAATAAAATAAAATACCGTTGCCAATTTTCAAAAGATGCAGAAGCTCTATCTGTTTTCAAGCCTTGTTACCAAATCAGTTGCAACTTACATTTGAAAGAACAAAACCCTGAAGAATAATGAGCAAATCAAAGTACAGATATGTGCCATAGAGCTTCCATGCATGTGTTTGCTTCACAGTAGGTGGTGTCCCAGCTCTTCTTTTACCCTGACCTAGTGGCTTTGGAAGAGTGTAGGGATTTTTCCAGTAGCTGTTTTGAATTGTGTTCTGCTATTGTCTGATAGCATCACTAGCTGAAACCTTAGCCATGAAGTCAAAGTGAAGCCAGGCATGAGAAAAATCTTTAGTACTGAAGGCCAACAATAAGGGCAACGTGACTTTGAATTGTTGTTTAAAGAACGAAGGGCCTGGTTTCGCCCTTCTGGTATCAAAGGAATTTTCTCCTTAAGCTGTCTGGCTAAAGAAAACAGGACTATTTAATTAGTTACTTGATATTAGCAAAAAGCGAAAAAAAAAAAAGTATAGTAGTTAGAGGCAAACAATTACAATTATAAATACTTCTAACAAATTTCTTTAGAGACAAAAAAGCAGTTCTCCTGGTACGAGATATTACATAATTCTTTAAATTTAAAGCAATTTATATTTGTAATACTGAAAGAGAACAGTAAATGTCCATAGCTCTTCACATCTTCCACCAGGAACAGACCAGAAATTATGAACTGTATAATTCCCTAACGAATTAAAAATTGGAGTAGAGGCGAATACCTCTATAAACAAGAGAGGGGAGAACATGAAATACTGTATTGGTGGAGTTATGATTTACTCTTTTGGACAGTTCTGCGGTGGTAAATATGTGTAACATGAGCAGACGCACTGTGCATGAGCTTGTAAGGATCAGGGCCCTGTGTACATTGGGGAGATGCCATCAAACAGCATGAACTAACAATTTTGGTTTGCAAGACAAGCTGCTACTATCATATGAATTTTGCAAGGCTCCTCTTCTGTAGCTGAATGTGTGGGACAAGAAAGCAAAGTAATTAGTCCATATTCTTTGCTTTTTTTCTGAGATCATTTTTCTCATTGGCTAGAAGTCTGTTTTTTTTTTTTTTTTTTCTCAAAAGACACTTTCAAGCTTCAGGCTTTCTGTGCTGTTCACTAAAACATTTTTACAGTAACTACAGTATAAGGAGCAAACAAGTAATGCCAAATATTTTATCGCATTGTTACTTTGGTAATATTAAGTCATCAAACATGTCATTCATTATTCATTCATGGTAAATTACCAGGAAAAGTGAACAACAGCATTTTTATTAAAAGTGTAGCTGGTGGAGTGTAGTTAAAGATTGTATCATGCAGGAACAAAGAATTAAAGAGCATAATTTTGATTCTTACATTAAAACGAGTGTTTGATTTTGTGGCTTTCTTTTAATGTAGCTCTTAAGTTTCTTTAAAAATTGGAGGAGCACGATGGCATTGGCATACTGGGGCTGAAATGTTGAGGCTCCCCATAGAAATCACACCTGCTTGAAGCAGTGTTTGGTTTTAGCAGTAGCTTATTCTTTTTAGGAGGACCAGCATAAGAACAGGTCTGCTCAGTGGGTTTCAGCAGTAGTGGCAGCCACAGCAGATTCAGGGAGCTTGGCTGTCACTCCAGAACCTGCCACACTGTTTTCATGTGACAGTTCTTCCATCTGCTACTCTCAAGGGTGATCCATTGATCAACAGTGCTTCCCTAATCACCTGCCCCCTGCCAAGTGCCCCAAATCTGCCTCATTCCTTCAATTTATTTTGATTTTGTAAAGTTCTTGGAGATCTGCTGATCCAAAACAATGCTGGAGAAGCAGGTGCTTTTCCCAAACACTGTCTGTGAAAGAGATTGGAACAAAGGAAGAATGAACCAGAAATAGGGACAAATCTGCCTGATCAAGTGACAAGCACAGAGAACAAGTGAAACCACAGATAGGAGATCATATCCTCCCATTACACCTGCAGAACAGGTAACAAACCAGTTTTTCAGGTCCTGGTAGCTGCAATAGTAGAGATGCTGAATTTCTGTGTGTCCTTCAGCTGTCTGCAACTGCAAATAGATTTTGTGGGTGATTGCATGTTTCCAAGCTATTCGGGAAGTCTCTGGAGCACACTGTTGCTTTCCTGCAGAGATGCTTTTTAATTTAGTCCTGGTACCTGATGGCTCTCAAACACGAAAGGGCCTAGAGATCCATCGTGAAGAGACAAGGTTGTGTGTCTGTGCTGAGAGAAAGAATACAACTGGTGTTAGGTGAAAGAGCCCTTTCACATGGGCTGTGTGTCTGTCCAGACCTGCTCATCCCACCCTCATCTTCGCATCCTACCCTCGCCTCCACATCCCCCCCTGCTTCTGCATTCTGCCCTCATCTCTGCATCCCACCTTTGTCTCTACATCCCACCCTTGTCTCTGCATCCTTCCCTCATTCTCAGCCACTCAGCTTTTCATTTTGCCTGGCATTTCACCTGCAACAGCTCCAGAATGATGTGCTTGATTCTCATTATTGCCATAATCGTTTCATCACAAGTTTCAAAAGTGCACTAAACTGACAGCTCTGTTCTGCTGGAATAGCTGGGAAATTGCTGTATTAAGGCATATAGCACTGCCTTAGCTTGCACTGCCATCTCCTAGAAGCCAGTTTTGTTAAAACACACAACTCAAAAACTGAAGTCTAGTAACATCATAGTACATATAATTTGAATAAAATCTGCATTTTTCATCAGCTGAATGATTTAATACATTTTTTTTTTATTCAGCAAGGTTGCAAATGAGCTGCTGTAGCAGTAACTTAATTATGGCAAGCTCTGATCACCAGACAGTGCTTTTTATAGCAGGACATTGCTGTCTTCAGTGTTTGAGACAAATATTGGATTCATTGGGTGGTCTTTCACCAGAAGGATAATATGTTGAAAAGCAGCTCTGTCAAAGTGACTTTGCTGCTAAACATTTTGTAGTAGTCACAGAATCTGAAATCTGATTTATTAATTAAATCCTATCAGCACATGCTCTAAAAAAACCAGCATGGCTGAACTCTGCCCTTCTTAAGTGAGATTAAAGGACATGACAAAAATTTCTAATAGTATGCCTCAGCCCACATTTCCTGTAAAGACTATAACTTGTTATTTTTCAAAATATGTTGAATATATTTTCTTTATATCTTGGTTTCTTATGACCCATGGGAGCAATTGTAAGACCGAAGCATGCAAAAACTAAGTGGAAAAAAAAACTGGATTACACAGGAGGAGCTGGCAGATCCTGACTGTATTATTAACAGAAAGGTGTTGGGCCACAATTTCTCCAAAAGGGACAAAAATTTTGAAAGAATCTTTGCTTAAACATTTGTTGAGTAATTTCTCAACCAAATTTATTGAGCTAAATGACACATTGAAAGAAACAGAGCATGTCTTAATATGAGCAAAGGAATAAAGAAAACCCTATTCATTAATGTAGCTGAGAGTACCATCCTATGACATTTCTATGGGATTGCTGTAAATAGTGCCTGGTCCCACAGCATGAGACGAACATCTTGCAGTCTGCTCTGTGTTGGGTAATTACAATGCACTGAGCCTGTATGTTCAAATTTGTCCTTGATAGGAAGACAATTCCCTGAGCCCCAGCAGGTTACTCTGTTACCAGACATCGGCAGCTTGGTGCCAGTCTCCCCCAAGCCACGGGCACACCTCTCCCGTCTTTCACTTTTTTCTGCGGCTGTTCTGTTTTTGCACCAGTCTGTGCTTCTTCCTGTGATCCAGGGTGGTTAATGCGCAGCGCTGCTTCCCCACTGGCAGACTTCTAGCCTTTGAATTTCATTGGAATTCTTCATGTGCTGGCAGCAAGACACGTGGATAGTGGTGGGCTGGTGCTGTCTGAGGGAAGCGAAGTGTTGGCCAAAGCTGTTTTTTCCCTTTGCTGATCTGCACCTCTCTAAATCCCCAGCCTGGCCAGAGAGACATCCTCCAGTGTGGAGCAGGCTGGAGGCGGGAGGGACCTCTGCTCTGCTGTGACTCTGCTGGGAGGGGAGCATCCTTCCTGTGTGCTGTGTTCTCCCAGGAACTCTGTACCCTCCACAACCTCACGGTGCCCACCCTCATCCCAGAATCTCATTGTGCTTTTCCAGTTTCACAGAGACAGTGACAGTCCTTAACCCCCGGCCAAGGTGACAGCAGTTTGGAAAGCACTGCACGCAGAGCACCAACATGGAGACAGTTGACTAAGTCCTGAATTACTCATTTTGGCAGTAACATGTGACAAAATCAGCAATTTGGTAGTGCAGTAATTTACTGGGTGTTACTGTGGCACCAGGGTACTGCCTAGCTGACTTTCACCCCTCCTATGTAGTTACTATTGGAAGGAGACTTGTGGGCCACCCTGTGCCACCTTTCCTCTGCTAGAGAGCACTCTCTGGGCTTCTCTTACACCTTTTTCTGATCCTTTTCTGCCACACCAGAAAAAAATGCAGGAGCCCTTTTTCTGAGTACTCCTTTCTTATCTCAAGACACTGTCTGGGAGCAGTCAGTTGTCTTTGGTTTTACCACCACTGCTATTCCAAGTCTGTACTGACTTCACACGGCCTGAGTAATGTGGTACTTTGGGCTTATGGCATCACTTGCTAAGCCTCCTGATGGCAGAAAGCCCACCTCCATATTGCACCACCTCCGTGGTGCCATTGGAGCCATGACCCAGCTGCTGCTCGCTTGCTCCCCCATGGGAAGCACAGGCCTGGCTTTCCTGCTCTTTGTTCCCTGGGTGGAACAGGTGTCCTATATCCAGAAAGGCTCATTGCAGTTGTTCACCACAGTTGTGTTTGTTTTGCTTCAGCTGCCCCTGTTTCTGATCATATCTGACTTTGGGTATGAGGGTGTTACCAAAAATTGGTTTGAATGTCTCCCCCTTGGGCACTGAATCGGTGACAGAGGCTGCTGCCATGTCCATTTGCATCCTTCCTCAAGCATCCTCATGACAGTCCACCTTCAGAAACCACAGGAATATTGCAGAGCAGTTGAATAGCTCCTGGCATTAAACATGAACATGCTTGGTGTGACATTT
Organism: Motacilla alba alba; assembly: GCF_015832195.1. Taxonomy (NCBI): domain Eukaryota; kingdom Metazoa; phylum Chordata; class Aves; order Passeriformes; family Motacillidae; genus Motacilla; species Motacilla alba. Next base: position 30,025,080 of record NC_052018.1, read on the forward strand.
TGCCAAGAGTGGATTGGGATTTCATAGAACAACTCACCGCAGGTACTTACACACTCTGTTGGACATGAATGCTTGGCTAGACAATAAGTTTTGCCTTGGAGGAACCGGCACAAAGCACGGATGCGCCAGCACCTGTGGGAGCAGATGGCTTGCCTGTTTTCCTCCAGACATTAAGGCTCCAAATCCACAGCACATCTCTTTCTCAGATTCACAGAAAGCTGCAGAGGAACTGTCTCCTGTCAAATTTCTTCTGCCTGCCTGATGGGATCAGCTCCAAACTCAGCTACTCACATTGCATTGTTCATTTCTGAAAACTTATGCTCCAGAGTTTAAAACCAAAGGCTGAAAGTGGTGGAGAAAACTCAAGCAAGCCACAGCATGTGTGACTAAAAGTGAGGAGAGAATCAGTGGTCCTTGAGGCCTAAATCGTTGTCTGTGAATCACCAGGGACTTGAATACAGACCCCATCAATGAGCAGCAAGGTAACAGGATGTGTATGGGTGGTCCAGCAATACCAAATCAGGGGAGAACTCTAATACCAGAACTTTACTTGACTTCCTGAAATCCAAGACAGTCTGTCACACACTATAATACAGAAAGTATGCTGAGTGACCATTTCCAGCTCCAACAGGAATTTTCTCTGACCTTCTGACAGCTACCTGCCGTGTCACCTCTCCAGCTCAAAAAAATGAGAGAATAGTTCCCTAACTCAGTAGACAGCTCAGGTTTAAATTTAGTAGCTACTTTTAGAAAATACCTCAGGATTCTTGGACAGGCAGCTTTGTGCAAACACTCTGGCTATCACTGCTGTCTCCTTAGGGATGAGAAAAGGCTGTACTAAATATGATAAGAATAGGAACAGAGGACTGATACTGCTCTTGTGGGCAGGATGGGTAAAATGAATGTCATCTTCCTCTTACTTGCCTTCATAAATCATCTCCCTTTCTCTTTTTTTTTTCCTTAGGAGTGTTGATTTTCACCTTAAATAAAATGGGCAAGATGTCATCAGGGAAGTCCAGCTATTAAAATAAACTGGTAATAAGTTTCATGCTCTTATTTCCTGACAACCAAAAGGACTTTGGATTTTATGCATAACAAAATTTTGGTCCACAACAGCAAGAAAATGACTTACATTCTATATATTTGTTTATGTGGCATTAGGAAATTCTGCTTTCAAGAAGCACTTTCCTGTACAAAACACACAGATCCCCTAGAAAAGAATGTCTAAAGAGAAATATGATTTTACCTTCATAAATAGGTAAGATAAAGTTGCTGTTTAGTGGATCCTTGCCGAGCCATGCAGGAACATTGCGGGTGTTTGGAATTCACTCCTATTGTCCCTCGGCTGAATTGCTTTGAAAAAGGTCACATGAGGAGGAAAGGAAGTTTTGACTTTCACATGCCTGTTATTGCTAAGGAAACCACTTCCTTGGTATTCACATATTCAGCATGTCTCCAGTTTTGGTGCCCGGACAAATGACATTGTGCGCTGCATCAAGTAACAAAGAGGGGTGGAGAAGACTATTAGACAACTTGATGTGTTTGAAACACCAGTACAGCTTTTGTAGGACTGTCAAACTTCAAGTACGCTTTGTGAGAGTAAGCAGGGTCCTTTGTTAGCTGCAGATGGGATACCTGGAGTTTGGAAATGGAAAAAAACGGTTCTGGCCTACACCTCAGCAAGCTCAGGTGTAGTTTGGAAGTTTTCATGGTCTGTAGCAATGGCAATATTCTTACAGCTCTGTGGATACCCAGAGAAAATTTTTCTAATACCAATATATCTGTGTTACTCCCTCTGTAGAATGTATTTCAGCTTTCAAGTACATAGTTGCATTTTCTTTGGCATTTGTATATCAGGAACTGAGTATCCTTGGTATGTGGTGATTTCAAAAGTACTTGGATTTGAACTTTGGGTATGTAGAACTTTTCCCATTTTTCTGACTTCTTACTCAAGAAAATAGAAAGAGTGAAAAGCCACCCCTGGTCAGGACTGAAAATCTCTGCAAATATGGGGATTTTTGTAAAGAGGACTGAAGCATCATTTCTTTAATTTTTTTTTTTTTTTTGTAAATCTCAATCTGACATGGGGAAGATGTGTCATAATTAGGCTTATTTTACTCTGAGAAAAAAAGAGGTCTAGTATGCCTCAGGACACAAGTGGGCTTCACTGTAAATATGCAATAGCTACTGACATTACTGGGACCAAGTGTGAGACATGCACAAATCACAGGAACTGAACAGCTAAAGCCCTGCTCAATTTACTGAGAGGCTACTGAGCTTCTGATATGTCAAGATCTATTTGTCTAAATGTTATCTGTAAAGACAACATAATGTAGTGAACTGAGCCTGGCACTCAGGAAGCCAGAAATCAATATTCTAATCTTGGCCCTATCTCAGATGCATTTGGTAGCTCCAGAGTAGTTGCTTAATCTCCCTGCATGCTTGCCAGAGATAAAACAGTTCAAATATAATAAACTCCACTGAATTGCTGTGCAGACCAGTTCACAGCTTCTGTATACTTCTTTGAATTGTTATATAAATATTACCATTACATGCAGGACTTCTGGACGTTTGTCTCTGGGAAAATACCAAGTATCTTTGGCTTTGAAAATGCAGGTCTGCTTTCTAGCAGATGCCCTTGCCCCATACATAGAAGCTTGAAGCACAGCCTGGTGGCAGCCCAGAAGGTACAATGGCATCTGACATGATACCATCTTTTCCTCCCTCCTTTTTCAAATGTTTTCTCCCAGAGTGCATCCTCATTTTCATTCTGACCATGGCCAGAGTAGACCACACCTCAATAGAAGTTATTTGCTTAATGCAGAAATAACAGAGAGAAGGACCTATGGCCTGTTTATTTAGGCATTAAGACTAGAAAATAGTTGTGATTTCTCCTGGGTTAAAATACTTAAAAACCTGCTACTCATTTGCCCTAGTATAGTAATTTCTGAGTGATCATCTTACTGGAGGCTTAGCTGAGCTATACTTGTGTCTGGGGAATCTCAGAATGGTTAGCTGAGGTGAAATAAAAGATAAGTCAAGTCACAACAACCTTCTTCAGCTTTTAAGAAATAAAACCAACAAAACAAGTAAAGAAATTAACCAACCAATGACACCCCAGATTACCTTCTGTAATGTAGGAACAAAGAGATTTACTGGCTGTATCTCTCTTCCATGCAGGAAATTAGTTGCACCTGCAGAGGACAAGAGCACCCATATTCCATAGCAACTTGCGCACTTTTTCAGCCCAAAAGAACAGGTTTATAAATTGTTCTTGAAACTATGAGTTTTTTAAATTTTGACATTTCTAAGGAAAAGCAAGTGCTAAAACAATTTGTCTACATTTACTGGTATGTATATTTGTTTTACAGCCATTACTACTTGCAGAAGGGGGTTGAGCACCTCCAACACCCCAGGGTTTTGTCTCCTGTCATAGTCAGCCCTCATGACGCTGTTAAAATACACAGGCTGTGGCTGGCAGGTGGTAGTTACTCCCAAACCTAGGTAAGGTTTTGTTCCAGAAAAAGCTGGAAATATTTGCAGTATTCAGTGGCGCGGCAGTGGGAAGGCAGTGCACGGGGGCGATGCACTCACGGCAGCCGGGTTGCTAAGCACGCAGCCTGCTATGCCGCTAAGCAGGCAGGACCTGGCAGAGCCATTAAGTCTGGAAGAGGCTGAGTATTTAATAAGCTGCATGCTACCGTGCATTTACATAGCTTAAGTTGTAGTAAAGCCTTAGCAGGAAAGGGTCAAAAGTGCAGGGCTGGAGGGCCAAAGCCCACGCAGACCACATCGTAACCTATCCTGTCCGCAGCGGAAAGGAACCTAGGGAGGAACCACAAGAAAACAGCCTCATTCCAAGCAAGGAGAACTTTAAAGGCCAAAAGGCAAGAATTTAAAAAATGTAAATTTAAATATAATTGAAGTTATAGCACATGTGACCAGGTCTGGCAAAACTCAATTACACAGAGGTTGCAGGGTATCTACATGCCCCCAATAAACCAAGTGTAAGGAGTGCGGTGGAAAGGAAAATGAGATTCCCGTCCTTTGTGGTTTACACATCTAAAACAAAATGACTCTTTGCTCACCCTGTGTGCTCTCAAGACTCTTTCATGTGAATCATTTGACACTTATTTATTTCCCAGTATGCATATTTAACCATCTCTCCGGGCATCATCTTTATCCTGAAACTGCCAGAGACCAGAGTCCTGTTCCAGGCAGTGACTCCTTGCAGCAGGCTCTGTGTCCTCTCTTCTCTCCCTCATTAGCAAAGGCTGTTTCAATACAAAGCTACTGACTTTGGACAGGAGAGCCCATGTCTGATTTCACTTCCTTTAGCATAATCACAGACTTCAGTGGCTGTGCTTTTTGCTTTTCATTTATACTGACGTAATTGAGATTGAAATCTGTCCCACAGCAAATATTTATCAGAGCATATCAAAGGAAAAGCAGACCAGAAGAGAAAGAAGCACAACAGTGAGTGCCATTAAACTTTGCCAAGTTAGATTTCAAAGTCAATGAAAACCACCCCAGAGACAAAGAACTAAAATGTAGGACAAAGTAGAGCACTGAAAAAAAAGTTTCCAAACGCTGGTGTCCTACAGAGCAGGTTTTGATTACTTGTAACTTGCAAAAATTATGAAGCAAAACCTACACAGAACTAACAATATGTGCACAAAGTCAGTGGTCACCACGCTGGTGTTTTTGTTAACATCTTTGCTTTGATAAGTAGACCCATCACAGTTATCTGTGCATGTCAGGGACCCTTTCTACAGAGTACTAAGAAAGCAACAGGACAAAATCCACAACTGGCTTTCTAGATGATATAAAATAACAGGATGCCCCACTTTAATTAGATGATTAAAACTGTTTCTGCTTTGCTAGATGCCAAGGACACCCAGTTTCTTGGCAACAAACCTCTAATTTTCTTTCTTTGATATCCAGGTCACAGCCATTTGGATTAGAGGCTCATTTCCAGCAGCAGTGCACAGCAGGGGCACACAGCTTCCTGTCCTGGTGTTGGTATCCCCCTAAGTTCAGCATCTTGCAACTACATTTATAAAAGCTGTTAAATGTTAAAGCCCTTATAAAGGGTGGTTTCTCAATGTTCACAAAGGTCAGACGGCATGTAAGCATATTAAAAAATTAGGGAGTCCTGTGCAACACCAGCAACCTTTTACACCACTGCAACAAAGCCTCACCCTGCTAAACAACATGACTGAAAGGGCTAAAACGAGAGAGAGGGAAACTCTTCCCACCCCCAGCTCTCAAGCTTCTTTGAAAATAAGGTCTACCACATCCCTGACCATTTGCTGCCATTACCCCTTATGAGGGAGAGAAACGCTATCCTATAAGAGGTCTACCTGCTATCCAGATCAGGTGAGGAAATCACATACCTTTACTGAGTGACCTGGAAGAGAAGCATATACCCCTGAATGCCTGGACTAGTGCTTTGCCTGAGCTGACATAATTTGAACTGTGGAGCAAACGACAGCCTGAAGATTATCAAATGGCATCAATACATGTGTAAGGCACAGGCAATCATTCCCAGCCCCACATGAACTGGAAAGCTATAACTGATAGCTGAAGATTTTTAGCTTTTTCATATATTCACAGCTTTGTAGATTTTTATTTATTGCTGTATGGTTTCTAGTACTTTTCTTGCCATTTCTCACATTTTAGAATAATAAGCTAGCTCTTTCTAACACATTCTTGAAATTCTGTTTACTCTTGTTCTTAGGAAGAGAATTTCTGACAAGAATATCTGGTTCTCCACCAGAACTTAAGAGACATAACAAATAGGGCAAGGAAGCCCCTGTACCAACTCCAAGGGGCTGACCCAAGGGTTGGTTACTGGGGCAACCAATCTCCTATTGGCTGTACCTGCTAGATATACTAATTAATTAACCTTATAACAGTTGTAGCAATCCTTCATCATACGTGCAGGTAGCCATTTCTGTGCACCTGAAAAGCTTTCATGAAAAGATCTGCTTTTTATCAGTTGCAAGTTTTTGGCTTTTGATTTTAGGCAACATAACAGCCCATGCATATTTTTGACAATCAGAGTTTTTATAGGAAAGGCACATATAGAGCATGGCACCAAGGGGTAGGTTAGTCAGAAGAAATCATACAGAGCAGATGGTAGACACAGTGCTTAACACACTGTTGGAAGGTGCCCAGCGACTCTAGTTATGAGTGACAGAAGAACCTATAGAGGATAATGACTTTGTCAAGTGCCAGCAATTTATTATGGTATTCCCAAGAACAGCTGAATTAGTGAATTAGTAGCCATTTACTATTTCTTCTGACATCCCTGAGATCCTGTGTGTAGTGCTGCTGAGGTTGCTGATGCCTTTTGGGTCGATGTGAACTTGTTCAAAGCTAACCCCAAGCCATCTGGCAGGGTTAGCATAGCACCAAATCCTCACCAATCAACACCCAGCAGCTGTATCAGCTTATGCTTGCTGCTACAATAACCATCACTTGGGTTTTGGTCAGCTTGGAGAGTGACCAGACCAAAAAATGTTAACACACAAACAGCTTTACAAAGAAGGTACACAGCAGTACAAAGAAGGTGTTACAGCAGTGCCGGGTAAACACGCCTCCCCTCCACCTACTTCAAGCAAAGGAAAGGTTATAAGGAGTGTGCCTTCCCTGCACTCTTTCATCTAACAAAGCCAGTATATATGACAAGATATTTGTATTCTCGTGTGCAATCTACATCCCATGCCTATGCGCGTTGCCATTTAGCTCTAAAAAACATACTTCAAGTTGAATTATTTTTCATTTTTAAAAAACCCCATTGAGCAATTTCATGAAAATAATGCTGCAAAGTGAATTTCGGCTGAACTCATGGAGGTTATTCTTCTATTGCCTGTCCTCAATTTTATCTTCCACTAGGGACAGGTGAGATAAACAAAGCAGATGATTGATGACAAATACTTTGGATGTATTTTGGAAATGAAGCTACCTTTTTTTTTACCCCCAGAGAACAGCCTGGCCCAGGAGGATTGGCATCTCATGCACAGAAGGGGAAACAAATTAATTTTTACTCAATAGAAGGCTACTTTTTTCTACCAATGAGCTCATCAGAATTACTGTTAATGTTTTATGAACTTCTGATTATCAGGTAGCAGCCATTTTCAACATCATCTTCTGTTGAAAAAATGTGCATAAGTACTCCAGGGTCATGGTTTGCAACCACCATCTTCTCTTGATCCATCGCTGTCCACATCCAATCATCAACGTCCAAGAAACCACTGAGTGAAGTATAGAGCAAGTTTAGACAGTCTTGGCAACCCTACTATTCTGTGTGTGCAAACTCAGTAATACAGCTTATTACAGTTGGGACCCAAATAGGTCTCAAACCACAATTTAAGATTTTTGTTATGGTTATTTGGGCTATCTTGTGAAGGGAACGTTCCACAGAATGATGGCAGTTAAGAGAAAATCTAGTCACCAGTTGAAATTCATAAAATTATTACAGTTCTTAACACAAAAAAATTACATAGTTGAGAATCAGAAAATAAAAATGGAATTTTTCTTTTAAAAATGCAAAATCTTAATGAAGAAAATGTATTAGAAGTAACAGAGTATCAATTTTTAAAAAAAAAGAAAATCTCTGAAGACAATGTTTCAGACTTCACACAAGCAGCTTATTAACATGAAGTTTTATTTTAGTACAACTTGATCACTTACTTTCAGATAATTATTTTTCCAGTTAATCAGCATCTCTGCCTCATGTTTTGACTTAAAAGGTGCCTATCACCTTTGCATTTGAGTAGAAAAGACTGCTGTTATTTTTATTTTTTATTTCTATTAATATCCCAGATACTAAGTCCACAGCATCTTTCCTGTTAACTGAGAACATACAGTTTGAAACATTCTAGCCTACTTGGTTGTGATGTCAATGAATGGAATTAGAACTCTTTAGCATCACCTTTCCCTTCTCTGGATGAAATTACTTTCTTTACTTCATTGTATCCTGTGACTAGTTACCTCAAGCCTGTGAGAACAATTTTAATCTCAACTCTTCACTGCTCTTTGGCAGTATTTCACTGACCATTAGCAAGCTGGTACTATGAGATGGCTGCTCAAAAGACTCTGGATTTTCAAAATTCAGGTTTTAATTAATAGGTCTTTTTCTCTCAAATCAACCTGGCAGCAGTCTCTGAGAATGGATGTGGAAAGGAGTTCCTCTAATGCTGAAACTCAGGCTCCCTTTAATGTAAGATTAAGGCATGCTAACACCAAGGAACCTACAGACCATTCTCTTTCTTATCTAAAAAAGGAGGATCTGACTTCACAAAGGTATTAAAAGATTACACATGTAGACAAGTCCACCAAAGAACAATGTCCAGATTTTTTTTTAACTGTAAATGCAATGCCTGTGAACCACAAGATCTTTCAGAAAGACAAAATCAACTGTGTGTCCTCCAGCAAAAACTGGATATCTTCATTCTTCTCTTTGTTCATTCTTAGAATCCCTCCCTTTCAAATGCAGAAGCTTCATCAACAGACTTTATATGCCTCTCCCCAGCATAAATGCCATAATGCAGGTTGTCATCCTTTACAGTAGCCCAGGACATTTGCTTGGTGGAGAACCTTGCTGCCCACTCTCCTGCCTTGTTGACAACAATGACACCCCCCAAACCCCCAACTCGTGTCTTCATGTAGTCTAATGCAGTGTCCGCTGCTACCTCTGGTGACATTCCTGAAAAGAAAAACAAAATCACTTCATAGAGATACCTGTCCTGACAGTTTTAAAATTTCTCTTAAAATTTCACCCCTCCCCATGGAACCAGTCAAATCTAACTTCTCTTTCAACTAAATTGGCAAGAAATTTCCAGTCTAACAAAGGATACATTTTTGGAAGGGCTCTGAACAGTTGTGAAGAGCTGCTATGGTGTGGCACTGCCCCAAGTATTTATTTACATAACTTCCGATTTTTATTCAGTTTCAGAGTTAGTTTGTTGTACAATTAGTTAGTTTGTTTAATACAAACTATCTCACAAACTCCATGTTCAAGACACACCACTTCTTATGCCATCATCTGACTAGAAAAAAAATGTCAATCCACAAGGCTTACATCAAAGGTTTATGACAAGCTAGATCTAACACATTTACAATTTGAAAAAACACACATCAAAACAATCGAAAATTTCAGTCATCATCTCTGTTCTAGGTCCACTGGCTGCAACAGAGCTCAAGGCACGTACTACACATTGTCATAATTTATCAAATGCAGACATCAGCATGACTCTTCCTGAAACTTCTGAAACCATCAGGCAAAATGAGGTCTCAATGTACTAGACATCAGACAAAGGACCAGCAGTGAAACTTTAGCTTTTCTCTACTTGATTTGTATCAACAGGAGTATTTTCTAAATAAATCAAATTTAATAGGTACATCATACACACAGGTCTGTAATAGCTGCAAAATATTTGTTCACTACAAGTTTAAATATACATTCAGGAATGCAGACCCTCAGTAATGTTACGCAGCTTAGGGTATCGAACAAAACATAAAATTTGCAGGGAAGGCATGAAGGTTGAGTTAAAACCAAATAAAACCAGCAGAGTCAGAATTATTCACAGCACTGCTGACTGACAGGATAAAGCTCCTTACTCTGACGCACGGGTGACACTGTGACTATTCAAGTCAGTGGCACTGTCTTCAAAGGGTCAGTATTTCACTGTTTGATTTTTCACCAAGACAACAGCTGCCACCATAAGACTGAAATTCCAACAGCTGTTAAGACTGGCAAATCAACTCGCTCCTGAAATACAGAAGTAAATTTTGCAGCATTTGTCCAAAAGAGGATATTTAGTATGTGAATTACCAAATAGCTGAACAGAATTATGAGAGCTCTGCAGTTGTTCTCACACATGCAACTTCAGCTTACTATTCAAGAACTCAAAAAGCTGTAACAACTTAAGAGTTTGTTTTCAGTGCCTTCATGGAAATATGTTGGGAGGAGGGGCCGGGGGGAATCTAATTGCTGACGTGTTTGCCTGGCAGCTGAGTTATACTTCTGGGCAGGATGAATGAAGGTAAAGCAAGCATGGACAGGGTGAACAAGTGCAAACAAACTAGACATGAATACATGTGGGTTAATTTTCTTTTTTTCCAATAAACATTTTAATTTGAGCCTCATTTGCCTTTCAAATTGATTAATCACAGGCCAGATAACTGCTATCAATTAAGTCTTAAGTCTTGCAATGCAGTTAACTTCAAGCCAGAGAAGAAACTGGTTTATACAGTTTAGACAAGAGCTTAGAAAGCTGTTTACAAATTGAATACTTAGAGACGTAATTTAGAGAGTAAAGGGAGAGCATAACATGTTAAGAGCTTTGGGAAATAATCTGAAGGTTGTATTTTATGCTGAAACTGTCATGTCAGCTATGAGATTTAGAGGAATGCACCCATTATATGCAAACAGCCCTATAAAGCACAACAAAAATATTCACAGCTGTTACTTGTCTCTCTACTTACTGCTTCTCCAATGGAAATGTAAATTGAATGTTTTCCAACTATCTCCACTTTGGTCGATCTCAAAGCAAGTTACACTGTACTGCCCCAAAGCTATTTTATTTCTAAAAATAATGGTGATATCTATATTAATGATTCTTGAACTGCATGCAACACAAGTATGTTGTCTGGCTATGTTTACGGGCTGTAACATAATCAAGGGTTTAGATGACAGACTAAGTCATGAAGGTAAAGCTACAAAGGGTCATCCTACAGTCAGATTGTATTACAGTCACATAAGACATACTGTGTCAGCTGTTTACCACATACCCACCCAGTCAGTTTAGTACATTTTCCAAAACAAAATATAAATTGAAATCATGGTTAAGAAGTCTTTAAATAATTTCTGTTGTTGTAATCAAAGTTTTTACAAAAACGACCTTTACAGTTTATTAGAAAGGCAATATGCTATACTTTCTATTTCAGCTCTGGTTATCTGTTTCTAGCACTCCCTTACTGCTCCCTTAAATGTATCTTATTTTTACTTGTTTTCTTTTTCTTGTTCACAGAATTTTAGTTTATAATTGGGAAAAAGTTATTAGAGAACTTCTGATAAACAAAGTATAGAGTAATGTCTTTCAATATACACTGATCTAAAGCATGATTCAGTATCAGGCAGCAGAGAGAATTCTTTTTACTTCAGCTATTTTAGCTTTATTAATAGTCTAATATTTTGTTTTGTTTCTAAAGTTTTTGTTTTAACACATCCACATACACCTTAGAGCAACTCTTCTGACAGCTGTTCTAGGATGACAGTATATACACTGAAACCTGTGACTAGGCAATGTTTCCTTCCTCCTTACTTCAGATCACAGCAAGTTTGGAATATACCTTGCTCCATGTGGTAGAGAATCAGTCGGGCTAAGACCACTTTCATAATGCTCTCCCCATGTCCTGTGGTTGAAGTGGCACCAGAATGGTTGTCAGCATAACCTCCACTTCCTTTTCAAAAGGGAAAAAAAAATAAGGCAATATTCTGTAATATGATTTAAAAGCCCTGCAGTGTTTAAAATAGGTACCAAACATTTCTTTCTTTAGGTCCATTTGCTCCATGCATTTCTGAGAGCAAAGTGTCAGAAAAGCTTCCATCTCATTTCTGCCACAATATGAAAAGTAAAATATATGAAAGAGATGAACAACAGTTGGAGCAAGTCAGCTGCCAAGTTGAAAGAGAAGACTAGTGATCTGTTTGTGTACAAGAGGCAGAAGCAGGCCAACACTCCACAGGAATGGGCAAAAATATTTTCCAGAACAGCAAGGGAGGGTATACCGAAGATCAGCAAGATAGGGTCAGAATGCAGAATGCCAGCTCATGTCAACTGAGAAGATATGAAGGAAGATCTAGTGAGGACATTTGTGAGCTGACCAGTTTGAGAAGAACTTGCCCTCCACAGCACATAAGAGATTTGAAGAGCATAGGCTCTAGTAAAACTTCAAAGCACCCCTGAAGTATCTTCCACAAGCAGAGTGTTTCTTCTGTTGAACTCCCCTTCCCTCCCTTTTTTTTTTTATTCCATCCTTGTTTTGCTGGCACATTCCACACCCTGTTCTCTACCAAGCTTCTGCTTGCTCAATACCCATATTTCTAGCACATCTCCTAAGAAAAATATTTCCCAGGAGCTGGGAAGAAACATACCACAGCATTAGGTACTAGGAGAGGGGAAAGAGGCTTTAGAGGAACAATGAAATTTTCTTCCCTTCTGTGCTTTCTTGACAGACTCTTTTAATGGACTCTGAGTAACATGTGGAAAAACACTGCCATATTAAGTCAATGCCCCCTTACCAAAGCCTCTGATGTTTAAAAGCACAGCTGACATTTCTGTATCAAATCCTGAAGATGCCTAGCAAGACCAAAAGTTGCAAGCAATATGCTCCAAAGTGCCCAGTTTCACTTCTCCTTCACAAACCCGTGTCCCAAACTATAACAATGCTGAACATAATCCACACAGAAGGAGGGTATTTGCAGTCAGAAGGCTGCAGCCAGACACAAAAAACCATAGTCAAAAATCCAGAGGATACCAAAATGTCAGCAACTTTGTATGCAAAAGAAAGACAGTTTTATAATAATCATATACTGCCAACAGCAATGCTATTTGAGTCGGGAACACATTTTACTAAAAATAATTATTTTCCAAATCCCAGCTGTATGCTAGAACCCTGAAGCAATCAATTGGCAAGTCTGCAGAAAGGATTTCAAGTGTCTCTTTGCACTTGGATAAGAAATCTCTTAAAATATTTCCTTTATTCCACACCACATCTATTAGGTTCTGAGACAGTCTTATCGGGGCTCTCTTAAGAACAGGAATTTACTCAAAGTTGCGAATCTCTTTGTAATTCTTGCTCACTGATACAACAAGTAGTAATTGCAATTACATCTACTTCCTTAAGTATTGAGGAAACAGCATCGTAACATGGAGCAGGCTACAGTTTCTGACTTAGTGGAAAGCAGAGCCATAAAAAAGGAGAGCTTTATCAGAATAAACAGAAAGGAAACACAGGTGTTAGCATTGAAGAAAGGACAGAAAAAACAAAATCCCATCCCCATTTTCCAATTCCTTCTTGCGTATCTCCAAGCTGTAAGGAGCTTCAGCTTTGATAGATGTGAATGCTAGACCTCCATTTCAGGTGGACTAGTATTTATGTTTTGTTTCACTAATGAAAAGGAGGATTGTAATACTTTTAATACTTTTTTTTTCCTTTCTTTAAACGAGATGCCCCCAAAAAGTGAAAGGCAAGATCCCACACCCCATACCTATGCATGCTGTGTCACCAACACGGCCAATCATTTTATTAGAGAGTCCTCCCGTGGATGTTGCACAAGCTACATTGCCTTCACTGTCTATAGCAACAGCACCGACTGTTCCAAGGTCTCTGCCAAGAAAAACAGTTCATAAAATTAGACAGAATTAAAGCATACCTGCCAAAGCACGTTGCCTTTATTTCCCAGGCAGCTTTAAAGAAGATTTCTACAACAGAATTACTACTCATCATAAAGCTACTTTTGCCACGCTTCTCACTACAAAAATAACAAGAAACATGCAATAATTCTCACAAGCTTTGTATTTAATAGAGTAGAAAACACTTTTTAAAAAAATCGTTCCCCCATGACTTGTTTATTTTCATAGCATGGAAACTTGGGGAGGAAAAAAACCCACAAAACAAAAGCACACAGGGCAGAAATACTTCTAGTCATTATATTTCTGGAGTAGTTTTTTGGCTGACACACAAACTGACACACAACTTTCCCCTAAATGGCAACTCAAAGATGCAACAATTGGCTCCACTGTTTCAACAGGAGGTTAACCGGAATTATTAATGACAATGCACGTAAATGAGTGAATACAGAAAAGGACAGTAATGTTATGCATGCACTGAATCATTTCCTTCCTGTTTCTCCTCTTTCCTTTTCCTTACTCCCCTTAATGTTTGAATGCTATTAAAAAAAAAAAAAAAGAAAAAGCTTATTTATTTCCCTTTCAACTAGTATTGCTCACAATGCATCATTAAGACATACTTTAGTCTTTGTTCTCTGTAGCTACGTAATCTTGAGGTTTAAATCACTTGGCCAGTAGACTCTGGTGAAACTGCACATTGGTTTAAAAATCTTCAGGCACTGAAGAAAACAGAAGTCTCAACTATATCTTTATTTCTTCAACACAGAAAAGACATATACAATAGCCTGCTAAAAATAGACATGTGTAGTTGTGTATGGAAAAAAAAAAGCCTGTCGTGACTTACTGTAACAGTTGCTGCACTGAGAAGTGAGACATTACTGAGAAGCAACAGTTTAAATACCCATATATTCCAGTCTTAGCAATTCACGTAGGAACATAAACCAGTATGTGACTAGGAGAAGTACACCAAACCCCAAAAATAATCTAAATCCCTCCACTCAGGAAAATAATTTGTAACAATCCTTCAAGGAACTACCCAACAGGCAACTGGAAAAGAACTACCTTTCGAATTTGCCTGGGCACTGGTGAGGGTTTCTCTATAGCTGTGCAAAATCTAAGCTAATTAAGTCAGACAAAGTTTTTGTGTACCTTGAAACCCACAGTCAGTTTCTCAGAGACCCAACTTCCTGTTCCCTCCTGCTTATGTAAAATATCATACTGTCAGTCCCTACACTTCATTCACAGCAATTCAAAGTTGACTGATGAATCACAGGCCTTATAGGCTGCTCTGACATTTATGTAGAGACGGACCTCATCTCAAACTGATATGATGGTGCAGATGGGCTTCCCACCCATCCATCTGTTAGAAGTGATTTGCTGAAAAGAACATTAGTAAATTCAGTACTCCCTTGCACATTCATGTAGCACCCTTCAACCAACTAAAGTTAGATCCTCCTGAGAAACTAAGAAAGATTTATCCAGAGGTATATTTTCTTAGATAAGTATTTACCTTAAGCAACTGTGAAAATAAAAGCACACAGATGACACAGGCAGTAATTACCTGTTTTGGTATGAGAGCACAACTGGCAATAAATAACAAAGTGAATGTGTCCAGCACACCTCATCTGCAGTGGAGCAAAATACACAACGACACTTTATTTCTTACAGTTCCTTTTTTACTGCTTCAGTGTAATCTTTCCTTTGATCATCTTCAGAACAAAGAAATTTTTTTGCATGGCTAGTTGACTCCAAAACATTAACAAAGAAGAAAAAACTGCTATCAAATTATAACCATCTCTCTATTTTTAGTTATTGACAGTAGCAAGAACCTCAACAAGTACCTGTGGTGTACCAGAGGATGCTATTAGGAATTTTTTCAATCAAGAATTATTCCTATATAATGCATGTACTGTGATACAGAATGTATTATTTGGATTTGTTCATTTCCTTTTGTATAAATCTTTCATTATCCAATACCCATGAAGTGACATGTATTTACACTATCCCTGTTTAACTAATGAGTTACCTGCTATTTTGTCTCTCAGCCCTGCATCAGTAGTGGGGTTTTCTTTTTATTGTTGTTAGGGTCCTTGTTAGTTAATGCCTCAAGTTACTCTAGCAGTGTGATTCACAGTGGGGCTAGGAGCCCATTTACTATCTTACAGCCAGACTCAACACCCTTTCTGTGGGATTCTCAGGCAAACTCCAGTAAATCTTAACAAGGGTATTGCCAGACTCCTTGCAGTGTGCAGATAAATCAAATCACGCCTTGTTCTTGGCATAAGGTGTGCAAGATGGAATGTTCCACACACAGAGGAATCCTAAGCTTTCAGCTTAAATCAATGCAAGCTTCTAACCAGAAGAGGAGAAAGGTATCTCTTATGGAGACACCAGGCTATACCTGCAAAGTCTATGAAAGCCCAGGGTTTCCAACATTGTGAGGATCAGGGGACTGGAAGTAAAGTACACACCAACCTTCAAATTGCCAGTATGATCTGGTATTATGTTGCCTCTGACTAATACTACTTCACCTTCTGTCTGTTCGCCTCAGGCAAGTTTCTGCATAATCACTGTGGATATAACAGGGAAAAAGAACATTCCACGTGTGATACAGAATGAAATGGGTTTGCATTAAAAAAGACCTGTTTTCAACTTTGTGAATTTGTGCTGATGTTTTGGTTTTCAGAAAAAGAACAGCATGGCCAAGACAGAAGAAGTCTTCAGCCTTTCAGAAACACACAAGCTTTTTACTATCAGATATTCCAGAAGTCCATGCTGAAACTGAAGATGCCTAACACTGTTTTCAGGAAAGGGAAAAAAAAAAAAAAAAAAAGAAGGTCAAAATGAAGCAGTTATGAGGAATGAATGAAGACTTAAATTCCATGCTATTCCAAGTGTTCAAGAGAACAGAGACAGTGGTGGCTACAACATCCTCAAAATTCTTCACAATCAATGACAATACCACACAGTCCTTAGACAGACCACAGATCAAAAGAAAACTTCTGGTGGATACAAAACAAAGTATGACCAAGACCTTATGGCCAAGGAATAACATTGCTTTGTTTACAAGACCATATTCATGCTTGTCTCATTACTTTGTTTTTCCTTCCAGCAGTTTATGGAAAGTAACATACAGGTTGTAATTTATAACCTCATTTCATGGACTTTAATTAACATGCTCACAGAAGAAATTTCCTCCTTCTGATCTACAAATTTAGCTCTGCTCCTGCCAGTACTCCTGTTTCACAAAACAGATGAACAGCACATAATACAACATTTATTAATGTAATATAGTGTTTTCCTGCACCACAACCATGGGTGTACAAATGGAAGCTTAAAACATTTTAGTGATTATGCCTACCTCAAAGGCACAGAAATCATTCTTGACACCTGATATTCTTCTTTACTGTCCCACTCACCTTCCCCTCTACTTTCTATGAGACTGGCTTGTTTTCCAAATGATGTTTATTTTGCTGTTGGGCATCCAGCAGCATCTCTTTTCCCACCCACCACTGAACTTGGTCATTTTTTTTCATTCCTTTTCATAACCAACAGCCACAATCACCACTCAGAAGGAATTACTGGTGAAACTCTGATGTTGTTTAACTATCTAATCCAATTTAAAAACAAATCTGATCATCTACTTAATGCTTAACCAAGATCATCTTTCTTAGGTTTTTGGGGCTTTTTTAATTAACTTGTTTTAGTATGTGCACTGATTTTTTTTAAAACCAGTTCCTCCATAGAAAAAGCTTTACAAAATAATACCTGCTGCTTGTTAAATCTACTCTATGCACTTCTGTAACTGATGATTTTAAGAGCAGTAACAAGTTCTAACTTTGTTCTCCAATAAAGCCACAAAATCTATGCTATTCTCAAAGTGACCAATAATCTTCTTAAGCAGCAACAAGTTTCATCAAGTTTGTTCCAGTAATTTAAGTTTAAGCAAATTCATTGAAAGCTTGATTTTCTACTGCTTTCAAGAAAGACATACTGTAAAGACTGTATCAAGCCACATAACTCTTGGAATACAAGCCTTTGAGGTTTGTGTTTATTTGTTTGGGGTTTTGTTTTTCTTGGTCAGTTTGTTCGTTCAGGGGTCTTTGGTTTCTTTTGAGTTTTTTTGTAACCAGATAGCCCAAAGTAAATTACCCAAATTTGAAAATAAAATATATTTTACCTACTTATGAAACTCTTCAGGGTTGGAATCTGGCTCAAGGTTCTTCTTCCATCTCTCCCGGGATCTCTCAGTTATGAGTTTCTCCCCTGGAATTCCAGGAATACCCATGGCCTGAGCAAATAGGTGTGCACCATGGTCAGTCAGCAGCATGTGCTTTGTCTGCAGAAAGACAAGAGATTCATTGAAAATTGTCATTTTGTCTTGTACTGAGCAGTTTTGTATAACTGCTATTTTTAGAAGTGTCCACAAAAAGAAAATTATAAATTTTGTTTAAAAAAACTTCTAAACTTCTGTCCATATCCCCTTCCACTATAGCTGAAGAAGCTTTTATTCTCCAAACCACAAAGTTTAACCATCAATAGAAAAGAATGGTACTTATCTATTTAACACTTACTATAATGGGAGAGGGAAAATTGGTAAATTTGTTCTTTAGCTAATTTGTATGCAACTGTTTTGTACTGTTAAAAATGAATCACCAAATTACTACATAACTAACTGTTTTGTCCAGTTAACTTAGAGATTTAGAAGGCTTTTATTCAAAAGAATGCTAAATAAATTCCTGTTTAAAGGCATTACATCTAGTAAAATAACCTACAAATGTAAATAGCATACAACTAAAATGTTCCTTATCATCAGCTGAACAATTTCATTTTAAATATTTCCTTCAACAAGCTGCTATTCTGATTAACTCAGAGGATCAAATTTAAGAACAGAATACTTTCTAACGGGTTTGACCAAGAAATGTTTACTCTCTTTTAACAATACCCGAGAGTTCTATTTTGATTTCTTTATTTACAAAGCACTCCAAACCAGATTTTAATTCAACATTCGTTAATTCCATGCTTTAAAGTCTGTAGAGCTTAGTTAGCTCATATTTTAGAGAAACTTGTCAGATAAATTTGTTTAATTAATCCTTATACTTTAGCAGTAGCTCTGAAATCTGTTTTTTTGTTTGTTTGTTTGTTTGTTTTAATGTGTCAAAAAGTAAGCAGCAGTTTCTTGCACAATTACACAGCTGTCAACTGCTCATCAGAGTCTGGGAAGGTTTTAGAGAAGTAGTGGTCTGACATACAGCACAGAACAATTTCAGAGCAGAGCACCTAACTTACAGCCAGCCTTTCTGTCCCTGCAGCAGCAAAGCACACCAGACCAGCTGAGGTCCAAACAGAACCATGATGCTGGAGGCAGCAGGCCTGCAGAGCATTGCCATGCACCCACATGGCACAGTGGCAGCTCTCAGCCAGAAGTAAGGACAGCAGAGGTTGGGTATTTCTGTACCATGCTGCATTCTGGAGGACATTTGCAGTCTCAAAGCTTCAGGTTAAGATGTTGCAGACCATCACCTGCTGTTGATTTCTAAAGCAATGACAAGTAATCACTACCATGACCAGTGCATAGTACTGCATTGTTTTAAAGGATTCCAGACAAAGCTCTTCCCAAGTCAGAGACACTGATCTCTACTTAAGCTTATTACAGTCTCTGCATTAAGCCCTTTGGACAGGGATAGAGGACTACACTTTAGAAACATTTCTGATGTTGCAGCCCTGACATCAAACATTTTTTAAAATTTAAATGCCTTTTTAATTTATCTTTAATTCAGGAGAGCATTGCTTTAGGGAATACTAAGGGTGACAAGAAGAAGTCCCCTGTATATGTGAAAGTGGACATCGGGCTTTCATGCTGAGTGCTGTTCCCATATTACCGATGATGTAAGACCAACCTATTCCTAACAAAACTAATGAGTAGTGTTCTTCGACTTGAAAGCCAACTTCTCTGTGCAATACTGCCCCCCTCTGCCACTACCACTGACCCATGAAAAGCACTCAATATGATATTCAAAATAGTTTTGGTTTTTATTTGTGGGTGTGGGTTGGGGTTTTTTGTTGTTTGGTCGGTTTTTGTAGGAAAATTGAAATTTGCTTTAGTCTTGATCTGAACCAGAAGGCTATGTTCTCCATCCCTTGCGTTCTTCAGCAACTAAGACTATAGCATCCTTTAAATAAGTTTTAAAAATATAAAGTTTTATTATAAAAAATGGAAGTTATTTCTAAAAAAATTTTCCTAAGATTCCATCCCATATGCAAATTTGCATAATATATGCACCTTTCTAGGCTACACAAACAAGAAATACTGGCATATTGATAAATAAACTTCTACTATAGGAGTTTGTGATGGGTTTTCTTTTTTCCTTCTTTTTCAGTCCTCACTGAAAAGAAGATGTCTTAAGGTCATTTTTATCATTCTCTTCAACAGATGTGGTCAATCAAAAGAACTAGTAGAACACTTTCAAACAATGCAAAAGCACATTCTTCTGTCTCATTCTTCTAGTTTAATTAATATGTTTGCTAATATAAAGTGCCTTCTTTTTCTGGAAAACATTTACATAAAGTAATCTAAAAGTAAAAGAAAAGGGTTCAAGAGATCTTACAAATAAGCAACAAAAGCTGGCACTTTTAGTTAATTAATTTCTGCCAGGCTTGAAGTTCAGACCATCACAGTTCTCCATTTAACAATTCTGGCAGCACAGAGCTCAGAAAAAAAACCCCTGGCTCTTTGCTTCAAGAAGTCTGTGTTCTAAGCTAAATTCTCTTTTGCCTAATGTAAAGTCCTGCACAATAAGAGTAGGGGAAACTGTACACAGCTCACATATACCAATGAATTAGTGCTCTAATGTTCATGAGAAGCCCATCTAATGAAGTTTTGTAGCTGAGAGGGGTTACATGGCCCAAATTAAAAAAAAAAAAAAAATCAATGTATCATTCTATTTATGTTCAAACATGATACAAACAGGAATAATTCAACATAAATTTAAGTGCTTTTTCAAGAATGTGTTACATTAGTAAATATACTAAAAGTCTTACACCTCTAGAAGATCCTGTGAACAACAGTACAATAAGTCATTAATGGAAATTATTCTCCTTTATTCTACTTCATGAATTTGGACAAGTTTGAGCCCAGTGGGAAAGTGACAGCCAAAAAGGAGAAATGTGTTGCAACAACCTAGAGGAGCTACTCTGGCCACCAGATGGAGCCCGCACCGTTCCATAATAGGATGGCAATACAATTACAAGCATATATACAGGGTGGTTTTGGTTGGTTTGTTTGTTTGTTTTCAGGAGCATTAATGCACCTAAAAACCACTGGGAATTATGCACACAGACTTAAGACCCCAGGAAAACTACCCTTATTACCCCCAAGTCTCACAGTTAAAAATGCTTTTTAATCAAGCACAGTACAACAAAACACGCTATGAAACATACTGTGAAATATCCTGGCTTGGTGTCCCAAAATTCCTGTCCAAGATGAACAGATGAGCAACAATGAGCAGAAGTGCAACATCAGCTGATATTCCCATTCACAGGAGATGGAGAAGCACAGGAACTCATCCCAAGATACATCAAGCAATTTAGGCCAACATTTACATTTGAAATTTATCATCATGCACACAGATTTTTTTGCATCTTGGCAAAGAGTAATGCCTGTACCACAAAATGTCATGGTGTTAGGGCTACACCATTATACTTGGTCCTGTACAGGGGAATTTAATGATTTCATTTCAAATTTAGCCTCAATACTTTTGAACACCAGAAGCACGATGCAATGACAAGGAAGACTTTGTAATAGACAAGACAGAGGAGAGGGCTTTCTGTTTGTAGGTTTGGGGTTTTCTGTTCAATTTTTAAAACACACTTTGCAAAGTTATATTCTCAAAATCCAACAGTGTCATTTTGACCTTATTCTTGTTGACTTAAACAGGATTTTTTTCACAGACAAGACAACCAAGAAAATAAATCAGTGATTCTGGAATAAGTAAACAATAGGCATTAGAATAAGCTCTCTACTAAAGAAAATGAAATAAAATACAATATTCACTTTAACATGCTAGAGATATCTCTCCCCTGACCCTTCATCTATCAATTTTTGTCTTGTGAAGCTGTCTACCACCCATACTTATTTACTGATCTAGTAAATAACAAAAAAAAATTTGTATGAAGGAAAAAATCCTTATTCACCACAACTTTTGACATTGTTTGCTAGTAGACATACATTTCAAGGAAGTATTTACATTCAATATGTTAGTGAAATGTTCTGATCTCAAAAGCAGAACTGTCTTTCAATTAAGGACACAAAAAATTCTATCTGCTTTGGAGACCATTGAGGACAACACAAATGTCAATCATCTCTACAGATCACCAAAACAGGTTTTGTTCCCTCAAAAGCAACTTTAAAAGGCAAAAGAAACATAAGTCTTCCTTATTAATAAGTGTTTTCATAAAGATGAACCTTTTCAACAATGAGGCAGCTGCAATAGTAGGATGAAAATGTAAACTCCAAAGACAGGACAAACTTTTTGATCACTGTCACAGCCTTTTAATAGTAAAACAGACACAGATATCACGCAGATCAATTGCACCATATCTGAAAAATAAGAGAAGTCTGCTGTGGCAAGTATCAGATGGACTTCTTAGTGGAGTAAGGAGGGATTGATGTTATACAGAAGGTCAAGTAATATTTTACTGCCATGATAAATTTGATTATCTTGGAAAATCTGTCAGCACCACACAAAGCAAATGTTATCTTCTACTGGTGGAAGACTACAACTGTACTGGTGCTACCACCTGATCAGGTCACAGTGGTGAAGGCTACCCAGAACAACATAGGAGTGCATTACATAGCCAAATATGTAACTGGGTCATTTAATTCAGTTCCACATCACTGCAAAGTGAGCAGTGTACTACCTAACTTTAATCTTGCAAGATCAAGCACAACACTCAGTGACAACATAAAAGCTCTTCAAAAAACAAGTGAAAAACAACAAAAAAAACCCCTTGATTACCAGCAGTGGAACTACAGGAGACCAACATGTATAGGTCAAGTTATGTTTCCTTAGAATGCTGGTGTTTATAAATATTTCTCAAAAACCCTTGAAGTAAGTGCTTCATGGTCATGACCATAGTTTCCAAACACTCCAACCCATTTCTCCCTTCCTTGCTGCTTTAAAGCACTACACAAACACAATCACTGAGGTGTATCAATATACTGGATGAAGTTCAAAGGAAAATAATTGAAGTATGCTTCATACTCAAGTAGATAATCAGCATACCTTTTCCATAACAAGTCGAGCAAGTTTTATTGGGTTTGCTATGCACTTAACTGCAGACACTGCTCCAGAGTCTAAATTTTTTCCATCCATGATAATGGCATCCATTTCTACTTCACCTTTTTCATTTAGAACAGATCCACAACCTAAAGACAAAAAAAAAAAAAGCAGGGGGCAAGAGAAAAAGAAGAAAGTCATTAAGAGCTAACCACCCAGGTGATTCAATTAAAAGCTCTCAGCAAGCAGCATTTCTCTTTCCCACTTTGCTGACTTACCAAAAGTATCTCCCAAATACAAAAAACCCAGCAGAAACACTGCTGAGTACAACCACAAAATCCAGCCACTAACAGAAGCCTCACAGAGTACAACATCTATTTTAAAACTGAGTTTTATTATTTTATAAGATGAAAAACACACTTCCAATCCCATCCAAATTATATACTTGGTATTAAAGTCAGATGAACAAACCATCATGAACAGAATTCTTTATTCCCCAGATCACTTTTAAGTGTACTATCTTGCCTTTGCAGTTCTTCCAAAGGAGGATACAACACCACCCAAAGAAATAGTATAGTGTTTGATCCTATCAACAGATGAACATCACACAGCACTCCAAGAAACTGCCCAAATTAATGGAGCAGAGTTAAGTTCTTCCATTACCAAATAAAAACAGTATAGAAAGTAATTTTATAAAATAAAAGTTAAGTAATAAAACATCAGGTAGTTATCTTCTTCGATAATTATCAGTGCTATCACTAACCTAATTGAAAATTAATGACATACAAAATGAGACAGTGCAAATTGGGTGGTTTTTAAATAATGCCAATAATTGTACCACAGAGGAATAATAGGTTATAAGTCATCAAGTGCACAAGCCTTGCTAATACAGATGGTGAAGACTAAACCTGAAAAGTAAAAAAAACAAACCAAAATATGTCAGGATGTACACAGTACCTCAGGTAAAAAGACCTGAGCATTATACATGACTAATCCAGTAGGGTTTTTCTCCTTTCTGTTACACCAACATTAAAGCAGTCCAGAAACCACTGGTAATAACTGACATAAAACTTTTATACCAATGTACTTCAGACCTGAATATATGAAATTAAATCCCCTGTGACAAAAGGCAGCTAAATCGTGTAATCCTCCTCTTGTAATGTCAAAAACTGCCCCTGCCACATACAGACACACCCCCCCCAAAGTTATTTTTTTTACTTGTCTCTAACTAATTAAATTATTCCACAGTTAAGTCCTGCATCATTCACAATATGTTAACTTCTAGACTGATCTGTCAGTCTAGAAGTTAAAGAGCTTACAGGTTAATTGCTTTGTGCCACACATGTGAACATCATTCTTCCAGCTTTTCCTTATGCTGGTAAGGAATTGTTTTCTCACATAAACCCCGCAATGCCCTTTTAACTTCCTTTGACAGGGTAGGCTTTTTAACCCACGATCACAAAATTCCCACTAGAACTAGGGTACCCCTTTCCCAAGCATCAGTGACCAGAACCACATTCCAGGGGAAACTCAACAAGGCCCCTTCATCACCACATTAAGAGTATCCCATGTCTACTGGACATATCTCACAGGATATGAGATATATTTGCTGAGCAGAAAACAGTTGCAGACAGTTTCTGTAATCAAAGACAGCTTTCTAAAGTAGTCTCCTTTTACAGGTGGTAAGGAGAGACCGGTAGGTACCTTCTAAGAACAATTCATCCCACTTGTCATGACTCACAGAAAGGCCTAGGCTGAAAAGAACCTTAAAGATCACCTAGTGCCAACCCCTTTCCACAGGCAGGGATGCCACCCACTACATCAGGTTGCTCAGGGCCTGATCTAACCTGGCCTAGAATGCTTGCAGGGACGGGGCATCCACAAGTCCTTCAGCTTTGAGAGCCATACAGCCAACTTTTCTCATTCCACTAGTCACCATGAAAGTCTGTACACCACAGCAAAGCTAGTTACTGAACTTCAAGTGATCTCAGGTAGCATGAAACCTTCCTTCTGTGGTTACAGGCTGCCTTTTCACCTGCCTTCCAGAGCAATGGGTAGGGACTACCAGCCTCTGAGACCATGGTATCCATTGGCAGCAGTGCTGAAAAAATGAAGTTTTTGGCTTCTTATTAAGCAAAGGGCTGGGAAACAGAAAGAGACAGAAAACAGTAGACAGAAAATCTAGGAGGAAACAAATAATCAACATGTTTGACATTACCCTAATCACAGCTGGGATACTGAGTACTCCAACTCCCTCTATCTGGGGATAGATAGATCTGTCCTCTGTCCTGCAAAGGCTGCATAGGAAAGTGTGCAAGGATCAATGGAGTGCCAGTTCTTACACCTGGAGTACTTATGCCAAACTGGTTCATACTGCTAGCCAAAGAGATCACACAGAAACATAACCATGCCACAAGTAGAACTTGAGGAGTTGATTAAGCTGCACAAGTCACTAAAATGGTAATTTTAAACACCAGTATAGCGTCTGAGCCCTTGCACCAAGCCTACATCAAGATGGATCTACATAGCATGGCTACACCCTATCACGCAAAAAAAAAAAAAGGACACAACTTGACTGCTCTGCCCATTCTTCCCCATCTTTATTGTTGTCTCTTAGCAATGTCTTTTTGCCTAGAAAATATTACAGCAAAACTGATTTTAACCTTTTATCAAGATAAATACTACACAAAGAGTTTTAAACAGCCACTCCAATCAGGGTCCTTTCCACATAGCTTTCAGCTCATTTTTGCCAGA
This sequence comes from Motacilla alba alba, assembly GCF_015832195.1. Taxonomy (NCBI): domain Eukaryota; kingdom Metazoa; phylum Chordata; class Aves; order Passeriformes; family Motacillidae; genus Motacilla; species Motacilla alba. The sequence continues at coordinate 30,050,536 of NC_052018.1, forward strand.
TTCTGAGAGCAGCTGTACCTAATGAGCATTAACACAATTAGGTATATTGTAAGTAACAGACTACTTGCCACTTGCCACTACCTGAACAATGGGTGAACGCTCAAGTCCAGTTAAGTAAAAGCTAAATGACAGCATGCCACCCTGATGCTAACTATTTAAAAGTACACACTACACCTTCAAGTCCACTTCATGATTTCAGCATGAATGCTCTAAAAATCAAAATGTTCAAACCAAGTCAATAACAAAACAATAAAAGTTTCATATTAAATAAAAGCTGCTCTTGACTGCAAGGTGAGATAGAACAAATGAACCTCTGCAAACTAACTGAGTGCCTAACTGATAGCTATGTTACCTAAAATACCGAGCACCTACATTTCACTCCATGTTCTTTTCTGACATACCATGGTGGGAGTGGGGAAATAATTTTGCTGAAATTCATCAAAATAATAAACTTGAGGTCCTAAGAAGAGGAGAAAGTATTTAATTGCTAACACTAACACTAATTCACATTACTGATTAGGAAATCTAGTTACAAACCCTTACTATAGGAAGGTATAGATTTACCACTCATATACCATTGTTGCATTGCTTCTCTAGTATTATTTACAAAATAACTAATTGCAAGCATTAATGAAGAGAAAACCACCTAAAATCCCCAACACCAGTATTTCTGTGGCAGTAGGTAAATGTCAAACACTCAGGATTAAACAATGCTGCAAGGTATATCCAAGAGCTTTAAAGAGACGCATTTACTTAACACATATTCCTTAAGAGTCCATGTCATAAAACTGGATACACATAGCACATTAACAGAAGATTTACAGAAAAGTAAAACAGCACTACACAAATTAAATGACAGATACATAACACTGAAGAATGGCAAAAGCATAACTCATCTTCCTAAGTGTACTAGGAGAAACTACAGTACATACTAGGAGAAACTACAGTACATACCATGATGAGAAATCACCTATTTTGTGACACTAGTATTTACTCCACTGCAATGTACATAAATCAGTAATAACGCAATAGTAATAATACAAGCTAGGATTTTCAGAAGCATCAGGTCAAAACACTTGAAATATAATATGATTCTAAGTCCACTTAATTCTTAGAAAAATTACCTGCATTAAAATGAGGATCATCTTCCATTGACCGTACTGCCTCCTCAACTGCATCGACGGCACTGCCTCCCTGCTTCAGGAGAGCGTAACCTCGCAGCGCAGCTCTGACAACACCAGCACGGCATCCCTCTTCTCGTTCTTTGAAGATCCGGCCAGCTCCACCATGCACCACGATGACAGGCTTCATCCTGCCACGTTCCTCCCCAGGCTTTCAGCTGCGCACACAGGCCAGTTGATGGGAAGGAGTAGAAGGAGTGGTCTTTCGCATGCACTTCTTTATACAAGGAGAGAGGCTGCAGATTAGGTAACACATAAATTAGCATGTGTTTGCTACAATTTTACCTTCTGGGAAGCCAAGTACTCACATGGAGGAGCTCCTAATTCAGTCTGGATGAGGCTCGATGAAACTTGGGGCAACTCTGAGGTCAGCCCTGCTTTGAGGAAGGGTCTGGGTCAAGTGGCACAGGAAGGGCCCTTTTCAGGCTAAGTTACTCTACAGTCTGGTTTGTTTAGTATGAGCCCTGTCTGGCAATAATAAATTACATGGGAATAAGCATTTGAGTAACCCTTGAACCTGCCAACTGCTCTTTGTTTTAGATGGGTAGCCTATTGTCAGAGTACAGTAATACCACCTGCAATAAAGAAACGCAACTGACCCGACCTGAGTTAAAGGCTTACCCAGCTCAACCACCTGGATCCCAGACCTCTGACCTCTTGCTATACTTTGAACTGCGAGCAGGAAAACAAGGCGCTCATTCACACCAGGCAGCCAACAATTTGTTGTTACTGATCACGATCTCCTGCGAGCAAAAGCCATTGTTGCTAGTTGCTACACATCTCTGGTGATGCAAATCACGGGTTTTGCTTCCAGAAAAACGCAAAGAAGCAGCAGCTAACTCATCTCCCACTGAAATCTGGGGCACTTCCCAGACAAAACTCCCCTCGTGAAAAGCTTCTCGGGGACGACTATTTTAGGAGGCTGTGAAGAACAGAATCCAACAGCCTTTCCTCTCATCATACCAGCAAACCCTTCTGACAGAGCCTCCCGCACTCCTCCGGTCCCTCGCACTCCTGCTGCCCTAGGGGAGGCCGGCCGGGATGGCAGCAGGCGGTGAGCAGAGGAAATCCCAGCCGAGGCCGCTGTGCGGCACATCATCCCGTAAGCGAGGCCGTTCAGGGTTTTATTTCAGCCAGCAGCTACGCTCTTCCCTAACTCAGCACAGGCTACCCTCGACCGTAGACCCAGCCCTGCCGCGCTCCGAGGCGGCACCTCCGCTCACGGCGGGTCCGCGCCGCTCTCCCGCCCGCCCCCGGCGTTCCCGCGGAGTGCGGGGTCCGATCGCACCTGGAGCGCCCCGTCCTTGCGCCGACTCGCGGCCGCCCTGGGCGCGCTCCCGTGCGGGTGCCCGCGGCAGCGCGGGGCGAGCGCAGGCCCAGGACCTTTCGCCGGCAGCCGCCCTTAACAGACATGGCGCCCCCGGCCTGCCCGCACCGAACATGGCGGGCGCTGTCGCTCGCACCCCGCGGTCTCCGCCCCGCACCGGCAGGGGCCGGGCCGCCGCCGCCGGCGCTGAGGTGGGGCGGCCCGGCCCCGGGCCGCCGACGGCGGGTGGCGCCGCACCGCGCTCGTCGCGGCGTGGTTGCCCCCTCAGCCGGCAGTGCTGCTGCCCCCGCCCTGTGCACGGCCGCAGCCGCGCTGTCACACCAGCTCACCGGCTGCCACCGCTCGGTTTCCTCTCGAGTTAAATTAGAAAAATGGCATCTCTCCCCAAAATCGATCACCGGCAGCACGTCCCGCGGGCCCACCCTTCCCTCTGGCCGGGCCGGGTTATTCCCGTTCCCAAAGCTCGGGCTGTCTGTGGAGTTCTGTAGGCTGAAAGGTGCTGTAGGCCGAGGGAGCTTTGTCTGTGGGGATCATCATTCCAGGCAGGTTGGCACAGACTACATTTTATACGCATTTATATGTGTATGTGTCGGTGAGGATAAGCTGTATGTGGCCACACGGTTCCGAAACTGATAGCAAAGACAAGAACGGAGCTTGATGTTTATTTCTAATCATACACTGCTGGTGGAAGAAACAGTAGTTAACTAAAAGTAGAACTGCTAAAGGTTCTTTCTGAAAAGTAGAAAAATAAGAGTTTATGGAAAAAACCCCTGTAATTCTGAACTCCCCTACCTGTGTAACTAGAAGTGTAAACAAAGATTTCTCAACATTTGTACCAACTGCATGGCATGCATCTGGTCTTCTCCCTTGAGAATTCCTGCTTTGCTCACTGCCTCTCTGCTCCCTTGTCTCCTTGAGGTGCTGTAGTCCAGGCTGCAGGAGACAGTGAATGCAGCCTGCCGTGTCCACTCAGGGCGTCAAGGGGACATGGCTGTGCAAAAAGGGCAAGGATTTATGGCAATGCGAAGTCACTCAATTTAAGATCTGTTTTGATCCTGAAGGTTTGTTGAAAACTAATTAGGGTGGTTTAATTAAAAGGAAATACTCCTGATGGTTTTTCTTTGTCATTAGTAGGCTTAAGAAAGGCATTAAAATTTCTTACATTAATTATTTGAGAGTGCTGCCTGTTTCTGTAGAATATTTCTCTTGTTTTCAGGTAGTGTCAAGACAGGAAACAAACACTATTTAGATTAAACAGTTTAGAAGAATCTTTTTGTTTGTTTCCATGGACAGCTGAACGCAAAATTTATATAGTAACTTTAAGTTGAAATTTTAATATTAGTCTAACATAATGATTCATCAAAACAAGAGTGTCACTTGATAGAACTGGAATAATCTGTTTTTACATCAGCTTTTTACCTTAAGACTTCTTTGGCCACTGCCTTTGTCATTGTGGTCAAATCACTTATGTGCTTTTTAAAATGCTGTAAAGCTTCCCAGAGCAGTTTGGAAAGCATCAGTATTTAGTTTTATGATTATTATTCAGTTTTTTTTTTAAATTAGCACATTGAATTGCATATCAGGAACCTGTCCTAAAGCTATGTAAACTGGTAGAATAAGTTTTAAATAATTGCTCTAGAAATCTATTGATTTTGCTCTCGCTAATTTTCATAAGAGACCTTTGTGTAATATAATTGCCCGAGAAATAAATTTTAAAATGTACAGAATAAATTAGGGGGGTTGCATGTGGAGCCTTGTGGAGATTGACTTCCCTTCTTGTAAGCTGAATGTGCCTTATTTGAAAGAGGTGGGAACACGTTGTCATAGGTGACTAACGGTAGAGGTAAGAGATCTGGGCACATGTGGATGGGGAACATGTGTTTGAAAATACTCTGATGTCATAGGGTCTACTCTACATTTCCAGTGACTAAAGTACAACTGTACTTATGCCTTCTATTTCACTGCAGAATCCATAAATTAAGGACATGCCCTCCTTCTAGAGAAAGAATTCCCCTAGAATCTCATTGAAATGTTAATTTTAGGAACCAGCAAAGCAAGTGAAATACATTGTAAAAGTAACTGGTTTAATGCATATTTATAATAGAACTATTTTTAAAATAAATGTTTATGTAGCAACTTGTGTGTTTATCCATAAACTATTTAAAAATCTTCAAAATCTGGTGTAGCACAGAAAGCAGCGCTCTATATTTTATTAATTGGATTGGAGGAGCATGCAGAGTTGATCAAGGCTAAGGCTGCTTGAGCAAGTGTCAAGCATGCCGAAACAGAATGTTGTTCACAAAGTCTGCAAGCTTGGATCTTTTTATATTAGACAGAACTGTCATATGGAGATCACTGCGGCATTAGGATGCTCAGGTCACACTCGATGTTGAATAAACTCATGCATGTTGAATAACTTCGTTCATATGCACAATTTAAGTCTGCAAACCACTTCTTACCATATTCTCACTGTGAAGAGTATGCCACCATTTAGGAGAGCCAGAAAAAACCAGTTCCTCTGAGAGTTTAATTTTTGTATGCAGAATTAAAAGTTATGTTCAGGTAAGACCAGCAGTGAAATGCGCAGTAGTAGGACAGTAAATGGTAGATGAGGTATTCACTAAAACACAGTTGTGATCAATTCTAATTGATTAATGAGCTCTATGTTGAACAGTTCAGCTGGAAATATTTTCTTGGGAAGAAGCACTAGACTTACCAGCGTCCATGATGTTTCCTCCCCTTCTGCACAGAAGTGAGATTAAACTGGAGATGGGTTTATTTTCCCACTTTGCAGGGATTTTAACCGTAGAACATAGATGGCTTCCCCATGGCAGATTGTCCCAAACAAGAAGTTAACAGTGCCTTACTGCTCCTAGTATTTAAGCATTTTGCACACTGGGGGATGGTTGTTACAGGCCACTCTCAGAAACCTGTGTGAGGGGAAGAAGAGAGAGTGACATAGGTTGTGGTACTGGTCATGGGAAATCCCTGTTCACATCCTAGTTTCAAACTGTGCGCATTGTGCGTTTGACCAGTTTTCAAATCTTAAGATTTAAAATGGTCCTGGTGGTTCCTGTTTCTTTGTCTCATGTATTTACTGAGATTTTATCACATTTAGCAGCTGTGTGCTCTGCTGAAGGTGCATTTGAGGTGAGTATCCTGAGTAGAGGACAACCAGACTGACACATGGATGACTGGCAGAGACTAAAATTAGAACTTTTTTGTTTTCCTTTTCTTCCTGTTGTTGCAAGAACCCTGAAACCATGTTGCATTTTTGTCACTGTGCAACTGAAAAAATATTTTCCTCTGTCACCTCTATGCTTTTGAAGTCCCTCCCATAAGCCTGTGAAGTCTGTAAATCCCAGTCTGCTCCATTCTAATCACTTTAACTTCAAAGAAGCCACATCAAGTTCAGTTTTTTGAGATTATTTTCAATTCTCTGTTTATCCCAAGCTTTACATCCCCTTTGTAAAACTCTTTCAGACATTCTTGTTTTGTCTGATCTGCATAAAACAGAAGAGCGTGTTGGAAAACTTGTCGGCGTGTCTGTCAGAGGCATACAACTTCCCAGCTAGTGCAGGGGGCTTCTGGATTAATCCGTTCGTAGAAAATGGCACCCTCAGGCTGGCAAAGGTTACAATTGCTTTGGTTCAATCCCATGCGCCTTTCCAAAAAGCTTTGCAAACTCCATAGCTACCACAACAATTGCAACATTTTAAACCCCGGAATTTAGGGAGTATTTCTCTTATATAATGCTCAGATTTGTTTTGTCTTATAATTTGATTACTAGGAAAAATGCAGTTTTCTTAGTTCTCGCTGATATACAATTAACATGCTATCATTGAAACAAGATTTCAGCTTAGCCCATGTTTTAGGCAAAACCATCATTACTTTTTAAGGTGCATTAGAAGATGTTTGCTTAAATATTGCTTGATATAAGGACTCAAGCTTCCAAACTCTCCAGGAATTTCCAGGAAAATTTGCAATACACCTTAGCACTAACAAAGTAACAATTCTAAGCATTTTGTCATGTGTGGAGGCTTACTGAGGGTGATAGAAGTATCCACAGTAAAGATTTTAGGTGGATTTTGGATTTTCAATATACAGAACACCTTTGGGCAGAAAGATAGCATGAAACAGTTTCATAAGGGATTTCCCTGTCCCAGTGTGGGAACAGAATGAAAATTAATCAAATGAAAAAATGAACATCTGTTCAAGTTTGTCCTTTCTTTGTGATTTCTTGTCACTGAAATGTATGGACCTTTAGTGACCCTATTTTCAGGATGCAAGAAATAATCACAGAATGCAGGAAATGAAAAAACATCATCATGGCAGATACATACCAAGTGTATGTACAGTACCTGAGATGCTCTTTGTACTTGAGATTTGATATAGGAAGAAATGAAACTAAGTTGGGACACACAGTCATGGAATTAAAGAAATTACTTTTGAGTAACTTTTTAAAGACTTAACCAAGTTGTCAGGCATTGAAGAGAATCACAGGGCTCCTGTGTCAGATAAAATATTCCCTCTTGTGATTTGCAGTGGGGTTCAAATAATAAAAACTTAGTAAATGATTCTCCAGGGAGTTGCTACCATTACCTGAAGGTGACCCTGTGGAGGTATTTACTTCTGCAGAAAGGTGGGCAGGGAAAAATTAAGCTTTGGAAGTTTTCTGGCTGTGCGTTATATTGCAGGTATGCTTATATATAGCACTTACCCAATTATCAGGAGGGTTATGATTACCATGTGTGGCCATTAGAAAGAAAAATAAAGGCATGATAGTTTTGCTTAGTTCAAATGTTTAGTGTATTATTGGAATAATGTTTGTTTTTAGTGAAATAAAAAGCTGAGATGTGACAGTAGAAGAATGATGGAATTTTAAGTGATAAAGTTAGTTTAATGGAAGTGGTTTATGTATCCAATAAAAAGATCTCCTACTTCAGTAATTAACATTAAGAAATATTTGGAAAAAATATGTGCTATGTACATAAAACTAGATTCAAAGGCATGTTTAGAAAGATTACTCTCCAGAGTTCTTCCTTGTGGAAACCCAGAGCACCAGGAATATTTCTTTGTCTGCTCTGGGATGTCCTGACCCCCAAGGGAACAGTGACTTTGACCCTTATTCATGGAGAAAGTTTCCTAGACTTCAAGATAGATTAGAATCCACAAAAGTGTAAAAGATTATAGAGAGTAGTGTAGATGTATCACTTGGTGAGAAATTTAGGGTTGGGGATTTTTAGTATGTTGTGGATGGAAGCAAGATGGAGGGCACAGAGTGTTGTCCTGGGTTTCTTCTTCATGCTTCTTCTTCCTTCCTCTTCATGGGTTTGGGTGACATTTTGTAATTGGGCAGAAAAGTCTGCATTGCGGGCTCTTTGGGATCAGTTATTGGGTTAAAGGGGAAAATTATCTAGGTGTCAGTTCTTAATTGGATAGTTTAGTCTTAAAAGACCTTGTTAGCCATTTTATGCCTTCTAATGAAAAGCTGCTGAACTCACAGTACTGGGACTGTTTTACTGATAAGAAATAATAAACACTTGAGTCAGAACATGAACTACCATCTCAAGTGCCTTCAATCCAGACACAGAGAGACCGACAACTGGTACCACCACATTCCTCAATTTATTTCTTAAGCAAAGTTCAGTTTTTTTCATACATCATATCTGCTGTCAGACTGGTTTTGAAGAAACATTCTGTTCTGCTTTTTTAATGAGGAATTGCATTTCTTTCCCTTCAGTTCCACCTAAGTATAAACCCATACAGTATGTGTAATACTGTATTATTACTACTGTATGTAGTAATAATGGATGAAAAATGCAGTTGGAAAAGCTTACAGTTAAGACATCACTGTAGTTTATGATGTGAAAATAATACAAGGTAAATGCCAGGAGCAAAGGGGTTTTGTTTTGAATACTTCACTTTCTATTTTATTTCTATCCCTTAGTCAGCACCTCAGTTCTAGTTGTATGTAACTAAATTCTAATTGAAGTAACTAAAACCTATGTTGTTGCATATACATCTAAAAGCCATATTTCAGGATGGATTTTTAAAATGTTTATCAAATTATTTATAAAATGCAAAAATACTGCCGAGATTCAGCCATGAATAGTGTGCTAACAGAAAATTCTCCAGTATAAATCAGAGAAGTCAATCATAAGGCTGGTGGCAAGGAAAACTAATCAAGCAGGGAAAAGAAGAAAGATGTATTTTAAAATGAGAATACTAAATGAGATAGCCAATTGATGTCTGCCAGGCACAGACATAGGTCTATTATAGTGAGAATTGATGTCAGGTCTCTGTAAATGCAATGTAACAGGTGATGAAATTTGTGTGAGATCTTCAGATAAGCCATGCAAAGGTACCGGAAACAAAAAGCACTTTTAAATTGATTGTGATGCGAATGGAGAACCAGTGGAGTTGGCTGAAAGGGGGAGCATTGTTTTGTCTTTCTCCTCAGTCATGGTGATGAAAGCAGTGATATTTGCCCTGAGCTGCAGTACAGAAAGCGATCATCCCATGAGAGCTTGGAGAATTCAAGACCAGAGGTACAGATTTCCACAGCGTCACTTGTGTTGATCACGGGTGGGGAATATTGTCAATTTTAGTACCATTATCTGGGAAGCTTCCTAAAGCTGCTGACAGCAGCAAACTTTGTTTGCTTTCAGGTGAGAAAAAATGCAGCTTACATATGCATACTGGACTGCTAGATGGCTGCAAAACTGGTGATCTTCCTGAAGATTTGATCGTGTTGCTGGTGCAAGCATATTCCTAAACAAACTCATATGAAGAGAAAATTCAGGATTAGGTGTTATTCTAAGGTTGCAAAAAGAGGCAATTTTTCATCTGATCTTTGAGTAAAGATAAATGAATGGGTATGGATTCATAGTGTATTTTATTGAAGAGACTAAAATTATTGCAGTACTAGCACAGCACAAACATATGAACAAATGTAATTAGGACTGGTAAGATGAGTATTGAGTGTAGAAATGATCAAGAGAGTAGGGTTCAAAACGTTGGTACCATTCTACTGTTTTCAGCACTGAAGTATATGTTAAGAAATGAGACAAATACAAACATGATACCTTGTATTAAAGCGGCCAGATTTAGGTGGAGTTGTAAATTGCAAATCAAGTATTTTATGAACCACTAATTCTCCTTTTCTCTACTTCATGCACTTATGAATAGCCTCTGATGTTGTCTATTAAGTCCTTATTTTAATATTCTTTCATAATGTAGTCTCAATTTAAAATATTATTAAGGGAATTTTGAAATAAATCATAATGCATATTGTTACATTCAGTAGCCACCTTCAGATGGGTATAAATTAACACAATATGAAACAGATCTGCTTAGGGCATTCACACGTTGAAGTTATGTTGAGGGTTTTGCTGGGCTATGCAGGAAAGATTTATTTCTTCATCCAAATGTTTGCACAATAATAAAACTTACTTGTCATGTATGTTCAGAACAATGGATGCCAGGTTTTCAAGGGCAAAGTTTCAATCCAATACTAAAAACTTAGTTTTGAGTGTCACATTTGTCCAGAGGACTGGAACAGGCTTTGTGAAAAAAGTGCTGAGGTAAGGCAAAAAAACTCCCTGGTTCTGAATATCAGATAGTTTCTAGTATTAAAGGAAAGGAGAGGAGACTCTCAGGAGTTGTGGTCTTCTACAGCTGTTGGATATTTCATAGAGGGGAGCTGAACTCTGACCAGTATTTGGGAAGAAGGTTTGTGGCATGGACCTAAGGTAGCACAACCGTGAGCCTTGACAGTGCTTGGAACTCTCAGTATTGGTGATGGAGCTTGTGTTCCTTCTTAGGATGTCAAGGTTAAAATGTGATCTGTGTTGTTGTAACTATACTTCGTGTTTGGTATGACAAGTTGACTCCTGCTGTAATCAGGAACACATGGCCAGTTCCAAGGCAACTGCCATTGCTGCCCTTTACTTTCCTCCCCTTTTTTCATCTTTGTGTCTCCTCCCTTCCTCCTCTAAATTTCCTTTTTCTGTACAGTGGGCTTTGTGAAAAAACTGGCAATGCAGAATTGGTATTTCAAATTGATGGAAAATTCAAGAACATGAGATTGTACTAGATTCATCATATTTAGTGAGCTGCTTCTGCAGAGGAATTTTGAAGAAAAAGTAGTTAACATCTGAACATCAGTATCCCTAAAATTTGAGGATATGTGGTTAGATCTATTATCTTTCTAGTGCTTTTATCCTTTTCTAGCTTTTGCATTTTAAAAGAAATAATTTCAATACCATTTATGCTTAAGTCATTGGAAGTCACATTTCTCCCCACTTTTTTTAAAAAAAGAGGTTTTTATGATTACAATATTATGGATGAATGCTGTCTATAACCAGTAGAAATGCTTCGAAGCTGATTCAAAGGAGGACTCTAGGCTTTCTGAAATGCTGTCTGATAGAATATGAGATATGGAAGCATACAACTTGTTTTAACAATTGAAACTCCTTTTTTTGTCTCTGTGTAAAAATAGATCGCGGTGCAGTGACCCTTGAGGGAGAGAAAGAATGAAAAAACTGCACGTTTCTCTCAAAATTCTGACTACATTGTTACAGTCTGTGTCAAAGGATGACAAATCCGAATTGCTCTGCTTCCTGTGTTCTTTGAATTAGAGCTTGGTGTCTGTTACACTATTTTGACCTTTTCAAAATTTTGTAATTTAATTAGCAGATTTCCTTTTCCTTCTCTAGCCCATTTTGAAGTGTGGGGAAAAAAAAAATCAGTGTCATAATGCTTCATTCTTTTCTAAATCAACTGCATATTTTGAATGGAATTTATATGAAAGCACTCTTGTATTAATTTAAATCAGGATGATAAATCAGAAAAAAAAATCGTGGTATTAACCAATAGAGATTATAGACTATCTGAACTGGCTAGAAAAAATTTACTGCCCAGTCACTAATTTATGGGCTTGATGCTTGCTAGGGTATTTGCCTAGCTGCACCTGCCTTATCATTGTGTTCAACTGTGAATTAGTTAGCACAAAAAGTTGGCAGAGGAATAGGGAATTTTTCACCTCAAGGTCAGTAACAAAGCAGGCTAATACTGATTTAATGCTGTTATGGTCTGGTAGTTCGGCATGAACATGACTCTATTTTGCCATCAGTTGACACATGTCTACATTCAAAAAGCCACTTTCCAAACTGACATCCTTTTTGCAAGAACATCAAGTAGCAGGCACCTGCCTTGGCTGGCAAAAAGTTAAGTGTCCTGGCTAAGCTGGTTGTCTAGGCTTCCTCTGTAACTGTGGGGAGAAGGATTTTCAGAGTGATTCATACAGTTCTAAAAGATGTGTCTAAAATAGATGAGATGACTCATCCTGTGGAAGTACCTGCCACTCTACTGACGACAGAGGGAGACCTAGATGACTAACTTACTGTGGATAGCTAAATTTTGGGCTGGTAGTTAGTAGGAGAGAAAACTCAGTACCAATGTTTTTTTCTTTCAATGAAAAGAGGCTCAAGTATGCAGTCATTATGAAGAAGTTTGTATGACCACTGATCATGCAATATATGCTGAAAAAGAGATGGACCTGCACTGCTATCCTCCTGTATCTTTAATAAATACATTGATTTTATTTCTTGCTAAATTAATTTATATCAAGGTGAGGAAAAGAAGACATTTTCTACCCTAAAAATCCCACTGGAAAGGGATAAGTGTTATTTACTGTACACAGATTTATGAAGCAATGAGCATGATATTTATTCTGCATCAGTTTCCATTGTTGAAATTGCTTTGTATTGAAATCACTTTTTGCATCCAATACCGGTGGTATTGGATGTAAAATCCATTAGGTGGGGTGTAACAGATTGTTAGCATGGATTTACTTAAATACAGCATGAAGATGTGCAGTCTGCAGGGCATTAACCTCATTGTTGGCTGCTTCAGATGCACCATTTCTTGGAGAAGTTCCAAAAATCAGGCTTTAAACTTGCTAATATTTAATTAAAACCCATTTCTTGCCCGATTTTAAAATTTTGAGGTCTTAGAGAATATTAAGGAATTATTCACCACATCTGATTTTAGATACCAAATTAGGTTTCTAAATAAGGAGTCTAGACACCGTTTGTAATCAGCAGAGTAGAGTTGACACCTCCAGGGAACAATTTAGAGCAGCTAAGGTAAGCAGGAAGTTAGTGCTCTGGTTGCCCTCTGGAGGACTTCTGCTGCTGCCTAACTTGAATCCTCTGAAATAATCTCTGAGATACTTATTTATCCCTCTATATTTACTGTGGAGGAAGCCTAGTCTGGTTTTGTAGACTGTTGAAGTGGGCAACGTGAATATTACCCTTTTTGTTTTCTACTGTAATTCTTAGGTTAGTAGTGCCTTGTCAACTCAGAGTGCAATATTTTTCTGGATATATTGAGAATATCTTTTTGAATGTCAGGTGTGCATTAGAAGTGCCTGTGGCGCGGCTAACGTACATAGTACGATCAGCAATGTTAATGTAGTAGCATACTATGTAGTGGTGTGTATGTAGTCTGACTTCTAAATTATTTTCTTGTGATTTGGTTAACTGAGCACTCCCCTGGATGTCCAGGATAATCAGGAAAAATCCATTTGGTTTTCTCAGAAAATTTGCTTTCATTTTGGGTACTCTCCGGTTGAATCATAGAAGTTCTAACCTCAACTGTGTCTGCAAGGCCCTGAGTAGCAAACTGCTGCCTGGCACAGACACTGTAAGGCCTTCTTCACCTGCCCTTGCATTCAGAGAGTCAGAACACAGTGCTTTAGACCAAAGAACACAATGAATTGCTAGATTTTTTTGTTGGTCAACAGCTGTTTTACCTAAAGCAGTACATTCCTACTTTAGCTTTGAAAGTATGATAACTGGTTATGTATTGCTTTATGCAGATTCTACAGGGCTTCAAAATTCAGAGTGTTAACTGATTTGCTACAGTTTGAAAAATCATCTACAGAGGTTGGGAACATACTGTCATGGTAAGTTGAGATCTGTGGATTTTGCTTTCATTTAATATGGAAGGCTAAGTTTATAAAGCACAAAATCAGTGAAGGGTGAAGAGAAGTCATGAACACAAATCAACCTTGATTAATCTCCTTTTCTCACCTGGAGATAAAGCACAATATAGGATATTATGTTAGCACCTGGAGGAGGAGGAGTTTCCAGACTTTCAGGAAGAAATGGAAGCATATTACAAAAGACAAGCAACAACTATAAGTGCTGTACCCCAGGGAATTGTCGCTCAATGAAGGAGTTCAGGTGACAAAATTACTTTAATATGGTAGCCGTAAGAAACAGTGAATGTTTCATCTGAGAGAATAAACCTTGAATCTGGTGGATAAGTTTGAACTCTGTTCTTTGGTAATTCTTCTTATAAAAGACAAAGGAAGGTAAAATTGCAAAGGACACAAGGGTGTATCCAGGGGAACAAGAACATCATTTATAGTCGCCAGAGTTGTTTGATGAGACTCACTTGCTAGATACCTGATAACAAGGAAAGCCAATCTGTCATTGTGTGGTTCCATAAAGAAGATTTGTCTATAATAGGGAGCATTAAACAGGGTAATGGAAATTACTTGAGCAGCCACTGAATTAATTTTCATTTTAAACATACTCTAAAGATAACTGGCTGGACAGCATTGCAAGTTCTATATCTGAGTGCATCCATTAAAAAAAAGACTGTGAGAAGTTTGCTGGTTTTGAATATAAACTTGGCTGTGCTGTCAACTAACATCTCCTTTACCTGAAGCAAAACTTTAAGTGATGCATAATATAGATAGACTCTGTTGTGGACTCCTGAAATCATTACCTCATACAAACTGCTTTTATTTAATATAGCAATGTAATTGTTTCTCTAGAGGGTGATGAGAGTGATTCATTATATTTGATCTTTTTCATACCAGAATACTGCTGCTGCTAGCTCAGAAGACTTTTTGGCAAATCAAAAGGAGTCTGCTAGTTTGGAGCATTTCTCTGTCAGTTTGAAATCCCCAAGCTGTAGCTTCAAGCTCAGCAGTAAGTGCTTTGCAGTAGTACCAAGAGAGCTGAAATAATCAACAATAGAAACCTTTTATCTCATGTCTGAAATCCATAGATAGAAAGAGAATATATATATAAATATTTCTCTTTAATATTTCACATCATGCTTCCACTTAAAAAGTTTAAAGTTCTTTCACGGAGAGAGTGGACATAAGCTAAGCCAAGCCACAGGATTAATCATAAATAATTTACATGAACTCCCTCTACTAAGATATCCCGCAATTTCATAAAGAATGAACACATGTTCTGAGAATACATAAGGGTTGCTATAATTGGCTCACTTTAACACGCCTGGGAACAACACATGAAGCTGCTCTTGCAGATTTTCTGACATAGCTGCGCATGTTGCTCACTGTCCACAACAATTAAATGTTCATTTTTCTCTGATTCTTTTTTTTTTTCTTAGAACTGCATCCAGATTAAAGAAAAAAAAATCTGCTAAAAATTCTGAACAATGTTGACTTGTGAAAGCTGTAGAACAGCTATTGCTTCAATAAACAGGATTAGTTTTGGATTACTTTTTCTACAAAGACTCTGGAGCAGTGCCTTACTCCTCCTTGCTGTGAAACGTCAACCCCTTCAGATCTCCATGGTTATCTCACAGAATGAAAAGTAAAATCATTCTGGGATGATTATATAAAAACTTGTAAAGGGTAAGTGCAAGCTAAAAAACTGTATTTGAGGACTAAACAGCACATTTTCAGATACATTTGTGTGTATGGTTGGAGAGATGAATAGAAGCCTTAAACTGCAGCATGGAATGGGCCTTGGTTTGGGGAAGATAGAGAAAAGGCCTTGCTGATTTATTAGTGTGTCTTTTGCACATATACCTACCAATTTGATTAAAACAACAAGAAATTAGCTGGATTGTATTTGGAAACAGTAGCTTAAATATTAAACTTAAAATTTACTAAAATACAAAATATTCAACATTCCTAAACACCTGTACAGGAGATTTAAGAGCATAGTTAAGGCTAGGCTTGCATATGGATGTGCATACCATTAAAGCTGGAGAAGTGTGGATTTCTGCCATGTTCTCTGTAAATGCAAGATACATAAATTACAATTGCTTAGGGATACTGTTCCTTACATGAATCGCTTCTCCGGTCTTTACTTTATGAATAAATGTGCTTGGTGTGACTACTCTTGTCTCACACTGATCTCAAACAGCAGAAAATATCCTGTATGCAATGCAGGTATATATAGTATCCATGAGAGATGTTTCCCAATATTGATTACAGTTATTTTATGTTTGCACAAAATTTAAAGCTGGGAGGACTGAAATACGCCCAAGAGAGGTTTAATACTGATGTGGAAAAATAGTCAGAGAAAATTAGGATGCAGTTCAGGGAAAATTTCAAAGTACTACTCTGTTTAGATGGTATTTTTTATCTGAAACGTAGTATGAGGAATGGACAGTGGTACTTAGGTTGAGCATGAGTCAACAGTGTTGTGTTACTATAAAAAAGTAACTGTGCTGGGGAGACATGACAAATATCAAATATTTAAAAGACCTGAAAGTAGAAAGAGAATAAGCTGTGCTGTGGGCTAATGGGAGTAGGAAAATATAAAATGGGCTTAAATTATAGGAAAATTTCAGACTAAATATTATTGTTACATTATTTTTGCCATACATATTGAAAGCACTGGGACTGCTTGTTTATGAGCTGGTCAGACAAATATCTGTCAGAGATAATAGACGCTGCCTTGGGACCAGATATGTCATTTGGTTCCTACCAGCTCTGGACTCTATTATTCAATGTGGTAATAAAACTTCACCAGTAGTTTCATGCAAATGTGCATAAAGATACAATTCAAAGAGAGTATAAAGCCTTTGACACCAAGCACTGCATGAGATACGCAGTTTTTCTCCAACATAATATCTACTTCTGGTTTTGGTGAAATAAATAGTCAAGCTTCTAATTTAGCTTTGATTTTATATTGTCGTCTCAGTATCACTCCTTCACAATATCTCGTCCCACCCACAGATTCCTGTATCAGAATAATACCTTTTTCACCTTCCTCCTCAGTAGGCTGGGACAACACAGAAAAGGAAACAGCACCACAGACAGCAAATTCAATTTAAGTTGGCAAGATGATGCTGTTGTTGAAAAGCCAAAGCTTGTTCTGTGATGCATTAAATAAATATCATATGTAAAGCACTGGAAGTTTGTGATCTGTGTGGCATCAGCTGGGCTACTGGAGGGAAAAAAACACACAATTAAAGAGAATACAGAGGGCAACAACAAATACAAACACAGTAGAAAATATGATCTGTAAGGGAGAGCAGAATGCAGTATGGAAATGGGGAGTGGAGAACACTGCCTCCCATTGATGTGTCTGACTCATGCTTTTATGTGTATGTGTTTAGTGAATAATATTTAGTGTTTAATGAGATGTATATCTATATATCTATGGATATAAATAATCTCCTAATGGAAAATAATTAACTCTTCCAATCTGTAGAAAGCTGTTACAAAGGCAGGAGCTGCCACTTAAGCAAGAGGACAGCAATTTCATTTTTTTAATCAAAACCTATTTTCAAGAAGAGCTTCTGTCCAAAGCAAGCTCTATTATATTATTGTTTCTTTAGCATTCCTGTTGGAAAATATTTGAAGTAAGTTACCCAAATATCTTTCAGGGCTGATCTTGATATGCTGAATTCTGTTTCTCAACAGATCCCCTTTTTGTGACAATTTTAAACTTAAATATCTGTGATTTCTAATATTTAATAGAGTTCAGTTTTGGTATTTGTAATCAACCCTTTTTTCTCCCTGTTTTCATTTACTGTGTCCAGAATATCAAAGTCAGAGGAAAAGAAGCATCCAGAAGGTCAGTGCTAATGCTGCTCTTTTACTTGATTGCTATCAGAAAAACATAGCAGACAGGCTTTGTGAAAACGTTTTCTTGACAGAACACCTTATGCTGGTATGATTAGGTCTGGCTGGACACATGCAGTGTTTTCTTTATGGGGGACTTTTTGAAGAGTGGCTGCTCCTGCTATGCACATACCAGGATGTTTCACAAGGCACTTGCATTCTTTCATTCATGGCATCAACGTGCTTAAGGTTAGGCTGTAATGTGAGAATAGGCATCAAATATGTGCTTTTACATTAGCTCCCTGATTCAAAATACTTTTACCAATCCACAGTCTAGATGAAAAAAAACCTGAGAGACAATGTGAAGTGGGTCTGCTTAAGGAATATTAAATGTATTTTATTTTATATTTATATCTTTAATATGCTGCATTTTGCTGGGTATCATATGAGCACAAAATTCTAAATTTCCACCTCAAAATGCTTGAGTTTGTCTGACTCCATCCTCTACTTATCTGATGATAATGCCATTTGCTAAAGAAGAGAAATGCCTATTTTGTGATATGCACCGTCATAAATACAGAGTGGTTGCAGTGTAGAAGGTGTCTCCAAGCAAAAAGGCACAAACTTGATCTCATATGTCTTTCAGGTACCTCACACCGATAACACCACCTTAAACCACTGGGTGAAGATCTTTCCAGGCTTAAATGACTCTCAATTTTGCACAGCAATTCAGTGCAAGCAAAAGACTTTTGAGAGCATAAAAAAACCAGAAAATCACTGCAGAACAGGTATTTTAGATAATTAGTATAATACAGTTTGGGGAGCAGGTTTTGAGGCTTGATTTTGTTTGGGGTTTTTAAATTTTAGATAAATTATATTTCCTAGCACCTACTATTTCTTTTTCTTTAAGATTATTTTGCCAGCATTTATGTTCTATAAAAAGGGTTGAAATTGAATTTAAAGGTTTTATTAAGAAATGACTGACTTAACAAACTGAGGCAGCTTAAGTGACACCAGTCTGTTTTAAGCAGCAGAGATTGTTTGCACACCACTATCCCAAGTAACTCTTTTGTAAAAAGAATATGTATTTGAATTAAAGGCTGAAGTATGAGCAGTCAGTAATGTCTGCAAAATAATATTGGAAACCTGTCATTAATTTTTAAAGTTTGAGGAATTTGGTTGCCTTTTTCAATTTCCTGTGAGACAAAATATACATTCCCCATTATGTGTAGTGACAACAGACTCATCTGTTAATCATCAGTTTCCTCATTAGAAGTTCTTACCTCCTTTTTATGTAATTTCTGTAAAATGTAATTTCTCTTCAGTTGAACAGTAGATTCCTTGAAATAGTTATGCTTTGATAGGACATATTTCTTCTATGCTTCAGAACCGTTGAATCTAGTGCCCCATTTCAACCAAATTTGAGAAGAGGCAAAACTTTGAGGTAATTTTCTACAAGTTTCATGAATTAAGATGTTCAAAGAGGAGAGGTGCCTTGAGCAGTTTTGAAGGAAGAATTGTGTATAAGAGCATTCTTTATTGAAAAGCTATCAAAGAAGCCATATTGCTGTTCAAACCTGAGAGGTATATCTATAGGATACTAGATTTAATTTTAAATTTCTTGGCATGGGTATTTATTTCAGTGGAATTATTAAAATATTTGCAAGTCAAAACTCCAAATGATAATAAGTGAGAACACTGTAAAATATATGAAACTGTGGAAAAGTCTCTAGCAAAGATTGTGATGCAGTTTGAAGTTCTCTAATAATTTATGTATTATATTGAACTAGTATACTATTACTGAAAGGACAGTAGAAATAAAGAGGGATAATGTCATCAGTGGCTAACAGGGGTGGAAATTTAATGGAAATGAGATGTCCTGAGTCATAGTTAAAATTTGCATTGGTGGAATATGGGTTCCACCAATGCAAGTAATGCTCTCAAATTTTAAATGAATCTGGTGAGTGTTGAAAAAGATATTGCAATATTGCCCTTAATTAATTTAATGGATAAGAAAAAGCTGGCAAATTTTTAAAATGTGTTTGCCTGCAGAGGAATTTAAATGCCAGATTTTAGGAGTTCTTTATACATGGTCTGGAGTCACAAAATTCAATGTAAGTATTTTTGATCTTGGTTTATGAGGATGAGAGTATTGGTCCAAGACGGAAATCCTTGTGACAGAGAGAGCCAAATTCAGTGAGAGCTGTTGCAGGGACCTGCAAATTACCTGATGTATTTGAGGGAACAATACAGAGCAGCTGAAGAGTTCTGTAGCATTGGTGACGTACCAGGCACAGTGTAGTGTGTTTTGCTCTGGGCAAGTCAGTGTCCTGAAGGTGTCAACAAGCCAGAGTAACACCAAAAATGCAATAAAAAACATTGTAGAAGTGGAAGAGAGAAAGAGTCAGACTAAACTTGTATCACCTGGCTACATGAGAGCCAAAATTCTATAAAGGCACAATAACAATTTGTATATACTTGAATAGTGTACCGGAAAAGATGGGAGTTACATGCTTCAATGAACAGAGTTTAGAATTGAGGATGAAATTAAGAAAAGTTGGATTGATCAATTCTAGAACTCAGTTCCTGTAATGCTAAATTTCCTTCTTGCAACAATGCCCTCAAGGGAAGGGGAGGAAGCCTTCTATTATGGAAAACTACCAATAAATGGCTGGGAAAAAAAAAAAAAACAACAAAAAAAACCAGGAAAAAACTGGAAAAACACCAGCTAATGAACAATCCTGCACGGATACATGGTGGGGGGCTAGGCTGATGGTTGGACTTCATGAGCTTAGAGCTATTTTCCAATCCTAACAATTCTATGTTTCTATGATGTAACTCACGGCAAATTCCTAGTTTAACAACAATATCAGGAGTTAATGTGATCATATTGTTTGACCTACTGTGTAGCAGAGAGGATATTCTTGAAGCAGTTCCTGATTGGATTTGATTTCCTTCTTGTCCATTACATATGGTTGCACCTTTGGTGTTCAGGTCATTATGCAGTTTAGTTTTTTTTCCACCTGGAATATTCTTCACCTGGAATATTCTTCCAGCAGTGAGCCAAAGCTCACTGAAGAAGATAGACAGTTTGAGAGCATGTTGTGAGTCCTGCACTTGTGAGGGAGGAAAGGGAGGGGGGGCATAAGTTTGAAGAATTATCTATTCAATCTGTCTTTTCTTTCTACTTGTTTACTCTCTACATATGGTTTGTTTTGCTGCTGAACATATATAAGAAAAATCTTAATGTATCCGTGTCATAGGACTAGTGGAAGATGTATATTCTCTCACTATTGGAGAGAAGATATTTAAAGGAATTGTATGCATCTTGAATACACTTTCAGAACAAAAAAATGAAAGTTTAGGAAAGATATTTCTGTATAGTCAAAGAAGGAGTTTAATGAAAATTCCCTGGTGACAAGTTCTTACCCAAGCAATAATAACTAGCAATGGATGGACCTTTTTAAACCCTTTTAAGCTGTTTGTAAACTGGCCAATTTATGGAGTTATATATTTTTAGCCATTTTTGCCTCATGCCAGTTTACAGGTAGTGCACCTGTGGCTTTTGTTTCAAACTAGGCTTCATCATGGAATACAGGCATGAAGATGCAGGGCCCTGCAGTAATATTTACATGTAGATTGTCAGTGCTGAGGCCTGACCAAGAGGCTCTCTGAAGACCAGGAGAAATTTGCAAAAAAAGGTTTCAGGATTGAAGATGGAGATGATAAATTATTTTAAGTAAAGGCTCCAAACATCATGTGTTTGTGCAGCATCCAGCATGATATTCCCTTGATTTTGTCTGAAAGCCTTGACTATGTGACAATTCCAGGTAGCATTATTTTATGTATAAACTATATAATTTTCCCCTTCTTGCCATGAACATGTTTTATCTTCCCTTATCCTAGTTAAAGTTTGTTTTCCCTTTTATGAATTTTTATCTTCCTATTTCTCATCTATTTATTTGGAAAAGAAAAATATAATTTTACAGAGTTAAATAAACAATAGGCCCTGGTTTTAAACCAACAAAGTCAAAATACTCAGTATTCCAGGGCTGAACCCAACAATTCATCCTCTGTGGCTCCCCGGACTTACACCAGCTCTAAAATAAATGAGCACAGTCCCAAATACTGAGCTGACTTGTTATCTCTATATGTACTTTTCAGATAACAGACATTAAATAATTCACTATACAAAGTCTTATTTCAATTAAAATGTTAAAACTGATAAAGAAGTTTTCTTTACTTTTGGGAACATCTCTCTGGCTTGTAATTGCATTAATTACAAATACACACAGTCGAAAAGTTATTCAAATGCAAATTTTCTTAATGAGAAGAAAGCAACTGGGAATATAATTTTTAGTTGTTGCAGTTAATGAAAGTATTTGATTTTGTTTTAATTGCACTTTTAATAAAATAAAGTGCTCTCTCAGTGATGAGATTTCACTAATACAGCATCATCTAAGCAGTGCTAGAGCTCCTGAAGGTTGCTGATGGTGGATAGATCAGCTGGCACTGGGCTCTTGCTGGAGATAAGTGAAGCAAACAACCCTTGCTCCTGGGCAGTGCTGATCTCTGGCTAACAGCAGTGTGCTGAAGAATGTCACCAGAATGAGCCTAAAGGTTCTCTGATATTTTATCTAACACTGGTAAGGAATTGCAGTAACTTCTTTTCAAAAGGATTGATGACAAAATGAACTTGCTTCCTTCCCCAAACATCCTTCCTTCAATATACTTTGAATTATTATTAAAAATAACAGAGGATATAGATATTAGTGGGTTACCTTTCAGTCGTGCATGTGGGATGGTACCTATAGGAAGAGCAACCATGTGGGGAAACTGGAGGCAACAGCCTGGTGGCTCAGTGGCTACCCTTCTTCACACTTCAGTCTGGGAATGTTGAGAAAAAAGGATGGCAAATCCCATCTCTGGGTGAGCCTCCTGGTATCCATGAGTAGCTGTATCCAAACCTCAGTGGTTACACTTCCTCAGCTGTGATTTCAGAATGCCATGTTTTCAGACTGGTTTTGCAATGTAAACCAAGAGTGAATTCCAGAAAGGCTTGGTCTAGTCATAAACAACTTAGGAACAGCAAAAAGACAAACTGCATTAAAAAAAATAGGAATATTTTAATTTAACTCTAATTATAATTAATATACTTGAAGGTATGATAAAAGATTCCCAGAATAAATCTGAGCTGTTTGCTTCATATAATGAAGAAATCTAGTTATTTTTAGCATTCTAACAGAATATAATTTGGTATAGACATAGAGTGCTAATTTTATGGGTTTTTTTCCAAAGAAGCAAGTATTTCAGAGGTACATACATGGCAAATTAATTTTTCATAGACATTATGCATAAAAAATTTAGAGAAAATATGCATATGTTAAATTGAATAGATTCACCATAGAATCCTGATAAGAGTTCACCTGCTGTTAATTTTCCTCTGAGATGAAAACATTACCAGGCAGCAAACCCAGATGTTTAAGCACACCTTCACAGGGTGGAAAAGAGGCTTTTAAGATTAGAACTTCTAATAGATTTTGATCCTGAGCAAGTGTCATCATGTCAGGGCCAGGTAATAAGTAACATAGACTCCCAAGGCACTCACAGAAGGCTAATTCACTTTATTAAGAAACCCATTGCTTTTTATATTCTAGTTCACTACAGGTGGACCTGATGGGTCCTTTAAGTAAAACACCATCACCATTGGCTAATTGAGAACCACCCTTTTGGTAAACATATCTCCATTCCATATGTTCACAAAATCAGGTGCAGCAAGTTAAGAATTGTTTATAATTCTTTTCTCTGATCTTCTTGCAGCTTTTCTCAGAGTGATGTCTGGGAAAGTTGTCTGTTTCTCTCTGTAACCAGAGAGCTGCTACCACAAACAAGAATTTATAGAAGTCCATGGAGATGTCTCGGATAGACTTAACAGAATCCAACATGTAATAAGGCAACTGACATGACAGTCTGTGTTTTACAAAGGAAATATAAGGGATACAGGAGCAAAGTAAAGGGTGAGGCAAGAGCAGGAAGCAAAATATGTCATTCCGGTAAAGGAAAGTGAAGTTCAGGTCAGAGAGGAGGGAAAGGCTAGAGCAGCAAGAGGGACAAGGGACAGTAGTCTTGCTGTCTTCCCCAGTTACCCATTTTCTTCCCTTGTGTGTAAATGAGGGATTATCTCCTAGGCAATGCTAAGCATTTCACCTTTCTGCCATAGAAGGTCATGGCAAGGGGCTATCTCAGACCTCCTTCACCCAGCGTAGGAGACATGGCCAGAGATAGTTTTGTTCCAGGTTGTTTCTGCTCCAGGAGTACCTGCACTCATTTAACAGTGTTTGGATGAATGACCCGGAGAAGCTTTTGTGTGCAAAGGATAGCTGGTGTAAGTGCTCTGAAATATGTATGTTTATTCAGTTTTGATTGTATTGTGGACATGGAGGTTCTGAGATGTATTTTTGGGAATTTGTCCTGGGGATCTCCAGAGGAGGCCTTTGGAGAAAGCAAGAGCAAGCTTTTATAACAACTATGAGATTCTATAAATGTTTTTTGCTTCTTTAGTGCTCTTGCTGTAAAGGGATGAAAAAAAAATAGGAACAGGCTCTGAATGGCCAGTATGGGTATAACTTTTATATTCTGAAATGGGGAAGTAGATGATGACAGGGGCAGAATCAACTTGCTTTTAAGTGCTTACTATTGCTGTAACTGTCATGTCATGAAAGGTCATTGACTATAAAACCAAGTTATTTTCTCTTTTCTGATACAGTATTTCAGACAACCATTAGCCAATCTCCATTGTGCTACAACAAACAGAAATTTAGGGATGGGAACTGGGCATTTCTGTCACCCCTGGAGCTAGTGGAGAGAAGAGTCATGTGGGATCCCTACAGCTGCTCACTGGCCTTGGGGGACACTTGTGTCTGTGCCCTGTGAGCTGACCTTTTCCTTCTCTGTGCAGTACTGACAGTAGTGTTTCCTCCTCCAGTAAGTGCCAAGGAAAAACACTGTCTGATTTTGCATCCCTGAGCTGCATCACTACAGCCACATCTTAAATGGCTACTGCAGCTACTTGAAAGTCCACTGTCATGTACAAAAGTGAATGTAAATGCATTCACTTCAAAATAATTCACTGCTGCAAAACTCTGCTAAGGCAGTAAAGGCATCCCAGGCATATCTTCTGCCCTTTCAGATTAAGGAAGTCCACAAATACTAGACTTCTAGACAACCACAAAATGAAGAATTATTTTCTGTTCTCAAATAACCTTAATTCTTAATTTATTTGAAAAATGACCCAATAAACATATAACTTCTCTCTTTCTGTCTCCAAAACTGTAAGGAAAGAGAAGCTTTTGTTTTCTGTGGTCATATTTGCCCTAGTTCAAAAAAGTACAACTCACCTGCTAAATTTTTCAGCTATGTCACCTTTGTCTGGATCCACATGTACACTATAACACTATTTGTTTTGCTTTTTTCAATTAGCGTCTACACAAACTATATTATTTTCCAGCTTCAGTGTTGAAAAGCTTGACAAAAAATACCTGTAACCTGACTTTACCCATCTTTCTCCATGAAATTTCTAAAATGTACAGAAAAATTATGATTGGAAATGACCAGCCAATATCCCAGCACCTCCATATTCACTTCTAAATCCTGACCTCAAGTGCCATATTCACACACCTTTTGAAGCCTTTCAGTGATGCTGATTCCACTTCCCTGTGCAGCTTGTTCCAATGCATGACCTCCTTCCCAGTGAAAAATTTTTCCCAAATATCCAATCTAAACCTTCCCTGGTGGAACTTGAAGCCATTTCCTCTCATCCTCTCAGTGGTAGCCTGGGACAAGGGGCTGACCCCTCCTCGCTACAATCTCCTTTCAGGGAGTTGTGAGAGTGATAAGGCCCCTCCTGAGCTTCCTTTTCTCTGGGCAAAATAACCCCAAATGTATTATTATATGTCTTAAGGCACTAGCACACCACTTTTTTATCTGATCACATGTCAAGGTCTGATAGAGCTCCTGTTATTGCACAGAGCATCCCCTGATGCCTTCTCTTGGACCCACAGCTCACTCACACCGCTCTTGCCACATGCTGTAGTTACTATCATTGGGAGCAGGACCCTGGGATTTTTTTCCAGCCTTCCAGGGCTGCTGTCCCCAAGGGAAGAAGAGGAAGGACAGAATTCAGTGTATCTGTATTTATTAAGCTTTCTCACAAATTTGGGGTTGCTGAATTTGAAATTATACAAAGGTGTTGTCAGGTATCTATAGTTATTCTCAGTAAATTCTTGCATTGGGATGGCAGGGATTCCACCACCTCCCCAGCTAATCTCTTTCAAGGCATATAATTAGGAAAAAAAACTTGTTGATAAACATTCCCTTAAGCATGATTTAAAAAATCATGCTTACTGAAAAGTAATTGTATACTACTCTCATCTTTTCAATAGAAAGTAGTCGTCTTGCCTAAGGGTAAATATCTGAAAGTTGGTTGTCGATGTCTAGACTCATCAACCTAGATTCCCTTTATAGCCAGCTGAAAGAAACAGGCACCTCCAGGGCATGATTCATCTGTCTATCTTAGAAGAAATGGTAAGTGGAGAAAGATTTCTTTCTGAAATATATGCCTCAGAAATGATTGGAGTTGTTCAGGAAATGGTTTTCATATTCTGTGGGAAATGGATTTAAAGAACTGGTTTTCTTAAATACTAGAATGAAGAAAAATGCTTTCAAGAAATTGTCAAGAAAATTGCTTATTTAAAAAATCTCTCTTAGTAAAATGAAAGGCTTATTTTCCCATGTTTTCTTCCTTTATGTTTTATAATTCACAATAGAAAAATTACCTTTGGAAATGAAGAGAGATTTTAATAAGAAAAATTGAAACTTGAGATCGAAGTGGAATATTTTGATCTCATTGGTGTCCTTCAACTTGAATTGCCTTTTACTTATAAAAGGTCACCAAAATTGGTCCATTCCTACAGAAAGTTTTGATTTCCATGGAATAGCATTTTTGTAGAAAAATTTGACAACAAAATTTTTTCAACTAGCTATACAAGTTTTGTGTGACTGTGTTTGTACAAATAACTGTTTTTAATCTTGATACCCTCTTTACAAAAACATTCTGCTTTCAATTAACAAAGTTATTTTAACTTTCCATGGTCTAACAAGTAGCTATCATTTAAGAAAGGGCTAACTGCGGCATAGTTTTGAGAAATGTCTTATAAAGGCAAGCTTCTAATAGAATGAAAATAATTAGGCATATAAGATTGTTTTGGGCTGATTTGGTGTCACCATTTTCTTGAAGGGTGTGATGAAAAGATGGAAGTATTATATAGACCCTACTTTCATGTGATTAATGGAAACAAAGAAAACAAGCAGAATGACATTGTAATAAGAAGAATTTGGTTTGGTCCCCCCATAAAAAATTAGCCAGGGGTTTGAGTTTTGTATTAGAAATGATTGATGGCTATCATGCTATCTGAGACTGCAAAGCTAATACATCGAGCTACACTATGACAATAATGAGCTGTGACAGTCTAACTGAGTAAGGGAAAGTTTCACAGAACTGGGTGTCTGGAAGGAAGACATCAAAGTTGACAAATGACTTCTAGCTAACTTGCTTCCTTCTGCAAGGCATGTTCCAGTGCTGCTGAGAGACAGATGTTAAATGGAGCTAGACAGAACTGAACACACTTCTGTAAATATCTTGCTGATAGGATGATTTACCCACCAGAAAGAAGGAACAAATATTTTTAGGAAAATCTGAATGAAATCTTAGTCTTCATTCAGACAATGTGGGATTCTCTCACCTAATCTTGAAGTGTCTACTGTGCAGTATTTACAGAGGTAATAAAGATTTTTGCTTTTGAATTACAATTCAAACATGAACCTGTTTCCAAGCATTTAAAAGATGGGCAACATGGCAGAACTGCTGTGGCACAACTGTTTTAGAAACAGCAGTTACTGAAAAAGTAACTCAAGCATACAGAAACTACTGAAACAACACCAAAAAAGGATGAATGGCTGATATAGAAGAGAAATTAATCTGATGGAGAAAAAAAAGTGATAGTGGAAAGAACTGTATAAACAGGGTTATGTTTTTCAAGACCTGTGACTAGAAGGTTTAAATGACTGAAACATATGGTAGCATGGCAATGACAGGCAAGTTTCTTAACTGAGGAGGAAGTGCTTAGACTAGAAGAACACATAAACAGGCATGGTATGACAGACCAAAGATCACCCTGGCTACCTTTCATGGATCCAACAGCAGCCATAAGCAAATAGAGAACATAAGAGCAAGGCTGATATTTACATTTGACTATCATCTACCAGCCTCTATCCATCCTCATCTTGGGAACTTCCTGTGCTTCATATGATTTCTGCTTATTGTAACCTTCAGGGGATTTATTTTCAATTAACTTATAGTGGCCCTTTGAGTTAATGGAAACTTCCAGACCCCAGTGGCAAAGGAATCCCTATCTGGGCCCATCTTGCACCTAAACAATTCCTCTATGTTTTGTTTTGAACCAGGTTCCTGTTGTCTTCATTTAAAGTTCTATTCTTTTCTTGGAAAACATTTTGAACAGCCCATTAGAGATGAAATGAATGCCTGTAGATATGTATGACTGCCTAAAAAGATAAAATTGCCTTTTGAACAGTATTCACTGAAACCTCAAAATTTTCAGCTGTTTGGACAGCAAATTTTAAATATTTTTACATTTCCTTGGTTTGAATATCATTGTTGGTCTGTTTTGAAAGTATCTCATTATTCAGTGTTTCAGAAGGAAGACACAGTTCTTAGCACACCTTACTTCAGCCTAGATAAATCCTAAACATCTCTGACATACAAGAGTTTTCTCAATGACTTCTAGCTTAATTTAGCTTTTTTTTCCTCTTCCTGTTTTTCTTTCTTTTTTAATGAGAGTCTGGGTTAGACAAAATAACTTTTCTAGGTCACATGGTTATTATGTCACATCAGTTGGGTTTTAAGTAATGCATTAATCAATAGATACTTCAGAATGGTCAGAAACTTCAGATGCCATCCATAGTATTTTCCATCAGTGAATTGAATAGTGCAAGGAGAAACCAAAGTTGCATTTCCCCTTTATATGTGATTTATCTAAAAGATAACATAGTTAGTTTTTAACAGCAGTCCAAGAACATCTGAACACTTCTTTCTATGGAAGATGGTAATATAAACCTAGTAATCCAGAAAGTAAACTTGTTTGAATTCATCCAACAGGAAAATTAAATGCAAATTGTGAAAATAAAGTAATATTTGTTTACAATAAACAGTTTTCTTATTTATTCTTTTTTCCTTCTGTATTTGAGGATAATTTAAAAGCATTAGGTAAAGCTGTCTTTATAACAGAGTTATCCAAAGATAACTTGACAACAGACCTCCTCTGTTTAGCATAACTGAAACAAGCAAATGTGCATCTTTGCTTTTGTTGGGCTCGAAATATCCTTCACCAAAGCAAGAGTTCCAATTTTGTTTCCATGACAATATGCATGACTTCTAAAAGCTGTGGATCTTTTTGCCGAAGAGGTGTGACTAAACCAGCAACATTTCATTTGCCTTTAAGTCTGCTTTTTCTTCTCAGACATGAGAAGACTTTGTTCAAAACATTTATTTATAAGAAGTTCTGCAGTCTAACCTTCCATATTGTTGTTTCTCTTCCATCTAATTTTCAGCATCCTTTATGTAGGAATTTCTTCTTCTATTTTTATAGTATTTAATAAAATTCTCCTCTGTTTTCTTAATCTTAACAATACATAGTTTCCCTGACTTTAGTCAGATCAATTTTCTTCAATTTCAGCTATTTTAGTGCTGCATTACTGAGCTACCTTTTACATTGAAGATTCCTCTCTCTTCTTGTCTTACGTAAACATAATAGTAGCTGTTTCTTAAAACAGTCTTCTCATACTTTTCTCCACTCTTTGTATTATCATTCTCTTATTAGCCCATTTTTGATCAGTTAACAAATTTCTTCCATAATACAGGATCTGTTTTCAAGCTTTTTTTTTTCCCCTACATAATATTATTACTTTCACCCCCATCTGGTTTCTTGAGTAGTAATTTTTGAAAAATATTTCTCCTCCTATAACCTAAAATCACATTTCCATATAAATATATTTTTGGTCACATGAAGACTGGAGTCACCAAAATTATAACTACTTTACAAATGATCTTAAGGCCATTTGTTTTTCTTCTTTTTAGTTTTCTTTTATCTTCTTGTTCCATACTTTTAATTCTTCTCTTATTCTAGCAATTAAATGTTCTTATTGTTTCAGCAAAACCTCTTACCAAAATCTGTAAAATTAAAAGTTGCTAAAATTTCATATTTGTAAAGGTGACTAGAAGGGGAACACGTTATTGCATTTCTACATGTACATAATTAGTTCACCAAAGTTACTTCTTCAAAACAATGCCTTCAAGATCTCACCAAAATTCAAAAACTCCTTGATAATTGAACAGAAATAATTTTGCTATAAAATCTAGGAATTTTCACATTTCAGTGAGAAAGTCATTGGACAGCTATTTAGAAGGAATCTCAAGGGAAAGGGATGTTTTTCCCTTCATATTTCAGTGTTCCTACTGTTTCACAGAATCACAGAATTTGGTCATCCAAGGAATTTTCATGAGGCTCTGAAGCTTTGTCTGTTACTAGTGACTTGTTAAGCCATGATTCTGACCCAGGAAGGTGTTATTATCTATGCATATTTTGCAGTTGAATCAAAATTCTCCAAAGCTAAGAGGGGAATATTTATATCTTAGCTTTTTAAAATGTAAGGCCATCAGCCATTTTAAACTGAAGATTATAAAATAGTCTAAATTTTATGTCATTTGGTGTATAATATTTATTTCTGCTCATCTAATTCATCCTTGCCTTCTTGAAAAATTAATTAAAATGCATTTTTCATGGCATAAATTAGGTACATATACTTAGGTATTTCTGTATTATTTATGCTTTGATTTTTGTATTGCTGCCTCCTCATGTACTGGAAAGGTTGGAATAAGCATAAAATGGATTGGATCTGGTTCAAGTAGAAATGTCAGCTGTGATATAAGTGGTGTATCTTGAATCAGCAGCAAGTAACTAGAACGACTGTGGGGACCGACAACTGGACCTTTGCCTTTTTGAATGACTGACAGACAAGAAAATATTTCACCTAGATGTCCCACTATCCTTTTCACTACCTTGTGAACACTGAACATCACAGATCTCCTTCTACAGACATGCTGCTTTGTAGAGATAGGTCCTGTACTGTGAAAACACAGCCTTCCTTTCCAGCAGCCTTTGCAGTGCCTGGCAAAAATGCCATCAATGTCTATGTATGGGCATACGTCATGCCAGGGGTTTCACATCAAAGCATGTCAGTAAAAAAAGGGAAATTTAATTTCTAGTTTGTGCCATGTCCTGCACATAAGTACTAATTTCTAGAGTCTTCTGATGCATGTAATGGCTGTGGAGCTGGATTGCTTTAGAAGTCGGCATTTTGTTCTGCCGAAATGTACAAGCACTTGAGCACCTCAGCATTGGAATTTCTTTGAACAGCAGATCTTCTTTGGTGGTTATTTAAATTACTTTTCCATACTCAAGAAAATATCTGGTTGGCATCATTATCTGTTGGAATATGGAATATGCACTTAGTACACACAGTGCAATCTCAAAAACCCCTGAGGAGGGCACCAGCAGCAATGACTTGGAACAAGAAGTGTGTGTAATTGGCTGCATTTCTAACTCCTGATCAGGCCAGTGTGTACTGGGCATCATCTGTTACAGTTCCATTTAGTTTCAAAAGGAGTTGTGGCTACTGTATATATCCTAGATAAAAAGAATATACATCCTTCTTGCCTACATGTTTGCAAAAATCTCCACCAACCATGCATTCTTTGATCTGCAAATATTAATGCAAGTTTAGAATAGTTTGATGAGTTTTCATGCAGGATACTTTATGCTGTCCTGTTCATCTGTGTGCAAAAAGAGAAGGCGGAATGCATTTTTGAAATGGTTAACAGGGCAATTAGGGTGATGGAGAGCCTGTGGGAGATTGGCTCTCAGTGCACTAAATCGAGAGCTAGAAGGAGAAATGATCACTGCCTATAAATATAAAGATCAGTGTAGGAGTAGAGCTGTTTAAACTAAGGGGCAGCAGTACAGCATAGATGAAGAGAATTTGGCATGAATTAATTCCAGGCATGAAATTCAAAGAAGGATTTTAGTGCTCAAAACATTCAGGTTCTGGAAGAATCTTCTAACAGTAACAAAGTGAAAATGTGTTAGCTTGGTGCTTGATTGAGTTATGAAGGAGATTGTGTTATATGATTGCTTCAGGCAGATGCAGTTGGATTTTTTTCCTAGCAAGTTGTTCTCAGTTTTACTTCCTATTCTTCTGGTATGTTTTTTTGGCCATCTCCATGTTTTTTGGCCATCTCCAGATTCAAAGTGTGAGAAAGCAATACCATAACAGCTGTGTAACTGCAACATGAAAAAAAAAAACATTGAGAGTAAGGAATTTTTTATAAGAATCTTGTTCTTCTCTGCGGAAGATAATCTAGTCCATGGCCTGTTGGACAGCAATAATAGAGAGACTTATAGCACACATGCATATAATTTGCTATCTTGGCCACTATATAAAGGTACACTCTTAAACCAAAAAAGTTGAAAATTTGAGTTGGTGTTTTCCAGACACTGAGTCCATGTTGTATAATAAGTAACATCTCACTTTGGAAAGAGGTTGCTGCTTTGCTGTAGATATTCACTGAGCTTATGTTAGGTCACCAAGGGACAATCTCACTTAAACCTGCCTCACTCACTCACTCCTGAAGGAGTCCCAGCAAGTGCAAGAGATTTCAGCCAGCAGTGTTGAAATATTCCACTATGAAGAAAGAGGAGTCTCATCTCATCTAACTTTAGAAGTCTACAATAGAGCCACTTACTGCTAAGCTAATCACTCTGAGTTTCCTCTTCATCAGTAGAGAGGAAATAAGTATTTATTATATATAAGGGGGGGAAAAAAAGCATCAAGGCACAGTACTCCTTCTAATTCTGTGGCCTTTATTTTCAAATGGCAGTATTCCAAGCATAGTAAATTGGAAAGCATGTTAACAGAGTGGTTTAAAATTCCTTTTTAGTTAGATTATTTTTCAACCTGCTTGAAGCAATGGAGTAGACAGCAAGAGATAAAAGAACTAGTAATGTTATTGCCACTAAGAAACAAATAAGACAATTAAAATACATACCCATGCAGAGTTGCTATGCTTTACATGGACAGCATTTTTAAAGTTTAGCTTCTCTAAAGATACTTACACACAAACTTTCTTGTAACGCTCCAGGAATTTAAAATTGGAAATTGTAGATGCCAAGTTATCAAGGGTGACTTCAATCTGTAAAGGAAAAAGCAATATCATCTGAAAATAGCTACCAGTGAGAGCTAAATAAACAACTTTTTTTTCTTCCTTAAGTTTGAGCTTGAAGTTGTAAAGAGCTACAATCACCCAGGTTATTTTCACATGAGATGCCAGTGGAATGGAATATTGTTTTTTGTTCAGTTAAGCTAATACTACAGGTCTTGTCCCCATGCTGTGCAGGTCAAAAAGGGTCCTGGTCTACATCAGAACATTTGTGTATCTTGTTTCTACAAGATTTCTTACTTTCTGTATTTTGGCAATCTCAGATGGATTTTTATGATTTAGTTTTTCTAGGAGAAGAAATGAGAGAGCAAAAATATGGGGTTTAAACTGGGGGGAGAAGGAAAGCAGTTTGCAAGGAGAGAGAAGATTTTGATAGCAGCATGTTTGGGCAAAGGATATCTTAAGTCTTTGAGATGTGGCCTGAAGGACTTGCCTGGGAAGGGCAAAAAGGCACAGTCTACTGATGAACAGAGATAAAGAACTACTAGCATTTTAATGACAAAAAGAGTTCTTTGCCTGCCATTTTCTATCCTGGCTAACCAGACAATATATCTGCCAGAAGTAGTGTGAATATTTATGATTATTTTGGACAGTCAGCATATATGTTACTATCCTGATCCTGTTCCTTTTGAAATCTGTAAAAAATCCTTGGTAACTTCAGAGGGCCCAAGAACTCAGAAAACCACCAAATGGAGAGATTCTTTACTGGGATATGGGCTCCTGAGGGAAGAATTTAACACCCTCATGGATCTTCTATCAGGATTTCTCCAGTGATGTGATAGATGTGGTTGATATATTGGTAGGTGCTGATTGACTGAGAAAAGAGAAGGATGAGGAGGTGAATTCTAGGGAATTTAGTGACAGCAATTAGTATGTTATACAGGCAAGACTATTAGTACCAGCCTTTGCTTTATGTGCAGGCTACAAGAACAAGAGGAAGGGGAGCCACACAACAGTGCAGTCCCAGTTCACATGCAATGAATTTTGTGAGGAACTTTTAGTCCTTGAAAAGGGCCAGATAAATTTTAAGGATTATAAGAATTACTATAAATTTTAAGGATGATAAGAATTACTCTAGGGATGTAATTGGCAGTGAAACTCACCTGGAAAGAGAAAACAAAAGCATCTCCTTAAAATCCAAGTGTTCCTTGACTTTGAAATACAGTTTTAACGAAGTCCCAAACAAATACTTTGTGAAGATTTGAATACTGAAATAACTTTGAAAATAGATTTTTTTTTTACCCATTTATATGGCTATTTGGCAGAGGTCTTGCCATGTTTGTTCCTTTACAATGAAAATTGATGCTAAGTTACCTGTCAACCTCCAAGAATGTGTCTTGGGGTCAGTTTTCTAATAAACAAAATGGTTGCATTATTCAGAGAGGCATTGAATGTATTTAGTA
The DNA here is from genome assembly GCF_015832195.1 of Motacilla alba alba. Taxonomy (NCBI): domain Eukaryota; kingdom Metazoa; phylum Chordata; class Aves; order Passeriformes; family Motacillidae; genus Motacilla; species Motacilla alba. The sequence continues at coordinate 30,084,707 of NC_052018.1, forward strand.
ATGTAAAAGAAGTTGGTATGGCAGTGGCTGTGCAAGCCAGGCTGCAGGAGATGTTTCTACACAGTGTTATGCAGCTCGATTGAAATTGCAAAGGCTAGTAGACAGAGGGGTGTGGTGAGGAACATCTTAAATCAAGAAGGTGTCAGCTGGGTTCCATTTCCTGATTTAAACATTTACACAGATGAATAACCTATACTTAAAACCACAAAACTTAATGAGTAAGCAATAAGACACTTGACCTATAGCAACTGTGAGCTCCTATCCTTGGTATTTAAGATGAGTTCTGTCTCATTCAGCTTTGTCAGAGGAGGATGCTTTCTGAAGTAGCCAGCTCATGCTCAACAGGCATGGAGTGCTGTCTGCATCATAACCCCTTAGAGCAACAGGGGACAGAACATCACCCTTACTTCTCTTCTGCTAGTTTGGGATATGCATTTTGTAAAAAAAAAATAAAATCCTCTAACACTGAAAAACTGAAGTAATTTTTTGTTGCAGCAAAATAATGTAAAAAATACTGTTTGCCTTCTTTCTCTGCTGATGCTTCTTGACTGGGACAGGTTTTATCCTAAACATAAAGGCCCTGTGCTGGGCCTCTTTCCAACATGGCCAGTGCCCAAGGGAGAAGGAAAACACACATTCAGATGCGAAATTCTTGTTTCTACAATTTTTCCTTGTCTTCCTTCCATATTTTTCTAACTGCCATCACCTTGAAACAATAGGCCCATCAGCTGTACAGTAATTTTGGGCAGAATCACAAAAACGCTGATACAGAATGCAATCAGCAAGGAAGCTAATTGGGGTGTTTAATTAATGGCAATGAACATGGCTCTGTTGACTGTGTCTTATCAAGCAGATCTGATATTGTTATGTTTGGATTAAAGGCATGTTTAATACAAGTTATTGGGGTAATATCTTTAAATTTATGACATTCTGACAAAAATTAAGAGTATATGAAATCAATACAACTGACTTCAAACAAGTTAAAAACTAGCCAAGTAATATATTGCAAAATCTAATTATATATGTAAATTGCAAATCATCTGTTGTGGTATTTTTAGCAGGTACTGCAGAGATCTTCTCTTTGTCGAATCTTTTGCAATGTCTTTATGAAAACTGAGAGAAAACACAGTATCAGTCAATGAGGAGGAGACAATCCCTACGTAACTGAGGGGTTGAAGGGGTCAAAAAAACTTAAAACATCCCACCAAATGGGAAACTAATAGATAGACCATTACCAGTTGAGAATTGTATTGATTACAGTGACCATGAGATCGTGGAGTTTAAAATCATGAGGGAAATGAAGAAGACAGATATTAGAATCATAACCCTGGACATTTGGAGAACAGATTTTGGCTTATTCTGTGATCTTCTTGGCAGTATCCAGGGGGGAGCAGAGGACACCAGGACACAGGAGAGCTTGTTGAATTTCCCCAGAGAATAAAATCCCTCTATTCATATGTGCAGGAAGGTTAGCAAATGTGGCAGAAGGTCACCATGGATTAACAGGGAACCCCTGAATGAGCTCAAACACCAAAAAGAAGTAGATGAAATGAGGAAGAAGGAATGGAATTCTCAAGAGGAATGTAAAGATGCTTGCTAAAGAATGCAGGGATGAAACTGAGAAAACAAAAGCTCGCCTGAAGCTGGGACCAGTGCTGAATGTGAAGGACACAACAAAGGACTTCCCTAAGTACAAAAATGCAGCAAAGTGAAGGCAGAGGGAAATTACTTATGTGAGTTTTAAGTACATTAATCCCAGCACTAGCAATTTTTAGATGGATCTGGTGATATTTTGGTGGATCTGGCCCATTTCTATTATAAATGTTATAGTGAGTATAAAGATACAGTAAGCTATATCCTAAGTACTGGAATGTTTCTTTATGTCTTTGGAATAATAAAATGATCAATAGGAAGTACACAGTCCTGGTAGCAGTTCCCAGGGTACTCAGATACATGGATGAAATCTGCCTACTGACACATACTTTACATACTTTGAAGATAGAAACTGATCCATCTGCCTACCACTGCCAAGCACAGGGTCAAACTAAACTTTTCAGGCATCTTGTTCCTCTTATTACTGACTAAGCCCAAGAAACCACAAACCAGTAAGTCATTCCACTAAGGACAGCAGAAAAACTACAGTCATCCTCCATCCTCTAAATTCTGTTGACAGACAAATACAAAGCAGTGAAACAAGTACCAAACTTTATAATAGTCTGGATTATATCGAAGAAGTCATACTCATAAGAGTTATTAAAACTCTATAGACTTTGGCACTAATCTTTTCAAGCAAATTTTAAAAATTATTTTTACAAATTAATAATCAAGAAACAACGAACCTTCCAAGTTAGTAGGTTTGGCACAACCTACTATATTGAAATGAAGTAGCTGCCTCCAAGAGGTTACTGGCAGGGTTTCAGAACAAAAGATACGAAAGCCCAAGAAAACAAAGGATTGATTTGTCAGGGGTCATGGACTGCCTAGCTATTACTGCATTTCTCTGTAGACAATTTAAAAGAAAAAGGAGGATTTGTAGTGCTATAATTCATGTTATCTTCATTTTCCACCTTACTTATTTCAGAGCTGAGAGAAATTCATAGGAATCATGCAGTATGCTGCTCAGCTGGAAGGTAGGCAAAGAAATACAGATTTAAGCATGCAGTGTTAGAAAGACTTCTTAGAAATTTGGACTAAACTTTTCCTTTATGAGATCTAAGGGACAATAATTACTATGGAAAGGTCAAAATCAGCTAACAGCTAAAATTAGAAAATGAAAAGTGAAACACCTACATTACAGTTCCTTTTGAAAATGCATGTGAGGAAGTCTTTAAAGGCTAGTGCTAGTACTTTGTAACCCTGTACTTGCTGTTGCAGTTGTCTTCACTGCAAGAAATTTCTTTCATTTTCACTTACAAAGGAGCATTCTCTCCCCTAGTAATTTTCATTACTTCTCCATAAATTTCTATTTTTAGGAACTCTCCAGGCAAGTTTGAACTTTAGCTTTCAGAAGCAGACAAAATTCTACTGGATGACAAAGTTCAGCTAAAGATTTGGCTAAACATCTAAAATTAGGGAATGAGAAGTAAAAAGCCAGGTTCTAGGGAAGAACCCTTTTGTATTTAGATGGAAATCAGCATCAGAAATGTCTTTCCATTTCAATCAGAACTCTGCTCCTTCCAGAACAGCAACTGAGAAGAGCATTCCCTTCCTTCTAGTCTGAGAGTAAAGAGAAGTTTCTCTTCTGCCAAGAGAAAATATCCCATGAGTGAAGAAGTAAATATATGAGTAACAGACCAAAGCTGTTTGAGTGAGATAGAAAAACCAGAAGATTCCAAGAAACAATATCATGGAGAAGGATGGAAGCAGTGAAGCAAGATAAATAATAGAAAATTTGGAACAAACCATTAGGAAAAACCTCAAAACTTCCACAACAACCTACTATGGACAAAACATGTATAACTATTAAGAATAATAAAAGAGCATCAAGAACACTTTATATTGCAGTAGAGACATTTCTGTACCAAATTCTGCATTCTAATAGTTGATAACAGGAAAGTGCACAGGGTATCTGGTTTTAGATTGAACCTCCATGCCTGATACGCTCATGGGACAGCTGGGAGAACATCATTTGTGGTAGTGCTTGTGGTTTTGAATAATGCTTGCTTTTTAATAAAGCTTGAATTGATTATACTAATAATTAGAAAAATGTCAGAGGAATCTATTTTCCAGTCCCAGACTTGAAAATTTTCTAAAATTCTAGACATTACATCAGAATTTTTTTAACTTTTTGGAATTTTTAGTTTTGCTTTTTTTATTTTTTCATCAGCTGAAGTCCATGCTTTTCAGGTGATTGAAAATAATAACCTCTATGCAGCTATTTTGTCTATTCTGCTACCCACAGTGCCTTCCATTGTGCATATAGCAAGATACCTGCTGACCTGACAAGGGTTTGTTAAGGTCAAGTGCTCTTTTCAGAAATCTCTTCTTGACTCTCTTCACTCCTGCTGTTTGTATTTCTTTCTATTTTCTTCCAGCATGATAATAATGCAATATTAAGAGGAATAGTACAGGTGAAAAACAGAGTAAATGTAAATCTGCTATCTTAATTTTAGATGGAGATGGAGATTCAGACACAAAAAAAAACTTCTTGAGGCTGTAATTAGCCTTTTTACGCAGAGCAAGTCAAGAACTGCAAAGTTTTATTTGCTTAGCTTCTAGCTGCCAGTTTTCACCTTTCATTATCGTTGTGTCCTGTTAGTTTGAGGCTGTTGCAGAAGCTGCTTCATGTCAACGTCAACAGGAGGTGAAACCGCACATGAACCATCATGTAGGCCCATATTGAAATTGAAGATCATGCATTTCTGCAGAACAGCAAAGTGACAGGAAAGAAAAAATGAGGACTTCTGTAATGAAAGGTGAACCTCTTGCTGGAGGAGGAGGCACAGTCAATTTCTTAAGAAGATGCTACCTGAAGACCTACAATAGCTGAAAAGCCTCACCAGTATAAGAAAGCAGACTTGGTGTCACAAGATTGAGCTTATTGACTGAAATGAAGTAAATCCAAAGCCTGACAAGTTTTAAAGCAACAAAACTTTTGACAAGTGTCAAAACAATAAGAAGTATAGAATTTTTTTTTACAGAATCCAGTTATTTTCTCTATTAGGTACCTAATTTAAGCACAGTCTCATTAAAAATGTAGGTACTTTGAGTGAAAGAGAAGTTGAGCTCTGCTTAACTGCCTATATTACTGAAACAGTGCAGATTTGTACATTTCAGCTAGGAATTCTGGTCATCAACTAAAATTACAGTAAAAAACTTCCTAAAATTATAAAGGTAGTAATTTATAATGTATTGCCAAAGTATTCACTTTCTATAGAAACAATGGCCTTCCTTTGAACAAAACCCTTTGTCTCTAGCATAGATGTAGGTTTCCACTACAGCTATGCTAATCATCAACATTTTCCTGCTGTACCACTATCTTTACCTATTGACTATTTATCTGTTTGTCCACTAAAGCCACGACAGGAAAATTAGAGCTTTGGAAGGTTCATTTAAAAATCAGGTGTTTTTTTGGAATTTTTTGGAGAATGAAAGTGGAGCTGAGGGAGGAGAGGGAGGACGCTAGAAATGTAACTTCATAATTTTCAAGGATGCTACCAGTGTATTTTTTTACTTGAACATTTCTAGAACCTGGGCTAAGTTTGTTTTCTCACAGCCTATTCATATCCTGTCTCCTACAGGGAACACTGAGAAACACTGAACCCTGAATATTTTTGAAAAGCCGCTCCAGAGCTTTAGAACGTCTTGTGTTAATGGAGGTACTCGATGTTCTGACTTTTTTTCTCAACCTGTTCACTCCCCAACAATATTTTCACTGAAACATTGCTATGATGAAAAAAGTAAAAATACCCTATTTAACCCTGTAAAATACTCTGTAGAAATGTCTGACATATGAGTGTCTAGGCACAGATGACTTGAATCATGCTTAATCATTGTATTTTGAATGCAAAAGTGACAGAAATTGCTGCTAAATAAAAACATTTGGTCCTAGTAAGATTTAGTTCTCCTGGTTTGGGTGCAAGAGACTCACACAGAGATATGAGTTAATAGCAGCAGTGATGGAAGTCTGATGATAATGCCCCATGAAGACTTGCCATGATTTGGCTTCTGCATCTTCTATGTATTACCCAATTTCACTGCAATCTCAATCTTGCGACAGAACCTACAGCTCTCTATAGATAACACCTAAGGTACTTTTTGTAGAACAATGCTTGACAATGATGTACTCTTCTGTTTTAGTGACATATTAATTTGGTCTATTTATGACAGAAATTCTACTCATGAATATTTAAATGGTAGTTAATTACTCTTTAATTCACACACTGCAGACTAAAAAACCTTGGTAAAATCATATAATCCACCAAAAGTAGAATTTTGGATGCATTGCAGCAAATACTTCCCCTTTTCTTGTGTTAAAGACACAAGAAACATTGAGGCTTTTTCGTTTGCTTGATATGATTTAATTTTGTATGTGAAAAAAATAATATCTGGATATTGATAAGTTACTCTCAGTAGTCTGCTTGTTTGGAAGGAAGTTGATTGACTTGTTAGTAGACAATTGTCTGTGACTATAATGAAGAATATATGGATGCCATTATAAATATGGGTCTGATATTTATGTTGGTGTAAGTCTGGATATATGCTTCTGAAATTAATGGAGCTGCACTGATATCAATCCCAGACAAATAAGGTCAAAGGAATCCCAAAAGGTAAACAGAGCTGCACAAAGCCAGTGTCTGATACATGAAAAGAGTCTAAAACAAAGTGGAATTATGGATCTGGCACTTGCAATTGTGCCAGGGCCAGCTTAACTGAGCTAGTGCAAGTAATAACTGTGAAGACTCAATAGCATGGTCTTCCATGCAGTCTAGAACCAACAATAAAAACTCCTTCCAGTTCTTGGGTGCACTTTTGAAAGTTTGCAGTGCTGCATGTTCCTTGCAACAGTTAGACTGATCTTACAAAGACTCAGTGCCACATGCTGTTATGAAGAATATCTTGTGTTATCAAGAATACCTGTACTTCTTAAAAGGTCTTCCACCTTACCTTCTCAGTGGTAAGGTAATTTCCAAATCCTTTGAGTCTTTATAGATTTTTACACATTTGAAAATCAGTGAAGTAGTATCCTACATTTTCTTTGCACATCTGCAAGTAATTATCCAATGTACAATGCAGGTGAAATTCAATCAAAGAGAAACAAATTTTATCCCCATTATCCTTTTAACTTTGGGTGCTTTAAATCCAGAATGAGTCCATAAGACCTTGTGGAACCAAGGCAAATGAAAGTAATGGATTTGTTTTGGTCGCAGATGCAGTGAACCAAATACTCCTTTCCCTTGTCCTTAGGGGACATTTCCTGTCATATCAAAAAAAGACTGTTGAGCCTCTACCCAACAGCTTGACCTCTTCCCAAGCTGGTTTCTTTACCTTAGATATGACATCATGTGCAGGGTCTTGATGGCAACATTTTGCTAGTGACCTGCAGGGATGGCCTCTCTTGGAGGAGGTCAGAGACTGCCCTGGGCCAGACATGGACAGCTCAAGTCAGCTCAGCTATGGATCCACTACATGCCAAAGCTAAAGAAAATCAGAGGAATTTGTGGTGCCTCTGTGAGGACACATTTAAGAAAAGGCAGAAAACACAAAGGGTGATGGAACAAGTGAAAAAAGAGGGGGAACAACAAGACCATAGGTGTAAGACATGCTCCATGGTGGAGCTGGTCGCATCTCTGCAGGAACTGTATGGGGGGTTTGCACTGGAGCAGGTACCTCCCTGACGAGAATATAGCCCATGGAGGAGTCCACACTGGAGCAGAAGAAACTAAGAAGGAGGGGGCAGTGGAGTAAAAATAGGAACAAAGCAGCACAAAGAAGCAGCTACACTGGCCCCAGAAGCCTGCTTCATCTGTCGCCTTGCTGTTGGAAATGAGTATAAGTTGCAGTTGAAGGAAGGAGAGTGGAGACTGGGAAGCAGGGAGGAGAGGTGTCTGCAGTGAAGTTGAACCTGCAAGTGGGAGAGAAAAGCTGTCTTCCCTAAGTGTTTAGGTGTTTGTTGTTTTTGTTCCCCAAACCCCAAATCAGCAATTAAATGTTTTAAATGAAATTCACCAGGTTGAGTCTACTATGACAACTTCAGTTATTGGTGAATGATCTTTGTTTTGATTACATGAGTTTTCTCATTCTTGTCTTTCCTATTTTCTTTCCATTCCCACTGTGAGAAGGGAAAGAGTGAGCCAAGTGTGGGTGCTTGGCGGCTGGCCGGAGCCATCCCACTACACAGCAGATTTGGCACAGCATCCTGTCAGTGGTGGCTACCAGCAGGACAAGGGTTTCACTCGCCCCTTGTTGGCAGTTTGACATGCACCTACGAATCTTTAAGGACTTCAAAACCCGAGTCTTTCACTTTGCCCATGATTACAATGGATATTAGGTATAGAAGATAACCAAACTAATCCACTGAAGGTTATAAATGAAAGGGTTTTGTTCTGGAAAACGTCAGGCCTGCAGGAGGAGAGAGCAGTTCACCAGGAGCCGAGAGGGCGCTGGCCGTGGTGCTGAACGGGACCCCGCCGCTCCTGTCGGAAGTAACAATTCCATGGGAGTAACTAATACCTGAAAGAATGAACACTTCACCTGTACCTTTAAAGAAATACAGTATACTTAGACGACTGGTGCAAGAATAAATGAATATGAATCTATGAATAAATGAATTTTTCCCCTAGTTACACTCAACAATCCATATTAATGCCGTTACACCATGGATATTGACACCTGCCCACTCAGCTCAGGGTGACGTAAATATAAACATTTACACTTAATATTTGCAGATTTTCCATATTAACTGACATTTTTTCATTTGAAAATACCAGTGCTTTTTGGAAAGAAATGGGATTAACACAACAATTAAATCTATTTGTGGAACAACCAAATGGAGCTGGGAGAAAACAAATTAATCTATGTATCATGGATTCATGGTGTTCAGCATCAAAGAAGGTGCTAGACTACTCAGCCTGATGCTTTGCCTTTAATAAATCCTCACATTTACCCTCGTACCCCTGCCTTGAACTTAGTGTGGTTATTAGATATTATGTGGTTAAAATTGCCTTTGGAAAGGAAGATAGGCCTGAATTTTTAAAAAAGGAATCTTTCCCCCCCCTTCCTCCACTATTATTACTTTCTCTACTAGGGAAGAGAACTTGGTATTTTCTTTATAAAGAAAACATATCCAAGTCACTTCATAATATCCTCCTTGCTAAAAATAAGTACTTAGCTCTAGAATTCTTTCATGATATATTTGCATTTCCTTTCTGCTCTTTCCTCTAATTTTTAGCACCAGTTTTAAGACACATGTTGCACACCTGGAGGTGGCACAGCGGTGTCACCAATACCATATGCAGAGTAAAAAACATTACCCTGTTTCTATTCACTACTTGTTTGCACATTCACCATTTGTACCACCTCTTTGTGCCACAGGATCACAATGAGAACTCAGATTCTTGTCCACTGTGACTCCACAATTTATTTTAAACTCTCTATTTTTCAGCTGAGAATTCAGTATTCTGCAGGCATAGCTGTATCTTGCTGTATTAAATTACAGTTTGTTTGAATAGATAGGTCTACCAGCTGACCCAAATCATACTGATTTATCTACATTCACTGTTAGTTACCATTCTGCCAACTCTCATGTCATCTGCAGCTTTTATTAATGCTGATCTTATATTTACTTTTAGGTCACTGAGGAGAATGTTGAATACTGTGAAATTTAGTCATAAGGAAATCCACCAGAGACAGACTACCCTGGGATGATTTCATATTGACAGACAATGTTGCAGACTGTAATTTCTGAGTCCCCTTATTAGACACTTTGCAGGTATTGTGTGGTCCTAATTGTTTAACAGAATGGCACAAGGTGTTAAGTCATACTTTTTACTAAAGCCTACATTAAATCATCTCAGTTCCTTTAGCAAAGGAATTCTTATGTCAAAGAAGTAAAATGACCTACTTTTGTGTTAACTCAAATTTTTATCTCCTACCTTTTAATTCCCATTAAAGATAGTTTATGAAAGGTTTCATTGCAAATATTGTGTGGTTTTATTCTGCCCTGCTCTCATGCTAAGTTGGCATTGTAAAACCACTCGTATTTTCATTATATATTCCCATGCTTTAACATTTCCTTTAAGCAAATATTCTACAATATTCTTTTTACTGTGATGAGCTATCTTCTACACTGTAATATTCAGAGCAGCCAAAGCTGACTCACGAAAGATTCATTATTTGTTGTTCCATAACTGCTGCTATTTACACACATTTCCTATGGGATGTTTCCACTCTTTAAACCACAGAGAACTCAGAGACTGAGTGCAAACTGGATACTAAAAGATAACAGGTCAAATAAGGACTGTGGTGATACAACCATGAAAAAAGTTACATCTAGAGGTCTGTACTGGTAGGAAGTAAAGTGGGAAAAAGATTTAGGCAAGAAAATTATTAATGTTTTGACTGCAGTATTAGGATATAAACTTTTCTTTATAGCTCCTGAATTCCTGAATGTCAAGGACTTGCTTGGTTTTGTCTGATAGAAATGAAGGCTGGTGTTTCAGGCCAAAATTATACACACTGTAGCATTTTAAAACTGAGCATGAATATTTACAGTTTAAAAGTTCTAATTTAGACGTGAAACAGTAAATCAAGGACATTTTGAGAAAAAGCAGCCAGTCAATCTTGAATAAGCCCCTGAACAACCAGAGACTTTTTTCAGCACATATGGTTGTCTAACAGGGTGCCTCAGAACAGTGGGTGATATTATGTGCCATATGTGCTGCTATACCAAAGAATTATTTGGTTTCTGGTAACACTAAACCCAAAGACTAAACTATAAAACTACCTAGGTCTTCTTAATCAACATCAGCATCTTATTCTATCTATATTTAATTGCATTCTTAGTGGGCTGCATTTTTAGCTGTCAGCAGAAAATATAAGGAGGAATGGTTTACATAAATAAGATAAAACATTCTAAATTTTTAAGGATTATTATCTTGCTATTCATTTGATTATTGGAGTACTTTACTGGAAAAAAAGTCAATGAAGAGTGAATAACAAAGCAAGCAATGTGGAGGTTCTGATATATTGTCTCAAAAATTTAATAGAAGGGCACAGACTTTATCTTCAATTCCCATAAAGGTGTGATAATATAGTAAGGAATATTTTCCTGACCAAAACTTATTTGATATGTTGTATTTAGAAATTCATACATTCAGAGAGCTCCAAGTTCCATCAGCTCTCTAAAACACCTTTGCAATAATGAACTTTGAATCACAGAATATAGAATCATTGAAGTTGGAAAAGATCTCTAAGATCATTGAGTCCAACAACTAACCCAGACCTAATTTTCATCACTAAACCATATCCCCATGTGCCATATCCACACACCTTCCTAACACTTCCAGAGCCAGTGATTCTACCACTTCCCTGGGAAGCCTGTTTCAAAGCCTGATCACTCTTTCAGTAAAAAATCTTTCATAATATCCAATCTAAGCCTCCACAGGTGCAACTTGAAGCCATTTCCTCTTGTCTCACTTGTAACCTGGCAGAAAAGACTGACTCCCACCTGGCTACAGCCTCCTTTCAGGTAGCTATAGGGAGTGATAAGGTCCCTTGTGAGCCTCCTTTTCTCCAGGCTGAACACCCCCACCCCAGCTCCCTCAGCTGCTCCTCAGAGGACTTGTGCTCCAGACTCTTTCCCAGCTTCTTTGCACTTCTCTGGATTCACTCTGGCACCTCAATGCCCTTCCTGTAGTGAAAGCCTTGGACACAGGACTTGAAGTCAGGCCCCAGCAGTGCTGAGTACAGAGGGACAACCACTGGCTGGTCCGCTGGCCACACTATTGCTGATACAGGCCAGGATGCCATTGGCTTTCTTGGCCACCTGGGCACATGCTGGCTCATGTTCAGCCACTGTCAACGAACACCCCCAGGTCCTTTTTCCTGGGTCGCTTTTCAGCCACTCTGCCCCCAGCCTGTAGCATTGCAGGGCGTTGTTGTGACCCAAGTGCAGGACTTGGCACTTGGCCTTGTTGAACCTTCACAGTGTTGCCCTCTGCCCATTGATCCAGCCTGTCCAGATCCTCTGCAGAGCCTTCCTGCCCTCCAGATGATCAACACTCCCACCCAACTTGGTGTCATCTCCCAGCTGACTGAGGGTGCACTTGATCATGTCATCCAGATCACTCATAAAGACATTAAAGAGAACTGTCCCCAGTACTAAGCCCTGGGGAACTCCACTTGTGACTGGATGCCAAGAGGGCGTAACTATTCACCATCACTCCATGGTCCACCCATAACTTCATTGCATATGATGCAATATACGTTTAAAACTTGTCCTAAAATTTTGGGAATTCATTTGGTTTGTATAATTATTTCAAAATAACTTGTGGAATCTGATTTCCAAAAAGCAAGTATTCAATCACTGTGAAATTGAAAAATGTTTGAGGCATCTTAATTTGAACATTTTATGATGAAGCACCTACATCACCAGTCACTTTATATGTGAGGAAGTCTTTAAAGGCTAGTGCTGGTACTTTGTAACCCAATACTTGCTGTTGCAGTTGTCTTCACTGCAAGAAATTTCTTTCATTTTCACTTACAAAGGAGCATTCTTTTCCCTAGTAATTTTCATTACTTCTCCATAAATTTCTATTCTTAGGAACTCTCCAGGCAAGTTTGAACTTTAGCTTTCAGAAGCAGAAAAAATTCTACTGGATGACAAAGTTCAGCTAAAGATTTGGCTCCCCTGCCAAATACAGAAATCAATGAGATTTCCTGGACCGAGTGCAATTTTTAAAGTAAACACATAAATGCAAGTGTGCCATCATATCTGCACTCTGCATCCATTCACTGCTTTAAAAAATAAAATATTCTATACACAAATGTACTTTACAGACAAAGCTCTAAGAATAAGTGGGGTGTCATATAAAAGATTTAAAAATGTAACAAAAGGTTTTGGATGTTAGAGGACAGTATAGGATGGGTCTTTGTCATTGTTGGTGTGTCCTTTGCTGTCAATCAGCTCTGCTAGTAAAATGAAGAGGTCGCAACCTCACCCCTTTCAGCCAGCACATCAGAAGACCAAAGGAAGAACAGCTCACATGAAATGGTCTCACATGAGGAGGAAAATGCTATATTGTCCGTGACTCTTACTCTCTTCCAGATCCTATCAGATTAGCTTTTCTTTCTTTTAATTTCTAGCAGCTCCTTGTGTTTGGTTATTCAAATGTACTTATTCAGCATTTGCCAAATACAGAACATTTTATTCAGCACCAATTACAATCACAAGCAAGATAACTTACATCTCTTGCTTTTCTAGAAGCCTCATTGCTATGTTCAGGGACAATCACAGAGGTGTCCAACACCATGCTTAGACAATTTTGTTGTGAGGTAAGATCTCCCTTAGGAGGCACCAGCATTCATTGTTGTCTTCTGTTGTTTTTCCCAATACACATTACCTTTCAGGAAATACTTTTGGTCTGGGAGGTCAAAAGATTTGTTTTGTTGCTACTTACATTGTAGGAAGGATTTTATAACTATAGCAATTAATTAAATTAACTAAATTAGCAATTAATTTAAATTGTGAATAATTACAAAAGTGTAGTAAGGAAGCTCTTGTAACATTCTAAAAACATAGTTGTGCATACATTTAATGAAAAATCTTGTCACTTCCAGAAAAGTAACAAAAGCAATGCTTAAGATTCCTCTTGATAGACATTAGGAACAGGAAATACAGTGTATGCCCTGAGTGCACCAATTAGCTTTGATTGCCCAGAGAACATCTGGTAGCTCCCCCTCTAAATCCTCAGCCTCTGGCCCACTAGTTCCATTTAAGCTCAGGCTCAGGCCAAAGGCTTTGCCTGAACTACAATGTAGGTAGGTCTGTATCCACCTCTGTTCCTTGATGATCCAAGCTTGCTGGATCCAAGTCATGGCCATCAGCTGGACTTCCTGAATTGACCTCAAGCCTAACATGTCACTTTGAATATGTCTGAATACTGGACTGTTTGAACCTGTTGCTATCACCAGCCTTGCTGTTAGTCTTGCTTGGATAGTAGGGGACTGTGCTCTTGTCTGTGGTCATTGTTTCTACTTACCTGCACTATGGTCAGCTCCTCGTCTCCTCTCATGAAGTGACTTCCCTTCTTGTTGCTCCTTGACATAGCATATAGTTTACTATCTAAGCCAGAGGCATGGGAATCATGATTTTTAGTCCATTCACAATTTTGTCATTGGATCCCAATTTTCAAAGCAGTCAATCTAAGCTTTTTAGTCTTTGGCTATATAAACAAGTGTTGCAGTTAGCTATTGATGTCTTCAACTTTAAAGCTTTTCAAGGCAGGATGCAGTTTAAGAGGCTTGAACCCATTTGTTTTCTGGATTAGAGACCTAAACCACCACAATGTCTTAATCCAACCTTTAACTGGTAAAGGCTTAATTCTTCAGTGAGCAGCATACTCTCAAAATGACTCAGCATTCACACTGGAAAAAAAGATACTGGTAGTTTTCTGTCAAATCTTATCCAGTTTAAGCCAATTTTCTTCCACCTCAAAGGCCAAAGCAAGATACTGCACAAAGCATGTTGCGTTCCTTTTACAGGTCCTCTTGCATGAACATTTGATGCATTGTCTACATTAAAGAGCAGGCCCAGTATCTGTATCTCTAGGTGCTGAAGGCTAGAGTAATACGGGGTAGAGAAGGTCTTAACTTGCTCTTGCTTCTTGACTTCACATTGTATGAAACCTGGAAACATGAATGGGCTTTCTGAGCCAGGACATATTGTCCAGCAGAGAAAGAAACGGTTCTATATCAAGACTGGAAAAAAGTCTCTTGGTCCTTGTCAGATCAGATTGACTTCCAGTCTTAGGAGCTGTAATATGGGAAGACAAGAAGTCATATATATATATATATATATATATATATATATATATATATATATATATATATACGTGCTTGATACGAGTAGCTTGAACAGGGGAGAGGTTCTGTATTGGGTAGGCCAGCTGGAGAAGTTTAGCTCAGTTCACACTTTAAAAAAACACTTTTAGCCTTCAAGACAATGTTGGATTATTTAAATTCATTGTAGGAACTGACTGGCTTGTGTTGCATTGAACCATGGAGAGGAATTGTTTGGCAGAGGTGATAGCTGGTGTAGAAGGAAACCTTGTTGCAAGCAGAAACAACTGACCTCCAGTGTCTATGCCAATTGTGAGGTACTCTAACTTATCAATACAGACACAGTTTATGATGCTGGTCTGATACACTTCAGACTTAGTTATACTGTTTGAATGTTCTGGCTTAGTGGGTCAGAATGACCAAAAACATGGCAAACAAAATAAACCTGTTCTTCCAGGAACCATTTTACAATGCCAAATAGAGGTGCCAATCGTAAGCTTGTGTTGGGATTATCAATGTGAAATTTCATCTTCTGTCTTTCAAAAGCAGTGGAAAGATTACAATATACCAGTTAGGGCAGAATTCAAATTTATAAATGAATTTATCTAATGTCAATGAGATGTCACAGAATATTCTGCTTGGGGTCACATATGCCCTTTAGTCATGTCTGTCAAGCTGATGCAAGAGTCTGCAGCATCTACAGGTTTCCACTGGATGCTTCTCTTTATGTAGCTAATAATTTTAATTGGATTAGCGCCGTTGATTATATAAAATAGTTCTTATTACATAAATGGGACTATTCACAGTTCTCAGAGCTATGTTCTTAGATCTCTGCAAGCAGCTCCAAGGACCACCTGGTTTAAGTCTTCTTGTTTATCAACAGCCTATTTTAGGGCACCAATATATGCTTAATGCAAATGATTCATTAGTTGGAAATTGATGAACCTTAAAACACAAGACCAGCTAAGTATTTCTAGATACTTTTTGGTCACAAGTATTGTAATTAAAAGTATTATGCTTTATCATTAATGGCATGTTTATGTATAAATACCACTGAACAATTTAAATGATAATGGCTATCTTTAAACTTCCATTTAATATTGAAGCATGAATGACAGTAGATTTGCCAGCTTAAGACAATGTCAGGCACAGCAAAACCTTGACAATCTGTACAAGTTTAAATTGGTAAAAAAGCAGGCATACATTCTCCCCTGACAGCAGTCTGTTGTAGCACAGGGGTTTAGTCTTCTCATGTCATTAGGTCTTCCTAGGGTTTTTTGTTCTGTTTTACTTCCAAATAAGATTATTAGAGACTGGTTAATGTTTTTTGAAGATCTGTACTAGAAAGCTACGGAGCTGTTTTTCATATAATGGAAGCTGAGCTGTAGCAATTCTACAGCAACTCTACATGTTTGAAGATCTGGATTCATAGGCTCATGGGAGTTTAATTTCACCAAAATCACTAACTAAGCTCATTGGCGCCCAGAACAGCAATTTTAGAAGTATTTCCATTTAGTTTGATTCTTCTTCCCTGCAAATTAAAACACTAAAGGTGTGTTGTCCCACATTTGTCAAAGGTTAAAACTGTGCACATTGGCACCTGACAAGGACAAAGGGTTGAATCATGGCAACTTCACTGTGAGCTACAGACCAATCAACTCCAGGCCTCTGAAATGTGTTGAGATACTGCAGTGGTAAGATTCTTTATTTGCAACCATTAAGGTCAGGCTCTTATTGACATAGACAAGAAGTGATAACAGCATGACAGCTAGAGAGACAATGTTATTTTACAAGATATTTGCTAATATATTAGAAAAATAATTAATTAAAATATAACTATTAAAATCAGACTTTATTCCACATTGTTTTAATTGTTTGTGTTCACCCTTGCTAATGCATGCTATTCATTAACTTCCACTGAGCCCACCGGTACTAAGTTAAACTGAATTTATTTGCTTGCATTCAGAGATGTTTTTGCAACTGCATGCTTCACTTCACTAAATATTCTCAGGTTTTTAAGTACTGCTTAGGAGATATCAAGTCAAACAATTCCTGCACCTACCTTGTCTTATTGTTTTTTTGTCCTGCTTTGTCCAGTAGGAACATTGTCATTGCCATAGAAATCACTATAAATGGGGCAGAATGTTTCACACTGCAATTGCAAAGAAAGTCTCCTTTGATACTGGTACTAAAAAAAAAGAAATCTTCGATCCCCAACCTGACCAGCTTTTGCTTCCCAACCTCTGTTTCCATGGCATTCTCAGCTGGTAGAAGGCAGGGAGCTAGTACAGTAAAAAAGAGGCAGACCAGCTTGTGCAGTACTTTCCTAGCAACACCTACGGCCTGCAGGATACTGTTGTGTTAACTTCAACAAGAATAGAAACAGAATCTCTTTCTACCTTTTTTCTTTTTCCCTTTCAAGTGTATAAAAGGAGGAGAGAGATTGAATGGGCCCTAGCAATTGCTGACCTTTGCATTTGTAGTGCTGCAGCAGAGCAGTAACCTGCAGCAGCAAGATAGGCTCGTGGTCTAATAAGCTGCATTTTTAATCATAAGGAGAAATAAATATCTAATCAGAATGCCAGTTTTTCCTAGTTTTGAGTGAAATTCATACCTACCTAATTTTTGCTTTTGTATTACCCTAAGCTGTGATTCTGACACTTGTTTTTTTTAGAGAATTCCTTGGTTTATATATATGAAAATTATTTATGCACTATTTTTGTAGGTAACAGTTATAAAAATTTGTCATAATAGTAATTCTTGTAATGTTATACTTAAAGGATGCTTAAATCAGCGGGGCTACTTCAGCTGTAAATCAGCACACCTAAAGACTTTCAAATGGACCGTGCAGATAAATCATTACGTCTCCATGAGATCCTATTAGGATTGTCTTAGTTCCACCAACACAGACTGTTTAGAGGATCAGATTACAGATCAGACTGTAACAGAGGATCTAAAATCAAAGATCTCACTTGTCAAAAGCAAATTATCCTTAAATTCCATCATGATATTAGAATACTGAAGGTATATTCAAAGAAGTGTGAAAAGAGAAAGTGAACAGGTACAGTTGTTGTGGGCTGTTTCATTTGCCCATGACTTTCCTGCACCTTTCTCTCAAGTGACTCAAAAGAATTGTGTAGCCACTTCCCTCCTGATAGCTTTAAAAATAAAATTTATATGTTTTAGGAAGTAAAGGGGAGGGAAATTGAGAAATCTGTTTTAATTCTAAAAGTTTGGTTGTTTGGAAGCCTGAAATTGCCAGGATGGGGACACTGCAGAAGAGAATACTGAGAATAGATGTAATATTGCAAATGTGTTAAGAGCTCTGCAAAGAGGATGAGAATGCCCTCTGTGTACAAACCAGGTAAAAATGGGCTAAAATTTCACCAGACTTAGATTTTACTTAAAGTGTAGCTTTCTGAGAGTAAAGATAGCCAGCTGTGGGATAGTATAAGCTGTCCTGTGGAACTGGTTTGGCAAATGTCTACCAGCAGTGATGACTATAGATGAATAATTGATCCTACTTTGGGCAGTAGGATGGACTTCCTGAAGCCTCTTCTCACTTGCTTTTTTAGTGATTCTATATACTTTAGATACCAAAGGGACTGATATTTGCCACATTAAATACTTAGTCAAACCACTTTAAATTGGCAAAACAGAAAGCCTATAAGCAATGGTGATACATTAATTACTCTCTTTACTACAGCAAAGGATGATTAGTCAACTAGTTTAAAATATCCAGACAGATTGATTTCCTCATCTTTGGTAGCTCCAATCTCTTTACTCAGAGTTCAGAAGACAAGTATGTTTAAGGACATTCAATAAACAGATTCAAAAATATATTCTCAAAGATGCCCTACTTATTACTAACATTTGGAAGGGAGGGAATCGTTCCATTAGGTCGTTCAATCCACCGGCCATAGGCTCTGTGAATGCCATCTCATAGAATAAGGCTAACAGAAAGCTCTGAGGCTTAGTAGTTCCTGGCTACAAAAGCAGCTGGGAGCCATAGGTGTGCTGCCTTGTTACCTTGTATTACGTGAAACTTTAACCTAGAGGGAGATTTCCTGGGAAACAAAATAATGTAAATTGATCCTTTTAATGTTTTGGGGCATATCAATAACATTTCATTTCACTTGGGAACTTCCAACAAATGCTAGGCTATGTCTTTCAAATAGCAGTGCTAAGACTCAGACTTAATTTTTTTTTCATTTCAATCAATTTGCCAATTGCCACTTTCTATTGCATTAAAAAACAAAACAAAACACAAAAAACCCCCAAACCATAAACACCACCTGTGGTTTCTAATCCCTCCTGCCCTTCACACCAAGGGAAAATGCTGTAAATAGCCACAAAGCCACCTCATTAATTCCTTTAAAGTGTCTCCTTACACTCTCCTTTGCCACACTAGCAGCAGTTTTTGACTGAGACTTATCACCTCTCATGCTGGCAGGTACAGTTTCTCGATATGCTCCCTCTCCTGGTGCACTCTGGCTGCATGCTTAAATGTCCCACTTCGAAGAAGGAATTAACTTCTGAATGGGTCATGGGAGATAGGCACTGCCTTGATTCAATGGCAATACTCAAGGCTGTAAATCAGTCTAAAGCTTCAGGTAAAGTAGGCTTCTGAGGTCTGAAGAGATGGAGTCTTTGTGAGGCAAGATGAAGGAAGGGTCTAAACAAAATAATGGGGTCTCTGAGCCTAAAGGGATATATGCCCAGGGGTATTTCACCTCAAAGAGTGCCAAAGAAGAGAAGAGTCAGAATGAAGCATATTTCTGATCTCTGAGGAAAAAGCACTAGGAAATCTGGACAGACATTTTTATGTTGGTTCAACACCATAGTATTCATCCTGTCTTCAGATTGTAGTTCAGCTGTTGCAGGGCAGAGACTGCTATTAATGCTGAATTCTACAGGGTTTGTGCCACTATTAGTAACAAATCAGACCTATCTAGGCCCACCAGCTGCAAGCCAGAGCTGCAAGCTGCAGTGCATCAGCTGGAGACTGAGTGCCCACTTGCTACCATGACTGCCTGGCAGCATGCTTCTTCTCAGAAGGCATGATGGGGCTCTATCCCTGCAATTCCTGCACCATGTCTCTGAGGACACTGTCCATGCTGCCAGATATCCACTAAGCTACTGATCTGCAAATTGCCACTTGCAGTTTCTAGGGTAAGAACTTTCACAGAACTTCAGGTGCGCTTCCAGGATTTGGCCATAATTACGCTGCAGGAAGTCAGTCGACTTAGCAGGGTGGTCTGAGGACATGAGGCTGTGCAAGAAACATGTGAGCTAAATCATGGCTATGCCTGAAGACATTCAGCTGGTGTGCTGTGTCTCTGGGGATACTCTCTTTAGTAGCTGCACCTCTGTTGCCTCTACAGAGCTGCCTCTACAGAAACAGCTAAGCAGAGAACTCCTCTTGCTAGGGTGTACTACTATAAAATGAAAAAACTGTTTCAAAGAAACTCTTATAGTTAAGTAGAGTTGCAGCAGATGCAATGCCTGCCCTTTCCTAAAAGGCAAACACATTTTATTAATGTTAATTATAACCTAAACCAGTAGACTGTAAGTTACAATGCACCACGTCCATACATTACATCTCTTCTACAGGTTTGCTTCAGTACAGCTACATAAACTAAGTTATTGGTGGTGGGTAGTTATTAATACTGAGACAGATTTAGTATAATCTCTGATTTCCTGGGGCTCTCTTCATTATCACCAATACTTTTCTGGTTTGTGATGCTTCTGAGTCTGAGAAAAATTCTCTGAGGACAGCTGATCCTGTCAACTCTCACAACAAAATGGATTTACCTTTCTTTTGACAACTATCTTTGGCTTTCAGAAAGAAGTTATTTTATTTTGAAGTCTAATAGCTTTGACTTCTGGTTTTATGTTTTTTCCTTTGTGGTACAGCCACTAGATTGAAAACAATGTGGGTTTTTAAATCAAAGTGGAAAACGTATAGATTCCTTAACACAAAGTAAGAAGACCAAGCAACAATCCTTTCCAAGGAACTGAAATTTGTTTTTGCTGTCTCCTTGTTGACCAAGGCCTTTCTTTAATGCAAATCTCTCATCAGCTTACCTATGTTCTATAGTACCACCAGTTAAAAGACAAAGATCTATATGTGTCTTTATACTCTGAATTGTAGAGTATAAGGAGCTATTTACTCTGACATCCATTTTGTTAGTTTCTACCAGCAGCAGCTGGCAGTTTTCTCTGGGGTTTTCTTCAGAGCATCTGGCTTGGGTCAGTTCACTATAAAAAATTTATCAAACATCCTTTACAGGACCAGCTCGAGCTTTTTTAAATAAGGAAATCTCATCTATCTCCAGTCTTACAAAGGGTTTTTTTTTCCCCATCCTGTCAACACAGAAGATATATTAAGCATTGTGTTTAATGAGATATTGAACATCTCTTTGTTCTGAGTGTATATTGGAGCAGGCTGTGCTTAGAAAACACATCACTTGGGTTTATTTTATTCTGTGGTTGGAGCAGAAGTTGTTATGTTGTGATAAAATATATATTTCTTTGTTTTGGAAAGCAATGAAATAGACTAGACTCTAGGCTACATGTCAGCTGATATTGTAATGGAGCAAGACAGGCTGGGCAACTGCGTAACCCAGATGAAACGTGGGGCTAATTATGAGGATGATTATTTAAGAAAAAAAAAAGCCAAGTAGGAAGAACATAAGAACTGCCATTCAAAACAAATGTCTGATCATAAGTTCACATTTAGAGAAGAATAAGAAGCATGTAAGTGTATATGGTTTTTCCCTTTAATAGTCTTCCAGCTTCTTACAGTTTTAATCTTAGATTTCCCAAGTCTTTTATAGTTTCTTTATTTAGCAACATTTTATGAATCATTCTTCCAAGTACTTCTTGCCCTGATCTTACATAAACTTCTTCCATTACTATATATTCTGCAAGGACTTCAACAGGTCTGAGACCCAAGGTGTGAAGATATACCACCCCAAACTTCATTTGATGACTCCTAATGTCCCTGGAAGGGACAGTGGGTAGTTGATCTCCATCCATTTCAGTCATGCTACTTACAATTTTGTAGATCTCTTTCACATCCCCACAAATCATCCTTTTTTTTCAGAATTCCAGCCCATCTAATAATTCATTGTATAGAAGCCATTCTTTTTTATTTGATTGACAAAAATGTCCTTCTCTGGATCTTTTTTAAGCTTTAATGTGTCCTTTCTTGAATAAGGAGACCAAAACTGCAGATAGTATTCAAAGTACAAGAAGCATGCATTAATCCAGTGTCTTTTGTCTGGTTCTTTACTCCTTTCCTAACAGTTTGTAACATTTGATTTATTTTTTTGATTGCTGCTGAGCACTGAGATAAATGCTTTCTTGAAACTATTTATCCTAACCTTGAAGACTCTCTCACTTCTGAGTGGTAATGGTCAGGTCAAAGTCCACTATTTGATATATGAAGCCAAGATTGTTTTTCACCACAGCATTTCATAAGATGTTTTATTGCTCTGTCATGAAGCCATTTTACTCCTCTGTCATGAAGCCTCATAAGATATTTCAGCGGTTGTATGCTCGGCCCTAGTTCCAATTAGATTGATAACTGTATCATAAGGAAACTTTGGAATCTCACTGCTCATCCCCTTTTCGAGATCATTTGGGCTTTGCTAAAGCATGGGGATCCCAGCACAAAGTTCTGTCAAACTCTCTTCTTTTACTGAGAATTTTGACTAATGGTTCCTATTGTATTTTGCTTACAGCTGTGTTGTTCAGCTTTAAGAGAAGGCTAAGGAGAAATCTCCTTGCTTTGTATAGGTTTTTAAGATGAGATTATACAGAACACAGAGGTGAACTCATAGGTTCACACAGAAAGGAGAAGAGGTGACAGACATTAATTGCTTCAAGAGAAAGTCTGATTAGACAAAAGAAAAACTTTTTTTCACTGTGCACCAAGACACCCAAAGAGCTTGTGGGATTTCTAGCCTTCAGAATATCCAATGTTTGACTGTTCATGAACCCAAGACACCTTCTTTAAGCTCTTAGCAGGCATCACTTTGAGCAGGTTGTTGGACAATATGATCTCCAGAAGTCCATTCAAACCTAAATTATTACAAGCTCCTATGCCTTTAAAACAGAATTTTCCATTTTTACCATGATTGTTCAGTGTCCATTCTTGAAGGATATTGTCAAGGTCTTTTGGAAATCCCAGTAAACTATATCAACAGGATCACCCAGAACCTCACACTTACTAGTCATGTCAGAGAACTCCAGGAGGATTACAAGGCAGAGCCATGTTTTCTCTTTTCAAGAGAATAATAATGATAGTCATCATCAGGTGTGGATGGAATGAATACACAGTGCCATTAGTAATTAATCTATTTCTTCTTTAAAATTTTTAGGATTATACCACCCAGCTCTGGTTATTTGCTGCTTTTCACTGTATTTCTTTTAATCATAATCCCTTCCAAAGTTGCTTCAATTTCCAGACAAATCGTTCACTGAGTTCCCCTTTAAAAATGAGGCCTGTGTTGTAATCTCCTGTTGTTTCTATAACAAATCTGGATGCTAATAATCTCTTTAGCTTCTCTCCATGGTCTTACCCGTCTGACTGCTCCTTTTCTTCTCCAGTTGAGGAAGTGATATAAAATGTTTGCCAGACGTTTTTCTCCCGATGTCCTAAGAGAAGAATGTAGTATTAAGTCTAGCTCTTGTAGGAAAGTAATCTGATTCTTTTTTGATCTACATGATTATATTTTCACATCTTATCTACCCAAATTTATGCTCCTTTTCAATCCTTTTTTTTAACTTCAAATTTTTAAATTATGCTTTCTGAATTCCAAGAATGTGGCTTAGCCATTTCATCTTCCTTCTGCCAGTTACCAAGCCTCTTCTAGTACACCGTAAGCAATGCTACTGTGCTTCCACTCTGGTGTTCTCGAGCCTCTAAACCACCTGTAACTTAATTCTTTATTGCCTAATGGATGCCACAATTGTGGTGA
Source organism: Motacilla alba alba (assembly GCF_015832195.1). Taxonomy (NCBI): domain Eukaryota; kingdom Metazoa; phylum Chordata; class Aves; order Passeriformes; family Motacillidae; genus Motacilla; species Motacilla alba. The sequence continues at coordinate 30,108,193 of NC_052018.1, forward strand.
AGATTTTATCTTTTACTTTTTTGTCATGAATGTTTGATCTGAGTTACAACTATCTTTAGAATTGTGCTTCCAGAGGAAAGTTTGGAACAGATCTTTGTCACTATCTTGTCAAGGGCTTCATTTCCTCTTGTGGGGTTGCTAGCCAGCTGATCCAGGAAAGAATTGCTGACAATTTCATCTACAGTTTATGACTCTAAATGAGGTTTCTCTCCTCTGCACAGTAACTGAAGTGTCTTTTTGTCCTTACCAACTCTCTGACTTTAGAGTCATAGAATTATTAAGACTGTAAAAGACTGCTAAGATTGTCAGAGTGCAATTGTTAATCCAGCACTGCTGTGGACACAACTTAATGATATCTCCAAGTGTCACATCCACATACCTTTTGAACACTTCCAAGGATGGTGATTCCATCACTTTCCTGGACAGATTTTTTCAGTGCCTGACCAGCCTTTCAATAAAGAAATTATTCCTAATGTCCAATCTAAATCTCCTATTGCATAACTTGAGGCCCTTTAATCTCATCCTGTCCCCTGTTACCTGGGAGAAGAGGCCAACCCCCACCTGGCTACTCCTTTCAAGCAGTTATAGAGAGGAATAAGTTTTCTCCCTCTCTCCTTGAGCCTCCTTTTCTCCAGGCTAAACAGCCCAAACTCCCTCAGTTGCTCCTCACAGGACTTGTGCTCCAGACTTTTCCCCAGCTCCAATGCCCTTCTCTGGACATGCTCCAGCACCTCAGTGTCCCTTCCTGAACTGAGGGGCCCAGAACTGGACACAGGATTTGAGATGTGGCCTCACCAGTGCCAAGCACAGAGGGACAATTGCTGCCCTGGCCCTGCTGGCCACACTATTGCTGATGCAGGCCAGGATGCCATTGGCCTCTTGGGCACACACTGGCTCATGTTGAGATGGCTTCTTACAACTTAAGCCTGTCTCTGCTCTTGGTTGGAAAGCTGATAGTGTTGACCCCACTCTACAGCCTTCCTCTTTGGGTCTGGCACTTTAATCCAGCTTCTGTGCTACCTTTTAAGGTGGTCAGTTTGTTAATTCAATCTGATTCTAAGCTCTAACTAAACACAGAATTCTACTGTAGCAATTACACAGTACACTTTTTTCATCCCATTATATTTTGTACACTAGGATCACAGCTTGCCACTGTCTGTTTTTGTTCCATCAGGAAAAAATAAGGAACTAAATCAGTTGTAAATTGGTAACTGTTTAGTCATATAATTTGTAATTTTGGTACGATTCCTTTGCTTTCAGACTGCAGCAGAGCTTATGCTGTTGTGTTTTGACCCTGGAACCTGCTACTGGCACTCTATTACCAACATTTGAGTTCCATCTACTGTTTCTCTACTCTATTGAGACCTGAATGCTTTCACCTTCATTGCAAAATCACTAATTCTACTCCATTCTCCTCATCCTGATGATCTTCTGTTCTGGCACTTTGATTTCATTTTTAGCCCAAAAGGTAACAATATTGACTGTAACTGAAGACATTCTGCATTTTTTTGCAAAAATCTCCTCTCTAATTATGCCTTCACCACAAAAAGTGTTTCAACATATATAATTCTCGTTCTATATTAAACATAAAACTACACTTACATATATATTCCTTTCCATGTTGAATCCCAAGTATTGATGAGACCTCACAGACCTCTTCTTTAGGAGTTCAGTGCATAATTTCATACACCATGAGATGCAGAAAAAACCCAGCTTTAGTTTCATCTTTGCTTTCAGCATTTCAGCTTTTAAATCTGACTTGCAAAGTAATCGGTGAGTATAATTCTTTGGCAACAAAATGACTATTGGAGACCAATGGGAAGTAATTTTTGGAACATAATCTCCAGGCATCAGTGAATTACTTACTTCTAACTGCTTCCTATGTTTTTCATTTATGAAGCATGCAACTTCACAAAAACTGTTCTATTGTATTGCTTTAATGATGAAACAAGATTATTCAGGGCAAGGCTTTTGGTGGGGACACACTGATTTAGGTGTGATGGTTCTGAATTTCCTCCCTCTTCACAGTTTCATACTTTGTTATGTATTAAAAAGTATGTGTGTAGCTAAAGACTCAAAATAAATAGAGAGGATAATATAAGTAGCTAAAAGATATTTAATGCATAAATAAGAAGCAGCTTTTTGGTAGCAAAAATGAAAATTTTGAATAAGAAAAGGAAACAGCTGGTTTACAGATAAATATTGAAACAAATACTTTAAATCACCTGTTTAAGATCACATTTTACCCTGTATGGTGGCGGACTACAAGTCTTTGTTGTGACTCAGATTACAGCAACTGAAGAAATACTTAGGGAAGTAACTGCATAGCTTATTCAGCTTGATTGTAAGAGCACCCTAAGATGTGGAATGCAAATAAATAGTAAGACCACAGGAACTGGATGTAACCTTTTGCAATTTTCTTATTTCCAGTGACTCATTTGATGACTTTAATAATGTCACTTACTCAATCCCTGCCTCAGTTTCCCAGTTATAAAGATGGTACAACTAGATGAGAATGGGGTTATCTCTGATGTGATTATTTTCTTTTTTCCAGGATACTGAATTGGAACAGAAAAAAAAAGATTTGCAAAACAAACATTCGCCAAAAAGTTGCTTTGGAATTATCACAACTTCGACTTTCATGCTTTCTCCATAATGCAGCTGTGCCTCTTAAATGGAAGTGTTTGACTTCTTAAATACAATACATATGTCACATCTTTTTCATCAGTGGTTGTTCTTTCAAGAATTTAGTATAGTATAAAATTCAAACAAAATGAATCAAAATTAAGAAGTTCTGCACCACAGAAACAAAACGTTTTTTCCTCCAGTTGAACAATGCAGTTGATCCTGACACATTCCTGACAAATGCTTTCATTTTGATGAAACTACACTTCGTTTTAAGTCATTAGCTTGGTATGCATATTGGTTTTATGATATCTGGTTGTTCTTGCCTCCTATCTGACATCTTCTTTCACAGGTAATAATTATTTTTCTGTCTGTCTTTCCTTCTCTTTTCCAAAAACACTTTACTCCTCTTACAAATATCCTCTTTATCCCACATATTTCAAAAATTCTTTTTTTCTCCTCATGTTATCAGGCTGATTCAAATAATGAAGTTAAGTTCAAAGCAACTGTTTCCAGGCTCTGCTTAGCGTGAATTTTGCTGTATGTATGCAATTTTTTGAATGTAAAAGGGCTTGTGTGCCTTAAAGTTTGTTCCTCTCTTCTGATTATATCAATTCAATAATTAAAGATACTTTCTCCTAAAAACTTTGCCCCCCCTTTCTTTTTAAGGCAAACTGTTCCATCAGGATATTTGTGCCTGTTTTAGAACTAACACTGACTTTTAAAGTATCTTGCAATTTATGAATAGAGATGGATGAGATTAGGGTAAGGCTGCAGTTGTACAACTGAACGTGCCCTGGCACATCCTCCACGGTATGAACAGCTTTGGAAAATGACACACCATTCTCTGCTCACTGCAATCCTCTTACCTGCTGCTTCTTTACAGCCTGTCTAGGGAACCAGATGTTTACTGCCAATTAGGCTTGATAAAACTGCAGGAGTTTCTTGTATTCTCTCAACAATAGTATTTCTGAGTTGCTGGCAGCTTTTGGAGGGCTTGTGCCTACATGTACAGCAAGAGACCTCTGTGTACTTCAGCACTTTGTTTATTTGGTGATTTAGGTCATTTAGATCTTACCCTTACTGCACTATCTACTGCAGTCATAGCATAAAACACTTAAGATTTTATTGAAGATTCTCTTCTGGAGCAAAAATAATGTTAAGATACTTCAACTGGAAGTAAATAAATTAATAATAATAATAATAATAAATATTGTTATTATCATCATTATTATCATTACTATATTAGACATGTTTGCCAAAAACACTGAAGCAACAATAAAATTCTTATTCCAAAAAGATATAGGCTGTAACTACAGAAAATGCTGTATTGTTTCAATGCTTGTATTGAAAATTTCCCAACTTCCAGATTGCTGACTAAAAGTACTGAGCTTCTGTTTGTTGTCTCTGAGCTCCAACACTTCTCAGCCTTTCTGAAATACATAAAATGATATTACAAATGTAGGGTCTTTCTATGCAATGGTCATATGCAGAGTTCCTCTGAACTAAATGGGGTTGAATCTGTCTACACTATCAGCTTTACACAATAGGTTCAGAAGAGAAACAAAAAGCAGATGACGATTTTTTAGGATGGAGGGTGGTGTCAGTTACATCACTTTTCCACTTTCTTCCAGTTAAAGGGGATAAAGTGGAAACTGATCTTAGTATCTTGGAAAATGATGTTGAACTTATAACCTTGTTAGTATTTCTGAGTTAAAAAGTCATTATTTAACAAACACATTTGGAAAGTAGTCTGACTGAAATAAAAATCAGCTCCTAATGGATTCAAATCAGATATGAATTTGCAAACGCACTAAAAGGGTCTGATTTGGAGGTGCACATACAGAAGCATCATGTTGGGGAGGAGGAAGGTGACAGTTCCTGTTTATGCATTTTTGGCAAGCTGCACCTGAAGGATGGGATGATTTTCTGGAAACTGTCATGCCAGAAATACCCAGCTAAACAGGAGAGAACTGAGAAGAGCAAAGGGAATAATTAGAGACCTGTGGGGGTGGGACAGGGTCTCTAGTTTATTCTCTTAAGGAAACCAAGCTATGCAATCTCCCTGCTTTTCTGTCAGTGTGCCACAATAACATTTGAATCTCTTGACCAATTTGAAAAAAGCCTGACAAAAAAGGCGAAGCTTAAAAACACTGAGCTCCTGTGAGTTTTACAAGAATCAGCAGCCAGATAGAGGAGACTCAGATTTGTGTGCCCAGTAAAGGACAGGTGGAAGTGTGAACGCAACTGCATTATTTGACACAACAGAATCCAAAGCTGTCATCAAAAAGCAGGCTCCATAAAGTTTGCTGTCAATGGAACTGCTTGTTTGTCATTTAGAGATAGGGGTATTTTTTGCTTGCTTGTTTGGGTTTTTGTTTCTTTGTTTTAAATAAAAAACATATAAAAGAAGATGTCTGCCTGGGATGATTTTTAAAAGTTCATTGCTGCAGAATATTGGCACTCATTATAAAATTATTCATGATACCAGATCTTGTTGAGAACAGGCCCTGAAATTCCTACCTGAAATGAAATCCAAGTGTTTTCTCTCTTCTGTGGAAAGGATTGTTTCCTTTTCTCCTCATGCTAAAGCTAGCTCTGACCCTTTTCTCTTTCTTAAAGTACTGTGGTGCCACTAAATTTAAAGAAATGAAAAGCCATGAGTCAGATGCCAAAAAAATGCCTGCTCTTGAAAATTATGATAGGTTGATAAAATATATTTTGCTTTGGTTTTGGTCAGTCTTTGAAGTTTTTAAAATCCTTCAACTTCTTGAGAGAGAGAAGCCACAGTGTTCCACTTTCATTAACGTATTGTCAGAAATTACTTTGGGCCCTTGGTGCTACAGGATAGTTCATCTTTCATGGCTGTCCCTTAAACAGCAAACCCATTGAGACTGAAAACTCCTCCACAGCTTTCACATCCCCAGTCTTCCATCGGTCTGAGAAAGAGCACCACTCTTCTAGACCTATAGGAAAACCCTATGAATGGTTTGTTTCTTCTTTCAGTTTGCCTCATGCAAGGAAACAATCATAATGGCTAACAGGTAGTGAAAAGGGAGTATTGATGGGACTGAGATATTTAGAATGTGGCATTTGGTCAATACAAAAGGAAGATATGGGGGAAAAGGAAGGCTCCCAAGATTGAGGGGAAGTCTAGAATCATAAAGAAATATGCATTTTTCATGCAAAGTGCATATGGTATGATGCCCTATGCGCGACAACAAGTGAATTTGTTGTCAATACTGAGAAGAAAAGGTCATGGATTCCATTATATTGATTGGCTGTTCAAGTTTAGGAAAGTAATTTACCTGATATGTTACAATAGCTATATTGATATTCCATTTCTAGATTTCACAGCAGTCTGCTCTAGACAGGACTTCAGAGAAATTGATCTAATAGAATGCCTGTCAGTGACAAGACTTTGGATGTTACTAGGCAAGGGTAACTCGTACTAACCAGGCAAATGAAATTCTCTTGAAGGCTCTCATGTATCATTCCAACTTTGGGATATAATTTATTGAACTACACTGGGCTTCCCACACACAGTTGATTGGACAACAGTGCAAGATGTTTCATCATTACAAAAGAAATGTGTTCAAATCAGAAAATGATCTAGTTGGAAATAGTGTCAATAAGAGTTCAGTCTCTTTATGCAGACCGGTCAAAAAATGAGATAACTTTCATGGTTTCTTCTTTGTTTCCCTCTAATAAATTCTACTGCTTTTGTGCCACAATAATACAAAATCATTTGCTGTGTCTAGGACTTTTAGACATAAGGAAAAACATTGCCAAAAGCCTAAGAGAGGTGAACTTTCCCATCTGCTCGACACTGTTAAAGCCACATCTGGAGTGACAATTCTAGTTTATTGCTTCCTGGCACAAGAAAGACATGGACATAGAACAGCTAGTCAAGTGAAGGGCAAGGAAGATAGTTTAGGAATTGGAGCATGTCATATAAGGAAAGGCTGAGAGATGGAACTAGTTACCCTAGAGAACAGAAGGCTGAGAGGTATCTTATAGATGTGAGTAAATATCTGATGGGAGGGTGTAAGCAAGACTGAGTCACGCTCTTTTCAGCAGTGCCCAGTGATAGAGCAAGTGGCAATGGGCAGAAACTGAAATACAGGGGGTCTTGTCTGAACACAAGAAAACACTTTTTTACTATGCAGGTGACTTAAGCACTGGCGCAGGTAGCCCAGAGAGGCTGTGGAGTCCCCATCCTTGGAGAGACTCAGGGCCATCTGGATGCGGTCCTTAGCCACCTGCTCTAGCTGACCCTGCTTGACCAGGTTGGCTGGACCAGATGTCCTCCAGTGGTGCCTTCCAATCTGAATGTTTCTGTGATTATGTGCTTTTCAGCAAAACAGTTTTTGTCACAATATTGGCTTGGTGCAAGTCTACACTCCAATTCCCATAACTTTTGAAACCTGTATTCTGCAAGAGTTTTAAGCTTTTCCTTTTAAGTTATAAGAAACTATATATAAGAACCTATACTCTTTGTATTCATTTTGTATTTTCCACAGAGCAGTAAGATTTCATGTGCTTGACCCAGTATAAAGCAATTAACACAAATACAGAGCAGATATAAATAACTGTGTCAGTAATTAATAAGCAGAAAGGTGAGTAGGATAACTTAACCTCATGTAATATTTTCTTCATAAAATTATCTTGGAGACACTTGCATCTTATGGTCGTAGACCTTTTATATTTTGGTTAATTTGTGCTTAAAGCTGTGATTCTTGAACACTAAGGCCATTGCTCTAGTGACTGCAGTTACTTGAGCTATATCATTTACTTGGCATATGCAAGACCACCAAGTTATCTGAAGGATTGGGTATGGACTACCTATGTACACCTCTAACAACATGATCATTATGTCTAGTAGTGCCATTCCTGCCATCTTTTAGTTATTTCTGATACTAAACATATGGTGGCACTTCACCTTCTTCTCATCATCTTATTTTTTTCAGTCTTGCTTCCTTTAGTGGAAGCTTCCTTTGCTTCCTTGAAGTGGCTGCTTGTTGTTAATGAATGGATAAATTCTTCAGCACCAGCCTGTTACATGAAGGCTATCTTCCCTGCTGGTCACAGATGGTGGCAAGTGATTTTATTGATTTGTTAGTACTTAGCTAGAAGGATTACATCTAGCAGTAATAATGTGGCCAGGCCCTGGGACAAATCACCACACGAATAAGTGGAGGGTTTGTGTCTTAAACTGAGTGTGACATTATTATATTTACCAGCCTTTCATAGTGCTTTGCTTATTAACACAACTGTAATCTCTTCTGAGCCATCTGTCGGTCATTCAAGTTTCTGTTTCCTTCATGTGCTGGAAAAGTTGGGAGACTTCAGTTTCTGAACTGAACTTGGACATTATCCTACTAAAGTTCTGGCGGTAACCATAGTGTTTATTAAATTTTTTCTTTATAATTTGTGTTATCAAAATTGTGTCCTGCAGAAAATCTCTTGGGGGGGGACACAAGCAGATGGCCACAGTAATTCCTCTCAAATTCAAAGGGTCATGGAGGTTCATGGCTTTCAGAATTTGTGTGAGAGGTATTAGTGTGGCTGGGAGAAATCTGGTCCCTCTCCCTATTCCAAACCTGGCAAGTTTGGCAGAAAGAAGCATTGAACGCTGCCAGCACAGATTTTTTTTCCCTTTGGTTTGTGCTCATCAGATGATCTCTCTAGAAACCAGAGCTGTTCCCATGCTGTGACCTCAGCAGAAGCACAACTGAGAGGTCTTGGGTATCAGCGTCTGTTAGCGGTAGCTCACATTTTACCCGAAAGTGCAGTTTTCTCCGTATTTTAACTTTGCATTTCTAAGTAGCCTGAATGATTTCATTCACTGACAGGCACATGTGTGACCAGAAGACACTTCAGAGCTAGGGGCATGAGCTTTTGGCCAGTGGATTACATGCAGATGATCTCCTGTAGAGAAAAGCTGTTGCATTCATTACCAGCTCCTCAAATGAAGTTACTTAGAACTAGTAGACCACAAACTGGCAGGGAAGCGATCACTGTCTGGACATGAGGTTTTGTTTCACTGCGTGCTAACCCTTCGGATGAGCAGTCGGCACTGTAACATGTTTCGTTGCCAGTTTTGGTGGGTCACAGTAATGAAAAAAATGGGTCTGATCGATAAGATCGCTTGTCACCCGCATGGGAGGTGTGTGTGGACCATGGCATGGGTGGCACTAACGGGGTTTAAGAAGCATATGAAGAAAGTGTTGAAGTGTGGGACTCTAAGGAAGGGACGGTCTAGCGGCGAAAGCGCTGTCTTAAGGCAAGAGGGCTGCAGCCGGTGCCAGCACGGCTCACGCCCGAGGGAGCGCAGGCGGCACTGGGAGCCCAAGGCTTCCCGGTGCCCCAGCCAGCCCCGCAGCAAACCCGCACCCTCCTCCCGCGGGTGGCCCTGCCTCGGGCGAGCCTGCAGCCCTGGCGGGAACCCGGGCGAGCACCTGCGGTGAGGAAACCTGGAGGAGGACGTGAGGAGGGCGGCGGTGCCGGGGCCAGCGCCGTGGCCGTGAGGCGAGCCCGGGGGGCGGCGGGGAGAGAGGCGCGGCCGGCCCGGGTGCCCGGCGCGGGCAGGGGCAGAGGCGCCGCGCCTCGGACTCCGCCTCACCGGCACCGAGCTCCCCTCCCTCTCTCCCTCACTCGCTCGCTCCCTCCTCCAGCGCCAGGCTCGCAGCGGCGGAGCATCGCGGCGGCGGCGGCAGCACCCGCCCTTCCCGGCCGGCCGGCGGCGCGCACCGCCCCCCCGCTCCCGCACGCAGCCCGCCGGCGGCGATCCGGAGCCCTCCGCGCCACCGCACCCCCCGCCCCGCACGCCCACCGCCGGGAGGATGGGCTGCGGGCGGCGGCGCGGCAGCCCCTGAGCTCCCCGAAGCCGCGGAAACAAAGGGAGCGAGCAGCGGCAGCACCGGGCCGGGGTGGATGCAAGCAACCATGAAAGGCTGGGTCTCCGCCTCCTCCGCTGCTGCCAGAGAGCTGCCGGCTGCCGCTGCTCGGAGGACTACCCTGTGAAGGGGGCGGAGGAGAGGCTGGCTGGGCTCGCCGTGCAAAGGTAGAAGGTGTAAGGGAGAGGCGGCAAGAAAATGTCTTCTTCGGTGGGGCCCCGCGGCCCTCGCCCGCCCACGGTGCCCCCCCCGATGCAGGAGCTGCCCGACCTGAGCCACCTGACAGAGGAGGAGAGGAACATCATCATGGCAGTGATGGACCGGCAGAAAGAGGAGGAAGAAAAAGAAGAGGCCATGCTCAAGTAAGCAGACGCTAGTCATTCATTCATTCAGGCACTCATTCATGTACCGATCGCCAGCGGGCGGAGCGGGCGCTGCCTCAGCGGGAGCCGGCCGGTGCCCGGAGCCGGCCGGCTTCGCCCTGCTCGGCGGGGCTGGCGCCGCGGAGCCCCGGTCCCGCTCCGCTCCCGGCCCGTAACTTCCTCCTCCCCCACCCCGGGCAGCTCCTCCCGAGGCAGCACCGCCGGGGGAGCCCGGCACGGCGGGACGGAGCGGGAAGGCGGCCCTTCCCGCCCCGAGGGAGCCGGCGGCACGGGGCGGGCGGAAACCCCGACACGGGGGTGAGGGGCGAGGTGGGATTCCTTTGGGGTCCCCAAAACCCCGCCTCTGCCAGGAGGGGCCGCTGGGTGGGGTTTCCCTCCGTGCGGGAGCCTCCGCGGCTGCTGTGCTGCCCCCGCCTGGCTCGGCCCCCGCTGCCGCCCGCCGCGGGGCTGGGGCGGCTGCCCCCGCCCGGCACACCCCCCGGCCCCCGCTCCGCCCGCCCGTGCCGCCGGCCCCGGCCCGCCCGCTGCCGGCTCCAGCGCGGGCAGCACCGCGCTGTGGGGTAGCAGGGCGTTCGTAATTAAGAAATAGACGGAATTAGTCGCACTGCTCATTCCAGCGGGCGGGCGGGCGTGCGTGCGTGCGTGGTGGCGGGACGGCGGGGGAGTGGGTTTATCCCGCTGCCGGCGGCACGGGGAGGGGTGCGGGGAACGCGGGGTGTGGGTAGGTGCCATGTTTGGAAACCAGATCCCCACAGCCTCTTTTGAACCTTTTCCCTCACCCCCTCGTCCCTGCCGAACCTCGCATGTGATCGCATTTTTTAGCCTCCTCCGTCAGTCGGAGGCTTCAAACGTAACGCTGCTGAATCGCCTACTGCGAGTGATGAGAATAAACAGACTGGAGTCGTGGCCTGTGGAGGAGAATCACGGTTCCTCCTCTTCTGACAGCCCGTCAGGCCTGCTCGCTCCGGGCGGGAGGTGGTGGGAGAGGTGACTGGAACAGTGCGAGCCTCTGACGCCACGCAGACCCTCCGTGCCACAGGAGGTGTATCCTTACCTCACTGTCGCCTGCTTGCGTGCACCTGTGCTCGGAAGGGATGCGCTGAAGGTGTGACGTGATCTGGGTGTTTCTGTGTAGGCTGCATCGGAAATACCCACTTGAGCCATGCAGGTGCCAGCGCGTCCCCACGGCTGGGGACCAAAGCCCCGCAGGCTCCCGACTTCGGCCCCGTACGCTGAGCGTGGTGAAGCTGGGACAGCGTTTTAGTACATTGCTGTCCCTGTCCCTTTCTATTCCTTCTTGACTCTGAATTTTTACAGGGGCTACTAGAGATCGGTGCAATGGTGGGTACTGAGGCCCAGCTGCCAGTGCTGCACTGGCTGGGAGCTGTCCGGGACTGTGATGCTCGGATCTCAGTTCAAGAGGAAGAGTTCAGTTTGCTGTTGCAGTTCATTGTGCTTGGGGTGTGGCTACCCTTGGAGGTGGGGTGATTGCAATGAGAAATGTTCTGTATGAATGCATTGTATTAGTCACAGTGGGGAAACGTGAGTGAAGGATCCCTCCTCAGTTTCTATTCATCAGAAAAAAATTAAATAAAGGAGTAGCTCAAAGGCTCTAAACTATATGTATCCTTCTGCTCTTGTCCTTCAGCACAGCTACTTATCTACAAATATTTAACTTTTATTCTGTGAAGAAGATTACTGGTTTTGTGATGATTTTGTAGAGGAATACTATAAATCTTACAGTTGCGGTGAGAATGAACTTCCGATTGTAGAGATGGTATTCTCTCAGCCCTATTCTTGTTAACATTGGGTAGAGAATAAATTTTCCTCCTTTTTTCACTTCCCCGCTTTTTTTTTTTCTTTTTCTTTTTTTTTAATTTTCATTTTTGCATTGGTGTTTCTGAATTCTGGACTGATATTTCATTTCCTATGAGATTATGGGAATCTTCAGCAGTTTCACTAAATTAACTTAGGACACTTAAAATATAATTTTTAGAAAAGGGCAAAAATGATGCTTTGTGAATTCAGCTAGGAATTACTTTATATTATCTCCAAAGGTTTGTAATACTCATATTTTAAAGTTTATTTCCCTACAAAGGTTCTTGCAAATAATGAGAGTAACAGTCTATACTCTTCATTGGCCTGAAAAACTGTGATGTTAAATGGATTTCTGTCTTTATTTAAAGAGCCAGAAATTAAGGGAAAATACATGGGAAAGCTTACAAACCTGTATACTTGCTTTAGCTATATTGTTAGTTTGTAAAAATCAAGTCACAGCAAATATTTTTCTTATGGGTTATGATTCAACTCTTAGAGAGAGCCACTAGATTTTTCTGAGATAATTTGCCTTTTTGGTACGCTGAGCACTTTCTTTTTGGGATAAGAGTTTAACACACCTTTCCATGGAGTAACTCTTTTAAGACTGGAATTTTGACAAGAATTTGCTTCCGTAATTTTATAATGAGTTGTTACAAATGTACAGTGGTGCTATCAGATGACACAGCTATATTATAAAAGTCAGATATCATCACCACCCCTTCCTATTATCTTTGTAAAAAGATTTTCTGATTATCCAAATGTCTCAACAAAACTGCCACCAGTTTTCATTAAAACCACCTGGTGGAGAAATGTTTCCATCTGTAACACCCACATGCAAATCTGTAATTTTCCCTGAAAGTGAAGCTGAGAATCAGCGCTGCAAACTAGGCTACCTTCAATCCTGGACTGATCAGAGGCCGGATGTGTGCTGTCTCATGAATCATAAGGGCTAAAAAGGGTGCAGCATTTCTCTCCTGTTCTGGATGTCCTGATAGGAATGAAAGTTTCTAAAACAGTACTTGTAATTTTCCTTTCCAGCACTCCTCATAGCGGAAAACAGTAGGAAAAAATGTTGGTTAAATTACTATATTCTTCACACAGTGGTGATAAAATTGTGTATCCAGGGGAATTTGAAGTGCTTGTGTGAGTGGACTATATGGATTTCAGGAGAAGTGGAAGCAGTTAGGGTCATCAGTAAAGAGGCTGTGTCCCTCTCCTTCAGGTTTGTACCTCTCTGTATTCCTGATCCCTGTTTCTGACTCTGAGCTAAAAGCCTCCTTGAAAGCCCTCTCTGCCAGTTCATGCTGACATCAGCACGCACTGCAGCGTGCCAGCTGTGAGCAGGGCGCTCTACAGGGCGCAGGACTATGGACACTGAGCTGCTTCCACTGCCTGTGCTGGAGCATTACAAACACATCCTTCCATTTGAGACCACCTGCTCGCTGCTTTCCAGGAACTTGCCCCATCTGTCAGTTTGTTGGTCTGCTGAGTTTCCTTCAGCTGTGTGGGGCTAACAGAGCTTGTCACCCTCCTAGGATAAAGATGTACATCTTATACTGGCCAGAGTGACTTTCTTTTTCTAGGCACGCCTGGTCAGCGGCAGGGACCTTGTCTTCCCCTCACACATCTGATAATCAGATTTCACACTGCTGTGGGTCGTGTTTGTGGAAAGGAACACTTTGCTGTCCTATGACTTGTTGAATACCATGGACTAATGTGTTGAGGAGTTTGGGCTTTTGTGAAGGTTCCTTTGTGAAGGTTCCTTCTTTGGCATGTTTTACGAACAGGTATTCCTTGGCTTGAGGAACACTTTGCCATTAACTGATTGCCTTGAAATTGCCTTCACATTCAGAGGCAAGTTCTGCATTCCTTCTGTAACAGGGACAGTGTCACCAGGTATTCCTGAGACCCATATCCATGTGTTTGTTCAGTGAACTGTGGTCCCAGTCTGTTGCATGGTACTGAAGACTCAAATCCACATAAACACTTTGATGCTTGCCAGGCACTAAGTAGAAACTGAAACTTCTTCAGTGCAGTCTCACAGTCTGGGAGTAGGAAGCAGATGCTCTATCTTGGAGCTTCAGAGCTTTGTGTTTTGTTCCTCCTGTGTCTGGGAGAGCATCACTTTCCTATTTGCCACACCTTTGAAAACTGCATGGAGAGCAGTCCGTTGGGTAGATGAGGCTTTACCATGGTATGCTCAACTCTCATCCACTCTTGTTTCCCTGTTTCACACTGACTTTGCCAGATTTTGTGCATATCTCTGAAGACTATAGTCTTTATTATCTCTTTAATAGCACTTTGCCTTAGACACCCAAGCTTTTGCTGTTCTTGTATGAATAAATGTTTGCATAGAACAGTAGTAAAATGGCCTCCTCTGCAGACTCATTCACATCGGAGGCATTTTTTCCTGTTTTACTTGGTAGATATTCCTGTAGCTGGAAGGGAGGAGTTTCATGTTGAGTGGCTGATGTCTAGCCTGAAGTCCAGATATTGCCCAACAGGTGACTGATGTGACTAAAAAATTGTGAAGAAGCATGAAAGGGTAAGTTTTCAATGAGACTGAAGAGCAAAACAAACCGTCATTTGCAAAAGTGTGTGTGTGTGTGTAAAATTGAAAGAAAAAATAGTTTGGATTTAAAATGTACATTTAAACACTAGGTAGCCTGAGACAACTATTTTGCTTGTGACTATAAGGTGCTTTGAACTGAAAAAAACACAGTTATGTACAGCAAACTTCAATCACAGAGAAATCGCAGAATTATATATATGTGTGTACTTAAGATGAAGTTTGCTTATATGTAGTTGTGTGCCTTATCTCATTGGGTTAGGCAAGTACTAAGTGGAAACGATGGCAGCTGAGAACACAGCTTGCTGAGTTACAGTTCTGTTCAAATTTCAGCCAGTAATTAGGAAGTGGTTCCTAGTTACCATGGCATTCATTTGCTGGAGCAAACTTAAGAGGGGATAAAAGCTCTTACTAAGTTTTTGATGGGACATAAGAAGCCTGTGAGATTGTTGGCTGAGGTAGTGGTGGTAGTAGGAAAGTTAACTCAGACACAGGAGGTGCTTTGTAGTTTTGTAACTCTGATTGAGTGGCTTCAGTAGAGGGGTAGCACATACTTGAAACCTTCCTTAAAAGTTCTCTCAGGATTTTTCATGGCAGTTAATAACTAGGGAAAAATTGATGCTATCACCCTATTTTGACCACCTAGTATGGTACACAAGCATAATTTTAATAAAACTCATATCTCTAGAATCAACAGGGATATTGCAGCTGCTCATCTTTCAGGGCTCCCAGATCCTGGTCACTTGCAGTCGATGAGAATATCTGTTTCAGGGTTTGCAAAGTAACTTCTCTATAATTCCCTTGGGGCACCTGGAAGCTTCCAGCCTTCACTACTGTGTAACTGAAGATTAACCAATGACTGCGAGGCTTGTGCTCTCAACCAGTTTTCTGGAGACACTGTCTTTTCTTCTCCCTTTCTAGCACTTGGACCACACCTCACATAGTCAGAAAACATTGAATACTGCTCAAAGGGGCTGCCATCCTCATTTTGTATAGCACCTACGGGCAACAGGAGGAAGTATGGTTCCAAGACCTTCTTAGCCTGTATGCTGTAAGTTCCTGCTAATGATTGCCCTTCCATAAGCAACAGGGTAGGAAGAGGTAGGATCATTCTTCCTCCTTTCTGTTGAAACTGGGCCACTTTCCAGAAATAAAAGTGAGAGTGAAGGGGCCATCTTGAATAAGTCTGGCTTTATCTTATCTTTAGATTGAAAGGTCGAAAGCCTATCTTTAATTCCACTGAGAAACAATGGAGGAATTGAGAGTTCTGGGAACTGGTTGTGCATTTGGCACCAAGGAATTAAAGGATGAAATAGATAAACAATACCAAGACTCTCTCCTCTGATTCAGCCTTGCTCTTATTTATTCTTTCCATGGCTGCATGAATCTCACTTTCTCTGCAGCGGAGCAGGAGGAATGGAGGCTTCTGCTTGACAGCCTTTATTTCTTCCTTTGTACTTAAAGCAGTTTGGAACCACCATGTTTCAGACCCTATGGGGGTGTAGGGAGCAGAGTGCAGGTTGCTTACTGTGTGCATGGGTATTTTTAGCTCCTCGAATCACCCAGAAAGACTTGCACCTCTTCCTGGCAGTATAAACTCTGATCATGACACTTGAGTGTACAAATCCATGATGAAACGATTTTACTTCTGGAGACTGTCTGGTACAGCCCCCTACTGAGAGCAGGCCCACCTGCAGCAGGTAGCCCAGGACCAAGTGCAGGTGGCTTTGGAGTATCTCCAAGGATGGAGACTCCACAATCTCTATGGACAGTCTTTTCCAGTGTTCAGCTACCTTCACAGTAATAATTCAGATGGAACTTCCCATGTTTCAGTTTGTGTCCATTGCTTCTAGTCCAGTCACTGGGCAAGTCTGGGAAGAGTTTGGCTCTGTCTGCTTTTTGTCCTCCCCACTGGGCATTTACACGAGTAAAAATCCTTCTGGGTCTTCTTTCCTCAAGGCTGGACAGCCCCCCTCTCTCAGCCTTTCCTCACATGATGTGCTCCCATCCCTTGTCTGTATTTATGGCTCCTTGCTGCACTGGCTCCAGCATGTCATTCTTATATTGAGGAGCTCAGAAGTAGATTTATCATCCAGACGTGGCAGAAAGCAGAGATCATCACTTTCAGTCTGCTGGTGATGCTTTTCCAGTGCAGCCCAGGATGGCATTGGCCTTCTTTGCTGCAAGCGTGTGTGGCTGGCTCATGTGTAGTTTGGTGTTGACCAGGAATTCTCAGTTGCTTCTCTGCAGAGCCTCTTTCCAGCTGATTGGCCCCCTCGGATTTTTCTCCTTGTGCAAGACTTACGATGGAGGTTTTCAGGCTTACAAGAGACACCATTATCTAAACATGTTCTCACATCATTCAGAGAAAGGATTGCCTTGGTCAGTGCTCCTCACCCCTTCCTCTTTACTGCCCAAGGTCTTTGCTCAGAGAGGACTAGAGAGAATTTCAACAGTGCAGAAACTGTTGTGGCCTTTTGGCCAATGGAAGCATCAGAAGGAATTTAACAACATTTGAAGATTCAGGTTTTCATCAGTCTGAGAGGGCAGGCATGGTCATAGATGTGTTTTGATAAAGCAGACAACTTGTGGTGACCTCAGAATTGCAAGGAGTATTTTCATGCCTTTCAGGGTATTTCAGAGAATTGTTAGTGATTTTTTTCACTGGAGGGTGGACTGAGTTTTCTAAGGAGACTGAGGATTCGAAACATATCCAGAATTGAACACAGTCACCAGCAAGGCAATTATGAGGCAGTCATTGACTGATCTACTGGGCAGCCGTCTCCCTGCTGAGGAGGAGCAGGAGACTGTCAGCAGACAATAGCAGATAGATGGGCATTTCTTAAAAGCTACAGAAGAATGGGAGCTGATAGGGGATGACAGACAGTAATAAACATTCCTACCATCTTTTAGACGCAGGCTTCAGATTGGCAAATGTTGAGCTTTCAGAACGTCTAAGGTGCAAACTGTTGTCCAGAGCTCTTTTCTGGCCCCAGTTTCAGTGGTTTTATTGGAATGCACATGGCATTATTTCTGCGCATGCGTCTTCCCACATGATTCTCCACTTCATGCAAGATTCTGCCGGAGCTTCATTGCCAGCTTTGTCTGACATTGCAGTAATACTTTCTAACTAAGAAGTCTGTCATTCTTCAAATTCAGGGCATTATCTGTGCCCTGCAGAAGGGTGAAGACAAAGACTGTGTGAAAACCCATGATCTCTGGGCAGGAGCTTCTCAAGTATAGAGTTGTTACAAACCTTATCTTAAAAGGAATTATGTAGAAGAGGCTTCATCTTAGAGGGGGAGGGTACTATCCTGATGTTTATTTTCTGTAAGATAGCAGAGGGAGAGGGAGCAGAGGGAGAACAACATTAAGAGAGATTTGAAATTCTTAGTCTTGTCAATACCCTTTTATTTTTGAAGACTCATACAAAGAATTTTTTGCGTCCTTGGGTAGGAAAGCATCTAACAAAGATGTAGTGTGCTTCCTTCATCAAGCGGTTACTAAGCATTTTAAGACTTGAGATAAATGCCTTAAGAAAAGGCTGTTTAAAAATACTGCTGCCCTTGTATTCAAGCTTGATGAAATGCAGGCATTGTTGAAGGTGGAAAATGACAAAACTGAAATTCTGTTTTGGGTTGCTAGTGGTTAGAGCCAATTATAATTTCTAGCTCAGTTTACCTTTTCCTTCGCTCTACCCACTGGTGGCTACTGCATTTGTCTACTCCCCTGGGCCTATCAGTTTTAATTAATAGATTTTAGCATGCAGTTATGTTTTAGGGGAAAAAGCTTGCGTGCCTGTAGTCTGAATTCAGTTCCCAGCAATAATAAAACATGTAAAAAAATCTTATGTCATCAGTTACAAACACAGAGTGAGTAGTTTCATTCTGCTTTTTGAAAATACTTGCATAAATTTACAATTACTGAAATGATTTAGAGCTCACCAGATTTGCACCTCTGTATGATTTGCCTCAGTCAAATCCAGGTATTAGATCTGTAAGGATGCAGATACCTTATCAGGTATCTACATCTGTCAAGAATTATGGTGGTTTAATCTCTTATCTTACACTTCATAGATGTGGTAAAACATTATGCAATGTTTATAGTGTAGCTTAGTTTGGGAATCTAGACAGTAAATTTTAGTCAGACTTACTTTTGATATTGACAGCAAGCAGCAGAAAATAATACAACTATGAGTCTGATTTAATGCTTTCTTAGATAAGACAATTCATAAGATAGCATTGTAGTTCTTTATACTTAGAACTGAAGTAATCATCTTCAAAATTTGATTTTTTGCATGTCAGATACCTGGATACCTGTGTCCAGAGAGTTTTAAGCAAGAAAGCCATGTTCCAAATATATTTTCTGGCACTGTTACAGATGCAAGAAGAGCTAGTTGCAATTTTCAGAATAATGACACACAAAACTGTTCATACAGTTGCCACTTCAGAGGCATGAAGAGACACAGCATGATGAGTAACTGTTTCCAGACAGTTCTGGATTGAATTAGAACACCTATTTAGGTACAAATTTTGGAATTTCTTCACATTATGTGTCTCTAATTTTCAGTGTCAGGACTTTGTACACTTTGCCTGTGGTAAGCACTGTTCATACTGTTGAAGAAAAGGGAATGTACCTGTCTGTATATGGAGTTTTTTCAGGTATCTGAAATAAAAACATAGTGTTAGAAATCTGATGTTTTCGTCTGTCTTTCCTATTTTAAGGCCTCCTGTAGTCACTGAAGATCAGTATATGCCCTGAGAGGTGGTTTTTGATCAGGGATGAGCCCAGCAGATAGAGCTACACTTCTTAGTGATGACTGTGGTGGATTTAGCAAATTAACTGTTTCAGATATTGAGGATCTGAGGTGTAACCAGAAAATAATTTTCTGTGTACTTTGGGCTTTAGATAAACATTAAATTCTAGTGAATTTCTAGAATGGTTGTTTAAATGCCTTGCTTCAGAATACAGTTATTTACTTTAAGATCCTTAATTGAGAGTTACTTTTCGAACTTCATTAAGTGAAATTTATTAGGACATTGGTCATGAATGGAGCACAGCCCAACAACACTATTTTAGTGTAAGTACTATTTTATTGCAGGGAAAAAGGCTACTACTTTTAGCAAGAAGCAGAGCACTCTGTTTGTTCTGAAAATTGCTAATGGAAGTCTTCACACGCTTGAACGACCTAAGTGTGAAGTGTCTTCTCAAGTGCTTCTCTAGGTTACCAATACTGCATACTCTGAATTGATCAAAGTATTTATGTATCCAAAACTCTGTCTAACTCTTATGCTAGCAGGTCTAATAAAAGATCATACTTTTTTTTGAACTTTGTTTGGGCTGTGAGCTTAGCAAGCACTAAAAATCTTGAAGCCTTGAAGCCACTGCTCATGAAAATTTTGTCTGCATTTTTGTAAAATATATATTAATTTTAAAGTCTTTGAATATACTGTAAAGGGTTCAAAATCATATCCATAAAGTAGGATTTTGTAATACTTCTATTGATACATCATTCTCTTTCCAGACACTTAGAAAATCTATGGTCCTACACTATACAAACAATCCAAAGTTTTCACTGTGAACTGCTTACATCTGTGGTTGTTAATCATGTTAAAGATTAAATGTTTACTAATAGGATTTTGCAAGAAATTACAATGAAGGAGTTTATGTAAGAAAAGGCCAGTCTGGGAGCTGAATGATTGAACATGTTTACTTGTGTTTTGAGCCATGATTTTTTAGTGGAACTGTTTTCTTTTAGTGATTCCATTGGTCTTGGAAAAAGCATTAAGACCTATGCAAAACCACATGTAATAGCTGTCTGAGCTTTCTCATCTGTTTCTTTGCACAATTTCTTTAGCACTTGCAAATTCTAAGAAAGCAAAATATTTTTAAATTTATATTCATTACTCTCTGCATTTTAAACTAGCCTTTTATATGAAGTTATATTCAAAGTAAAGTCATTACACTTTTGCTTATTTGTAGTATTAACTTTAGAATCATTTTGACATTTGACATCAGGAGATTAAATTTTGTACTGATTAAATGATACTGCACAGATGTACATGTGCAGTGAAAATGTGAAAGCTTGAGCAGCAAAATAATGTGAAAAAGCTATAAGTATTTTAGTTACTCTTAGTGGTAAGTCTCCTTGCTACTGTTATTTATTGCAGAAAGTTTGACACTGCACGACAAACTTCTGCTGTGCAGTTTAATGTTCTGCTGGTCTTATGTTTTAAGCCATAGACATAGAACGGGAAGGCAGCTGTTTGATGGAGCACAGGGAGCGTGAGCTGAGGCAGTTTAGAAGAAAGGACAGAATTTACGAGGGCTCTAGATCATTCTAGGTTAACTCTATTGATTTTGGCCCGGGATGCTACCTGCAAAGTGTCAGGGTAATGGGTTTGCATTTTATGGATGAGAATTAAAAGAGGTTTTATATGTGTATATTTGCTTGTGCCTAAGAATATGGAACTAGGCTGTACAGAAATACGTACAAGTTGCTTTATGGACTTTAATTGCAACATTATGTTGCTTAGCATTGCTGTAAACATGCAGAGTATATTGGTGAAAGTTCTTAAAGAGCTGAAAATTGGACAATTTTGCTTGCAGTCATATCTTAAGGACAAGTGATACTGTTGCAGCCATGGACCAGCAAAACATTGTATTTCTGCTGCCCTGTGTCTCTGCTGAGTTTGATTAACTGTGGTGACTCTCTGCCTTGAACAAGTCTCTCTGGAAGCACATCTGTTAAGTGGAGTAAAACCGAGGAGTTCTTCAGTCTGTTGAAATGGGATACCTCTGTGTAAATCTTGTGTTTTGCAGACCAAAGCACATTTTACTCAAATGCTTCCAGTAATTGTCCAGTTACGTCCCAAGCCTTACATAGAAAGTAAACCTAAGAAAAGTGAAACCAAGGCATGGCTACCTGCTTTTCTGAAAAAAAACCAAACCCAAAAACCAAAACCAAAACCAACCAAACAAAAACCCCAAACAAACAAAAAAAGCACCCCACTTTATTTATCACTGTTCAGAAGTGTATCTGTATTTTTAAAATTTGTGTTCTGCATACCCCTAACTTCCTGCAGTCTTAATAGTATATTTTGTCTTCCTTTGGTTTCTCCAAGAAGCTTTTTCAATATACTCACAGAAAGGAACTGTATTTACTCAAAGGTGGAAATTGCAGAATTATATCAATTGATTCTGCTAGTGTATATGTAAAAAGTGTGTAAATTCCTTTGAAATTAATGCACAGTACATTTTTCTTGTATTTCACAGCAAAATTAGATATTGATTTTTTGATGAGAAATCTATTCTAAGAATACAGAACCTCACTAATATATTATGATTCTTGTATTTTGTGTTTTTAAATGATATTATATTGATTGCAGTTTTTAAATTTAAAAGCTCTCACTTTTTTAAAGCAAAATGTCTTCATAATTTATCTTGCAAAGGGTTTTTATATCTTTCTTCATTAGCTTAAAGCAAAACATCATCCCTTAAAAAGGTATTTTTCAAACAATTATCCACTCACTATAAAAAACTATCAACACAAGTTCTTGAGAGTCGACTTATCAGTTCAGGGATTCAGGAGGAATTTACAGGTTTGTTCACTTGTAACCTCCCTTTTTTTCTGGTGTCCCTGTTTCAAGTTCTAAGCGTGTCCCTGTCTGACCAGGTTTAAGCAGTTCATGTAGAAAAGGAGCTGGGGAGTTCTAGTTACATGGCTGCTGAGACAATGCTCTATCTTTCATTCAGCCAAGGTGATCTGAGTCTTTCTTTCTTGATTTTTGCTCTGTATGGGATCTATAGAAAAAAAGCTGAGATTTTGGTGATGTAAAGTAAAATTAATGACATGAACAATATGAGGGAAGAGTCTTGAGGAGAAAAGCAGCAATGAGAATGCTCCTTGTTAGGAAGGGGGTTTGCCCTCATAGTTTTTTACAGGGTTTGTAGTTTGGGAGTGCTTTCAGCTCTATCCTTGAAAAATTTATGCTTGTGTGTTTTTTTCTGCCTGCAAGTGTTGCCATATTTCTCTGAAGCCAAGACCTGGACAGAGTGATTCATGGTTTTTGTCTCATTCTGTTTAGATTACTG
Source organism: Motacilla alba alba (assembly GCF_015832195.1). Lineage (NCBI taxonomy): Eukaryota > Metazoa > Chordata > Aves > Passeriformes > Motacillidae > Motacilla > Motacilla alba. Next base: position 30,130,581 of record NC_052018.1, read on the forward strand.
CAATGTATTGTACTGGGATTAGCCTTGAAACTTCATGTTGATCTCATACTGTACCTTTTTACTTCTCCCTTTGCTTCCTATTACTTTTCATTTTAATACAAAGCTTTCCTTCCCATGTACTGGTAGACTAAGACCACAGAAGAAAGGCTTATTTAAAGTAGAAAAGGTAGGTAACTTTCACATACAGCTCTAGTGAAGACCTAAATTTGAAAGCTTTCTATGAAAGCCAAAGTTTGATGAACTTTCTGTGAGGGCAGCTCACTAGTTATGTGGAAGTTGCAGGGATGGAAAGGAAGTAGTCCTCCTGGCAATTTACTTAATGGTGTGAAATACCAGGTGTTAAAATTTGAAGACAGGCACTTGCATGTCTGGAATTCATAAATAAACCAAGAAAATCAATAAGTGACTTTGGCAACTGCCACATTTTTGACTCCTTTGTCAGAGGCCAAGAACTGAATGAACAAGAAAATTAAAAGTGTTTTCCCTGAAGGAAAAGGAAAAGTACATTTTCCTCCAGGCTAAAGTTGAGGCGACAGAGAGTACAGGAGAGCTTTTATTGCTGTGTGCTCTGCTGGGTTCACTGTGGCTGGATGCTGGGTGGCTACCAAAGCTGCTCTGTTGCTCCCTTCCTCAGCTGGGCAGGGGTGAGAAAACATACTGAAAGGCTCATGGTCCCAGGTAAGAGCAAGGGAGATCACTGAGCAGTTACTGTCGCACGCAAAACAGACTCAGCTTGGCGAAATTAATTTAACTTACTGCCAGTAAGAATCAAAGCAGGATAATGATAAATAAAACCAAATCTTAAAACACCCTCCCCCACCCTTCCCTTCTTACTGGGCTCAACTTCACTCCTGATTTTCTCCCTCAGAGCAGCATAGGGATGGGAAATGGGGGCTACAGTCAGTTTATGACATGTTGTCTCTGCCATTCCTTCTTTTTCAGGGGAGAAGTCCTTATAGTCTTCCCCTGCTCTGGTGTGGAACAGATCATCTTGAGTGCCATCATGCAGTGTGTCTAGGACAACCAGGGGATCAGGCCCCGCCAGCCTGGGTTTAGGAAAGACAGGTCCTGCATGACCAACCTGGTCTCCTTTAGTGACCAGATGACCTGCCTAGTGGATGAAGGAAAGACTGTAGATGTAGTCTACCTGGACTTCAGTAAAGCCATTGACACTGACTTCCTCTGGAGAAAATGTCAGCCCATGGCTTAGACAGGTGACCTCTTATCTGGGTTAAAACTGGCAGGATGGCTGGGCTCAGAGAGTTGTGGTGAATGGAGTCACATCCAGCTGATGGCTGGTCACTAGTGGTGTTCTCCAGGACTTGGTATTGAGGCCAGTCCTGTCTAATGTCTTTATCTGGATGAGGAGATTGAGTGCACCCTTCGTAAGTTCACAGCCAATGCCAAGTTGGGTGGCTGTGCTGATCTGCTGGAGGGCAGGAAGGATCTGGACAGGCTGGATCGATGGGCCAGAGCCTACTGTACGAGGCTCAACATGAGGCCAGGAGCTGGGTCCTGCTCTTGGTCACAACAATCCCAGGCTGTGCTACAGGCTGGGGACAGAATGGCTGAAAAGTAACCCAGGTGAAAGGACCTGGAGCTGCTGGGTGACAGTGGCTGAACATGAGCAGTGTGTGCCCAGGTGGCACTGGCATCCTGGCCTGTATCAGCAATAGTGTGGCCAGCAGGACCAGGCAGTGATTGTATCCCTGTACTTGGCGCTGGTGAGGCCACACCTTGAGAGCTGTGTCCAGTTCTGGGCCACTCACTACAAGAAGGACATTGAGATGCTGGAGCACCAGAGAAGGGCAACAGAGCTGGTGAAGGCTCACAAGTCCTATGAGGAGCAGCTGAAGGACCTGGAGTGTTCAGCCTGGAAGAAAGGAGGCTTATCCCTCTCGAAAACTGCCTGAAAGGAGTTTGCAGCCAGGTGGGGGTTGGGCTCTCCTCCCGGGCAATCAGTGACAGGAGGAGATGGTGTCAGGCTGTACCACAGGAGGTTCAGGCTGGACATCAGGAAGAATTTCTTCATGGACGGGGTGGTTAAGCACTGGAGTGAGCTGCCCAGGGAAGTGGTTGAGTCGTTGTCCCTGGAAGTGTATAAGAAAGGACTGGATGTGGCACTTAGTGCTAGGGTTTAATTGACATGGTGACATTTGGTGTAAGGTTGGACTCAGTGATCTTGGAGGTCTTGTCCGACCTTAATGACTTTGTGATTCCATGATTATCCCAGCAGCACTGACACTGACAGGCTTGGCCTTGGCGAGTGATGGGTCCATCTTGGAAGACAGCTGGCATTGGCTCTGATGGACAAGGAGGAAGACTTGGAGCAGCTTCTCACAGGAGTTACTCTGTAGATCCCAGCTACCAAAACCTTGCCACACAAACCCAGTGGAGTTCCATAGTTTGTCAGAATCTAGCAGTCTGCAAGTTTTTTTATACTGTGAAGTAAAGTCTTTCTTATTTGGTAGCAAAATATCCTTAGGAGAGCTGCATGCCAGGGCTGTCAGCATCCTATTTTTATTAGTTCTCAAAATCTGTTTTGTTTTATGTTGCAAGCCTGAAAAGTACTACTAGAGTTTGTTCTCTAGAAGACAGTTCAAATCATGCCCTATAGTAATATGGTTCTTCCCAGCTGAATTCATAACAGTTTATAAAGTTATAATATACGATTCTTTATCTCATACTGTATTTTTCATTAAGGCTTTCAACTTTACTTACCTTCCAGATGTTTAAATCATGGTGGTTACATGGATATATATTACATCTATTTCTGACTTATTACATACAGTGTATCTAGGCCATCAGAGTTCAATCTGTTATATTTTAGGAACATGGGCAGTTTTTCTTTTTCCTCATTCCAGGCATTATAATAATATTCTCAATAAAATAAAATCTTAGCCAAATCAAGCTGAGTTAAGGAGCCATTCTTAACATAATAAATTGCATTTCTGTTTAAGTTTAAGGTGAGCTTCCTGGAAAATTGTAAGCAAAATGCAGTGTTGGTCAGTGCAAATGTCATGCTCAGTTCATGAAAAGTTGCTGAGAGGACAAACTGCAGTCTGTCCAGAGATACAAAGCACTGTCCAGTCATGGCAGAGGGTATGTCTGCACTGTCCCTGGGGGCGTGGTGACAGCACTGAAGCTGTGCTGTTGTTTCCCAGGAGGGGATTTGGTTGTCTAAACACAGCTGTTATTTGAGATGTCCAATGGTACTACTCCTTGACTTCAGGAGTGAGGACTGGGTAGGAAGCTGGTTCCTACTGTAAAGCAGGTTTTTTAGCTGTGGGCAGCAGGGAGTGGAGGGAGCCTGGAAACAGGCGTTGGATTCTGGAGCTGACCAACAGGGAGCTCCCTTGAACCCATCCTGGGCATTTCCTCAAGTGGAAGTGGTTCCCAGACCCTTCATGTTTCATTGCTGGACACAGACAGCAGTGGCAAAGGTTTCAGCTCAGTCAATTATTCTGACTGGATTTTCAGACCTGTACAGCAGTGTGCCACTTTCTTCAGATCCCTCTTGCATAATTTTTGAGATCACTATCTTTCCTTCGGGGATCTTTCATTTCTCAAATAGTATTACGGCTGTTGAGGTTAGAGCATATTTCCTTCGACATGAGAAGCAGTACCTTTTGAATGTGAATTATCATTAAGCTGTCATCAGTGAAACTGAGATTCTTTGATAACATCTTTATTTTATTTTATTGCATTAAACATAAGCTTCATGTTAGCTAAGGTGTTTAAAATGCCCTCAGAAGGTAACCACCAGATTAATGAGAAAAGTTTGCAAAATAGTCAGCGTTTTGCATTGTGCTGGCAAGGCTATTCACTAGAAAAGCTATGGTTGACTTAGTTGCTATGGGAGAAAAGAAATGAAGAGAGAGGATGAGAGTGCAGTCATGGCATTGTGAGGGACAGCAGGAAAGGGGAAAGGACACAAGTAAGTGGGAAACTATAAGAAAGTACCCGTCCCTTAAGGCACAAGAAGTTGTACTCAGAGGGCATTACAGGCAGTGCTGTGGGGATCAGAAATGGAGGAATATATGACAGGAGCAAGATGTTAGGGGAAGGCTGGAATTAGCTGGGATGGGAGTCTGGAAGTAGACTGTGAGTGCTGCAGCTGACTATGTGTCTAGTACAGAACAAGCGTAAAATAGCACTTCTTCACACTGAGAATTGGGTAATGCAAAGTGATGGATCCTCTGGTAGAAGACCTGGGACCTGCTTATTTATGTGTCTGTTTCCCTTTGGGCTTGAACTGGAGATGGTTAACCGCACAAATCAGAAGGAGGTGAACATTTATTTTCAGTGTGATAATAAATAAATTAGAAGGCAAGTATAAAACACAAAGGTTTAGAAATCCTCAGAGTGTTAGCCAGCCTCAAGACTGTGAAGAGAAGGGTCTGAGTCATTAGGTTCAGACACTTGAGGCTTGGCAGAGCTGCTTTCACAGATCTCAGCAGGCTCAGGTTGTACAGCAAGAGTGTCCGGAAACACAGGGTAGTTTGACTGAAGAAGGAGGTGCACAACTCAGTTAATTTGAATTCAACATTTCCAGAAAATAATAATTTCATAGTATTATCTGACTACTCTTTGGCTGCCCCATACCTTCTCACTAAAAGATAGATTCACATAAAAGATCTGGTCTGATTTAAAAAAAAAAAAAAAGGTTGGTCAGGTCTCCTTGTTTGTAGCAGAGGACTTGGAAATAAAAGCTCAACCACATCTTAGAATTCCTAACCTGATGGTAGTAATCCACATTATTATTTTTCAAAGCAATTTGCTTTGTTAATTCAGTCTCAGAATTTTGGATCTTTTTTGATGCTCCAGAATTGGCTTTGAGTATTTGGAATTTGCTTTAATCTTTTTACTCATAAGAAGAATGCCCCCTCTGTTTAGGAAATAAGAAGAAGAAGAAGAAAAAGAAGAAGAAGAAGAAGAATTTGCTTTAATCTTTTTACTCATAAGAAGAATGCCCCCCTCTGTTTAGGAAAGCTCCTGCTACCACAGGAGCTGTATGGTGGAGTTTATAGAAATGCCTTGAACCAGGAGATTGCCTTCCTAACAGAGTAAGCAGAGAGGAGTGAGATGAGATTTAAAAAGCACAAGTAGGTCTGTTTTGTTAGTCTCAGGGTTTATAGGCAGGGTGCCATGTCCCCTGCGTCTGTCCAGCCTTGTCATCTCCAGCCTGACATATTGGAGGTTATGTGCATGTACATATTAATCTGTGCAGGCTCAGTGCCCGAGGGAACGGTGTGTGTTTGTGTGTTTTTGTCTTTAATTAAAGGTGGCATCTCTGCTTTTTTGGGTAGGTGAAGAACGGAGTTAAAAAGAACTGATTAAATGGAAACAAAAAGGAGTAAAGGATTTTGACATTTGAGGCAAGTACATCTAAAGCCTCAGCAGGTGAGGAGAAGGGTAAATCATGGGGGCCAGAGAGTTCACTGTACAGTAGAAACCTTAATCAGAATGTGTAAAGGTCCCTACTTAGCTAAATCAGCAACTGCTCTTGGCTGACAAAACTCCTTGGCATTTTTGTGAAGTTTTTCCCCCAGTACCACACTCTGGTGTGTAGGGGATGACTCTTTGATCCCCAGGCAGTGAGTGGAGGTCTTCCTGGTGTGTGCATGGCTGTGCATATGCCTATCATATATAGGAGTTACACTAGAAAACTTTGCTCCAGTTTTTAAGATAAACCACATAGGTGCATAATCTCATAGGCTGCATAGTTTCATTTGGGATGAGGAAGCATGCTTTAATGCAGTCTTGTTTCATTCGTGCTTTGGTATCATGGGCCTTGTTGGCCACTTCTAGCACTGATCCCACCACCTGGAACGTCTGGCTGTTCCTCTCTGTATTCTCCCCTGTGGTACAATGGAAAAGGAGTGGAGAGAGCTTGTAAATCCTTTAGAGGTAACATAGAAGTCTCTGCTTGATCCTGCACTGTGTGATCCATCCTCTGAAAGAGATGGAAAGGGGAGGAGGAGCATTTCCAGCTCTTTATTGCCTTTTCCCCTCCAGTGTAGAAACTCCCATTTGGCTACACTATGAATCTTATTTTCACAATTAAAGATTGCCACACATTAATACTGTGATTAACACATAACTAAGCCTTGGCTCTCCTGGACTGGTTTAGCTCTTTCTTTTTTAGATGTTGGAGAAAGTAATGAGTTTTCCAAAGTGATGAGAAAGAGATAAGCAGTAGTGTTATCTTGTATCTTGGCAGGCAGAAGATGGATATGGAAGAAGCAAAGCAGTGTATCAGTGCTGTATTTGGGAGGGGTGACAGCAGGACACAGTCTTAGACTAAACTTTAGTTTTGGTTGTTTTGAATGACCTTAAGGATTATAGGATGGGGACTTCAATATGAAACAGATGTCTGCCTCACTGTGCTTTATTAGGCATGCACAATGAAATCTCAGACTGAAATAGATGCAATCGTGACTTCACAGCTACACAAGCAAATGCTACTGTTCATGGAGTGCTGCTGACCACAAGAAGATGAAGGAGAGGCAGAGAGACACAAGTTAAGTTGGAAAAGAAGGTTGAGGAACGTAGAACAACTTGGGGTTGTACTAAAAAAAGGAGGAAGGAGATGGGTATTTCAAATCTGTAGTATGTTGTAGCTTGGGACTGACAATTTTGTATTTCTTCCTCAAATTACAGAATAATAATCACTTTTGTAGAAACAAAACTTGACATCAGCTACCTGGTTTATCAGTGGTATTTTGCTCCTGTACCAACATGTGTCTATTAATTTTGAATTTGTAATTTCAAGAAGTCAGAATATGGTAGTGATGCTATGATCACTCATATATCTTGGAATCAGAGAATCATAGAAACATAAAATGGGTTGTAAGGCACCTTAAAGACCATCAAGTTCTAAGCCCTCTGCCATGGGCAGGAACACCTTCCACTGGAACAGGCTGTTCGAAGGCCCCCTTCAACTTGGCTGTGAATACTTCCAGGGATGGGGCATCCAAAACTTCTCTGGGCAACCTATTCTAATCCCTCACCACCCTCAAAGCAAAGAATTTCTTACTATTATCTCATCTAAACCTGCCCTCTTTCAGTTTGAAGCCATTCCCCCTTGTCCTGTCACTGCATGCTCTTATAAGTCCCTCTCCAGTTTCCTTGTAGGCTCCCTTTAGGTACTGGAAGGTGAGGCTGAACAGTCCCATTTCTTCTCATAGTCCTTCCACATAGGAGAGGTGCTCCATCCCTCCAATTTACTTGGTGGCCCTCCTCTAGACCTGCTCCAACAGGTCCTTCCTGTGCTGGGGACCCCAGAGCTGGAGGCAGCAGTGCAGGTGGGGGTCTCACCAGAGAAGAGGAGAGGGGCAGGATCACCTCCCTGGCCCTGCTGGCCACGCTGCTTTGGATGCAGCCCAGGATAGAATTGGCTTTCTGGGTCAGGTCTAGCCTCTCCTCCACCAGCAAGCCCAAGTCCTTCTCAGCAGATCTGCCCTAGATCTGTTCCTTCCCCAGGCTGGATTGGTACCAGGGATTGCCGTGACCCAGGTGCAGCACCTTGCACTTGGTCTCGTTGAACCACATGAGATTGCCACAGGCCCAATTCTCGAGCTTGTCCAGGTCCCTCTGGATGCCATCGTGTCCTTCAGGTGTGTCAACCACACCATTCAGCTTGGTGTCATCTGTAAATGTGCTGAGGGTGCACTCGATCCCTTTGTTTCTGTCATTAATGAAGATATTAAGTAACACTGGTCCCAATACAGGCACCTGATGGACACCACTTGTCACCGATGTCTATCAGGATGGTCATCCATCATGAGAGCAGGGTAACTAATGATACTAATCTTCTGAAAACATTTTTTTTCCTATAGTTTAATTTATTTGAAGCACCTGAAAGGTAGTAGCCCTTGATATTGAGTTGTCTACCACAATTTATAGGCAGCAATCGGATTGCATGCTGGGAACCAGCACTACTGGAAGGATCACTTTAAGACAATTTAATGGTTTATTTCCCGTGTCTTCAGTACTTTTGGTTGAACTTAGAGTTTTGGGCTTAGCCAGAAGTGGTGACTGTGATGGGCTTTTGCTAATTCAGATGCTTGTTTGCCAGATATTATAATCAGAGTATCTATTTTTTTTTTTTTTGCAGAGGTGCACTGTGCTGCTATGATGCTGGGTATAACAGTAGACTTCCAGTAATCCTATAACAAGTGGCAGGCGCAATTTTCAGTCATTGTCATCCAGAAAATTTGTCATTGTTCTGGTATTGCTACTCTGAGATTCATACTTCTTGATTTCACTTTAAGAAAGAATCAGTCTGGATGTTAAGTTATTGGACAGAGACTTGAGATACAATTAACTTTTGTGTGCTGCCACTCTGGGGAAGTTGGAGTCTGCCTGTACTTTAGATCTGCTTTTGTTAAACTGATATAATGCTTTTCTCTTCCTTTCAGTTGTCCATCTTCTTTTTTTCAAATTGTTTCTTGTCTCAATGTCACTCCTTTCCTAAGTATTTGGATAATCTCTAGGCTTTGGTCCCAAGAATCCATGGTCTCAGTGGAGGTTTCATGGCTCTCTGCTGCGAGGCAAAGCAATAACAACAAAAAATCCAGATAACCAGCTTCGTTGATGTCTGCAGCTGGATCTGACTCCCTCTGTACCAGAATACAAACTCTGGGATTCTATCTGACCTGCTACCTCCTGGATAGAGAAGCCTTATGATTTTCTCAGGGTGATAATTTCTTAAGAATCAGATATGAATACAAATAATTGTATATGATACATGTTTCTAGGGATTGCTATTTTACACTGGTAGTTTACAGCAAGTTCAACACTTTGAGCTCATGGGAAAGGTTCAAGTTTGCTGCTTTTAAACTCAGAGGTTTGATGTAGTCAACTCAGTTACCTAATTCAGTTAGGTAACACATCTTCCACCTAGACACAATTTTGTCATTTACCAAAATGTGTTGCTGGGAATATCCTTGAATCTCTCCACTTGCATTTTCTGTCCAAAGTCAGCCATGCTGCTCAGTGATGTAACCTAAGAGGCAAAGATTCCATGGTGTGGATTTAATAGGTGGATTCCCTGCATATTGTGAAGTTCTTTGAGACTGCATGCACGTTTGAAACAGCTAGTGACCAACATTTCTTCTTGAAATGTCATGCTTTGGTGTTTGATGACAGGGAATATTGTTCACTGCACGAGCTGGCAGCATGTTTAACAAAACTCTATTTGCATTAAAATGTCCTCCGCAAGAAGAATCACAAAATCATTGGGAGTGGAGAAGGCCTTTAAGATCGATCATTGAGTCCAACTTAACCCAACACTGCCAAGTCCACCACTAAACCATGTCCCTAAGTCCCACATCTATCACACATCTGTTCAATATCTCTTGAGATGGTGACTCCACCACTTCCCTGGGAAGTCTGGCCCAATGCTTGACAACCCTTTCCATGGAGAAGTAATTTCTAATACTCAATGTAAACCTTCCCCAACATATCTTGAGGCCACTTCCTCTTCTCCTATTACTTGTTACCCAGAAGGAGAGGCCAACCTCCACCTGGCTACAGCCTCCTTTCTGGAAGTTCTGGAGAGCTGTGAGGTCTCTCCTGGGCCTCCCTTTCTCCAGACTAAACACCCCCAAATCCGTCAGCTGCTCCTCACAGGACGTGTGCTCCAGACCCTTCATCAGCTCCCTTGCCCTCCTCTGGACATTCTCCAGCACCTCAGTGTCCTTCCTGCAGTGAAGGGCCCAATACTGGACACAGGATTCAAGGTGTGGCCTCACCAGTGCCGAGTACAGGGGACAGTCAGTGCTGATCCATGTACTGCTCCCTGGCCATCTTTGAATTGTTTAAATAATGCAGATTTGCACTATTTATTCCTCTAAAGGTAAGTTTTTATTTCTTACATGATTGTGCAGGCTTGGTCCTATATGCCATGATATTTTATTTTCCTTTAGTTCATATTTTTAATGTCACTCAAGCCCTTACTGTAAGAAGTGGAAATATCTGCTGATTTTTCTGAATGGAAATCCCTACTGCACTGATGGAGTGGTCATTAGTTTGCCTTTTGGGGTTCTGCCTTCAGAAAAATGTCATACAAAAAGCAGTTTTCTATGCTTGTCAAGGTGGCCATGTAGTTGTTCTGATAATGCAGTCCTTTGTTCAGTTCCTCGGTAAGCAAAAGTTTTTATATTTTTAAAATTATTATTTAATTTTTAAATAATCCAAAAATATTAAAGGGAGTTATTACAAACCTTTTTTTGTAGAGTTTTATATATACAAATTTAATAAATATACAGAAAATAGGTGATTTTAGTAATTTTTTTAGCCATATAGGATCTGCAGAGAACACTGAGAATTAATGCTTCTCCAACTTTAACAAGAGAGATTTAAAAAATACTGTTGACATCTTGTTAATTTTCTCTATTGTTTTGGTTCACTGAAAGCTCGAAACCAAGGCCACACTTCTTCATGAGACATTTAATATGAAGATCTTTTTTTGTCTGCTTAAAAAGGAAAACTAAAATAGATCTTCAAAGGGATCTTCTGGGTTTTTTAACATTCTTTTCTGTGGGCCTTCCTTCTTAATGTAAAACTGTATTAAAATGTAGAATTCAAATTGTATTAGAATGAATAGTTTCTCTATTTTCTAGACCTTATTTGGCCCCTAATCAAACATGATAAACTTTGGTTTAGTGTATAATAAAGTGCATACTCCAAAATACAATTTTCTTTCCAAGTACAGCTGTTTCAGTCTTCTATGCCCTGAAGTACAGGAAGCTACTGAAAAATTAGTGGCTCTTTTAGAAGCCATAGGCCCTAATGAGTGGTATGCTTTCAGCAGTTTAACAAGTGGCTTAGAAGCTTAGGAAGTGGTGACTGCAAAAATTCTTTTCTCATAGCCAGTGATAATCTTTGTATACAAGATGTTCTGCACATATCAAGGAATTCTCTTCATTTTTCTGTTTAACCTCAGCAGGGAGGGCATGCTGCAGGTTAACAAATGTACACTGAGTTGCACTCAGCTAAGGGAATATATATGTATGTTCTTATATTGATGGTATTTTGATGATAATAGGAACTTGTGACTAAATGTCTCATTTTAAAGGTTAAAAACCTTGAGTTCCTCAGAGCTCCTGTAAGGAGCCATGGAACTGTGTCAGCTTTTTGAAGGGATTACTTAGCAATGTTCAGAGAACTTAATGTCCAGAAGAACAGAAAAATGCACGAAAAAGTAATAGAAGTGTAAGGCAAAATATTTAATCTGTGAAAAAGATATCGGTTTGTGACTCTGGCAATGAACTTCTAAAGGACCCAGTGAGTTGTCACTGCCTTTAGTCCTTCTTTTTTTGCCTCCATTGTCATTTATGCCACTCACACTTTCCTCTTCCTGCTTGTTTTATTCTGCAGTGAAAATGAAGTACTGGGTATATGTGTGTGGCTTAATAAGTGCAGAGACTTCATTAGAAATATAATATCTTAAACATTAAATAGTCCTAGAAGATATTTTTTTTTACAGTACAGTATGGTGATAGAGCAGAATCTTAGGAGTATAATCTTTGATCTCTTTGTTTTGAATGGTCTATGGTGGTATGTGTCTAAGTGCGTTTAGAGGTCCAAGTTTGTCTTTTAAAATACATTTTGTAGCAGCTAGCACATGGGCTTTCCTGCACTGAGTAAGAAAGCATAGGTGGGTGTTTGGGTGTATTGGAAATTTGTACGAGGAGCAGGAAAATTGGATTTTGCAATCACTTGTTCCATTACTGTTTGCATACATTTTTACAACTGTAAGAAGCAGAGATAAGAGTGGATGCTGTGGTAGTGAGGGAATGAAGAATGTTATGGAAATAGGAAGAGTTTGGGCCTTTTACTAGCCTCTGTCCAGATTTTTTTTTTCATATTTTAAGATGATGATTTATTTAAAAATACAGCATGTTAAGAAGTGCTAGATGGAGTCTTCTGAAAGTCCTTCACAATTTGCTAAATATTTTAGTGTGTCGTTTGTTCAGCAATTCCCTTGTATTTTTAATTTGCCACCAAATTTTCCTTTAGGCTGGCCTGGAAAATATGCATAGGAGTGTTTGTTTTCTACAAGCCCAGAAGGAGCAGTGAGAAAGGTACTTGCTGCTGCTGGTTTCAAGTGAACATGTTTGAGGTGGAGGTTTGCTTCACTAATGTATCTTGGTAACCCGTGGCTGAGGGAAGAGAGGGATGGGGAAACCTCTATCTAAGTATTGTTTAAATGCCTTATAAAGCATTTTTCTGAATGTATGTGTGTATATATAATATATAATACATAAAATATGCATAGATACGATTCTATAGCTAGCATCCTTGTATTCTCTGTGGTTGCTGAAACAGATATAAGCCATGGTGCATTTCTGCTTGCCATCTGTCATCTTAACCTCATCTTTCATCCCACGTTGTTTCTGCACTCTTGCTCTTTTCCATTTACTTCTCTTCACATCCAGCTTAATATCCTCTCTTCTCTACAGCCTCAGCCCTCTCATCCCGACAATTCCTGCTTTTTTTTTTTTTTTGTGTAGTCCCAGCTCTTCAAAGAACAATCCATTAGAGAATGAGAAAGCTGCTGTTCTTGAGACTCCCATCCCTCCTCCAATCACACCACACCTCTGGCTGAGGCAAGCAGCTGTGTGTAACACCATGCACATTTTAAACAGCAAGCATCCTTCTGTTGTAACTGTAAAAGGAGCAGCTGTATCTTTGTATACCCAAAAATAGCCCCTTTCCAAACATGCTAACAAGTATTTTGTTTCTAATGAAACAAATAAGGAATTTGTAGGTCAATATTTAATGAAGATGAAAGAACCAAACCGCTCAGAAATAGCTTTGTTAAGTCATGTCAGGATAAGGTGAGAATTACTTAGATCCAATCTTTATGTTTGGCCAAGCTGGGATCAGAACAGAACCCAAAATGTGTTGTTTTTTTTTTTTTTTTTTTTTTTTTTTTTTTCCTGAGGAACCTGTTAGAGTAGCCTGTGACTGCTAACAGACTCAGGAATTTTTTACTGCTGGGGTATTGACAGGTAAAGCTCAATGGCTCCAGATGCTCTCAATCACTTTATAGTCCTTGTTATAAAAGAGGGGTTGGATACAGCTGTGTATTCCCATTTTCTAGGATGGTCTGAGCTTCTTAAAATCTGCTGTTATAACTTCGAAGGAGGGCTGTCGGGGTTTTTTTTTAATTCCTGAATTTTGCACAAATTGAATGCAGTATGCCTATTACTAATATATTTTTAAATAATTATTTGAATTAGTCCCAACAGTATCTGATAGAAGAAAATGAGAAAGGAAGTAGATGCAGAGTGCCCTGATACACAGCTCTAGAAATATTCTCTAGAAATATGTATATTTATGTAGGCCTTACATGCAGTGGTCATTTAGACATGACCTGGGAAGGAGAGATGTCCTTGAAATCTCCAGGTGCACAGTTCTAGGTGGCAGAAGTGACTGCATTCACTTCCCAGACAAACCTACAAAAGAATATTGCAGGGATAAAAGAGAGTTACATCTATCAAAATGCTGATTGCACTGAAGAGACTTAATGTTGTGCTACTGTGACCCCTTATGCTGTTGCTCTAGCAGCCAGGATACCTGTTGGAGTTTTGTTTTTAGATAAATATATGCATAGGTGCAAATAAGCTAGGTATAAGTTACGGAGAAAACCAAACTTGTTTTGAAGAATGTATTTTTTATCCTCCTAACAAACCCCTTCCTTTTTACTTTTTCTCTTAAGTGATGACTGTCTTATGTTAGGGTGACAATTGTCAGAGGAGGATGTACTGCCTCTCCAAAGCTAATAAGTCAGTATAACAGTAGGGAATGCTTATTTACAATAAGCTGCAAGAAATAGGGAGTAACCACTGCAAAGGTATTACATGAAGAAAGGATTTGAGGAGGCAAATTTAGAGAGGAAAATTGTCTCTGGTGGTGCATTTGATGAATGCCTTCCTTACGAGACAGCAACAGGGATGGCCCTTTGTTCCCTGGCTACAAGAAGCCACTGGAATAAATTAGGGAAGGAAATTTTTTGTGGAATCATTTGTTTAATATTCAATTCATCAGGACCTACCTAGTTCTCTTTGCCTATGAAGGAAACAGTTTTCTTCAGAAGAGAAGATGTTGAAAGCAATTCTTTCAGCTGTCTCTGCAATACCTGCATGCTCTGGTCTACATTTAATGATGTTTTGCCCCATGCATAACTGCTTAGAAACAGTTTTCTTAGTGGCTGGTTATTCAACCAACCATTCAACCCCAGGCTGTGCTGCAGGCTGGGGCAGAGTGGCTGGAAAGCTGCCCAGAGAAAAGGAGAAAGGAAGTAGATACAGAGTGCCCTGATACACAGCTCTAGAACCTTGAGGTGTTGGTTGACAGTGGCTGAACATGAGCCAGTGTGTGCCCAGCTGGCCAAGAAGGCCACTGGCATCCTGGCCTGTATCAGCAATAGTGTGGCCAGCAGGACCAGGGCAGTGATTGTCCCCCTGTGCTTGGCACTGGTGAGGCCACACCTTGAGAGCTGTGTCCAGTTCTGGGCCACTCACTACAGGGAAGACTTTGAGGGGCTGGAGCATATCCAGAGAAGGGCAACAGAGCTGGTGAAGGGTCTGGAGCAGAAGTCCTGTGCAGAGCAGCTGAGGGAGCTTGGGGCGTTTATGGTGGAAGAAAGGAGGCTCAAGGGTGATCTTACCACTCTCTATATGTGTCTGAAAGGAGGCTGCAGCCAGCTAGATGTCAGCCTCTGCTTCTGGGTAACAAGCAATAGGAGAAGGGGAAGTGGCCTCAAGATGTGGTGGGGGAGGTTTAGATATGATATTAGGAACAATTTCTGCACTGAAAGGATGGTCAAACTCTGGACCAGGATGCCTGGGGAGGTGACGTGGTTGAATCAGCATAATTTCTAGAAGTATTGAAAAGTTAGATGTGGAACATGGTTTAGTGGTGGACTTGGTAACCAGTATGCTGGTTTTGGCTGGAATGGGTTAATGGTTGGCCTTGAGAATCTTAGAGGTTTTTTTCAATCTAACATGATTCTGTGATTCTAAGAGAAGTGTTTCAAAGCTGTTTACTAAAACTTTCCAAAGAAATCCACTCAAACATAGTGAATGGTCAATTGTATTATTTTAACTTAGGAATTACTATAGGAATTCACAAATGAATACAAATACCTACAATTAAATGCCAGTTATTTTCAAATTACGATGTTTTTGAGTTTTATCTTAAATTAAAATATCAGCATACTGGAGCTAAATATTTTATGATTTAGGAATAGATTGCAGACAGAGCAGAAGGGTTGATCTTTTCTTTCCAACGTACTTATTAACTTACATTATATGGAGACATTTGAGTCTTCCACTTCATTGAAAATTGGTAGAGACTGGTATCACTCAAAATATCCTGGAATGTGGTGTTCTGGAAGGAAAGAAAAACAGCATAGTAATAAGAGGTGATATTTGTTTAGGCTTTTTTAAAAAGAATATTTTGTTGAATTTCATTTATAAACTGATTTTTCTGTATCTGAAAAATCTAATCCTGAAAAAACAGTGGAAATTTACCTTGTAATATATCATGACAAATATGAAAAGTGTTGTGTGTTAAGTGTGATACTCTCTGTAGAGACTCATGGTGATATTCTTTGCCCACCGAAGTCAGTAGGCCTCTCCTCACCACCTCCAGTGCAGTTGTGGTGTTTCTGAAAGAGAAATTAAATGCTGAATGTACTGAATGCCTCTGCTGATACTGCGGTGGTAATATGGTATCTACTGGTAATGTGGTATCTACCCATGTCCTGTAGCTTTGATGCAGCCACCAGCATGCTGGAATTGCAGGAGTCTGCTGTACTTTGCAAACACATAGGGGTGCCTGTCCTTTCCTTGCCTTTGTTTTTGCAGGGAGTCAGTGCCAGTGCTCACTCAGCAGGCCAGATACTTGTGAAATCAGATTTGTGCTGGTGCCTGGAAGAAAATTGAACCCTTCTGAATGTTTGCCCTACTGTGTCACGTAGTGCATGTAGACTAAAAAGAATAAGACACACCCTCTAAGCAGTACTGCTCTGTGTGTGCTGATTGCTGTTCTTTGGGATGTAGTCCCAACATGGAAAAGAAGAGAGTTTGGATAGTCAGTGACAAAAAATAGTGTATTTTTAAATTGTGCTGAATCAGAAAATTCTCACTCATTTTCCTCTCTGATAAAAACCCCACAACCAAAGCCAAAGAACAAAACCCCCAAATCATTCTGTGAATGAATCGCTCAGGTTCCTAAGTATACATCTTGACCAGTGAGCCATGGAGTCAATTTGATAATTTCAACTACACTGAGTTAGTAAGTTCAGTATTTTTTATATCAGCTGCATCAGCTGTGAGAGAGAATATATCCAGTTACTCTGGATCCTGATGGCTAAGGATCTTGCATGAAGAATGTACATTTGAGACCTAAAACCTGTTTTTGATGCAAAGTGTTATCATGTCACTTGTCATATCTATAAGGAGGGTCTTGACCACTCCTTACTGGCAATTTCTGCAGACTTTCTGTGGTATGTTTAAGTGTGTTTTATATAATGTGTACATACATATATATATATGTGTGTGTGTGTGCGCATCCACCTGTGTATTTGTTGTAAATTAGTTCAGAAATTCCAGTGTATGAAATCAGGTCATTCGATGAGATTCTGTGATGTGCAGAAAAGAATTTGCATATAAAAGGGAATGGAATTACTAAAGCTTTATATCAGCATTGTACCTGTGCAGTTCTGGATTGTTTCAGACATTGCAATCAACTCTACAGGTATGACATTGACACTCAGAAATACAGAGATTTGTCCTTAGCTGTCACCATCCTGAGTCTTCTTCAGTGCCACACCATGAGAATTTCACCTCTTACCAAGGGAGCCCAGTGTTGGAAGTCAAATACCAGTAGTTAAAACTGTGTAAAATTCAATCCTCTGCCCACAGTTCTCTGTCTACACTCCTTGGAGAAATGCGTCTCTTTGTGAGACCATGGCTTTTACATTCATGAAGCCCCATAATGTGTCACACGGTGGTGGACACTGCTATTTTGATTCCCTAGTGGCCGAACAATCCTAACAAATGTGCTTAGTCTTTCTTATTTATTAATTTCCTTAATTTTCAATTTTAGCTTCTTACAGTATATTGAGAAAAAGAAAGGATAAACTTGTTTGCAGGAAATGAGAAGGGATACAGTAATCCAAAGATGTGTGTTTGTGGATGAGTGGAGCATGATGGGTGGGTGTGTCTGCCCTTTCCAAAACATTTGGCTCAAATACAGCCATTTGCAGAACTATGCTCTGAGGTGCTTTCCCTGTCAAGTGCCATAAGACCTACGCAAGCAGAGCTGTGGAGATGTGGTAATGAGAATGCTCTGCTTGTGCATTTGGTCCCCGTGTGACTCCTGGTGCCCCTTCCAGCCATGCATGAACCTGTGCCTGCAGATCTGCTCTTTTCAAACTTTCACACTTTTCGTTGTGAATATGGCTTTGGACCTCTAAAGGCCTCGCAGACACCTTCAGTGAGAGGCAGACACAAACCTGGGCAAGCAGTAACCTCTGAGCAAGGTAGGACTCATCTTTAGATGATTTTGGCTTCTGAATGCTTTGAGATCTTGGATGACAGATGCTAAGGAACTGTGAAGTATTGCAACCAGGGATCAGATAATGGTTTCTCCATGTGCAATTCTGTTAATTCATTTAGTTCATGTAAGGTAAATTGCTCCACATGCCTTCAAGCAATCTTAATTTAATGCGAGTAAGTAGAAAAGTCAAGTAATGACTTTGACTGACTGAAGAACTAATAAACTCCAGCCACGACTTATCATCATCTAGCTTCAGAATGATGAGCCTGTAAGTAACCTTCTTTGCATTCCTCCTTGCAGTACAGCTCCCTTGGAACATGAACCCTCAAAGTATAATGACAACGGTTGTGTTTGCACATCAAAGGGCTGCAGCTCACCTAGTGGTAGGAAAAGGTGTTGCCTTACTTAGTTTCGGTTTTATTTCTAATTTCATGTGGGCAGAAATGAATCAGAGAAGGGTTTCTAATCATTTAGTAGGAAGTAAAAAAAGCACTCAGTGTTTTTCATTGTGTTATGGCTTGAGTAACATTGACCCAATAATTTGGAACTTGGGAAGGATCTATAAGTGTTGAATGATTTGACCTTTTCAAGAGAAGATTTCAAGACCACAGGAATTGCATCTATTTTATTTTCTTCCCAAATATGATCTTGTTTTATCCAGTAACGTACATATCTACGTAATTCCACATCTTCCCACTCTGCCACATGCATGCGTTCACACACACAGTCATATCTTTTATACTTAGGTCTGTCATTTGAGTGTGTTAAAGATTCTTTTAATAAACTCATCTCAGTCATTCAGAGCAACAGTTTTGCTTCAACGCCAGAGTGATCAAATGGCTTAGATTGGAAGGGACCTTGAAGATCACCTCGTTTCAAATTCCCTTCCACTAGATCAGGTTGCTTAAGGCCCATCCAACCTAGCCATGAACACTTCCAGGGATGAGGCATCCAGAACTTCTCTGGGCAACGTGTGCCAGTGCCTCACAAATCTCACAGTAAAGAATTTCTTCCCAAAATCTAATTTAAACCTTCTCTCAGTTTGAAGCCATTCTCTTTTGTCCTGTCACTATATACTTGTAAAAAGTCCCTCTCCAGTTTCCTTGTAGGCTCCCTTTAGGTACTGGAAGGTGAGGCTGAACAGTCCCATTTCTTCTCATAGTCCTTCCACATAGGAGAGGTGCTCCATCCCTCCAATTTACTTGGTGGCCCTCCTCTAGACCTGCTCCAACAGGTCCTTCCTGTGCTGGGGACCCCAGAGCTGGAGGCAGCAGTGCAGGTGGGGTCTCACCAGAGAAGAGGAGAGGGGCAGGATCACCTCCCTGGCCCTGCTGGCCACGCTGCTTTGGATGCAGCCCAGGATAGAACTGGCTTTCTGGGTCAGGTCTAGCCTCTCCTCCACCAGCAAGCCCAAGTCCTTCTCAGCAGATCTGCCCTAGATCTGTTCCTTCCCCAGGCTGGATTGGTACCAGGGATTGCCCTGACCCAGGTGCAGCACCTTGCACTTGGTCTCGTTGAACCACATGAGATTGCCACAGGCCCAATTCTCGAGCTTGTCCAGGTCCCTCTGGATGCCATCGTGTCCTTCAGGTGTGTCAACCACACCATTCAGCTTGGTGTCATCTGTAAATGTGCTGAGGGTGCACTCGATCCCTTTGTTTCTGTCATTAATGAAGATATTAAGTAACACTGGTCCCAATACAGGCACCTGATGGACACCACTTGTCACCGATGTCTATTGGGATTCAGAGCCATTGACCATAAGCCTCTGGATATGACAATCCAACCAGTTCCTCATCCACCTAACAGTCCACCCATCAAATCCTTCTGTCTCCAATTTAGAGCGAAGGATTTGGTGGGGACCCACATCAAAGGCTTACAGAAGTCCAGATAAATGACATCTGCAGCCCATCCCTTGTGCACCCATGCAGTCACTCCATCATAGAAGGCCACAGGGTTGGTCAGGCAGGACTTGTCCTTGGTGAAGCTGTGGTGGCTGTCCCAAATTCCCTCCCCTCCCATGTGCCTTAGCACAGCTTCTAGGAGGCTCTGTTCCACAACCTTTCCAGGCACAGAGGGGAGGCTGACTGGTCAGTAGGTCCAAGGATCCTTCTTTCAAAAGAGGGTACAGTGTTTTCCTTTTCCAGTCACATGGCGACTTCATCTGACTGCCATGACCTTTCAAATATCACAGAGAACGGCTTGGCAACTACATCAGACAATTCTCTCGGGACTCTGGGATGTCCTAATTGTGTCCCATAGACTTATGTTTGCTCAGGTTCCTCAGGTGATCATGAACCTGATCTTTACTTTCAGTTGGAATTGCTTTGTTCTCCCAGTCCCCATCTTGCAGTCCACCCCCTTGAGAGGTTGCCATTGAATACTGAGGCAAAAAATTTGTTGAGCACCTCGGCCTTCTCCTCATTCTCTGTTAAGAGTTTTCCAGCATTGTCTATTGGGTGGTTCACCTTCTTTGACCTTTATTTTCTGGTTAACATCCTGTACATGGCCTTCCTGTTATTCTTTGCATCCCTTGTCAGCTTCAGTTCCAGCTTCACCTGTGGCCTTTCACCCCATCCCCACACAACTGAATTTTACTTATATACTCTTCACAGGGTACTTGTTCGTGTTGAAACTGCCTGTGCATTTCCTTATTTCCTTTTAGTTTGATCAGCAGTTTGAAACCATCCTTTGGTTTGTTGATTTTTTTTTTTCTCGGAGAATGTTTTTTTTTTTTTGTGTTCTTGGCATAGAATAAAAAGAAATGTATCCCAGCAATTCCATCACAGCTTACTGAGAGTTTAGGAGCTGCATTTGTGGAACTCTTAGTATACTTAATGACAAAAGATTAAAGATACCTGAAATGCAAGCATGGAAAGGCAGAATACAAAAGGAAATCAAACTGGTAAATTTGCATGAATTTGACTGTGTGCATCCAAGTAAAAATTGCAAAACTTCCCATATCATATATTTCATCAGTGAAGGATGCTACAGGTGAATAAAACAAGAAAAAAATTAGTGGGGGACATTTCTTAATTTGACCAAATTAATTGATTAAATGAGATAGTAGGAATACCATTCAAAAGTTTAAATTTTGGTCTCAAGTTTTAAATTTATCCTAGCTGTGATGAAGTGTATACATACATACATACATACATACATATATATATATATATATACACACACATACACACACATATATTTATTCTCCATGTGATTTATCCTGCTTATACATTAGACCTGTTTTGTACAGTCATTGCTACACATAGGCCAGTGTAAATTTATTGTTTTTACTTGCTAAGCACTTTCTGAGAGTTGTGGTTATCTTTTGCATCCCTAAGAGAGAGAGATGAACATGAGCTGAATATTCACTTTAGCAAGAGACAATGGTGTTAGACCTTAAAGATCTGCTGCTAAATGTATGGTTGACAGCAGGCAAAGCATTTTATGCCATGGAATTTGGAGGCATTTCACAGCAACTGAGTTGAATATTTTTATGTGCTGGCATATTGTCTCCTTGCCCCTCTGAGCTCTGTCTGTGGCTCAGGTCATTACAAACAGTGGCAATACCAAAGCATGTGTGCTGGGTTTGCTGTGTTCCTACATGCCCTTGCCAGTGCAGCCTACTGGAAGATGAGATATTCTGATCATGTAGGAATGATGGTGGCAATTTGACAATTTCTGAATATTATTTTTTGACAAATATTATAAGTGTTATAGAAATATTTTCATGCAATATTAACATTATTGTAACACCAGTATAGAAGCATAAATTACCAGATGAGTCAGAATTATGGCCCTTTTCCTGCTGTGTGTGGGCAGACCCCTGCATCTGTGCTCACTGCAGGTTTGGGACCTAAATGCATTAGATGCATACTGGAAGAAAATGAGTCTGCAAAATATTTTAATAGAAGGAATACAGTGCTCTTAGTTGTGAAAAATCCTCTAAAAATGGAAATGTTCTTGTGCTTCACTTTAAAAAAAGACAATTATGTTAATATGGAAATGTCTCTGGAAATTCTTGTAAGATTAATGACAAAACTGGAAAAAAAGAAGTAAAACAGCTCAAATCAATGTCTTGAAGGAAAAGCAGAGGTGTATTGTCTTATAAAGATTCCAGACAAGATCTGTATACACGGACTCTAGTGGTGGTCCAGTATTTCTGTGAAGTATATTTATAGGTAATGTACTAATATCTCACACAGTATGGTGATATCATTAGCTTTTCGTGACAGCAGTTTTCCCAAAGTCGTGAACTGTAATTTCGTTGTCTGCCTCTTCTCAGGGGAACACTGAAAATACTCACTAATAGGGATCTCTCATCTGACAACTTTCCTCAAACAGAAGCTTGCAGATTATTGAGGAAGACATCCTATTGCTTGGGATCCTGAGATATGTCTTTGTTTTTAAGTACTTCAAAGATACCTGTGTGGAGCACTCCTTTACTTGTTTTTTCTTCCTCTGTGAAAATAATGTGTTCTGTATCTGTCGTCTGGTTTGGCTTTGTATACCAAGAAACAGCATTAAATATTTCAGAGAAGCAAGTGGTTGTGATTTTACTCAGAAAAGTGGAAATTACAAGAAAAAAGCATCGAAGTCAGAAGGGGCAAAAGAGGAGGATTTATTTTCTCACAGCTGAGGATGCCCAAGTGGATATTGCTTCAACTTCTAGAATGAGCATATTCTGTATAGAAGGATTAGAAATTTCTCCTCGTTGCTATAAATAAAAAATTTGATGATTCTCAACTTCCTCTGAAATGCTTCATTCTCCTCCTTTCCTCAGACATCACCTTGTGCTATTTTTTCCTCTCATCTCTGTGTCTGCAAGTAAAGGAAATAGTGGCTTCTCTCTTTCTTCCCCCTTTGCTGCCACCTCCAGGGAAGGTTAAAAATCCAGCATCACTGAGAATTCAGCTTTGCAAGAACTGAGGGTCATCTTGAGATTACAGTTTTCAAGTTAATATTCAGAGCAGTTACGTGGACCCCTGCTTCTTCTTTTGTTTCTATTAATCAATTTAGGAAAATTTGATTAGCTCTGGTTGTTTGTGAGAATACAGATCAACCCTCTTTCTCTTTTCAGATTGCCTGAATCTAGGCTGTCCTCTGAGATGCTGAAACCTTCTGACATGCAGATTTCCTTCCCTTGAAACAATTTTCATCTAGTCAATTGAATTATAATTTCATCTAACTCCTTCCTTTCTGAAAATGTGATATTCATTGTGAGTTTTTCTTGGCTCTATAATAGCATTCAACTGGAGTATCAGAAAAAAAGTAGTACTTGGAAAATATTTTGATAGTCTTACAAGTCAGGATATATTGTCAGATCTTCCAGCGACCACATACAGTATAAGAGCAACATATATAATTAACTTGGCACAGGTAGGGGGGAGGATAGGGAGATTGTCTCTGTTACCTCTCTTCTTTGGTTTTGAAATCTCATGCTCTTGTATGATACACTTGGGAAATTACAGACTGTGAGTGGGATTCATATGGCAAAATGTAGACATCTACATCTGAGTTAGTCACCCAAGGCTCCCTGTGTGGGGAATGGAGAGAAACAGGACAGATGAATCACACCCTTGAAGAACCTATTTTTTTTTTTTTTTTTTTTTACCTCTATGCTAAGACAAATGACTCATAGCCTGAAAGTGCCCATTTGGCTAGTAAAGGAGGTTGGGGTGACAACTGGAATGTGAGGGCTGCATTCTTCACCCGAAAAACTGGATAAGATGTACATGGCACTTTGTGGCTCTGGTGCATACCTGTGTGTGCTCACATGTACATGTTTGCCAGATGGTGCGAGTGCTCAGTCCTAGGCAAAAAACTCAGTAGTTTTCCACATAGAAATTCTTTGAAAAACTAAAGACAGCTTTAGGTTCTCATGTGTGACATCTCAGAAATCAGGAAATGTGTAAATTGAATTAGCATGTTTTTCCTGTATGTACATTTCTCAGTATGCATCAGCAAATCATTAGAAAACTCTAATAAGGAAATTTTCAAAACTTTGTCAGCACATCAGTTTTGTAGCTAATGGTGCCACTGTTTGTTTAGTCACCTTTGGAAATTGTGTGCCCTCTGCTCTTAGGGAGACATGTCTGATGCTTTCCAGATGCTGTAGGGAACTGTGAGCTCTTTGTTCTACATCTAAGGTAGTCTCTTTTCTCTGTGTGCAAACCACATAATATGTCTCCTTCAAATTATCTTTGTCTTCAGTCAGCCTGAGGATGTGCTGTTAGTGAATATATGAAGACCTT
This sequence comes from Motacilla alba alba, assembly GCF_015832195.1. Lineage (NCBI taxonomy): Eukaryota > Metazoa > Chordata > Aves > Passeriformes > Motacillidae > Motacilla > Motacilla alba. The sequence goes on from NC_052018.1 coordinate 30,154,415, forward strand.
GCAATGCTCCTTGCAGAAAGGAAATCTGCCTTCCCGTCTTTGCTTTTTGATACATCACTGGCATCAGCATGTGGGGTGTGAGCCAGGGTGGGCTCAGAAATAAGTTGTATTCAAAGTGGTGCTGGTGCCACTGAAAATCTGTGTGGAGTCCCCTCAGCTGAAAACACTGGTGAGAGATATATGATCCTGCCACAAAGAGGTGAATGATATTAAAATCGAAATGGCCAATGAAACAAGACAAATAATGATAGCCCAGTAATAGAGTATTTATGGTTTCTTTTTAGCTTTTGCTTTGTATGTATAACCAAATGCACGGTTGACTGACACAAATAAAACTGGGCAACTTCTGTTTGATAGAGAGAATAAACTTGTTTGGCTTAGATCTGTAGTTAGAGTATGTCCAGAAAGATGGCTTTTGTTAGAAATTAAGCTTTCGCAACCCCTAAGTCTAGGCACCTGGCCTGAGGAGCATGATCCACTAAGCAGATTTCAGCACACCAATTTCCTATATAGTCAGCATACATAGATACCCTAAAGGGGTAGCACAACACAAGGGTCACCACTCCTCCTTCTCTGGTTATCAGAGCTGCAAACTAGGACTTACTCAGATCCAGACCCTGGAGATACATTCTGCGTAGCTGTGTAAATCACAGCTGATTTTCATGCATGAATAAAGCCATGTTGTATGAGAAGCAATGAATCTGCAGTCTTCTCTGTAAAATCTGCAGATCACAGATCCTAATTCTCAGAAAATCTTTCCTTGCCAAGTCACACTAGGTTTAGAAGGCACCTTGCTTTGTTGATCCTTCTGAATCTGGACAGTTTTGAAGCCAGCCATGCAGGATTTCAGTCAATGCTAAGTAAGATGTGGCCTAACTGTGGCCTGACTGTAGTCATACCGTGACACAGAATGATGGACAGTCACTGGATTCAACACCTTCCTACTTTGAGACAAAGCCAGCATTGCTCCTACCATCCTCTCTCTACCAAAAAAGAAGAAAGCCCTCAGAAAAGAGCAGTGTCTGTGTTATGGAACCATTATGAAATCTGTGTTAGAAATAACCAATGTATCTTTCTGAATCAAGGAGAGAGTTGAATTGAAGGGGTGCCTCCACTGGCTTTTGTTCTGGCTATATCAGTTCAACACCATGCTGTAGGTTAAATTATTGAAGCTGTGGAGGTAGCTGGGAACTGGCTACAGCACTGAATTTCTCCCAGCTGCTAGTGTTTTGTCAGCACTGATCAGTGATTTGTGCTCAAGTCATTTGGTCAGAATCATCACCAGTGAGCAGCAGGCTATTTTTGGCTTCTTACCTTACCTCTAAGCCAAAGGCAGGCAGGCAGATCCAGACCAGCAGCCTAATGTGGGAGCTGCCCTGGGCAGTCGTGTGCTGGCTCACAGAACCTAGTGGCTCAAATCAATGTGTCAGCAGCTGCCTGTGAAGGCAGGGCTGGAGTTCTGCCAGTCCCTGGAAAGATGATGTGCCTCTTCCAGGTGAGAAGCACTGTGCTAAACCTCAGATGATCAGTGTGGATGCTGCCTGCTCCTGTCTGTGCTAGTTTGAGGAAAGACTTTTTATAAGACAGCATCTTCCTAAATTACTTCCCACTATATAGTTGTTGAATTACTTGCTGGTCTTTAAAATCCTTATCTGAAGAAAAATCATATATATGTGTTTATACACATACACAAGTAAATTTTTGTTCTGAAATACTTGTCAAATAGTGATTCCTGCATTTAAAATTCCTACCCTTATATACTGGTGGATCATAATTTGAATTGTAACTATTTCAGAATACTGCTTTTATGTGATAAAAAGGCTTTTAGTTGCGGCTTCCCTTATAATTCAGGTATTATGATGGTAGAAAATAATTCAGATAACTGATAAAAATATCTCTTCATGATTTTAGATGTGTTTGCACTTCAAAGGACCAGCAATGAAAAGATGATCACACATCTGAATCAGAAGGATAATATTTATATCTAAACTGAGTAACGATGTAATTCTGTTGGTGTTTCCCATACTCTCCCTGTCCTCCTCCACTTGCATGCTATAGCCTGATTCAGATTTTCTGTGCGGTGTTTATTACCTGACCTGAAAAGCTCAATCTAAATATTTGGTCTGTTCAGTGATGTTCCCAGTGTACTTCTGGCTGCTATATACTTATGGAAGAGTAAAATACATGAGGCTGGCCATTCTTGTAGCTCTGTAACTTTTATTTTTGATATTCATAGGAAGCGTTTAGAAACTGGTTAAAAATTACTTTTTCCAGTATTCAGCTGCAGAGGAGGGCTTGGTATTTTCAGATGTGTTAGGAGTGATGCTTTTTGTATGCATACACATAACTATTCAACTCTCTGCAAAAGGATTCCTCTGTCACAGGGAATCCCACTTTCCCAGATGCCGGCTAGAAGAGATCATCACATCTGGCCTGCCAATTAGATATTATAAATTTCAGGCTGAAGTTATTTTCTAGATAGTGTATATGTACTATTTATTGTTCAGCTCTCCTGCTCTGTGCATTTTATCCTCATGTAGTTAAAGACTGTATTACATTCTTGCAAGATTTGTTTGGGTGACCAAATGAGCTCCTTGGGTCTGCTTTGCTCAGTCAGGCTTCATTCCCAAGTTATCCTACTTGTATTTTTGCCCAGCAGAATGTTCCAAGAGGTTTTCCTGTCTCCCTTCTTCCTACAAATGCAGAAGGAGGTTGGCCAGAGTCATAATATATTCTTGAAATTCAAGAATTGTCAGTGGGTGGCTACCAAGATATGCAACTTACAGACAGATTCATCATCTGAGCTAGGCTGAAATAATCACTGCAGTTGAGGAGTCTCTCAGAGTGGTAGGGAAGTTTGTTCCTCTTATGCTTTTTTTTTCTGGTAATTCCAGTGGTGCCTTTCATTTCTTTCCATTCTAGTTTTATATTCCGCCCTTATACCTGAGATGTTTTTATTACATTTTTCAAGTCCATAAATCCTTGAATTCTTAGAGACTGGTTGAGAGTATATGTTGCTAATTACTAATTCTTACTTGTTTTTTGGTCTGCGAACATAACAAAGGGAGGGGAGCCTTCCTGTACCACTTCTACAGCAAAACATCACAGGCCACTGTTTCCTGCTTTCTCATTAGTTAATTTCTTGTCTTTATTTAATACACCTTGCATTCATGAGGGATTAGAAAGCCTTTAGGTGGAACTTAAATATGTTACATAAATACATATAAATATATAATTACAATACATAAAACATATGAATTTTTTTAGGGTAACAATATATGCAACATTGTCAAAATGCTTTAATAGGAGGTCCAATACAGTTTTGTAGGCCATCCCTGACTGCCTGTTTCTATGTTAATAAAAACCTACATTTAAGGCTGGGTACATTACTAGGCTTTCACTGGGTTTTCTGCAGCATTTCTCAGTACAGATGAGGTTTTGAGAGAACTTTTACAGTGGTAGCATTCTTGCATCTCTATCAGTAATGAGCTATATTTACCATATTCAGGGTCTGCATTTGTTGTTCACAGCCGTGCTCTGATGAACGAGCGGACTTGGGCTGTTGGGTTTCTCTCTTTCCTCACTTGTTTCCAGGTAATGAACTCACAGCTTGTAATAGATGCTCTAAATCTGTAGCTGCCTGACAATACATTTTGTACTACTGAATGTAATTTTACTGTGCTACTTAAGGTCATTTGACTTCATGTACAGGTCAGTCTTCCCCTTAATTATTGTTGCCTCCCAAATTTGTATCACAAGAAAATTTTTTCATCACAGTTATACTTATTCTGGAAATTCTGTTGAGATAAATGATAAATACAGGCAATCCTAATCCCAGTTCTGTTAAAGTTGACTAGTCACCCTTCTTTTGGCTGGTAGTACCCCTCTCAGATAAATGTTTTCATGCCTTTTCTTCAGCTTGGTTGCTGGAGTAACCTTCTTCAGTTTAACCAGTGATTTCTCATTTGACTATATCAAATGCTTTACTGAAATTTACATCAACTATGTCTCCCTTTATTTAGAAGGACTAACGTGCATTTTCATAAATTCTTTCTTTGCAATTTTCTTACATTTACCTTCATTTCCCTCCAAAATGTATGACTGAGGCCTGGCTAAAGTCACATGTACTGCGTAGGTCGTAATAAAACATTGGATGCCCAGGCTACTGAGAGCTTTAATCACCCTTCTGCAAACAGTAGCAATTTTTCTTCTTCCTCATTATACAAAAGTCCCCTGCCAGACCTGCAGTTATACCTGGAATTTCATGTGCCAGCTCTTTTGACTCATGGGCCAATACTGACTCATGCTTTCCTTCTGCTCTCCCATCTGTTGGTGTCCATGCATTGTGGTGTTCCCTGTACTTGGATAAGCTGCAGTCAGGGGCTGTGCTTTTGTGACTGCACACCTACAGCACCCAGCATCCAGAGCATCCACAGATCTGGCTAAAATGGCATGATCAATAAGATCTGTCAGATTTTGACTTTTTTGGCTTTTGACTTCTGTTTGGAGAAGCTTTTACTTCCCTAAGTAGCTCCTTCTAAAGCTGGTAGAAGTTTGTCCTGTGTGTTGGATATCATCTGTCTTCGGAGAAGGATGTATAGAATTGTGTTCTTTCTCCTTTCAAGAACTCATCATTGCTGAGCTCCACAGAGGAGGGAGATAAGCTTTAATATCCAGAAGCTTCATGGTCTTTACCTGAGAAAGATTGTTCGGATAAAAGAAAACCCACTTGTACCAGGGGCAGTAAGAAAAGGTTAACAACTAAATTATTTTGAAGAAGTTTTTCTCAGTGTTCTCTGAAACACACATGTTAACTGGGCAACAAATGAGACTCAAACAAAATCTGACAGCTTTGCAAAGTGCAGAGTCAGCAAGGAGGTTTGTCCTGCAGTTACACAGTCACTACCCAGGAAGTTCCGTAGTCATTTTGCAAACCTGTACTTGAGAATATGCCAGTCTCTGCCAACTGAGACTGGTTTTTAGCTCTTTGATGCTGAATTCTGTGCAGCCAATAGCACCTCTCTCAGTATAGAAAATCTGGTTAGTGGGAGTTAGGTGTAAGGACAAAATGTGTGTTTACTTAAAATTAGAAGATACATAGTGTTAAAAAGTTTTGTAATGTGTTAACCTAACTGTACATCTCTGTATCAGCTATGTGTTTGAAAGTCCTGCACCATACTAGTATGTCATTAATCAGTGAGATGAAAAACACTATTTTAGAATTTAAAATAAGTTAGAGGGACATAAGTCAGGATTAATCATCTTTTTGTCATTTTTTAAAGTGTAAATGTCATTTACATACAATGCAATTCAGTAGCATGCTGACATTGTACGTTGCCTGTTTTTGCTGTTTACCATTAGGTGTTTGAAATACGATGTTAATGTTTGCTCCTAGGTGAAACATGCCTCTGTTTTTAGCATTGTAGTTTTAATTTTCATGTGCTTCACTTCAGCACATACTTGCAGTATCTGTTCAAGATAATTGGTTTTGATGATTCCTCACAGTCCTTTAGCACGTTCCACACCAGAACATCGTAGTTGTTCACCAATATTGAAAAAAAATGTGCCTATTAAGGATGGTGGCCTTGATTTTGAAAACTGTCATTGAAATAAGATAGTTCTTAGATGCAACACCTTAGAGGATTTTCAAGGTTGTCAGTGTTTGAAAACCTGTTCCTTTTTAAAAAGAAGGCCTATTTGAGTACCTCAGTTTCTCAGTTGCATTAAAAGAAAGTGTCATAAATAAGACTATCAATTTTCTACTTGTAATTCAAACAAGAATAAAATCAAAATATTTACTAACACTGAAGTAATAATTTTGCTGTCATTTTATCTGCTAATTAGTATTCACTGAGTCTGAAGTATAGCTGGGGAATTCTTAAGTGATTGGGATGCTCCTATTTTATTTACCTTTTGGCATTAAAAACATTATATTTTTTTCAAAATCAAGGAAGGAGGCAAAAATTGATCTGCCTTTCTGTTTTGCTTTTGTATTTACAAAAGCATACCCTGCCCGCTAAACCACTTAGGCCATGCAAGAAAACCTCAACTAAATGTAGACTGGAATCTCTGCCTTGCATGCATGCTGGCTCTGGCTGTTGTCAATAATCCGGAGTTTTGGAACTCTGGAGCTCGGAAGTGACTTACAGGAGCCAAAAATAAGGAATAGGCTCAATCACACTGAACTGCAGCTGCTTCCCTGTTCAGTTTTTGGTCTCCTGTTGTTCATTGCGGTGTCCTGTGTGGAGGATGGTGCTGTCTGTGAGATGCAGCACAAACTTCTCGTCTATGAGGTGTCTGTAGATGTGGCACACAGGGTTGTGCTTAAGTGGTGGACTTGGCAGTGCTGGCTTAATGGTAGGACATGATAACCTCTTGGAGGCCTTTTCCAGCCTGAATGATTCTATGATCCTGTGAGACGTTCCTTGCTTTATAAGAAGAGAAGCATAAGCAAAGTGCTTCTGGTGAACTTCAGGGTTGTGATGTACCGGGTGTGGGTCCAAAGCTTTGAACAAACTGTCTGAAGAATTCAAAAGTCTAAAGGGCTTTGCGTGTCCTACAGGTAACAACTGTTGAACTGGCTGATAAGGCCCAGTTTCTGTGCACTGGCTCGTTAGAAGTTGGTCTGCAATGAAATTATACTCTTTGTTTTAATTTTCTGTGCAGAGACAGAATGCTTTTGACTTGAAAATAATGAATAAAAAAACCCTATGGCTACCAGGTTATTTGGAAATAAGTAATGTAAGAATGTGTTAAAATACAGTAAATTAGTTGTTAAGTGAACTTCCTTGCCTTGCCTCCACTTTATTTCAGCTGAATTAAAAAAGAAAACAAGATCCTTAAAAAAGTAAAAACTTAATGACTTTGTTAGAAAAAATAAAAATACATAATTGAATTCACTTTTTTTTCCTGACTGCATATTTGATAAAACTTAGGAAATCATGATTCTTTAGAGACTCTGTCAGATTATAGGCTAATGGCTATGAGTTTAAGCCCACTCAGAAGGATAGTATGTCAGCCCCCACAGCAGAAAAAGGGGGAGTGTGAGCTTAGTTTAATGTGGCAATTAATAATATTGAATTTAAAATTATTGCTAAATAATAATTTTAAAGCACTTTGATGTGTTCATTTGCAGAATCTGTTTCTACAGAACGCCGAGTTATATTGAAAGATTGTGAATGTAATTCATTACCAGCACAGTTAATGTTGATGGGTTATCTTACAGGTCACTGAACCAAACCATGTAAATTACTTACTTACTTCTAATCAGTCTAGGGAAAAATGGATACAATTTTCTGTAGATTTTTCTCCACTTTTTCTCCACACCTGCAATTGTGTTAAATTGAGAAAAAGAATGATTAAACCTTAAGCATCTGTTACATGACTTTCCTGCTTGCCATGCTGAGCAAGCTTCATCTGATTTCAGTGAGACTTTGATCACACATTTTGCAGAAAAAGCCTCCCTCGAATTTCATACACTATCTTAGTCTCTCAGCTTTTAACTCTTACCTAGAATAGCTTGTCTGAAACAGAGACCCTTAATTACAAAAGTGCACACTGCAGAACTGAGTGTAAAATTACTTTAGTAGAGTCATTAGACATTTGGTCAAAAATTGAAAAAAAATCCACTAAACTAATCATAATGTCAAATATAATAACTTTTTATTAAAACTAGTCTTCGTTAAGGAAATATTTCAGAGTGATTATTCATGCCTAATTAATTTCACTAATTGGTAGTGATTTTGATAATACTTTCACATAATAATACTTTAAATGTAGATATCCTATTGTTATGGTGAACTCAATGATATAAGCATTAAAACCAAAATACAGATAGACTGTTACAATGCAATTTACGTTGGCCATTTTTTAAGAAAGCAATTGAAAAGTTAAAAGCACGTCAGGAGACTGATCAGATTAATGCACTCAGTTTTGATGTACTGTAGTTATCACAGAAATATTAATGACTTATCTCTAATGAAAGGAAAAAAGGTTTTTACCTACCACTGTGTCTGAAATTATTAGGTTTCAGACACAGTGTGACAGTTCTGAAGTAAGCTTTTATGCTATAATATAATTTGAAATTTAAAATCTAGTTTTACTCTGCTATTGCCATCTATTCCACAGGATGTAAAACTGAACATCTTGACTGGTTGAGGTCAAATCATGGTCATCTGACATGTTTTTTCAAGTACACAAAATATAGCCAAGAAAGAACTTTGAAATCATAATTTAAACAACTTAAATTTTGACACGGAGACAGTATTGCCCACAGAATGCTGCCTGTATTCCAAATGGAGAATTTTATGGCTGCTATCAGCTTTTAGGATAGCTGTTCTTTAAAAGTCAGTATTAGCATCTGTAGGTACAGAATGTAGTGTAGCTTTTACAGGTAAAGGAATATCTATGTAGCAGTTTTCCACTTGGAACACTGAAAAGCTTACATTCTTTCCTATTTCAAAGCATTTCTTCACTGAATATTTGCTGAGTGCCCTGAGAACTAGAAAAAGAGTGAAACATCTTCAACACCTTTTCATTTCCATTTAAAACCAAATTAAATTTTCACTGTGTTGATAACCATTTTACTTTTGCTTTCCATGCAACTTTACTTCAGGATTCTTTGAGCCGACTGCATACTTAAAGAAATACCTACAAATGTTTGATGCAGATATTTAATATGATTTTATCGCAGTTGTTTGCATTGCAGCCTTGCTTTACAGATTCAGTGAGGGAGCAGAAGTATATCATGCATTCTAATCATTCACATAACTCAAATTTAAGATAATTAGTATTTTGAAAGCTTTGTTTGAAGTGAGAATTATTTGCAGATCTTTCAATATGAATAGCTTTCAATAAGAAAAGATTTTAAAGAGAGTTCTGATATTTTGGTAAGATTTTTTAGTGAGCAAAAATAAAGGGATACATTCAATCCTGTATAGATAGTTCTTCAGGTGTGTCAATTATAATCTTTGGTTTTTTTTCATTACAAATTACTAGCTCTTAAAACCTGTCTTATGGTTCTTTAGTAGTGATTTGAGTGCTCGGTTAATACTTTTTAGGTATGAGGCTATTTTAAAAGGATCTTTCTTTCATAGGAATAGGTCCACATAAATAATAGATCTGCTGTTAAAGCAGAGGCAGAGTTCAGTTACTTCTGCAGCTGTAGGTTGGTATTATATCCAGTTTTAAACCACCCACATTTCCATAGCATCCACCCAGTCATGTGTTAAGTGGCACGATTAACATCTGTCGTGTGTGCTTCACTGTCAGCCTTAGAAAGCTGGGTACGTAGGATAACAATTTATTTTAGTAGAGCTAATTTTAATTGTATTTCTCTATGCCTGAATTAGAAAAGGCAGACCTGAAGATGTGTCCTTGAAGCAGAAGGCAATGATGGTATACATACCTAGTGAGACTTAAAGTCCTCATTTCAGCTGATCTATGAGAAAGTTGGCTCCTGCTGAGTGGGGTTTTCCTTTTGAAGTGTCAGGTTCCTTGCATTCTCCAGAAAGCTCCGTGGTTCAAAATGGTGGCCAACAATCAATGGTGGTTGTTGTCCACCATTTCCAGACATAGAGTTTTCTGGAGCTCCTGGACCTTTAAAGACCCTGGAGATGAGGTGTGGGTGAGAGGATGACACAGGTGGTGACTGCATAGCTGCTTCAGTAGTTCAGTTTCCTGCCTAAGCTTCGACTCTGTACTTAAAAATATCGGATGCTGGCATCTCTAAATTTCAGTTCCAAGTGGTGGGAAATGCACAAGATCAGTTGTTTTTGTCTCAAATGTTGCCATCTTGGCCTGAACTCAAATGACAGCAGCTGTTCTCATGAGATTTCAATTTCAGCCAACTGAAAAAACAGTCTTTTCCTTTTCAGATCTAGCCAGCTAGTGATGGTGGCAGTGACTTCTCTTCACAATTTTAGGAATCCATACATCACCTCCCACATGCCACATATGCATGAAGAATAAAATGGACTCCAGTGTGCTATGTATTTATCATTTCTGCTGAATGGAGTTGTGTATTTTGTATGTGGAAAACATGGCCCAGTCCTCCAGTGTTCAGCATTTATATTTGGTATGCAACATATTTACTAAGGATTTATGTGTAAAGATCTGTAAAACAAAAAACTTTCCTCTAGGGAAGCACTGACTGGGAATGACTTCCACCTTCAGTTACACGCAATGCTATTGAAATTCCAACTCCTTCTGACTGATCTCTGCTAATGTTCACTTGCCCTTCTGCCTCTCCAGCTTTCAGCAGCATATGGAGCATCAACAGACTCGTGGGCAGCTTGGCTTGACCTAAAAAAAATCAGAAAGCAGTACGGATTTTAAAAATAGGGTGCGGAAGCTGAAGGCAACTCGTGCTTCTGTCTCACAGGAACAGGAGTGGCAGAGGTCAAAGAGGACTTGGTGTGTGTGTTGAGAGGATTAGGACCAGGTATGAAGGGAAAAAATAGGGTTGTACTTCTCCTCTCCTCTCTTACAAATGGGTGTGTTCCTTGAGTGTGGCATGGGACAATGACTTCTATAGTCTCTGATGGAAGGTGAAAGGTGCTCCCTTCCCCCAGGGTGCCAGCACTGTGTCCACAGTCTCCAGCCTTCTAACTGATGGGTTTTCAGTCCCTGGCTGCTCTTCTGGGGTACCTTGTTTCCAGGCACCTTTTTCCTCAGCACCATCCAGGGTGGGCACCGTGTGATCCTGACGGCTGGCTAGGGAGATGTCCCGAATATATGTCTTTAGTGCCCCAAAAGACAGAAAATTATGGTTTGGAATAATGCAGATTTGGTTCAATTTAGACTGTAGGAAAGAAGGAAAACACTGAGAATTTATCATACTTGTGAATAACCACTTGTATGAGAGTTTGGGTTTTTCTCAGTCTTTCTCCCACCTGAATTCATAGAACTCCTGATGGTCAGCCTGAGAGTCATCTTGTTCAGGCTTCTTCTCATGTTGTAGAGAGGAAAGTCTAAAACTTTCTGTCTGAGAGTTTATTTAATCCAGGGATGTGGAATTCCCAGCCAGATTGATAGGAGGTTAAATTCGTGATTGTGGGCTGAAAAACTGAGTGACACATTTGAAGCTTGATCTTAGATGTGAGGTATCAAAGGGAGAGTGCCTTTTCTAGGCGGGTGCAATGCTGTTCTTACTGAAACCTTGTGGAGCTGAGAGAAGTTAGCTGATCGCTGTTACATGTGTAAAGATGAAGCTCTCTGGCTATATACAGCAGTCCTCTGGATGTTCAGACACCATAAAAGAAAATCTGGCCCCAAATATTCTTGGTATGTTGTGTATGCCACATCCAAGTCCAAGCCTATGCTAGAATGTGCTCACTTAGAAACCATCAGTGGAATTCAACTTAACAAATATAAGTGCATGCCTGTACTGGAAATCTCTGTTCAAGTTTGTAACATGAAATTCTCTGTAGCTGTCATTGGAGAGGAATGGGCCTTTGTTAGGGTAGATTCATCTCATCCTGAGGTCCATATTTTTCTATGCCGACTACAGATGAAACCTAGAGTGAGTAACTCAGCTAGCGATACCATTTTTTGGTAGGTGTGTGAAGATATGCACGTTGAATCTCCCTCCTTGTGGCAGTGAGGCAACACGGAGCTGCTTGCCAGTAGCTATGTGTCAGAGCTAAATCCTCTTTCTCAGGATCAGGAAATTGGAAGCAGTTCCTGGATGCCTGTCCTGTGCATCTGAGAGTTACAGCACAGGGGGATATCTTGCTCAAAAATCTGTGTTAATGAACACTTAGAGAAAACATAAAAATAATCTTAAGGGGAACATTCTCATTTGCAGTCAGGACTATGGATAAAGAGCTGGCAAAGTCTACCTGGAGCTGGATGTAATGTTATAAGGAAGAGAAACATGAACTGCCAATAAATCCTCAAGGTAACCCATCCCTCAAACTAACAGGTCTGGGACTAGGAATTTAGAAGATTCTCCTGTATCTTGCTGGATGACCTTGAAAATACTTTTTCTTCTTGTTATATTTCTATTTCCCAGTAAATATAATGTGGACAAGGCATTTATTTCTTGCAAAGGCCTTTGCGTTGGTTGAAGACAATTTACAGGGTGGCACCTGAGAAACAAGCTATCTCCCCTTTAGTTTTAAGGACTACCCTTCCACCAGTAAGGAGAGACAAATGTGAAAAAAAAAATTTAAAAAAATTTTAAAAAGTTTAGTAAAAATGGAAAAAATAATGGGCAAAATAACAGTAAAAATTACCAGATACAGAAGTGCTGATTCCCATGGATTGCCTGGGGAAGGAGGAGAAACAAGATATGCAAAGATATGGAATACAACACACATTTTTTGGGTTACCCAGGACACCCTTTGTCAGGCCAAATGAGGAGGTTCTGTGCAAGTGCTGAAGAGTTTTCTCCTGGTACTGGAGAGATATGGAACTCCAAAACATTACTGTAGAACTGCAATTTAATTTTAGCCAATAGGTCTTAGTATAAGATATCATTAGAAATGTTATATGAGTAGATGCAGTAACTTAACCAATGATGAGAGAAAAAACTTACAGGTGGAGGATACCAAATGTAGCTCTAATTGTGCTGGAAATTAGGTGACTTAAAGTAGTAAAAAATAGTCCATGTTTTCAAAATGCAGAGGTCAGGAAGCAAGCTTTATAGTAAACAGAAAATAGACTTGCTCATCTTTCATAGGAAAAGATGATTTTGTAAAAGCAACAGATAAATCAACATAAAACTAAATAAAACATAGTGATAATAATACACAAGTGCTTTCTAATGAAGGTTTTTCTATTAGTGATAAAGTAAAATATGTTGTTTAGAAACTGAATCCATGTTCATGCTTGGCTTATCTGACAGAGACAACAAACCTTCCTTGATTATGTGAATTTATGTGATCTTTGATTATAGTGACATTGGTAAGATTTCTTCCATTTTCCATATGTGAATTCTGCTTAAATTGTAGAGCTTAGGCTTTTAATTTAAGCAGTTCTACATTTTTTTTTCAGTTTTTTTAACCTCTACAAGAACATCATGCTTTCTTTATTGGCGTCTCAAATTCTCCCTGTCTAGGCCATATAGAAATAGTGTTTTACCTTCTCTGTTGCTATTAACACAGTGTGACAGGGTATGAGAATGACCTAAGTTTTTTACAGGACATCAGGTTGTGTTGCCTTGCCCAGAGATAGAAGGATGGATGTTTACTGTGAGAATCTTTCTAGAGCTTGGGAGTAGAGGATCTGGGTGATTGCAGTAATTCCCAGCATGAACTGATGTAAAGCAGGTTTTTCATTGAGGGATTCCAGTCAGGTGATCCACAATGATGTCTGGAGGTAGAAGTGAATGTAGTCAGTAGATGCTGAAGTGAAGTGCTGCAATGAGGTCTGCACAAAAGCATGTTGTGTCTGCAGCCCTAATCGAAGGAAGTGAATTACCTTAGTCGGTCTTGAGCAGAATGTGAGGAGCAGGGCTCGTTTGTGTCCAGCTGACATGTGCTGTTATTAAAAATGACAATGGCAAGGACACCACTCAAGTGCACCACAGGTGCCCTGAATGCAGTTACATTTTTGACTTTTGAAACACTGAATTGTGAATGGTTTTCAACAAATCAGATGGAACATACAGAAAAAAAATGGTTCAATAGTCCAATAAGAAATTTTGTTAGCATATGCTTTTCCAAAAGCAATTTTATTGTCACATTGATTTTGAGTTCTCCTTAACAACAGTGAAAAGAAACCAATGGGATTTTTAAAATTAATGTAGCACTTGATTGCTATTCTAAAATAAATATGCTTTTTTGCAGTGTAATTATTCAAATGATTTGTATCTGATTTATATATTAAAACACTTGGAATTGCATTTACATTTTTAAAGACATGTGCTACCTTGTCTGTCCAACCATACAGGTACCGCAGTTTAGCCTGTATCAGGCTAATGCTGATGTGACTCCACACATGCAATATCTGTTACCCAAGTTTATATTTTTCCTTTCTACCTAGAAAAATGAAATCCAATACATATAGGTGAAGTGGTTTAAAACATCAGTAGCTGTTCTCTGCCAGCAGAAGGTCACAGTCAGCTCTGAGCTGCCTTAGTGGGTTGGGTTTGCTGTCACCTACTCCTGTACAAAGTCAGCTGGGTTGGCTTATGCCTTTGCTGGGGGTGTGTGTGGTTGTTCAGTCACTCATGGAAAACAACTGCAGGAACTTGCTCCTAAACTGTTACAGATGTTTCAAATTATTGCCAACTCTGTAGGGCTCTGGTACAATGCTGTGTGCAGACCAAGGCTTTTTAAAAAATGTCAAAAGTATCACAAGTCATCTTAACAACCGTGAGGAGTGTTTTAGAACTATTTTTGCCCTAATTGTACATTGGGAAGAGAGACAGTTCCTTGCAAGAACAGGACTTCCTAATAATGAATTTATAAGAATAAAACTTGTAAAGTGTATTTGACAGTATTTAGCAGCTGCAGAATTTCGTCATTTGTTCCCTGATTTCATGCTGTCAAATCTGACAACATGAACTAGTGCCAATCTTTGCTTTGAAAGACAATTTCCTTTTTATAAAAATTCTAATTATTAAAGTTAAATTTAGATTTTATGAAAAGGAAGTTTTTAGTCCTTTATATTTGTCAAATAGCTTTCAAAAACTAAGTTGGTTCTACCTTTGACAATTAGTCAAAACGATATTTACTGAAAACCGTGTGTTTTTTTCCACCTTCTGCTACCAATGGATGAAGGTGGTGTGAATGGCAAGGAAGGCACTTGTATTTTTGATACACATAAAACCTGGTTATCAACTGTGTAGAAGTCTGGATTTATTAACCATTTTCAGACACATTTAGTTGGGCACACTTGGATCTCATTTAGCTAAAGATACTATTGATCATGCATGCTAAAGATACTATTGATCATGCACTGCATGGGGAGGAGAGGGTGTTCAACTTGGGAAGTTAACTTGGATGTTGCCATAATTTTGGGTCCTAAAGATATACAACCCTTTTGTATTTGAAATAACAGTGCTTTTAATACCCCTCTTGATTGAATTTTCAGGTACTATAGGCAAAGGTTTGAATTAATGCAGATTAGCAGCTGCTCCTGTAACCTATGCTCTGGATACAGGCTATCTCAGATCAGATGCTGCTGGCCTTCTGAACTGTTCTGTGCTTTGTCCAGATTCCATCACAACCCAGAAAGCACAGACCAGTTATTCCGCTGCTTACCTGAAAATAATGCATGTGACTGTTTATGGTTTGGGGGCAAGATACACTTTTATTAACTAGCAGCCAGCTAGTCTCCTGACCTCTTTCCCTGGAATACACCAGACTTCTGGATGCAGAACTGATGTAAATGTACACTTGACTGGTAATTATGGATTTGAGCCCTTTTCCCTCCTTCCCCAAGTGAACTTAGTGTAGAGACTATAATGAGAGTTACAGTAAGTACATTGCTGACCATGCAGGAGACTTTGGTGCTGGTGTTCTGGGGCTTCTTGACTATGTTTTCACAAGTATAAGCAATAGA
Source organism: Motacilla alba alba (assembly GCF_015832195.1). NCBI lineage: Eukaryota > Metazoa > Chordata > Aves > Passeriformes > Motacillidae > Motacilla > Motacilla alba. The sequence continues at coordinate 30,169,925 of NC_052018.1, forward strand.
GGTGGGACCACTGAAAGAAATGCTAATGAAACATGAATTTTCTGCACCATCTGATGAAACAACCATGTTCAGCTTCTGAAACAATATTCCTGAATGAACAGTTTTGAACTTACAGTATTATACTGCTGAAATTCTACCCTAGTTCTCTGGAAAATAATGAAGCATATACATTAAGAATGAGAAAATCTTAGCACACTGCAAAATATTGTAGAACACATACCTAGGAGGCATCCAGTGCACACAGACTCATAGAACAGCTAAGATGGGAAGGAACCTCTGGAGATCGTCTAGACCAGCTCCCCTGCTCAAGTAGGGTCAGTTGAAGCAGATTGCTCTGGGCCACATTCAGTCAGATTTTGAGAATCTCCAAGGATGGAAACTCCACAACCTCTGCAGGAAACCTGTGTTCAATCAACCTCTTGATTAAAAAAGCAAGGTTTTCTCATGTTTAAAAGGAATTTCCTGTATTTCAGTTTGTGACATTTGGTCCTTGTCCATTCACTGGCTCCCATAGAGAAAAGCCTTGCTCAGTCTTCTTTGTACCCTCCCATCACATATTACACACATTATTGAGATGCCCTGACCCTCTGTTCTCCAGGATGAACAGTTCCAACTCTCTCAGTCTCCCCTTGTATGACCTGCACTTGTCTTTGTGATCCTTTGCAGATCCTGCTCCAGTAGGTCCATGTCTCTCTTGTACTGGGAAGCCCTGAACTGGACAGAGTACTCCAGGTGTGGCCTTACCAGGGCTGAGTAGAGGGGCAGGATCACATCCCTTGACCTGCTGGCAGTGCCCCCACCTCATGCAGGTCAGGATGGTGTTGACCTTCTTTGTGAAGCTTATATGGTCTAGTATTGTGTGGCAGGTTTCACTAGAGAGAAATAAAATTTTAGGAGTGAACTAGCTTGAATTACATTTTTAAATGGCAAAATATGGCCTCAGTAAAGCGACCAATGTGTGCTAGTAAACTACAGGAGAGAAACTGTCAATCTGGGAATGAGACAACTGCCCACAGAGGCTTCAGTGATCAATGAAAGCAACCTAAAGAACCACCAGAGTGTATTTCTTGGGAAATCTCTTGGCCTGGGAATAAGCCTTGGGGTGGCATTGGGCAAGGGGCTAGGACATCTCATAGGCTACCAAGCTACCAATAATACGCTGCAGCCTGTGGGAGTTCTCTGTATAAGCTCCATTTTTATGTAACTGTCTTCTTATTAGAGTTGTATTTCGTTACATATCTAAAATACTCCTGCTGCTGGCTTTGCATAAAGCCAGTTGTAAGGAATGGTTAGGGGTGAGTCTTTGTGTTTTCCCTCTCCCTTGCTTCCAATTATTTATTTAGTCATGAGAACATGATGAGGAACTGTTTGGATTTTTTTTTTCCCCCACATGCTGGGTGATTAAGGACCTAAGTGCTGAAGACCCACTTTCCCCTTCCTTGAGCATCATTTTCTCTTCCACCCAATTTGCAATAAGTTTTTTAGGCTCTGCTGGAGCTCATGAAACATTTATACCTGTGGTTATATGGTACATTTTGTAGCACTTGTACTCTGGTATTACTGTGTGCCTTTAGCCACATGACATCCTTGTGTCTAACCCGAGGGACGTGGATTTTACTGATGGACCACTTGGTGAATAAGGAATGGATGCACTTCAGCTGTAGTCAGTGACTCAGTGTCCAGGTGGGGACCAGTGACAAGTGATGTTCCTCAGGGACTGGTGTTGTGCCTGATGCTGTTTGACATCTTTGTTGGCAACACGGACAGTTTGCCAGCAAGTTTGCCAATGACACTGAGCTGTGCGGTGGGGTCAGCACGCTGAGGAAAGGGATGTTGTCCAGAGGGATGTGGACAAGCATGCCTGTGTAAACCCTATGAAGCTCTACAAGGCTAGATTCAAGGTTCTACAGATGGATCAGTGCAATCCCAAGTACAAGTACACACTGGGTGGTGAATGGATTGAGAGCTGCCCTGAAGAGGTCTTGGTGGGTGTTGGTGCATGAGAAGCTCAGCATGACACAGCAATGTGCACTTGCAGTCCAGAAAGCCAAACATATCCTGGGCTGCTTCAAAAGATGCATGTCCAGCAGGGCAAGGGAGTTATTCTCCCCTTCTGCTTCAAGGGAGTTATTCTTCCCCTTCTCTCCACCTGAAGCACTGCATCTGCCTCTGGAACCCTAACATAAGAACGACATGGACCTATTGGAATGAATCTAGAGGAGTATCATGAAGATGACCAGAGGGCTGGACCACCCCTCCTAAGAAGACAGGCTGAGAGATTTGAGTCGTTCAGCCTGCAGAAGAAAAGGCTCTGGAGAGACCTTATAGCAGCCTTCTAGTACCTGAAGGGGGCCTATGGGGGCTAAAAAAGCTATAGAGGGGCTTTTTTACAGGGGCATGTGGTGATAGGGCAAGGGGGAGTGGCTTTAAAAGGAAAGAGGGTAGATTTAGATTAGATACAAGGAATAAGTTTGTTATTGAGAAAATGGTGAAGCACTGGCACAGGTTGCCTAGAGAAATTGTATATATCCCATTCCAGGAGGTACTCAAGGCCAGGTTGGGTGGGGCCTTGAACAACCTGGTCTTAATGGTAGGTGTCCGTGGCAGGGGGGTTGGAACTAATGGTCTTTAATATCTCTTTGAAACCAGACCATTCTAATTGTATGATATCTGATATGCTGTTTACATGAATTATGGACCTAAACATTTTGTCTGAAAACATGCATGAAAGCAAGTTATTCTCTGCTTCCTTCCTCCCCCAGAATCATAACTGTCCATGATTATATGTTGTCAGAAGTTTATGTCTGGCCCTGGTTAATGCTCTTTCATTTCATGGTGGTCCTACTTCTGGTCTCAGACCTTTAATACTGATTCTGTACTTGGAGGTCCATTCTGATCTGCCAAAACCAAAGAAATGAGTATCCATAAACAAAAGGGAACTGGACAGAATGATTGCACTGTTTCCTTTTTCTTCAACATATTGTAGTCTGATTTGGGTTCTAATTTGAAATATAATTGAAAAATTCAAAGGAGGCCTTATAATATTCATAAAATCTCTCAGATGAGGAGTCTTTTTAGCTGGCTTAAAGAAACCCATGCCACATGAAATGCATTACCCGTGGTCCCCAGTTTCTCTGTGTCTGCCATTGTTGTTAAGAAGCTCTTTCTCATGCAGCATGTGGCCAAAAATCACTTCAGGCTCCCATATTCCAGGAGGGTCCCAGTGGTTAAAAAGGTACTTAATTGTCTGATTGTTCTGGAGATTTCAGTTTAGGAGAATGCTGAAAAACAATTCACAAGTTGATCTGAACGCTCTGGCTAGCTGGATTAATTTTCAGGCTGTTTGGTGGGTTTTGAAGGAAACCCCATATTTGAAGGATGTTTTTGCAGCCCACCTGCTTGATGATTGGGACTGCCCAGGGAAGCAGTGCAATTGCAAGACAGTCCCTGTGGAAGAACCCATCTATATTAGCCTCCTGTTAGCAGGCTCACTGAGGCTGGGGCAGTTGGAGGTGGTGACTGTGTCTGCTGGAGGTGTGTGCTAGATGGTAGGTTGTGGCCAAGTTATGGAGCTTAAGGAGGAGAGGAGCAGACTATGTGTATGGTATCAGGGAAGATGGAGAAAGGATTGAGAGTGTCTTCACAGAGACCCTGCAGAGACGAGAACCTGAATGTCCTGACTGTGCAAAACAGGGCAGCCACAGTCCGTGGGCAGTTTTTATTTAAGTGGAGGAACACTGTGTTGAGAAACACTGGAGGCTTATGACTTCTGTCAGAAGTTGTCCTTACAAGGTTGCTGTCTTACCTTGAAAAGGAAGGTCAGGTGATTTCTGTATTGCATGGATAAATGCAAATGTGGCCACCTTCAAAAACTTCCACAATTTTAACTTGGAGAACTACAAGCCAGTCAGATTTGCTTCAGCCCCTGGGAAAATCATGGAGTAAGTCCTCTTGTAATATGTTTTTGGACAAATTGGTGATTCAAACGGTCAGAATGTATTTCTTAAGAGTAAATCCTTCTTGACCAACTAAGTTGCCTTGCTATGATGAAATCACTGTTGTCGTGGATAAGAGAGTACTGTGTCATTGACCTTGGCTTTAACAGAGAGTTCTATACAGTTTCCCATAATATTCTCATGTCCAAACTGGAGCCTTACTGTCTGGATGAGCCACCAACTATTAGAAACCTGGCTGGATATTTAGGCTCAGAGTGTAGCAGTTAATGGTTCATATTCTGCCTGGATACCAGTGGAGTGCCACAGGGGTTTCTACCATTTAATGTCTTTTCCAGTGACCTGAAAAAGGCAACAGAATGCATTTTGGTTTAAGTTAGCAGATTATGCCATACTGGGAGGGCCAGTAGATAGGAAAGGATTTTCATCTATAGGGACTCTGATAAATAAGAGTAGTGGGTTGACAGGAACCCTATGAAATTCGGTAGGGCAAATGCAAACTCCTGCTTAGAAACAATGTACCTGTGTGGGCTGGAAATTGGCTGGTGGCAGTTCAGCAGAATACTTTGGCCAACCCAGCACATGGGAAGCTGAATGTAAGCCAGCAGTATACCTTGGTAGCAAAAGCCAACAGCATCCAGCAGCTGGGAAATCAAGGGGAGGTATTGTCTTCTAGTCAGCACTCACTGGGTGTCATCTAGAATATTGCATCTTTTGGACCTTTTCTATCTTCCCTGATACAATACACATAGTTTTGGGCCCCACAATACAGGAGATGTGATTATGTGCTGCAGTGAGTTCAGCAGAGGCCACCAGAATGGTTAGGGATTGATCTGGAGCTCTTGTCCTGAGAGAGGCTGAGGGACCTGGTTCTGCTTGTCCTGGAGAAGAGATGGCTTTAGCGGGGACGTGTTAGTGCCTTTCTAGTACCTGCAAGGAGTTTATTCAGAAGATGGAGCCAGGCTTTCCAAACACTGTGTTGATTGGAGGATGAGAGATATTTGGCATAAACTGAAGAGACTTGAGAGAAAAAGAGACTTGAGAAGAAACTTGAGAGACTCAGAGTGAATATAAGGAAAAGCTTTCTCATCATAAGGATAGTCAAGCAGTGAGACTGCCCGAAGATTGTGTAGTCTCCACCCTTTGAGGTTTCAAGACTGCCTGGGCAACCTGATAGGACATCAGAGCTGTGAGCAGTTGGTTGGACTAGATCATGTCCAGAGAGCCCTTCCAACCTCAAGCATCCTGTGATCCTATGTATAAGAGTATGTATAGATTATGTACAGAATGAGTTCTGTGGAGACTAAATATGGAACGTCTTCACAGAGGCCACAAAGGTTCACTTTTGACAAGTAATGTATACTTTTTAAAATAAGGAATATCCAGATTTCCATGAAAGGAAAAATAAAATGTAAAAAAAACCAGTGCCTGCTCTTCTCTGCCTTCCCAGTTCTTTGCAGATCTTATTTTAGCCCAGAACCAGCAAAGTCTGAAATGTTGTCACCATATTCATGCACACATTCCTTGCCTGGATTCATGTTGAATGCATCTCTGTGAAAGATTTAATAAATGACTTGCATTTACATAATTTATGTAGTGAATAGAGCATGAAAGGTGGAAAAAAACAGCTTTCAAAATATCAGTGTAGCTGTTCTATTTGGGGACAACCCTTCAAACACCTGAATTACTGCATGTCTATTAAAGTGAAGACACTAAGGGTGATACATGTATTCTAGGTAAACACCATGCTGGTGCTTGACAGTTTGCAAATAATTCATACAATAAATGTCCCCTAATGTAGTCTAAATGCATCTCTCAGATATTTCCAACTGGGCAGCATAGATGTAATCAAGAATAATGGAAGAGCTGATTTTGTGCTATATTAACATAACTGTCTTCCTGAATATGTTAGGATGCCTAACATGTTGGCTTTCTCCATGATCATATTGTTTGAATTGGATGTGAAAGAATGGTTAGTACTATTTAGTCATAATCTGTCATAAGACTCTTAAATAGCTTAGAAAAAAAAAATCATAATTATGTTCCTAAGACTGATGGTATTTCAGATCTTGCAGTGATAAAGGTTTTTTGGTCTTGCCTCAGAATTACTTTTAGAAAAAGAAGTATGCTCTCAACCTAATCATGTCAGCATCAGAACACCTGCAAAATTAGATCAAAAGAAAAAGTGGAATTACTGAGATTTGCTTGCTATGAATAGCACTAGTGTGAATGCATTAAGCAGTCATGTTTGCTATACTGAAAATGCAACATACCCAGGGGAAGCAATACAGAAGAAAACAAATTTGGGGATGTATTGACTGTTTGAGATAGCAGTTTGGATATTTTCTGTGGGGTAGTGAGTGAAACACCTGTGGGGGTCATCAGATGTGCCTCAAGCTGGAGGATGATCATGAGAACTGCAAGCTGATTAATGCTGTTCTTGTGTGGAAAATGTTGGGTTTTGTTGTGACAGAAGCAAAAATCTTACTTGACTACTGAAGTCTTAATGGCTGATCATCTCCCTTGGGTGCCTGGCCTAGAAATCAGCCAGTGCAAAGTGATCAGTTTTTAAAGACTGTGTGCAGCAAACGTCAAGGAGAGGACATGCTTTGTTTACAGGTGAACGTCAGTGTGGTGGGATGGGAAAGGCACCAAGCTTCTGTCAGGGTTAGAGACCTTCAAAGCCTGTGTCTATAACTGATACCTTCCTCATTTCTGATAGCAGTTTTGTGCTAGCTTGTGATAGTGTAATGATGTAAGTAAGCATGGTGGGAAAAAAAAAAATGAGTGGTGATCATCACAAGACTGCCTAAAACTGGTAGAGATGGAAAACAAACTAATTGGGTAAGAATATGCTTATTGTCAGGCCTCCTTAGCTGCTATTCCTTTGCAGCCATTTGATCTTCCTTAAGTAGGGAAACTATTAGTTTGTTTCTTTGGCTCTGTATTTTTATTTCCTTTGCAAAAAGGCTTAAAAAAACCCCCCAGACACCAGAAAACCCAAGTCACAGCAAAAAAATTGCTGCTAAGGGTTTATTTTAATAGTGGTCCCCAGAACACAACAGAAATGTTAGCTCTGTCCTTCCTTTCATAACACTTCACATGTCCTGTATGTATCAGTATTTGCTGGGAACTGGAGAAGAGGAAACAGTTTCCTTTAGGGTGCAGCACCTAAGGAGGAGCTCACTATTACCTTTTGATAGATTTTGTGATGACTTCATGGGTCACAGCTGAAGTTAAGCACCTGATGTGAAGATAAAGGTGTTGAAATACTTCTGTCATTACACAGATTACTACTTACATTATTTTCTTCATGCTCAGGTGAGCAGAGCATGAGTAGGAGCTTCATTTAGCCCAGTGGAATTAGAGAAAGTGTATGGAGAATGGGATTGCAGCCTGTGTACTGATACTTGGTTATCAACACGTTTACATTAGAAATACTTGTTATTGCATTAAATTACTTAAATTTGCTGCTATTTTAAGGATACTGACAAGATCTCTTTTGATCCCAAGTCCCTCCCATCCTCCCTAGCCTTTACCTCTGATTCATGATCATTATTTAGCAATAATTATGCTGAAACATGGTGTAAAATTTCCAATCTTCAAGTCTATTCTTGATAATTGTTAGACATTCTGTTAGACAGAATCTTCTGACAACTTTTTTTTGTTTCTGTTCTAGGTGCTTTTTATTTGTCCTGATTGAATAATGCCCAGTGAAGGCACTGCTATACCTGTGCTGCTTTCATATTTCTGAGTGTGCTAATTACAACCTGCTCACGTTCATTCATCTTTGCACGTCCCAAATTTGTCCTGTTTTCTCTTCTAGATAACGGGAGATACAAAGCTCTGTTATTTGCTGCTATAGCTAAACTAAGTCAAACCAAGCAGAAGACAGGCCAAGGGACGTTCAGACAAAGCAGGCCTGACAAGTGTTTGTCCTGAAGCCTTGAAAACTCAGTGCAAGGCCTGTGACTTGTTCCTGGAAGTGGCAATACTGGGCCGCAGGGTTGCAAGAACTGAAAGAGCAACTTAAGCAGTAGGCAATAGAGCATACCTTGCATTTTATTTTATTTTATTTTATTTTATTTTATTTTATTTTATTTTATTTTATTTTAATTTTAATTTTCAGTTATTGCAGAGCCTTTTCAGAGCATGCAGTGAGTGACTTCTTGATTTATATTTCACGCTAGTAACTATTCTGTAATTAAAATGTTTCTCCTATGTGGGTTTTTACCCTCTGCTTAAAGTCACAAATTTAGATTGATCAGGCTATAATAGTAGCTCTGACATTTAATGTTTTTTATAGGCCATTCTCATTGTAGTAAATCAGCAAAATAGTACTGATTTTTTTTAATGTATCCATTAAATTAAGAAATTAGTTTTATAGAAGTAACTGCTTTCTGGATGGAAGGTATCTTTTATGTTGAAACCTTACCAAATAGTATTTCAGAACAACAGAAAGATTTTTGTGTTTTGGCTGCAGATAAATCTCAGTTTGCTGGAAGTAGGTGAGGGCTCTTTAATTCCAGTTTTCCTGTTTGTTGCTGAAGCAGTGAAGCATTCAGAAAAAGACAATTTCACTTTGATTAAATGCCTAAAAAGTTATCTGGTTGATAAAAAAAAAAAAAAAAGGATGTTGCATAAGCTTTTAATATTTCATTTCTATACTCTAAGTATCCGGAAGAACATTTAGTTCCTGTTTTGAAAGATGAATGCCGTATATTGGAAAGCGTACTGGAGGCTCATTTGCAGTCACGACGCTTGTTTGCTTCTCTAGTATGTACGTGCAGGGAAGAGTAGAAAGGGTTGAGTGGGCAGTTGGCAGTCATTCATTGTCAGTGATTGCTAGTCATTCATAAAAAACTGCAGAGCTGAGAGGTGGAGCCAGCAGCAGCAGCCGCCTTTCAGGCTCTTGCAGAAGACGAGTTTGTGCAATCACAAGCGATTTGAGAAGCTGCTCGAATATGGTATGATGAGTGTAATGAGAAGATGTATGCTAAATGCATCTAATTAAAACGGGCTGCTTAGAATAAAGAAAAATGTTTCAATTATTTTCTTCTCAAGCCTACAATGGTTTGTGAACACGGAGATCTACCGTTGTTCAGTTAAAGGCAATAAATCACTTTCAAGGAGTGCCCTCTAGTTTATGTGACACCTCTGGAGTATGTATTTTGCCTTTAAAATAAGCAGTTTTAGGAAATTAATGGGTCTTGATCCAGAGATAAAAGGGAAATTTTGAGGTGAGTAGGGAATATATTATTTTACTTCATAATTTTGAGAAAAAAATGACAGCAAATGTTTAATTTCAGGAAGAGACTGTGTCAGAAGCAGCAAGCCATCCTTTATGTTCTCACTCTAAAAATTGTTGCATCTATATTTTTCCCATCGCTGCAATGACTGCCAATCTCATGGATGGTCTCGACAGGATTTTATTTTATCTTTTTATCCAAAGTGTGGCAGTTACAGCAGCTTGAAACACTTCAGTTTGTAATTTATAAATCTGATTTATTCAAAACTGGATGTGAGTAAAAGCTATTGTATCTGCTGTTCTCTCTCTTCTAGTTTGGCCTATGCATTTCCCAGCTTCTCAGAAAGCTGCAGAGCAGCTTAACACTGCAGGCTGATCTACAGCTGGCTGGGACATGGTATTTTAGGCTGGGTTTATGTCCAGGCTGCCATTGCATTTAAATGTAAGGAATTCACCTGAAAGTAGAAGATCCTTGGTGGTTAAATTGAGGCTTAGGGTCCTAACCTCAAAACACTTACTCCCTTACAGAACCAAAAATCTTCACTGAGAAATGGAATAGTCACTCTTGAATTTCCTGTATTTGAGCTATTTGCAGATGGACTCCTGTGTCCAGTACTGATGTAAGCATGGTCTGCAAGAATATAGTGCTGGGCTAGGAGATTTCATTTGAAATTAAGTTCTGGAGCACTGTGTATGTATGGTTTAGAAGGCACTGAATGTGTTTGTTCCTTATCAGATGGCAGAATTTCAAAGCGACCCCAGTCTCTCTCTAATAAATTGCTAATTAAATTGTACACTCTAGGCTCTTTGAAGCTTTTCAGAAGCTCTGACTAAAATATATATAAGCCAAACATCACTATGGCAGTGTTCCAATGAAAGTGCATGTATGCTTTATCTCCTTTTGAGGAAGCTTCATGTTGTGGTTCAGGCAGCTCAAACTATAGCAGTCACTGTTTTCTGTAGGAGTGAGTGCATATGCCCTGGGGCTCTGGTTTTTCTTTGTTCTCAAGAATTTCTCTGTGCTCTCAATAGTATTAACGAGTGTAATCTATGTACATCAAAGAAAAATACACACTTGAAGAAAGAATACTCTGTGTGACATGCTGAGAGATCAGTGTATGCAAGATCAGGCTGGAGGTGAGACTTCTCCAGGTGTGTTACTTTTTCTCATGGAGTGGACTGGCAGAGTCTCATGCACCAGTAAATGCACTTTCCTGCAGTAGACTGGTTTCCTCTTTTGAGATGGAGAAGTGGCCAGTTGCTCAAGTCCAGCAGCACGCAAGGGGTTTGATGCCTTTCTTATCCATGTGTACATGTGCAATTAATTTACTGTGTCAAAGTGAAGTGATTTACAGATGCCTAAAAAAATATCTGTTCATAAGATTACGTGGGTGTTAAATGAATGTGCTTGGTTCCTTGCATTTTGAAAAATGAAGTGCTGTACAAATACAACTTTTAAAGCCATCTCTTTTCGATTTTAAGACATATTTCAGAACAGAGGGAAGAAATCAAATGTAAGCTTGCATTGCACCTTACTGATATTTCATCTTTTGGAAGTTTCAGGTAATATATTGTCTGTTCATTTTAAGCCCATTCAGCTGGGTGATATTTGGAGGCTGGCTTGAAGTCCTCATCTGTTACTGGAGAGCAGCTTATATTAGAGATGAGTGATACATAGCTTTTATGTACAGCTCTAAACATTATGTAGGGGAATGTGGTGCCCTGAAAAGACTCTCAAACCCAGGCAAGATAGTCCCACTTTAGTAATTGAGCATTCACCCTTTAAAGATACCTTTTTAGATTCCTAATGATCTCTTTTATTGCAACAATCAGAAAGTAGAAAAGCAGGAGCAGCAGCAGATCCATCACAGCACTTTGTGCTGACCTACTGCTGATGAGTACATGTATTGCAATACACTGGTTTGCTTTTAATTTCTCTCTGCAGTCAGCACTGCAGGTTTTGGTGTTCCAAAGTAGGTAACATTTTACAATGTTGGGGATTTTTTAAGAGAATCATCCTTTTAAATAAAGGAGAAAAAAGCCAGTCTGTCAGTGAAATGCATCTCACAGCTGTAGTCAGATTGGCAGTTTCTATTTTTAACTTGGCAGCTTCCCCATGTAGCATGCTACGGCTTTCTGTGACATTTCAGATATAGCTAATATCCTCTCAATTTTTTGGGAGGCCCATCTTATTTTTGCATCCCCCAAGCAACAGCAGTGGATGCTTCTGGAGAATGAAGGGAAAGGGCTATGCCAAGCTGAGCAGCTCAAGTGCTCTCCCTAGGTAGCCTCATCTACCATCTTTTATTAGTATTAGAGCCAAAGTATAGGACTGGATGGAACATGTGCCCAACCCAGTAAAGTATTTTTTGTGCTTATATGTTGTTCTTAGAGTCCAGTGCTAACAACTAACTACAGAACTAGATTTATTTGATCAGAAAAATCATAGTCCTGTATTTGGTTCTTTGTCTTGGAACAATAAAAAACCCAAAGAACATACAAATCCCTCTGTGACAGAAGTGCCATGGCTGCTGCAAGGCTGAGAAACCTACCTGCAGAAACATTTTTTTATGTTTTATCTTTGCTGCCAGTACACATTCTAACCAATATCTTCTCTCGATGCAGATTTTTACAAATTGCTTCTGCCTATGACTGTGGTTTTCTGCTTGCTTCCATGTGAAAAGGGGAAAACGTGAAAGAGCTGGTAGTACTGGCTAACTGACTAGTACTCAGTTGCCATCCAGACAGCTAAAATAGGATGCCTCAGACTATGTATAAAAATCTGCAACATCACTGGCTTCTTCTAGGGTGGTTGGTTATGAAAAAAAAAACCAACTGATTAATTGAAAGGAGTAGGAAACCCTGTATCTAGACTTCCTATGTCTCAGTCTAAAGTAAATATGGACAAAAAATGTGATATTCCTACACGTGCCTTTGTCTCCTGGCTATGCAAGAACCACAGAGGGACTGGCTCTAACGTGGATGAGTAAAGTCACAGGAGTCAAGTTTCTCTATGTATGAACAAACCATTCTGAGATAGACTAGTGAACATTACTTCCTAAGCCAAGTAACTTATCTTTTCCATCTTTCTAGGTAGCGTGTTCTGTCATTGGTTGTAGCCTAAATGCAAGGACAAAAATCTGGACAGTGTTTAAGAACTTAAAAATTCAGATAGACTCTTTACTGAAATCTCTCATGTGCCTGATAAGACTTTATCAACCCACTCCAAAACCTCCCTTTAAGCATGACTGCTTTCAAAAATCATTCCCAAAGGACCTGTTTCTGTGTGAACACAGTACATGTAGTTGTCTTGTATGGCTGTACTGGGGATTTCCAGGAAAAGTGTATTTGGAGGCTTTCAGTAGAACCATAAAGAAACCCTCCACAGTAAGAGCTATTTTCTTAGCTTATTCTGTTGGAACTTCCATGCAATCTGGTTCAAAATCCTTTACTCCTGGAAAGCTGACCCTTTCTTCTTGTGCTGCAGTAGAGTAGATAGAATTTAAGACAGCTAATATCTTCTTGTGTGGTTTTGAGAAGAAGGGTAGCGGAGTCTGTTGAGGTAAGCAAACTAGCTGCTTGTTTTTGATTTAGAGAGTCTTCATCTGATTGATTCCAGAAGTTACTGCAGAATTATGTCTAGTTCTAGTAGAAGTGGAGATGAGGAGGCATTTCTGACGTGGGGGCAAGGGAGCACCTGAATGTGCTGGCTGAGAGCAGCACCGTGTGTGCTAGCCTAGCCTGCTTCTAGCATCCAGCCCTCTTTGACAGTTGAGCTGATGGGAAAGGCAGGTATTACCCTCCTTGAGATTCAGAAATTAGAGCCTGACCTTGTATGCACCCTATAAGCACCTTTTCCATTTTGGGTTTGTATGAACTAGTGGCAGACAGGCCAAATCCTTCTGAAGTTCTTTCTGTTTATATTTACTATTTAATATAATCTGACAAGCATACAGCTTAGTCTCTCAGTAGTGTGTGGGTTTTGGGAAACCTATATCTGCTTTTCTGCAAATGTACGGAGCTGGAAAGTGATAGCCAGGCTTTTTTCACGGTGTGAGTGACATAAACGTAAGCCACAGTCCTGTCACATGGTGGAGGGGAAGATGATAATACTGTCTGATCTGAGAGAACTTTGATGAACATCAAGTACAAAAATGTCCATTCTGTTCATGTATTCTAAGTTAATGTTGAAAACTGGCCTTGTTGTAGAAAGCATTGCAGTCTCAATAGTTCTTTGCTACAGAGAAAAAAAAAAAAGAATAACCAAAAAAAGAAAAGCTGATTTAGATGCAGGAAAAAGTGCATTTGCTGCATTGTAAAGAATAATTTTGAATGCCTAGGGGCACACGTGAGAAAATGGGAAGAGAATGCAAAGGATAGGGAGTAGGAAGAATGAAGGCATATACTGTGTGAATGGAAATGTGTGTGGTTTTTCACTCCTTGAACCATAGGGTACTATAGGGTTTTTGCTTAGCAAGTATAAATCTACCAGTCTGTGAAAAATCTGCAAAAACAATGTTTTTGCATGAACCATGTTGTGATTAGAAATGGCTACTTTTTAATTCTAAGGTGGGAGGAAAGGTGTAATCAGAATACACCTTTTATATTTTTTTCCAACAAATTTATAGAGCAAAGATTTTTAAGTTTTGAAGAAAATAATGTTTATTTTAGATTCCTAGCTGTATAAATCTTGTATAAATATGGGGACCTGAATTGTAATCCTTCTGTCTACTGGGAGTAAGGGTAATATGCATGAACTTAACATCTGGAAACCACAACTGAGTCAGTGAGTTCTCCAAACAACAGATTCACCTGTAGGTGAAGGCTCTATACATCTGTGGATTAAATACCTTTTTGATAAATCATTTACTGTAATTATACTATGATTCGGGGTGTCAGGCCTGATGTGCTAAGGGTTAGACTAAGGCTTAGACTATTCCAGACCTGAAGAAGTTAAAATGTAAATCCTGGGTTAAAATCCTGCATTACCGTGAGCTTCCTATGGCAACGGTGTGCTCCGTTCACAGAATTCCCTTTCCTGCCAAAGGGCTTAAACGAAAAATCCATTTTCCCCCCAGTTATAGTCTTCCTGATAAACAGAAACCATCCCTTTCATCCTTCTTTTCCAATTGATTGCTGAGGTGTAATATTAAAAAGTGTCATCCAGGTTCGGGTTGAGATGGGGAAGGAAGGAATTGGCAGTTTTCTGTGGGATGTTTATGGGGCTTCTGCCCTTCTTGACTGGGCTGGCTGGACTGTGAGACACCTAGGGATCCCACACAAATAATTCCTATGTGTTAGCAATCAGCCAGATGTCCACGTGGAGTGCAGGGATGTTTCATGCTCACTGTGGAGTCAGAGGAGTCTGTGCACACGCGAGCACCGTGCGCGTGCAGTGAATCATCTGGCGCGCCTTCCCGCCGCACCTGCTCCGGCCACCTGAGGCACTCAGTGGTCACTCTTCACACGTTGTTTCAGGAACACATCTGTGGGTGTGCCTGGGGTTTTGTAGACAGAAAAGTGAAGCCATTGCTCCTCCACAGGGAGATGAGAAGGGGAAAACTTCTGCTATAGTTTGCCCAAATAATGTCCAGCTCTCATCACTGAGACCAGAAACATGGAAGTAGTGAAACAGGTGACTTGCTGAATTTATAATCAGTGATGCTGCTTCGGTGCACTGAAAAACTGAAGCTGCTGGGTAAAAATCCGGTGTAGCTTTGATCCTATGTCCCAGGACAAAAAAAAAAAATAAAATTATAAAATATAATTCATGTCATGCATATAAAATAAAAAAAATAGTGATAAAAAGTAGTTAATGCCTCTTAGCTGCCTGTGATTTTGGGTTAAATGACTTAGATAAAAGTGAAGTGATTGTAGATGTCTCTCCAATTGAAGAAGAGATGTCTCTTCTTTTTGACATCTCTTCCATTTTTTGAAAAATCAGTTGCCAATTCATAAAAAAAATCCTCTTAGAAGATGGCCCATATTCTAGTGGCTTTTATTTCTAGTGCCTTGTAACAAAATGAACCTGAGTATACTGAGATGTAAAACCCAAAGCCACAATAAATTTAGAGCAGTTGAGAGCACCCTAGAGTTCAGATAAAATATGGTACCAGGCAATCGAAGACATTCTCTCTGAACAGCCAGTCACTGACTCAGAATTGAGTAGCTTGTTAGCCCATTTCTAAAACAAGCTTTTTGTTCCAGGCTCTTTCATGGGACATCTGCCATACAGACAGATTTCTGAATGCATCTCATCTAAATGCACCAAAATATGGTATTGTGAACAATGGTGGTTTTCTCTTGCCCTTAAATTATTAAGTTTATCCATGGAGTCTATGCCAATCACTTCTTGTCCTGTCCCATTTATCACTGTCTTGTTGTCTGTATGATGAAGGAGGTGGTGAGAGAGATCTGTTTTGTAGTTCTTCTACATAATAAACTTTAGCATTTTTTCCTTGATTGAAGGTAAATCTTTGGAGTATGCAAGACTGAAAAAACACTCCTCACTTTGCCCTGCATGCCATTTTGATCCAGTTTTTCATTCTAGGTTTTGAGGGTATTCCCATTTCTATGTTTTGCTGCTTTCCTATTTCCTTTGACTTTACATTTTTTCCATTTATTATTTACTGAATACCTTTATTCAGTACAAAGGGTAATTTATGTAGCCTAATGAAAGGAAGAACATTATTAGTACAAACAACAACAAAAAGAAGAATAAAGTCTCAAAAAAGACAAATAATACTGAATGAATACCACACAGTTAAGGTTGGTGGGAATCAGGCATCATTCTCATTGGAATATCTGCTGCTCTTTTCTCCACAGTCTGGCAGCCATCACTCATGCTTCAATTCCCCATGCTTTAGTTTATGCTCTTTTTGCTCGTGGCTGTAGTGCTCAAGGTCTGTCCCAAAGGCCTCTTCAACTAAGGCAGTCCGAACCCCAGCCTCGCACATTGCATCAGCTGCTGAGAAATGAGCAGGTGCCCTACGAGGTTATGCAGGCACATGAAGGGAGGGCACTTCAGCAGTACGGGTGGGGCTCTTGTGTTCTTCGGGAGCTGGAGCTGATTAGACAGCTCTGAGGTGGAGGAGAACAGAGCGCTGCGAGGGCTGTTGCTCCACCAGAGCAAAACAGACGTGGATGGAAAAGATCATATTCTGCCAAAATAACTGTGAAAATGTCCTCAACTGCTCCTAGATCTTTCTAGTTTTTTTCTCTGTTAATATTGGCTGGTATTTTTTTCTATTTCAGTCAGGCTAGGGTAGAAGGAGTGGTTTGGGTTTCTCTTCTTGCCCATTGCAACATTTATCTGGAGCACAGACTAGGTCATGCTTTGGTGTAGGCCGAAGCCCAAGCAGAACTTAATCTGACTGTGCCATAAAAACAATAAAATGTTTCTGTTAAAATATCAGCAATAAAAAGAGGCCCAAGGATAGTCTCCAGCCTTTATTGGATGCTGGATAGTGACATAGTGACAAAGGATGATGAGAAAATGGAGTTTCTTATTGCCTCATGTTTTAATAGCAAGACCAGTTACTCTCTGGATACCCACACCCCTGAGCTGAAAGAAGAGGGATGAGGAGCACAGTTATACCTCCATAATCCAGGAGAAATTGTTAGTGACCTGCTACACCACTTAGCCTATGGGCCCTGCTGGCATACTCCTGAGGGTACTGAGGGAGCTGGCTAAAGTTCTCAGTGGGCCACTTTCCTTCATTTGTCAGCAGTCCTGGATAAGCAGAGAGATCTCAGCTGACTGGAAAAATGTGGATGTACATCAACATGAAGGGTTGGAAGGAGGATCTCAGTAACTACAGGCCTGTCAGTGACTTTGGTGCCAGAGAAGGGCATAGAGCAGACCTTCCTGAGTGCCATGGGGCAGTACATGCAGGACAGCTGGGGGATCAGGGCCAGCCAGCCTTGGTTTAGGAAAGGCAGCTCCTTCTGTGACAAAGAGACCTGCTTAGTGGATGAGGGAAGGAATTGGATGTGTCTACCTGTGCTGCGCTGTGTGTTCTCACGACTTCCCTCCGGGGGAGTCAGATTGCTGGCGGCTAGCTCCGACACAGCGTGCCACAGCAAGGGGGGCATTCCTCAGAACCTCAGCAGGATCGCCTCAGGAGGGGCACCTAGCTGGAGTTGGCAGGCGAGAAGCAGCTAAGGCGAGGCGGAGGAAAGAGGAACTCCGTCTGGGGGTGCAAACCAGATTTATTAACTCCCAACAGCGAGAGGTCTGGAACCCAGGGGGACCAGCTAGACAAAGCCGAGGAAAAAAGGTTACAAGGGTTTATAAAGGGTAGTACAGGAAGGGGCATGGCTAGCAAGTCCAATGAGATGACAGAGGGGTGTGGCTGGAGTAAGATGGGCAAGGGATACAAACCAATGGGTATCTGGAATGGGGAGGGGCCCCTCACTCGACACTCCCTAGGGAACTTTCTGGAAGAGAGGGACAGGCTGATGAGTGACGGACAGGGAGTTGGGGAGGGGTTAGGGGAATGACACAGCAAGAAAGGGGGGTAACAGAACTTCTGGCTGGAAAAGGGAGCTTGGGCAGAACCAACCATGGGGGGGAAAACATACATAACTGGGAAATCACACACATAACTGGCAATATACAAGCAGAAGCAAAATGCACTGCAACATACCTATACATAGTAAAGCCTTCAACAGTGTCCCCCACAGGATACTCCTAGATAAGCTGGCAGCCCATGGATTGGTGGTGCACTCTTTACTGGCTATAAAACTGTCCGGATGGCTGGGCCCAGGGGAGTGGTGGTGAATGGAGTCACAGGCAGTTGTCACTATGGGCTCCCCAGGGCTCAGCATTGAGGCCAGTCCTGTTTAATGTCTCTATCAATGGGTGAGGGAATCAAGTGGGTTTGTGGCCAACACCAAGTTGGGTGGGAGTATTGATCTGATGGAGGGCAGGAAGGCTCTGCAGAGGGATCTGGAGAGGCTGGATCAATGGGCTGGGGCCAACAGTATGAGATTCAACAAGGCCAAGTGCTGGGTCCTGCCCTTGGGTCACAACAACCCTATGCAGTGCTACGTGCTGGGGGTACAGAGCGCTCAGTGGGAAAGGACCTGGGAGTGCTGATCAACAGCAGCTGGACACCAGCCAGCGTCTGCCCAGGTGGCCAAGAAGGCCAATGGCATCCTGGCCTGGATCAGCAATAGTGTGGCCAGCCAGACCCGGGAAGTGATTCTTCCCCTGTGCTTGACACTGGTAAGGCCATGCCTTGAGATGCTGAGGTGCTGTCTAGAGAAGGGCAGCAGAGCTGGTGAAGGGTCTGGCACACAAGTCCTGTGAGGGGTGGCTGAGGGAGCTGGGGATGTTTAGCCTGGAAAGGAGGAGGCTCAGGGGAGACTGTACCACTCCCAGTGATCTTAAGGGTCTTTTCCAGCCTAAACAATTGGATGATTCTGTGATGTTGTTGATTGACAGCATACAAGAAAGCCCGAAGAAAGACCGTATTGCAAATCTACCATGTTTTTGCAGAGCCTCTGTAATTGTGAGGGGCCTAGACAGGAGAGTGGAGAACTGCTTACAAGCTTTCTGGAAAGCTTTGTCTGCTGTTGAGGAGGAAGGACCACAATTCTGAGGAGGCCCTTCTGTATTTCCCTACAGGGATTTACTGGTTTGCATCCTTTGTCTGGTGTATGACATCTACAGTGCAATGTAGGGCAGCTGACAAATCACAGATATTTTCTGTATTATTAACTTTGTAAAGCTATAAAGTTTGAAATTTCTGCAGAAAGGAGCAGAACATGCAGGATTGTTTTTTTCAGGATGCCCTCAGAAATGAAAGCCAGGCTTTTCATTTACATCTTGTAAATACTTTGGAAAGCTCCCTCTTTAAGCAGAGGGAAGCTCTGTGAGCATTGCTTGTGAAGCAATGTGAGCATTGCTTACCACGGAAGTATTTCTGTTCCTCCTGTATTCTCAAAACAGTTTATTTCCTGGCATCATTTTTTTGGTCACATGAGTCTGTGGAAAGATAACTTATCTTGATTATTTGCAACAAAATTACGCCATGCCACATGCTTCTTCAGGACCCAGTTGTCTGATTAAAAGTTTGTCATACTGAAATAGAATCAATTAGTAGCAGTACTGGTCTAAAAGAAGAGTTACTGGCTTATAAGCAATTTACTTTTCTCTTGTCTTTTCAGCTTGGATACCTGTGGAATTAGTGACTCTTCTAGACAGGATTTCAAAACGGCTTCTGGGGAGAAAACTGCTTTCAGTTGGTCAGATGGTTCTGTCCTAAAACAATGGTGAAATGTTACTATGTTACTGCAGTTTAAATTATTTTGCTTTTTAATACCTCAAACTTTTCTGCAGGTGATAGTGATGATAGCTTGCTTTTAAAATGTGAACAAGTTGTCCATCTTCATGAAGCAGACATTTAAGATTAGGGGAACAGCAACCCTGAATAAGTGCACAGAAAATCCCCATCCATTAGTAAGAGTGGCTAGGGAGGCATGAATGAGAGAAAATATTTCACCTGGAATATTCATGCTATTCTGAATATTTTTAAGTCTTTCTATGCTAGCACCCAAAGCTACATTTCAGGTAGTATTTAAAGTGTAGGAATCTGCTGATTTATAAGATCAATGAAATTAAAAGACAAGCTGCACTGAAGTGACAGACTTGAAACAGTGTGACAACACTTGTTAACACAAAAGGGAAGCAAAATACAAAATTTTACCAAAAATAGTTTGGAAGTTTGGGAAATGTTGTGTAGTATTTGTTCTTCAAATGAAGCTTTGTGATATTTGAGCTGTGATTCATAGATGACTTCTAAATCTTTTGATAGCAGTAGCAACCATGTTTTCGCTTAATGCATATGTTCAGATGGAGCAGATTTGAATTCTGAACTGGAAGGCAATTTAAAATGAAGTGTACCTTGAGTCCAGAATTGGACTTGCTGATGATCACATCTGTAACTGTGAGGATTTTAGGTTTGATGGAGGAGAGATAGCCTTCAGATACTGTAGGGATCTGCATGAAGTAAGGACCTGAACAAAAAAGCAGGCCATTTCTTTGGAGTTACCTGAAATGATGTGGGATATGCTGTGCTGTTCTTCTGTAATTTTCTTTCTGTCTGCTTACAAGGCACTTATCATCATTGCATTTTGCTTAGATTTAAAAATAGAAATAGTAATAGCAATGTGTAGGGGAGAGTTTTTATTACTTTTGGGAGAAACAGATTGTTTAGTTCATAGGTATGGGTTATATACAATAGATAAGGAGAGAAAAAATGGTATGATGTGTAATGCAACTCAAATATTCCCTTAAGGGTTATTTAGAAAGAATTTTGAATTTTCATTAAAGCAAATCTGTTTGTGAATATCATCTGATATTCAGGGATTTATTTTTTTTTTTTTTTAATCAAAGAAGACAGAAATGCCCACAAGCCAAAGTGTTTCAGAAGTCAGGCAGAAAAAATGACTGCATTTGGCTATGATGCCTTAGACCACATTTTGGTTTTACATTTTTGTACCTGGAGTCCTTGATATTTGGGCAGATATATCTGACAGGACTTACCGTGACCACGAGTACATATCCACAGTCTACAGCCCTCCTTAAAAAGGTCATTTTGGAAAAAGTTATATGGTAACAAAGCTTGATCTCAGGGGAAGGCTTGTACTACCACTACATGTATGTTGGTCAGGAAGCCTGTTCAAGAAGATTCGTTCGTGACTCTTTCCTGTAGGAGAAGGTTTTCCCTTCAGGGAGGGAACAGAGGCAGCTTGGCTTAATGGAGGGTTTTGTAGTACAGAAAAAATCTGTCCAGTGTGACTTTACTCCTTCTTAGCAGAGGAATGATGACCTCTCCTTCTGAATTTCCAGGGCAGTAAAGGAGATTAGAAGGTGTTCTGTGTGTTTGATACTGTCTGCATCTGATAATGTTTCCTAGGACCACAATATTTTCTTTGTATTATCTGAGAAAACCAGGAGATCTGTCTAGGTAGTAGAAAAGGAGAGAATGCCTCAGTAATTGCTCTGCTGCTTAGTGTCTAGGGGATTTTCTTAGGTTGCCTCTATCACCACCTTTCTGCCATGTCTTGATGTAATTTGATATTTTAATTTTTTTTTTTTTACTTGGACCTTGCAGTTTCAGAGGGATAATTCAGTGAGTTTGACATGTAATGACAGAAGCCAGGAGAAATGCTTCTTAAAAATAAAAAAAAACAGTTACTTTTTTTCTTAGACTGCAAGTACAAAAAATGAGCTAGTCATGTAATTGTCATCTGTTGTTTTCAGTGGTCAGAGTTAATGCTATTCTGGGTGTTCTGACTCTTCATTTAGACCCATGTAATTTAATAAGTTATTTTCAAATGTAACTTCCACTACATTCCACTTCCACTACAACATTCCACTATTTTTTTTTGTGCTAGGAACAGTTACAGGGAGAGTTGCAATGTCACTGCAATGTATTTTTATTATATAATTGAAATGTGCTTCATTCTGAACTGTTTTACCATCACTTTTTTGTAGCAGAATTTCCACAGCATGTAATTTTATCCTTATACTGCGTTATCTATATTCTAGTTACTCACCCAATTAAGAGAAGTAGGAAAGAATACTGAGCCAATTAAATGAGCAAATTGACTGTTCTGAGGGTCCATTTAACAAGTTCTTTTACATCAAAACCTACAATATTAATCAGATGGAGAATTTCTTTGGTTCTGACAAAAACGACAGCCTGTTACATATCTATGCTGGAGACATACAGTGCTTTGTCAAAATACTGTTGCAGTTGACCAACAAAATATTCCAGTCCTCTGTGGACAAAAGAGCTAAGAAATTTACAAAAACATCTTTATAAACCACAATTATCTTTCTGAAGTGCAAGATAAGTATTATTTTTTAGGTTCAAAATATCTGAGGAAGAGAACAGTTCAAAAGTGTTAAACCACTTTACCACCACCCTGTGGTAAAGAAATCAGTCGGTGCTTAAGAACAAAAAAAAAATAAATCTGTAGACAATTAGCATTTTTATTGCAATAAAAGCAATAGGCAATGTTTTATCAGCTTGTGACCAGTATCACAGAAATGACTCATTGATTACAGTGTTCTGGGTAAATAAGCACACTTTAAAAATTTTCATCTCAGTGTTAAATGCACATATAACTTTAAAATACAGTTTTAGTTTGCACTCCTGCCTCCATATTATTAGCATTTAAAAGAAAAACTAATTAGTGCTTCCATATTTCTAGCATTTAAACCAAAAAACTAATTAGTAATTCTAATTTAGTTATGTCTGTGTTAATAGGATTGTCACAAATATAAGTTATTTATCATCTATTGTGAGTATAAAGCATTGGAAGGACAAATAATAATTTAAACAATTACGTCTATTTTTACTCCATTGATTTGGTAACTTGGTATGCCTTTTATGAGCATCCTGAGTAAACTGTAGGTAGGTGAGAAATTAATTTCCTAAAATTCTGTCTTTTCTCATGGTGGTAATAGAAAGTCAGTATTTTACAGAGGCAGAGTGGATCTGTCATAGGTAAGTATGTAGTATTGCATAGAGGATGTTAAATGTAATTCCAAAGTGGTAGTGTAAATAATGACTACAAATACATTTATTATATAAACTCCAGAAAAATCAGACAGGAAATATGAACTCAGTAATAGGCTGTCACTTTGAATCACATGATAAAATAAAGCAGAATTGAAAATGTATTAGTAAAATAAATCAATGAAACTAAGTGTGTCTGGTGATATATTAAGTGTTGTGGAAACAAGATCTGAATTTGTGCTTTAAATTATAAGTAAACCCCAGCCTTCATATAGGAAGGGGAAATGTTCTGTAATGAAGTGATCATTTGCTAAATTCTGTTAGTTACTAAATCAAATTTGGTGCTTTCAAAGTATTTCCAATTGGTGTGTTTCACATATATGTACAATACAAGCATGGAACTAATGCTGAAGCAAGAGAGCAGATCTGGAAAAGAAGTAAGATGAAGGAGATGTTTGCTATATAAGATTTGCAAATGTCAGTAGTTTTGCTTCCAACATCTTTGGAAGTCTTTGCAATATGTCCTTCTGCATTTCAGTGTTGTTATTTAGAAATCTCTTCAAGTCATTGTACAGGCAAAAAAGCTTTAGCTTTGTTTAGTTCAGCTTGCTTTACTGAATTGCAGTATTCATATGAACAACCAAACACGCCATAAAACATGGCTAGAGAATTAAACCTGCATCATTCCTGCATCCATTTTAGCAAAGGATGATAATTATGTTGTTCAGAATGGCTGAAAGGCGAGACACAAAATACTGCTTGACTACCTCTGGAGGGTGGATGATTACATTGCATTACAAACTGTGATTTGAAGTGAGAGATTGCTGCTTTCCCTTCATTATGGATTTTTTTTGGTTTGAGTTTGAGGGGCTTAGTTCTGGCACATCTCAGAATTTTCCTTCTTTGTATTGATCCTGTATTGATTCTCAGCTTCCAGCTACAAGGAACCAGGTGAGCATTTCACCTGTCAGCATTTGCCTTTGTTACGAAAAGCTAGTGAAGTGATAGATTAAGTACCAGCAATCCTCTCCTCTCCTCTCCTCTCCTCTCCTCTCCTCTCCTCTCCTCTCCTCTCCTCTCCTGATTCCTGGCATAGACTGCAATTTCAAGCATGTGTGAGTGTGCCATTCACATCTTTGATTTGGGAAGCTGGTATTCTGGAGTTGGGAGAAGCAGTCACTTTGTCACCATTTTTCATTACACTGATGGTATCTCAATAGGAGTTGCTAGAATTAACTCTGCTACTACTTTGGGATTTCTGCCCAGATGGAGAAGTGTCCAGGGTGTATGGGGCTGGCTGAAGTGAAGCAGAGCTCAGAGGGGAAAAAATCCTCTCTTAACAGGTTACAGAATGAGAAATGACATTATCCAATTTTTTTTCCATTTTTTTTTTAGAGAAGTAAGCGACATACTTAGAATCAAACCAAGCCAAGATCTTAACCAGCAGATTTTAGTGATACCCTAGAGAGTGGGGTTCTGAAGGTACTCTAACATATAAGCAAGAAAGTGGATTTTTCTTCATTTTACTTTACAATATTCTGATGCAGTAAGCTTTCTATTTTCATGCTTGCTTCTTCACTTGATGATAAACTCTGCTACACAAAGTAATTTCTGTTGGTTTAGAACTTTGCATAGCCTTAAGCCGAAGCTACTGCTGATCCTACATTGTTAAAAATGTACCTTTAGAGCTGTTAAATTTCGTTAAGATATTTTGTTTGAGATTGTCAGCTTTTGGAAGAAATGTTTCAAGATTTTCTGGCTTTTGCTTCCTACAAATTCAAGAATGTTTTAAAAATGTAAGTTTTTAAGCTCAAGGTATGTACTTCACTTCTACTTATGCACTTCAGAGTGGTATACTGTAATAGACAGATTTCATAGTATCGCACCATGTACATATTCAGAAAAAGTAAGTATTTGAAATTACATAATTAAAATTTAATCTGAAAGCAATATTCCTTTTAAGATACTGGCATGTTTTTTTGCAAGAAATGGAGAGTGCTTCAGCAGCTAACTAAGCCAATTATGTGGTATGCCCTTAGATCATATTGCATGCAACATTAGCTTGGCACTTTGGCTACCAAAGCCATACATATTTTAAAATATTTGCCCCATTCTTCAGAAATTCACACAGTTTGTCATTATTGTGCTGCACATGTGATCTGAATTCATGTTCTGCTTGCTTTTGTATGTGTGCTGTCATCCTCCAGCAAAGCAAGCAGCAATATTGGAGAACAGAGGAAAAAATTCCCATTGACAGTATCTGTGCATAGAGCACTCTCCCATCTCCTGAGATGGTACTAGGTTTTTGGATTACACTGTTCTTCATTGTTCAATTGTCCAGCCATATGCACTGAGTTATTTTTATTCCTGTGGACTGTAACACCCTTATCAATAGAATGGAGATAATTCTATTTTTTAAAAGCATCTTGAAATCTGTCATCTGAAATAAGAGCCATTTGAAATAGTGAATACCTTCCTTCCTGCCTTCCTTCCTGCCTTCCTTCCTGCCTTCCTACCTGCCTTCCTTCCTGCCTTCCTGCCTTCCTTCCTTCTTGCCTGCCTCCCTCTTGTCCTTCTCAGTATGGTGAATTATCTATTATTGTCTTGTAGTATGTGGTCTATCTGAGTCTTTGTCTTCCCTCTGAGCATCTTGATAAATCTTGAAAGGAATAATTTAAACTCTTTACAGCTGCTGAAATTTTAATAAGATTACTTGTTCTGATAATATACTTATCTTTCCCATCAGAGTATGTTTCAGGTAAATTTGATTGCCTCTTTAAGCTATGTGCACCTTGAGAAGTTATTTTAAAATAATTTAGATTTGTTTTGTACTATTGTAAGTCAAATGATTTTTTAAGCTTTAAGTATGGTGTGAGGCGACAAAAATTACAGACCATGGTAGCTTTTTTTCTTGATGTAGGTAATATTATACCAAATCTTGGGTTGATTCTGATGTCAGAAGATTGTAGTTAGAGCTGGAATTTTTTGGTTGCCTTTTAAAGTTAAAAACATGGAAAAGATGCTGAATGTAAAAACTATTTTCAATTAAGCAGTTATGGCAAAACAGAAAAGCATTAAAATGGAAAATAAACCACTTTTCCACTGTCCTGCCCATTGAAGTGAAGACTTGCCAGACTTCCAGCATGCTGTGGGATATGCCGCTCTGAGCAGTTTCTCTCCCTTGTTGGTAACTGTATGGTGGATGGTCCGTGGTTTTTTTTGAGGATAGCTGGCTGTCTCAGCTGCCAAAGAATGAAAAAGCTCTCAGAAAAATACAGCACGTTAGACCAAATGCCTATTAACGTCATGCCACGTGAAGTTCATGAAGTCTCCATCATTGAAGATAATCAAGAACTTGATTGGACATGGTCCCAAGTGACCTGCTGTAGTAGACCATGCTTGAGCAGGGTGGGGTTGGACGAGGACCTCAAGCAGTACTTTGGAAGCTCAAGGATTCTATGATTCTCTAAAATTAAATTCAACAGAATTCACCCAAATCAGGGCATGTCTGTATGTTTTAGTTTTCCTAGATCTCTGTCTTTTTAAATGAGGAATTCTTCATGAAATTGTCAAAATAATTTCCCGGATTTTTATTTTCATTCAGATATCCCATCAGGATAAGAATATTTAAAGTGTTACAGTTCTGTGTAAATATTTCAACATCCTCATTATTGTAATGCTTCACTATCAGGTGCACAGAATGCTTTGTTTCTTGGGAACTTCCATCAGTATCTCCGATAGCCCTGTTAAATAAGTGTTGTGCTTTGAATTCACATAATGCATAATCATTTTACTCAGCCAGATTCACATTCAGCCAGAGGTTCATAAACCATTTTACTGTTGACTGGATGTCACAGTCAACAGTGTCAAAAGTGACAGACATCATCATTAGCCATGGTCTTGACAGCAGCTAATACTGTTGGCATGGGAAGTGATCATGTCTGTGTCAGGCTGCTTGCCAATCTGAAGTCATTAATGGTACTTGTACTCAGAACAGCTACTCTAATGGCCTTTTCTTAAAGTCTGCATTATGGTAAATCCCACTGCTGTAATTCTAGTCCTCCTACCAGACCTCCTGACTGGCAGAACTTGGAACGTAGTACAAATATAAGTGTTGGCCTCAAATGTTAGTTTCTTTTTAAGAGAAATGCTTTAATAATGCAAACCATTTTTACTTTCATTATTACTGTCGTAGATTTTATTATATGAACCAAGCATATTTTCGGGAGACCTTAACTGCCCTTAGGAGCTTTCAACTTTTTGAAGTTACAGCAAATAAAGCACTTACTACTTCTGAAACCACATGTATAGGTAAATCTCTGTTTCTGCTTCTAATATAACTTGACAGACAACGCAAGGAAAAGTCAGTGTCTGAAAACTCATAACTCTGCAGGTGTTTTGGAGTGAGATTTTTCTCATACACATTTTCTTGTCATCCGAACTTTCTTCTTAGTGCTGTAAAAAAGTCCTTCTGGTGGGCTTGTATACTGAGAAAAGCATCTGTAATGAGTTTAATGGTAATCCTTTGTATCTTTGTCTTTCAACATTAACTGTTGAGAGACTACAGGTGACTAGTCTATTTTATTTTGAAAACAAAATTATTTTAGAATAACTGAGTCACTATTTCTCCCCCAAATAATAGGGCATTAAGAAATTTCCTTATATTAGCACTGACAGCTGCTGTATTTATGTAGGTCATTTATTCGTGTCTTTACTTCCCCATCTCAAAAGGAGAAATGGAATGAATGTATCACAGAAGTAGGGAACCTCCACCAGGAAACGCTACTCAGAGTTGAGTCTTTGAGTGAAGGTACCCAACTTTCTTCAAGCTGAACAAACTAAGTGATAGCAGAAACCTTCCAGTTAGCGAAATTTATGTTTGACTAGGCCAGACTCAGATTATCTAAAAGAAGATAATTGTTTAACTGGGGGAAACTGTGGTCTGCCAGATGAATCTTACTTGAGCCT
The DNA here is from genome assembly GCF_015832195.1 of Motacilla alba alba. Taxonomy (NCBI): domain Eukaryota; kingdom Metazoa; phylum Chordata; class Aves; order Passeriformes; family Motacillidae; genus Motacilla; species Motacilla alba. The sequence goes on from NC_052018.1 coordinate 30,197,629, forward strand.
CTTAAAAAGGAGGAATTGGTCCACCTTCAGAATTTTCCTGAGCCATCCAAACCATGCAGTTTCCTCTCGTCTCCAGAACAGTGCCCTTCCTTCTAGTCCATCAGAGGTTTGCCTTGGAAGCCTCCCTGGCAGCTTTTCAAACTTTGATTTCTTCAGTGCCCTCCCTTTGATGGTCCATGGCAGGAGCTGCTAGCGCACAGGAGCTCTGAGGAGCAAAGCAGTCTCTCGTGTAACCCCAGGGAAGTAGGTAGAGCGACGCAATGGGGTGGCTTTCCTCCTCTTCTTCACTTGCTTCCTTTCTGGGTTAAACACATATAAGGTAGGTACATGATAAACTGAAAACAAACTAAATAATTCTACCATCTGTTACAAGCCATCAAAACAGAAGTAGGATAAAATATGAATTCATAATAGCTTTAAAAATATAGTGCAATTTGGAGAGTAAGCAGGTGAATGTTTATGTAACATAGCTTGCCATGGGAAAACTAAGTCATGTATTTTTGACGTGTTAATGGTTTTACAGCTTTTTAAATAGAATTGGAGAAATTTATCCAGATACCACTTCAAACAGTCACTGTCATCTTGGAGCTAGGGAAGGCTCTGTAGGTGCCTTTCTTCCTGAAGAGATGCACAAATACAACTTCTGTAAATTGCAGCATATAGTTATTGCTGCCCTCTTTTCTTCCGTAAATTGGTGGGTTTAATTAATCTTTTTGTTTCTGGTTGAGTTGCTTCTCTTTTGGCTGACTTCACTCCCTGTAGGAGCCTTTCTGTCCAGTGGTGCAGAAAACCATGTCTGTGATAAGAAGCTTGATGAATCACGAACAGGAATAATTTATACAGAGAATTGTTCTTGTATTATACAGGATATGCAAATGAAATGGGTCATGGGACAAGGATTTTTGTAGTAGGACTTAATACAGACTCAGATGCAAGACCTGGAGATCAAACATGATCTACAGTGGTGGGGGATATTAATTTTTTGGTTATGTGTTTACTTATGATAAGCTTGGCTATCTTTTAGAAAGTTTCAAAGAGACTAAGGGTGTTTATGCGCAGTGTAGTAACCAAAGGACTGGCTATTCACCAAACTCTTCTACATTCCTTTGTTTAAAAAAAATATTTTACAGGGCAATGATTTTTATTTTTCTCCGCAATTTGTGTGTGTGTCTAAAAAGGCATGTTACTAAGTCTAAATTTCTTTGGATTACTTCTGAAGGAAACTCAGATTTTGGCAAAGAACAACTTCTAGAAGGTCTCCGTAGCTAAAATGTTAGGATAAATAGTGTTGATCCTGTGAGAATGACAAAAAACATCTGTTCTTCAAAAGTGAAAGCTATTCTTCTCAATATGGAACTTTTCTGTGGGCTTTGCCTCTCAAGTGTGAGATGTTTCTGGAATTCAGGCCATGGTTTCATAGTAGGCAAGAACAGGATAAGGAAAACTCTTGATCTGAAGTCATTGCATTAATACAAATTAATGTGGAAATTGGTTCCTTTGTATTACAGCATAATTTCAGAATCAGTAGCTTATGGAATGCACTTACTAAATAATGTCTGTCTGGTTGAATAGATTTAATTGTGCTTCTGAGTGCTGAGAACGATGTAACACCCTTTGAGGATTTCTTTCTTATCAATAACATTTGTATTTAGAACGATGTATATGTGCAAAGATATTTAAAGTAATATCCTAAACTGCTAACTTAAAATTAAGAGTATGGATATGGAAAAAAATTATTCATAAAGTATATCAAATGGGCTATTTATTGCATTATGAGAATTAAGAACATATTTTTCATGAATTGAAAACCATTTTAAGAAAGCCAGGTGGTGCTAAAGTTGGGATTGAGTCAAGAGACATCATACTTGCAAATGAGGAAAGTGGTGATAAGTAACACAATGTGCTGTTGGTAAGAATTGTTGACCCAATCTGCTCTGTGCTCTTCAAGTCATCTATTAGGTCTTTTAACTACAGCATGTGTCTCTTATAGAGCATAAACTGTTTCTTGCTTGTTAACTGTTTGTTAATAAAGAATTAAGAGGATAAGCCTAGAATGTTCAAGGAAAGGCTTGAAGGATAAGCCTAGAATGTTCAAGGAAAGGCTATTTTTGTCGACTCAAACTGAAGGAATTTCTTTCTTGTCCTGGTTGGAGGTGGTTTGTCCTCAATAGGGGGGTTTAGAGATGTGCCATAGTTGGCCTCCAGTTCTATCAGTTCCAGCACTCAACTAGAAGAATGGACACAAAGTTTGTGCGCTCAGGTAAATATGATGGGAGCATAGCCTTCTAGCTGTGCATATCCTCCTTTGTTTTTTGTTGTATATTGGGGCACTTCCTGTTGCAGTCTACTGCAGAGTTCAGCCTTTTAAACTATTTTGCAAAAAAAATGCCAGCCTATTAAGCAGTTGCCTTGCAATGTGCACTATAGAAAACTGAGTGTTCAGTGTTACTAAATGTTGCCTGTGAGCCTTGGCAGTCCAGTACTGTCAATTTTCTAGTAAACAAGAACCCAATGTAAATGATCCTTGGGTTATTTTCAGCTAACTCATTTAGCAAAGCTAGTGAATAGTTAACCTTAAGGTATTTTTGTAAGTCTCTCCCACATAGTTAGTGTTGCATGTTCAGTGCTGTCTTTTAGTACACTGGGTGCTGGGTCCAGTGCTGTTTAACCTCTTCATTAATGAGCTGTCTGCAAGACAGAATGAACCTGTAGCATGTTCACAGATAACACAGAACTGGAAGGAACAGCTAATGCATGAGATGAATGTGTTCAAGTCAGAAGGACCTAAACAGGCTTTAGAACTGGCCAGACAAAAAACTTATGAAGTTCAGCAAAGGAATATACAGTCTAGCATCTGGAGAGTAGTAACTGTAGGCACTGGTACTGGCTAGGGAATGAACATCTAGAAGGCAGTCTTCCAGAAGAGGACCTGGAGACTTCATCCTTGGAAACCTGCAGTAACTGACCCCAAGCAAGGTTGGACAAGAAAATCTCAAGATATCCCTATCAACCAAAATGATTCTGCATGAGAACTAAAACGTATCACACATACTATGGAAGTGATGCATTCAAGAGACAGAGAAGTAACAGAAAATGAAAGGGAAATTCTGGAGAATTTGTCTTCGTAAGCAGTTTAAATTTCCCATTTGGTAAAATGAAGGCTTTGAAGATGACTTTCTTTCCTCCCACGTGCTCGTGGAATCTTTTGCTTGGGGTCACTTGTATTTCTCTGTCCATGGGTTTCTTGCCACTGCTGGTGCAGCCATCCTTTATCCTGACCTAAGCATCAACATTTCTTTGACTGGTGAATTCTTCTCATCTGAAGATACCAGACTTGCTTGGCCTTCGGGTTTTGATGGGAGCTTCTAGATTCTGTTTATTTATTTGTTTTGCATCCTTTCTGATTGTAAACAGCCAAACAAAGTTTCTGTAATAATATGGAAGGGCCAGTTGTGGTTCTCTCCTGACCTTCCAGCTCAAATATTTTTTGCCTTCTGGTCCTGAATTTTTCCCACTTTGTGATGGGAGACCTGGCAGAACTGAAAGAATGTATCTTTGAAGTGATGGAGGGAAGCACAAAGAAAGTGAGACTGGGACATTGGGATTTGAGAGACAGATGGACTTTGGTGAAGGAGAAATAGGTGAAGTTAGGAGAATTTGCTAGTGGAATACACAAGAGGGAGTCAGTGGACTTAGGGAAGATGTAGCAAGGTAGAACTGTGGGATATTTGTATTTGCATAACATTGGTATATGTAATTTTATGCAAATTTTCTCTCAGACTATGCAATTGTTTGCTAAGAGCAGGTGTATCCTACAGCCCTACCAATAGGAGGCAGGGAATCAAGAAAATCATGATTTAAAAAAAAATAAGTGGGAAGGAAAGTTGAAAAATTAAATAGAAAGTGGATAAGCATAGCAGAATAAGCAATAGGGAAGAAATAGCACAACCAAAAATCAAAAGGATAATTAATGGAGGAAGAAGATGGCAGTAGTTGGGTACAGTGTGGGAAAGAGTTGGAAAAAAGCAGCTTCCATTTCTGTCTGTGAGAGAATCATGTTGAAAACTGCTCATTTATGTACCAGTTATGTGATTGCAGTTCCTCACTGTAGACATTTTCTGAAAAAAATTGCCACTCCCAACATTTTAGAAGGTGTTATGGAAGGCTGCTAGGTTTTGGAAAAAAAAACTAAAAATAGTTGCAAAGCTTCCTGATTTATCCTAATTGACAAAGATTAGTCAGCTTTGAATGTGTGGTCTAGGTGTGCATATTACCTGAAAAAATAATAGTCATTAACAAGTTCATCTTTAGTCATTTATTTGCACTACAACGTTCTCTTCCACCAGGGTGCTGGAACATGCTGATTTTTCCTGGGGAGAGACTAGTGAGGTGAGAAAACTGGCCTTTTATATAAAAAATAGATAAATCAAATTTCTAAGCCTCTCATTTAAATTTCCTGTTTTTATAACAGTCTCAATAGCAAGGGGCTGGAGTTTAACATTTTAATATCTAAAGTTACCTGGATAAAGAGTAATGCTTTTCCCAGAGGAACCACATGTAAATTCAGTGCACTTTTTCTTTAAAAATATTCTTAATAATTGATCTTGCATATGCGGATCCACGTGAAGAACTGTGTATTGATGTTCATTTCAAATGAGATTATTCCTTTTATTTTTCTTGCTTTTAGATGTGACAGATTGCCAAACTCTGTTGTGCGTGTACTGATGTAATGAATATTTTTCTAGGTTCCATGGGGTTTTCTTAGTGAGCTGAGGTAGATCTTTATTAATGGTAAAACATTTAAATCCTTGAGGAGAATTTAGCCTCTTTCAACAACCAAGTCTGGTATGATGCAGTGCTGCTGTTGGCATCCACTTGTATTTTCCACCACCAGTTTATCTCATCATCATGTATTTTCTCATTGGCAGTTGATGATGATGCACTGTGTGATCAATACTAAGGCTCTAAATTTTTCTGAGCAGAGTTAAGAAAAGTAAAAAATTGGTGGAACACTTAATTTTTAGCTGGTATTATTACTGAAAATATTTCAATGCCTTCAGAGAGAAGATGCTCAAGAAAAGCAGAACATAAGCGGTATAATATTTATTTCCACTAGCATTGCTTCTGTTTTTGGAAGCAGGTCTCATAGAACTCATTTTACCAGAAAAGAATACAAATTATTTCCCCACTCCTCACCACTGCTCCTCTGTCATTTTTTTCCTCTCTTCCCATCCTGCTCTTAAAATTAGACTTCTAAGAAGTCTTTTAAAAAGCAGCCACTGGGGGACATGTTCATTATATCTGCTCTTCTTCTTGCTTATTGAGCTTTAAGTTAGATGAGTAAAGTTGCGACAGCAGTTGCAAGCAATTGAGTTGATGAGTTGGAGGAAAAGCTAGCAGGTGAATTCAGCAGGGTGTTCTTCTTATGATGTAGTTCCTTGATTACCATGAAAACAATACATTATATTTTTTGCAGATAGTTGATTGAGATAGTAACACGAGCCCCATCTCTAACCCGTTAATCTGTAGAAAATCTGAAGCTGGAAGTGCATGAAGAGTGGAAGTGGGTGAATGATGCTTTGCTCCTTGGGAATTTGGTTTACAGGCTAGGAAGGTGCTGCAGGAGGTGAAGCTGGTAGTGGATTATGTGTATGGTATTGACTATTCAGTTTTCATAAAATTATCAATTCTATAACACTTGGGAAATAAAACCCAAAAGAAGCTCTTGTCTTCCAGGCTGCTTTTTTATCCGTCATCCCACATAAATTATTCTGGATCGAATGAATAATGTAGATATTTGGGGTTTGAAAAAAGAAGATGTATGCTGTAAATTAAAAAATAAATTAAGGTAGTTATGTCAAAATAAGATGTTCACACAAGGGAAAATTTTGTTTCTTTTCAGGGGAAAGAGGAGTTGCTACTGTTTTATAAATAATAAAAGGTTCTGTTTGCCAGAAATAGTCTTACGTAAGTAGGCCTAGCTATTCTGTGTTTGGAATCAGACAGATTTTTGGTTTCTAAGTTTCACCATTGCTAGTAAAAGTGGCTTCACATCTTTCCAGTATGGTTTGGGTGGTGTAATGACATCAAACTCCAGGCATTTCCATTTGTATTTGAGTACACAATGAAATTAAGAAGCAGTGGATGTATACAAGTAGCATCAGTGCTGTGATGAAGTGCTGTTAAAATAAAATAAGTATGCACTAGTAGAAGTGTCTGGAGATATAAAATATTCAGAGGGTTGAATTAATGACCGAGAAAGATGGTTTGATGTTTTGAAAGTCTCTTTTTTAAAAAAGAATCAATTATGTATTAATATAAAGCTGTTTGATTAGCTGTCAGCAGCGGGTGTTGTCGCTGTGCCTGAGGCCGGGCCGGCTTCCCCCGGGCTGGGGCACAGGATGGCAGCTCCTCGGGGTGCACGGTCACTCAGAGGCGTGAGGAGGGCATGTCCTGATTGCTGCAGCCCAGGGGCCTCTCCTGGCATCGTGGTGTAGGCAGCCCTAAGGTGGCCAGTGCCAGGATTTCTCTGGGCTGACTGCAAGACATGTTTTCCTGCTAGCCTAAATCCAGCGCAGCCTCCTACTCCTCCTTCACAGTGACCTCTGAAATGCATGGTATGCATAAAGATGGAATTGTGTGTTGTCATTTAGAAGTAGCTTCTATTAGGAAAAATTTTTTAAAATAGATTTTGGAGGAAGTAAAAATCGTTACTCATCAAAAAGAAATGGTAATAGAAGTTCTGACATTCATTTCAAAATGCTTTTTAAGGACTTTTTCTGCAACTTCATATGAAACCCCATCTCTCCCCAAGTTCACTGTAAAATAAAACCTTAGCCAAAAGAAAGTTTCCATGTGTTTTCTCTGTGTGTGTGTGTCCACATAGCTAGTTAATGGTCTTTGTAAATAAGGACTGTACTTATTGCCTAAATGATCCATCTTGTTGATACTGCTGTGGAGCCTTATCTGTCGTTATCAGAGCTGAGCTCTGGAGGCTGGATGCTCATTTTGGTGAAATAACAGCTGCCTTGTTTTTAATACATTTTTTTCTCCTTCTGGCAGAACCCATATCACACCTAATGGTTTCAATCAAAAAATCAGCAAGTCAGTATTAATGTGAACTTCTCTCACATGAATCTGCAAATGGTTTCCTTTTTCTTTGGTTCCTGTGTTTAGGACCAGTCCCAGAGAATGGTCTAAATATAGGTATGGATCACAGAGTTCTGGATTAGCAAATGTCATTAAAGCACCTCTGAAGTTCTGATTTTTCTGGGATGTATATATAAAACTAAAGTATGAACTTTCTGGATTATATTTTCCAGCTTTTAAAGGGTTTCTTTTTTTTCGTTTAAATTCTCTCCATGGGAGCTGCCATTTTATTGATGCCATTTAGCGGAGGGCACAGTTTACAGGAGTGTGCTGGGAAGTTTTTTTAGAGAACACTGGATATCAGAGCATTCTAAGTTGTAAAACATCCCGCTGACTTTATTTTCTAATAAAATATTTCAAGATTTCTATATCAACCAAAATAGGTACTAAGTCAACGCCCCGGGATTTCAGTCTTCCATGTTTTTACTGAGACTGTAGTCATGCTAGCTTACAGAGATTGTTCAAAGAGTGCAGGATGGTTTTGATCAGCCACCACTTCAAATCAGTGTTTTCTGGTAGTGGCTTTTATATGATGTGATAGTGTCACTGAATAATTTGACACAGTGTCTTTGGAGTATGTCTGATATCAACTCCTTTTATTTGGGTAGCAGCTACTAAACCTAGTGAAGAAACAGAGGGTTTAAGGCTTGTCTTATCTCTAACAATATCATGGCATTTTTGTGTTCAACTTCTTTTTTTACTACTGCTGTCCCACAGATGGTGCAGATACTGCCCACATGCTTCTTCAGCCTTTTTCATCATGGAGTTGAGAAAACCTTTAAAATTCTTATTGATCACTAGGCAGATCAAGTACATTGAAATTTATTTAGTATTCTGTAGTTGATGTGTGACCCTGCTGACCTTAGGCTAACTTCTTCTGTATAATGGAGGCATGTAATTATCCTCCAGAATTATGGTCTTGGGTCAAGTATGTAAAATCCAGGACAGAAACTCTCTCTTAAGCATGTTAGAGGAAAATGGTGAAAATGGACATACTGTAAGGACTGCCTACAGTAGGATATTCGGAAGTTTTTCTTAAAAGTGAGGAAGGATACAGTCAAACTTTAAGGTTTTCCAGAAGTACTGGTCTCTTTGTTCATGGTTCAGCCCATTTTCTCTGTGTTCTCTTCCCTTCCTCGTCCCACTCAATTTTTAATAGAATCAGATGTTTTCAGCAGTCACAACTTAAAATCTTCAGGCTTTTTGATTGATACATACCAGCCTGGAATTTCTTTTTTAGTTGAAGACCTGCATCTGCCAGACATCCAAGGGTACTCATTTTGTGACTTCCTGAAACAATTCATGGAAAAAAAGGCGCTTTCCTTGGAATTCCTGTGGGCTGTAGTGAGGAGGAAATGCCAGTCTAAAGATGCCCCTTAGGTGTGTCTCAGCAACTGATTATGAGTTAATAAAATCCTAGTTCAGGAGAACGGTTGCAGTGACCCAAAAACCAGCTCTCCTTGGGTAGTGATGGTGCCTGACACTGAGACAGATAAGTGTGAAAAAACAGCAGGTGAACTGCCCCCCTCCCCGCCCCACTATTCTCCAGGATTTCTATCCAGGAGACACCTGCAGGGTTTCTGTTTCTTTATTTCTCTTTCCTGACAAGTCTTAGGCAGTGGGATCAGAAGACTATAAACTCCACTTAGTTGTTAGGGGCTGTTGTGAATCTGTAGTGAACTTTTAAGCTAAATAAAAGTTATGTGATTATCAAGTAATGTATAAATTATACAGTTGTTTGAAATTGCCAAAAACAGGTAGTATGATTTAAGCCATTGCTGAGTATTTTGACAACAGTGAGTAAGAGAAGAAAACGGATGCCTTCTTAATAATCATAATCATGTTACCTGAGATATATTTTGGTTCATTAATGTGAAAACATGAGTATCTGCTGAAAAGTAAGTGGGAAACTTGGCACAAAGTATGTTATATTATATATTCTTATATATTGTATAGGAATATTATATGTTTCTTGGTTATTAATTTTTAAGATTCAGTCCATAGTTCTGATTCAGGAGGGTGATGTGGAAAAAAATGGGATGTAGAGAAATGACAGAAATTTTAGAGGTCATGTCAGGAAATGGACTTTGTGGAGCAATCAGCAATCTCATGAATATTCTCTTGATCTTTTGGATAAATTTTGATTTCTCCTTAATTAATTTTATAGGGCATATAATGCTGTTAATTAGGCTAGTAATTTTTTTTTTTTTTTTTTTTTTAGTTTGGGAAAGAGAGAACTGTCTTCAAGTATTGTCTTTCTTTGACCATTTCTTAGCTGCTAAATGCATCCTCTCTGGGTACAACCTTTCAAATATCAGCAAAGAAAATACTAATAAGCCATGAGACGGTTGCTGCCAGTCTAATGTAATTCCCTTTGTACTGAAGGCAGAACAGAAGCAAAAAAGTGCAGCCAGTTCTCCACAGGATGGAGAGAATGCCTACATCCTGGCTTCAGTGAGATGGAAAGAATATTAACTGATTATCTGACAAAAGTACCGTATCTTACTGAAATTCCATTATGTGGAATTACATAGGAACTTGATCACAGTGGAGAGACTGGGCATGGAGCATTCCCCTGAATATGCAAACGGACAAGTGGATAAGTTAGCCAGAAGATGCATGTGTGGATAAAGAGCATTCTGCACACACAGATCTAGATTAACCACATCTGAGCCACTGGAAGATGTCATGCTGCTATGCATTCACAGAAAATATCTTTAAAGCCAGTTTATCCAACTTCACAGGGATGGCTTTGGCATTGGAGCAAACTTGTTTGACAACAAATGTAATCCGTCAAACTGAAAGGGATCTTGTTTAGATGAGAGGGACAATCCTTGTCCTTGGTGCAGTGGGCTTTTCAAATGCTCTTGGTTGATGAAATGTTAATCTGTATGCTAATTTTATCAATAGGACCTTAAAGTCTCTAGTGGCATGTGAAAATGTCAGTTTCTGGACCCCAGATCAGATAAAACCTGTGCAAAGTATGGAATTGATCTGAAATTTTGCTAGATATAGAACATATTTTAGAAATGATGTAAGGAACTTTTTTGCAGTGGTTCTTACAAATCTTGCTTCAGATGCAGCTAACGTTCTGGAGGAAGCCTGTGAATGTAACAAGATTGCTTATTATCATCTCACAATCAGGATTGATCCCTGATGACTGGAAAAATATAAGTGCTGCACCTATGTTGTAGAAGATCAACACCTGTAACATTGCTGGTCTCTCCACAGTATCAGGAGATTATGGAACAAATTATTCTAGAGCCCATTTCTGAGCACATGAGAGACAAGAAGGTGTTGAGAATAGCTAGCATGGCTTTACTAATGACAAGTCATACCTGACCAACATAATTGCCTCCTGCAAATGACTGGCTCTGTAAACAAAGAAGTGCATTGGATGTTGTTTCAAATGTACTTCAGCAAGTTCTCCAGAAAAGTCTTCAGTAGTATCCTGGTAAACAACTTGAGGACTGGTGAGTGCTGGTTGGATTGCTGCGTTCCAAGGTTGGTGGTCCACATCCAAAATACAACTGACAACTGGCTACTAGTGCTATCCCTCAGGAACACATCGTGGGAACAATGCTGTTTAATGGGACATGTGTCATAACTACAGACTTACCTGGCAATCACTGGACTCTTGGCTGAGCTTGGCTACCATCACCGAACCTGTTTTGCTCCCCACATTTGGGCTTAGGGCCTGTCTGCCTTGTCACTGAGGCTGCCATGTCTGCCTGCCTGGTTGTCTTGCTCAGTGGCTGGCTCCCCTTGCTTTGCAGAGCTGCTTTTGCTGCTCACAGACAGCAGTGCATCTTCAAAAACCATGCTGTTCTCAGCAGGGTGTTGGACCAGATGAAGGCCAGAGACCCCTTACAGCCTACATGGTTTTGTTTATTCTGTGAAATGTGGCTGTGTTCCAACTTGCCTTTCTTACAGTAGTCACATTGCTTTAAATCATATTGACTGCTTTGTGAGGCCTTACTTGTTGGTATTTAGTTATTTTTTGTTAAAATAGATAATGATTATCAGGCAGCTATTTATTGAGATAAAGTGAACAAGGTGAGCTTCATTCTACTTTCTCTCACGCAGAGATGTAGACAAAGAGAGAGAGCAGTGAGGGCTCTTCCGTAGATTTCAGCAGAGATGTCTAGAGGAGTTCTGAAGGGACCATCTCCCACTCTGCCAGAGCTGCAAGGACAGTGGTCTGCAAATTGTGGTGAGCAGGCATCTCTGTAATGATTGCTGCTTTTCTCAATACTGCTTCATTTCCACAAGACCTGTCTCCTGGTGTGGCAGAGGACCATGTGAGTTTGCCGTACACGTCTTACACCTTGTGATGGGGTGGTGTTTGTGCGGCTGCCCTGAGGGATTAGCTGCCAACAGGGGAGGCTCAGTGTGTTTCTGTTCAGCTGTTAACTGTGCTTCACCGTGGGAGAGGGTGAGAAAGAGTGTGTGCTGCGTAGCCTGCTTCCAACACCTTGGTCTCCCTTACAGCAGGTCAGAGAAAAGGTGCCTGCAGCCAAGTAGGTGTTTCCCATAATACCAAAGCCACATCACTTGTGCATGGCACAGCAGGTCTGCAGTTGCTCCTGGAAGCCAGGAATACTCAGAGTGAAAGTGATAGTGACTCCTTTGCACCCTGCTAGCTCTGCAACTGGGGGACTGGAGCAGCACCCTCTGTTCGCTCCTCCTGGAACTGGTTCCACTGGATTATGCGGCCAGGAAAGCAGATGTGGCAGGAAAAATTGATCAGATGCTTATAGCTGGTTTACTGCTGACACTAGCCATGCCAGGCAGTGTAGAATCATTCTGTATTTTGCTGTTACCTTAATTCTGCTCCTACACAGTGCTAATTATATAATTCTGATATGATCTAATTAAAAAAGAAAACAACAACAACAACAAAAAAAAAAACAAACCCAAAAACCAGTCATCACTCTCTATACTGCCTGACTGATTCTAAAGCCATGAAAGATAGGCAGGCTTAGCAATTCTGGAGGATCTGTGCTGCAAACTCTGACACATACATCGTGAATGCTGGGCGGAGAATATGTAAGAATAAACTGGATTGGTAATTATGAATATTGTCAGTAAAATCTCAATATTAAAAAGTATGCTTTCCAGATAATTTATATGAATAAATAGATGTGTATATGATGGTCTGTACACAAATAAGCAGCTGCAGGTATTTTTGGGGTAGATGACTGTGCAGCCATTTTTGTATTTGAAGCTTTTCTGAGTAGGGAATCACTTCATTTGTACTACGGTTTGTAGTTCCAACTCTGCCACTAAAACCCAGTGTGATTTTAATGGTTTTTAATCTACATTTGAATATTGCATGCTTATTTGTTTTCACTAGAGATTTGCTATTGATTGAATTCTTAAATGGTGTCCCTGCTGGCAGAATTGTTTCCTACTAGTTAGCATCTGTCTGCAGAATCAGGGGCTCTGGGTTCATATCCTTGCTTTCACTGACACAAATAGGATGGCTTAGCACATCTTTCTTTTTTTGTCTCTCCGTCTTTATTTGTAGTTCTCCACCTCCGTAAATCCTTCTGTCTTTTCTCTTTCTTCTTTTCCTCTTAACTTCTCACATAGTGAAGCTAACAGAGGAGGGTGTGTGGGATGAGGAGTAGAAAAGGGGGAGAGAAAGTGAGAGGGAGAGTGAGGGAGACAAAAGGGAGAATGTGAGAGGTGAGGAGGAGGTGGTAATGAAGGTGGAAATAGAACAAAGAAGGAGGGGGAGCAGGTGAGTGGAAAGGGGAATTAAATAAGGAGGGCATGAGAGGGGGAGAGACTCTGCTTCTAGATTTTTAGACCAAAGGTATGGCAGTCATTTTTTTTTCCTGCTTACAGGAGGAATAATTAGAGCAAATGTTGGTCCTGAACCTCTTCTGTCAGGCAGTTAGTTTTCCAAATTCCTGAATGTATCACTTTATTTTATTCTTACCTGCATATGAACAAATAGCCTGTAGTATTAAATGTGTCTGCTCACTGCTCAATGTGGGGAAGTGGCTGCAGGGACATTAACTCTCCCAGTTATTATATGGGGAATTTCATTGACATAAAGATCCAGTTTTAGCAAAATGAATCTAAAAGAGTGTTTGTGTTCTAGTTGCCTAATCATGGATCTGCTCTTATTAGCTGAGGTTTAACTTCTGGAGATTCTTGAAAACATTGCCTTCTGGAAGCAAGCTTTGTGGCCAGCACAGAATAGCTGGAAACATAACTTCCCTGTTCATCTACTGCTTTACATAGTCCACCTTTTCCTTCACTTTGTATTTTCCACACTGTGCCTTTCTCTGGTATGAAAAAGTTGAAGGAATTCAGTTACCCCCACCAAGACTCTATATGATGGCTACTCACAGACTGTTCTTTCTGTTTAAGACCGTATATTTTTGGTTTTTTTGGTCACTAAGACTTAGCAATGTTAACTGCGGACTATAGAGATGGCAGGCAGTAACTTGCAGAGTGGCTCTGCCCGTCATTGCTGAGACATCTTCCTAAGACATTGCTGAGGCATTTTCCATTTGTTTGTTCTGTATAGTGCATCAGCAAGGACATTCAGCTCATCATTTACTGCTGATATTCTGTCCATTAATAGAAACTGTTGATTTCATTTGCTTGTAGTGAGGAGTTACTGAATATGTGCACCAAACAGTTATTCACCAGCAGCCTTCCCTGTGCAACTTTATGGTGCTGAGCAATTACAAATTAAAATGGAAAGTGTGCTTTGGTGCTTTGCTTTTCTGTACTTGCAGTGATGTCTGGGGAAATACTGCAATGAAGAAATTCCATGTTGAGGTAATTCTAGAAATTATAGTCACATTAGAAATCCCCAAACTGTACTTTATTTTAAAATGTTTTAATGAGCTACCATATTCAGAGCATTAATCTGTCAAAGAGAAGTGCATAGGAATACATTTCAAACCCCAGAGTCGAATTGAGGGAACATGTTAGAGGTGACATCCTATGATGACATCCTTTTCATGATGGAAGGTATGGGTTGGTTTCCTCATACCTTTCTCTGTATTAACATGCAGTAGGAAGCCACTGTGGACTTCATTGTGGTGTAATAAGAATGAAAGAAATCCTGAAATAGGGGAATAATTGTGATATTCTTTAGCAATCATAGAAATGTCTTTATTTTATTCTTCTGTAGTGAGTTGACCTTCTCTCTGAGTCAGGCACCCACCAAAGCCTCCCTATCACTCTCTTCTGCATCTGGACTGTGCAGGGAAAATATAATGAAGGGTTTATGGGTTTTCTTTCTTACCAGAAGAAATCACTCACCAAATACCATCATGGGGAAAACAGGCTCTAATTGGAGATATTAATTGAATTTATTACTAACAAAATCAGAACAGGATAATGAGAAGTAAAGTAAGACCTTAAAACCACCTTTTCCCCAACCCTCCTTTTCATCTCTACCTCTTCCCCTCAGCGGCGCAGGGAGACGGGGAATAGGTGTTTTGGTCAGTTCACCACAGGTTGTCCTGCTACTTCTCAGCAGGTTGTTCCTTCTCCTGCTCCACTGTGGAGTCCCTTTCATGGGAGACAGTTCTCCACAAACTATTCCAATATGTGCCACTCTTCCACAGGGTGCCGTCCGTCAGGCACAGCCAGCTCATGCTTTCCCCATGGGGTCACAAGTCCTAGCAGGAAACCTGCTCCAGTGTGGGATCCTCTCTCCATAGGTGTGCAAGACTCTGCTCCAGCACGGGCTTCCCATGGGTTTACAGCCTCCTCTCAGGCACCCACTGCCTCTGGTGTGGGTCTCCTCCAAGGGCTGCAGGTGGATCTCTGCATCCCTGTGTCCCTCCATGGGCTGCAGGGGCACAGCTGCCTCACCGTGGGCTGCATGGGAATCCCAGCTCCAGCGCCTGGAGCAACTCCTGCCCCTAGTTCTCCACTGAGCTTGATGTCTGCAGAGCTTTCCTCTCACAGGTTCTTGCCCTGCTCTTCTCTGTCTGCAATTACAACTGTGTAATAATTTCTTTTTCTTAAGTATGTTATCACAGAGGTATTACCACTGTTTCTGATTGGCCCAGCCTTGGCCAGCAGCACATCTGTCTTAGATCCACCTCGAGCTGGCTCTGCCAGACATGCAGGAAGCTTCTAGCAGCTTCTCACTAAAGCCACCCCTGTAGCCTCCTTCCCACCCTGCTGCTACCAAAACCTGGCCATGCAAACCCAATACAACTTCTTGGGAAGTTGTAAAAGACACTTGTGAACTACCTCTTGTATTCCCTTCATGAATAGAAGCACAATTCTGGGAAAAGAGTTGAATAAAATGCATGCCCTCATTCATTATGTTTTCAAGCAAATCTACTTTCATCTTCCTTTCTTTTAATGATATTCTTCAAACCACTTCTGTAGAAACTACAAATTATCAGCTACAGGTTCTCTCAGGGTATGGACTGTGTGTGGGTAATGGCATCTTTTTGGTTTCTGATTTTATGCTTCTTGGTAGTAACTTGTAACATTGCAATCCTGTGGTGTGTTCAGAATGTAATTTCAGTTCAAAAATATCACATACTATACAGTATTGAATAGCTGAAAAGGTCCTCTCTGAATGTTTACAATGAAGAAAAGCAAGAGTAAGGATGAGAGGTCTGTTTTTAAGATATAATTTTAGGCAGTAATATTAAGAAGAGATATATTTTTTTAATTGTTAAAAAACTCTGAGAGAGAATGAAAAAAATTCCAAGTATTGCTCTTTTAAACTTAGTTAATTTTCTTTAATGAAACATATTAGAGAATGGCAGTTTGGGAAGGACAGAGGATTTGCATGATCCTGGAAATCTCATCCTGATGGTTTGTATGACTCTGGATGACTTTGTATGACTCTGGACTCTCATCTTGTATGAAGACGAGAAATAAAAGACTAGTAAAGCAGCAGGACCCACAAAGAGAAAAGATGAATGCGTGCATAAGAAACATGCAGCAAAGACCAATAAAGTGTTCAGATTCCTTAGTTCAACTTCTACTAAGTAGGTATTACTTCACCAAAATTCTAGGTGCCTGTTCTTGGAGTTCCACTTATATCCATATAGTTGATACATCCATCTAATTCCTCATACAAAAGATGGAGAAGAGAATTTCAGAAAATGACCTACTCTGACCGATACCTTCCTCTTTTAATTAGCTGTTAAGGAAGGTAGGCATTTTAGGTTTGTATATTCTTGTATAGCAGAAGAAATTAAATAGTATTCAGTTGAAAGATTCTTAGACAAGTCTAGGCATTGTTAGTCTCCAAGTAGAAAGAAAGAATACATTATTTTCATTTTTAAAAATCAGAAGAAAACTAGTGGCTTCATGAAAATGACAGAACTGCATAACTGCATTTAAGTGATTAATGCAGCACATCCCATACCGCCCCCACCCCCCCCTCCAATTTTTGTGTTTTGGTACCTTGCTTACTGCATTTTTCTGGTCCACTCTTCTGCTTTTAAACTCTATCTAGCTGACCATGTGCAGCCTTTTATCTCATCTTAAATGAGTCTCCTACATGCATTTCTTTTTGGGTCAGTCCCTTTTACCATTAAATCAGTAAAAATTCTTTTCTGCAAGTTAAATTCTAAGGAATAAAAACCTCACTCATCAACTCTCTTGTGTCCACCTTTTCACCTCCCACTCTATCCAGTGCAACAGTCAGTTTTGTAGGTACTAGGTACCTCTTGTTCTTCTTGTACCTACAAGACACAATTTGTATTAGTGTGACTCAGCAGCAAACCAAAAACCTACTATTCTTACCATCCTCCCCTTGACTATGAACAGACCTGCCACCTCTTCACCCCCAGCTTTTAATACGCTTAACTCTGTATTTAAGCATGAAGATGCTAGCTGTTTGCTGGGCCGTGAATTCCTCAATCTAGTTGTGCTGGAGAAATAATTAAGGGTCATGATAAGACTATCCATTCCCAATTAACATTCTTGGGTTTGGCTTTGGATCCTTTGTGAACTTGAGGAAACAACTTTAATTCAGATCCCTAGCATATGCTAACCATAGTGAGAATGCATTTGATGAAAGATCTTGAAGAAGAAAATTCACGTGCATTTGTAATTCAGAAGTTGTGAGATCCCTCTTTTTCTTCTCATCTGAATCAGGTATTTGATTAGTTGTGACATCTTTGCTTACTTTTACTTTTCTACTATCCCAAGAAGAAACTTTTTTCATCTGCAGATTGAGGATGTACATATATGTAAGACCTCAGATGAGGGAACAGTAAAGCATTTCACCAAGAGTGGAATGTGTAATTGTCTGGTTTGCTCTAATACAGCTATATCTGATCAGAATGGTTTTACTGATTTATATGATCAAGTGCTTGAACAGTGTTGGACATACAGATGTTCTATACATACGTTGCTTGAAATTTCCACATACAACATCCCAAGAGAGACTGTAAGCACATGGAATTTATGACTTAGAAAGTAGCAGAAATATTTTATTTCATTAACTCTATGTATGAAACATGTTAGACTGAAGAATTATTTCAGCATGAGTAAACCACAGTCCTTTATAATTAAGCATTACTATCAACTTTGAAGGATGGTATGATATGTGATTGTTATTAAAGCACAAGCAGAAAGATAATATTTAGATTGAGTGTGGATTTGTGCCCTATTAATGTGAATTTAGGTTATTTCAAAATAATAACAAATTTGATAACAAGCACTGCATAGGCTGGAGTTGCACAAATACTCTTACTGTGGTCCTTAATTTCTGAAGTGTGGATGAGATTTTTTAAAAAGTGCTGATACAGTTTAATTGTCTGAATTAAGCATTCTGCTATGCTCTTCCTTTTCAAAAGAGGATGTCTTGTTTTCTTTGGGGTTTTTGTGGTTGCGTTTGTTTGTTTTTGTTTTGTTTGGGTTTTTTTTGTTTTGTTTTTCTGAGGAGGGGAGAGAGGAGTTGTGCCTCTATGTGCATGGGAGAGGTGTTTGGTTTTTTTTCCCCAGAATAAGTGACTTTCTGAAAGAGTGTAGCAGGCTTCTGCTTTGTCTTGTTATTTTGACTGCTAGACGGTTGTTTCCAGAACTAAAATGAAAGCAGCTCAGGCAGGGCCAGGGCAATCAAAAGCAGATTTCTGCTTTAGTGTGAGACAATTACACAATAAACTCCACTAGGGGCAGGATTCAGCTGCCTGACTGTGGGAATGTAGTACATCCCTTTGACATGCTATTCGGAACATTGTTTTGGGAACATCTATGTTGGAGGGGCTTGTGCTGTTTAAGGTGCTGAGTTAAGCAGCTATTGTTTAGTTTATTTATACAGTTGCCAGTCTCTTAAAAAACTAAGACACATTTTAAATGAATGTGTCTCAGAAGAATTTAGTACATTATGAAATTTGCTGCACTGTCAGATATAGAAACAGAAAATTTCTTACTTATTAATCCTCTTGACTTCATCATTTCAGCTAATGAATAAGAAAGGAAGTAAAAAAAATAGAGTGATATTGGCGTGACATAGTGGAAGCCTGCTAGTGCAGCTAGTATTTTCTGAATAGAGAAGAAGAAAATTGAATAGCAGAGCAGTATATTTACAAGATTCTGAAAGTGCTAAAAATGAATAAGTGACAAAAGTTGTCTGACACCCTATTTTAAATTTTTTGGTTTTTTCCTAGAGCAGTATTTGTATTGTCATCTACTCCCTTTTTGTTTTCAGCATCTACCAAGATTTAATCTGGAAATTTTATTTTATGTTTCTCAATTCTTGTCATTCTAGGCCTCTCTTCTTGTGTGAATCCATATTTGCTCTCCTTACAAATAAAATGCAAATCATATCCTTGCCAGAGCTAAACACTTATCTAAGTAAAATCATAATAAATATTCAAAGGTTAAAAATGAGATTCACCTTAAGAAAATCACAGAATGCCACATTATTGTTTGGAGGTCTAAAACTTTATATAAAAAGTCAGAATTTCAGCTCGTAGAAGTATCCTTTTTCTGAACTAGGCCTTTTAGATGTTTTCTGTAACGATCATTTCAGTTCATAGAAGATGGCAAGAAAAACTTCTTTTCTTAATGGTGACGTGTTGGATTTTGTAGGAGTTGAATGTGTGTGAGTTAAGATGAAGGCCCAAGCCTGTTGGAGAACGCCTCCAGCAGTGGCACAGTGGTGATCTCTGCCCGGCATATGGAAGGTTTGCCGGCGGTGCCGATGGTGGCAGCGGAGCTGACGAGGGGCCGCAGCCTCTCTGCTGCTGGAGAGCGCACGAGGGGAAGCGGAAGAGCTATTCATAGTCTGGCAGCGAGGGCACCATGAGCTATAAACAAGAGTGTTCCACTTCAGTCAAGAATTCAAAAGCCTTTTCATGAACTCAATTAAGAACTTTTCTGACAGTGGGGACATACTAATTGATTGTTGCAACCTCGAAGAAGGAAATCAAAGGAACTGTGCTGAAATTCAGGATTTGCAAGCAATCAAATTTTCTACCTGCCAACATCTGAAAGCTAAAAATAGGAAGTAGGGTGAAGGAAGGATTGCAGAATTGTTTCTAAGGAATTTCCGAGCTGTAGACTGGGATTTAGCTAAGGAACATTAGTAGAAGAAAATAAGGAGAGAACACAGTGAAGCATTTTGCTGCAAGTAATACATGCATTTTTTTTTGGTGAAAGTAATATAAGGCTTAGTTGTTTAAATTCTACTGTGATTCACATTATCTAGCATTTTTGACAGGAGGGGGATAGAGTAGTTGCATTAGAAGTGTGACTTCTTTCTTAAGGAGGGACAGTTGATTTTTTTTTTCCATGAAAAGAAGCTATTTTTTCTGACTTTGAAATTTTTTCAGTAGTACAAATGATCACAGGAAAAGCGTACACCCAACTGGCCAAGAAAATGATGGGGGTTTTTTTTCCCCAAAAGAAATTATTGCCACTTTTCATTTTGCATTTTTAAATTTTATTTTAATTTTCATTAGGTACTTATGTAGGACTCTTCAACTGTAAATCCTGTGCATCACAAAAATGAAAGTTAATTTTTGTACTTTAAAAAATTTCAAATGTGCTTACTGAGAATTGGAAAGATTTTATGTGAAGAAAAGATTTCATGCAAGTCTTTGTAGACACTACAAAAAAGAAAATAGGGCAATATTTTTGTTTTTTTTCAGAGATGAAAATACTGATGTAAGACTTTGAAACTTTCATTTGCTTGCATTCAACAGTATCCTGTCAAGTTTAATATGGAATATCTTCTAGGGAATGTGATATTTTAACTAACTGATATCTACCTTAGGAATGATGCAGCACCACCAACTGCCTTTATTCATCTTTAGTTGTCCTTGTTCTTTATAAACAAAAACTGTTTAAAATTATAAGGCACAAAATACAGGGAGTTGGTAAGAGATAGCAAATAAATAATTTTGTAATGTATTTTAGACAGAAGACACGCTAAGGAAGATGCTGGCCCTTTTTCAGATGTACAAAAATTTGCTAAATTTTTCTTTTTCTACATTGGGAAAAATGGAAAAGTGTATTTATATCCTGTGAAGACAAGAAGTCATTTCTGACTTCGATAGTAATGGAACAAAACTTGTAACATCACCTGCCTCTGATAAATATTTTTAAATAAATAGGCCTGAATTATTTGTGCACAAGAAGACTGAAGACCTGGCTGCAGAAGTCTCTGGCTTTCTGATGGTCTGTTTTCCTGTGTTAAATTTTGGGAATTAGGAATATTCTGTAAACTTTTTAGACTCCTAACACAGAGGCAGTATTCAGAAGGGGCACTTGGATAACCATGGAGGCTGTTGGACCATTAAACCTGACGTTCACCCTTGGCAATTGTAATACAACATTTGGAAAAAAGGATAAAGGAAAGACACAATTCTTAGGGCATTATATTTTTAAAGCTTGTTGAAAGGTCACAAAAGGTTCAGTTAAGAGCTACAATAATGTTTCAGATGCTGGAGAAACTACTTTGCAGTGGAGGATTTAGAGATTTCAATCTCTTTAGTTTATCACACAGGAGATCAAAAGGTGACTTAATTATCAAGTGTAAACACTTTCATACACGCACAGTATTCACCACTAAAAGCTTTTTAATCTAGTGGTGAAAGGCAGCATAAGCACTGAGGGATGGGAGTTGAAGTGACTGTCCTTGGAAGCAGGGCATGCATTTTTAATGGTGAGATTCACCTAGTAGGTGTTGATCTCTCAGTATTCTCTGAACAATACTTGCTTCTTATCTTCAAGTTAATGCATAACACAGCTTCAGATCCCATCAATACAGTGTTACACACTTCCTGAACTCCAGAACTTAGATAATTTATTGGTTTGAGTTTTGTTTTTCTTGCCTTTTCAATTTTTCTTTTTAATTTTTAATTCCTCTAGAAGAGACAGAAGGGGCCATTTTTGTTACATTAGCTAGAACTAAAGCTTTTGATGCCACCATGTTACAAGAATGTTAATGAGCTCATATTGTACATCTTCCTAACTCAGGAACAGATTTCCTAAGAGCACTACTAGATGATTTATGGTCCAGTAGAGACAACTCACCTAAAATTAAACCTTTAATATATGTAATTGCAGGTGATGATAATGTTTCCAATATAATGGCTGCAACCACTCCACCATGTTTCTCAGCCATCAGTCACACATACCACCAGTCATAATTCCCTGGTAATCAACTAGGTAAAGACACAAAGTGTGTAAAGCCATGCTTCCACACTCCTCCAGGCTAAAGTAGTAATCCTTCCAGGGTACTAACAGTGTAATGGTTTGGCTGAGGAATCCATGTCAAATACCAAATAATCCCCCTGGTGACTAGATCTAACAAAATTACATAAAATAGGGTACCTAGTAGATTTTCGTTCAAACTTCTTATCTAGAGATATTATCATTTTAGTTACTAACACTCTGCCTTCTTGCAGTCTTCCTCACATATATATTCTGGTCTTCTAGTGACCTGTGACATAACTGAATTACAATAGCAGTGGCAGTGAGCAAAGGCAGAAAATCTAGTATACACAAAAAATCTCATACATCTCAGTCCTTGTCACAGAAAAACAGATCCTGTCTGTCCTTCAGTGCACCATATCCTTAGTCACCTCTTCCTTAAGTGCTAGAAATGGCATTTCAGATGGTGCAATCCTCGCAGGGAGCTTTTTGAATATACACATATTATTGGTCATACCAGGATATTATTTTGATAATCTTGGCAAAATATTTAGAGAAAAAAAATGTGAGAGTTGCTGCTATTCAGAGATACCTACTCCTTCTTTTTCAGGTAGGAAAATTACTGCCTTTCATCAGCCAAGTCAGATTGTTTTGCCACACCACTAAATACAACAATTTTTTTCTGGCAAATTGTACCTCGCTTCCTACTTTTTGTGAAGCTGGCACGTATGAGGCCACATCAGTGACATGGTTGGATGATGTCAGTGTTCTGGGTCCAGCTCACCTCTTTGCTATCCTGGCGACAGACCAAAGTGTGGCGCAATGCACAGATGGCTTCTAGGTGATTTTCTTTGAAACATGGAAAAAATCTCAGTATTTTTGCTGTTGGCCAGCTCCAGGAATTTTCTTGAAGCCTCCAGATTTTCGCTTCTACTTCAAAAATGCACTGTGGCTGTTCGGATTATAGCTGACAGAAAGAAATTTTTAGTTGTTCCACTTGGGTGGAGGGAGCTGATAAGAAATCATCATCCATTTTGAAGGATCTCACTCTGGGTACCCATACAGCTTCCACTCTTCATCATTCTGTTCAGCTTTTAGAGAATATGGTACAATGTACTGGATAAAAATGTCACTTGAGCACTCTTGACTCACAGCTTTGGATTTGAAATTACATACCCCATGTAAGGGGAGGGAGGGCCTTTTAAAATGTGGCGCAGAACAAGACTGCAAAACAATGGTCGCATTCTGTGACTCTTCCATGCTGTTGTGAAAAAATCTGTGAATTTGGCAGAAGGGCAAGTCAGTGTCATCAAAATTACAAGAACTCTGCTTAGAGGCTGCTGGCAATAAGAAGCTGCAAGCAGTAAGAGGCTGCAAGCAATAAGAAGGCCTGATGTAAAAGATTGATATTCTTCCTTTACATCTAGCTCCATCTGGAAATCCATTTTTAGGTTAAGAAAATACTGAGTTGTGACAGGAACTAAATCTTTACAGTGTTTGACTCTGCAAAGGGTTATCCAAGGGGAATGAAATACCTGTTCCTACTAGAGAGCAAGTGGGAGACTGATGGTATGGTTAGATCCAAGTGGTCTGGAAGAAATTCTTGGTCACTTGAAAATTTTCAGTGCTTTGTCTATGGACACAGTTACACTGGAGTATCAGATTTGTTCCTGGAGCCTTCTGTGGTACTGAACGAAATTTTATGAAGGTCTGAGCTTATGGCATGTGATGGCTCAGGAGCTTGTGGACCTCTGTGGTGGTCCAAAATGATCAGGGGGCCTGAATCTCTGTGACTCCACACTGCATAGTGGGCTGTTGTGAGAACCACTATGGAACAGCAGAAAAATACTAACCAAGGAAAACTTTAGGAGAAACGTCTCTCTGCCAAATTTATGGGTACTTCAGCGTAGCAAGCAGAATCATAAAACAGTTTAGTACACTTTGTGCAGTGTTTCCCAAAGGACACTCACTCCTGTTATTTAAGATATTATTGGTTTAAAATGAGCCTTAGGGGTTTTCTGCTAGGACTTAAATGGTAAATAGGTTGGCAGAAGCTTTTCTTCTCTTAAAATCATGCCTATGATGGGTATGACTCCTCAGGAGAGAACTGCAGTGGGTCTGCTGGATGTGATGAGTGAGAATGTGGTTACTGAAGCATCCCTCTTGATGTCCTTCTGCTATGTTGTCCAAATGGCATTTATTCAATATGCATTATTATAGAAATTAAATCTGTATTTTGAAATATTAGCAGTACTGAACTGTGTGGACTAGATTTTTTTTATGGGAATGTCTTTTCATAAGAGTTTGGGCATAAGTAGTTGGTTTAGGAATCAGTCGAAATGTTGATAGATACAGGAGGGAAAGGAGAAGAAAACCAGAAATTGAATGTCATGTTTTTCTGTAGGCCTTGCTATGAAAATTTAGATCAAAGAAAAAAATAGTGTACACTAATTTTGGACTTACACTTTCTACTCAACAGCTTCATCAGGTGAGACAGTTTTGCAGAAATTATTTTTGATGACGCGGGTTTATTTCTTAGCTTGTACAGTCTCAGTCAGCATCAAGAAGCAAGGATGCTCATCACAGAAGAGGCTCCATTTTTCTACTGAGTGTAATTTTAAACTCAAGACTATTTTCTTAACACAGTTATGAGCAGTGATATTCTGGAGAAAAAGTTGGCATTAAAAATGTGGAGAAAAATGCTATTGGTTTTCTTTCACAAATAGTATTCTTGAGGATATTGCTTGTGAGGCGCAGTGGACGAGCCCTCATTGCCACTGGGGAATGCAAACCTGGGAGCAGATCAGCCGGGAGCATGGCAGTAAATAAAACAGAGACAGGTACGACTGGAGTGCTCGAAAACCAAAGTTTAATAAAGTGAAATACAAGGTGTGCTAACAATCGATGCGCAACAAAAACATAAGCTGTACACTGTGGGGAGCTACTCCAGAAGACCTCAAAATGAGACAAAAAACGCCTTACATAGACATTAACTCAGGGCAGGGAACCAATGAACAAAGAGGAACAGAAATAATACCTTAAATGGAACCAATCAGAGGGCAGGGTTCAGAACATAACCTAATAAGGAATAACTTAATTTACATAACTGTTCCCATCATTCTTTTCTTCTCAACCACCTCTCACCATAACCGGACTAGATGTTATCTATCCTGGCCTCTCAAAGTACTGCTATCTGCGGTGTGGCTGTTTCACTGCTCATCCTCTCCAATACAGACCACCACAGACATTTAACTTAAATAGAGAGTACATTAAATGAAGAAATTAAAATAAACTGTAAATATAAAGAGCCTTGACATTTTTAATTTTACCATGTGGTATGCTTAAAGCATAAAATAAACCAGTTAATATTCTCCTTTTCTAATTTTCTAATTCACTAAGATGCCATATGCGTTTCATTTGTGTTTACTTAGGCATCCAGAAGAATGAAGAGAATTAAGTAATGCTGGAGACAAGCTTAATCATTATCTTGTGTTCAAGCACTTTGATGGTATATTTAAAATAGATGTGTGAGCCTTTTTTGTTCCTTGTAATATGGAAATTATAAAGGAAGGTGAACAGGATGATAAATTAGAGATGCTCTCAGCAAGGCTGTTAAATTATTTTTAGGTAGAAGACATACTGTACACAGTGAGCCTCAGCTGAATATAATTAATTTGAAACGTTATCACTGTTGCGCTTGCAGTCCTATTGTATTTTTTTTCAGTTCTGCATCTTGCTGGCTTCTATCACACCCCTCACTGTGAGATCTTTTCCTGTTTTGCACGTGTCCTGTTTGTTACTGCCATATGGTAGTTAGAATTTCAGTAGCTTTGCTCTGTTTACAGACCACTGTGGTTTGTCATATTTTTGCTACTCACCCTGTATTGCCATCTGATACCTATCATCTGTTTAACACATTGGATGCCAAAAATACTGAGATTTATTTTTTCTTCCAAATGCATGTATGAGAAAGACTGTTTCAGAATGCTGTTTTGATAAGAATTGATCCCAAGTAATATCCTGTTAATGTTTAACCAGGACCCATACCTCACAACTTTCCAAACTTTTTACCAGTTGCCAGCTGACTGAAAGGATCTATTCCAGCACTGAGGATTTTTTTTTAACCTTATGTGCGTTGTACTGTTTGCAGCAGATGATAGGGTGTTTAAACATCTTTTCCCACTGTGTGACTGTAGCAAAACCAATATTGTCAGAGTATATTGTCAGGGTCTATTCTTGCTCTGGTTGCTAATTGCAATTTAGATGGGGTTGCATTAAGGAACTATTTTTTAAATTGGTTTGGTTGGATAGATGGGCTTCTCTTTCACTTTCTCATGTGATGCTTCA
This sequence comes from Motacilla alba alba, assembly GCF_015832195.1. Classification (NCBI taxonomy): domain Eukaryota; kingdom Metazoa; phylum Chordata; class Aves; order Passeriformes; family Motacillidae; genus Motacilla; species Motacilla alba. The sequence goes on from NC_052018.1 coordinate 30,223,741, forward strand.
ATAATATGTCTACTGGTTTATATTTCTGTATTCAGAACAAGAGAGCTAAATACTTGTACCTGTGTGTGTGATTTTGTGTAGGTCCAAATCTCTGCCTCCCTTTTAAAAACTTTTCCTTAAGATTTTCATTATCTTTTTTCCTCATTCTGTGATTCTTAAATTGAGCTTTTCTACTGTAGCACTCTGCTTCCCCACCCCCATCCTGTTCTCCCTGCCCTGCTCCTTTCTTAATATTCTGAGTTTTGTGGCTGATTGGTTGAGATATGATGACCATCCTTAGAGAAAAAAAGTGCCTGCAGTGGCATATTATGTGATTCAATAAATTAATTCAATAAATTGAAGAGAACACTATTTAATTCTCTTTCACGTCAGTCTGAAAACAGATTAGGTTTTGTCTGTTCACAAAAATTTGATTTTGGTGAAGTTTAGCTTAAATAAATGATATTTGTATTCCATAATAAAATGAAACTGATGTTTTTGGAGAGAAAATAAAATTATTCATTCTTTACTCATATATTTAATGTATTTTAAGGGACATTTGCTGGCAGATCCACTTCACAAAAAAGTATTTTACTGCAGAAATTTCCTATGGAGCTCAGAGACTCCTATTTAAAGGATCACTCCGTGGCATTAAAGTATTGTTATGTCACTGCAAGCTGACATAGGTCAGCTCATTCAAGACAAGTTCTGTGGTCTGTTACAGAACATGGGGAAGAGAGTGGGGTGATGGATTAAATTCAGTAATATTTAAGTGATCAGTAATACTGGTAATCAGTAATATTTAAATAAATGAGGAAAATGAAGACATCACTTAGTCAGTTGATAAGGAAAAAAATTTAAGGGACTTTCCAGCAGTCTTTTTAGAAGTTTTTATAAGAGAAGCTCTGTCTAACATAGTTCAGGGCTTGTTCTTTTAAATAAGGAACCGTGTATGAAAATTATTTGTATCTGCAAATGCAGTAATGTAAAAAGGATATGCCCTGTAATGTCACAAATGGTGCTGGCATGGCTGGGTGTCTCTGGGACCTTTGTTTCCTGCCACCTACACTAAAACAGTTTTTCTGTTATGCTATATAAAGAAAACACAGAGAATGAAAACATTTCACTGAAAGTACAAAGGGAAATTAATATTATTAATTGCCTTTAGTATTTTTGTCTGTCTTCTCTTCATGTTAGAGTAAGCCCTGATTTCATAACTTAAGTAAACAAATCTTGAGATTACTTCCCTGTTTAGTAGAGGTTAAATTGTAAGAGTGTGGTGAATTGAAGAGATGCTGGAAGATGCTCTCCTTGTTGTGGTCTTGATGCCTAAAGAGGCTATCTAGAACAGAGGCTAGACAGAGTTAAAGGAGTAAAGTAGGTGTTTATTGAAAGGCCTTCAAAGGACACACCTTGGGCAGAACAAGAGCTTAGCTGTGGCTCTGCCCAAAATGGACCCAGGATGGACCAGCCACGAGTTTTCACACTTTTATAAGTTTTGGTTCATTTACATGTTGGGGTCAATTGTCCAATTACAGCTTCAGGTTATGAGGTCCCTTCCTCCCAGATTGCTCTCTTCTATTCACCGTTGTTTACACTTCGTGAGCCTAAAGCTGCAAAGATGTTCTCAGGCTGGAAAAGGATTGTTTTGTCTAACTACCCCATGAAGAGAACTTGCTTACACTTTACATGAAGTTCAGAGTCACACACTGAGGCAGTACAGAATCTTAAATATGAAAGCTAAAACTTAAACTTAAGGCATCAGTCTGATAATGTGGGTAGACAGGAGAAAATTACTCAGGCCTTTTTTACAGTGGATCTTATGGAGACTTAAGCTGACAAATTTTTGGGAACTGAAATTCAGTTTTAAAGCAGTGTTTGTAGAAAATCAAATTCAGTTTTAAAACAATCTTTATAGAAAACCATGCTATTTTAAATCTGCCTTTTTTTTTCTAGCCTTTTTTTTCTAGGAGATACATATTCCTGATAAAGTCAGATAGAAGCAATATTAGCATCTTATACTCTGCTAGAGTTTTATACCTTAAAATTCCCGGGTTTGACAGTACAAGTGCAAGAGATGCTCAAGCTCACGCTTCTGCTGCAAATAATTTTCCTCAGTTTCTGATTCTACTTTTTTTTTTTTTTTAAACCATAAGCATTAATGCAACTGTGTGGAGTCAGATTTTCTTTCTTTCAGTCGCGTCTAACCCCATTGAGGTTCCTGGAGTGACTGACTGTGTGGTTGCATGGGTATTGCTGTCCCTCGGTCATTATGGCTGTTATTTCTGCAACAAGTGTTGCATGAATAATGGCAAATAAAATAATACAGCCATTTACCTTTGCAGTTTTGTTGCATGAGTAGTTTCAGCAATCTTTAAAAAGCTGAATATGCTTATAGGTCCTGTGTTTATTAGGCAGACAATTGCTTGGCCTGAGTGTGTGTTTTAATGCTGTAGTAAGAGTGAGATTGTAACATAGTGACATTTCTCTAACTTTTTCGGTGTTGCATTTGGTAAAGTCCAGGCTGCTAGCAGCTCTGTGTGAACTCATGAAACCTTTTGAACTTTCTCTCTTGGAATTGGTGACAACTTCCCAGAGCAAACCAGCTGCTCTCCTGTTGTGCTGTCTGTGTTAGGAGAGCTCAGTGGTGAAGAAATTAAACAGGAAAAGGCAGCAGAGCTGTGATGGTTACATGGGATAACTGATACTGGTGAGGTTGCCCACAGAGGTGAGAGGCGTGTTAGAATGGCCATACTGGTTAAGAACAAAGGAAGAGGCATTGACACATTGTGGGGTGTTGTCCCCACCCTTCTACTGGCTCCAACCTGTCACTTTGCCAATTGAGTTTGAGCAGAAGGCACTGATTCCTTTAGTATTAAATGTATCTCAACATGTAAATGCTTTTTTAATACAAGCCATGCACAGTTTCTTTCTGAATTCCTCAGCTGTACTGTTTTTAGTACTATTATGTGTTGTTTGCTTTGTTCACTGGTTTCTCATTTTTACCTCAGAAAGGATATCGGTCATTTGGGAGGAACTGTGGGAAGCTGGAATGTAAATTCCTTATTGTAGATATTGCACATTCTTGACTCACAGTTCTTCAGTTGTGTAAGGAAAAAGTCTGCTTGTGGGCTGTAGTTATTTTAAAAAACCACCAACAAATAGAAGTATATGAAAATAAAGTTTTCCAATAATCTACATTAGGAAATCTTCCAGGAAGATGAAAAATTGCATTTTATAGAAGTTATTTAATGAGCTCATTTATATGCTTGCAGAAAACCTGCCCTAAGTAAAATGTTAGCTTGAAAATGACTGTTCCTGCTGGTGAAAAGGCACCAGATAAGAGCCCTGGGAATAAACTGCAGCCCACACCACTTTGCTGATGTGTCTCTTCTCTGATGTGATGAGCAGGGACACTTTCTAGACAAGGTGTGGGACATCTTTGCAACAGCCTGTACGGGCTTGTGAGGTTGCTGCCAGGTAGTATGTGCTTTATAATAGATTATAGAAAGGAATTGGAATCAAGACAACTTGTATAGAGGGAAGAAATATCTGCTACATGGGCACAACTTTTCCAGTGGTGAAGGCCAAGTTTAAGTTCCTGTGTGAGGTCTGTAAGTGAAACCTTTGTCTTGGCCAAGTCTAAATTTTATCATGATTCTCATAATAAAATTTTTCATGGTTTTGCTTCACCTGGACTGGTGTCATGGACCTATAGGAATATACTAAGTCTTTAAAAATGCTTTTCCCATATGGACATGGAGACAGCTCTAAGTATATTGCCTGAGGGCTAGAAAACATGATGAAAAGAAATTTAAAAAAATTACCTTAATGTGTTTCTGAATGATGTTGGGAGATTGGTGTTACCATACTGCCTGGAAGCACTTGTCATGGACTGTGACCCTTCTGAGTGGGAGTTTTCACATGTGTAGAAAAAAAGGTGATCTTTGTCACAGGGGCAGCCTGCACTGTAGGTATTAGTCAAATAATAGAACAGTAAGAACAGACAGGAGAGTCTGTATTGCCTAGCCTGTTAAGTAAAAGTTTTAAAATGCTTTTGACATATCTAATTTTTGTCCAGATCTTTGCAGGCATCAAGGTGAAGGAGAGTTTTAAGGGGGATAATGTGATAATGGTGATGTTCCTAATACTCCCATGCTAGAGGCAACAAAGGGGAGCCCTCAAAGACCAGACTGGATGGGACTTTGAGCAGCTTGGTCTAATGAAAGGTGTCCCTGCCCATGGCAGGGGGCTTGGAACTAGGTGATCTTTAAGGTCCCTTCCAACCCAAACCATTCTGTGATTCTTGCTTGAAAGTTTACCTTGAGCAGAAGCATCTCAGTACTGAATGAAAAATCACAGTCAGGATGGAAATAGGCTGTCAAAGTCTTTGAAGGTGAAGATAAGCCATTTATGTTTTATGCAGTAGAAAAGCAAATTCATCAGAGGAATACAAAGAGAGGGGTAAAATAAATTAAATTATATTTGTTGCAGAACTGTGATTAGACTATCAGACTGACAGGCTTGCACTGGCAGGAAAAGGAATTGAGGGATGAGCTGGTGATAGCTGAATGTTTAAGCTGGAAAGATATTAAATCAGCTGAACTTCTGTGGTTTTTGTTTTGGTAGTTGGTTGGTTGGGTTTTTTTTTTTTGGTTATGGAGGGTTTTTTGGGTGTGTGGTTTTCTGTTTGTTTGGTTGGTTTTGGTTTGGTTTGGTTTTAATTTGCAAAATTAGCCCCCACAACTTATACAACAGTTTAGGTGAAGGTCGAAGTAGGTCTGACTCCAGTGTGTACCAGAGTGATTATTGGTCCCGAGTGCAAATAGAATGGAGAGGGTGGTAAGTTGTGCTGGAGGTAGAAGGAAATTTCTGTTTCAATTTATGAAGTTTGGTGTACAGGTCACCCTTGACAGAAGTCAGTATCTATGCCAAACCCCTCTGTTTGGAGGGAAAGAGTAAAATGTGAGGTAGAGAGACAGAACTGTGAGTTACAAGCATGGTGAGATTTTTGTTTGCACCAATAAAACGGGGAGGAAGAAGAGATCTTGGCATGTGGAGAAGGAAGGGCTGATGCCCAGCTGGATTAAGGTGATTGCTGGTGAGATGAAAAATGTCATGGATGGCCGGGGATTGCCAAGTTGAGAGAAAATGGAGTTGATCCATAGTAGTGTGTTGAGTGAACAGGGGAGGATGAAGAAAGCTTCAGTCCAGGTAAAATCTGAAATTTTGAGGAATGTTTATTGCTTTTATTGTAGGATGTAGAACATACTATATGTCTATAATAACTATTTCGATATATTTATTAAAAAATGTGTAGAAGTGAGAGACAGGACCTACAGGAAATGTGATTAGGGCAAGGTCAAATGGGTGGTAAGTAAAGTCTCAGAAAAGTGACAAGTTGGACAGTAGGAAACACCAAAGAGACCAGAAGCAGTCAGTTTGTGCAGGGGAGTATATGGATATGGAAGCTGCTAGCTCTACCATTTGAAGTCCTTTGATTAATGCTTGTATTTCTTTTACAGAAACATGGCCCTTTTTACCTCTAAAGATCAGTTGATTAATCATATGTTTCACAGCTTGCAGAAACCATGTCTTGCTTGCCTTTGGTTCTTACAACAGCAGTTCACACAGAATAAAAAAAAATACAATAATAGCGTTAATATAGAAATATTAACATCCAAAATCACAGAAGTCCAATATTTTGCAATACAAGTAGATCCTGCAGTTATTTCATTTTTACAAAATAACCAAACCAAGTATTGCCCGTGCTAAAAAAGCAGCACACCTCCAAACATTTTGAAATATCCTGGTCTTCAAATAGACTTACACAGTAACATTGTTACATCAAGAATTTGGGAGCTTGAAGAGTTAGATATGTTGTAACTATTCAGCCTTAACTTGTCCTACCTATACAGAGGGTATAAATTTTAATAATGGATTTATGTGGCATGGGATGATTAATGAAGTAACCAGAAAATATATCTAGACTTCTCCACTCAACTTCAGCTGTTTTTCTTGTCAACACATACTAGATTCCCCATAAACCCCTCATTTCTCTTTATTCAGACAAAATTGTCCACAGCAACTTGCTAAAATGGCCTGTCTTGACTTTGTTGTTTAAAGCGTGTATTCCCAAAACCCGTGACAAGTTGACAGCTTTTCCCAGCTGAGGTGCTGATGGGACTGAGGCCAAAGCCAAGCTCCCTCTGGAAGCACCTCCATGAGATGGGTGCTGCAGTGCTGGCAGACCAGCAAGGCATCTGGTGCAGCTGAGGTAATCCCAGCTTTACAGAGCAGCTGAACAACGTTTTTCAGGTCACAGCTTCAACGCAGACGCTTAAGGATCACCAACAGGTTTTTTAGCTCTAGCTGTTGCCTTGGTGGGCATACGCAGTATTGCCGTTTGCATTTTAAATTATTTATTTGTCTTAAAAAAAGAATGCCAAGAACAGAGCTTGGTAAAACGCCTGCTTATCTTATGGAAAAACTTGTCTGAGCTCCGTGTGATGATGTGTTTGTGGGGTGTGGGTGAAGAGGACAAAGTGCTGTATTTTACTAAGCTTTTTTTCAGACATGTGGTAGCTGCTGGTGGATAGTTACTTAAGGCTGTGTCACTTAGAAGGCGGCACTTCTTCTACTAACATGAACTCATGACAGGGCATAATATTTTTATAACATTACATCAGGTGTTTAATTTCGAGACTGAACCATTTGAGTCGAACTGGGAGAGTGAAAATACAATCTGCATTGCCACCTACTGGATTTCTAAGGAAGTACAAAATATAATTTCATGCTACATTTGAAGTAATTTGAAATGTAACTCTGCATGAAAGAGACACAAATAGTGTAAATTTTTTATAAAATCTATGCCGACAGCGCATATGTATGCAAATGCGATATTTTGAAGCTTTCTGCTCTTTATCATATATGTGCAAATAATTTAGATAGGTATTTAAAACAGCAAAATATAATTTAACACATGAATTTAAAACAGCAAAAGAAGGAATAATATAGTCTGTTAAAAATTACGGCCTTCGATTTTAATTTAAATAATTAAAATAATAAGAAAATAAATATACATCTTGGTCCAGCTTCATTTCTCTGTGTTATGTAACATTTTTTGATCAGTTAATATTATAAATGGCATCAATGTTCATTGTTTGTCCTCCTAATTATATCAGTGAGCTGTCTGAAAGGTTTAAATTATGTAAGGTATTTATCACAAGTGTTCTCCAAGGCTTACAGTTTTTGCTATGTATATGAAGATGTGAGTAAAGCCTTGAAGAATTGCTTATCAGTAATTTTTTTACTAGTTTACACTGTAAAAAGTAGAAGTTTTACTGTCCAAGTAAAATAATGAATATTCAAATGAAAGTATGATACATGTATAGCACAGCTGAAGCAGGGATTTTTGTGAACTACCTCTGAAAAAAAAAGGGAGGAGGAAGCCATCCTGTTTTCTTGGAGAAAAAACCAGCAGCAACCTCAACATATGTTGAGTTCTATGTATATTGTAAAAGTGAGCGGGTTAGGTCTTTCCCCGTAGACACGCAAAGTATGTATTGGTTTTTGTGCACTGTGGGTGGTGATGCTGACCCCTCGTAGGTGCAGTAAAGTCCCGAGGCTGATGTCCCTCTCCAAGCTGCTCAGTCTCTTCCAGTATTTTAGCAACAGAAGAGTGTGGTTTAGTCATAGGAGACGTGATGTGCCCTAAGATTCTCCCATGGTGGGATCTTTTTTTGATCACGCATATGTGCCGTGCCTGTGAGTGTGAAATAGCAGCGCCCTCCCCAGACACGTCAGCTCCTGTGGATGCAGCTCTTTTGTTCAGTGTGGTGGGAGGTCTGCACAAGTGAAGTGCTGCAGTAATGTCTCAGAATAAGCTAATCCTGCAAGTGCCCTTCACTTCAGCAGCAGAACCAGATAAATGTTTAGGTGCATGATGAGAAATCACGTGTCTATGCATAGATCCCTCTTACACAGTGGTCTGGTTGCTCTTTCTATTAGAGGGGATTGAATTTGTATCTGCCTCAAGGGTCAGCCAAGCCATTATATCATATATCATATCATTATATCATATATCATGCTGTTATTAGGTCTTTAGTTTAACCTTTAGGTGCTTGTCTACATTATGGAATATTTAGTACATGTAAATTTTCCTTGCATCTGATGAAAATGTGTGCTCAATAGCCCAGAAGTTAAGGAGCAAGTCAAAACCTACCCACTGTATTTTGGTTCTTGCTTAATATTTAAAATACATCTCTATATGGCAAAACTATTGAGAGGGATTTGCTACCACCATTATAGAAGAGCCAGAGATACAGAAGTCCAGCTTTTTCCTCAAAAAGGTAGCAAAGGTGGTTAAAAAAAGAGCCAATTGAACCAGACCTGCTGTGAGCTGGGTAAGATTCTTTCTGCTCTGTGAAATGTGCAGTCGTTTTCTCCAATTCCATTCTTGCTGTAGATAAAATGCCAGCGTTTCCTCAGTGGTGCTGTTTATGATATGCAAGGTAAAGGTTTCAAACCCCTCATAGTAAAACGTGTCTTACATGGATTCAGAAATTAACAAATCTATAAACAAGTGATACTTATTTACAAAGAACTTTAATCTCATTTCACATAAGTTTTGCCCAGTTTGTAGCATGTTCATGTACTCCTTGGTGCACACAGAAGGACAAAAACATAATTGTGTTAATACTCTTCCGGAGCTTCGTTTGAGATAGAAAAAGTTCAAATGTAGACGGTCTAATTCAGAAAGAACAGGAAGAGGGGCAGTGCTTGCTATTATTTTCCCTTTCCATGTTAATGAACAGCCAGGGCTTTTGGTTTTACTTTAGTGGAGGAGAACTGAATTTAGTTTCCATGGTTTCATTTTTTAGTAGAATAGAATATTTGATGTAATAAGGAATTTACCTACAGACCTCTCCATTATTTAATTGCATTATTTAAGCTGGTTATTATAAAAATTCCTGAACGTCTGCAGTTGTTTTTATGCATTATAAGTGAGAAGCTGTGTAAGATAAGTTAATTCATATGTGTAATCCAGTTATATGGTGAAAAGTATTAAGTTTCTCCAGTATTTTACCTAATTCTTTGACCTACTTTTCTCATCTTACTCAATACTGCAAAGGTTTTTAAGCAGGTTAGTAAAAAATAAAACAAAACAACCCCCTTGCTTCTCCTGCCAAGCTTTTGATTTGCATAAAGCATTAAGTATAATGCATCGTATTTGTAGTTAGGGAGAATAGATTATTTGGTTGCTTAGCTTTTGCTGTTGCTGCATTCTCACTAGAATGTACCCATGTGATGTTACTGGTTTTAGTGTGAGATCTGGTTGAAATACAATTTACAAGCAATAATATTCCTGTCCAACTGAATTATGTGTGTTTTACCACAATTCCTGTGAGTCAAGTTGAATTATCATTTTTTAGGTTTGAATACCACGTTAAAGTAAAAATATTCACATCACCAAAAAAGTATTTCATACAAAGAACACAGATCATTTACGTCTTAAAACTCCAGACAAGTTCACACACACACACACACAAACACAGACAAAGCCACAGAAACATAGAATTGTGTCACTAAAAGTGCACTGGTTAAACGGTGTGAGTCACGGCTAATTAAGGAAGTAGGTAGCTCAGAGTAGAGATAAAGGATATCACCAAGATCTCTATAGACAACACACCTACTGTTTCCATTTATTAAACTCAAGATTGCCTCTTTCTAGTCATAATCTGTGTAGTTGCTCATGATTTTTAACATAATCCATGGAGATGTAGAGTTGAAGCAACATCTGGAAAAGCCTGGGTTCTACATAGCATGGTGCAAAGACCAAGTTTTGCCCTTCTGGAATCTCCTCCTTAGACTGTCTCAGGTCTTTCTGAGCTGTGATTAGGAGGTGAGTGTGTTGTGTAGCAGCATGCTTCTCCAGATGGTGGGCATAGGGTCAGGGTGTTTGTTGTTTGGGGCAGCTGGAGGAGAAGTGCTGCTTCTTTCAACAGCAGTCTTCATCCTAGGAACCTCTGTACTTGCTAATGCTTCTATATACTCCTACAGCCAAGCTGGAATATCTATAATGAGGGATAGCAAACCTTAAGTAGTCTCTCATACTTAACAAGAAAAAACACAATAGATTGTTAAGATGTAAATTTGAAATAAAAAGATGTTCTCATATTCTTGTAAGGTCAGTGTCATCGTAGACCATGTTTTGAAATATTTGTTGCATGTGTTAGTAATCTAGATTTAGAAAGCACTGAAACTGGAGATTGATTTACATATTTTGATTACACCTGATATATAAATTAAGTGGGTTAAAAAGATGCAAATTTGGTCACACAATTATTTCTTTTATTCAGTAGGCAATTTTATTTAGTATATGCATATGGATCAATTTCTGGTCAAGTGAAATGATTTGCTTGTAATCTTTGAAGTAAATCTTCAAGAATAAAGATGTCTATTATTTTTTTTCCTTTAGATTGCCCTATACAGTCTTTCATGTGGAGTGTGTATTTGGTATGAGGTACATGTAGTATTGCGAACAAGCCCAGAATATTAGGTGAAGTTGCAAACTGAAAGAAATGCAGAGTAGTAATCTTTCCTCCTATTCGTGCTATATAAACTTTTTTCTCATCTATGCAGGAGGTTGCATCAACAATTTGAAAGCTATAAAGAGCAAGTAAGAAAGATAGGGGAAGAAGCCCGCCGTTACCAGGGAGAGCACAAGGATGATGCTCCAACATGTGGAATCTGTCATAAAACAAAGTTTGCAGATGGTTGTGGCCATTTATGCTCTTATTGCCGGACCAAGTTCTGTGCTCGATGTGGAGGTCGTGTCTCTCTGCGATCAAACAATGTAAGTCTTCTGATGTGTACTCCTCAGAAAAAGCCTCCGTGACATTGTCATGCTGCAGATAATTCACTTTAAGTTTGGCATTTCGTGCTTCATTTTACTTAAGTGTTTCACTCACTGCTTCATTATGATGTGTGTATCATACACATAAATCAATGTAAAATCATACAAGTAAAACAAATGTATTTAATGATTGCCAAGGTACTTGGGAATCACAGAGTTAATTAAAGCAAAAGAATAATGGTGTCTAGTTCTATGGAGTGACAGCTTGTGGAAAATGTACTTGTTTTTCATGGAATAAAAGAAGAAACCCTTTTGCTCAGGTACAACTCCATAGTAATAAATTCTTATTGGAGCCTTATTTAATATTACATTTTTATTTTCATAGAGCTTGTCATAAACATTTATAGATTGCTTTTACATTAAATCAGTCAACTTTTTGGTTTAACAAAAACCAAAAAAACCAGTACTTTTCTTAGCACAGGAAAAATGTTACGCCAATTTATTTAAAATTTTATTTAAAGATTAAAACTTCAGGTTAGTATGGATTAAGCATCCTACTTTCAGGTAAGTGAACTGAATGGTTCTCCCTCTGATCTGCATGAGTTAGATGCAGCAGCTTTCCACAAAACAAAACGTTATCCAAGAGTAGCCTCTGGTCAGTCAGTCCCTTTCAAGCCTCTGACTCCTCTGTCATGCAGGAGCAGTAGGATCTAAATTTGGAATACTGTTATCCAGTGATTATTTTTGGCTGGTCATCAAGGACTATGGTGTGTTATAAAACATTTTACACATCTCCTTTTATTACATGAACAGTTTTGGTTTCTGTCCTGAGATGAGGCAACTTTCTTGTGTGGCTTTAAGATGCCAGGCTTTTGTAAGGTAAATTTATAGGTGCTCTTGGTATCAACACAAATACACCTAAAGTGAACACAGATTGTGTAGCAGATAATCATGTTCACAGGGGAACTAGTTTGTGGCCTTTTCACTTTCTTTAAGATGAACATAAGCTGAATAGGCCTTCTGAAATTTCATGTAAACCAAAAATAACCCCTCAAAAAGATGCATTTCATGGTTATTTTAGAAATTTTTCCATAGCCTCGATGTACCTGTGAGTCTCAATTAAATTACATTCATATGCTGAAGAAAACTTTGTAGGTGAACTGAATGAAAATGTGCATGTATTAGTATTAGTAAAAATAGATGCATTACATTCTGTCACCTGTAGATGGTGTCATCAGAGCAAGTCTGAAAATATAGTTTACTTTGATGTATTAAATTATTCTATTAATGAGTGCATGTGATACAGCTTAACTTTTCAGAAAAAAAAAAGAATATATATTTTAACCATTTTTTTACCCCCTATTTCACGCCACAGAAATGGAAGAGTGTCATTTCATTTGTAACTTGCATTTTGTTTCTTATATTATTTATGCTTCTGTGGGTCAGGGTGGGAAAACATGTTTTCAACATATGCAGTAATGTCATCTTTTTATTTAAAGCTCTTTTTGTTCTTAATTTTGTGTTTTTGTCTCTTTGTAGAGAGTTATTAGAATTGCATTTCTTTGAAATCTGTCTATTAATACTTGCCTGTTTTATTCTTTATCTCTTCTTTTTTCTTTTCTCTTTTTATTCTGCTTCCTTGGATGCTTTCCCAAAGGAGGACAAAGTGGTTAGAATCCATGCTTTTTATAATTTATTGTTATAATGTTGTTAGTTAACTGGGATACATATTAATGTGAAAAACTGAACTGAAATTTCATAATCATCCACAGGGGAGGGGGGAGAACAGGAATCCTGACACCCAGGCCCTACACATCCCTTAGCTGAACATCAGCCTTAAAGACAGCTCAACATGGAAACCCAAGACTGTTGTAAAAATTATGACAATAAAAGAAATTTAGAACTGAGAATTAGACATAGGCTAAAAACTAAAGCCTAAATACATCTTTAGTTAACAGTTTTGACTTTTTGCATGCAGGGTACTTCCATCAGCTTCAGGAAATCTAATTTGGTCTTTTAATTGTAATTTTACATGGTTTTACATGGTTTGCTGTGTTTCACTTCTGGCTGCAGCTGATATTCAGGGAATTCTTGTAAAAACAGCTTTTTGATTGACATTTGGAATAATATATATAGGCAAACAAACTGGACGTAAGTATAGTGAGCAGGGTGGAGTGAATCCTTTTTGATTTCCTAGTTATAATTTCAAAAATCTGCAGAACTTTTAGGATCAGGTACAGGCATATTCACCAGTATTGCCTGTGCCTTGTCTCAAATAGGTGAGGGCAGCTCCCTGTTCATCTCTGCACCCTGTGCGTGGCATCAGGTGTGGCAGGACTTGAGCAGAAGAGTGCACGTGCATTTACCACCTCTTCTGGGGCAGTTCTGCAAAAAGTGGCACTCCAGATTTTCAAATGGAGTATTAAGTGTGGCAATTAGCTAGCTTTTCTGAAACTAGTGTAAATTATTTACTACACACTAGTGTAGTTTTTGATGCGTTCTTTGTTGAGTTATGCTTGTGATATGAAGTGGTGTTATGTGTTTTGCCCCCATTTAAATACTAGCATACCTGTAACCTGAAATTTAGTACTGTTCAATTCCCAGAGAAAATTATTTGTATCACATTTGAGTATTGCAGTAGGTTTTTAATATGTCAGTATTAGTGCTACTCTGAAGAGGTATTCTGAAGACATATCTGACTTGTTTGGATTGTCCTAAATTCAATTAAATAAAATCTTATCATTTGCACTTGTCTTAGTTTAGGTTTTCCTAAAGGTTTAGGTTAGTTTAGGTGTTGAACTCTAGGCTTCCACATGCCAAGAAAATGCCATGATAGTAATGTGTGAAAATAAATTCTATATGGTGTGATAAAGCTGAGCTACTTCTCTTTAACAGCTGAAAAGTTAATGATAATAAATAGTCCTGAATGTGTGAGAAACATGGGGATAATTTCTTTAAAGTACCCTTGCTTTAGCAGTGCCTCTCTCTAAAAGTTAATGTAATATGTATAATTAATTAATTTAAAAATAGTAATACATACCTAAAAACAACATTTTTTGAACAATTGGCATAATTAAAATAGAGCAACGTGAGAAAAATATTATTTCTTAATTTTTTTCAGTGGCTCAACATTCCTGACTAATTACATATGGCAGGTTTCATATCAATAAAAACTTTTAAAACATATTTATCCCTTAGTATCCCCATGATTTTTTCCCACAATAAACTATATTGATGCAAAACACATGCACCAAATTTCTTCAAGTTAAGGGTGCATCATTTGGGAAGGATGATGAAGTGTGAATTACTGAAGTGTCAGCTCAGGAAAAATCAAGTGTTAACCTAGATTCAGGGTGTTTCCTGTAGAGTTGGGGAATTAATGATACCTCACCTGGGGTGTTGCTTCCCATGCATTACCCATCTTTTACAAACTGTGACAGGCACAAAAAAAGTCAATCAGAGGATGACTCAGGAAATGGAGAGCTGCTCATGTGAGAGAAGGCTAGGGAGATTAAGAGGACAAGACCTAAAGCAATTATAGTTGACAACTGGAAGTATGGAATTGATCTTAACAATAAGAATAGAAGACAGAGAATACATGAGACCAAATATGTGTAACTTGGCCCTAAACACTCCTGGCTTGAAAAAAAGATGTTTACAAGTATGAAAGCCTTGAGGATTTATTTCATGTCGCTTATTGGAAAGAAAAAGAGCCCAATAAAACTTTAAAGGCTAAATTTAATGAGGTTAGGAAAGGCTTTATGTGATGTGGTTGCTCGTGGCTGTAGGGCTATGTACAAGGTCCCTAAGAGGTTCTTGCAGCTCTTGGTTGTAGCTAAATATTTTAAAAATGTAATGCTTTGAAGCTGTCCTTGACCTTTTCAAGTTAGTGCCAAATATTTCTTAAGGATTTTTTCACCATATGTAGTGGAACTTAATATGTTCTCTCCTAATTTAAAATCATAAAGTACATCCCAAAACACCTTGTAGTGAGAGTTAGTAGGCATCCTAGGCTGATCCAGAAATGACTCCATTACACTTCCAAAATTAATTGGCAATAACTGGCATACTCCAGTGACTAATGAGTTACATGAATTTCAGTGATTCTTGTTCTAAAATGTCAAAATGCATACACAAATACGTTTCTGAAGTTCTTTCATGTTTTTTGAGGATTGCTTAGTTCTTTGCACTTCTGACCTGAGTTTGCTTTCCTTTCATATGGTTGTGGGCAGACCACATTTAATGGGTTTAATTCAATTTTATGCGAGATAACATTTCAGAAGGAAGTCAGGTAGGTTTTTTTTTTAAGAGAAAGCTGACACTTCTATTTTGGCAGAATATTCTAGGTGGTTTTGGTTCCTTACAGAGGGCCTACACTTCCATTTTGAATCCTTTTAGTTGTGTTCCATACACCAAAATTTTAATTGCCAAATAGTGGTGGGTTTAAGTTACTTCTCTCTGTTCCATTCACTTTCCCCTGTGATGTGAAATATTTTGGTTTTTAGGGCAGTGAAGTCAGCAAAATGTCCAACTAGTTGTTGTCCATAGTTTGGTAAGGGGTGGAAGGGGTGGGAAGGGCCCAACCTCAGTACTCCTGATGACCTGGCTGCCACTGGTTTCTCTGTTCTTCCCTCTCATGGTACCACAACCTTGTATAGCAGAAAAATGACTGAAAATACAACTTTTTTTTTTTTTTTTTCCTCATTCCTGTAAAACCTTTTCATAGTATTTGGTTAGGTAATACAAAAATATATATTGCCTTTGCGATCACCTGATAGATGTTTCTTTCTCATATGGAAAAGGAGATACACTATAGGGTACAAAATGAACGAGCAAATGTAGTTTCTTTGGATCAAAATTCAAGTATTTTGTGAGGTCCTGTGGGTGTATTGAACTAAGTGAAATATGCATGACATTGACAGAATTAGGTGGAAGATCCATGCTCCAGATTAAGCCATATAATTATCCATAGCAATCAGTCTGCCATTGTAGAGGTTTCATTAGGATTATTTTTTGTCAAATTTCAAATGAAAAAAAATAGGACCAAACGATAAAAGTAAATGTTGTCACAATTTTCCTGTGTTTTGCAGAATAGAGCAGTTTTCTTTTTCTTTTTTTCTATTTCCATACGTAAAGGGCAACTGGTGGGAAATCCAGATGTAAAATACATTATAAGTATATGACAATTTATGTCACTGAACTTAGTAGTATGTGGTTGCAGAAAATAATGCTGGTAATCAGTGCAGAAGAGAGTCCTATTTCTGATCTGGCTTTCACTGAGATAGTTTTCATTTTAGTATAATGTCATTGATTCATACTTGGAAAGAAAGACAACTTGGAAACATTTGCTTAATTGTATGTCAGGTGGCTTTTTCAGGGAGTTTGTCATTTAGTTCCTTTAAATTATGCTTAAAATTTGCTTACATAATGGGTTTTTAATTTAAGCCTTACCAACTTGAGTACATATTCCATGCAATTCAGCTGTGTACTAATGCTTTAACAGAAGTTGGTAATATTGTCAGAACAAAATGTCTGGATTGTCTGGATTTTTTTTTTTTTTACATCTCTTGAACAGAAGTCCTGGGTCAGATTGTCCATTAGGAGGCTAATTTCTGTATGCTCTTACTAACACAGCTGTAGAACAAAACAAAAAAATCTAACAGACAGATGTAAATTACATAGCAAATTGCAAATTGATAGCAGATTTTCTCTCTGTCGCATTCAACATAATTTGTTTCCCAAAAGATATGGGGCTTATATGCATTGTGAAAGAAGCACTGCTTTTCAGTAGTGCCTCCCTAGAACTGCTGTTTCAAGCAGAAAAGAAAAAAAGGCCAGGAAGAAATTGAGGAATTCTGTTTCAAGTAAGGTGGGGATCACTGTCCTCTGCTTTTGGGAAGTTAATTTCTTTCAAACAAATGTGTATAAAATTTCCAGGAAAATCCTTAAAATTAGCTTGCTCTTCACCAAGTTTGCTGAGGAAACATGTTCGCCTTGAAATACAATTTTTATAGGATCCAGCTAGCAAAAATGATTATTTCTTTCTTATATTAAAAAAAAAAAAAAGTAGGCAGATGATGCTAATGCACTAAAGTTAACCAGATCAGAGTTTCTTCATTTAATAATAGGACTGTAGAAGTCAGGACACTAGACACCTGGGTTTTTCTTCCACCATAGCCTTAAATCATCACTAAATCAGTAACCACTTTATTAAGCTCTGTGTTTTACCCAGGTTTACTTTACCTGTTTGCCAAACTCTTAAACTGTGACGTGTCATGCGATTTGGTAGCTTTATGTGTAGACATTTTATGACCAAGAAAATCTATTGCTACTGCAACCTTCTCTCTTTACTGTGGTAAAGGGCTCCTGAATCCTTCACATCTGTTCTTGCTGTTTCATGCAGGTTGGGTAACAGCAATCTGTGGATGCTTGACATAAATAGTGGAAATCCCATTTAGTATAACTGGGCCTAGAAGCCCCAAACTTTTAATCCACCGCAGTGTTATTTCTTGCCATGTAATCCTATTTTTAGTCTTGTATTTTCAGTATTGTTGTTTCAATTTAACTGATTTGAGACTATGAGAATTATTTAGAATGCAAAACAATACCTTTGAGTGTAATAATTCCTTCCAGTGCAAAAAATTGCATTAAAAAAAGGATAAGATTGCAAAGGTCAATTAGGCATTTCAGGAGAAGCTTTATTCTACCTCCTCTTACCTAATGTCATGTGTATATATATATATATATATATATATATATATATATGTATGTATAAGCATATATTGTACAGATTTTTCATAAGTGAATATACATGCATACCACATATGTGCATCCTACTACATAGCTTAATACAGGAAGTATAGGGCAACCCAATTTTTTGACCTTTGAAATCTGTAAATGATTCAAGGTATTTCAATCACCTGAGGAGTTATTATTTATGTGCCCATTTATCTGGACAAAAAGAGATGTTTTGCCATAGCAGTCACAGAATCTCAGAAGGACTGAGTTTGGAGGGAGCCTCTGGAGCTCATCTGATCCAATGCCCCCTGCTCAGGCAGGGCTACCTACAGGAACTTGGTCCTTACAGCTTGGCAAGTTCACACTTGCAGGGTGAACAGTGAAAATCTCAAAGATATTTCATGTCATTTTTGTTACTTGTTTGCTTATTGTAACTATACACATTATAGGCTTACGCAAAATCTCCTTAAGTTCTGTTAGGGAATAATTCTGTGACTTACAGTTTTGGACAAATGAATTTCAGAATTTTACAGAATCCTTTAGAAAGTGCACTAACAGTATGATGATTTTTTTCAGCTCAGCGTTCAGAGAGGAAAAAAACCCCAAAGCTACCAAATAAACATTAAGTTTTTATTTTCTTTCAATGTAGTATTTTTATCATTTTAACACTCAAGATCTCACATTCTGTTTGGTCCAATTTAGTTGATGATATAAAACTGAGGAGCAAGAGCAGGAGAGCCTTCCAGCAGTTCTCCCAAAAATATTGTGTATCCTACTGGCTCAGTTACTATGTGAGGTGTGGGAGATCGCTGTTGAACTCCATTGTGATAAAAGCTGCTTTTCCATATGGGATATAGGGCTGTCAATATTGAAGAGGAACATCTTCCTACCTGACTTGGGTAGGTAGGAAGATCTTACTACAAAGACAGAATACAAAATTTTGAAATTATTTTTCTTTTTGTGTTTTTGTCCAGAAGTATACTTTGAGTAAGTATTTAGATCTGGGCTGAAATGATTTTATTGCACTTTTCTAATAAGTGCTGGCTTCAGAAAATACAGCAATATAGAAATATTTTAATTTACTTTTTTTCAAACATGATTCATCTATGACCTAAATATCTGTAAGTAAAGAGGTGGGATTCAAGGTCTTGTGTAAAGGAAGATAATTTTAGTTAATTAGTTTCAACTGCAGATATCTATGGAAAGGAAAAGTAAATTAAGCAAGTTATAACAATTGAAATCTGAGATTTTTTTTATGCAGTGCACCTTAAGAAGAAAGAGGACAATGAAAGAAAATACTAGTGGTGCAACAGTAAAAAGTCATGAGAAAGGTATATGTGTTCATATACCTCAGTGTAATCAATATGATCCTGTAGACTGTAACTTTATAGTGGATTTTGATCCTTGTCTATTCAGTGAATACAGTGTTGAAAATGAGCAAGTATGACCTTACAGATTTAATATGATAATGTATGTGTATCTGGTGTAAGGTAAAAGGAAAAAATTAAAAGTTTAAACCAGACACAATTCTGATCATCTCTGACTAGTCAGAATATGTATACAATTTCATAAAATCATGAGGAAAAAAATATAAATCAATTAAAATTGCTAAAATTGCATCTTTATATGCATGAAATAAAATCTTCTTTCCACATCTTACAATGCCTATAGTTATTAATTCTGATAGATTGGAAATGCATTAATATTATTTGATCCCCTTTTGCTTGAAATTGTGCCGTCAATAATGTAGATAGCTGTAATAATGATACATACAATTAAAATCCTAATTTTGTGAGGAGCATTTCTTCTTTAATGAGGGCTTTTTTTGTAAGAGGAACCTTTTATTCTTATGAACAAATCGTTATTGCTGAATCAGTATTAATATTTTCATAAATACTAAGTCTTATAAATATTTAAGGATTATACAGTAAATATTTCAGGTTTATATATTTTTTCCAGATTTTTGGGAATAGGGTTGGTTAGCTACAGGTAGGATGTCTGTTTAACTTGGTCTATGTAGATGATAATTTTCAAAGCATACTCACTCCAGGAATCTGTTTATGAGTTCTTCAGTTCTTCATTACTTCAACGTGTTTCCAGTAATGTTACAATCAGTAGAAAGGAAACTCAGCCTTAAATCCCTGCAAAACTTGTAGATAGCAAGCTGCAGTTCCAGCTGTGAGATCACTATACCTATTTGGAATTGTTCTTGCATCCTTTCAGTGTATTATGCACATTTAATTGTGTTAATTTTCCACACTGTCCTATTTTTTCAAGTCCTTTAATTCATTATATGAATTGCTTTGAATTTATTGTTATCTCGCGCTAACAAGTCAAATCCAATCTCGTTACTATTACTGTTGGACTATTGCCTTTATGGTATCTTAAAATCCAAAACTCCACTGGCATTTTCATTGCCATGTCAAATTTGCAATTGTTAATTCTGAATTCATTTTGCCCTATTGCATTTCAAATGATGCCAGAAATGTTTTTGCAAGGTATTGTGTATTTGCTATATTTCTGTTATCTTCATTTCTGTAATGGAATAATTTGTTACTTGTTGGCACTGCAGAAATCATTAAAGAGATTAGAGATCTCTATATACCACATATAATAAACATACCATTATTTTTTGCTATGGAATGCAGAACTAATGTAAGCAAATAACTATCTTAATCAAGAAGATATAGAAAAAGCATCTCCATTCTCTTAAAAATTTGAATTTTAAGAATGTGGTTTCCTATAATATGTAGCTGCCCTAGTTGTGCTACTGCTGAAAAAACTATATCTTTTCTGTTTATACAGAAATAATCTTGGAGTATTAAAACGTGAGTGTAGAATAAATAACAAAACCAGAGGTATTTTAGCCAAAAAGAGATCTTAATGCAAAGAGAGATTTGGTAAGATTTTTGACCTATTATGTATTACAAGAAATCAACAAGTAGCTGAAAAAATTTCAAGAGAACAAAGTAATTATGAGGGCTAAATGTAATCTGTGCTCTCTTTCTGTTTCTCTTTTTATCATAAATAACCTTAATCCTCATCCAGGATTAAATTCAGTGTATTTTTAGCCACGTAATGTCCTAGATAAAGATACTTCCATCTATGTTTTTGTATATTTTGCATTCTGGAGCCTTTTGTAATTTTACTTATGGATACTTTCTGTCTATACATCTCCAGTGCTGCAATTAGAGAGGATGTAGGATAGTTTGGCATACATATACCTAAGGTACATGATTTTATTAAGCATAATTGAAGGTAGAAGTGTATATTTCAAGCAAGGAAATCTATGGACAAAGTTTCTGTAATATTTTGTGAATTTCTTTCAATTCCTTTAATATAAGGACCCATCTGCAAGTCAGCCTTCCTATGGAGATAAATGAAATCTTTCTCCAAAACTGTGATTATAAAATGATATAAAGTATCTGTTACCAGTTGTTTAATGACTGGTCAGAGATTAAATTAAAATCTGGACAAAATGTAATCTGAATTTCCTTAAAGAGCAGATAAAACCCAATAATTTTTTTAATCCAGATTGAGGTTTCCAAAATGCTGTGTGTTATTTAGGCTGAAGTTTAATCATGTACTGTGCAGTTTCAGTACTCCAGCTAAAACACCTGTCAAATAACTTACATGCAACAGGTTTACGGAATCTTTGGAGTTAAATTTTAATTTCTCGATTATTTATTATATTTGTTATTAACTTGTTCATAAAAACCAGGCTTCCATAGCAAAACACTTTGAAGTGGTGAGGTTTGGGACAGTTATTTGGGATATTGCATTCTGAAAAGTTGAGTGTTACTGAGAAGTGCAGATTAATCATAGAGATGAGCAGATGTTGCTGGGACTCTCTGGAAATAGATGAGCATGGGAATGATGGTTGTGTTGTCATGACTGGAGGAAATATTTGTTTGTTGCTGGGATTTTAATAATGGTAGTGTAACTTTTTCTCTTTAACATGTGGAAAGTGATCAAAGCTCATACCTGTATGCATCAGCAAAGTTAATCTTTCTCTGTACTTTTTCTTCTCTGACCAAATATCTTCTACAAACAGAAAGAGGGCAGTTGAAAGTTCATGAGCAAACTCCTCTTAAGACCTTTGTCAGCCTGACAGCTTTACCCCTCAGGATTATTTGGATCAGTTCTTTTGGCTGTAAAGAAGCCTTCTTTTCTAGACTATTTCAGGGACTCATCTCACTGCCTTTGTGGATGGGTCAAGAGACCACAGAGGCAGCTTCTTGCCCATGTAAGTTTAATGCAGCAGAAAAAGCAACAAGGGAATTAAATTGAGGAAGATTTAATCTAATTTATGTTTTTGTTTGTTTTTTTTTTTTTGCCCCCTAAGCTTTCAGTGTCGATATAAACATACTCTTGTGGATGTCCTGTGTTGCAGGTTATACCTCTTCACTCCATACCCCTGATGTTTTCCTAATCAACCAGTGAGTGTTTAGTAGAGCCTATTGTTGATGTTAGAGGAGCTTACCTCTTGGTCTTTTGTGTAGATTATTAAAGAGGAGACTGGTGAGGTGTCCAAAGGAGATTTAGTCAATGCATTTTCTTGCCAGACTGAGTAGGAACCAGTTCCAGATGAGTACCCCTCGTATTATGAGAACACAGCTCATTATATGTGAGCTGGGTTTATGCTTATGTAATACCTTTGGGTGGAGATCAGTGTGCCCCAGAGTGCTTCAGCTTGCTCTGAATTAGACTAAATCAGCTCTGCATCTTTCTCAACTGTGTCTCCTGTTAAGCCAGATAGAGCCCCAAGTCATCAAGTGTCCTATAAGGTACTGCAGAGTTTTACTGCAACTCCCAGCAGCTGCCCCAGTGAGAGTGGCTCTCAGGTAATACCCATGTTGTACCTTACAGTTTTGTGCTCATATTTTGGAAATGTTAGGGCATTGAAGGTAGGAATGGAGGCCAGTTGAACCCTACAACAGATTTTTGTCAGTTACAGTAGGAAATCGTACAGCAGCAATGGTCTGTAGAAACATTCAGAAACCTATATTTAGTCTTGTTTCTAATGAAACTTGACACACACTCTGAATCTTCTGTGCAAACCTACGTGCTTTCTCCTCTACAGGCAACCTGACAATTCATGCACCAGCTGGTTTTTTTTAACCTTTTGTCTTTTACATGTGACCTCCTTAAAAAAGGGTATATGGTCTTATGCAGTCTGTGATATGTGGAAAGTTGTGAATACATTCCACTGGAGAGAGTTCAGTTTGGCTTTTTTGCCCTACATTACAGACTCTCACTGACAAGCAAATGTTGTATATTACTGAAAATTGTACTAAACCACACTTAAATTTTCAGTATTTGATTTAGGATATGCTTATTCACGTTGGTAAATTCTTTTCCATTTTTTTGAGTATAATTCGTAGGCCTGTGAAGAACAAAATCTTTCTTTTTTTACTTTCTGACCATGCAATGAGACAGTCATAAACTCTTGTTGAAAATTTGCTATGCACAGTTTTCAGATAATGAGAATGGCAGAGTTCAGCTGAGTACTCAGCTTCAGAAAGATCAAGTCAGTTAAGGGAATAAAAAACCTTAATCAAGGATAGAATGTTTTAGCCTTCTTGAGGGTGAGATGGTGATTGGAGATAAACCAAGTTGGTCTAGTTGACTTGGGAGAAACTGCTTATTTTTTGTGAAAAGAAGATGACAGGCAGCTAATTGGATACAAAAGGCAGATGCAGTTAGCCATGCAGCCAAATCAAGGAGCAAGCCCAATGCTTCAAGCTATAAAAGTTTCAGGCAGGTTTGGCAGGCAGTCTTATGCTAACCTAGTGTGTGTTTCTCAGAATCTGTTCTCCTGTTGTAATCCTAGAGAGAGATATACACCTTCAAAAGTTACTGCAGCAAAAGCTTTATGGAGTGTCAACATCTGTTGCATACTGCTAGGTACAGTTCTCTCCAGACCATGTGTCTAAATTTCCAAGTTATCAATTGAAAAGAGAGTTGAAAACTTGACCAATCTTGCCCTCTATTAGCAAGGTCCACTGATAAACAGAAGTTAATGCTTCAGTGACTCTAATTACATGAAAAATAACTTGAATTTTAAGTCTCTTGATATGGAAGCTCATGACTAAGTTAAATTTGATTAAGAAGGCTGTTTAATCTATCTGGGCTGCTGCTAAAATGCATCCAGATAATTTTTTTCTTCCGTTGAACACTATGGGGATAAACTTAAGATTCCAAGGACTGTAGATGGGCTTTCAGTAATTTGTAAAAAAAAGTGTTATGCAGTTTGTTTCACAAATATAGGATTTACACACTTCTTCATTTTGTAAGTCTTTTTAGAGAGGCTTCTCTGGTGGATTGACCTTGTCTGGCTGCTAGAGGCTCCAACAGGACAAGAGGAGAAAGTAAGATGGAAAAGCTCATGGGCAGACATAAAAACAGAGAGTTGGTTCACCAACTACCACTGTGGGGAAAAGAGACTCAGCTTGGGGATGGTTAATTTAATTTACTGCCTGCTAAAATAGAGTTTGATTGTAAGAAGCAAAGACAAAACTTAAAATACCCCTCTGCTCCTCCTTTCTTCCCTGTCTCAACTTTACTACTCCACTCCCCACTCCTGTGCCTTGTCCAGCCATGTGGCACAGGGCATCAGGCATGGGCTGGGACCAGTCCATAATAGTTCTCCTCTGTTGCTCCCTCCTCCTCCAGCTTGGAGTCCTCCGTGGGGCAAAGTCTTTCAGGAAGAGTACCTGTTCCCATGTGGTTTCTCCAGGGGCTGCAGCTTCTGTCAGGAAAACTTTCCCCAGCATGGTCTTCTCTGCAGGATGTAGGGGAATCCCTGCTCAGGGGACTGCAGTGCTTCCTCCCCTAAACACCTTCCTCTCCTCACCTTGGGGCTGGCAAGGCTCATTTCTTTTTGTAGCTCTGCATATCGTAGGATCAGCTTGCCATGTTCTAATCACTTCCTCTTTGGCTATAAGTTCCTGTAGTTACTGCTGTCTTCTGTGAACTGACTGGGTTTAATCCTTGGATTTTATGCATGAAACAGTAGCTTGTTTTCAGGGCAAATGATGCAGATTTTTAAAACATTACTTTGGAAGATTTCATTTTTTTCTTAATTTTTTATCATTTCTGCAGTCAGTGGCACATGGGTTGTAACTATCCTTATTCACTTGCTTTCAGTTCTCTTTTTTTTTCTTCTGTTAATTTTTCTAATTGCAATGAAATTTTGAAGCCATATCATCGCAATTTTTGAGGCAGTGTTCCAGGCTTTATTTCCATTAAAAGCTAATTAATAATTAAATATTTAGTAGATAATAATGCGGCACTTAGTATTCCACTGTTACATTATATATTGTGTAATAAATTAGAATCATACAGAAGCGACTTTGTATACACCATGTGGATGAAAATGAGTTAAATGATGATCACAGAGCTAACTGTAAACTCACATCAACATAAAATGGTTGTCTCTCTATTTTAGCCCCAGAAAGATCACATTTGGGGTTTAACTACTTTAACATTTGCATTTAAAAGCCACTCTTTTTATAAGTGCTAAATTGTGACTAGAAGAGCTTTCTGGTGTACAACACCTTATATTACTTGTAAGTTGGCTCTGTTCTCAAAACTCATCTGACACAGGTTGCTCTGTGCCCTTTCAGTGGATTAAGGCCTTGGGTTTGTTTGGTTTGAATCTGCATTTTAGAGTTTTCTTAGATGATCATTGCCAAATAAAATCTCTAATTTTTTGCCAAATCTGTGTTGTGAATGTAGCTACCACAATGTTTCTTGGCTAAGAAAATCACCTTTTCCTCCTTGCTTCTATTTTGGTTTTATTTTTCTGTCCTTTTAAGTATATAGCCTCTTCAGCATATATTTTAACAGTAATTACCATTTCTTAGTGGTTTATCTTACTGATAAACTCAATCTTTTGAGTTTATTTAAAACTATCTCTCAATCTTTTTTCCTTCTTATTTCTGACAGTTTTCTGGGTGGCTGACTTTAGCTGCCCAATAATTTCCTTTTTCAATTTAAATGACACATATTATTGCATTAAATGTGTGCAAAGAACTTAGATTCCTGCACTTCAATCAGCAAGGAAAGAGAACATTGTTCAAGATTAATGTAGTATAGAGTGATTCTTAGGTTTCTGTGTAATAAACATTTTGGGATGGCTAAGTTTAGCAAATACCATAAATGTTTCAAAAAGAAAAGCTCCTTGTGCTTGCACAGCAAGTGACATGGCATAGTCTCAGCAACCCTTTCAAACAAAATGCTTGGATCTAATTACATAGTAGAGAGGGGGAGAAATAAAGATATGCAGGTTTAGAAATTGAAGAGTCGCTTCTGCATTGATTTAATTTGAAGGACAGCCATTAAAATCATACAGAGGACTTGGTACTATAGTATGACTTAGGCAGAGCATGACTGACATTCAGTGCAGATCTTAAACCTTTCAGTTCTGTCATAGTCTGCAAGCAGCAAATTCTTCCAAGGGAATCAATACTCTCATCACTTGTGCTCAGGGCAAAAAATAGAGGCCTCTTATAGTGGTTGAATGTTAAACTTCAGAATAAGTTGTTTCTTTAAAATAAGCAGAGAGGAAAAAAGTGAAGGATTTGCAAATAAAGGACTGCAGTGCCGCATGGTTATTACAAAAGCTGCTGGACGTGCTTTGGTTGCATTTAGAGCTTTAGTGTCTCACGACCAATCTGCTGCTGTTTTCTGCTGTGCACTGAGAGTCCTGGTCTGCTCGTTAGTAAGGTGGTTTGTCATAGTGCATGTGTGTGTAGGCTTGGTAATGTCTTATGCTAAATATGCCTGAAGAGATGTACAGGTCACCTAAAAGCATTTCTCTTAAAAGAGAAAGACAACCCTGAATCCTCAAATGCCTTCTTTCTTCTCTGAAGAAAAGAAACTAAACCCAAATAAAAAAAAACCTTTAAACCAAGAAAAGGAAGTAGAGTTTCCTCTGAAGTAAGTTTTATTTGTCTATGTGACATCTCTGTTCCAAATGCAATAAAACTTTTGCTCTGTGACAACAAAGCAATCCAATTTTGTTTTTTTTCCAGTACACTAGTTTCCTCATAATCTCTGATGCTTGTCCTACTTTCTCCCTAATGTCCATCTCTCAATTTTTTTTCCTCAACTTGTTGCCTATCTCTCTTTTCTCTTCACCGTACTTTGAACCTTTTTATCTCTTCATCCATGTCCTCTTGGACATTTGTTCTTCTTGGCCACCTCATCTCACAAGTCTTCCCTTCTTCCCTGTATTCTTTTGTCTAAAGAACTGAAGTGGTTAAAGGAAAGTTATTAAAGACAACAGGGCCAGAAGAGCCTGACCTCCAGTAAACCAGTCGCATTTAAGCTGGGATAAACCGCTGGTTTTAGTATAATCACCTAAAACTTACAGAGACAACCAGAATAAAACTAACCTTATAAATATGTAGTCTACTGACCTGATTTCAGCGTAAAGTTAAAATTAATTATAAACTAGAGAGAAATACAAAGGAATTTTTAAACTCAGATTCTTGAAAGAGTAGATACTACTGAAATAATATATTCTTGAAAACCTCTCCCTGTGACTGTGGAAGAGGGTGGAATTGTCTGATTTGTCTATTATGTCTGTTTTGGATTTAAATAACTAAAGTTGATTTTTTTGGCTGAGATCATTCTGCTGGCAGTGTTATATAATCTGAATTTAAAAAGCTCAAAGATGGAGTCACAAGAACATGGAAGGATCAAATCAAAACTGAGAGGAACAGTAACTGAGCATAGAATGTTTATCACACATCTTGGTGAAAATGATCTTTGCAGTTCACAAAATGGGCACAGTCTTTGAACCCAGCAGAAGGCTGATGTGTCTGAAAGTTATTTTTTGATACACAATGTGATCAGAGGTACTCCTGCTTCCTGAAAACTCCATGTTTGTTTAGTGTTCAGCTACATAAACTATGGCTGAATATTGAGCAAATATCAGTAAGCAGGAGAGGTGATCCAAGTCTAGGCGATAGTAGATGGACCTCACCAGCTCTGGAAGCTGTTGCTATGGCAAAGCTACCTTCTACCAAGCAGGGAATAAGAAAGTTCTCTTATTTGCTGACATGGTTCTCTTTCTTTTATATAAGGGATCTAGCTGGCCATTAAATGTAACTCCTGACACACACAGAAACCTACAACACATAAATCCCTTACCTGATGAAAAAGATTGCTTGCTTCTGTTGAACAGGCATGTAAGCACAAGTCCAGTTCATGGTCCCTGTATTTGTACCACCATGGAGTAGACATCCCTCTATTTCAGATAATAAAGAGGCAAAATATCCTTTACTGTTGCCTCTTCCCCAAATAGCCCTAAGTTGTCACTGCACTATATGCCTTTTATTTGTTTAGGAATTACAAAGCCTGATTAGATATCTGAGAATATACAGGTAAGTGCAGAAGATCAGAATGGTTCTCCTCATCTAGCAAAGTTCTGATCTCAAATTTTACCCTGTTTTTGTAACAGTAGCTTCATCAGATAATGAAATGTCATTACTGTTTGATTTTACAAAGCGTATTGTTCTGCACTGCTTTACATCATCTTACCCTATTGAAACTTCCCTCTTTCCCTGTGTGGCCTGCCAGTAGTATTGCAAATTCAGAACAGTAAACCTCTGATATTAATACTGGGTATAGTCCGTAAATTTGCTGTTTAGATCAGTTAAAAAATTGCAATATTCTTACACTGGCACAAAATTCCTGGTGCATTTTCCTGCCCCATTTTCCTTTTTCCTTATCTTTTGAATCTTCCATATTCAGACCCATAGTTGTTTAACCCTTTCTCAGTCTCCATGGTCTTTGCTTTCCTAAAAATCTACACTTTTCCTTACCAAAAACATTGTTTTCCCCAGTTATTGTTTTTTTTTTTTAATAAATCTGAAATATCCACTCAAATTTCTTGTAGAACACTGATATTCTCTCTTCCCCTTCCTCAAATCTTCCATCCCAGATTTACTGAGGTTCCTTTGTGCTCGAGCTTGGTAGCACAGATAGCACAGACTTAATCAACTTAGCCTCAGACTCTGCACCTGGAGCGAGAGGTGGGAGAATTAAAAGAAAGGACCATGGACATCTCAGAAGGTAGGATCAACAAAGATGAAATTTAAAAAAACCCAAACAACAAAAAGCCAAAAAACCCGTGTCATCCTTTTGGTAAGGGAGTAACTGCAAATCAGATGTTGAGCAAACTCTCACAGTATGTTGTGTTTCCTCAGGATACTCTGGTAGATTTTTTGTCTGAGGAGATCAGGTTGCTGGTCCATGTAAGGTAGAATATTGTACAAATAAAGTGTGTTTTTGTTTTAAACATGTAAGAAGTTGCTGTGATAGTATCAGTGGGAAGAATTTGCTTTCTGTAATCATAAGGATTATAAGGATTATAAGCATATAATTATGCTTTACAAAATTATAAGAATACAAGCATTTACATTCATAACAAAAGGTCAGGCTTAAGTATTTCTAATTATGTAAAAAAACTATAAACCTAAGGATAGGTGTTGAAATGTGAATATATAAAACCTGTATAGGGCATAATCCTATTTGGTGCTTTGTCAAAACCCTACTGGGTAGTAGTAATTGTGCCAAATACTAAAGGTACCATATGATGCTCAACATGAAAAGTTCTGTCCAGCGAAATTTACACCATGGTGCCAATGAAATATTTCACAAGTAGTAATTTGTGAGTTTTGCTCTTTCACTGAGAACTTTCTTTTTTTTTTTTTTTCTTTTTTTTTCTTTTTTTTTTTTTCTTAAGAAAAGTTAAAACATGCAGATCAATCTGGTCGAGGTCGAATTATTTATAATAATTTTGTTTAAGTTTACATTTCCAGGTTTATGCAGATTCTGTTTAGGACTGTTATCTGTATGGGATGTAAAGAAAGTATTTGTAACAGATCAGAAACCAGTTCACATCTTTGTGCTCAGCCTCAGGAGGACTGTCCCAGACGGTGGTGGTGAGCCAGGGCTGTGTGTGCAGCTGCCCAGGCACAGGAGGAAGCATATGTTTGGTGCCACTCTCCTCCCACTGTACCACTCACAAATTAGATGCCTAATTTCACAAACTGGTTGCAAGGCTTTGACAGATTTTTTCTAGGCTTTGTGTGGACTTGGGAGTGTGGGAGCTCTAAGAAAACTCAGCAGCCAGAACTTCTCAGCATAGGAGTTGGTGGGGCACAGAGGAAAATTCTGTCGAAGCAGAGTTCACGTTCCTAAATCGTAATCCTCTGTGCGTGGAAGGATGATCAATCCAAGTGGTCAGAGAAGATTTCTGTCAAGCTGTGTGGCAGAGATCTCTGCAATGAGATGATCCTGCAATATGTCGAAAGCATGCTTTTTTCTTCTCCCAAACATTTTGTTCTTCCAAAGAGGATTTTGGGCGTTTGTTATAACTAACAGATCCAAATGTGCTGCACATGCTCCCTTATGTTCCTTTGGCAGCTTGTTACATCATCCATAAAAATCTTTGTCTTAACATGATTGTCACTGTTTTATTTTCAGCTCATTCCCGCTAGGAGTATTCCTTAACTGCCAGCCTTCTATCCCTATTTACAGCCAGTAATAATCCTCCTCTTCCTCACAGCCCCTGAGTTTTTGCATCACGTCTTCATAGTGCTCTGTTAGTCTCAGCTCCACTGTCTCTTCCTGTGGATCCAAACAGGGTCTGTTAGCATTGCTCGTTTCCTGTGTTCATTTTTCTTTCCCCCAAAAGCCTCTGCAGATAGAGGTGTCAGAAAAGATCTCCTGGTGACCCCATGCTCCTGGTGGCAGTCAAGGCCAGTATGTTCTTCTCATTAACTCAACAGTGATAGGCATTGTACAGGTTGGAAACCTCAAATACATGTTTTAGGTAGATGACCTCTCAAACCTAGAGGGGATGCCATCAGCTGTTCACACCTTTCTTCAACACAGGATAGAGAGACTAATCTCTGAAATCTCTGGAGATGTGTGTATATGTATATATATATACAGACAGACACATATATGCTATAAATATAAGACAACTTTGTCCTCACTATATCATATTGGAAGTTTTCCAGCACTCAGACACTCCACCAGCTTTTGGTAGAAGTAATCTTAAGCTCTTGGATAGCTGAGGAAGTAGCTCTGTTCATAGCTGTGCTCATGCATCATGGTGTACACTCTGAAGAAAATGGGTCAGCATGCTGTGGGCTTTCCACAACCCCTCATGTGAGCTCAGAGCCTCTCCACTCAGATCTTCAGGTTATATATATGGTTTGCTTTAGGGCAGAAACCTGTGTGAGATAGTGAGACAAGAAAGAGGCATGCCTTCTAGCAGTAAAATATGTAGCATAGCTGAAGAACAATAAGGCTTTATTCATTATATATTATATATAATTATTTAATCAGTGCTTTAGTGCTTTATTGTTTAGAGTTTCACAGAGTTTTTGATGTTTGAAGGCGCCTCTGGAGATCATTGAATCCAAATACTCACCTAGAGCAGGTCCAAGTAGATCAGGTTGCCAGGATTGTGTTCTTTTGGGTTTTGAATGTTTCCAAAGATGTAGAATCTATAACGCTATTTTTAATATTTTTTGGTGTATCAATAAGAATAAAAAACAAAATTTATTTCATGCGTATCAATTCCCCTATGACCTGCACCAATTGACTCACTTTCCTTTCCATGAGCTTTTCATAAATAATTATATGTATGTGTGTATATATATATAAAAGATGTATTATATAAAAGAAGAGTATAAAAATATAAGTAATGGTGCTGTAGTGAAAGCTCCCACAGAAATGATGAACATACCTGTCCATGATTAAAGACAGTCTGGTTCTGAGCATTTCTATATTTTTACTGCGGTTTGTAGATGTAGAAGTAGATAAACAGAGTTATCTCTGTTTTATGAATACCAACTAAAACTTTATGTCAGTCCTGACTGTAAAGCTGTTTCATACCATTTACCTTATTTTGTCAGATTTCTGAAATGTAAAAAAAAAAAATAAAAAATAACTGTGTTCTATGTGTATCTGTAACTATGGGAACCATGAAGTGATTCAGAGGAGTACAGCTTCTGTGGCTCATCAAGACAGCCAAATGTTCAAATAGATTTGCAAAACTTTTTAGGAGTTTTTTTAAGTTAGAAGAATACACAAAAATTATCTGTGAGATAATAATTTCTAGGATAACTTAGTGGTCTGTGAAAAATGGAGATTGATGTTACAGAAAATGTGCCTAGCAATTCATGGCTACTATGTTATCAGAAGAAACCAAAAGAAATTCAGGCAGGAGAAATAAACTTGAAAAATAATCTAAACTATGAGGAAAGAGACCAAAGCTATAGTCTTGCTTTAGAAAATCACAGCTGTAACTATGACAATGCAGTTTTTGTAGTATTTTTTTAGTACTAATTTCTTTGTGTAGCAGATTTAGAAAAGAACTTGCAGGGGAAGAATATTTAAATTACTGTATGTAAATATGCTGGTGTGAATTTTTAGATACAACTGCCGCCTTCACCACTAGTGAATTTGCTTTCTTCCTTGAGCTCCAAAGATATTCTCAGAGAAGTACATTGCAATAGTGTCTTGAACATAGCAGTGTGCTGTTTTAGAATGATATTTCATATTGTTACTTTATAGCTGCCTAATCGTCTGAGTTCCAACACTCAGTTTGCTGCAGGATTATTCTAGATAATGTTTAATTTTTGGGAAAGTTATCAGCAGCTTTCTGAAAGATTGGCAGCAGTACCTGAGAGATTTTGGCAGAAGGGCATGTGAAGAAAGTGAGGTGTTTTATCTTTTCTTTATTTAATCTTAAAATAAAATGACTAGTAACATTGTTGCTAACAGCAATGGCAACAAAACTAGCATGAAATGCCCTTTTGATGTTAGCTCCTCGAATCACTGCTCCTCTGCATCTTTTCCCTCTCCTACAGGCAGTTTTTAGCTGTGGATCTAGGAACCTAGGTCAGGAACATGATTAGGATCAGTACATGAACTGTGTGCTCGGTTGCCTAAAAGTAGGCCTCTGATGCCATTTTTTATGCTCTATATACATAAGACACATACATATGGCTGGCACATGGGACCTAACTGTTGTGGCAGCAAGCTGGGATATGCTGACTTACTGCTACAGGCACTAGGCTCTCATTAGACATAGGATCTTATTTTATTTCACTGTTTCTATATGAAACTTTGGCTGGAGACCTAAATACCTGACATGCCTATAGTCATTTCACTGTAGACAGAAACAATTTAGGCATCTTACTTAAATCCTTATTTGTACACATAGAATCTCATTTGAAAATGTAACATCTCAACTGAAAGGCAAGGAGAAAAACAGTAGGAGGTGCAGTCTCTTGTGCAAGTGGAAAATTCTGGTAGGGCAGGCTTCTAAACATCCCTCCTGGAAGCTCTCAGTCAAGCTTGTAAGTAGCACCACAGGCTTTAAGGCAACAGGTAGTTCTGTGAGCAGCCTCGTTTCCTATGAACCTGTCTTGTGGTTGAATTGCCATGTCGATTCTGTGATGCCAAAAGAGATTACACTAATAAAATATATATATGTATATATATATATGAATTTTATAGAGCTGCATGTTTTTTGTAACTTTTAAGAATGTAAAGACCTGAAAACTTCCATACCTGTGCAATTTTTTATTGCATTTGTCCAGTGGGGTAGCGCATTATTGTAGGGTGCGGGCAGAAAATAGGGAAGAGCCCAATCAGCTGTCTGCAAAATCTTCCTTTACTTGCCAAACTGGAATTAAAATATCTAGCTGAGAACATAAGTTCTGAAGATAATCTGCTTCCATAGGAATGGAAGAACAGAGTACTAAATTAAAATGGCTTGTTGTCACTGTCCTGAAATTGCTGAGCCCTGAATGTCTGATGACCATCAGCATGGGCAAGGTGGTCCTCTCCCTGACTGGAGAGGTGGGCAGCAGAGAATTGCACAGTCCTGTTGAACACTTCAGTCTAGGGAGAGGCTTTAGAAAATGAGAACCTAGACTCCTCGGTTGCTTCTTTACTAATAAATTAAATGTAATCTGGGACTATTCCTGAGTTTTAGAGTATCATTGTGAATAAACTGACACAAGGCTACTTGGCACACTCTTGGTCTTCTGCCTTGAGCATTTTCTTATCAACTTTTCCTGGGAGGTGGGGAGTTTGAGTGTTCTGTGGTGCACCTCCAGGAAGCACCTTGTTCAGAGTCAGCTTGCTTTGAAGTAGAGCAGAGATCCTAGCACAGGTACTGATTATTTTGTGTCATTTGGCTTCAGTGCTCAAAAACGTTTGTGTGTAAGTCTGGTGTGCCACTGTTGGTGTCATTTCCAGATGTAATTTGATGGGAGATGCTGAGACAGTGCTGTAGGCAAAACATACCTTTATCCCCATTTGCTTTTTTTTCTGGTCACATGATTTCACGACTCATCATTCCCTATATGAAAAAAATAGATGTGACAGAGAATGAAACCGGTTTAAGAAAACACAGATAAGTTTCTGCAATGTTTTTAAGTACAAGTGGCTCCTGGGGAACCTGACCATCTAGGAACAGTATACAAGTGAGTATGTGGCACAGGGAACCTTCCTGTGAGCAAGAAAGGGAGAGAACAAGCCCAGATAGGAAGAAAGAGAGGAGGGAGTTGGGGAGAAGACCTTCCCCTTTGCTGAGCAGAAGCTATTGGATGCACCCAGCTGTCTGTACATTTTGAAAAATATATTTAATGTAAACTTGGACTCACGAGCACACATTCATTAGGAAGGCAGAGTTGTTTATTTATTAAGATTTTGTACTAATGTAAGTATTCAAGCAGATTTTCAGCTTTATTTATTTATATTTTAAAGGAGTGAAGTGATCACAACATTTTAGCTAGGATTTTACTACAGAAATCATTTTGATATAGCAGAAGAGATGAATGCAATGCTGTATAATTTCATGGTTTGCTGCATGTTTTTATATTATCTCAGAAACATTAAGTGATGCATAATCTAACTTAATTTTGTGAATGAAAATTTTGTGGGAGGTAATTGTTACAGTTTCTTCTCTTTGACTTTCAAGAGATGACTTGTAGGGTGGTGGCAGAGCTCTGGTGGCTGAAGTTAATGGTGCCTCAGGCAGTGCAGAGGGTCTGCCTAATTAGATCTGTCTGAAATAACTAGTGTCTTCCAAAAGTGCGCAGAAGGAATGTACATTAAATCAACAACCTTAAAAAATGTTGTGTGTACACCCTTCAGAAGGAAAATAATTAAGGTAGTGTGAGGGTTCAGTAAGGAATAGCTTGTGGCCTGCTCTGTTAGCACACTTGTTACCTAATTTGCTGCACAGGGATGAAGCAGGATGCATGGGAATAATCCTAACTGTGAGATTTCAGTTTCCAAACTCAAGAAGCATAGAGAAAGGAGTGTGCTCCTTATGGACCCTCCTCTGAATCCGGGCTTGGGTGAAGGATTTGGGGAAGTTGCTCTGACCTCAGTCTGAGTTTTGCCTGGCATGTGTCACATAAATTTGGTATAACTTTTGTGCCCCCCCACAATGTAACTTTAGTCTCCCAGTGCATGCTTGGAAGTTTCCAAATTTTAATTTGAAAAAAAAACCTTTTTTTCTGCATTCTAAAATGCAGGTTTGAAATATTTAATAATGTAGGATTGTTCTTTTTTTTTGTAACTGAAAATGCTTTTTCTGTGCGTATAGTTATATATATCTATATTACTTACTGTGGGCTCTTTCAAGTTGGAATTTCATGTTGTGTTAGTACAGGAATACTGTTCCTCCTCATTGTGGATCACATTCAGCAGTACCTGTAAGAGTAAGTTTGAGGAATATTTTTTTCTGTGAATGAAATACTCTGTACTCCACATGAAGGCAAGCATGGGATCCTTCTAGCATGTTTTCACGCAGCCTGTCAAGTTTCCACATGAATCTGTGTGGGAACTATTGACCCACATGTGCTGAGTCCTGTGTGTGCCACTGGTCTTTTTTGTTATGTAGCAGTAAAGCCCCAAACCCTTTGCTATGCTGTGAAAATGCACTTTTCCAGAGCCATGCATATGAACCCTTTGAATGAAGAACCCCCTTTTACTGGTTCTCTTTAATAGCTTCACATGTGAAATTGCATTGACATGTGCAAGGATACAATAAACCAGAAACAAACCCAGAAACAAAAACCAGACTCTGGATGTTTTGAATGACTCACTGTAGCACTTCATCAGAGCTCACTGTCCAGAGGAGAGTAAACAGAAACTATTTTTGAAGTGACAAGCCAGAGTAAAATTGTCTTACACTCTTCATTTTACTGATGCACCGCGTGGAGGTCCAGAAGCCACATTAGAGAACTGTAATCCTTCATCAGAGCATTTGTTTGGTTGCCTAACATCTGTGGATTGTTAAGATAAGTTATTACACAGACCTGCTTTAGTTTGGATTAGTTTGGACCACATCCCAGTATATTCAATCAGGATATAATTCCTGCATGCTGCTGAATTGCTTGCTCCACATACTTCTCTAAAAATGTTTTTCAATATACAGTTTTGTCACTGAAACTCTTCTGTCACCTCAATTTTTGATTTTTTTCTCCTCTCAAAGAAGAGCTTTTATTATTTTTCTTTTTGGACCGAATAGATCTCAAGGCAATTGTAGCATTTTTTAATTCCTGAAGAGATTCCTAAGCAGGGGTGG
Organism: Motacilla alba alba; assembly: GCF_015832195.1. Taxonomy (NCBI): domain Eukaryota; kingdom Metazoa; phylum Chordata; class Aves; order Passeriformes; family Motacillidae; genus Motacilla; species Motacilla alba. The sequence goes on from NC_052018.1 coordinate 30,259,956, forward strand.
TAGTATAGCTTCTATGTGAGTATAATACAGATTTCCTATGTGTGTAATTTGTGGTGATTGGTATGTATTGTGTCCGAGATGCAGAGTTTAAAAATAGCTGTAAGAAAATGGGTTTGTATTTACTTGTCTAGTATTTCTTCTTTCAGTATTCTGTATTTTTCGGAGTCTCTTTGTGCATTAGCTATTCTTATTTGTTTGTACCTCATAATATTTTTGCATAAAATTAATTACAGTATCAAGGGTGATTATGCAAATTAACAGTATTTTCTTGAAGTTTATTACATGATTTATACATATTTAAAATTATCAAATACATTAAGTTGTAAAGGAAGTATGTTACTGGTATTGCATACATACACATGTATGTAATTTAATTAGGATAATTTACTTTTATTTAAGTATTCCCTATCCTTTAAACAAACTTTAGTTGATTATTTTTTTTATTAACACTTTTTTCAACTTTTCTTGGAAACTGTTAAAATGCAAGTACTGACATTTTTTGTTACTGACTTTGGTTTCTAGTGTTGACGTGGATTTTATACACAGACACATTTGCATGCACACTTTTGGTGTCTAATGAACTAACAGCTGTGGTAAATCCTATAAAAGCATTTTAAAATGTGGCTTTTTTTCCTTTTAGCCTTGCTGTTTTGTTTTTGTGGGTTTTTTTTTTTTTTGAATACCTGTAATAATCTAGTAGACTAAAAGTCTGTTCTGTTTAGAACACATAGTCTAATAAACTGAATTGCTGTTTTTTGAGGTGTATTAGATGGAATAAATTAGGCATTTTGGAATCAAGGGCTTTTTTTTTTTTTAAAGGTCTGGAATTTATCTTTGTCAAAGTTGCTATTTCTATTATCATACTGAGTGTTATTTGTTTTCATCATGATATATGTTAATGCCCCTGTTGGAATAATTGTAGTTTTTGATTAAGGTTGGGTCTTTTTTAATTAAAATATTAGTAGATGCTTTATTAGCCTTTTAAACAGAAGAAATATAACAGTCATCTTTTGATAAAGGTACAATTCTGACAGAGGGTAAAGAGTTTTATGTCTTCTCTGTGTGGTTTGGTCAAACAATGCAGGAATGCACTTGAAAGTTCTGATGTAGTTTTCAGACCTACAAAGATAGTCCATTCTAGAGTGTTTTAAATAAATGTTAATTATTTTAAATATGTGAAATGCCTAAAGTTTTCATCGTGCCTTGTAAGCCATGCACTACCTCCACAGGCCAGAGAGTAAAAGAGCTCAGTAACAGAACTTTGTCCTGTTTCAGTTTCTTCCATTAAGTGTTTTTTTTCCTCTTTATTTTTTATTTTAAGCGCTGTACAATTTTGTGACTGTTGCATCATTCCTGTGTTTACACAAAATAATTCAATCATATTTTTCCTTCCAACTTTTGTCATTCTTCTTAGCCTCATTGCAATTTTACCCATTCCTATATACTTTCTATATTAAATTAAGAGATTTTCTTTACCATTTTCCTTAATAATAATCAGCTTTGTTTCCTCTCATCTCTGTTTTTATTTCTGACAAAAATCCTCTCTCTTCTATATCCTTCATGCATTTTGCCTATTTTTTTCTTCTTTCTGAAAACTGTTTTTTTCTTTGTCTAAATTTTTTCTTAAATTTTCATATACTTTATTCTTGATTAACTATTTATTTTTCTCTGGTGAGTTGCTCCTGTACATAAGACTGTCTCTGCAGTATACAGGCTGGAAACATAGAGTCTTGCTTTAATGTGTGTGCTCCTGTATATCTGTGTATAAGGAATTAAACCCCCCAAATTTAAAAAAAAAATCCTAGGCACCGTGGTCTAGGCACACAACTTTATTGTGATTTACAGGGACACATGTTTGTTAATTTATTTTGCAGCTATCACTCAAAGAGAAAATGATGATAATTTGCAAGTAGTACAAAATATGGTACTTTTACATTCTTTTCATTGTGTATTTAGTTTTCTGTTAGTAGATTTCTTAAGGTTTTAATTTACACCTCTAAGCAGTTGCAGTAGGTGTAGCTAAAATCATTCACGGTGCATAATGAATTTATTTGCAGGATAATGTGGAATTGTTTAATGTGAGAAAATTAATTGACAAGAAAATACCGTGTCAATTTTCTGTGACCACAGAAGTTGGGAGTTAGCTGAGCAGGACACTGCCCCCCTGAGGTACAAGTCCTGTTTACAGTCTGGTGGGCTTGTCTTGTCCTGACAGCGATCCACACCAGTGGAGAAAACCCAACCCACTCCCCTCTGCATCAACCCCCCCAACAAGCACTGCTCATGTTGTCGGTGTCTGTTCAGAGGAGAACTAGGGCTGGGCTGAGGGAGGATTGCCACAGGTAGGACTGATGTATATTGACAACACATTTTGGAGAAGCTCGCATAGCATGTGCCTGTAGGATGCTTGGCTCTAGCCAGTGCAGAAGCATGTTCTGGGTCCTGTCATGAGCACCAGCCTCACTAGCTCAGAGAGCCAGAGGTCATTCCTGCTCGGCGGTAGTGAGCATGCATTCCAGGCTCTGGGAGGTAGCTGCACTGACTCTTCTTGTTGTCTTCAACTAGGTTATGTGGGTATGCAATTTATGTCGAAAGCAACAAGAAATCCTAACGAAATCTGGAGCGTGGTTTTTTGGAAGTGGACCACAGCCGTCGCCCAGCCAGGACGGAACGCTGAGTGATACAGCGACAGGCGCGAGCTCGGATGCACCTAGAGAAAAGAAAGCAAGACTTCAAGAGCGATCGAGGTCACAGACTCCCTTAAGTACAGCAGCTGCCTCATCACAGGAAATCTCTTCTTCCAGTGTGCAGCCTGACCGTAGGAAAGGAGCAGAAGTGTCGCAGCCGGCTATGGGCCCGGACCAAAAGCAAGCTTCAAGATCTAGAAGTGAACCTCCAAAAGAGAGGTAATGCTTTCTGTCTAGATAGAGCCCACAATTATAAATGCTAGTTCAGTTGGGCCTTCTGTATGTTTACTGCTGTGTAAAAACAAAGATTAAATTGATTTACTCACCAGGGAAGGATAAACTTCTAGCAAATACATTGTCTATTTTGATCTGTGCAAGAAAAATGAGGAAAAAAATGTATTTTATGGATATTCCCATATACTTCAATGCATTTTGATGTACACTTTGACTATAGAATTGTAGGTTACTTTTAAACTTTAAATTTGACTGGTATTTTAAAGTTATTAAGCAAGAGCAAGCCTTTAGCATTCTTGAATTTTTAAAGCAACACTCTCCTGAAAAATCCACACCTAAGCAATCAGAAAACACCCTGTGGAATTCTTTCAGAAAATCTTCTGTTTTATCTCTTCATGAATGATATTTCCAATTTTGTTGTTAGAAATAATACAGTTAAAAGACTTCATTTACATGTGTGAAGTTAACATTCATGTAGAACAGCAATAGTACCATCTTGAATGCAGAGCAAGTTGTTTGCAAGAACAAAGCAACCAGAAGCAAACTATTTTAAATGAGTTAAAGAGGTAATTCCTGAGCTGCATTCCATTTGATGAAAGGGTTGAGGAGTAGCAAATTAGGAGAGGTTAATGCCATGAAACAGTTGCTGTTCCTTTGGCTGCTGCCTGGCAGATGGCAGAGCAGTTGAGGAGGGAGCCTATGACAACAAAACAGGAGTCTGCCATGGAAGATTCTCCAGATTCTGGCCAGAATGGTTGATGATTTTTTTTCCCCTAGCTAGTGGAGCTGAAAATGGATGAGCAGTGGCTGGTAGCTTACTGTATGGGGGAGATCTGTCTGGGTTTAACTGTATCAAATTCAGGTTAGTGTTACATATATATATTGTGTAAGTGATGCCCTTCCATAATTCTGTTGACTTTGGTCCCTCAACAAAGGGAAGGCCCCCAGAGCAGCTGTAACTTTTAGGGCAGGAAAATACTTTAGATTTCTGCTTTGATGCCCAAAACTGAGATGTTCATATTAGTTATGCAAAATTAGTGTTCTTTACTTGTCACTGAGAGTTTCAAATTAATTCCAAGCATTCTGATTAAAGACTATCTGTAGTAAGCTCAGGTCCCGTTAATTGCCAAAAACTCTGGAGAAACAGGAGATGGGGGGATAAAAAAAAAAAAAAAGAGAAGGGAGCTTAATGTGGATGATGTCCAACTTTGTTCTTTGTGAGGGTCTTTGATATGTAATCCAAAGATGAGTCAGTTGTGGAAGATTCAGTGCCACAAAACAAAGTCCTAGTGACTTTGTCCCGGTGTTCATTCTTCTCAAATACACTGTATTTGAGAAGTATAGCTGTGTTCCTCCTTCTTCAAAATTAATGGATTCATATGTGAACTGCTAAATGAAAGGGCATTTGGAATGATGAGAGAAATAAAAAATATCCACCATAAGGGAATTTTATGATTATTTGGCTTGCTTATTAGCTTGCAGAATATGAAAGAGAAAAAAAATCTTAATGCAGCTTCATTATTTATTGTTTTGTACTTATGTCTGCATAGAGAAATAAACTTCTCATCCTCTTTTATTACTGGAGAAAGGAATACCATTAATTTATCTCAAGGAATCACTTTGCTTTCCTTTACATGCTTATGAAACGAGCACTTCTTTGTAGAGTTTCAAAGATAAATCAAACTAGTTTAAATACTATTTCTGGATATATTATCTTTTGCATTTTTTTATAACTATATTACTTCTTTCTGTAATATTATAGGGGTAGATACTCGATTTGGTGGTATTTATATCTATGCTGTCAGGGCACTTGAAGTGTGACTGACTTGTTTGGTTAGTCTGTAACTCTCATGTCTGCTGCCAGAAAAATGGAGAACAAACTCCAGTACTCTGTCATAAGTTTGCAGTTACTACAGAGACAACTCTGGGTCTTCTTACTTATGTGGGTAAATTATCCATGTCAATATTCATTTTTGATTTTACTCATTAATTGGACCATTCATAATTTATGTTTTTGTGGACTCTGGAAGTTGTTTGCTATTGGAAAATAAAATTAAGATGGAAGGATTAATAGATTTAATTAATGTTAATGGATTTAGTATTTTCTGTTTTGCCATAGCTTATCCTGGTTTTGAAATTGTTTTCCATAACTGTATGCAAGTATTTCTATTTTCCATTCAAGTCTTCATATTACTGTACTCCTTTTCGTTGTAGGAAGAAGGCAGTATTGGTTTCTGACCAGAATGGCAAAGGTGTAAAGAGTGAGCGTAAGCGTGTGCCAAAATCCTCACTTCAAAAAGAAGGACCAACAGATGACAGGGAGCGTAAAGAGCGGCATGAAGGTAGAAGGCTGGAGAAAGGCAAGTCACAGGATTACCCAGACTTGCCAGAGAAACTTGAGGAAGGCAAAGTGCCTGATGATGAAAAACAAAGGAAGGAAGATGAATATCATACCCGTTACAAGAGTGACCCCAATCTGGCAAGATACCCTGTAAAACCACACCCTGAGGAGCAGCAGATGCGCATGCACGCCAAAGTTTCTAAAGCACGACATGAGAGAAGACACAGTGATGTAGCTTTGCCACACACAGAAATGGAGGAAGCGGAGGTACCTGAGAATAAATTAGGAAAACGCTCACAATTACAGGGAACTCAGGACAGAAAATCTCTTGTGGAAACTCAGAGGTCGTACTCTATAGACAGAACAGGTGATGTAAGAATTTCTGTTTCTAAACAATTAACTAATCATAGCCCACCAACTCCCAGGCATAGTCCAGTTCCTATAGAACACGTAGAATACAAGAACCACGATTCCTTTATAAAACAGAGCCGCCTTGATCCTAGCTCTGCTATTCTCATGCGAAAAGCAAAGCGGGAGAAAATGGAGACCATGCTAAGGAATGATTCCCTTAGCTCTGACCAGTCGGAATCAGTGCGGCCATCCCCTCCAAAGCCTCATAGAGCAAAAAGAGGCGGAAAGAAAAGGCAGATGTCAGTTAGTAGCTCAGAGGAAGAAGGGGCATCAACACCAGAATATACTAGCTGTGAAGATGTGGAGATAGAAAGTGAAAGTGTCAGTGAAAAAGGTAAGGACTTTTCTGTATATTATGCACATGGCCATGATTTGGGGAAAAAAAAAAATCTGTATTTTTCTCTCTCTTTTCCTCTTTTTAATCATACAATTTTTCCCCTTGCCTTTCTTTTTTTTGCCAACTGAGAAGTGTCTTATATCTGATTACATGTGCTTTACAATGTTTCCTTTTGCATTCTTAGATGAGGTGGTTACAGGTAGCATCAGCTGATGAGTTTGCTTTTCATTCTCTTCCCTCTTTCACCTGGAAGAGACAGAATTCAAGGTTTCTAGTCTACTCTCTTGATGATATCTGTACTCCTTTGGTCATTACTTCATTCTTTTGTCTGTACGTAGAACAGTTTTCTGTGGATGGGTGAAAATTGAAAGTGAGTTCTGTAACAATCAGAGGAGACCATTATAAAGCATCGTAAGATATGCAAATTTTACTACATTTAATAAAATATCAAAAACCTGCCAGAGCTCATTGTTACTAAGGACGAGTAGGTATGATGCAAAGGGAGTGTTATGTAGAAAAGAAATTAGAATTGACAAAGTTGTTGTCTAGATGAATTTTCTCTCGAGCTAAGTATGTTTGAAGTCTGTTATTTCAGTTTGTCTTCATCTGCTGATGGTAACACTCAGCAGCAAGGAGTAACTTGTAGTACACTATGTGCTTTTAAACAAAGCCTTTCTTCTGGCTGAGGAAGTTAATCAAATTTAGGAAGCCTGAACAGATAAAATAAGCATTGTCAGAAAAGACTGTGGCAGAATTTAGCAACAGTGTTATAATCTTGCTTTGTCTTTAGCTGACAGTACAGTGAGCTGAAAGCTTTTTGTGTCTTTGGCTTTTAGCTCCTTACTTTAACTATCTGTGTTTGTACCTTGAAAGTTTCTTGCTGGTATTCATACTGAAAATTCCAAAGGCTTGTCTGCATTGCCTTTTAGTTCCTGGCACTGTTTCCTGACATGTCTGTGATTCATATATGCTAACCTGTCTGTCTGTATTTATCTGATGTTGTGGTCTCCTAGCATCACCTAAAGCTCCAGGAGTACATAGCAAAAATAGCAGATTGCTCTCCGATCCCATCTGAATGAGTGCTTGTTTTAACTTTCTAAGCATGAGCTTTTACATTCAAAATATGGAGACTTGCTTTTCTGCTCATTTTTAAGGAGGAATGGTGATCATAATCTGAAACTTTATTCCAGATTCCACTCAAACATTAAAAAAAAAACCTCATGTATTTGACTAAATTTTGTCAAATACGGGAATGTGTCACATAGAGGTTTGTACAGTCTCCATCCTTGGACATGCTCAAAACCCAAATGGCCTTGAGCGATCTGCTCTGCTGACACAACTTTTGAGGAAGGATGTTTGAACTAGAGACTTCCAGAGGTCCCTTCCAGTCTTAACTATTCTGTCTTTCTAAGACAACACATCTCTTTCCCTTATTTTGTGGCAGTGTTTTAAGCTGACATTTGGATTTGTGTGATTTTCCCTGACTCCATCTGTTGGTAGTAGAAGTCAGTAATATAGCGTTTCTTTTCCATCTTTGTCTTTTGTTTTCATTATGCTTCTCAGTTTGAGGCTGCTTTTGAAGTAGACAGAATTTTCCATGATCAGTGTAGGTTATTCTTATAAACAGAAAGGTTGTTGTTATGTAACTCCGGGGTGAAAGTTACTATACTGATATAATTACATTGATATAGTTGGTCTTATAATAGTGTTTTATAAGTAAAATCTTTCAGTAGCTACTTTCAGGCTCATGACTCTGATCTCAGGTTTTGACCAATTTCCCAGAGTATTGTTAAAGCATTAAGGCTTGGATTGTTTTTTTCCTTTGTGTTATGAATTCCAGAGAATTTTGAATGTTGCTAAAGGCTTATGTTCTCAATGACTGAATCAAGTTTTTGGTTACCTCCTAGACACATGTTTAGGGTCTGCCTTTACAGAGTGGAGACCCTGGTTAGTATCATATCAGAGTGCTACCTCAGTGTATTTGGATAAAAATTATTGAAAGGATTATGTTAGGGACCTGTCTGAACACTGACCTCCACATACATGATTTACATTGTTGAGCATTCCTTGATACTTTGTATCTAATTGTCAGCATAAATATGTGTATATGTGTGTATATGGAGGGATATTCAATGCATTAATTACAGAGGTATATTTATTAATTGAATGGCTATTATATTTAGCCATTAATTTTTTTGCCTGATTTTTGATATGACTTGTCTATAACAAGGATTGTAAATGGAAAGTGTTAGAAGATGGGGGTGTGTAGCCCATAAAAAATAGAAATGAGAAAGCAGAAGCATTTTTGATAGTAAAGTATCCAATTATTTTTCAGTTACATTTTCTTCAGTACTTGAAATACTCTGGAGTATTTAATAAAAATAGATGGAAAGGCAGGAGATTTTATTACCTAAGAAAATATTTTAGAAATCCCCCAGTACTCTAAAAGAATATATGCTACAGTAAAAGGATTTAGTTTTAAAGAAATATATATATATATATATATAGGTAAATAATTTAAAAATGCTGCTATTATAACCCTGGTCGTAATCCCATTCTTTGCAATTTAATAGCATTGTTACAAACTCAATTTGACAAGAATTTCTTCAGTTCTTTGCTTGTAACTTGGGAGAGATACTGCACATATTCAGAGTTATGGTGCTTTACTTTATAAGCCCAGGAGGGTCTGGAATCCATCCTCTCTTATCTAAATGTCAGCTCAGTCAGAAACCTGGTGCCAAAGTAACATAGATGAAGCAAGAAACTTTGAATGGCTCTATAAAAAACCCCAAGATCTTAAAAGTAATGTTTGCATTTGGTGAGTGCCAATATGAAATGATCTGCAACTACAAAAATAATAAAGATGTACTATTTTCAGTTCTATGTTGAACAAATAAAATATAAGTTCTCTGAGAAACAGCTTACATGGATGTTTAAAGGTAAATGATGCCCCAGAGAAAGATAAAGTAAAGGTAGAGTGGATAAAAGTGCATTGAAAATCAATAGCCAAAAATGACATATAAATCAGTTACTGTGCAAGTGTTATTTTTGAACATTTGCATTTCCTAGAAATATCTCAGATTAGTATTGCATTGCCCTTTCTTCTGAGCCCAAAAAGCCTTCAAAAAAAAGCAACCTAATCTAGCTAGTACATCCCCTGCTATTTACTCTAATCATGTAATATGTATTTCTTCAAAATTATTCAAAAATTTGTGCACAAGCACTGGGAGATTTCTTTCCAAAAAATAAACGTCTTTTGAAATCCGCTGGGATTTTACTTCTGTGGTGGAGGATCCAAAGATTTGTGTCAAATTGTTTCCGTCTTGGAGTAAATCTAGAGACAGAGCTCTTTGCAGTGTCCAAAAAGAAAAATTGATGAGTGTCATCTCAAATTCTTATTAATTATCTTTAATTAATAGAGTCCCTTTACAGGACACTGCAGATTGCTGATAATCATTTTCAGTCCATTATTAATAGAGGCTGTAGAACTCCTTTTTCTGAAATCTCTAATAGTTGAACAATAGGTGGACTGCATTTCCAGTGAAGTCCTGGCTAGGTGAAAGGAATCCTTGTAGAAGGCATAGATTGCATTCATACTTCCTTCAAAGACAAACTAGAATAACATAAACCAGACTAGTAGAAATTAAATCCAGACCTCACTTTAAAAGTAGCAGTTTCTGTCTACTGCCATCCAGTGAAGAATGCAAATTGTATCTGGCATAAGTTTGAGGAGACGTATTTTCTTCGAAGTTGAAAAATAAGAATTTGTTTAAAAATAGTAGATTTGTGTCCAGATGAAGTTGTATAAAAGTTATTATATCAGTTGATGGATGCCAGACATAGTTCAGAATTTGTCATGCAACCTTTAAAACTGGAAGATAAGATATTGTTGGAAATCAGAGCAATGTGGAGGAGGTACTGCTCCAGTACTTTTATGTACATAAATGTGCTAATGATTTTACATTTTGCATACTTATTGTTCATATTTGCCTACATGTGTATTTTGTTCACACACTTTAGGCTTGAAATAACAACTTAAACTCACAAATTGGTGGTAGAATGTTGAAAACCGAAGTAAAACTCCTTCTGTATACTTGCTATTGGATTTATTTGGGAGCGAGGAGAGCATGATGAGGAGGCATGGCGCCTTCTTTGAAAAACAAAGTCCTGAAATGGCTTTCTGATGGCTTTCAGTGAAGACATGATTGTTTCATTCATAATGCCTTTCTCACGGTACTGTGAGAAACTGGGTGACCCAATTTAATTTAATTTCATTCTTATGACATTAATTTCTGGTTAGAAAATGTTACGGGCAGGGATCTTGCTGTTTTCTTGGTTTATTCCCAGGTGTGAGGCAGGAGGTTGTGAGCAGGAGGAGATGATGTGGAGGTCAGGAGCAGAAAGGGATGCTGTGGTTTGCTGACAAATATGTCGGTGCTGGCTCAGCTCCAGGAGGAAAGGATCTGGCCCCTTCCTCCATCCTTTTCTGGTGTTTTGAGGGTCCCTTTGGGTACTTGTGCTTGGGTGTGCTCCCAGGCACAGGAGAGAATAAATTAGATCCTTGCCCCAAGGATTTGTTCCAAGCTCTGTAAGCATTATTGACACAAAAGGTGGTTTGGGGGCTAAGAGAGAAACCACACAAGTGCAGTAGGGCCCATAAAAGAACCAAAGGAAAACATCAGGAAAGGACTGTAGAGAAGAGGAGGCTCGTTTGAAATCTTTTAGTTAAACTTTTTGACAGAGATATTTTCAGTTTGGAGTGTAGGCAAGTCAAATTGTACTCTAACATCTGCTAGCATGTTTTAACATCTGTTTGGAAAGTTGGGCATGGAGTTTTAAAACTGGAGCAGAATTTGTTTAAAAGTGTGGCTGAGATTTAAGTTAGTGTAAAATAAAACGCCCTTCCTAGGAAGATTGCTGTTTTTTAAACATTAGTTCAAATTTATCTTCTAGTCCTTCTGCAGTAATTTAGACCTACATCTGATTCAGATTTTAATGGAAATATAATTTAAAATGACTCTCGTTTCAGAGTTTTGTTCATTGCTAACATTATTCAATGCTATCAGTATTCAGTGCTTTTGAGCACCTGAAATTATTTACAGTGCTTGTGGAGCTGTAAATAAAGGCTTGTTGAATTAGAGTTGGGCAGTAAAAAATCTGGTTTGTGTATATGAAATTATTTAAAGTACATGCATATACAAGTGAGATGAGCTGAACATGACTGGGGTAAAAAAGTTAAATTGTTTTCAAGCTATCCTGCATTTCAGAGAAATATGTAACCATATACGTGAGGATGTCATGGAAGATATGTGGCTGAATCTTCCTATTAAATCCTAATACAGCCCCTTTTCTAGTTTACCTTAAGAAGGTTGTGAGCATGCTGGAGGAAGCTCAGAGGAAAGAGCAAAATATCACTAAGGTCTATAAAACGTGATAAATCAGGAAAGGTGGGAAGGATTGTGGTTGAATAGTTTAGGAAAGAAGTGGGGGTGAAAAAAGAAAACAGAAAGAAGTAGATTGAGGGAGAGAGGTTGAGTGAGTGCTCCTCTCTTCCCCTGGAAGGCTGAGTTACTGCTAGGAAGGTTGAAATTTGCTGCCAGGAACCATGTTAACCCTGAGGATAGATAAGCAAAATTAAGAAAAACTGTAATCATAATTTCTTACTCAGTTGAAATGGAGGATTCCTGAAAATTAAAAAAAAGTTTCTTCAGAGCCTGCACTGATGTTGCTCTATGTAAGAAATGCTGCTGCTGTTCCTGTGGCAGGATCTGAGTTAAGCTGGCAACATCTGGGGCTAAATTCACAGTACCCCTATCTGTGCCATATTCTTTTTTTGTCAGCCTGGAAGCCATTTCCAGTAAAAAAATCCATAATAATCTGATTTTGTAAAAGGAAAAAAGAAATTCACCTTTTGACTTACCAAGATGATGTCACAAACCATGAAGTCTAGATTTCTTTCACATCTATCTCAGTTGGCAAGACCTTAGGTTTCATTACTATTAATATGTCCCGTCTTCTGGGTTGCTTGACTTTTCACAAGTTCATCATTTTATTAGTTGTTTGTTCTTTGTTGCTTATCTTTCTTCTGCACATCTAATTCATGAAGAAGCAACAAATTTTTCCTCATAGTAATTTTTCCAGTAGTAAGATGATTATTTTCATGACAGGAGGGCAGATACTGAAGCATGGCTGGATTGAAGTCTTATGTTCAAAAACACTTAATGTTTGACATCAGGGTACCTTTACTTTCAGGAGCCGTGAGAGTTTTTGAACTTGTAGAGAAACTCAGGAGCTCAATAGGCTTCTCCATGAAAGGTCAATTCTCAAGAACGTTCAGCAGTCAGCTTTTTCCATACAGAAGCCATTGCAGGTAGCAGGCATGAGAATGTGAGCATGAGCTCTGGGTCATGGAGCACTTTTTAAGGGTCTAAGAGGGAGATGAAAAAGCTTTTGAAAAGCTTGTCCTAATTTTAGCTGCTGAGCAGTAGATTTCAAAGTACTGCTATGAAGTTAACTGGACTTAAAACTCAGTAACTTGATACATGGCATGGTGTTGTAGCCAGGCGTTGATTCTTTCCTACACTTCTGCCATTCAGTATTTTTTATATGCATGTATTTTTTGTGTACCATAAAAGTTATGTGAACTCAGCTTTTACTGTTACTCTTTTGATCAGAGAACTTAGAGGAAAAGATGAAATGTGAAAGATGAACCAAAATATGTTTGGTAAAGCTGCATAACTGAATAGTCTGTGCAGTGTTGAGGTGTCTGAGCAGTGTCTGAGCATCCATCATTAAAGGATGATTTGTGGTCTTGGAACTGAAATCCAAACCTTTGCATTTTTCCACCTGTATGGGAAATCTGTCCCATTTTGGGTGCAAAATAAAAGTCTATGAAAGAAAAAGGTAAATGAATTACTGGCTTCTAGAATAATGCAGGTACTGTTAGTGATTTTAATTTTATTTAATTATAGAGTTAACTAGGAACAAACAAGCATCTGATTCTGTTATTTTCGGAAGACGTTCATCCTCTGTCCTTTTCCTAGTGTATTCATTCTGATCATCCTGTTGAATTCAAACATAGGGTTATACTGTGAGGTACTGAGTATTATTGGTTAGTACTTTGTGCTAATATTTTTCTGATACCTTTCCATATAATTTTTAGTGTACAATAACACAATTACTGTAATACACAAGAACCATTCCAGTTTCTTTCTTTAAGCATTTCTTTGAGTAGACAGACTGGTCTATATGAGTTGCCTACAATCAACATACTGATAAACAGCTCTATGAAAAACTTGATTGTGTCAGAAAGAAGGTTAATAATTATGAGATACCTGTGTTTTCTTTGAATAAATATGCATGGTTTCATCCTCTTCCTGTCCATTTTGGATGTTCCTCTGAAAAGAGTTTTTCCATATTTGCTTATGTGTTTTTGTATTCTTCCGATGGTATCTTTGTTCCTTCTTTCTCCTGTAGAACATGTGAGCTTCAAAATCAGGGACTCCCGATCTACGCTTTGTAATCTCTTAAACTGATTCTTATTTCCATATCTCCCGTGTTGCCAAGCCCAACATGTGCTATGGTTTCAAATATGCCCATCTCGACAGTGATATTTACTGACTAGCAAATGAAGTGGCCATTCTTTGACTTTTTTGGCCAAGCAATGAATTGCAGTGCATTCTCGAGCTCCTCAGGAGAGGAGTGTATGGAAGCTGTCTCTTAGGGTTTGTTCTTGGCCTGTGTCCTGCCTAGTAGTAAACAGAGAGTGCTAGCTGGGCCAGGGCACAGCTGTTCCAGGGATTACTCTAAAGGCACAGTATGAATGAGAACCCATTTGGCACTGGCTAACACAATGGTGTAAGTTGTAGTCACTTTGTAGTCACTTGTTCTCTATTTATTTGTCTGCTGGTTTATTGCCTTGCATTTAAATAGTAAGTTCAGTGGAATCCAGATTTTTTTTTTTTTTTGATTGTACATTGACTAATTTAGCGAGATTTTAGTACGTGACTGAGACTGCGACTTGCCTTGATGATAATAAATAAGAATGCTTATTTAGTGCAAGGACATTTTATTGCTGATTACCTTTTTGGTCCATTTATCAGCAACCAGCAGAATTCAGGTTACTTTCTAGTGTCTGCTGACATGCTTGCATTCTCTCATAGATAGCTGCAGGTCGCCTCCATGAGTTTAGATGCCTGTTTTCACTACATACTAATTTACTGCTAATCAGCTAAATTACACTTTGATTTGCCTGTTTGGTTTTCTTGCCAGTTATTAAAGTGATTCATGTATGTATACTATGTATATTTCTATGTTTATAAATATTGTGAAACTCTTTCTTTCATTTTTTCAGACCTTACAGCCTTTTTAATTCTTTGGGTTGGTGTCTTTTCAGTTTGTTTTTTGTTATTTTGGTTTTGTAAGCCATTTAAAAATGTGGCTGTAGGGTTTTGTTTTTACTTTGTTAATTTGTTTGTTTTACTGATAGAGCCACCTCTAAAAGTTACAACAGTGTGATATTTTGTGTGCATTGGACCTTTCTGCTCTTTTCATTTTCTGCACCCCCACCCTGCAATTTTTATGTCCTTAACTTAGCATGTTTGTTTTCTGGTCCAAAAAAAAGACCCTTCTAAGGTTCTAGTTCAAAGGGAGACAGTTTTCTTTCACCATTCAGCTTGAAGATACGCAAGGAGGGGGCAGTTTTTGCAGTTCAATTTGCAGTTCAATTTTCAGTTTGATAGCTGTTTTTGTCTTTCCTGAGTAAGTTTGCTGTGAGAATAGAAAGTTTGCAAGCACGACATGTGCTAAGTGTAATATGCACCAGCGATTATTGGTTGGCTAAGGCACGTAGTAGACAGCCAGGACCTACATGCTGCTTGTCCAACATGCTCTTAGTCAGTTCATCACTCCCTCTGTAGATGCCCAGCTGCTCTAGATGTTGAGAGTTGAATTTGTTACTTTTTTAGGTATTCCATCACTTTAAATTGCTGCATTTGTACATGTCTGATGTCTTAAAAATACCTCTCTTTCTCATGAGCAAAAATCCTCCTCAGCACATACCCTTGACTGACTGCTAAAATTGTATATGGAGAGCTTTCTAATTGTTAAGCAACTTCAACCTTTTTTTGTAAAAGAGTGGATGTCTTGGAAATACTGTGATGCTATGCAATAAATGCATGCTTGCATCAGAATTGTTTTAGACCCTTAATATTAAATATTTTATTACACATTCTTTTAAGCCATGAGGGAACTGCTAATAAAACATTATATTTAGAATAATTTCTTTCTACATTTTCTTTCTCTCTGTAAACATGACCTTTTCTATTTTAAATAAGAAAATATTATCATTCTTTACTTTTTCACCTATGTCTTTGCTGTGCCTCATGTGCAAACTGGACCAAGTCTAACTTGCTCCACTGAGCAAGTTGAGAAATGTGTATTGCACGGTTCATTTGGGCCATAATTAGCAGGGGATTATTTTGCAATTTTCAATGCAGACCTGCAGAGAATTTAAGGATGTATTTAAATTCCATTACACAGAAGTTTTGATTGCATCACGGATCCTAGCTTAATATATATGATATTAGTTGGGGGAACTGTGTGTGGTAAAGGAATAAGTAAAATTGTTATATTCATAGAATGGCTTGGGTTGGAAGGGACCTTAAAGATCATCTGCCATGGGCAGATCCAACCACTAGACCAGGTTGCTAGACCAGATTGTCCCTTCCAACCTGCCCTTGAACCTCAAGGGATGGGGCATCCACAGCTTCTCTGGGCAACCTGTTCCAGTGCCTCACCACCCACTGAGCAAAGAATTTCTTTTTAACGTCTAATCTAAATCTCTTCTACTTGGAAACTATTCCTCCTTGTCCTACCATTATCTGCCTGTGCAAAAAATATTTAGGTTCTAAGAATTTATTTTGCCCTGTTGCTCAGTGAAAACAAAAACTCCAGAGGTGGCCCTTTTTAAACCATAAGGACACGTATTCTTAAACCATTAAAATTGTGCTTAATGAGCCACCAGATGGAGCAGTCAAATCTCACTCTTTTTGTCAGCCTCTGCGCAAGACAGTTTCTCTCTCAGCACAGAGAGAAACTGGAAATCCAGGCACACTTTACTACTTGAACCAGTAATTTGAAAACCTTTTTCAGATCTTGTCTGCATGTGCATTTTTTTCCATAGGCAGATTTATGTTGTCCTGTAGCTTTAATGTTACAAATGAAGTATGGGATTTATCCTGCACATGGGAATGACACTGACACGGATAGCTCTATGGAAGCAGTTATTAATTTCTTTAATTGAGTCCTATCCTCAGGGAAAAAAACACTAAACATAACAAGGAAAAGGTACTCTTGTTTGAGGATCACAAGCCAGATTTTCAAAATTTGAGACGTTCAGAGTTACACATTGACACGTGACTCTCTATGTTTGTGCTTAAGAAATCTTGGTGGAGCTGCATATTCTCTTCCTACTTACCCTAAGTATCCTTAGGGTAAGGATATGCTGCAGTCAAGTGGGTTTAGGAACAAAAAGAAACTATACAATAATGTATGAGAAGGAATGTTTTCATATTCTTTGTTTTAATTTAGTTTCATACCATTACTAAGACTAGATTTTTCTGGGAGATGTACAAGTTTGTGAATATATATATTTATATGAAATAGAATGTATGTGTGCTATTAGAAGGCACTCCAGTGAGTCTGTTCCAGTTAAATACTTCAAGGATCATGATATGTTATTAACAGGACATTATCCCAGAGGTAGGGAATAGAGCTATATGTGAATATAAAATCCTGCAGATTTGTTGTTTTATTCTTTGCCTCTGTCATGTCTTTGAAAGTCAGAATGTTCTGCATTGGAGATCGTTGGCAGGTGTCACAAGAGAGGAAATATTCTGAAGCAGCTGGATACAGTTCTTGGAGTGCCTCAGCCCTTCTCCTGCCTCTGAGGTGGGAATTTCACCAGGCACTGGTATCCTGTCAGTTTTGGGTAGGAGTGACACACAGCTTTGCAGAGCAGGAAGCTCATGCTGTGCAAAGCAGTGCTCCCCAGGTGACTCCCTTTAACCCACATGTGCTTTATACAGTTCTCAGCTGAATGACGAGGTGAGCAAAAACTTCTGCTCTGTCAGTGAATCCTAACCAGTGTCATGAGCTCAGAGCTAGTGAGCCTGTCATGTTCCAGAGCACTACCACAGCAAATTAGTGTCAGTTTATATCAAAGTGCATGGTATGCCTAGGAATTTTGTATTCTCTACAGGCTCAGATTTTACTTAAAATATAGTATAAAAGTGACTTGCGCTTACAGATAAAACAGGAACTCAAAAATACAATTTTAAATAGATGTAGGTTCTCTAAACTTTATGGTGTTTGCTGTGCCTGCCAATGTTTGTGTAACACACTGAACCTTATAAGTGTACCCAGGTAGGTTCAGTTATCTCCCATGGGAAAGGCATTACTGATTTGCCAGCAGGGCAGTTGTCACTCTCTTTAAGCAGACAGTGTTTGGGGAAAGGCAAAACAGTCCCTGAATGTTTGGGAATAAATCCTATTGTGCTGCTGCTGTCTCTTTTCCACAGAAAGGTTGCTCTGAAATCAGTTGGTTAATCTGTTCTTGTTACCAAGTTTGTAAAGATCACTGCTAAAAATTCTTAGGGAATGACTATTCCTACAAGTCACTGAAACACTTAGGAAGACATTTAATTTTCCAGTGAGCAGGTTTCTTTTTTTTTTTTCTTAAACAAATGTACCATTTACATTTTGACTTCTCTTCAAATATATCCTTAAAAATTCTAATTTATCAGCATAGTTTCCCTTAAAAAAAGCTGCAACAACAAATATTGATGTGAATTTTAGGCATGTTGCCATCATAACATCAGTTATCTGTACTATTGTGGACCCAATCTTACTTTGCCCTAGAAAATTTTTATAAGGATTAGGAATGAATTTTCTGACAATGCTTAAACAGCATGGTCACCGTTAAACTCTGCATTTAGATGTGTGGTTTTAGCATTTTTTTTTGTTTGTTTGTCTGGATGATTTATAACATTTTAAAGTAATGGAAAATGCTGCTTAATAGAGGTTCCTTTTGGAATGTCCAGTACATACTGCTCCTTTAATTTCTAGTTTTAAACCTGTCATTTTCTAGAATTAAAGGATCTGGGAGGAATCTGAATTGTAGAAGGATTCAGAAATTAAACATGTCTACATCCATCTACTACCATTTAGGTAGTAGGAAAAAGAAAAGGAAAGAATGTGAGTTAAATTGTCAAAATTATCCTGAAATATAGAAAAAAATAAAATAGTAACACACAAACGTTTACCAGTCATGGCTGTGTAACCTTTCAATAAGGAATTAGTTCAGAACGTGTAATCTTTTGGTTTTTTACTTTGTAATGGGAGTGGAGAGTTTTTGAAGGGGGAAAAATGTTGTTTTAAGGAATTTTTGCAAGGTTATGTGGCTGAATTAAATGAACTGTAATGGCATTGTCACCTTAGGTAGATTCTCCTATTTTTGCTGTAGTCTGGGTTTGAATGGAATGCATTTTGCTCGACTTCTCTTTTGCCAGGAAAACTCAAGTGCAGGTGAATGCCTGCAGCCTCATCCTACGGGCTGAATGGATCGCAGCAATTTGGTTCTGTCAGTTCAAGTCTGTGCTAGAGCATGGCTGTCAAAAGTGGTGCTGGCATACCAACCCTTCAAACCAGCTTACCCTGCAACAGGCAGGGAAGGGACTTGGAATATGAGTCTTCCACATCCACTGTGCTGTGGGGTGCGGGTGGAGACAGTAACACAACAAATAGACACGGTAGTTTAGCTGGGAACAAAAATAATATTTTGATGCCATTGATCAGTAAATTGTAAAGTCAGTGCCTGCAGATTTGTCACCATTTAACTGAAAACATCTGGCTTTGGTTGGCACTTGAATAGCTGAGCAAATTGCTTGAATTAAGGTTTGTTTAAAAGGACCTTTGGCTCTAGAAATTCTATCCAGCAGATCTTTTATGGATATTGTAAGTTAATGTGTTACTTACTGCCCTTGTCGTGAACAAAAATACTCCATGAAATCTCTGACACACAGAGGTCAATTCATCATCCTCGGATGTCAGAAGAAGTCCAGAAATCTGTAAATCTGACAGTGGCTGCACTGTTAGATTTGCACTGATGTTCTCTCTTGACAGTAGATTCTCCTCAGTCAAGGCCAGTTATCAAAATGATCTATCTTAGGAGCTGTTGACTTTTGGAAACTAAGATAAATGCATTGCAAAATTAGTGAATCACGAAGGTTGGATAGCAGTGATCTCAGCCACTGCACCTATGGGATTGAAGGCCCAGCATAGGTTTTCAAGGATGAGTGTTCATTTTGTCTCTTTCCAGTTTCACTGTCATGATCATCTTCCTCAGAAGAGTCAAGAACAATCGAGTTAATCCTGGGTGGAGGAGGGGGAAATGAAACATCACTGGCAGCACAGTACTAAACAATTGACAGGGACTTGGAATGCTGGTTGCAAAAGCCATAAATAGCAGGGCGTTTCCTTACTGACTCTTTCAGACCTATGTGCTTGAAGGGGTTCCTATCTCTTGGTTGTGCAGAAATGCTCTTCTGGCTTCCAGTCTGCTGCAAAATGGTGGGTGATGTTCTGTAAAACTCCCCCAGAGGACATCCAGAAACAATGTAGTCAAGCCCTTAGTCTGGGATGCCAGTGGAGGCACGCCACAGCCTGCTCCCAGTGTGTGCTTTTACATGGTGTTGTTCAGATGGATGCCACATTATTTCACTTTCACTTTGAATTGATTAGCTTGGATCAAGGTTTGACTTGAAAGCTGTGGAGCAACAGCAGCATGACATTGATTTAGCTCAAGCTAAATAAAAGACCAAACTTGTGAGCTTCAGTATATTACTCTGTTGATTCGACTACCTAATTTCTCCTTTGGTGCTTTTTTATTTTTTTTGTCACCTGGCTAGGAATATAAACAGAATATGTTCATTTGTGAAAGGAGAGGAACTTTGATGAGCTCTAACAAGTTTGATGCATGTTTAAAGGCAGACATTCCTTTAAGGAGTTCTTAACCTCTTTTTTTTTTCAGTAGTTACGAAAAATTTCACAATTGGTCCTATGTCAATCTGTAACCCCTTCTCCAGAAGTGTGTGAATTTATGCATTTGTATATTTATGTATAGAAGTCTTTCTCTGGTAAATGGTCAAACATTTTCTTTGCAAAGTTGTAACTATTTTGTCAAAGAATCTGAAAAAGAGACTGAAAAACATTCAGTCTCTTCACTGGGCAATACTTTACTGAAGAGAAGATGTACTTATGCTGCAAATGTCTTAATTAGCTCAGTCTTAGCTTAACACTGCACTTAAGCTTATCAGAAGCAAATATGATTTTTCTAATGTTTTTAGTTCTGGGTGCAAAGCCAAAGACTACTTCAAGTTTTCTATGATCTCAGTAGAGTTGTGTGAGATTGAACAATCTCATGCTTTTCTAATGGTCTTAGAAATTTTTATAACTGCAGGAGTATCATACACAGATTAAGATCTAGACCAGCTATTAGCAGGAAGATTATGAAATGTGGTGGTCAATATCTAACTATCAGTTGTGTAGATTATATCTAACTATCAGATGTGTAGTGTAACATGCCTCAAAAGATAGTGGCAATAAAATCATTTGCAAGGGTAAAAAACCTGCAGAGATTACAAAGGCAGTGCTATCCTGTGCAAAGTTTGGAAGTGTGTTAAAACTTAATTATGTATTTTTACTAGGAAAATGGAATGATGTCCAGTTTTACATTCAGTTTGCTATGCTTTGATACTATTAATGGATGTAAAAGTAAATAGACCAACTATCAGCACTTTATTCTTAAGCTGTCAGATGAACCTTTGGAGCAGCAGAAAGGCTCAATGTGTCTGGGGCTGGGAGGAATGAAATCCACCCTTAGGGATGAGCAATGCATGCTGGAGTTGGTGGTACTGTTCTGTTCTGCAACATGCCCTTTCTGACCTCAGAAGATTCTTCTGTTGCTCCTCTCTTCCCTTATTTTCAGCAAATACTTGCAGACATCTCTGCCATCTGAAGCTGTTAGGCTGGGCTACTTAGGCAGGGCTTGGGCAGAGCTCACGGCTAGGGATAGCAGTGGGAAATAGGCACAGACAACTGCCTGCTGGAGGAGCAGGGAGGAGTTATCACATAGGGGAGTAGGAGACAGTGAGAGCTTTAACAACACCATGGAGCACAGACAACCTTTCTTAATGTGTTTGGGAAAACAGTTCATTATTTTTTTCTCAGACACATGTATGCCATGGAAATGACAGGAACGCTTGAAATAAGTCAGAAAACAACCCCCATTCACTACAGTCTCATTTACCAATTCTGAGGTTGTAGCAAGCAAGAATTTTTTATCTGTTGATTTTTGTTATGACAAAATCCCCTGCCTTGTTTAGTACGTGCAGGTGAGGAGAGGTGCGTGTTCAGGACCCAGGTATGCTGTGTTCTGAAAGTGAGACAAAGCCCTCAATGCCTGCCCTGGCAGAAGAGGAGGTCATCCTTCAAGGAGGAATGCAGAAGGGTCAGTGGATGTGCTGTGGAAGCATCAGGCATCTGGCATACTCTGTCTTTTGTTTCTTTTTCAAGAAGTGTTTCTGGCTTTAGGAGAAAGCTGGGTATGTTCCTTGGTCAGTAGCAGTTGATCGCAGTCTCTTGAAATTTATAAAGACTGGACACAGTTCTCCTCCAAAAAAACCATCTCCTAACACCATCTCCTAACAAGGGCATGTCTGTGAATAAAGCAGAGTTAGACAGTTGACAGTTCCTCCTGCAGCAGTGCTATTGGGGACACTTAAAGTCAGCAGTGGCCAGGGATATTCTGTGGCTTTTGCTGTTGACTGACATGTGGGAGTGTGAAAGAGAGTGTTCAGTACCTTGGGTTTTATCCAGAATTACAGGGAAACAACTTGATTAAAAGTTCATTTTCATTATTACTAATAGATCCATATATTGTTAAGTATGAAAGAGCTGTAAGCTCTCATTAGCTTCACTATTTATATTTTATCCCTTCTAAGCTTCTCTTTGTTTGCTTTGCTTTCTCACATTTTAGTTTCTAAACAGCAGGGTTTTTTTGTATTTTGGATGTCCTGCATTGTATATTGGAAGTCCTGCAGTATGTAGATAGGCTGCAGAAAATCTGTTTGTACAGAGGAAGGCTATCTTTGCCACAGAAATAGTTTTATTGTTTGGATATGATATGGATATGATACATAATTTGGATATGATTACAGTAGATTTAATACTTTAGTAAATTCTATTAACTATAATTCTCTAATCATCTGGCTTTTGCAAATACAAGTTCTGCTTTTCTGTTTTATCTTGAACATGTAATTTGGAATACAAAATGTTTTTTCCTGGGGGTTTTTATTTGGAGTATATTTTTCTTATATAAAATTATGTTTCCATGCACACATCTGTTATATATGAAAATAATTAAATTATCCTATTAATTTTTAAAAAGTAGTACGTTTTTCTCAAGGGCTATTTGTGTTTTCAGTGTGCTAGAAGTAAATCTGCAGCTTGGGATGTTTTACATAAATTAAAAAAGCCACATTTCCTAAACACAATTGCTTCGTCTATGCAGTTGATTAAACTTGTTCAGTGCACCACTGCTGAATATAAATAATAACTGCAGCAGTGGTATTGATTACTTAGGTGCCTGAGCGTGTGTCTACTGTTGACTTAAAAGCACTAAGAAACTTCTTTCCTGTTCTATCCAGAGAGGAAGGAGCTTTTTCCCCCCCATCTGTTTCCTGAGGATCGTTGATTCTGGATCCCAAAAGCCATTAACTCTTTCTAAAGGCTGAAACTCCCTGCCATTGCAGCGAACTAATGCAGTAATCGATGCTTGCACTACACTGCAGAGATCTGTTTTGCTGACAAGAGCTCTCGTTAGCCCTGTTTGGTGTCACTGGTGTTCAGTGCTTGACACTGCAGAATAATTTGGCTTAGAATCAGGACGCAAGGACCTCATGACTTCTTTGAGATCGTCTCCTTCTCACTGAAGTGGATTTTTGCTGGCATTACGGTTTTGCTACAGTTGCAGGCTGGATTCAGCAACCTACTAGATGCCAGCTGTGCTTTAAACATTCTCTTGCTGAAGCTGCTATGTTTGCTGGGTTTCTTCAGTTTCTGCTCCATACGTTGCATTCAGGGACAGGTAAATAAGGAGCTATATAGTGCTGAGGTTTTAATTATAATTTTATGTTTCATATTTTTAAACAAAATTATATCCTTTGATGAGCAGATTTATTTGACTGTGCAGTTTTAGTGGAGATGTTGTATCCCTGGAATGTTAAAGTGTTAATTGTAGCATATATTCAGCTTAAAGAGGGAATAAAGAACCATTTTGCTTTTAAGTCAGTGTTTCAGTTATATTTATATTTTGAAAGCTCGTGTGTTAAATATAATTTGACAGTAGCGATGCTATATGGAAGGAGCTTTTAAACAAAAATCTGTATTTGGAAAGTGCACATCAAAATAGAAATGTGTTTCTGAAAAATAATCATAATATTCCTATTGCATTATGACTTCTGCATTTTGGAGAAGTCAAGGATAAAGAATTTAGAAATTTACTTCAGGAAACAGATGAAAATTCCTGTGTACTGTTTCTTTTTGGCAGAAGACAATTGACAAGTCCTCAATCTCCTGAATTATTCTGTTTTTAGGAGCTTGAAAAAGTTCAAAATGGAATATGATTCTGTTACTTTTCTTTTTGCACATTATTTAGGGGGAAAAATCATCAAACTCATGTACATAGAATAAAAATATGTTTGTTTATCATAAGATGCAGTTATGGTATAATAATATCTGAGTTATAATAAATGTACAGTTCTGGTTATTTTGTACATTATTTCTGCGCGATCATATTTATGCATTGCACTTTCTGCTCAGGGAAGGACATCAGCTTTTCCTTTTTGTATTTGAAATAAGGTCCTCAGCTAAATCACTGAAGGGTTACAGGGGAAAGTGAGAGGAAGGATTCATCACTGCAAGTTCCTTGGGGATTATGCAGTGTGTTGAGAATAACAAATACCTTTAAAATTCTATATCTAAGTAGCTGATAACACTGTCTATAAAAATTTATTTAAAAAGCAGTTTTATCACTAGAAGAATTATTCCTAAAGATGTATGATAGAATAAGTCATGAAAGAGGTTTTATGCTCTTGAAAATAATGTTTTAGATACTATATTTTAAGATATCCACGTTAGAAATCTATTTAATTTTAACAGAATTTAGAGGAGAATTAGCATTTACTGAGGGCAGAATATTGAGGTATGCATTGGAGGAAATGTGATTTAATAGCAGTCAAAACAGAGATGGAAGAGAAGCAGCAGCAGGAGTATCAGGAAGACAGAATGCTGAGGTTGGGAGAGACAATGGTCAGCCTTCGCTGTCCATGGAGTTTAAAGGATAAGACTGAGAACATCTCTGGCTAAGGTCAAAGCCTTGCACTCTCTCATGCTTAGTAAGTTGTTTATAGGTACATAAAGAAGCTAAATCTCTGTTTTTTCATCAAGCTGTTCACTGTGTAGATGACTGTAAAATGCATTCCAGGGGTCTCTTGCACATCTTGGCAAAAGTAGATGAAGAGGGTGAAATAGGATTGGGATTGAGAAATACAGAGCAGTGACACCCTGTGTTGCGGTGATTCAAGGCTGTGCTGTGGGCAATGGACAATCAGCAGCATGTCTTCAGCCTTCAACATAGACCTGAGAGATCTAAAAGATGCTTTAAAATCACACTGAGCCCCACACCCCCTCCCTACAGAGTTATAATGGACTATTAAACCAGGCTATCTATAGCTCTCTGTCCATTAAATTTGTATCATCTCTCCCCCATAATGACACTTCAGTATCATTATCCTAAATATTCCTCTCTGAAAACTGAACTGTGTGCTGCAAGGACAGAACCTGAGAGAATGAGCTGTCATCAAGGTCAGCTCCTATGTCAGGGTATTGGTTAAGTACAAGGCTGCCCAAAAGACAAACCATGATGGACAATAACACAACACAAAGTCCATGAAATGAACAACAAAACCTTAAGTTCCTCACCAGTCTGACCTTTGGAGGTATTTTTGTAGCAAAAGTAGGAAAGGCCTGGAGTCTTGGTCTCTGGCCAACCCTGTAACTCCCAAAAGGCAAGGGTAGTGCTTTTCCAACAGCAGCCAGGCTTGTGTGCCATCCTCTCCTGTTACCATTGAGATCAGCTATATCCACCTCATCATCTTCTGCACTGCTGGTTCTCAACTGGTGGATTTCTCCCTGTTTCTACACTTGTTTATCCTGGTCTGAGTGTGGAGCCATTTCCTTGGCTACCTGAGCCTGATCCTCTGTTTCCAGTTTGTTTTTTTCTAGGTTGTCAGGATATCTTTGAAGTCTGGTTCTGGCCTACTATAAAAAGTCATTCCTTTCTCCTTGGAGTCAAGTCAATATGTTTCTGTTTTATTACATGGAAGAGTAGAGTGAGTGTTGACTATTACTATGTTCCAGACAAACACTACAGACCTGCTTAATGGATACTTCAGGGGGTATTTGTTACCAATTTTAGCCAAATATGGTTAGAATATATTTTGAATATTATTTTCTAAGTAGGTTTTCAGCCTGTGCTAGACTCTTTTTTCTGATGTGGCTCTTAAAATGGCATGCTCATAAACAAAACTCCTGCTCAAATGAATGCATTTGACATCTGCTGATAGAGCCAAATAGTAGCAGGTTCCTTACATAGTATTTTAGATTGGCAACTACTTGGTACTAAATACTGAGTAGTAGGGACTAAATGGTTGCAGAATTATCTCAGTTGTTTTTGCATACATCGCTGTTTGCATTATATTTTGTGTTTCTGATTAGGTCTTGTGTGTTTCCTGGTACTTGATCACTGTAAGGTACACACTCAAAGGGAACTTTACATTGATTATTCCAGAAAATGAAACATTTATGATTTAGTTGGTCAGTCTTTGACTGCATTGGATCGGCCTGGTTCTACTTCTAATGTTGGTATTATTTGTTAAATGCTGCCATGATTGGTGGACTCCTTTTGCTGTTGTGGCTGCTTCCTAATTTTCTCTAAGGTTGGAGTGTTTTGCTTTGGTTATTTGGCAATAGGATTTCATTGGTTTTGGGTCGTTGTTTTTTTTTTTGTTTTGTTTTTTGGGGTTATTTGTAGGAAGGTTTTTGGCTTTTTTTTCTGCTCAGCTTCAGTCTCTTTTTGAAGATCATGAGTTTATTCATGGTCTCATTCTTAGCTATTTCCTCTCTACTGGTGGGAAGCAAAGCTCCAAAGATCCTTTGCTCATTGTTTTACAAGTGACAGTGATCTCCAAAGATTCTCCCTGCAGTATTCCCCTCTGAACTGGAGAAACAAAACCTCTCATTATCTTCTAATGCAGCATAACTGAGGATACTCATGAATGATAGTTAAAAAGCCCTAAACAAACAGAAACAATGACAACAAAAAACAAAACAAAACCCCAAATCAACAGAAAACTAAACCAAAAAACCCCCACAGTGCTTCTAATGTGTGGGCTGCTGCTTTACAGCCTTACAGCCATTTTCTTTTCTGTTTTCTTTATCCTTGTAAAAATTTCTAGCTATTGGGAGTATAGAAACAGCCTGGGGCTTGAGGAGAGTTTATTTTCAGCTTTGATTTTAAATGATAATTTGTTAATAAATCAGTTTTTAACAAATACTAAAATAAAAAACTTAAAATTTTTAAACTGTCAGGAGAAAATACCAAAGGAGACCCAAATGGAAATATTACTTTTTTTTGCCATCAACACCTACTCAATTGCTTTAATGTGCCCAGGAGATAGGGAAAAAAACTAAACCAGCCCACAGGGGAAAAAAAAATTGTGTTATGCTGAAGAACAGCATGGTGTATATTTGAAGTGCATTTGAAGAACACCAGAAAAAATATTAAGAACTTGTCAGGCCTTTGGTGTTCTAGACAGCTATGTGTACATATTGTCCAAAATTATGAGACCATGTGACTTCTTGAGATAACTTGCTATACGTTTTCCAAATTTCATTATACGCTGAACAAAAATCTTATCAAGAAATCATATCAAAACTGAAAGTGTAAATTATATTAAACAGGAACTCAATGAAACTGTTGAAACAAGTTAGTGTCAATATTGAATTGGAATTATATAGAAATAATAAATTTATTCAGAGAAGCTCTAAATTTCCAGAAGGACATCTCCTTCCATCCATATGCAAAATTAGATCCCACTCAAGAGAGCAATCCCAGTCAGCAAAATCAGAGACAACAATTAGACAGCAAAATTTCCCTTAAATCTTTAAATGCCACAGTATCAAAATAAAAATGTTTGCCTGTTGATTTTAAGTTCCTGATGCTGAACATTTTTCTGGTATCCTCAAGAAAATATTTTAATAAACGTTGTAAAATAACTTTCATATTAATAGAAGCTCATGCATCTTGCTTAATGTTTTACATCTCTAAGTCTGTCACACTTTGTCATGACCCTACAGAATATGCTTTTGAGGACCATCCCTCTGTGAATCATACACATTCTTGGACTCACATGCTTTCAATAAGACTCACACATCCTCAGAATAGCAGTTTAGATGGTCTCTGAGATAAAAACAAGAATGTAGCTGGGAAGAGGTTGATGAACTTTTGAAGACTCTGGGTGTTTGAGTGAAGTTACTAAATGTTGGCTCAGGGAGTTCATGAGAAGATTCCCTAGACATTCAGGAAACTTATGTCCCTTGTGTCCATGTTAAAAATTTTGGAAACATTCAAAACTCCTCAGTTTGTTTACTACTAGATAGGCTGTGATTTTTGGTTTCAAGTTTTCATTGGCAAGATTAGTAACCCTTGCTTTCAGTAATTTATAAAGCCTTAAAACAATACTGAAATAATTCAGGTAGGAAGTCTATTTTGTCTATTTGAAACACAGAAATGGGCCCAATTGTGTTTGGAAGGTCTTTTGCAAATCTGTCTTTTGAGCAGCCTTCATTCAACAATGAGCAAGTGCAGTACTTCATTATAAAAAAGTACATGTCTAGCCTGTACACCAAGTTAAAGGCAAATCACAATGTATGACATAAAAATTCTTTGTTAAATAAATATCTGGATAAGAAACTCATTTTAAACAGATCACAGAAAATTTTCCTTTATGCCCAGACAAAAAAAAAAAAAAATACATTGAAAAACTTTTTCATAATCGGCAATGGGCAAATCATTCCTTTTAAAAAAAAAAATTATGAATTTGCAAACTCTTGCAAAGGATCAACTTTACCATGATTGGAGGATGGAAGCATGTCTCCTATGAAGACAGGCTGAGAGAGTTGGGGTTTTTTCATCCTGAAGAAGAGAAGGCTCTGGCAAGACCTTCTAGTAGCTCTTCACTGCCTAAAGAAGGACTACAACAAACCTGCAGAAGGACTTTTTACAAGCGATTGTAGTGATGGGACACAGGAGAACGGCTTCAAACTGAAAAAGAGCATATTTAGATAAGATCTTGACTGTGAATGTGGTGAGGTGCTGGAACAGGTTGCCCAGAGAGGTTGTGGATGCCCCTTCCCTGGCAGTGTTCAAAGCCAGGTTGGATGGGGCTGGGAGCAACCTGGTCTAGTGGAAGATGTGGCTGGAATGATCTAAATTATCTTTAAGATCTTTTCCAATCCAAGCCATTCTGTGATTCTGTGGGTTAGAGAGGTGTAGTCTGTCTATTCAGTTTGCAGAGTAATTTTAGATTTAGCCTCTGAAAAATATTTGTCTTAAGTTTCTTAGTCATCTGATGGAACTGCTGTATCAATTAGCAGATACATACTGCTAATGGTTAATTAAGTGCCTAACATGGGCTGACTGACTCTTACCATTAGATTCTGCTTCTTGTCTTAAGTAACTCCTGCAAATCCAGCACATAGGGATTTGAGTAAATCACTAAAGCACATTCTTTGCTGATTATCAGTAGTATCTGAATATGATCTGGATGGATTTCGGAAAACATCTTGGGGTATTTTATCCCCAGTATTCAAGACTCTTTGGAAATCAGCATGACTGTTCATACACAATAACAGACCCTCTCATATTTTGTGCTTGTTTTGGCTTTGTGAGAGGGACAAGGCTGTTTTTTCTAGAACTTTTCTGCTTTTTGGGATCTCACTTGAAATCACAGTACCCCAGCATTAGCTTTTGGTATGGAGAGTGCTGCTGAAGACAAAGTATTTTTGGGAAAATGGATTTTTGGTGGTATGAGCTAGCTTTTCCTTTATTTTGAAAGCACACATATTATGGATATAAAAACAATGAGAATTTATTAAGAGTTTTACTCTTCATCTTTAATTTTGATGAAAAGCTGCAAAAGACTTGTGGAAAAAGCTCAGCACATTTGTGTCTTGTAAGTTATTATTGCATCCATGTGCATCCAAGAGTAAAGTAATTGAGCGGCAGCATGTTAATAGGAAAAGCATTTCCTTGCTGTTAGGATACAACTTTTGAATTATTCCCTTAGGAAATAAGGTTTTACAAATATTTACAAATACCCTGTTTTACTCAGTTGGTCTTAATGAAATCAAACATTAAAACTGCAAATGCATTTTTAATAATATGTTTTAGAAATACATCAGTAATGTACAAAAAATAATGATATAGTATATGTGTATTTTCATGGGGTCTTCTTATTTTTAAGTTTTTCATGTTTTTAAAGAATAGTTTAAGAAGTATTTAAAAGCAGTTTAAGTCTATAAAGCTATTATTTGCTCCTCATAAAAGTAGTTTTTTCCTCTCTTTAATGTCTTAAATTTTTCTTGTTTTACTAGTTATTTTTAATGACTTTTACCAATGGAGAGTGTTCTCTGTGTATAGGGAATTTTGTTTTCAGTTTTGGTGGGGTTTTTTGGAGAAAACCTGAAATTTTGAAGCTATGTTCTTAGTAAATTTTTGCATGTAACTTGCCTATTCCCAGATCTCCAAAACGCTGCTGCTGTGAAGTTATTTTGTGCAATTAAAGAGTGAGTTCTGGAGTGTGGCAGTGCAAGAATAGCATAAATAGGCATCAGGCAAAGAAGCAGCAATGGCATAGGATGACCAAGGAGAAATTATTTTCAAAGATATAACAGAGTACTGAACTGCAGATGTCCCTAGGATCAGTGTTGCTTGCATAAAATATTTTTAATGCCCATTTGGGGAGTTTTTTCATTTGTGTCTTAACTTTTATGTTCTAGTTGATGAGTGTTTATGAATAGATTAACTGACATTTTCTATTGTATAATCTTTTTTATAGTTGCAAATTGCCCCAGACATTTGTGCGCCAGTGGTCTCTATTATACTGAATTTTAATGGAAATCTTAAAATTGAGTCGTTTTTAAAGAATGTGTACTTTTCTCTCCCCAATTCACATATTCTTGCAGCTTTTAAAGTATTCACCAAATGGTAGACTTACCACTTTCAGTGACATTCAGTCAAGACATTTGATTTGATAGCTACCTTTATAGCTTCTGAGCATATCTTTCATGTTTCAGCTCACTAGAGCTGCATTTGCAGTGCAGTTCCTGCTCATCTTTTGAAAGCAGAGGGTGAGAGAATTGGTGTTGTGGCCAGCTTCTGCAGATAGAAGTGGGGAAAGGGACAGACACGTAAAGGTTTAGATGTGGGAAGGAGGGTGCAGGAATGTAGCTTAGCATCAAAGGATTTGAGGTTAAAGAAGGATTACAATACAGAACCTTAAGAAAGGACACTATAGCCAGAAGCAGAAGCAGACGGATGACAGAAGAAAATGAGCAAGGAAGAAAAGGCAGCAAAGGGTAGGTAGATGGTGAGAATAGGAAAATCAGCAGGTTAGACAAGACAGAAGATGTATGAGAGGCTCTTGCTACAGCAGGGATGTGGTGGCGGAGGATGCTAGGTGCATGAATTAAGTGGTCATGGATCTGCAGTAACCAGGAGGAAGACCAGCAAGGAAACTAGGAGCAAGAAGCTGAATCTAGGAAAGAAGACAGGAAAAGAAAGCAGGGAACAATGGGGAGGAGCAGAAATGTGTTTGAGGACTTGGATACACTCATCTGCGTGTTGGAGCGGACATTTATTCCCTCCTGAACATTTCTCTATTGCTAAGCAAATAACTCTAAAACAAGACCAAGTGTGTTGTGTTTGGTGTGTGGCAGGTCAGCCCACACAGGAGACTGTTGATTTTTGGTGTTACTGTTGAGTCCATTACTGAAACTTGGGGAGCTCTGTACCATAGATTTGAGCTTCCTGCCAGCACTGCAGGTATCAGTGTAGTTTGTGGGTTTGTTGTTCTTGTAATTTTGAAGTTTATAAAGGCACAAGGAAGAATCCTAAAAATAAAACTGAAAGATCTTTAATGTGATTTAATGTGTTTTCCAAATCTGCAGAACTGCAGTAGCTAATGAAACCACAAACTGCCTCATGCAGTTATGCATATGATAGTAATATGCTGTTTAAAAATAAACTTGACCATATGATCATGTAGATGGTAAGCTATTAAAGGTAGTATGAGTTGTAGAGAATGTTGCAACTTGTATTTCATAATTGGCATCTAAGTATTTGTAGAGAAAGAATAAAAAAATCTCTGCATGTAAAGGTATGTTCTCCCTTGCATGCTTTGTTTGGGCTTCTACTAGATCACTACTCTTACTAGAACACAGGCATCTAATAATAGTGTTACAGAGATCTGTTTATAAAGTAATATATTGAAGATATATTGCCAAAGTGTCCTCCTTGTCCTAATGGCTCCCAGACCACTGTAATTCATGGTCTTTTTTCTTGAGGTACACAGCATAAAAGTTTGTCCCAAGTGAAAGAGAAGATTGCAGCCTTGTACCTGCTGTTGGTACTATTTGCTGTATATGTGTGGCTGTTCCCTCTGGCACTCTATTTGCTGCTCCTGTGCCTCTCCCTCTGTACAATACCTGTTGTCACAACATTGATCTCTCCAGATTCTAGAGCGTGGTTGACTGTTCTGTCCTTAACTATAGCTAAGTGCCCATTTTGTGGAGTTCTCCCTCTTGTGTCATCATTAGGTGTAGTCCTGTGTGTTTATTATGGAGATGGTGGGGAGGAGGAGGGCTGTGAATGTGGTGCTTTGGGGTCCATTCTTGGACTGAGCAAAGGTAAAAATAGACAGTGTGCACAACCAATTCTAAGGTGCAATTCATGAAAAAGCAGAGGTCCAAATAAATGCCTTATTTTATAATAATACACTATATTAATTTCAAATTTATATATTGATTTGAATCATAATAAAAGTTTTGTATTCGCTTCATCAAATGATTGCACTTTAAAATTCATGCATGCAGAAGTAATCATTCATACATCTTTCTCTGTTTGAGAGATTACACATTTCTTTCTATTCATATTCTTCCAGGTGACTTGGATTATTACTGGCTGGATCCTGCCACGTGGCACAGCAGGGAGACGTCCCCTATTAGTTCGGTAAGAAATAGAAAAATAGGGACTCATAAGTATGAGTTAAAATGTTTGCTAATTATTTTAGTTCAGCATAGATATTTGACTGTAAAAAATATTCTAAACAAATCATATGAAAATTTGTTTTAGACTACCAAGAAAAAGAAATCAGAAAGAAAGTTTTATCAAAATGCATATTTGTAAAATTGCCTGAATTTTAACCTGACTTTAATTCCTTTATAGACATGGCACTTAATTTCACTATGAACCAAAAAAAAAAGCAGTTGTGAGTGTGATGCTGCTCTGGGAAAGATTAGTGATTTTTTTATGACTTGGAGTTGGGAAGCATAATTTTGATTTTATTATATAATGAACCCTCATATGGTAGACCTGCATAACATGTGTTATTCTAACGAACAGCATTTCTGAATGTGCTTTCCCGAGCCGTGTAATTTAAAAATAAATATTTAATTGTATTATCTAAGATGTGTTTAAAATATTTAATTGTATTGAAGTTTGAGCTGGATTATAGTTCTGTCTGTAGACTTAATGCAGAGATTTTCTTACAAGAGGGATAAATGTTTAATGTAGCCAGGGTCTAACAGATATACTCATAGAAAACTCAGGTGCATTATGTAACACATCTGAAGGATGTTTGTGTCTACTGTGACATGATGATACAGTAATTGTATTGGTTTATACATGTGCATCTAAATACTGGAGGATGTTCACAGTTTTTTAATTCTAATTCAATTTAATTGCTTGGGTTTTAACAGCATCCCGTAACGTGGCAGCCTTCCAAAGAGGGAGATCGCTTAATTGGGCGTGTTATTCTTAACAAGAGAACAACCATGCCTAAAGAATCAGGTGCATTACTGGGGCTAAAAGTGAGTATTACATGATTTATGTGCTAAATGAAAAGAAGTTCCACTGACCTTAGACATGCAGGTGTAACACATTAAATCAGAGGGCTCTCAAATGATACGGTCTTTCGACAAAAAAGTATTCCTCTCTTTTCCTAAATTTTGAAACTTATACAGATAAATTATGACTATAAATACATTTACTCCTTCTATACAGTCTTCAGTTGTCCATGACAGAGGGGCTGAACCTTTTTGATTAAAAAGGGTATGTTTGTTCAGCTTCCTATCTGCAAGATAAATAGCTACACATGGCAATGCATTAACGGAGTCCTGCCTTTTCTAGCTCTGCTGTTTGCAATTTAGTCAAGTAAATCATGTTATCATCAACATACATAAATGTCATCTGGATGCAAATGCTTACAAAGTCAGTGTTTAAAAGCCACCCAGCCATTTGAAAACAGAAATTTTGTAGAAAGAAACCAAATATTTACACAAAAATCCTCTTAAATCATAATAGAGGTTGTATTAAATTTAATTCCAGTTAATCTAGCACCCCAGAATTGAGATATGGGCAACGCTGTCCAATTGATTTAAAACCCTAATTTACGTTTTTAGCAGACTTTTAGGTTCATGTGCCTAAATTGCCAGAACACTTAAAAAAGAGTTCTGTTTCTGAAGCTAGTACTAGTTCAAGCATTTCTCTCTCTGTGTATATTTTTTAATCTATGGAGCAACAAAGAGGACTGATAGAATTTATTTTGGGTGTCCTTCCCTCTCCACTGAGAACGACAGAAAGAATGCAAGATCTGAAATATTCCCACCTTGAAATGTGATAATGTGGCATGGTGATACAAAAGATGAAAACAGCTTCACTCTACTAAATGTTTAGCAGTCTGTAGCACAAAGCTGATCTTGTCTGCCAGCAAACAATTCTCTTTGAATATGTGAGAAAAAAAGGCTGGGCCAAGTAGGAAATGTAGATTGTAGAGTTGTAGAGATGTTTCTCTTTGATTTTTCAAGTTTCAGTTTTACGTAATATGGACTAACGCCCTCATTGATAAATTTTATGCACTATCATGTGACAATATTGTTGGCAGATAGGCTTCTGGATACTTTTTTGGTATTAAAGCTCCCGCTAGTTTCTGTGATTGCAAGATGGGGAACTAATACGTCATGAACCATCATTCTGCTCTTTCATTCTATTTTAAAAATCCTCCAGGATCTCCCTAACCTAACCAAAAATAAACCAGAACAAAAAACCCCTCACCTTACTGGAGAGACTAAGATAATTAAAGAGATGCCAAGTCAGCAAGACTACATTTTCTTTGTATTTTATTTAAAATCTGGCCTCTTGAGGGCACTTGGTTTTTTTCTGATGTTCCTGATCTCTGTGTCCTGTAGTCATCTTCAAAAACAGATCTCTTCAGTTTCAGTTTCTCTTCTGTTGAACAAAAGCCGGAAGTTGCAGATTTGTCCTGTTGTGTTCTTGGATGAGAGTGCCTATGTTTTAGCATCATCAACATTCTTGTGAACTAGATGCCCATATTTAATAGTAGTGTATTTGCTAAGTTTTCAATTGATGTTCCAGCTGCATTTTGGGATTTCATACACTGGAAATGATGCGCACTTGCAATTTAAATTTGAGTACATGACGGACAATTATTTGTAAAAAGTGAATTTGCTTGGTTATTTATTAAGAAGTGTTCTTTCTGCAACAAATGTAGGTACTTAGCAAACTGCATAAGATTGATTAGTCAAACACAGTAAAAGGAATATCAGTTTTATTAATTCTGTGTCAGCTTTACTTCTTTTTGTCTTTAAGCCTCTCCAAAACCCAAACTGATAATAGGCTTGCCTATGAACA
This sequence comes from Motacilla alba alba, assembly GCF_015832195.1. Classification (NCBI taxonomy): domain Eukaryota; kingdom Metazoa; phylum Chordata; class Aves; order Passeriformes; family Motacillidae; genus Motacilla; species Motacilla alba. Next base: position 30,295,136 of record NC_052018.1, read on the forward strand.
TTTCAGGTGTAATTTTAAAAATAATGTGAAAACTGATTAGTCTATATATTTGTGCTTTATCTGACATCCGGTTGGTGGCTTGGAGACTCACAAATTTTTGGTTAACTAGGTTGTTGGAGGAAAAATGACAGAATTAGGACGACTCGGTGCCTTCATTACCAAAGTGAAGAAAGGTAGCTTGGCTGATGTGGTGGGGCATCTCAGAGCAGGTAAATCAATCAGTTACATATAAAATATACTGTCTTTTAGTAATGGCCTATTGCATGCAACCTTTAATTTATACAAACATTTGTCATGTGTTATGGTAATATTTTTAAAATACAGAACAATGCTGTAATGTTATTATGAAACGCCATGGTTGCCTGCATTTCTAATTTATTATAAACACCAATTGCTTGGATGTATGAGGAAAACGAAAGACACTCCTGAGGAATACTGGTAAGGGGACTGAGTGACTCTGGTAAATTTTTGTTTGCTGGCTCAGGAGCTGCTTATAACACTCCACAGAAGCAATGTAAACATTTTTTTTTTTAAACTGATTGTGGCAAACAAAATTCACATGACTGAATACATTGCATACACATTGCATACACAGGGGATTTTATCAGTGTTCCTTTCAGTGTTAACTGTTAAAAATGAAAATGGAAAAGAAGCTGAAAAATGGTCCTAAAAGATTTCATTTCTATCAGATGTATCTATTGCACTTACAAATAAATGGCTGTGCTAATGGCTATTTTCAAGCTTCTAAATGAAGTGAGAATTATGCACAGCATTTGGTTTTCATAGTCACTTCTTAATGGTTTATATTTTTTACAATAGCTCTAAGCAACTACTTTCCAAATGTTGTCTTAGCAAACCAAAGTACCTATGTAGTGTCTTAAGAACCCAGAAGCTCCAATGCCAATGTGGATGGCTTCAGGATAATTGTGTGAAGCAGATTGTAATAAAGAACTAGAAAGGATGATGAGTCTCTAACAATATTTTACTTTTTTTTTGCATTTTTAGTTTTTTCTTTCTTACCAAATCAGCAGTTGTTTATAGATTTTAAATGCAGATTATAATTACAGGAAATAAATTTGTCTCCACTAATCTTAAACTATTTGGGCTGAAATCCTAATTTTCTATTTTGGGGTTTTTTAAATGAAAGCTATTTTCAATTTCTAAAAGTAGTTTTAGAGCCAAAATTATTTCCCAGGAAAAATATATTTGCATGTTTCCAATGAGTGAAAGCCTGTTCATCCTATTGCATGGGACCAGAGCACACAAAAAAGGCATGGATTAGTCCTTGCAATTAGGAAAAACCACTTTTTTTCTTATAAAGAATATGCAAAATTTGGGTAGTTGATAAAAATTTCAGTAATTTTTCAAACTTCATAAATTTTAATAATTGCAAACATGAAGTCTTGCACAAGGAACAGAACATCCTTATGCAAGAATAAGCACTGGGAGCCAACCAGCTAAAAAGCACCTTGGCAGGAAAGTGTCTGAAGGTTTCAGTACAGCTCTTTCATGATTTTAAATTATTTTCATGTTACTTGAAAATATAGATTTCATTCTTTGTAAAAAAATATGAAAGTGAGATAAACTTCTCTTTAAATTCAAGGGGATGAAGTTCTAGAATGGAATGGTAAACCCTTGCCTGGAGCTACAAATGAAGAAGTTTACAACATTATTTTAGAATCAAAATCAGAACCTCAAGTTGAAATCATTGTTTCAAGGCCTATTGGGTAAGGCTAAAGACTTGCTTCTTTAGCATAGTTATTTCTTCTGTTAATAGGAATCCTAAAGGAATTATTTTTGAGTTAATTATTTTTTATTGCTTAGTGATGGGCTACAATTCTCCTTCTGTTGCTGACATTCTGTATAGTCTGTTTTCTTCACTACCATTTACAGTCTTGTGCCTTTGCAGTGACATATAAGCATGAATATTGTTTTCTGTGTGGTCAAAGTACTATAAAGGCTTTTGCCAAGGGAAAGGGAAATTGGTGGATTAGGTACACCTGTGCATGACAAATTTTGGTTTTCAGGCTTTTAGCCTAGTAGATCAGAATATCTTACAAAGGTCTTCTTGAGTGGAGGGAAGCATTGCAGGATTCTAGTAAGCCAATACTAGTAGGATTTTAAACAGGCCTTCTTTAAAAAGCTAAGAAAGGAAACACAGAACTCGCAATTGAAAAGACTTTATTTATCCTTAAATGATTGTTGTTGAAATCAAACATGGAAATAAAAGGATTCAATAAAAAATTAGAATAAATGTGTTATGTTTATAATATCTATTTTTTTATAATGAACTCAGGTTTGGAGTTTTGTGACAACAATTCTTCTATTCTCAATTTCCCAAATACACCTTAGAAGGAAAATAATATCTCTTCAAATTGATAAAATTGAGGGGATTGGCCCTGCATTAGTGATAGTAGTTTTAGTGATATCAAGAATGTTTTGAACTAGGTCTTACTAAATTGAATATTAATAATTTATTGTAAATTCACATTTACCTTGCAAAACAGTCACATGATTTACAATAAGAAATGATTATTTTGAGTTTGCTATTTTCATATTAATTATTAATTTTTGCTTGTCTCAAATATGATACTTTTCCAGTTTTAAAAACAAAAACCAATTCATTTTCTTTCTGACTAAAATATCCTCTTATGTTTTGATTATTGATTTTGTCTGTGCCATGTGAGTGTAGCTATATTTTGCAAACAAATTTTGTCTTTTTAATGGCAATCTCTAATAAAAGTACTTTAAAATTGACATTAATAGATAATTCCACTTATCAGTTTGACCTTCTAATGGAAAATGCAAATCTGATGCAATAATAGTGGCTGTTAAATGCTATAATTACCATCCAGCTGAAGACCCAGGGGAAGTAGAAGCTTTATTTTGCATTTTTTGAGATAAATTAGGAGATATTCTTAAAAGAAAATTGCAATATCAGTTGTACAGCTTTGTTATTAAAAATAACATGCCTTAAGGAGTATTTAGGAAGTCTAATTTTAATATTTAAAACAGGAAAAAAAAGAAATATGTTGATACTGGACATGAATTGAATTCCACATCTCAGTCCAAGAAAACGTGGAAACAGATTTGTACAACTGTAGAACTGATGTAAAAGGAAAGTGCTAGATGAGCATTTTAAACAATGGACTTGAGACATCTTTATTTCTGTCAATATTGCAGATGTTGTGTGCTCTTAAACTTCTAAGATAACTTCAGTATTAAACCACATATATTCTTTTAGTTTGCAAATTTGATAAATCTGTTAGTTTAGAAAAAATTAAGTACAAGGTGACTGCATTCCAGTGCCACATTCCTAAAGAAAAACCAAAAAAACCCCACCTTTTTTTGAAGTTTGTTCAAAATCGAAGAATGTTCCTGAATCTGTACAGTGGATTTTACATTAGAGTTGTGCACCCAGAAATAGTACCAATAAAATGTAAAGTTTTTCTTTGGATCACCCATACATATTTTTTCAATATGTAGTAAAAATTAGATCACATTAGATTTTGCTTTTGTTTTGAGATAAAAGGAATCTTGGCATGGAGTTTTTTTGCATAATAGAACAACATTTTTCTTGTAGAATTATGTCTCTATAGATTTTTTTTTCTTTTGCTTGAGGGTCAGGTTGTTTTTTGGAGTCTTTATGAGAACAAATAAATATCCCTAAACAGATCCTTTCTATCCTGCAGTAATGAGTCAAAGTCCAGTTGTTTTATGTCAGATTGGGATTTACCTGTCTGTCATCTGAAAATAACCAAAAATTTCAGAACAGAGAAAATCCTAATAGTAGTTATCAAAAGAAAGAGCATGCTGCGCAGGATTTTCTTTTTTCCCTTTTTATCTTTTTTCTTAGTAATTATGATCTATGTAAATTGTGTTGCATAATGGAAAATGATTTGCTTGATTAACAGATTACTTTAATTTTGTCCCTAGCTCCTCTTTGTCTTGTTTTCCAAACTGTGTGATGGTTTCAGATTCCTGACAGGGCATTTTATTTCATCCTATCCAACGTATCTAGTATGTCAAAGTTTGGTGGGTACTTTTAGGTGCTGACTAAGCAAAATTGAAGTTGCTTGATACAGCATTAAGTGGTAATCCATTACAGCAAAAAATTCCTGTGAGCGTATAAGTTCCCGAAAGGCCTGAAAATGGTATTTCATCTACATAATTTAAGTGTTTTCATCTCTCAGTATTAATAATGCAAATAATGTACCAGCACTTTTAATGGTCTTGATTTAAAAATTCCTAGCATATTAGGTCTAAAAAGCCCAAATATGACATAGTTTGCCTTAAGTGAATAATGGAAGGACTGTAAGTCCACAAATTAGGCTGCCCACAAATTAGACTGCCAGTTACAAAACTGCGGTCTAAACAATTTGTTCAGTCTTGTAAATTTGGATTTCTCTGTCTGCCAGCTAATGTAATTTTAAGTAATGGATAATTGTAGGATGTTTATTAGAGAAAAATATGAAGCACATAACACTATTAGCAGCTAAAGGCATAACAACAATAAACAGTATAACCGCAATAGTACCGTGGAAACTCCATAGAAACTAATTGACACTAATTCTAATGGCTGCAACACAAGGTAGATAAGAAACCTATAAAAAGTAGAATTAATGGGTTGGCTATCTCAGTATGAGGGGAAGAATTACCTATGAATATGCATACAATGTGAGAGGTGGTTAACATAGGACAGCACAGAAAATCCTCTGGCAGTATACTTCTTGGAGAAGAAGCGTGGCATGGTAACTAACTCACCATCTCTTGTGTGCTCTATGGGATAGTGCAGGTAAAACAAATGTTTTTTTCATTTGTCTCTGTTTTCTTTGTCAGATGCTAGCTATCTTTTCTTAGATTTCCACAGATAATGCTGCCAAAACTGTTGTTTCTCTGATATGATTCAGTTCCTCTGTGCAGGGTTGGTTACTGTGGTCTAGGTCCTGGCAAGGAGGTTGAACCTCCATCATAAACCAGGCAGTGCTGAGCTCCAGAGAGCTGCCCAAGTAATTAGTGCAAACTGCAGATTGATCTACAAGTTCTGATGGCAAGGAATGGTTTTGGAAATAGCAGGATAAGCACTGGGGAGAGGTACTCAGAAACTCTTTAGAAGCTCTCTGGGGTGTAGAATATGATACATCTGTTCCTAGAACAACCTAAAAAGTGTGGGTTGCAACCACATATAAATTTGGTTCTTCTTCAGTGAGCAACCTCTTGACTATATACCTCAGAGAAATTATAGCTGTTCTTGTGCAAAGTAGTGATTCTCGCAAACCATATATCTGCACAGAGTAGTCTCAACTTAAGGTGCAGTTTTGTTTAATTTACATAGTCATTGAGGCATGAAAGAATCAGACATAAGATAATAATATGTAATATCATGTAAGACCACAAAAGGTAGAGATAGAAAGACAAAGTTTGAAGTTGGCACCTCTGTACTGGAGGTGTGTCTGACACTACTTTTCTCAAGTTCATATTGCTCCAAAAGGAGAGTAAAATTTTGTTACTGTATTAGATAAGCAATTGTGCAACTTTTCACTTTGTTTTCCTTTGACTAGTCTAGTTTTGAATATTTTAAGTAAAGAGCAAATATTTCTTCTAAAGAACTTTTTTGTAAATCATACATCAGAATATTTTTTGCAGTGCAAAATTAAAAGCAGGCTAGATAAGACTAGTATTCTTACATGGAAAGTTTTAGATTATAGTTTCCTCTTAGAATGTTCATTCTATAATTAAAATGTCAACATTTAATCCTCTTTTAAACTGTGTGGATCTGTTTCTCATGTTGATTTGTTATTAAATAATTCTATATTGGTTGTAATAGTGTGACAGTGCCTTAGCAGAAATATGAATCAGTTATTATGTTATTATTATATGTGTAATTAATATTTGAAGTTTATTTTTACCCTTTTTTCCTACTGTATTGTTGACAATACAAGAAAAAAAAATCCAAACACAATTAGTTTTAGTGTCTTCAGTCACACCAGGACTATAGAACTTGGCACTGTGGCTGGCACTTTCCATGTCAGAACAGTCCTTGCACATGTGAACCTTTGTTTAGACATCCTAAAAGTGATGGTATTGCAAACAGTGCCATACTGCAGATGGGAGTGTTCATATTCTAGCACAAGAAAATATTGCAAACTTAACATTCTATTGAACAGAAAAATCTGTTTGATTATGGTAAGTAAATACTTCAGACTGATGAGAAATGCCCTGAAAAGTCTGACCTGAAAAAGAGAAAATGCTAAGAGGAAGAAGACTGCACAGCAGCCCTGCTGTGCAACAGGTCGTTAATCTGTTCATGTGTTTGTAGAGTAGTACTGTGCCATGTCAAGAATGACTAATTCAGCTATAATTCCATGAATTTGAGGAAACCACATTGTTCTTGACTCATGAAGTCAAGACAAGGAGAAGCACATTCTTATTTAGTGATGTGAGGTTTAAGCTGATTTGAGACATTAACGTAGAGCTGAAATAGTTTATTTTAAAACACAGGCACCACAAGTTTACATTGCAGGACAAGAAAAGTGACTTTAAGGCTCAGTGACTGGGCACTGTTGCATTCTTTTTCTGATACAAGTGTCTGTTTCTTTTTCATAAGTGACTTTTATATACCTAGGAATCTTAATTTATTAAGTTCCAAGTCAGAAAAATTCCTGTGTTTCACCGAGCAGACTGAATACCTTTAAAATTCTCAACTATAGACCTAAAATCTTGTAAATGTTCTTCAGAAATGTTATTGCAGTTCCAGTTTTGGATTAGTCTGTGTGCATGAAAATACATTAAAGTAATTCACTGGAGAGTTTTTCCCCATTTCCCTGCTCTGCTGCTTTGTTAAGATTTGTGCAATGCTAGATGATTGTTGCTCTTGTAATGTATTTTCAGTGATGGCTGAGAATAGAAAGAGCCAGGAACTAGCATCATCCAAATTTTGGTGGAAGAATAAATTTATTGATGAGAAAATGCTGATAGATGAGTGTGGACTTAATCAGTTGATCTTACTATATCTGCATATATGTTGGATATGTATGTGTTGAAAAATGTCCATACCCAGTTGTAATATGGTTTCATTTTCTTTTATCCTTTGGAGAGATATATTATTCACGTCTTTGTTTAACATTGCTAATGATCTTCGTTTTCCTTTTTTATTATTGTAAGACATTTTCATCAGTTTCATTCTCTGAACTCCTTGAGACGTTTATATAAAAATTACTAGTGAGTTAATATTTGTCTTATTTTTTTGATTTTTGTTCTTCCAAAAAATAGTTGAACAACCATAGCTGTAGTTCCTTTTGGCAAAGGAAGTACAGCTATGTACTGTATATTTTTTGTCTTCCTAAAATTTCTCTTTCTTTATTGTTCCAGTTGTAGAAGTATCTTGTAGAAGTATCCACAATGTTAACATTGTGGGGCTCATATTATTATATCTGCTTGTTCCTTAACCTGAACGTAGTTTGTGTTAGTGTGATTTTCATAAAGTATTTCCTCTTTCTTTCCTTGTAACCTGTTAGAACAAAAACAGATCCATGTTTTTAAAACACTGTCCCAACTATGTATTTGTCACAGCCAAAGGTTGTCTCTGCTGTTTCTAATTACTATGTATTCACATTTTAGTGATATTCCACGGATTCCTGAGACTTCCCACCCCCCATTAGAGTCTAGTGAGTACACATCTTGTTCTTTTCTTTAAGCGTGATCTTGTACCCAACAAAATTATTTCAGCTATGAAATTTCTGAAAGATGATCTGTGGAAATTGCATTGTCTCTGAGGTTTTTGCATGACAAAATTCAATGGGTTTTCGCCTTGTGTGTTAAATTTGAAGCAATATGGATTTTGTTAAACATATACAGATTTCAAATGCTAGCAGAACTCTATTTTTTCATTCTATATCTTGTGTTGATAGTACCAAAACAGTAATTTACTTCCCCTAATATAAGAGAGAAAAAAGATATAAGGGACTGCCAAAGGCACAAATGCAGGCGCCTCCTGCACCAAGCGGAATAAGTCCAAAGTTCTTGTTTCACTTTTTATTTTTTAACAAGAAAACCTAGGTTAGGTTAAACTTCAGAAGACTGGTGTTCTTTTTAACTATGCCATTTGAATCTTTTCAGCCAGAGTATTTGAGGGCCATGGCTCCCAGTCCTTTCCCATCTGAGCCTTTCCAGAGATGCAACTAGAAACCTTCCCAGGGACAGGGAAGGTGTGATCACTTGTCACAAGCTCATATCATTAGTGAAGGCTCTGTTTCACTAGGGGAGAACTGATGATGTCCAGCAGATGCTGAAATATCCTCCATGCCAGATTCATGTCTTGCATGTCTTCTTATTAAAATTTCAGAGGCTACTGGGGGTATAATCCATACAACAGATGCGGTGAACTCATCAAAGACTTAGTATCATAGAATCAGAGTACTTTGAGTGGGGAGGGAGATGTGTAATTCAGTCAGAGAACAGTACTTTATTTAAAACACCTGCTATGGTTTGTCAATGATGTATGCGGAACACTCTTTTTATATGTTTTTCAAATAAACCAAAAAATGACAGGTTTAATCTGGGATGTAGGGGTAAATAAACAGTCTTATCACTCTGTTTTCTACATCAATTTTATACAATTCAAAGAAAAAGCAGTTCATAATTTATCCAAATTTTGGATGGTAAGTTCATGTGTTTCTCATGTGGTTTTAGGTTCAAGTTCTTTTGAATCTCAGAAGATGGAAAGGCCTTCTATTTCTGTTATATCTCCAACTAGCCCTGGAGCCCTACGGGATGCACCTCAGGTCCTACCAGGGCAGCTTTCTGTGAGCATATTTTGTTTTTCTTGGGTTCTTAATGGAAATCTGTGAAGTGCTTGTCCTTCAGCCCTGCACATTCCCAAGGCCTGTTGGGAGGCCAAGAGAAATGTTCAGTGTTGGTAAAGATTAACATCTTTCAAAAAATTTTTGACACACTCTGGATGCATTAACAAGCCATGACTGTAATCATAGCAGAAATAAGAAATCGTTGTCTTAATACACCAAAGAGTGCAGGAATTCATGTTGAGAAGAGCCCATAAAAGTGCCATGAAACTTGTAATTTTGTAGCTTCTGCACTGAAAAGAGTGACTTTGCTGTACATGTCCAGTAATCTGCAGATTCAAGCATAGTATCACTGTTTTCTTTATGGGAGCGTTTAAAGGCCTGTATATTTGCTATGCATTACACTATTCAGTAATGCATTTTAATTTAGATACATATTGAAACTTTCTTGTAATACTAATTGAAGTCCTGCTTATCAAATATACTGTCTGTACTTAAACTTTGTTTTCTACATTCTTTTATTTTTTATATTGATCTTATTAATTCAGGAGTATTCAGCAGGCTTAAAAATTTCCTAACATTATGATTCTCTTCATAAATTATGTAGCTCTATATTATTGTTTCCATAAACACTTTTGAAAAGGTCACAAATCTGAGTAGATAGATTTCAGCTTTGCCTTGAGATTAGATGCAGGTAGAACTTTCTCTTTAGTGTAGCTTTAAGGTGCAGAGCTAGACATGCTGGTTTAGGTGCTCTTACAGTTCCAAGATTATGCAGTGAGTACAATAAACAATGGAGGTATAATCAGGCACCATAATTTTATTCAGCTGTGATAAGTATAAGAGTCTTGGTATATACCATCACCTTTTCCATCTAACCTAATTAAATATTAAGGGATCTTAAATGAAATATATCTCATTGTCTCTGGGAAAAAAAAAAAAAACCAAACAACAATTACTTGTACATTGTGGTTATTTTTGATGCAATCTGAAAATTCTGTTTTTTCTCCATTTTCAGTAATGTTTTCTGGTAACTTGATTCCTGTAGGTTAAACTCTGGTACGACAAAGTGGGACATCAGTTAATAGTAAATGTTCTACAGGCAACAGATTTGCCACCAAGAGTAGATGGACGCCCCAGAAATCCCTATGTAAAAATGTATTTTCTTCCAGACAGAAGGTAACAGTATTCCAGTTGATAAAATTATGTTTTAATTTACCATGTATTGAATCAGCTTTTAATGAATGCTTATGAAAAACTCCTTTTTACAATTTTTTTATAGCTAGATTATTTATAACAAAAAATTACACTTGAATCATGCAAGTCAGTATCAATTTAATTTTGTGGTCTTCTGTAAGAATGTGAACCACTGTTCAGAAAATGCTTATTTAGGGATTATCACCTAAGAGAAAATGAAAGCAGTTACATCCTGATGAGTACATGGTACTTTCTGATTTATCTCTATGAATAATTTGCAAAAAATATTTATGTTTCAGTGATAAAAGTAAAAGAAGGACCAAAACAGTAAAGAAAAGTCTAGAGCCAAAATGGAATCAAACTTTTCTCTACTCACACGTACATCGTAGAGATTTTAGAGAACGAATGCTTGAAATCACAGTATGGGATCAGCCAAGAGTACAAGAAGAAGAGAGTGAATTTCTTGGAGAGGTGATGCGCACAATCACATTTCTTCTAAGTTCATTGTTTGGTTTTGAGTATATTTGCATATGTATTTTTTGTGTGTTTTTCTCTGAGTGCCTTGAAAGTAATATTGAAACTTGATGATTTTTCTGCTAGATTCTTATAGAGCTGGAGACAGCACTTTTAGATGATGAACCACATTGGTATAAGCTACAGACACATGATGAATCTTCACTACCTCTGCCTCAGCCATCACCATTCATGCCAAGAAGACATGTTCATGGTGGAGAGAGCACTAGCAAAAAATTACAAAGTAGGTCCAAATTCCATTAAAGTCTCTTAAATTTTAAATTAGAAATGCTGGGTATGGTGTAATGGTACTTAAATTCTAAATAAAATAAAAAAGATAGTATTTCATAGTCTTTAAAAGTAATGAAAGTAATGAAAATGTATGGCAGAAAGACAATTTAAATTGTGACATTATGACATGACAGCCTTACAACTGTGACATATAACTTTCAAGTGTGTGAAACCTGCTGGAATTGATTTGGCTTTCATTAGCAAAAAAATTGTTCAAAGATTTTTTTTCATAATTTCTTTTTAAATAGAAAGATGAATTTTATAATTATTGGATAATTTAAAAAAATTAAAAGCATTTTACTTTTTGAAAAAAAGTCCTTAAAGACTTACAAGGCTTAAAACCATTTTTCACCATGAAGTTAGTATCAACTTCCAATATGCTCATTAAAGTGTACTTCTGCAGAAAAGAGACATTTTGTTAATGTATTTAGGAGGTACAGTTGTTTTCATGAGTCTGATTTCAGGTTTGTATGAGGCACGTTAAAAGGAGATATTTCAACATCATAGTTTCTCTGTTCATTTAAACTAAGATTTACTTATAAATATGAAAGATGTAGGGGATTGATTTAAAATGCATTTCCAAGCTATTTTTCTGATTTTTCTAAAACATGGAAATGCATAGGAATGCATAGGGAATGCATAGGAAATTGGTGCACATTCAGGAATGAACTATAAATATGTGTTACTGCTGTAATTGCTGTGTAGATGCCCAAACGCAGGATATGTATAGAGAGAGCAAATGAAAGGTTAGTTTTTGTGAGATATTTGAGCTTTTCTAAAAGCTGGCATTGCTGTTTCCTCTTCCTTCTCTCTCACCATATGTTGCCTCATCTCCTTTCCTGTTCAGCAAGCTGATTCAGCATATTCACTGAAGTAACACAAAAGTGTTTTTTTTCCTTTACTTGAGTTTTGCCTTTGGAGGCTTACAGAGATAATCTGTCCTAGTAGAGGATTACTGAGGACTTGAGGGGAAGAGAAAGGGAAAGGAGGCTGCAGCAGCTGTAAGATATTAAACTGGCTCAGCTATCTTCTGAAGCATCAGTTAGTCACTGCAGTTGAGCTCTCCTTCTCTCTTGCTTGGACTTAAAATCATCTTTTTCATTTCATTATTATGTTAAATGAACATATTCTTACATATTATAACATGACCAGTTGTTCAGGTATTTGTTTACCTTACTGTTGTGCAGGATCTCGGCCAATCAGTGATAGTGACATCTCAGATTTTGATGTTGATGATGGTATTGGAGTTGTTCCTCCAGGTGCGTGGATGAACAGCATGGTCCTGCTTTCTTTTTCTTCTTCTTTTTTGCTTGTTTAGTTTGTTTTTTTCTTTATAATATTTTGGAATATTGAGAATACTGGTTTTGGAGAGTGCATTGTGGAAAAAAGTTTTTCCTGATTATTCCATTGTACCTGTCCCATACCTGGTAAATTAAAAGATTCTACTGTTCATTCATTTATATTTATTTTGCACATCACTCTTCATATGGGGCCCACTGGTTTGTTCAAATTGGTTAATTTCTTACTGTGTAATGCTCCAAGCATTATTTAATATGCAAATTAAATGTAAAAGACTCCCACGTTTTAAAATAGTTTAAAAAAAAGTAAAAGTTGTTCAGTTTTTATTGAAAGCATTTTTAAAATTATTTTGCTTTTTGCTTGAAACTTAGATTTAATGCAGTCTTCCATGGACTTTATTGATAATGCATGGCTATAGATTAAGATGCATGCAGCATGGCTATATTTTTATGGTTTTCATAAGCTTTCATGAACTATCATTACCCTAAATGTTCATAAATATTTACTTGTAGAGACTGTCATGGTTTGACTTGTAGTTCAGCATTCCTACTTACTGAAAATCTTGAGGATTATCTTGGATACCACATTCTTCTAGTTCTCATTCCCTGGTGTCACAAGTCAGATAAATATGTTTCCCAATTTTCCCAAGCTAACTGAAGAGTCACCATGTCATTGCCAGCATGAAGTCAGTTTTTCTCTGGATCTTCCTGATGAAAACCACTAAATTAAATCGTGGTAGGATCCAGAAAGCTTTCTATCTTCATGATCTCAGTTTAAAATAATCTCACAATTTATTTATCCACACTATTACTGTGCAAATAAATCACATATCTTATTAATGCTGTATCATCTTGATGTTAGCTGAGACCAATTCTCCTTCCTTTGATGCTGATTGGGTTCTTTTCTTATTTTATATACTTTGCACCTCAGTTGCTAAGAGAGAAATTCATTCATGTATACCTAGTTATGATATTTGATATTTTTACATCAGCAGAGAGAGTGACCATTTAAAATTAAATATAAATAAAAGGCTCTAAATATTTTTCCTGGTTTTTTTTTTGGTTTGGTTTTTTTTTTTGGGGGGGGGGGGAGTTTTAGTAGTTGAAAATGTAGATACCAGTATATCTTTGTACACTTACGTTTAAAGTTTCTGTATAGTCTATTAAGAACTGGGGCTTTTTTTCTGCTGCCAGTCCTTTCATGCATCCAGTTGAAATAAATAATTGCCCACCTGTCAGGAAGCATTCCAAATGGTCCAGCTGCATGTTCACTGGGCCAGCATTTGAGTAACTGAGTCTTATTGGCATTTCTTTGGACTTCATGTGCAGGTGTGCCTTTGACAAATGCACAGATCCAAACTTTCTCAGCGATCACTGTAGAAAATAGCAGGATTTAATTTTTAAAACTGGGTTTTCAATGATCTGAGAGTCTCCAGTTTAAAAATTGAAGGACATAGTGAGGAAGCTCTTTCTGAAGTCCATTCAACAGAAACATTCTGCTAGTTCACTTGACCAAGCACAAGTTTGCCCATTTCGAGTTTAATTGGCACATTTGTTTGGCAGTTCTAAGAGGGGTTCATCTGTTCATGATTCCTGTGGGAAGAGGATATGTGTATAAGTGTGTGGGGTTTGTTTGCATATACAACCTGAGTTCTTTAAAGGGAGCTAGACTTTAGGCACAGGGACAAAGTAAATTTGAGTAATCTGCTGCAAATCTATGAAAGCCTAGACAGTGTATGAAAATGTGTTTTGCAAAAACACCTGGAAAACGTTTCCAGTCCCAATGTCTGTCAAGTTATTTGAGAACTTTAGGCACTGATTCACAAATGTGACTGGAGATCAAGTTCATATATATGCATTTTTACCCTCCTGTCCAACGTTCTTAACTTGCCTCATTGCTAAATTGCTAAGCCTTTGGACTGCTCCCTTTGTTGGCACTGAATGAGTACTGCAGTATCTTCTCCATAAAACGAACTCCTTTGTTAAAACTAAGCTCCATGCAAGTTCCTTGTTGTTCTGCAGGGTGTTGCCCTCCTCCTGCCCTTCAGTACTATGGTCCTCACCAGAGTGTAGCCCAGCTCTTGTCTGGTTCTGATTTCTCACACATTCTCTTGCACAGCATGTGTGTGGGAAGGAACAGAAAATATCTATATTTCCCTTTAATGTAATATGGTGATGCACCATTTTGGAGTAGCCTTTATTGGCTTCAACCACATTAGTCTAGTTTTAAGATATTCCTTCTCAAGGGAAGTAAGAACATCAAAATTGAGTTTACAACATTTGACACATAAGAAAATATTTCCCTTTGAAGACCTGTCCAAGCTGTAGGCTGCCAGCTTCTCCAGGAAAATCCTAGGGAATCAGTGTACAAGATTTTAATAATTTAAAGTAAAAAACATCCACAGCCTTTCCCTCATCCAATAAGAGAGTAACCTTGTCATAGGAGATCAGGTTAGTCAGGCAGAATCTTCCTGAAAGTTATCAATTTTCTTTTTTTCCTGAAGTATTGAGAAAAAAAGAAAAGGAAGTTTTTTAGCCCCCTAATATCTCAAGATTTTCACAAAGGTTATTGCTTATTTGCTAAAAAATAAACACATAACTACAAAATGTAAAACCACAAAATTTCACTTCATCTCCATGCAAGCTAAAAACATGAAGGAAAATAGTTTTGCTAATTTAACTAACCTTGAAAATCCATAAAACTATAGTTTCAAATGTTTTACCAATTGCTAAGACAAATGCAGTGTTAGAATTTAGTAATAACAAAGAAAACTATTTTTCTAGAAGTTTTAGTAGCAGCAAAGAATAACTTCTTGTCAGTGGAAGTAAAGATTGTTGCATCAAAAATAGTAGTACTTTAATAAATTCCAAAATATTTTTTTAAAAGTATTTTTCCTTTCTCATATCACTAATTAAAGGATCTTATCTTTCATTTAATTATACCATCCTTATTTATTACTAGTATCTTGCAGTGATATACATCTCCTTTTTTTAAACAGCCCTTAGATATGTTCATAAAAGTTTATATCAGCAGCTGAAAGTAACTTTATTTGAAGCTCAGGTTTAACAAAAATTATTTTGACAGGGTTTTTGTGCTATGCTGACATCTGTTTACACAAAGAAAATATTCTTTTAAGTCTCTCAACCTCTGCATATATGCGAGATGCTCAAGTCTCTTAAGTAAATTTGTGAACCTGAGCTGTTCTCACACCAGTCACTCTGTGTCTGTATTGTACTGGGCAGCCCAGTACTCCGTAAGGGTCAGTGAAAGTTTTCATAAAATCTGAACACATTTTGAGACCAGTCTGTTTAACCAAAGCTTCAGTAACTTCCTTAATTAAAAGCAAAACAAAAAAACCCATCATATACAGTTGCCAGTATCCCCAGTGGTGTTTTTAACAAGCTGCATTGCTTATTCTGTGAGTAACTCTTCAGAGCAGTTTATTTTTCTGTCACATGTAACCTGTATAAATGTATTTGCCTTCCTCCTGTAGCAGCAGGGTGACATCAATACACTACCTTTTCCTTGTCTGTACTGATTTTAAGAAAAAAAAATAATTCTGGGATCAAACATTTGCTAGATCCATTTTCATCATCCATCCTGCGTGCATTTCTTGTCACACCTGACAGTTTCCCGTGAGCAACTGAGAAACTTCTGCATAAATTACCATCAACTTGGTTGCTGCTATCATGCTGGTCCATGCAAAATTTTTCTCTGTTCACCCTGAAGAGCACAGAGCCTTTGTATTGGAGGATATGAGGAAATGTTACTGTTGCTGTCACTGTCATGGTCACTGAAGGTATGAGTGTGATGTGACCAGTTTGACAATTCTTGAATTAATTCTTGGGATAAGTATGAATTACTGTCTCTGTTCTGTAAGCTTTATGTGCACACACTGCATAAATTTTAGGTATTCTTCCTGAGATAGCTTGGCTGTGCAAAGTATATAACATAAAATCATTTTATACTAGATTTCTGAATTTACAGAATAATCCTATGTGCAATTTTTTTCGTGAGACTAGAAATGCTCTAGAAATATATTTTAAATTTAAATTTTTATTTTGTTTTTTAAACCTAAGTTGTGTGTGTTTTGGTAGAATTGCCTAAAGATTGAAAAGACTTTTAGGATTTCTTTGGTTTTTTAATATATGTAAACTGCTCTTCCTACTGATAGAGATGACAGGATTTTTTCTAACACAAGTTTATTTGGAAAATGAATTATCTTTTTGCTAATGCAGCTTAGATTTAGCTGTCCTGGAAAAGGGAACACATCCACCTTTTGTCATATATTTTCTTCCTCTCACAAAAGACCTAGACAATTTCTGCAGCAATCCTGGTTCGTGAATCTCCATTGAAGTCCTGGGGGAATCCCCCTTTTGCTTCAAAATTTGCACCCAATCTTTGTTCTGACATCAGGGAGATCCTCATGTTTCTTTATAATTTTATTACAGAACTCTGAAACACTTTTTTGGCAGGTAAGGTACTCCAGCATCACAACATACCAAAACCTGCAGAAGACTGGAGTCCTACTTTGTTAAAAGGTTGACAAACCCCAGTAGATAGTTTAATGCATGTTGTCAACTTCTAGAGGCCATTAGGATGCATTGGTAAACTCTTACACATTTGGGGAAAAAAGTGTGAATGCTGCTTTGATGTTTGTGGTCAGGGTTCCAACCTGCAGCTAAAGAGGGTATTAAATGTCATTGAATACATGATCAAGTCTTATGCAGACTCTGTATACAAGGCACACTTTTAAAACAGGGACTGTTTGTAATTTTGTAGAAGACCAGAGAAGAACTAGAGAACTATACAAATTATATAAAATATAAAAAAACCCCCCCAAAGTTTAAACCCTGTAGTGAAAGCCATAAAAAGTGCAAATTATTTAATTTATTGAATTCCTCCAATTGATAATTGAGGGACAAAATCAAATCTTTTCCTGCATGAAGATTCCTGATAGAAGTTGGTTTTTTAGCTGTACAAAATCACACATTACGGTAACTTTAATTCTAGACAAATTCAGGGAAGAAGAAAAACTATTATTTTGATAACTAAGCAAGAATTTGTAAGGTGATTAAAGGATGATTTAAGGGATGACTTTCTATATCATTAAGGGATTTTCTGTCAAGGGATTCTTGTAATCTCATTCAAATGTCTAGAAATGAGCAAGTGAAGTCTGAGCAGATCTCCTTAGGTATTTTTGGAAAATTAACAGGTACCTTTTGAAAGCTGCTATCTTACTGAGCTTCATTGTCTGTTCTAGGACGGGAGTCAAAATATATAACAAGGCAAACAGTGTGCTACGTAAAAACAGTCACAACAACGTTGAAATATTGAAAATGTGCTAACATTCTACTGGTTTTTTTAATCCCGTTTAAAAATACCGTGAGAAATTTTTCACCTTAATCACAATATTTTGAAAAAAATATTCTGCACAGTATGCAACACCCAATATTCAGTACAATGTTCTCTAAATCCTGGTAGTTTTTTTAAGTAGGTGACTTTGGCCAAGTTCAGTGGGAGAATATCTTTAACTGAAACAAGAGGCAGAAAGATGCTTTATATATGAGCAGCCCGGTGTGAGTCTGTGCTGTTGTATGCAAGCGTGGTTTCTCCATTTTTTAGATCAGGTAAATCCACACTGTTTATATGCCATTCAAATATTTTTTTATATACACAAAATACCCAGAATATTCTTCCCCAAGTAAGAAAACTTCTCCACATCTTCCAGACCATCAACAAGTCTCATTTTTTCAGTCTCTGTATATGTAGACATTTAAAGGTAATGCTAGTGGTTTATTCTGCATGATACCTGGGGATGTACAACAGCTGAGTGATGACCTGAAAGTTGCCTAAGAGTTTGGATAGGTGCTCCTGGAAGACTAGTCATCTGAATTCTTTCTAAAGCCAGACCTTTAGTCTCTAATTGCCTTTTGTTACCCTCTTGCCAGTAGGTTATAGGTCTAGTACTAGAGAAGGTAAATCCACAACGCTAACTGTGCCAGAGCAGCAAAGAGCAACAACTCATCATCGTTCACGTTCTGTGTCTCCTCACCGTGGTGACGATCAGGGCAGGCCCCGTTCACGTTTACCAAATGTGCCATTACAGAGGTAGGCACCTCAAGTGAAACTCAGTGTGCTTTCACATTTGTATAATTGTTTGTGTCATTATTAACTTTTCTCTTGTTCGGGAATTTTTCACTATTTTAAAGCTTGGTTTTTCTATCTAAATTTATCAGTGCAGTATTTAAACTTGATATATGCTTTTGTTATTCACTCAAGAGGACCACTCTTGAGTGAGTGGGATGAATCATAACTTTGTAAAACTTACCTCTTTTTACTCGTATTTTCTCTGTGATTCATCATCTGTGTACCATAACTAATACATGGTTTGGGAAATTTTTTCAGTCAGTGGCAGAATCTTGTATGAAGCCACTTAAGAATATTTGTAGGATAATAATGGCATGTATAAATTGCAT
The DNA here is from genome assembly GCF_015832195.1 of Motacilla alba alba. NCBI lineage: Eukaryota > Metazoa > Chordata > Aves > Passeriformes > Motacillidae > Motacilla > Motacilla alba. The sequence goes on from NC_052018.1 coordinate 30,313,716, forward strand.
GATTTTTAATGGCGTTCTTTCTGAAATCATGTATTAATAATTTATGACTAAAGAATTCCTTCAACCAACTTGTACTGTGATCCATTGTTATTCATGAGAAAACAAGATTATCATACATACTTCTGCTTTTCAGGAGTTTAGATGAAATTCATCAGATGAGAAGATCACGTTCTCCAACTAGACACCATGATGCCTCCAGAACTCCAGTTGATTACAGATCCAGAGAGATGGATAGTCAGTATTTGTCTGATCAAGAAAGGTACATTGTGAGCCTGAACATGGAAAAAAGTTAAGAAACATTGTCAGTTTGCCTAGTTTTCAAGTTTTCATTAGAAATGTGACTGATAGCAATGGGGAAGGGAGAGACTTCATCATAACTGATAGTGCCACTGTTAAATTATCTATACCTTTCTTTTTGTTAAATTATATACCGGGTTGACAGTAATTGCAGATGTCTAGACAAATTATTCTTGTGTTTTTCCTAGATATTCTACTGCTTTTCCCAAATGAAGCCCAGAGATTTTTGCTAGAAAGCCATGCCTCTTCATGTTTGCTCTGGCTCTTCTTGTAATACCAGAATTTACCAGTTGTGCTAGCCAGCAAAATACCAGACATGAATTCCTCCTAGCTGGGAGTTGGAGGCATGCTAGTTTGCATTCATATACTTATAAATTTTGGACACCTATGGGTGCAGTCTCCCTGCATCGCATTCTGGTGAACTTTGTACACAACCCAGGCATAGCAAGGATAGTTGCAGTACTAGTTGTAGTGTGCAAAACTTTCCAGTCTTAGATGTGTGACACATACACATCTCTCCCTGGAATATACAGAGTGGCTACACTCAAAGAACGCTTGGCCTCCCCTTGTAGGGACTTTTTTCAGGTGTCTATATTCTGATAAAATGGAAGAAATTAGAATTTCTTTTTAGTTTATACATGAAAAAAAAAGCTTAGAAAGGTATTTCAGCTCAGCAGTTGTGAAAAATAATAACAGTCACATAGATTATCAATCCTTATGGGATGGTGTTTCCTTAAAAAAAAATTCATATAGCTAGACTATAATAGCAGATTTACCATTCAGATAGGACCAATTGTCATAGTAATGTCTTTGATTTTTTTTTTCTTGGCAGTAAGTAACTACTTTTAGAGCTAAGTATAACAAAATCTTTCCCTATAATCCAGTAAATTCCGTACGGAACATATTTCGTAGTGACGTGAAAACATGTAAACATTAAACCATAAAAATATCTGGAAATCTTTGGCCAGATTTGAAGCAACAGAAAGACTGAATAACAGATGGCTCTTCCAGTTCAGCTAGTTCAGTTTTGTATATGATCTTGCCTGTTTTACCTTTGTAGTATGGTAACACAGGTGTGGGAATTACTGAATTATCTGGTACATTTAAAAATTCAAATAGGCAAGAAGTGTGTACAAAATTGACTAAGTTGGATTTTTGCACTGAATTTTTTTCAGAGGTGAATTAAAATTGTTTTCAAATATAGTAGTCAGATTCGTAGTTAGGCTAATTCAAGTAACTTCCACTTGTTGCAATTTTTTTCTGTTATTATTTATTTTGGGCAGTGATATATTCAAAAGATTCCTGAAGATATTTATTGAATTGATGTCTTATTAATCAGATTTGAAGAGAAAAAGGCTTTAAAAAGTAGCTTTTGTCAGTATAAATATAGACAGTTAGCTGTCTAGAAATTTCTCTTTTAATAAAGCCTCAAACCTGGACATAACTGGTGATAGATGCATGGATTCTGGTTGGAGAGGAGCTGGGTTTACACTGAGCCTTTCTTGGGGATGAGCAATGGGCTGCTGGATTTGTTTAGAGTCTTCAGTTCTTTTCAGGGTTCACAAAACTTTTTTCGGAAGTTTAAAGGTCAGATATGAAGGATGTACATGGCTTATTTACAGGATTTAGAGATGGGTCCATGTGTCTAGTGTCCTTGAAGAGTAATCTTGTCTGCAGTGGTCTCCTTTTCCCTGTTTTCCTTTTCATCTTTTCCTCTAGATTTCATCAGTTGTGAAGTCTGTTTAATTCTGGCAGGTTTTGCCAGATCTTTCTTTGGAAAGATCCAAACCAGGTTTTGTTAACAAAGATCCTCTGTCACATCCAAGAAGTAAAAGAAAAAACCAACTTCATTAAATATTATGGATTAGTATCAAGAGTAGTGTAGATATTATGTGTTGTGCATTTACTGAACCCTTCACCTAAACAAGTACGTTCACATAGATATCTAATGTAAACATGGCTTGAAAGCTGAGGAATTACCCAATAATTTCATGCCAGAAATTACAGCTGCTGATTAGTTTCAGTAATTTTCTCAAGGATCTGTTAATGGTTCAAAATCAATATTAAATCATAATATATGTCTTTGTAAAAATAGTTACTACCACTCTCTTACAGAAGCATCCGTTGCAATAAGTTTCCAGTGGAACTTATTTGTCCACTTCAACAGTGTTATATATATTTATGTACATACATACACACATATATGAATATATATAAACTGTTAGGAAAAGCTTTTTATTAGGAAATCATTGTCCGATTTTCAAGAGCATGGCCCTTTTTTTTTTTTTTTGTGTTTCTTTTTATACCTAAGTAAAATCTCTTAATTACGAGTATAGAAAACATTTGTTTGAGATTAGTAATCTCTACCTTAAATGTCACCCAAAACAGACTTAATTTATCAGAGAACTGCATATTCTCACAACATTGGTAATCTTCTTGATGGATTATTTTCTTTTTTTTTTTTAACTAGAAGATTTAATGGTGGATTTGTTATTTTACATCACTTTTCAGGATGACTTTTTTATTAGTGTTTGCTTTGAGGCCAATTACAATAGATACTCTTTGGCTTAGAAAAGGTTAATATTAACAAAGTACCCTATGATTTAATGTGGATTTTGCATCTACTTTGCAACTCTAAAGAAAATAGTAACTTTTTTCCTAAAATCCAAAGTTTGTATTTTGGAAAGATGCAATCCTGTCAGTCCTCTGAGTTTATGAATAGAAATTTGGCTTAGAAAGAAAATTTTAAAATTCAATTCAACTCCAGTACATATTGTTGCATCAAGCTAGTGTCTCCAGATGTAATTAAATCTTACATGACTCACAAGCCATTATTTCAAGCTGCCCTGTTTAGAATTTTAGGTAAATAATGCCTGTAGTGTATCAATGAAATGGATCATTTTAGAACGACATGAAGTGTGAAACACATTGAACAACTGCTGCTTTATCTGTTTTGTAATATTTTCTCTCTTTTTTTTTCCTTTTTTTTGCCATAGTACTTCATGGGATTCCCTGCTTCTTTTAAAATTAGCATGTTTCCATGAAGCTTACCTTTAATTTCATATTTACAATGATAGGAGTTTTGGAGCTTGCTCTTTCTGGTTGTGTTGAAGTGCATAAAACTACAGGCTTAATTCAAGGGATATTTCATATCATAGTCATGTTTACCATAGGCATAAATATGCATTAATTTTACCATCTTGCTGGCTATAGTCTGTATTTGCTTACAGTATAATTAAAATAGAATAGATGGCTGATTTTCCTCAATTTGAGAGAATAAGAAACAAAAAGTCTGATGGCTGATTAGCTTTTTTGTTTGTTTCTTTAGGATTGTCATTACAAAAACCTTTTAAGAGCTATGAGTCAGAATTTATGTTTGGCCAAACACAGTATTTTAAATGAACCTATATTTTTTGATTTTCTCTAAAGGGTGACTGGTTATTCTTCCCATAAACCAACCTGCACTAAATCATTATCAAACTTTCACTGCTTTTACATGTATGGTTTTGCAGCTTTGGTAGCCACAAAACCCAACACAAAATAAACAACAGGCATTTTTTTTTTCTTAAAGCAGTTCTCCATTAATTAGTTCATAAGACAAGAGGTTATTAGAAAACTGTAGCCATTTTTTGTTATTTGTTTCATCATGAAAAGCTCTTAAAAAATAATTCTGAATTTAAAAGAAAAATATCACAGAAGGAGGTGCCCCACTAAAATGAACTTGTTGAAAATTTAATTATTACATGCATTTTTTGACTCGTATATTTTGAGACATGCAGTCTTATCAGATTATCTATCTGGGTGAATGCTTCTCATTTCTTTTGATGTTTTCATTTGCTTATCATTGGCATAACCCATGTCATCTAATGCTTCATAACTATATCTGTTTCACTCACCACCCATCCTGTCTGTGCAGTGAGCTTCTTATGCTGCCCAGAGCAAAGCGAGGAAGAAGTGCAGAGTGCCTACACACCATCAGGTAAATACAGGAGTGTGGGAGTCACAAACACGTCTGGTTAGTTCTGCGTACTTCGTGTGCCCAGCGTTTTTTCCGTGGTGGTATTTAGTCCCAGTACATGAAGAACTTCCAAGTACATTGTGGTCCAGATGTCAGTCGTTCTTTTTTGCTTGTTTTAATTTAGATTCAGATGTGTGTATCTGTTTATGAACCTCAGCAGTAAGGACTAAAGGAGTTGAAGAAACTTTGGTTTTGCAGTTGTATTTTGTGGTAGATTTTCTGTCTAGTCACAAAAATCCCGATCTCCCAATGCATGAGCATTGTAATAATTTAAAACATTGGTTTTTCACTTGGTTTTGTTTACTTTTATTTGCATTTTTATGTTTATATAACAGCCATGCACAATTAAATAATCTTTGCTTGTTGTGACACCTGATCTCATGCTGATTTAGTCACTTGCAGAGGAATAAATACTGATGTACAAGGCCTTACTGGAAGTCCCAGATTTGAGGAGATTTGTATTACTTGGTTTTGCCTCTAAAAATTGTTCTATAAATTGGATCCACGTGTAAACTTTGTAGTTTGGGCCCATCTTCAGTCTTCATTAATCTCTTGTTCCAAAGCTAGGAGCTCCCTGTCTTACCGCTTTTCAGAGTTGTGAAACTAAACAGGACTGAAATATCTTTATCTAAAAAATCAAAGTCTGCTCCCCCACCTTTTTTTTCACCATCTCTGTTAACCATGTTAAAAATCCACGATATGTAGAACATCTTTCATTTACAATGAGTAAAAATGTAGGTTGAAGTAGTTAACCAACTAATTCAACCAGGTAGTTACCCTTTGTCCCTTCAGGATCTGGGTGTTGATGAGAGTTTTGTGTCAGTGCAAAATGTTTAAAATCATCAAATGTTAAACCACGTTGTCCAGTGCTATTATTAATTTATTTAATTTATGATTTTCTTTTACAAAGTGCTGTTTTTTTTTTTTTTTAAATGTCTTGGCTTGCTTTAATTTTCATCGTCAAATTTGAAGCAGTATTGAAGATGCTGTGATAGGGTTTTGTTATAAAGCAGAGTAGTATAAAACTAAAATAATAAATATGTAAGCTTTCAAAAAAATCTGCATCAGTAAAGCTGTTAAATTAGGTTTTTGTTATACATGGAAATATTTTCATTCTTGTACTTCAGCTAAAAAGACTTTTTCCTCAAGATTTTAATTTTAGAGTTTAATAATTTATTTAGCTTCTTGTTATTTTATGTCTGTTTACTGTCAGATAATAGCAATTTTTCCTGCCTCCTTCCCATGGCCTTTTTGGTCCATCTTCTGTAGCGTCATCCTCTTCCTGCCCCCAGCCCTGTGCTTTCTCCTTTCCCTCTTAAAGATTATAATTTTTATTGCAATTTTTCAATGACATTGCTTGAAGTCTCAATTAAAGAAGTAAATACAGCATTATAAACTTCTGGTGCACTTTGCCCAGCCATTAGCTTTCCAATAGTTTTACAAATCTAAGAAACCAGTCTGGTCACAGCAAAAAGTTGTGGGCAACTTTTTGCAAGTCGTGTCCTTTTTGCAAGGACAGCAATAAAGTTAGGTAATAGCTACACTGAATTCAGAGCCTACAGCACTTCCTTGCCTTTTTCTTTATTCCATTTATTGTTACAGTATTTTTGTGATCAAAAAGCCCAAAAAAATCACCCTTTAAATGTAATAGTAGTGGTATACTATAAATGAGGTTAGTACTTATAATAATGTATTGAAGATGAATATAAAAGCCATAGATGACAACAGATGGATTCTTTTAAATTTAACTCTGAGGCTTATACACCCCAATTCCAAATAATACCCCGACTGGCAATATACATTCTCGAAAGAATAATTTTGAAAACAGTTTCAGCAAAAATTTGTTCTATGCCATCTTCTGTCCTTTCTTATTTCTAGTGACCCAACATTTATTCATGTTAGAAATTTTATAAGGCTTTATCCTTGTTTTCTAGGCAGCTTGCTGAACAATGGTTTAATTAGTCTTTGAGACAGCTTCAGCTTAAAATGGGAAAGAAATGTTAATGGCTTCATGTTAAATGAAAGAAATTAGGTAGTCCAAGCTACAGGGTTAAGATATATGGTGAGTTTGATGCACCAGTTTGGAATACTAGTCCTAGCTATCCATCCTGTTGCTCTGTCTGCAATTATTAACTAATAGAAATGGTGGAAAGGTGTGTACCTATGCTATAGATCATGGGTTGCCACATTCCATGTCTGATCACCCCTACTTTGATTGGCAATATCTGCTCATGTTCCAGGATTGGCCTGATGACAGCCATTCCTTTATTCCTCCTGTGCAATGTTACAGTGACCTCTGACAGAGAATTCACCAGAGGTGACCACTAAACCCATACAAGAAGGGTCAAAGCTCTTCTGTTAAATCCTTTAGGGCTTTACAAACAGTTATGTTTCCAGGCAGAGAGTTGATTCATCTGTCTGTGACACAGCCAGGTTTCTAATGTTGATCCTGCTGTGCTTTGGTCCAAGGCTTAACAGGAATCAAATCTCCTATCAGGAAAGACTGCTGCAAAATCGTCAAGCCTGCTGGTTCTTGTCCTAGTAGCTCCATAGTTGTGCCCTAGTAGGGTATGTGGAAAATTGTTAGAATGTTGTTACTGAGTCTTAGCCATTAAATGGCCATAATTCCCATTCAGCAGCCATTGTCTGCCTTTAAATTTCTCTCGTTCAATGAGGAGAGCTGGCTAAAAAAAAAAAAAAGCTTTTCCTTCTCAAAAGTCTATGATGATATTAGACAGTTGTCATGTGACACCTTAGTGCTGCTGTGCTGCTGATGTAGTACTTCTCCTAAGTTTTTAAATTAGCATTTAATTAGTGACATTTAATTGCTAGTAAATTTTGAAGCTGATACAGCACGTTCTAAAGACTTCCACATTCAAAAACACCAGCTGCTAATACATCTGTAATTAAATTTTTGATACTATATATCCCCTTTCATGCTTAGCTTCTGAAGAGGTAAAAATCTCTGCAGGTCTAAGTAAGGCATCAGTAAGAGAAATAAAGAGTGATCTAATATCAACTTAGAACAGTCTGCACATTTTAAATTAAAGTATCTATAAATGGAATATATATTACTTCCATTTCAAGAAAACATCTGAGCTGCACTAGCATTGGCATAACTTCTTGCACTTTATTAAGAAGAGGGTTAATACAAAATTTTTCCCCCAGATGGCTGTCACAGTATTTGAGAAAAACATAGATGAGATATCTACTCCTACAGCTATACAATATAGTAGAATATTATGCATTTATTTTATGGTCTGGTCAGTCTTGGCTTGCCTTTACCTGTCTTTTTATTTCTGGCATTTTTTTGTGTTGTCCTTTGTTCTTTTCTAACCCACCACATTCCAGAAGTTCTGTTAGGCACTATAAAACATTACCACCCAAGATGCCTTTACTAGAAAATGGTACTCATTGGAACCTATACAGGTAAGAAGTATTTAGAGTCCCCTTTAAGTAGTTAGCTTCTTTTTAAAAAAATAAATATACTTCCCTTGTTAAAGAAAAAAAGAACAAAATGTTTCATACATTTTTATGACTGAGAGATAAGGGATAAAATCCTAAAATAACTTCATCTACATTTTTAAATTGACACCTATGTTACAAAAAAAACCCTAAACCAAACTACTTTGTATTAGTTGTAGTTATCTTCACTGTTAAAATTATATGTTGCATGTTTTTCTCTATTATGTTCTTTTGTTTATGTATGAGATTTCTGTTACATGTTAAATTTATTTTCATTTTGTTTAAAAAAATTTAATTTACAAAGCTCAACTCTTCCTGCATGTGCTAAGACCAAACCCGTGATTAGACAGGATATTTCACTCCTTCATGATTGCCTTAATTTACGAATATCGAAATTTGGAGATGATCTACTGGTTAGGTAAGACACTGAGGATTAATCCCCCCACTTGTTTGGTATCTAACATGGATTTTGCAGAATAAATGAGCTTCACTGTAAAGGGATTTCACATGACATATAGTGGATCACATTATTTTATGTTGGCTTAAAATTTACTGCTGTTAATAAGGATATAACTTTATTGTTTGGTATTTCTCATTCCACTTTTCTTACAAGTGGATGCTGTTCTGTCTCATTCAGTTTTAAACATTTCAATGATATTTGCAAAAAGTTTCTCACAGCCTTTTGTTTGCTTTTATTTTCTAAACAAATCTTGACACTATCATCCAGTCAACCCTTTCATGTTTTCCTTAATTAAATCATTGTGATTCTACATTTTCTGTAAAGAAAGCATTATTTTATGAGTTAATATCTAACATTGTATTCCTTTCTTTGTTTTCTTTTTCTTTCTCTTCTACCATTGGATGCAATGCACTGGCACTAGTGAACTGCAGCCCTCCCTTGACAGGGCTAGGAGTGCTAGTACCAACTGCTTGAGACCAGATACTAGTTTGCATTCACCAGAACGAGAAAGGTATAAAATAAAAACTTATGAATTTCTTGTCATCTGTGCTGGTGATCTTTATAAGTTTTGTTTTTCTTCATATCAGTATTCCACATTCTTGTACATTCTTGTCTGCTTTGGTATTTGTAGACATTTTTGCTCCTGTATTCATGTATGTCATGTAAGTTGTGTGTTGGAGTTTATGACTGCTTCCGGCTACTTCCTCTGTTTTAGTTCAAGCTGATATTCATTGTTTCCAAAAGTCCTCAGTATGCTGATAATAGCATTGCAGTGTTAAGTATTTTGAAACTACCACTCAGTTGTGAATCTTCATCATCATCTGCTAAAAAGCATTACATCTGTTTCTTGCTTGTTCTGTGAACTGCTGATAAAGCGGTGGCCTAAATTGGAGAATACAACAAAACTTTCACATTTCAAATCAGAACTGGATCAATACTGATGTATTTTTTAAAAAACAGCCAAACATCATTGCTTTCTTTAATCTGCTGCATCTGCTTTTGCAGGGTGGATAACTGCATTAAGGTTTTTTTGCTCTGATATTATATTAAGGTTCTCATAAGTCTTAAGACATGTTTACAATTTAAATGAAATATTATTGTGTCACATACATTGTGCAGGCATGTTATGGATGCTTTCTGTACTTTCACAATTACAATAGCTTGATTCGAAATTTTAGGTGAATCAAATACAACTGGTGTAAAAAAGGTGATTCCACAAGAGAATTCTCCGTCACTATCCATGTTTTTGGCTAAGAATTATACCACTTTAGGGTGAGATTTTAGCCTCACTAAGGGCAATAATAGGCTCCCTTTGAGTGGGAATAGGACAGAATTAAATTTTAGTCTGTCCAGTACATGTTTAACTAGTATGAAAGTTAATAGTGCTTTTTCAGTGAATACACAGTGTGGTGGTTGTTAACAGTTGTGTTATTTTCTTTATTGTGGGGCAGGATGCCTGAAGAAAGGCACTGAGAATGCACTTTCCTCTTTGACAAAGGGTTTCACCTGAGTTTTTTGTTTATAATTTCCCTTTCCTTTCTCCCCACTTCCTGCTGCTCCTTGGTTGGAACTGTGCTTTTTCTTAAGTTATGCTCTTGTTACAGAGAAGGAACTAATGTTCTGCTGAGGTATCCCTGATGGATCTACAGCAGTTTATTCCTTTTTAAGTTTGAGCCCAAGACATTACAGATAATATGAACATGTTTATTAAAAAAAAAATTAAAAACCCAGCTGATATATAGCCACTCAGAATGAAACACAGATATTTTTTCTAAATCTTTTTAAAACTATTGTAACATCATATTAATCACTGAGTGTGTACGTACATACAGCTGCCTGCATCTACAATCAGTTACTTAATGTAATTGCATATAACTGTGAGCAGTGTGATCTGTACTTACTTCAAGATGCCACACATCAAGCTGAATATTCAAACTATTATAAATTTTATTCAAATATAAAATATTATATTATAATATTATTCAAATTATAAACTATCTAGTAAAAATTTTGTACTCAAAACTACATCTGTCCTGATGTGAAGTAAGTTCTATTATGGCTTTGGAATTCATGTCCAGCAAACCCTGTCCACTGGGCACTCTGCAGAATCTGCATCATTTTGCATGAGTTCCTCATAAAGGAAAGAGTTTGGTCTATATTAATGGCCTCTGTTGCTACTAAACATGTGGTTTTGCCAAATCATCAGTGGGTCTGATGCAGAAAAAATTGCCCATCACTGTGGAAGTTTTTCTTAGCTTTTAGAAGTCCTGAATAGGAGATTTTGACTTGGGATCCTTTATAGAGCAGAAAAGCTGTTGTTAAGGAAGTTGATATTCCATTTTTTCTTGATAATTTCTTTCAAATTAATAAGGTGTGTGTGGCTTTGGCAGAGGATTTTTTTTCCTTTCTTGTGACATAGAAGATTTTCTTATGTAGCCCAAATTTTGGAGAATGTTATATTTAATATATAAACCACACCAAAATAATATTTTTGGTTTTGGGAACATAAATTTTGGATGATTTAATTCTCCTCTGTTGAATGTGGAATCTGCTTACAATTGAACATGAAGGCAGTCATCAGCTGCATGTGATGATAGAGGTGTCTTTAGTCTGAAGAACACAGAATTAAGTTCAGGGTCTGTAGAAAGGATTTTGGTTCTGTGCTGGACAAGAAAAGAACAAAAGATTTAAAATACAGTAAGACGAGTTCACCTTGAGCAGTAGGAAATCTATTTTGAAAGTAATTACAATGAAATATTAAACACAATAAAAATTACAATGTAATAGACAATATGGAAAAGGTTGTTTCATTTCTGGAGACTTAGAGGAGATGAGACACTTGTCAGGTCTAGAATTTGTCCATCAAAGAGAAGCACTCTAAGTTTTTGTGAAGTCCAGTCTACAGCACTTTACAGTATATTTGAGAGACTTAAGTTGAAGACATTGTTAGTTGTTTTCATGTTGTTTCTTCTGTCTTTTCCCTTCCCTGAATGACAGAATTATAGATATTATTTAAAAGTCTAGACTTCTATGCCTCTAAATACAGACTTCTAAAAACACCTTTGTATATTTTCTTTAACAAAATTAGGAATATACTTACCTGTGGAAAATTACGTCTACTTCTTCCACCTCACCTTTTGACTCAGAGGGTATGAATTAGATTATATTTAAGAACAAGAGCTAAAATAAACCACATTTTATCAAAACGGTAGTGTTATAACAGATGGACAGTAGAGCCCTATTTGTCTCTGTCACTGATTTGCTGGAAACAATTTTGATCCTTGAATTTTATACAATGTCATTCATGTCATTTGGAATGGTCAGAGTAGTTACTGGTTTTTAAGACACTGCTTTGCCAGTAAAAGTCATTCTATTGACTCGCTTATAAACAAGCAGAAAACTACTTTAATGTCTATATATGAATTTGTGATATGAAAGTCAAGTTAGTTTCAGTATAGCAGAACCAAAAATCAGTGAGGACAGAACTTCTTTTCTCCTCCTGTAAGTTCCATCATTTGACCAAGTCCATATAACTTGACTGGCAAACTAACCTTGCCTTGACACAGGCCTGCTAAATTTTTTTGTTAAATGTACTGATTTTGTACAGAGTTTAATTCTTCATATACTTCTCTTTTGCACAGTGTATTCTAGGACATTCAAAAATATCGATCCCCTACTAATACCTCTATGCAGTTGCACCGTGCCTGCCTTTTTTTTTTTCCCTCTTTCCACCATCTACCCTCTATTTATTCCAAGCTGTTTTGTTAATTTGTTTTTTTTCCAGAATGATTCTGTGGTTGAAGTTCCTTTTGATGGCCCGCAAGGCATCTTTAAGTTTATAAAACGTCCTCTATTGCCATTGAAAGTGTTTTTCTTGCTACTACTTCATTATGCTTTGGGTTTTTTCATTTTTATCCTTCTCACTGTGTCTCAAAATTTCTGCTTTTTCCTTGTAAATTGGGTGCTATTTCTTTAGAATGGAGAAATTTCTTTTCAACACCCAGTCTCTGCTCAGGAAAACACCTAGACATGAGGTTCGAGGGCAGACTCTGAACTGATTTAGGAATGGTTTCTCATCATAATAGCACATTCCCCAGACTGATTTAAGATTGCAGTCAGGGATAGTTAATAATATGTAGTGTGGCTATTATTTACCCTCTAAATTTCTGCTGTTGCAAGCAGTTGTATGTGTTAGCACGAGAACAGTTGCACTGATTTGTACTTCTACTGTGCTTTTGGCCTGAGACATCACTTAGTGGAGGTCTGAGCAAACAAAACTGAGGAGCACAGCCCAGGGATTAGGTCATATACAAGGGTCAGCAAACTTGCAAAATAAAGCCCCACAGCTGTGTTAGATTTGTTCTGAGGTGCTTCACTGCAGTGGGAATCAAAACAGGATGTTTGCCATCAGCTGGCCACTACTATCTGAACAAGAGACAAAGCTCAGCAGTTACCTGTTACCTAATCATAAACAGATACCACGGAGGTTGATCCACTTAAAGCTTGTCCTGATTTCATGTTGATTTTTATATTGCATGCCCTTAACAGTTATGTCAAATACCCCCATTTCCATATAAAATAATGTACAGTGAAATAACTGTTTGCATTAGGTCTGTGACATGTCTTTCTGGTTCTTTCCAGCCTTGTAAAGTAGGTAGTTACATGTTGGTGTTGTACTGTGGCTCACAGTCATTCAGCATTCAATGAAAGGGAGCATGGTCTGAAAATTCATGTTATTTCTAGTTAATTCTTTCAAATGCTCTTTAATATCTGTAGTGGATATCAGCATATTAAGGGCTTTGACTGAGTGCACTGATGCATTAACATTTTCTTTAACTCTTGCTTTGGAGAGAAAAAGAAACTAACTACTAACAATCTATTTGCTCTTAAAACATCTGAAACACCTACCTAACTGCTCAAATAATGCTCATGTCCCTAAAGCCTTTGTTATTTGCATGTTCCATAAATCAAACCCTTTTCCTTACTACATGGACTGGAAGAATGCCTCAGAAAGGGAAATATAAGATACTTGTGCTGAGTTTATGAAAACATTGTGCTATTTGTCAATAAATCAGTTTGTTTTGGTATTGTAAATGCTTATACATACGATTGTTGCATTACAAACACATGACATCCCCAAAAAAATAAGCATCAGTCTATAATACAGTATATATAATTCTGAATTGAACGACCTTTTTCAAGGAAAAAAAATCTCATAATACACCAGTTTTCATTCTCAGTTCAGGTGCTTTTTGTTCACTTTAATTGTGTAACGTAATGTACTGGCATGTACTGCAGGGATAAAGAGAAATTAATAGAAGCGGAAGATGGCTGCACACACTTGAGTGTATGTTTTCAAATGATAAAAAATTACCCCAGTACTTGTACACAAATGTGTGTAGCTTAGTTTTAGTTAAATAATTTACCTGTATTCTTTCACTGCATTCCAGAAAAGGGTGACTTTATGCCCTAGAACTTTTATCATAAGTAAAAGTCCTACATTTTTACTGAGATTACATTTTTCTGTGTAAATAGCTAGGAGAGATGGGATTAGCAAAATACCAAAATAATGATCATCGTATGGTCTCTAAAAGTATTTTCTAATTTGGAATTGCAGCTTCCTACACAAATGACAGGCTTTTAGGTAGTCAAGCATTTGAGACTATTTGAAAACCTAATGGTACACCATATAGAAGATTTATATTGGTCTAAATTCTGCATCTTTGGGCACACCTTCTCTTTGTTTCGGATCTGATGCTTTTGCGTTAATCAGCCTTAAGTAAAATATACTTGGGTATTAGAAAGCTGTTAGAAAAAATAATTATATTACACACTTTTGTTACTTTTTTGGGGTATTTTTCCAGTCCCAAATCCCATATATTTAATTTTACCACAAACTAAATACCGTATTTTTTTCCTGTTTTATTGAACGGGCAAACAGGGGTAGATGGTCCCCCTCGCTAGAGAGGAGACGACCTACTAGTCCCAGGATTCATATCCAGCATGCATCTCCAGAGGATGACAGGTACTAGTCAGCTCCTCCCAGTTGAAAAATGGCTTACTGCATCTTGCACTCTCAGAGGAGTAAATTGAAATTTAGAAGTGTGCATTTTTGTGGAGACTTGCAACCTCCAGAAGCCCAAAATAAAACAGCAGTTTAGGTATCATCTCTGCATTTTGTTGAACTGTTATAAAGCACAGAAGAATGAACATATTTTCAAATTTTCTGTTTGTCTGAATAGTCACCAGACACAAAATATGATGTCTGGTACAACAGAACATCATCTGTGTTAATGTTCTTTAGTCTGTTTTTACGTGCTTCTGTAAAAGGTGCTGGTGCTTTCACTGTGGTTCTTTGTAATGTGATAAATACTTGTTGTAGAGCATATTCTTGTGTATATGTTTGTTTTCATTGGTTTTGGTTTTCCTTTTTTCAACTGTTCCTAATGGGAAAAAAAACCCACAGGCTGATATGTTGGAGGTCTTGTTAACACTTTCTAGTTGATGTATGTAAAAATTGGCACTGTTTGTAAATTCTGTCCAAGTCAGGATGGCCTCCATGGAGCAGGTTTTCCTAATAAGGTAGGTTTTGATTAAGAACATCAGGGCTCTAAATAAATTTTTATGCTGAATATCATCTATGATTAATAGAAGCACCTTTGTTTTTTACTTCTCATGAGCTTTCTAATCACATGAGTTTTGGTATCCCATTGCTTTGGCAGCAGTAATTTTTTTCTTTGTTATTTTATTTCCAAATAGATCTGGCTTTATTTTAAGCAGACGTTTTAATTTATATTTAAGTGCAATTTCAAAATTTTTCATTCAGTATTTTGTATTACAGTAAGTGACAGAACAGAGATTAATGTAAATACAGATGAATGTAAATAATCTTCACATGAACTTATGAAGTTGCATTTAAAACTGTAAGACTGAAATACCAGTGGTGCCAGTCCTGACCTGCTCAAGTCTAACCACAGTACTGATATTTGTACTGTGATTTATCTTGTTTGCTCGATTTTGGAAATATTCCACTCAGACCAGCTGGGAAGAGTGTACTGTGTGTGGGTAGTATTTCCTTTTTTTAAATTGGAGTCAAACAGCATTATAAATTAAACAGAATTAAAGTAGTGAAACATAATTTCAGAGCTGTCCTCCCTTACAGATACTGCATTTCCAGAAATTTTGCCAACACATCCCTTTGATGGGACAGCTACTAAGAGTTTAGAAATGTAATTTATGTCTTTTAAGCATTTTAAAGTAATTTTGGTTCTCATTTTTTGAGTCAATTGAAAGATTACCTTTGACTTCAGGGTATCAGACTTGAAAAAATCAGTGAAATAAGGTTTTCCTCTAAATACTGCCATTCTCAATGCCAAATAGCAAGCCTTTTTACATCAGCTGAAATTTTGTGGAGCAAGGCTGAAATCATCTA
Organism: Motacilla alba alba; assembly: GCF_015832195.1. Lineage (NCBI taxonomy): Eukaryota > Metazoa > Chordata > Aves > Passeriformes > Motacillidae > Motacilla > Motacilla alba. Next base: position 30,329,388 of record NC_052018.1, read on the forward strand.
ATGCCCACTAGCAAATATTTTACAATGAAACATCTGTAGGATATGGAATCTGTCATGGCAAGGTTTTTGAGATGGATAAACAGGACTCTGATTTTCTATGTCAAACCAGTGCCTACCTGTGTTTGTAAGTCTTGCATGCAATCTGGTCACCAAAACCCCAGTGATGAGCAGTCAGGCACTGATGAGCACAGAAGGAATTTAGGCTAACCTCAATGCTGATGAGTGTTTGCAGCCTGTGAGTTCCAGGATTTTCTCCGACATTAAGAGAAGTTCTGAAAACACTGAGTTTTTTGCATATCTGTAGAGAGAACATCAGAGAAGGAATCAAAGGTGCATTACCTTTGTTCTCTACTCTAAGTTTACATTCGTTCTGATTAATTCACATAGTTTTTGCAGTGGGCCAGTACTGCTCAGTTCAATAATTAAAGTTTTTTCAAGATATGCTTGTATCAATTTGACAACTGAAGTGTAGTGGCTGTTGGGGAATGACTGACGGATCAGCAGGGATAACAAACTAACTGCTTATCACAGTTTTTAAATTACATTTCACAGATTAATTGACTTTGACAGACTTCATCTTACTCTTCATTTGAGTCCCTCACAGATTTATATTACAAATGGGTCCAATTTGCATATAGAGTGGAATCAAGATCAATTTCTGAATACATTTCTTAAATCTATGACTAATGCATTATTTCCAATTTTGGTCAATTAATTTTTTGCAACATTGTATTTATTTCTAATGGTTATTAACATAAGTTTTGATAAAAGTTTTGGCTAGATTGTTCTTCTGGAATTTGCTCACTTGCCATATCAGGAAGAAGTGACTCCTTGATATATTGATGAGAAGACATGAGTTATTTCAGTGTATTTCTGTGTATTATTTCAGTGTTAAAAATTTGGAAATGTTTGGAATCATTTATTTCTATAAGATATATTGAAGGATAGTTTTTCTATTGGATTTGATAGCATAATTCCTTTAAAGTTTTTTATTTTTTCTATTAGAAATTAGGAAGTCTAAATGTCTAATGTGTACAGTGTAGGCAGATGGGTATCTGGAGATCTGTGAAATTTAGGTGATGATAAAAATGAGGGGAATTAAAGCTGAGCATTTAATGGCGGGTGAAATTTTTTTCAGACTGTTTGTTTGAAAAAATCTGCATATAATATCAACATATAACCAAGACTGGATAAAATAAGCCTTAAAAAGAAAGGAATTCTCATCTATTTTCATTTAAGAGAAGTAGCTTTTGTCAGTCATGCATGCATGTGTAAAAATGCTTGTCCCAGAGTCACCTGAAGCCAGCTGCAGAGCAAGTGCCCTCCTGGTACTTGCAGGTACCATGCAGATCCAGACTTTAAGAAAACTTCAGTAAAAGTCAGGAAGTATTGAACATGACATTCCTGGTGGCTTCAAGGCTACATAAAGTAACGCTCACTGCAAACCACTGAGGGCTCCTGCACAAGACAGTAATAAATCATTTAAAAATACTGGACACTGAATTGTATAACAATGTTACGTTTTCATTCCAGAAGTACTAATTTTTAATTTCAGTAGGAATATTGTCAAATTTATGTGTGTAGATTTGTTAACACAGATCTGGTAAATACGCTGAGGGACATAGAACTTTGGAACATGAACTGTAAATAGCTTGTCTGTGTATAAAACAATATCTAGTGCTTGCCTAAATATGATATATATTGTTCAATGATTTGGTGTGACAGTTGGAAGATTTATGATCTTAGTGAGGAATTTTAGCCATTCCTGACCCTAATGAGTATTGATGCAAATATACAATAAAAGTTAGATTATTAGTGGACCACCAATTTTGCTGAGTTTTCTCATTAAAATTAAAATTTGATTTGAAAAAAAAATCCATTTATGGATCTTGTAATATATTTCATTAAAAACTAATAAGAAACCAACAAGATAATAATATTTTTTTCCAAATTGAAAGCTGTGAACAAATTCTGTGGCTTCAACAGAAATTAAAATTCCATAGAAATTCATAAACATTCCTACATGCTTTTTATTTAAAAAAAATCTGAATCAGTTATTCTACTTTGCTCTTGAATTACTGAAAATTGTTACTGTAGCAAACTGTGTGGCAATAGAACATGAAGGTTTCCTCAAAATGCATGAAATTAGGAAATTTACTTGCATTTTCAGGAGAATTTCACACTATAATGACAAAATATCCATCTTCTTAAGCAAAGAGGTTTTTTTATATGTTTATATATTCTCAAGAAGGATAATAGCAGCTATTAAATAACAGTGCTGCCATTCAGCATGTAGAGCATAATGGTTTTTAAAAATACTGTCATGGCTATCATTCTGTACTTCATTGCATCTTAGACTGTTGATCTTCCATCAAAAATTGTATAGTGTTTGGAATAGGAAAATGAGAAATACAGCTTTTTTCAATAGATAGTGACTTAATGCTTTTTGTTTATATATTTGCCTGCATGTCTCCACCTTCACTGCATGTGACCATCTCTCTGTTTCTGCTCATTCCGTCCAAACTCACATCCATGTTTCCAAATATTGTGAAGAACAAGGACGCTGGAGTCTTGCATTCCAAAACAGGACAGTGTAGACCACCTAAGTGCTAAACCTGGAGCAGCACAGAGGTATCCTTATTTACTCAAATCATAGACCAAAGTAAATGAGGTATTGGTTATAGTATATTTTTCATGTGCTCTGCATACTTTCACACATTTTCTTTTTTTTTCCCCTCCCCCGGTTTATGTACTAGTACATATGTGCACATATCATTCATGGATATTTTTTTTTTCTCCTATGAAGTATGTTTAGGAAGGAAGTCAGAGCATGTTGAGCTAATTGGAAATGTATACAGCATCATCTGAGCCAGAGGGAGGAACCAAAAAGGAAACTGATTGTCAATAATTTCTAGCACGTGCTGCTCTCAAGCCAGCCCTGAGAGCAGAGAAATAAGTGTACTCAGCTCATTAGTGCTGTGTATTACTGTGTTACTTGTCACAGCAAAGCACATCCTGCTCTTGGCTGTTCCATCCGACTGAAACCACTCACTATGAGCTCTTTCTCCATTGTATGCATTGTCACAATCTAGGCAAGCAACATAAGGAGTAAGAGAAAAATAAGCCCCAAACAGAACCAACTAAACAGAAAATGAAGAGGGTGACATAATTTGAACGGTAATGCTGCTGCATACAGTGGATATAGCCGTAACTTTAAAAACTTTGCTAACTGTAGGTTTAAGTAAAGCTGCAGCATTTAATGTGTGTGTTTTCACCTGTATCCACTTTATATTTGTCCTGGTAAAGGAAAAAAATTGAAAAACAATGAGAATATACAAAAAATAAAATAGATTGAGGAAAACAGGGATTTCCGTTTTTAATCTGACATACTATTTTTGTGAGAATATACTTTTTTTAAAATCCTGAAAGTATCAGTGACCTCTGCTCATGCAGAAAGTATTTTGCATTATTAAAGTATTATATTTGCTGCAGTGTTTTCTTTTTTGTAGAATCAACTGCATCACAATAAAATGATCATAAAATACTGCAGTGGGTAAAAATAATGAAAAACCACTATGATTATGTTCTTTGGGCATAGTTTGGTGTCCCAGCTGTTTGGGTCTCTTCCAGTTCAGGGACTGGATTATTCTTTATAACCACGAAGATTTAATAGGAAAACATACTATTTTAAATATTATTTTTGTCTCTCTGTTTTGCCCACAGTAATGTATATAGCCTAATATACGACATTTGATTGCATAATTGCAAGATCTTGCATGTATTAAAGTTTGTCAGCATTTCTGGTCTAGGATTGAATAATCATCACTCCCTGGTTTTACCACTCCTGAAATACTGTATGAACTTTTTTTCTCTGAAAAATAATACATATTGATGATTTTCTGAGGTTTAAAGTAGTAAATTCTAATTTGTAAATACTAATGTTACTATGAACAGTACAGAAAATTTTGGAACTCAAGACTTGCAGAGGTTTACATATTATATTTATAGTCCTGGGTAATAATTGTGAAACGTGGCTTTACCTTTGTTCTTATATGTATAGACTCCTATTACTCTTCATTGTTCAATATCAAAGGGAGTGCTTAGATTGTCTGAGGTAACTAGTGCTTCATTAGCTGAATGTCAAATGAATTCTGTAAAACATTTGTGTAGGAAAGGAGTGAAGGAGTGAAATAATTTACAACTTATATTGACTAGGAAGAAAATAGAATTGGTTTAATCTGTTTCTAAAAACTTTAAAAGGTAATAGAATAAGATTTTTGAAAAAACAATTTTTTATTAATAAAGTGACAGCCTTTTTAAAATCTGATATATTTAGATTTAAAAGCAATTTTTAGTTCTATTTAAACCTTCAAATAATATTTTCTGTTTCTTTCTGCAAGGTTTTTTTCCTGCTGTCTACTCTGAACTTGTTTCTCATGCTGTTAAGAGATGCCTCATAGGGCCATGAGGAGTCATTGATTCTAGTCAAATCCAGGCTGTGAAGTGGAAACTAGTTGCAGGCTCAGTCAGGATTAATGTTTTCTTCCCTGTTTTGGTACCTCAAAAGCTGCACATCATGAGCCTCAATCAAACCTAATTAATGCAATATCTCTTAAACCTAGACTTCACCAGCCTGTTTATGGTGATAGTTGTCACTTTCTCATCTGTCAACCGTTTCTTTTATTACCTTTATAATACATGAATAAATAATCTTCATATTTCTGTATTCTTTTTTCTTCTTTGTTTATTTCTTTTCTGACATGTCATTTCACAGGCAGTCCAGAAAAGTGGAAAGATATAGCAGCCAAAAACAAGCTAGGAAAGGCCCTGCAGCTGAAACGGAAAGGTAGGAATGTTGATTGATGCGTAAGAATCTCTTTTTATCAGTCTGATCCCAGAGTCTGGAATATACCTCTAATACAGCTTTTATAGAACATCTGTGACAGAAGGCTATGTTGCCATAATTTACAGTATTATATATTTTGTATCTGTATTATTATCACGTTGTTGCATACATGTGGAATTTTTCTGGCATTCTCCATCACTGCAGATAAGCTCAATGGCAAAGACTAGAAGTGCTTTTCTTCATTTTAACACTACTGATTCTTTTTCAAAAAAATCCTTATTTTACAATAACTTTGAGGATGAAAAACCACAATTGATTATATAAATAGATAGACAGCTATAACAGATAAATAATTCAAAATGCCTCTGATCAACTCAATTTCACTTTAATATATAAAAATTGTAAGTTACACATTTAAATCTATAATTTGATAAAAGTAGTATAAAAACTGGAACTTTTAAAATTAATTGCATTTTTTCTGAATTTGTATTGTCATTATATCTTTAAACTTTGATGCTATAGTAGTATGGAGTTACATGTTCAAAATCTTAAGAAAAAGTAGAAAAAATAGAAAAAAATATAGAAAAAATAGAATATAAATATATTAATAGAAATATATTAATAAAATAGAATATAAATATATAGAAACAATAAAGATATATATGTAGAAAAAATAAAGATATATACTGAATATAAATACATCTAGTTAAGTTTTCAACTCTGTTTATCAACTGAAATAAGAGCAGTGAGGAGGGAGGAGATCCTGCTTTTGCCAGAAATTGATTTATGTTATTTTGATTCACAGAGGTGGGATGTACATTTGTTTACATTGTGAGAGCTTTAAAACTTCCATGAACAACACAGACATCTCTATTTTCAATGCAAATGCACATTATGTAGCAAAACTTAGGCACTTTTTTTAGTTTTATTTGCTTTTTAGTCTATTGCTTCTAGTCCCAGATTATTGTTCCTGATCAAAAAGCAATGGCTGCATTTTCCTTGAGTCACATGACTCTGTTGTCACAACAACCCAGGTGCTTTTTCAGTTTGAGTCAGAGAGATTACCTAAATGATGGTTGAAATCCTTGCAATGATTGAATCAAGGACTTTTGTGCCATGGAGATTACTGAAACCTTTTTTTCCCACTGTTTTTTCTGACTTCTGAAAAGTAACTGATGTCCTAAGGGTTTGGCTCTTAGTAATTCAGCAGTGATCCCAGGGAACAAGAGTACAGGGAAACACAAATTATACTGCTTCTTTGTACATCTCCATGGTACCTGTTGTAGGCTTCTGTTTCCATTAAATGATTCACTAGCATTAGATGTGAGACAAAAATGTTTCAATAAGTCTGAATTCCATAGTTCAGTATTCCATCATGATGGAATATTGCACTAGTGCCAGAAAGTTTTGATAATAGGACAGGCAATGAATTTTCCTGTCGAATATAGCTTGAGACTGTTTTTTCTTCAAATATTCATTTTTCTCTTACAATTGGGCTTTATTTTGCCATTTCCAAATCCTGTCTACTATTAGTTAAGCAGATTACTGGAATAACCTATCAGCATGCTGTCAGCTTCCCTATAAGGCATTTCAACATGCTATGTAAGATTAAGTTTTCACTGTAGTGTGATAGCTTAGGAAATGTACATAAAAGAGAAAAAAGCAGCCTTTTGAAAATAGTTTTTAAAGCCTAGAAGTTCTAATTCAATTAGATAAGCCTTCTAGATAGGATTCAGTAAACTTCTGAAGGAGTAAAATTGATTACACAAAAATAATTTTCTGTTCTTTTATGAACGAGCAAGAAGTTGTTTATCCCAGTTAGAAAATGTTTTCTTTCAGCCCTAACCCTAGAATTACCAGATGTGACTTTACTTGTCATATTTTAGGATACATACAGCCTTGATCTGTATTTTTTGTATTTGGCATAGGACAGTATTCCAGGGGTGAGCTGGATTGGTGACCCTCGCTTATTCTTAGTTTTTCTTTATAGTTTCTTAGGTTGCAGCATACTGCTGAGGCATCAGTCTGAAGGGAAAGGAATTTGAGTTTTCTTGTATACTGGAAGAGCTGACCAGTGGGTTTCCCCTGTAGGCCACTGCCAGCTGAATTAAGAGGTTTGCTGCTTGCAGTCTCCTTCCTCTGTGAGGAACCAGGAGATTCACATGTACATGCTCATTGCAGTCTCACTGCTCACCAGGTAGCACTTTTTTCCCAGGTTCCTCTTCTCTTTCTACTTCTTATCTCACTTCTGTCTCATCTTCTCGCTAGCTTTTGCCTTCCATACTTGTTCCGTGTTCCCTTTTGTCTCATTCTTCTGATCAGCCATTTGCAGGCTTCTTCCTGCAAGCAACAGATCTTTCTCCTAGGCAGCAAGTCCTTAATGCCATTCTAGTTATTCTGCAATTACCTTTTGTCTCTCTTTTTATTTGCACCCCAAGAAGCATATTAATCTCATTATAATACCCCAGCTAATGCAAACCTTAAGCCTGATTTGTCTTCATTTGAGTTAAGCAGATCCTCTTTTTCTTGGAAGGGGGCATGTCTGTAAAAAGAGTATTACTGGAGAAGGAGATAAGTTTCTGAGTTCCAGGTAAGTCCTGTCCTGTTCTGTAATGGTGGGACAGACTTCTGGTGTTTCACTGGCCTCTCAGATAAATTCCTGGATATTTAGTTTCTAAAAGGAAAAAAATCAGAACTGATAACATGTTGACTTTGTTAGATTGAAGCATTTATCCATAGTAAAGGCAAACAAGAACTTCTGGCACAGAGTAAGGTCCATATTTACCTTATGGATGTTATGATGTTTAGACATCTGATATATGCTTAAAACCTGGTTATGTGCAGTAGTTGGCATGGATTACTGTCGTAGTCAGCATGGAGAGACAGAAATTTTCGGAAGTCAGCTCATCTTTGTTATTGTAAGCATCTTTCAGAATCAGGAAATTCAGTATCTACAAGAATGTTATGGTTATCAATAGGGCAAGCCAGCAGTTAGCTGAAGAAATGTTAGGATTTAAGAGAGAGAATACAAGCTCAAGCAACAAAATCTTTTTTTTTTTTTTACATTGAGACTGGTCTTCCACAGCCTTCCACAAAATAATGAAATTATTTTGAATCCAAACCTGTTTGTTATCCTTGGATAATATCCCTGTGTTATTTCATATATAGGGGCTTTTTTAGGATTTCTTCTTAAGTGTATGATAGTCATGTGAGCCAGACAGTTCCTTGGATACCTTGACTGTATCTTGTGGGGAAGTTGTGCTGGGTGTTTGAAGGGAGATTTCGTAAGTCAGCAGAAATTAAAAAAACAAACAAACAAACAAACAAACAAACAAACCCCAACACACCACCCCACAATGAAATGATGGCACGAGAATTGAACTTTCTGATATAATTTCTGATACAGTAGTACAATTCACAAAAGGCTGCCCTGTTGGGAAGCCAAAGAGTAAAAAGGCACAGCTACAATATTTTCTCTACAAACTTGAAATGCTTCAGGTTATCTTGTAGTTATGGAACTAGTAATAACTATGATCTATTATACTAACATGATCAATCATTTTACTGCATAATATTAGTTATACTTTCATTAGAGCTCCTTTAGAACTATATTTCTGTTTTAGTACTTATAGTTACTTATGTAGATTTTCTATTTCAAACTGTAAAGGGAATCACAGGTGTGCTTCCAGGTTGTCCTTTTTTAGGTCACTAACTGAAATGCAGTTAATATTTTTTAATAAAAATAAAAGGTATGTTTTAGAAACAGAAAAGCTTTTGTGGTAAACCCAGGTATTTATAGCCTACTGTGTGCTAGTCCTTTTGTTGTATGTGTTGTTAGCTTGTGTTTGCTGTGTTCACACAGCAAACTCTGATCTTACAGGCTGAGAGAAAATCAGTTGATCTACCTAGTGAAAGCCAACAGTATTTTGAACTTGCATAAATGTGCTACTTTAAATTCCAAATTATCTACTTGCAACTGGATGAACAGTGCTTATGCACTATAGTGAGTGTGACATTACTGTAACTGGCAAGGGCATTTCACAGTAAGCTCTCCTCAGCAATCTGCTGCTTCTCATCTTTGTTTTACTTTCTTAAACCTTTTCCCTATAGTTATTATAGGTGCCTGTATTTATTTTAAATGTTAAAGTTCCAAAGGTATTTGATGCTTTACACTCTGAAATGGTATCTGTAAATAAGGCATCAAGTAGCCAAAATGTTCTGAAACAGTGCTAGCTAGAATTCAGCCAAAGTGATTTAGGATATTTACTTAGATATGAATATTAAAAGTCTTGTGCATGTTTTGCATGCACACACACCCTCCCTTCCCCCACTGCAATACAAAGGTTAAAGGTCTTTTTTCTTCTTTGTGTTCTGGGGAAAAGCACACGCTGTCCTTTGCAAATAGATGCTTGCTGTCCAGTGGCCTTGTGCAATTATTGCATCAGCATAAAGGGAATACTAAATTTAATAAAATATAAAAGTGGCATTTTATATTGCCCTTTTACCAATGCAGGAGAATGTATATAAATTGTGAGTAATAATTGTAAGTGGTTCTTAGAAAACTGCTTTTCATTCACTGGGTTTTCAATATTACTTTATAAAAAAAAAATCCCCAAAATGACAAAAAACCTAAACCAGAACAAACCCACAAATGAATTAATTAATTAAACAAACAAAAAACCAAAAAGAAATAATTTTTCTATAGCTGAAGGTAGTAAGAGAAATTAAATGTAAGACCTTATGAGAAATTAAATGTAAGACCTTATGAAATTAAATGTAAGACCTTATGAGTCTAGATATCTAGACCTGAGTATGTGCATATGGCATAGACCAAATGCAAACTTTTTCAAACCCATCTTCAGTACCTGCAACTGAATTTGTGTTTAAAAATCAGAATGTAAAATGTGTCGTCATTTGCCTTATTCTGTTTTCATTTCAATTTCATTTGCAGAACACATCAGCAAGGAAGTCCCACGCAGTCTCCTCCTGCAGACACCTCTTTCAGCAGTCGTAGGGGAAGACAGCTACCACAAGTTCCAGTAAGAAGTGGCAGTATAGAGCAAGGTATCAAATAATGAGCTTGTGATAGCTCAAACTCTTTGATGTCTTACCTTTCTTTACTTTAAGTCTTCTTGCATATCTATATGTCCAATGCTATAATTCTACCAGTAAAGCAATAGAAGAGAATGAAAGCATCTTTGTAGTTTGGGAAATCCAGTGAAGTTTGACTGGTGGGTTATTACATGTGGTTTAATTGCCTTACTTTTCTAGTACCTTTTCATGTTTCAATTTTCTGTTTAAGTTATGGTAGTTTCCAACATGTCTAGTATGTTATCAGCAGAAAAAAAATCAAAACAAAAAAAAAAGAACCTGGGACAATGTTTCTTGACAGTCTTACTCATTTTTATTTTGTGATTTTGTGATTTATATTTATTGTTGTGCATTATTAAGATATATTAATAGCAAATGTCACAGATCTGTTTTTCTTCTGGAGTTTATAGTCCAATTAATAAACAATGAAAACAATTACCATGGGAAATGTGAGAGCACAGGCCACAAGTCCTTTCTTGCTTAAGATTACACTGATCAGGGAAAGAGTGCTGCTTTTTTCTGAAAAAGACAATGTAGACCTGATGATTATGGAAGAAGTTTCTTACATACTAAGATCAAATAAGGATGTACATTGCTGTTTCCTTTTCTAGCAACATACAACACACAGAGAACGAGCTGTTGTGGTAAAATGAAGTGGCACAATGGATGATATTTGTACATTTGTGTTTTCTTCTGTGTTTAAAAAATCCTGTTTTCTCATTTACTACAAGCAAAAACCAAGATTGCCGCATACTAGAGGGTTTTCTTCTTTGTGGAAATTGAAGAAATGCTTTTAATAATGAAATATTGTAATGCATTGCAGAACTGTCAGCAGATCACATTCTTGAACAGATAAAGTTGCTGACCATGACCGCCTTATCATGGCAGATTACCAATGAGGTTGTCTTGTATGATGGTTTGCATTAATCTGCAATCAGTTTGCATTAATGTTAAGGCTTTGAGCTGGGATGGCATACAAACCCCTGAATTAGTACATGTAAAATGTACTCTTGTTTTATAAATGTGTTAATTTTGAATGACTAATATACTGATATAAGTGACTTTTATTAACTTTAAACTACCTATTCAGGTCCTCTCGTTTTGTAGTGACTCTAGTACTGTCTGAATTATAAACTAGTTACAAACTACATTCAGAGTTTCTATTTCTGCATATTAGGAAGTTGGGAGCTTCATAGGGAAATGTAATAAGTAATGAATTTCAACTTTCTTCAGTATTTCTGCTTCAATTTCAGAACTTGGCACAATATATAATGATGAATTAGCTTTTAATTTAATTTTAATTTGGCTTTCCTTTGCATATTCATGTATCATTTTTCTGCTGGTCTCGGTAACTGGTGTGTGAGAGTAAAATACCAGTTTATGTTTTGTTGAAAGCATTGGAAATGAATGTAGAACTTAACATGAAAATGAATAGAAATGGGATGTGTACAGAAGAGGAAAGAAAAAATGGAAGTTGAGCAGAAGGCCAAAGCTAGGTTTATAAAGTTGATACCGTGAACACTTGTAAAGTGATGCAGTTTCAGTGAACTCCCGTTTGCACTTGTGCTTACTGTGCTTGCGCCTTTCACATAGAACGTGCAGGTGAGATGCGCCGTGCCTTGGTTGTTGTTACAAATCGTGCCGCCTGTCACTGGGGCTGTTTCACAGCACTTGGAATCAGCTGTTAAAGACATTTCCTTCTCTGCACAGTACTTGGGTTTCATCTGCCTGACTGGCTTTGCTTCTGAAAGGGATCTTTTCTTATTTTACCCATGTCTAATGCTCTCTTCAGGCTCAGAACATGTTTGCAGAGTACTAAGTTGAATAGATGTTATAATATGTGTTTAAAAACGTCAGTATCTGTTGAAGTACTAGTATATCTAACTTAATACTACTGTTAGAAATTAAATTCACTAAGGCCATAAGACCACAGTACTTGCTCTGATTACAGCAGATTTTAATATTAGTTTCACCTCTATAATCTCTGTCAATGAGTACCAGGGTCAAATGTAGTGACCAGAAGTGATCTGACCTTAATGTAGTATTGAACCCGAAAAATATGGAGGTCTGTAAAAGATTTGCATTAACTGTGCTTGGAACTGGTGGGTGTCCTTACTGGTTTAAATTCACAGTCACTGTAGATACAGATGATGTAAAAATCTAGTGCAATATCCATGTGTCATTGGAAATTTTTCAAAATGCATTTTCTTCCTATATTTTGATGGTCATCTTGACGTCATGCATTTCAAAGAAAACCTGTATGATATGCCATAAAGTATCATTTTTATAGTAAAGTACTTCTTTACATTCCATAAGAATCCTGTTGTTTTATGAGGGTCAAATACTCATCTAAACATATATATCTATGAATCTAAATATATACATTTATGCATTTAAGTCTGTTACACAAGGCATAGTGATTGCTGCAAAAAAATTGCATATTTGTATATCAAGAATGGGCTTCTTATTTGTTCTCTTGCACATTCACGAGACATAGAAGAATCCAGTGAAGTAATTTTATTACTCTTTAAAGTCCTCAGTATGGAACAAATGAGATTTAATGAAGGAGCGACAGACTGGTAGCGGTTTTCATGAGGAGAAACAGTGATATTTTAAGTACTAATCTCTGATCTTTAGCTATCAATTGTAAGTGATCATATCCATGCTAATAAGGCTTGGCTGATGTATTTCAGACATTCCATTTTGTTGTCAAGTTTAGAACTAAACAAAAACTTGTTTCCTTGTCTCTACCAAATGATGTTGTCTTAGTTACTACTCTGGTTGGCTGTCTGAGAATCATAAAAATTCAACTTACAAGAAACCAAGATAGTTTTACAAGGTCCTGAATAATACATATACTTTAAAAAAAAAAACAAACCACAAAAACCAAAACCAAAACAAACTCACAGAAGTAATTATTACAGAGAAGACCAAAATAGTGATCCTTATTCCATGATAGAAACAGAGGTGATAGGACACCACTGATCAGGAATGGAGAAACAACCTTAAATGTAGAGGAAAAGGTCAATTTTAAGGACTAAAATTTTAAACAGTATTGTAATTCACACTGGAAAGAAAAAATGTGAAAAAATAACAGTTTTCTTGGTGATTATGTTCTGAAGGGGAGAACAATTTTGTGTGGCTTTAGAGTGGAGATGAGGCATAGTTATATTTGAGAAAATACTAACTAAATAATAGCAACTTGAGGGCATGCAGGTTTTAAAAAGTGGTTGCAGTTAAGACTGTAGGCTTCTGTAATTTTTAGGCAATGTGATTTTTTATTTTTATTACAGTCATTTTCAAGGAAGACATAGTTGTATTTATTTCCTTTGCAGCCCTGTCAGCAGTATTTCTTAGAACCTTAGATTGGGATGTTCTTGTATTGAAAGGTCTTGAGATGTTTGAATATTGAAAATTAGTCCTGTATAGGTGTGTCTGTGTATGTTTTCAAGACATCACAATTTAATAGTAATTGCCCTAACTTTATGCTACTAAAGAAGTGGTTTTGATTTTTCTTGTATTAATGGATGATTTTATAAAAGGACCTAATGCTATGAAGATGTTTTGGCTCAATGACTAAAGCAGTGAAATTCTAAGCCATGGTAAGGTCAATGGTGTATTCTCAATATGTCATTCTGTGCTGGGCTGTAACAGATTTGCATCACTGTATTTTTATTTGCATCGTGATTGAGTGGAACTGTGCAATTGTTAGGAGGGATGGGGATTCTGCATTGACTTTGCTTTTTAGCTGTTTCTATAACAACTTTGTGGTGTAGTTGCACGGTTTTAAAATTATACTTTTGTATAAAGGGTACATCCGTGATCTTTACTCAGTCCATCTTCTGTCGTTGCAGCTATCAAACATCACAGGAATTCTTGCTTGAATATGATTTGAGGGTGGGTTTCTACACTTTTGCATAATGGCTGATTGTTGTATTGATCAAGGACATGAATATACCAGCAGATAGTAGGGATTGTGTTATTACTCTAGCAACTAAATAACAAAAGGAAACAACACTGTTGAAATTCATGAACCAGCTATATAAATGTGCAATGGCTGTAGTATAGCAACAATCGTTCAGGAGTAATTTGTGCAAAACAGGTCTTACTCCCTCTATCTGCCTTCTATTTGGGTCTTCTTTGGGTTTCTTTTTCATAGCTTTGACAATTTAATTTCCTATTTCAGAAGTCACATAATGAGAGTAAGGTTTGTGATAACAGCAGTCTGTTTCCATGTAGAGAGCATCTGTAAACCTGACTGGAGTAGTGGGGTTGTGTGTATTTCCAGTGGCTCTGGTTGCAGCAGTAGGGCTCACGTGGTGACACTGAGCAAAGCGAACATGCATCCAGCATTAGGTGTTGCTGTACCTTAGCTGATGTTGGAAAAAGCTGTGTACAGCACTTGTATGGAAGGTGAATTGCAAGTGTGTGTGTGTGTGTGTGTGCTGCTGTTACATGAGGAAAAACTACTCCAATAAAGACTCTGCTGGGGCTGAATGGGGATTACATGTATAAAGTTCATGTGTGTGATATTTGTGCAATGGTGATGTCATAGAAGAACAAAGTGTTTTGATGTCCAGTATTTTTTCCTTTAACAAATAAGAATCAGAATTTCATACAGAAAATCGGTATGTTGTCAAATAATACATTGAGTTGCAAGTATCTTTTTTATATTCAACCAATTTAAGATCCCAAAACCAAAAGGAGTGCTAGTGAAAACAGTTTTGTGTTTGTGTACTTGATAATTGAAATGTCATTGCAGTGAGAGTATGGTTGTGGTAATGGTAAAAGATCAAACCTTTTGAGTAAAAATTTTTTTCAAATCTATCAGTATAAAATTGAGTGGCAGAAGAAAAGGAATAAGTCCTTTCAGTTTTAGATTTCAGCCTATCAATGTTGTTTGTTTTGTCTCCATATTTCTGGTTTTATTTTTAAATTATTAGGTGTCACTGCATATTTTGAGGCAGCTTGTGGAATCTTTACTCACGCTGGAGAGTATTTTTCTTGGCACTGCTAACTCTTGCAAATGAGTTCAAGCTTCATCATCTTTTATGTTTTCCTTAAAAATTGATTTTTAATAGTCTGGTGGTTATTGAGTATTACAGATTTCAGTTAATAGAAAATAAATTTTTAACACTCATTATTGCAGAAGAGACTTCAAATTGTGCTGTGTGGTTCAGAAGCAGGAGTGATATTTAAAACAAGGTTTTTATGTCATTCATAAATTTGGGTATGATGATACTTCTCTAGTAGGATACTTAAGGATTCCACAATCTGGTTCTCTATAACATCATTGTTCCTGTTAATTTTAAAGAAAAAATCATAGGCTTTATTATTTGTCATGGTTTATCACTTTAATTTTCTACATTACTTTTACATATGCTGGAGTACTGCCTACTGTACATGCCATTGTCACATGTAACACATTTCTTTATCTAACTTTAAATTTGCTGATTTCTTTTTCTGTTTCCATCATTCCGTGCATTTAATTCATTGAAGAGCAAGAGAATTTTAACTCTCCCACAAAAGGTAAATATTTATGTAATTTTTTACAAATGTTTGGCAACTGTTGATACTGACTTTTCCTTCATTATACTCCATGGCAGTGTATAGGTTTTAGTTAACAGTGTTAACAGACAAAAAGGTTGTTTCTCAAATATCTCTGTGCTATCTGATGCCCCTCTTTAGAATCTGACAATGGTTTCTCTCGTGATTTCTCATGCTTCTATTGACATGCAATATACTGGATTTAACAGAGGTAATCATGACATTTTACATGGCTCAGAAGATGCTTGATTGAGTTAATGTTCACTCAAAGACTTAAGATTTTTCCTAAACTGTTCTTGAGTTCTGCACAGCACATGCTTCTAGTGATGCAACCATGGTCCTTGGCAGCAGTGAAGGATGTTTCCTAGGTGTGGGCTTAGGAATAAAGTGATGATGGTCAGAAACTACTTTTTGTAAGCTGAGACATTCTGAAGAATGAGCTGTGTTCTATTTGCATGTCAGTCCCATGTCAGAAAGTTGTGGGGCAGGTTTAGGGGCAGACATAAAATGCTCACCTTCTGTGAATTTATGCCTGTGCTGATAGCAGAGAATCAGTGAGTTCAAACAACAGGTATCTAAAGCTGTCCCACAAAATGAAAACTGTAGTCTGTTACATCTCTGTCAAAGCCACATTGCAGAAAAGTCCTTTTTTTTTTTTCCTTTTACCTGAAAGTAGAAATTACTTCAAAATCCAAATGAAGCTTGGAGAAAAAAAAATTAAAAACCCACCCCACCCTTTTAATGTTAAAATCAAAATACTATGCTACATAAATATTACTAGCACTGATTAACCTTTTCTGACCTTTATTCCTGAGTCCTGCTCATCTTGGGAAATTCTGGTCTGAATATAGGCTTGGGTGGGTCACAGCCAAACTGCGAGTTGAACTTGAATCAAAGTATTTCCTGCAACTACTTTACTTTCTGAAAGGATGAATACTTAGGTAAAAATAAAGCAACTTCTCCACTAGGTATGAACTCCAATACCCATGCCAAACATACAGAAGTATGTTTTCATGGTAATGTTAAAAAGAGATTAAAAAGAAATATGTAACTTAGGTGTCAGCAGTTATATGATATTGTTGCAGTGTTTAAAATATACTATGAAATGTCTTAAAGTGCTAAGAGTGGTTGATTTTATAAATTATTTCTGTCTCAGTGTTTATATTTCTCTCAAACAGGACAGTACAAATCAATCTTACCTGTTTGTTGATTATGCCTCTGTCAAGATTTGGGCTGCAGTGGATATTTTTTGTTTAAAACAATGGACTTTATGCAGACAAGCTAGACTGTCTCTAACAGGTTTGTAAAAGAGCTTGTTTCCACAAGATTTGGATGGATCTGGCTCAATATCTGGGCATGTGTAGAAGGTGGTGGGATATTTACATGCACACATTCCTCTGGCTCAAGGGAGCTGATAGCAGATGAAACCCAGGGGCTAAAAAGAGCTGGGCAAAAGAAGAGCAGCCAGAAGAACGAAGTGCCAGCAGATCTGGGGAACCATAAATACCTTAATTTGAGCTGATTTATACCAGTAGCCCACTGTAACTTCTTACAAGAGGTAAAAAGAATAGACAGTAGGTGAGTTAGAGAGGAGGATGGGGAGTTACAGGATGTTTTATGAAAGGAGACATAAATGTGAGGGAGAACATATACTACAGAAGTGAACAACACTGACCGTATGAGTCTACAACAAAGAAAACATCTGTTTGAGTCTGCAACAAACATCTGTTCCATGTAATCAATGGAAAAGGTTGCAATAAAGTCTTCAGCAGATTATGAAAGTGCTGAGGGATTTTGCTGCCAAAATCAGTGGTTTGTTATTTTGGTGTTGGTTTTTTTTTGGGGGGGTTTTTTTCCTAATTTTGAGAGGTTTGTGTTTGTTTTCTTGTTGTTTCCTTTTACGTAGAAGCTTCTCTGTGGATGACCCCTGAAGCTCTTTGAGAAAGAACTGAATGTTGCATCATCCAGTTCAGGTTTCTGTATCTTCCTTCTGGAGTGAGTTGTTAATCTCAAGATGGCCACCATGCCTCTGTGTGTACTGAGAGATCCAAGCTCATCTCCCAGCTTGAAAATCTGACTATGTGCCTTGGTTGTGCCTTAATTATGACTGGGAGGAGGTCCAGAGAACCATTAGCTCCCGTGGAAAGGAAATCCATGCACACAAGCTTGAAGTAGCTACAGCAGGTTCTGGTCAGGTAGAGCAGGGTTCAGGACTCTTTCCCTCACAGTCTGCATGTTGCCATTATTTTTTAAAGTTGTTTATTCAAAGAAGTTGTAGCAAGTTCTTCATCTTGGCAACAAATTGATTTTTTGGTTTTACTCACCTTATATTTCAGAACATTTATCTGCTTGTGGTTTTGTGTGCTTTTTAAATTTTGTGGTAGTGTTTGCTGTGAATTTTTAAAGCCATGAAACCTATTGCAAGGATATTTTGTTTGTGCATACTGCAAAACTCATCCTGCAGGATCAACAGAAATGAAATAAGAGACTCTCTGTATTATTTCTGAAATGGATCATCCTGGTCTAACACCAATGTGACTTTTCTTTTCTGTGCCACACAGCCATCTCTGCACTAGAGGACTCTCCCATCCAAATCTTGTTGCTGCTTTATTTCCTTGTCTTTGTTATGGACATGAGTTCTGCCTAGTTTCTTCCTCAGCTGCCACTTCTCAAACCAGATTTTTTTTTTATTTTTTCATATATAATTCTTCAAACTAGATAATTTTTCTCCCTGATTCCACATCTGCATCTAAGTTGCTCAGATGGATTAATTTCCTAGCTTTTAGGGAAAAAAAAGCTACAGCTTTTAGCTGTAGAAAGGCTGTGTACATGCTTCTAGACAGAACTACAGCTGTAGCTGTTTGTCAGCTTTTCAAGCTTTCTTCTTAATATGAGATCTGAAATTGAAGAATAGGTCAGACCTCTCTTGTCTTCTGGAATAAGTGCAGTTCTCTGTTCCCCTGCCTGAACCTGTTGGGCTTGCCTCAGAAGCATTGTAATTATGAGATAAGTTTATGAGATAAATTTTAACTTCAACTTACTTTTCAGTACGTCGTTATATAAGAAATCTTTGTGTCATTTTAGACTTCTAGACCTTTTCTCTTAAAGTTTGCATCATTAAGGATGGATGTATTACATAGTCTGGAAAGAGTTGCAGCTATCTGAAATCTTGATGCCAATTTCTTTGTTATGTAGCTTACTCTGGCATTTCATAGTGCGGGTAAGACTTGGAGGTTTTCCAAGTCATACTATTTGCCTGCACCTCCTCATTCTGTCTTGACCACCTTGAACATAAAGATGAAGTGCCTCGAGAGAAAATGCTGCCTTTTTTGCAGACTTCATCATTATAGAAAAACGGTATGGCCAGTGCTAAGACATCCATAGGTTTTCTACCATCTAGAAAAGCACAGTATGGTTATCAGTTTGAATCACAGGCCATGTAATGTCACCAGTCATTCTGGCATTAAGCCCATACTTGGCTTTGAGCAAGAATGTCCTTTTAGAAAGGTATTTTCACTTAATGAGTGCAATGGATGGAAATTTGTTCCTGGGCTTAATCACCGGACTTTTTAAACATGTATCTTATTACTTTACTGATTTACCTATTCTTTTTTGAAATGTGTGAGGAGATTCTTACCAGATTTTTTTTTGACAAAATACACTGTTTTCCAAAATTTTCAGAATGTAGAGTCTCTTTGATGAATGTTTCAGTATGAAAAAGGTGGATATGTAAAGAGTTAGAGCTCAAGAATAAAAACTAGAACTAGAAAGGCAGCTACAGCATTTTTGCTGTTTCTTGCTTGTTCATTATTGCTGCCTGTTATACAATCCTTATTTAAATGATCCCACATAAGTTACATACATTATGCTATTAGCCTAATAGATGGGTGTTTAAGGCATCGTGTCATTTGGGAATTTTGCATCCAGCATGGAGTTCAGACCCCCTTTTAAACCTTAAAGGGAGATCTTTAGACCTTAAAATTACTTCTGCTTCTTTTGCTCTAGCCACTACTATTAGTGCTGCTTTTATAGCTCTCAATGATTTTCATAGGGTTGGTCTGTTGTTGATGCTGATGCAAGTTTAATTTCTTAGAAAGTCATATTTCTTGAATTGTTAGATTCATATTCTGTGGGTAACAGAAATATGCCATATGACACATCTGTCTAGAAAGGTTTTCTTACAGAAAAAAGAAAAACTTTATCTGCCCTACTCTATCTGTTATATAGTAGTATAGTACCTAGATTATTGTTGTGTTATTTTGTACATATTGAAAAGGTAGTATATATTCTGGACATTTAGGATTCTAGCCACTTCTAACTTCTCCCTCAGCTGAACATCATTTAGGGGTTGAAACATGCCCATAGTAGTTTTCTGAGGACAGAAATAAACATGAGGGCTGTCAACTAGTTAGTGGCACCAGATGTAACTATAAATCTTAACGTTATATATTAAAATGAATGTGACTAGCACATAAAATCTTAGTAAACAAGTAAAGTCTTAGAAAAATTAAGTGTCTATCTCCTTTAAGAAAAAAACAACTGTTAGTCTGTCCTAATTTTCTTTGAGGGTAGATTGCAGGCTGAAATAAGATCTCTAGCTATTTTCTTTAGTTTATTCCATGCCTCTTTCAAGTAGTGTCCTATGGAATTGCATATTGTAGACTACCCACAGTTTTATTGCTGAGTATGACGCTATATGGTATGGAATGGTCCCTCTGGTCAGTTGGGGTCACCTGTCCCACCTTTTTCTTCTCATAGCCTACTTGGGGGCAGGGGGAAGTCAGGACAGGGCAGGGGGCTGCAGTGTGAGGAACAGAGAAGGCCTCAGTGCTATAAAGAACTGCTCAGCAATTACTAAAACACTGATGTGTTACCAACACTTAGTCACAACTAGAAGAACAGGCAGCTGTGAAGAAAACTGCCTCCATCCCAGCCAGACCCAGTACACCTGGGATTACAGGAGTCAGACGGGTTTAAAAATAGATTAATGGAATTGAAATATAACATTTTGATTCCATTCATATGTGTGTCTTTTCTCTCCTGCATGGCTTGATTGTTTATGTACATCATCGTTGTTAACCTTCACGTGGTTTATTAGTAGTAAGCTTTGGCTATAAGGTTGCACCCTTTATTTAAGCAGTCTGATCAATGAGTTCCCTCAATTACTTTTACACTGATCGATCTCACATCTGAATTACCAGCCCTTGAAGAGATGAGAGTTAGAGGTCTTTGAAGTGTGACTTCTGACACCAGAGAGTAACACATTGACACAACTGATACTGATTTTAGCTGTACCACTATTTTTAGACACTTATGGTAAATCTTCATTTTTTAATTCTAGAGCCACTCTAGAGTTTAAAGGTCTTGGGATTACAGTGCTTTGATCTGTAAATTACTGTGTAGTTTTACCTCTCAAGACCTCCAGGAAAAGCACGCTGTAAATAGTGATGTCTTAAAAGAAAGTAGATCCATATTTTTCTAAGAGACAGGCTAAGTATTTTTATGTCCAGTTTTTGTTACCCGTGGTAACCAGCCATGTTCCAAGAAAGCAATGTGATCATATGGTGTTGTTACCTATGGTTGTTACAGTTTTGCTAATGTGTTTTTGCTCCTGTGTTAGACTTTTTTCTGCTTCTCATGATTAACATGTAAAGGTTTTCCCAAGCCACTAGTCAGGCAGATAAAATTTTCCATCACACAACTGAGCTACATTCAACATCTGCCCAGATATGCATGGAAAGAACACAGTTGGATTTTCTAGAGTAGTTTCGTGCAAATGCATGCTTAGAAATAAATTCACAGCTAATTGGTGCTAAATTACATTATACTTCATGCACAAAATCAAATTTCTCCATTAGAGAATTTAGAATACTTCACAGTACTCATTAATTGTTCTCACATTCTTTGATATAGTCACATATATACAAAGGAAAACCAGAACATAAATATGTTAAGCTAAAGGATTTAAACATAACAAAAATTAAGAATTACAGAATTAAGGTTGAATATTTACTCAGTCCTGACTGAAGTAAAAACCTCTGAAATAGCATTAAATTACATAACAGAATATTCTTTCCCAGGTATCATAGGTAATACAGGGTAACATATCATATATATTATTTAGTATAACATACAGTTGACAGGCTAAAGGACCTAAAATTCACACAATGAAAGGATTATGTTTAGAGTAACTCTAATCTGTGCACCATACACATGTAGGGCTAAATTTTTAAAGGGGTCTCATTTTTTCCCTCTGATTTCATATCCTCAGTCTATTTCATGCATGTATGATAGGATTAAGATACCAATTTTTTTTTACTTCAGTCTCTAATTGATCTATCTTAATCCTTTCATATCTGTCCTGAAAATAAGAGGCCATCTTTAAAAATTTCACCTAAAGTGCTCAATTTTGCCTTCAGATACCTCCATGCAACTTCCATTGAAGTAATTGGAGCTGTGCCTGCATATCTGATGGTGGAACTGGATTCATTGCAATTAAGGTACACATTTACTGGCATAATTAGTCATCTGGAATAATTGCTGGGCCCAGTGTGACATTCTGCATGTGCAGAATTTGCTAGATTGGACTCTGCATTATGGGAGACTGAAGATAATGATAACTTTATTTAATGCCTTAGATTTGTAACTGTAGCAGAATTTTAATGTAGTTTGTTGTACTTATTTTTCTTATTTTTAAATAAGAAATGCAGAAGGAATTCACAATGATGCCTTTGTATATATTTTCATACCCAACCAGCACACAGACATTCTGTCATTTCCACGAGCATGTTACAAATGCTATGTGCAGGCACAATTGTGATTTGTGCAGTAGCTTATAGTTTAAAATATCTAATCCTGAGTGTAGTGCTTTTTATTTTTTTTTTTGGCCTTATATCTTTGTGCTGGCAAAGCACAGACAAAAAAATCAATCTGTAAATAATGCCACAGTGTATAACTAACAGCATAAAAGCCATGCATGAGAACTTAAGTACCTCTTAATTTAAAATGCATACAGTACTTATTTTCCAGTAATTTAAAATTATCTGTGTTTTGTGATTGCAAGTTGATTACAGGCAGCTTTAATATAGGTGTCTCTCTCCTGTCACCAATCTGGGGAGGGGCTCTTTGACTTATAAAAGTAGTGGTTTTGTAGAGAGTAATATAAATCCACGGTTGGCACAAAAGCAGAAGATTTTGTGGAGGTTGCCTCAAGTAAAATTAAATTTGTGACACATAAAAGAATTCCAGCTTAAAAGAAGTTTTTCTGAGATGTTATAACCTGTTAAACCACAATGAATGTAGTGAATACTCCTGTGATTTAGAATAGTTGCTGATAAATATTTGGGTCTAGTTCTAGAATTGTTAAAAAGTGACAGTTTTCCTGGTATTGATGTTACCTGTATTGCTTTGAATTTAAAATGCTATGAAAGTTTAAGAATAGCAGAATATATAGATCCCTCTGAAATTTATTTGCTGCCACAAAAGTGGTGGCAAGTTACTTGGAGGAAGCCTTGGCCCAGGGGCATTTACAGCACTCTCTCTGTTAGTGCAAGGTTGTCTGCCTGTGGCAGGCACAGCCAATATGAGTTGCCATACCTTGTTCAAGTTGAAGAAGATGTTCTTTATAGCACCACAACTCCTTGAAGGTGCAAGATATCTGTTTTTAAAGAAACACTGCCATATGGAAGTTGAAAACACAAGAACAAATAATTATTTGAAGTAAAGGTCATCATTACAGAACAAAGTAGTGATTTTAAAGGAGGTCTTGTTAAAGAAAAAATCAAACTACTAGAAAATGACTGTGTTTTTGATATGACTGGTTGAATTGGAGAAACTATTCCTCTCAAATAGTCTAAGCTATGTTAAACTGCTATGTTTCAATATAGTAGGAGGAGTTAATTACTTTAAAAATAAATTTTAATACCTGTTTCATGCATTAATTCTTAGAATGCTACTGTAATATTTTCTACATTTAAACAAACACATGCTTAGGTGATCATGGATTTATGTCCCCTGCATCCAGAATATTTAACAGGTGTATAATTCAGTCTGCCACCTAAATTTTTTCACTCTTTTCATATCTGTTGCACCAGCTTGATTATGTGTAGAAATTGGGATGTCTGCTCATTTTCAGGTAAAGACTCTCACAATGAAAGTAGTTGATTTCTTGACATTAGTGTTCCTTTGTTCTGTGCTTACACCCTGCTTGTTCTACATGTTTGTACATTTCTTTGTTTTGTTGAAATGGAAATAAGCTAAAATTGTTGCTAAACCATTTGTTTTTTCCAAAACTTTTTCTCTATTTTTAATTGATTTTCATTGTGTGTTTTTGCAGCAAGCTTAGTAGTGGAGGAGCGAACGAGACAGATGAAAATGAAAGCGCACCGTTATAATCAGACATCAGGGTCTGGTTCTAGCCAAGAACATGAGCGTGAGCAATATACCAAGGTAAAGTCAGTAGTCTTGAAATGATACTTTGGCTTGAAAATGGAAGGCATAAACTTGTTTATTTAAAGTATATAACCTTCAACCAACTCTATATAACCAACCAAGTATATAACCAACTCTATTTTAAATCCTGACAGAAATGTCTTCAACTAATAGCTTTTTAGCATCATTTTTACCCCCATCTGCTGTGCATTAGAGTTAGTCTTTGACATCAGCTCAAATGAAACTGGAAAAACCAGTGTGCTTAAAAACTTCAGGAAAGCTTTTCAGAAAGAAAAAGTTTAGGAAAGAAAGATCCTTCAACAGCTGTTAAAAAGAGATTATCACATCTAGCTTAGGAAGTCGTTATATTTCCAGTCCCTGGAGTTTGGAAAAGTAGGCCATGAAAGAGTAGGTTGGCCCTTGTTGCTGTGTGATGTGTAGAGATCTAGACAGAACTAGGTCCAACCTCATGCAGATGTTCTCGTATTTGTATTATTTTTTTTTGCATCCTAATAATGTCAGAGATAAACTATTTCCTTTCTTGAAGTACCTACTGATTACTTTGATTTCATTTTCGAATAGAAGCATAAAGAGTTTCTGTGATAATGGAATATATTGAAATTACGTTAACAAAGTTGTACAGAGGGATTTTGTTTTCTTGATGAGGCTAAAATGATAGGCCATAACTTTTTCATTTGAACGGTATAGGGTTCTAAGCAAACTGATGAAAATGTCTTGCCCATCTGCACTGCTGCTTACAATTCGAGCTGTGAGGAGCTGGATGCTCCTGGAGGTACAGGTTAAAATAATGTATAAGTGAGGTACTCATGTAAAGCAAAATCACAGATTTACTTAGGAATGTTTAAATAGAACCTAAATGAACAGTTCTCAAAAGGAAGAGAAACAAGAGAAACAAGGCTTTAGGCCCTGAAGGGCCAAATTGTGGGATATCAGTGCTATTAAGAAAACTCAGCAGCTGGGGTGGAAATTTCCAGTGAGATCCTCTATCAGAAGCAGGAATTTGTTTTAAAATTAAAACAGCTCAATTGCTGCTGAGTTTGCTGCTATCTTCAAAAGAGGTCCACTCAGGGCAAGAGGGTGAGATGCCCTTTGGTACTCTGTGGTACTTCCCAAGTGTCTCTGTGGTACTTCCCAAGTACCACCTAACAAGGTAGAAAAAATAGTCAAAATAGGGTTGATAAAATTTTCATTAGAGAGAGGTAACACACAGTCTGACAACTTTTGCCAGGATAACCAGACACCTTTGTTCAGAGACAAAGGCCAGGTTTCTGAGTTAGATTATATGTTAGAGATTGATTAAAAATTTTTATTTATCATTCTAAAACATATTTCTTGATCCTAACTCTCTAATATTTATGATAAGCATCATTTTGGCCCTCCAATATGTTTTTCTTATTTGATCAGTATAGGTCCAGTGTATGGTTAAATAGTTGTTAGAAAACATCAACCCACAATGTTAAAAATTTCTCTTATCCTTAGAACCTTGACTTTTTTAGGATCTTCTTTTGGTTTTAAATGCATGTGTAAATCAAAATAGAAATCATGATGAGTATTGAATCAAAAGAACACTGAAATTATTCTATTCAGAATTTTGCTTCATTTCGCTGTGGTGATAGTCATCACTTTAAAAATGCTACCAAAGCAAACATTATGCTACTGTTTTTCTCTATCCTGAGAAAATGGTGAAGGAGTCAAGAAAATAACCAAGACAGATGAAGATTTGGACATTTGAAAATGTAGTAGGTTATATCAGCTGTTGTAGTAAAGCTGATGACTGAGACTTCTCAGAACTGAATACTGTACCAAATTGCTGCTGCAAAATTTGTAAAAAGTCTTTGAAAGCTGCAGAAACAAGGCTAATTTTAACTAAAGAAATAAAAAATATTAAGTCGTATAATAGGCATCTGGAATAGGGAAAAATAAATATTAGCTGACTACTAAAGAAATAGCAATTGCAAGTAGAGGTTTTCTCTCTTTAAACAAAATCCTTCTTTCTTTCCTAAATAGCAGTGTTTTCCCACTGCTCCAGAAAATAAACATATTTATTAGAGAAATTATACTGTGCTGAACATTGAGAAAATAGTCCATTCTGCATTTCAGAGCAATCAACTCACATGGGTTTGATTCTTCCAATATTTTTGCATTTGCAAATATGTTTGTTTTATTACATACAAAATTCTCTAAACCATTCAGAAATTTTCCTTCAGTATGGGACTTGATCATATTTGCAATGGTTAATTATGCATATACAAAATAATTCTGGAAAGTTTTTCTCTTATATTGAAACAAGCCTTTTTTAAACAGAGATTTTATAACTGGTCCTTTGCAATTTCCAGTCAATTTCTGATGCATTACAGTTTTGGAATTTTTCCCACTCAGTTTCTTAATTTTCTAGTTACAGTAAGCAAGCAATAATTTTCCAAATGTGCACTATGCAAGTTTCCATTTTGAACATCCATTAATGGATTTTGAATAGGCAACGGTCTGCCCTGCAACATTTGCATACATCCTTATGGTTGTTCCACTCTGTTTTGAGACTTTCACATGGGAGCTTTGAGAGCTCACATCCTTATTTCCTCCCAGTGCAGTGGAAAGACTCCACAATTTTTGTGAAACAGTTAACTTCTAATAAGCTAAACAAAAAAGAAAAAAAAATGAAACTTAAAAAACCACCAGACCTCTGAGGATTTTTCAAAAGAGTTTAAACAAGAGCTTTTTTGCCTTCTTTTTTATCTATTGGTGAGGCTGTAGTGGCTAGTGTGCACATATTTGTGCTGTTTCAGTGCTTGAGAGAATCAAAACATTTGGTGGCATAATTCTGGATTTGCACAGAGGTGAATTACAGTGTAATGCAATTTTAATTCAAAATACAGTACGTTTTTTTTATTCCAGATGCCACACATAGAACACAACACCATGCTTGCAGCTGCTCTGGCTTAACATTTTTTTGGAAGTTCTGTTTATTCAAGAGAGTTATTGATTAGAGCACTGTAATACTTTAAAAGGATGTCACTCTATATTTAGATGCACTACTGACTTAAGACTGTATGTGATTGAAAAGCATTTAGCGTAAAAGTGTAATCATGGCATTTGTTCTGTGGCACTGTGGATTTAACTCAAAAGTTACTGTCTTAAAACTTTTATGTGTTAACAGTTAAGGTCTAAAGCAGGGGCTGGGTAGGATACCTGGGCTGATAGGAAGCTGATTATGTTAAGTTATGCTGGGTAAGGCATCTAGGGCTGTATACAGAAAATACTTTCAGACATAGACGTGACATCTTCTTTCGGTCCCCTTCACCCACCTGGAAGAAAAAAATCTTTAATATGTGTCATATTAAGATGGCAGTCACACCAGTACTGGCTGGATTTCACAAAATTTAGTGACTTCCATTTATTTGACCTGTGGGCTTCACTGCAGTTTCCTCATGGTTTGACTTGCTCATTTTTACTGTTCCCTGTTTGGAAGTTGAGCCGTGTTCATAGGAGTTGGATACAATTGTAGGAAGGGTTCTTTAGAATCACTGGTGCTTAGTGGCCCCTGGACCATGGTGTGAGCTCCTCCTAAGACAGAAGATGGTGGGAGTCAGTGGTGAGTCCTGAGCACCCTAAGGTGCCAACTGCTGGGCTGTGAATGCCAGCAGCATTCAGAGAAACCCTATGTGAGCAATCATAAAACTGAAAGTGCTTTGAGCAGGATTCAGTGTTTTCTGACAAAATTCCTCATAAGAGTGCCTCAAAAGATAGGTGTTATCTCAAGACTTGTGTAAGTCCCTGGATGAATCTGTGCATCTGGTCTGTATTTCCCTTTCCTCATGTTAATGACCTCATTTTAAAGCCATTTTATTTTCTCATTTCATTTCCTCTTTTTAAGCACATAACAAGGTATATACCTGTCAGGGTTAGTCAGTTGGGGCTTTTTTTGCAGTCAAAGGACAGCACACTCATTTAATTTTCCAAGCTCTGAACTCTTGTATTCTTCATGTTTTTGGGAGTTAAATCTGGGAATATAAATACTTTTATATTAGAAATACTCTCTAATATGTTCTAGTGAATTGTTAAATGACTTCTAAGATGTGCCTTATAATCAGTAAAATTGCTAACATTGTTAGTCGTGACGGATCTGTAAAATAATTCGTGAAGTACACTCTTTGGTTTGTAGCTATGCTCTTCCCATTGATATTAACACATCTGCAGTTCATCACACCCCTTTTTTCTCCTTTTGCTGCTGAGCAAGAACCAACAGGTGGTAAAGTGAATGGAAGAACTGCATTCCAGCTGTTTATGGATGTCTGTTTCTGTAATGCAGGCAAGAAAAGCACAGATATTTTTGGCATTTGAAACTAGCTGTTATTAATGGTTAAAAAAACACACCTACTCTTTAGTAATTTCTATTGCAGTTGCTGCAAACTTCAGTGAATCTCCTAATGGGATGAATTGTGCACCTTGGAAAAGAAATGTTACATAAGCTTTAAGATATAGAGTTGAAAGAGAAGTGGTTGCACTGAAAATATACTTAATTTTGAAGCTTCAAAATGATGTAATGTTTAAATATCTCAGGGAAACTTATTGCAAATATATGTGCAGTTTCCAACAGCAGCAGCTTTTTGCTTTTCAGTAGTACTTTTTCATATTGTTTTTGAGCCCAGTTGGAAACCTGCAGGCATTACTTCATTGCAGGTACCATAGAAGACTATCTTAGGCCATGTTATTTTTCTTCTGAATTATACATTCAGGTGTATTGCAGCAGTAAAATATTCTTATTTTAATGAGCACTATTTGTGGAATAATACTATTTATTTCTCTCTGTATTTGAAGGGAAAAAAGCGTAACTTCAGAATTGCCTTAATTTTGTTCATCTGTTAGCTAAGATGACTGATTATCAGATTGTATCAGAGGTAGGTAGGAAATCATTAGGACAACTTGTATGCCTCCTGTAGAAGTCAGTGAATTAATTAGAAGCAGCAGGTATAAGAAGGAAAAGCTAAATCCAGAAGCAGTGGTAGTAAAATGTAAACTCTGTAGCACTAAGCATTAATTTTCAGCATCACTACTTTTTGTGCTAATCTCTATTTCTGTGAAGGGAAAGGTTTTCAATTTCTTGGGAATCACAGCTGTGCCATACAGTATAAAGGGATAGGAAAAGCTCAGCCATGCCATGAAAATCTCATTTAGGAAGGGATGCTCCATGTTTTTTTGCAATAGCTGTGTGATTGCAATACAAGGCAAGTAGAAGAAGACATGGATTCATTTTTTTCTTTATGTCCCATCTCACTGTAAAATACTCTGTTTACCAACATATGAAAAACTGTCTTTTAAGCCAGTCTGATAGCTACAAAACAATTCCATTTTTCTAACTGCTGGACTATAGGGAGAAAAGCAGAGTGAGGGTATCTATATAGCTGCCACTTACAGGATGATACCTGGGCTGAAGACCCCTGCACCAGTAAATGGTTTCATATTGATACTGAACAGTGAATTGATGAGGCTGAATCTCTAAAAAGCCACTGATACACAAACTGGGACTTCTAACTTCTCTCCCAGTATTCTAACCAGTAAGCTGCACAACCATGCTTGATGCTTTCCCTCTCTCCCCTCTCCCCATCCTTCCCAGCTCACCTAGATACCCCATGAAAGATGGAACAAATTCAGTACAAGTGAAACAGGGGGTCTTTTTCATGACATACCCAGTCCACCTGTTGAATCATAAGTTGAGTGCTAACAGCTGGATTCAGGTGTGGCTTGGAACAAAGGCCAGCAGCCAAAACCTCCCTCAGTACTTAGAAGAAAGACTTCCAGCAGGACAGCTTCCAGAAGTCACTGCATCTGGCCTTGATGGTTCTATGATGGGGGTGTCTGCCTTCTCCAGCAGCATATCATGGTTGCTCTGGGACCACCTAAGTCTTCTACCCCAGCAGGTTCACTGTGTACACTCTCAAACCAAAGGCCACAAAGGGAATATGGACTTTTTGGAGAGAAAGAGAAGTAATTGGACCTTGTAATGGCAGAGGGAAGAAGTCAGGTTGTCTTCAGCAAATACAAATTAAGCATGGAGGTGTTTCTGAAACAGTCTGTTGCTGTACATAAGAAACCCCATGCATTTGAGAAAGATTGCTTGGTTATATTTTAAACAAAAATTTTTGAAACCTCAACTTCAGAGGATTAATTTGTAGATATAATCTCAATATATGGGATGGGTGAAATCCCTATTTCACTGAAATCAACAGAAATTTTATTATTAAATGGGATGATTTTGCAGATTGCAAATCTATTTAGCATAATGGAAAGCCCGATCATTCAATGTGTCCAGATATTTTTCATATTTGTTCATGTCTCATTTAGAGTAGCTTGAGGGACTCGTTGGGAATTCTTTAGGAATTTTGCATAAAACATCAAGTTTGATTCAGGGCTGGGACAATTTAACTTATGCTGGAGACAATTAACCATTCAGTTTTCTAGCCTCTAAATATTTAGCCTAAGTAAAAAGTTTTCAAACTTCAATTCTTGCTTTGAATATTTTTTTTAGATTTTAGAAGGAAAATGTGATACCATATTATGAAATATGTCTGCTAAGAATTAGTATGGTTTATGTTTCCATTTTGGAGTTACCATTTGATCTTGCAGTCTGAAGGATAGCAATCAGCAGAATTGTTTAACAGACTCTACAAGTAGCAGACTCTACTTTTACATTACCAAAAGGTGATCTGAATAAACCTACCAGCATAGTCTCACCCCATTGGGCATTTATTCAGTGAAGTCACAAGTCACTTGTAAAGAGAGCCTCCCAATAAATTCCTGCTGTAGTTGAAAATATTTTTGAACATCGTGGTACTTGAGTCCTTTCTGGTACCCATTTTCATAAAGTTATAGCCTTATCTCCTGCAGATGTTTTTACTCAGCCACTGTAAGGCCCTCACAGGGTATTGCTTAGAGTTTCTGCTAAGCAGTGTTCTAATGCACACCTGAGAAACACAGTGAGACAGTAAATTTATATAATCTCCATTTGTCCTGTAGATTTCTATATTTGCAATTAGACTTGCTTTATTCCTTCCCTTTCTCTACTCCTATTGACTTCCTCAATTTATGTTCAATGTCTTACCACGAAGTTTCCACATGTGCACAAGCATAGTTGCTGAAAGGCACTGGAGCAAGAGAAGATAAACCTGGCTTAAGGAAAGGAGACCTGATACACTCATCTATACAAACTCAAGCTTGTGTTTGCCAGGTTTTTGAAATTAAGTCATGGCATTTGCTGAGTAACTCAGCCAGCAACCCAGTGCCTAGTCGGAGTTTGTATATTCACAGACAGCCACAGGTTTGTGTATGATTCAAAAATAAACCTTTATGACTTGTAATTTTACAGAGCACAGATCTGGAAAATGAACTCCCTAGAGTGTCATGTCAAAAATTGCCTAGTGCTCCTATGTGTTAATAGTTTTCCCATAATATACCCTGGGAAGTGTGCCACTGGTTTGGTTCCTTTCCAGCCAAGAGTACCTTCCTCTAATGACAGTGTGTTTTAGTTTTGTGAGCCAGAAAACCATTTTGTCCTCATATATCTATGAGTGAAGATTTAGGTAAGTGTGACATTGCTAGGATTGAAGCTTCCTTTTATACCTGTCTGGTGGATGGTATGAGCAATAAGAGCATTATGTAACGTGTGGTGTGACAGTTGATTTGAAATGTGAAGTAACTTCTACATCTGTCCACATATTCATCCTGTTGGGTCTTCTGCTAGTTCTTGGGCATGTGCAGATGTAAAAGCAACTAGATCAGGGAATTGCCTGGGAAAACATACTGTATTTACTGAGTTAGCCTTCTGCCTAACTAGTCCTCTAGTATCACAATACAAAAAGAAATTTTTAGATAGAAAATGTAATTTTTTTTCTTTTTTTATAGAGCTTAGGAACTGATATCAATCACTTATACCTTCATGTAGCATTACATTTCATTCAGGCTCGTATGCAGTTCTATGTGAAGGTATTTCATAACAGATATTTTTATTATTTTAAAAATTTAAAACAGAGTCTACAGCCAAATGGATGGTGTGCATGTGCTTGAGATGTCTGTCTGCTGCATAAATATTTCATATAAATATTTCTTTATTGTAGTTCTAGTGTGCTGAAGAACCAACAGCCCATTTAATTCCCAATGTGTTATTTTATTCCAAGTATCTTCTTTAGTCCATAAATAACATGTTTCATTTCTGCACTAGACATAAAGGCATTACTTAATGTAGGCATATCTTTGAATTTCATACCATTTTGTTGTATCTAAAAGCAGTTAAAGAGAATTGTCATACATAGGTCATGTGTTGTCTCAATGAATGTGTTCTGTTTTGATGAGACTCCTCACCCTTTCTTTTCTTGATCTCTAGTATAATATACAAACAGATCAGTACAGAAGTTGTGATAACGTCTCTGCCAAATCATCAGATAGTGATGTCAGTGATGTGTCAGCCATTTCCCGAACCAGCAGTGCCTCTCGCCTCAGCAGCACAAGTTTTATGTCAGAGCAATCTGAGCGCCCTCGGGGCAGGATCAGGTGAGTTCTCCATGCAGCTTCAATTGCATCACACTCCCTCTTTCACTGAGTGCCATAACACAACCAGAAATCCTTGAAACTGGATAACCACAACATAAGAATTTGTGAAAAATGTTATGCTCATATAAACTGTCTTCCATGACTGGCCTAAGATAACAATATTTTTGCAGTTGTGCATTAAACAGAAAGCAAACTTCCCATGAGAAGATGATAGATTAATGTACACAGGTTGTCCTCTCATTGTTGGCTAAGAATCAGTGTAATCAGTATGTCAGTAAGGTATTACAGCAGAAATATTACTAGATTTTTCAGTTAAGCAGTTTTTTTCATAAAAGCTTAGTTTTTCTTTCTCAAAGTATTTTTCCCTACTTACATGCATTTATTTTGCTGTTTTCATGTATATGATAAATTACTAGATTTGAAACTATTATTCATGTAGTAATTTTGATATTTCTTGTTCAGAAGTAGTTTAATTCATTTCCATGATCAATAATTTCTTGTTCAGAAGTAGTTTAATTCATTTCCATGATCAATAATCAAATACATCCTTCATCCTTGATACTAATCTGTTCTGGGGTTAGGGCTTTTTAGATGCACACATTGGTTTTTGTTTTCATTTAACTTGATGACAAAACTCTCAGCAACTACAAATGCTCTAGGATTAGCTTGGTAGTCTTTGATTACATTTGCCAGTTCCTGAACTGTCAAAAATTTGACTTTAGGTGTTCTAAAATACAAGAAGAATTATAAACTGTAAAAAAAAAAAAAATTATCCCTACCAGGAAATCTGCCTAATATAAGTCTGGAAGGCATCATTTACCACTCAGAATACCTCTAGACAGGCTCAGTGTCTGAGAAGATCAGCTGCAGGAGTTTTGTATGTTTATGCAAAAAGGGGGGGATGTTGGGAAAACTCAGAAACTGGCCTCTGTGTTTGAGCTAGATACACCTAATTTTCTTTTCAAGGAATGTTCACAAAGGTGTTTAAAGTCATATTTCAGATTGGTGGAGGTATAACGTGACAGCTGCAGTAATCCACAATCCAGCAGAACACTGCAGTGGGACAGTAAATGTATTTAAAATAATTTCAATTCATGTCCTTAAATGCTGCATTTCATAATGTCCTAGCTTTTCACTATTTGACACTCTTACAAGGGTCTTTCTTCATACCAAAACACCTTATTTCATAGACACAGAATTTTTCTCAACTAGTGTCTCATGGTGTCTTTGTCAGGTTCAACAAGAATAGGATTTTTTCCCAAGGATATGTGTAACAGATTTTGTCAGAAATTTTCCTTGAGTTCAGAATATCTGATCATAAATATGCACCTATTTTTCTTCTCCACATATGTTCTAGATATGAACCTAGTTAGCATATAGAAACTCAAATGAGGTTGCTCAGTTCTTGCCATTTCACTAAATTAAGTCATTCAACAAATATCCTTACCTTGAAGAGTAGTCTGGGATTCAGATTTGTAACCTGAAGTGATTGATGCAAGTTCTAAATACAAGTTTATAAAATAGGTTCTTGCTTTCTAATTTGTTTAGCATTTTCAGGTATGTGTTAAAACAAATGGCTTTGCATGGATAAGCTACTCTGTATATGAAGTTATTCAAAGCATCTTTCGTATTACCATTCTGGGAAGTCTGGTTAACTGCTGTGCTCTCTAGTTGGAGGTGAGGAAAAAAATTACCAGGAATTTTTGGTGTGCAAACAAAAAGTTCTGGCACTTCTGATTTGAATCAGAATCAGATTTGTGAATTTCGAGTTGGTGTGCATTTAATGAGTGAAGTCAAATTATCAGTCCTTCTTTATGGAGATTTGCTTTCATTGATCATGGTCTTTATGGATTCATGATACAGTCACGCAGTACTTTGTGCCTGAGACATTACTGTGTATGGCTCTGAAACATTTCTCGCATCCTAAATGAAGCGGAAGGAAATGTTTTTGTGGTTTAATGCAAATGATTGATAAGTAAGAACCCATGATGATTAATCAGCACCATATGGGCTTGATCAGACAAAGAAGGACATTTGCTGACTTAATAAAAAATTATGCCAGATTCTGTCATTGCATGACTTTCAATTTGTAACCTGTTTATGCAGATAACCTGGACTTCTTGGTGCTGTTAAGTAGGGAGCTGTCCTGCATGGTAAAGGTGAGGTGGAGGCTTCTCTTTTGGAGGAATAACAAGCTACCACAAGGTCTTTCATTTAAATCCGATTTAATAAAATCTGCTAAATTTATGAAAGACTAAATAATTTTTTTTGATGTGAATTTGTCTCACTGTCTCTGGGTTTCAAACAAATTGCCCCTGCATTAGGAATATTACTGTTATCTCTCATTTTAAATTTGAAAACTATGTCTTATTAAGAATTATGGCTTTTTATGTTGATCAGTGTGTGATATAATATCATTATGTCTGTGCCAAATTTTAATCTGGTTTTATATGCTTTTTTAAATTGAATGCTTAAGTGTAATTAAAATATTTTATATGAGCTTATCAAGGAAAGAGGATAATGTAATGAGTTGTAACAGTGGATTTAATCCAGTTCTAATTTATTTCACATGTTATGCCATGCCACTGAACGGCTTGTATCACAAACTCGTATATGGTTTTTTGGCATTTATGTTCTCTGTATGTCACTGAAGTTTGTACTGTCAGACTCTACCTGACAAACATTTTCTTCCCTGATTTCCAGAATGGAATATACAACTTCTGTGTAGCTGTTCTTTCAGTACTCTGACACTTAACTCCAGTACACTTGAGCTTTAAAACAGGAATGATGGAGTAGAGAAATGATGATTTGAGATCAAGTGAGGAAGTGGTTGATGGGTTGATAGGCAATGGGTGCAGGGATATGGAGACAGCCAGGACCTCATAAACAACTGAACAGCGCAGGGAGGAGCCACCCAGAGTTTATGCATATGAATAAGGATGTGATTGAGAGGAGAGCATTTAGGGAAAGCTCTCATACCTTTTCTGGGAAGTGAACACAAGTGTGTGGCTCTCCCGATGGCCTGTGCTATTAAAGCATGGGGAACAAGCAAGAGGAATTGGAGGTTTGTTGTGCAGCTGCAGGGCATGGTTACAGAGATGTGGTGAGATAGCTCATATTACTGGAGTGCTGCAATCCACAGAAACACAGGGCAGGACAGCAAAGAAGGATAGCAAGCCCTTTCTGTAAGAGAGCAGAATGTGCAGGGAGCTCTGCCTGGAGAAGGGTGATGAACCAGCTGAGAGTTTGTAGGTCTGGACTAGAGGCCCAACCAATGTCATTATATTGTGGGTGTCTGCTATGGACTTCTCGATCAGGAAGAATTAGATGAAACTGTCTTCCAGTTGTAGATTCTGGTTTTCATGGAGAACATAAACCATCCAGGTATCTGCTGGTTGAGCAATGCAGTAGGGCACAAGTAATCCAGGAGGTTTCTGTAGTACACTGATGACCAAAGGGAAAGTCTGGAGCAAGGACTCAGCAGCGAATGATCTGATCAAGGAACATTTAAATAAACTGGACACGTAAAAGTTATTGGCACATGACAAGGTGTACCCATGAATACTAAATGAGCAGTTGTTGACTGATGGCATTGCAAAGCCAGTCAATAATCTTTGGAACGTGGCATTCAGGGGATGTTCTTGAAGACTAGAAGAAAAATCATCACTACTATCTTCAAGAAGGGAAAGGGATCTTGGAAACTATAGGCCTGTCAGCCTTAGATCAACCTCTGGGTAGGTGATGGAACAAATAATCCTGGAAACTATTTCCAAACATATGTGTGGAACAAGGGGGTGATTGTGGATAGTCAGCATGAAATTACAAAGGGCAAATCAAGCCTGACCAGCCTGATGGCCTTGCTTCATTAGTTGGCTTGCTTGCTGGATGGGAGAAAAATATCAGATGTTCTCTATCTTCTCTCTGCTAAGAAGTTCAACACCCTCTTCTAAAACACCCTCACAGACAAACTGAGGAAGTACAGCCTAGGTAAGTAAACAGGGAGGCAGATTGGAAACTGGCTGAATCCCAGGCTCAGGGCATTGTGACCTGTGACACAAGGTCCAGCTGGAGGCAAATCATTCGTGGTGTATGCTTGGGGTCAATATTAAGGCAGTACTTTTTAACATCTTCATTGGTGTTTGGAATGATGGGGCGTAATGCACCTTCAGCAGGTTTGCAGACAACAGAAAACTGATAGGAATAGTTGATATAGTAGGGGGGTGTGGCACTATTCAGAGGGACCTCCACTATGGAGAAAATGGGCCATTAGGAACCTCATTAAATTCAACAAAGGAAATGAAAAATCCTCTGCCTGGGGAGCAGTAACCCCATGTGCCATTGCACACTGGGGACGCACAGCTAGAACACAGCTTTGCAGCTGAAAAGCAGCTTTTCAGGAAAATCCCTAGGATGTTTCTGGATGCTAAAATAAACCTGATCCAACAGTGCCTCCTTGCATTAAAGAAGACCAACACCATGCTGGGCTGCAATAGGAAGAGTGTTGCCAGCAAGCTGAGGAACGTGATCCTTCCCACTCAGTAGAGTTGAGGAGCTCTAGTGAGACATCTCTGCAGTTCTAAGTCAGTGCTGGGCTCCCCAGTACAAGAGACAATGGAGCATGTCCAGCAAGGGGCCATGAAGATGGTGAAGAGGTTGGAGTGTCTGTCACACAAGGAGAGGCCAAGAGAGCTGAGTGTCCACCCTGGAGTAGAGAAGGCTCAAGGGAGGTCTTATCAATGTGCATTAATGTCTGCAGAGAGAGAGTGGAGAAAAAAGGCCATACTCTTCTCAGTGAGAGGATGAGCACAAACTGAAATAAGGCAAATCACAATACAAATATTTTTTCTGCAAAAATTATTAAACACTGGAACAGGTGATACAGAGATTTTGCACAGTCCTGTGTATCTGGGGATGTCCAGGCCCAAGCAAATATGGCCCTGAGCAGCCTGCTCTGATCACACCTGCAGTATGCAGGAGAGTCAGACCCTGCGATCTCCAAAACTGTCCTGCAGCCTCACCTGTTCTTTGACTCTCTTTCAGATTTTCATTTCATGCTGCTTATCATGCTGTTCTCTTGCACAAAATGCTCAGTGTCTTTAGTTTGGAGCCAAGTGAAGTGACTGAAGGTTTGCAGTCTCACTGAGGATAAAAAGCAGCGTTGAGCTGCAGATCTCTCAAGATGATTTAGCCAAAGGTCACTCTCTGGATTGGAGATAGATTTTCTCCCATTGGTTTTCCATCCTCCCACATAGTATTGGAGCTAGTTTGATACAAGTTATGGTGGTGAGGGGCTAGATAGAGTCTGAAGGGTCTTCTGACCTCTTCTCAGGATTCCCAATAATGCTGCTTGTTACATCATAAATGTATGAGATGTGACTGGTGCAATACAGTTGTTCACTCCTTCCCCTGCCCTCTCTTCAGACAAGGGCTGCAGCCACCATTCTCAGCACACTGATTCAGTAAAATGCAGCACTACTGCACCACAGAGCCAGCTGCGCAAAGTTATACTTCATGTCATAACAGTGAAGGAAAACAACACACCAAGGTTTTTCGTGCATTTGATGAGACTGAGGTCTGTGTTGAAATAAAGAAACCCATTCATTTCATGCTAATTACAAAATTAATTAAAATCTTTATATTGAATTTGTGCTACAGTGACTAAGGGTATAGTCAAAATACTTTTCTCATGAAAAAAATGAATGTAAAATCTTTTAATTATTGATATAAATATTGCAAGAAGAACTAGTGGAGGCAACAACAGAACACTAAAGCTTATTCATCAATAAAAGTAAATCTCCTGGAAAATAGGAACAAATTCACAAGTAATTTCAGACTGTCTTTGTGGAGGATATTCACTATGCCACACTCATTATCTAAACCTGGGAGAAGATTGTGAAAATGTGTGGAGTATGAGATATTTTGTATCCTACTTACGTTTGATCCCATATTTCTTAACAAACCAGTGTAAGGGCAAGTTCACATTATATAAAGAAAGGATTGAGCTCTATAAATTTGCAGTGGAATGTGCAGTGCTGGAGCCTAGCATAAGAGGAATCTGTTTGTGTATACTAGGTAAAATTGGGTATTCCTAGGGTATATAGCTCTCATTACTGATATTCTGCATAAAAATAAATATTTTTTAATTAATCAAGGTGTTATCAACACAGATCCTTGTCTGGAAAAGGCGACATCATGTACTTGGAATCAAGGTGGTTCCTCATTCTTGGGTTCTGAGAGCCTTCAGGGTGTCATAGATGAAGGCATAGTAGATCATCTTGTGTGCTGTGGCGCTGCCAAGCAGATTTAAAGAAACCCAAACCCCTGCATGCCTCATGCATTCCTAGCTGTGTGCCATCAGGTAACCATGATCACAGTGCTCTGCCAGCGTGCTCAGCTGGGTCTCTTGCTTAGAAGTAGGTGTTCACAATGTATTAAGAGCTAGATCCTACAAATCTCCCCAGCTGCACAGACAGTGGTGTGGCAATATCAGTCTGCATCGTATTGAAAGCTGGCACTCAAGTGGCATTTTCAAAGGGGTGTTTCCTGGGTTTCTGCTTAAATTCTGCCATGTGTTGTATTTTGAAGTGGAAGATCTGTTCCATATTTCTCAGGCTGAAAGCACCACAGAGTCAAATACGTGCAGAAGCAGCAGAAATGATGAATTCTGCTGCATATAAATTCACGTATGAATCAGATCAACCTTTTCAGTTGTCACATTTCTAAAGAATCTTGAACCAAGTTCTCATTTGCCATTTATCTTCCACGTTATACCTGCTTTCAAAGCCTGCATAGCTAAGGTCTTGCAAATTTATAGCTGGCTGCAGTTGCAGTTCATCAGCTGGACTATGGATCGCCAGAATCAATGCTTCAATGTGATTTGGTTTTAATCAGCTGTCAAAGCTCCAGTGCAATGGTGCTCATTGAAAAGTAAATAGTTTCTTTTCTTAATGTGAACTGACATGGCTTTGGGGACATAGTGCTGTTCTCTTTTCTGAAGTTTCCGTTTTTAATGGTCAAAATACTAAGTTCCCAATTTATTTTTAAAATTATGTCTCTGCAAATTTAACTTGACTTTTAAGAGTATTTATTGACCTGGGTATTTTTTTCTTGTGACAAATTGTAGATCCTCCAATTTTAATGAGCAAGATTTTTTAAGATGATTAGGCTATATTTCTCGTAAGTGTGAAATCCTACCTCTTCTATGTAAATTGGAATTCCTCCTTTCAAGAAAAGAAATAGAGATACTAGAACTTGTCTACACTAATTAAAGTCATTTGTCTATTTACAATGCAATGTTTATTTTGTATTAAAATATACAAATAACAGTCTTTTTTCTGGATTGGAAATTTATAAGCCAAAAAACCATGTGACTTTCACAGGAAAGTGAAAACCCATTAAACTCTTTAACAAGTCTACACTCAAGATAGTGATACATTTTTTCAAGAATTAATACACTTTTAATGGTTATTAATAACATGCTGTGGAACACATTGGCATAATGGTAACATCTTAAATCTGGGTTTAAAAATAACAATAGTTCATATCTTTATTTAAAAACAGGGAGGGGAGACTTCTGTGTGTGCTTAACAAATTGATACCTTGATTCAGTTTTCTCCTAGAGGAGTAAATGATCTTTGCCAACACAGAGAGGTATTTTAAACAAAACTTTAAACTCCTTGTCTAGTTTTTATGTACACCAAAAGCTCAAGCTGATAGAAAACTTGTCAGTCTTCACATAACTGTGTTGAGTAGCAATAGTATGAGTGCTACTTTGCTTAAAATATAACAATTAAAATAGAGAAACATGGATATAAGAACAAACAGTGCAAGCCTTGTAAGATAATACAGTTTTATTACAGTGCAAAATGAAATTTGTAGTTAATGCAAATTCCCTAGCAGGGTTAGCAAGGACTTAGGGATGTCCGCTTCACAGATGTGGACAATTGTGTTGTAGCTGTCATCAAAACTGATAAATGAGGAGGGTTTCTTTAAAGTTCAGGATGGTAGTAATGTTCATTTTTGCAAAAAAAAAAAAAAAAAAAAAAAGGTATTTACATTGCAAAAAGCCTGATCAAGATTTTGAGGTGAAGCCATAGGGATAAAGCCTTCTCTAAACTTGTTTAGAGAATGAGTCAGGAATTGTAAAAAAAATAAAGAATGGTCTTCTCACTTGCCTGGTTTATTACTGCTCTGAGAAATCACTCTTTGCCCCATAGTTTTTATGTCATTAGTGACAAGTCATTTCAGACATGTCTGTGTTGGTGGTCATATGCTGCCTGTTGCATGGGAGTTTATTGTGCCTTGATGCTGTGGATTCAACATTCCCATCATGAGGGAAGTTTGGAGCAAAACTCACACACGATTCTTTAGGGTTCTGGTTTGTTTCACCCAATGACAGAGTAAGAGATTGCATGGTGGCATGGTTGCTGAGTTCACCATGTGAAAAGGAATGATGGCACATGAAAAAGCTTTCTCTGCAAAAGCAGAGAGGATAGTGAGTGTTTTGTGGCTACAAATGATAAACTGGCCATCCTTTGAGGGGGTCATAATATACTAAATACTTGTGATAGGACATTGAAAAGACTTCTTTCGTTCAGTTTCCACAGGAATTTTTAGGAACAGGTTTTTTTCAGAAGGAGTGATAAAAAGAATTTATTCCTCACTTTTCTTATTCTCTTTCTACTTCAGCATCACCATGAACTCCTTCCTTCCAGGGATTATTGTCCATTAAACCTCTCTGTACTCCAGCCAGTTGATTTGTCTTGACTCATGCCTGATGGCCAATAATTCCCACCTCCCTGCATCCTGGACAGTCTAGCTAATTTCTCCCAAATGCAGAGCAGACAAGAGGTGCAATTCCTGGCAGGTGCTAACATTCTGCCTCTGACCTGGAGGCAAAATAGTAATATTCAGGAAATGTACTATCGATTTAGCAATAGGGCCCAGGAGTGAGTGCAATGCCACTTTGTAACAGGAAAGTTTCCTGGTATCTAAACAGTTGATTTCTTTGTAATCTTTTAACATGAGAGGTATCACTTAAGGAAGTTGTTTTACCAAATTGGCAGGTACTCAAAAGAACTGGCAGCTACTCTATTTGTGCCAAATGGAAGGATCACGTCATTGGAATCTTTCAGTCAGGCATTAGCCACTTCTCAAAGTGAAGTGAATTGATAATTTTGGTTTTGTTGTTGGTTTTGGGTTTTTGTTTGGTTTTGGTTTTGGTTCTTTTTCCTTGTAATTTCCTTCAGAAGGGCCAGGAAATCTGCCATGGTATAATCAGCTGGACCTTAGAATAGATAAAAGAAGAAATTCGACCATGGGCAGAAACTAGGCATGGAAAATTTCTACCTAAATTTTTCATGTTTGACAAACAGAATAGATATAGGTAACAGACAAGGCAATTTTTGTCTAAAATCTCTACAGTGCAAGCATCCACTGCAACACTTGAAGTAAATTGC
Organism: Motacilla alba alba; assembly: GCF_015832195.1. Taxonomy (NCBI): domain Eukaryota; kingdom Metazoa; phylum Chordata; class Aves; order Passeriformes; family Motacillidae; genus Motacilla; species Motacilla alba. Next base: position 30,371,322 of record NC_052018.1, read on the forward strand.
CAGTCCTACTTTGTTTTTGATTATCCAAGTCACTGCAGCTGAAAACTGAACTCCAGAAAAGTTTCATTAACTGTGCACTTCCCAGTTTCATTAGAGAGAAACACATTGAGCATGAACTGTCATTAGTTAATATTGCTGCTCAGGTGATCTGTCTTGGGGCAAGGACAGGCACTCTGATGTAACCTGAGTCACAACTTCTGCTTTTTTCAGGGGGAAATAGAGGGCAGTAGCCTCCAAATTATACCATGAAGGCAATATAAATGAAAAAAATTTAGATAAGCTGCTTAAAGAATATAATGTATCCTCTTTACCCCCAAAGAGTCTATTACAGATGGAAACTTCTGGTTCTGAGGTCATTTGTATACAACACCAAGGTGAAACCAGAGTAATTAATGCTCTAATTATTCATTATCTAAAGATAATGATTTTTGAAAATCCATCATTATAAACTGCTTTATGTATCTGTCAGAGAGGGATGGAGATGAAGTCTTTAATTCCTTCAGAACATCTGTACATGAAAAATGTACTATAGAGCATTGCTTCTGCATTTTTAACTATCTAATTATGTTTCCTCTCTCAAAGAAACTGTCAAATCACCAGCAGTCTTTGTGAATGATTTCAAAAAGACTAAAAAATTATTTTAATTGGTTTTTCATTTAATTACTGCAGTTGATAAAAATGAAATGTAATCCATAAACTTTTAGTTTAAGTACATTATGCTAATATTTTAAACAGGCAGGACTTGTTATTTTTAGATTAAAGAAACGTAGCAAAATAGTTCTAGCCATGGCTCAGACCTCAGAGGACTTCTCACTTGCTTTTTCTTCATCTCAGTTTACTATATTTTTAAAATTTATCTGCATTTTTTTTGTTAGTCCTGACCTTGCATTGTCCCATTTAGCTTTTCAGATTCTCCTCCTGCATTTCCTATTTTGTTGCTGTTGCCTGTTGCTGTTCTCTAATTTTGAAAAGGAGCAGTGAGCAATCTATTTCATATCAATGAAGTGGCTTTTTTACATGAAGAGCAGTGACACCACAGGTACTTCAGTACCTCGTCCTTTAGAGGGAAAAAAATCAACAGGGAAAATAACATTACTCCTGTATGTCATGCAAAGAAAGAAAAACTGGTGAATTCAGCTTTCTTGATGCTGAAAAAAGCTTCCTTCAGTGTTGACCTACCCATTATTGTGTTTGTCATACACACACACACCCCCCCAATATCTATTTTCTTGATACAGATTTACATCCTTTCTGTGTTTGGTACAGTTTAACTGAATATATGCATGGCTATATTGGAGTCAAGTTTGGGTCATTTGAGCTGTTTGTCCTTTGATTCACATGAGCCTTTCCACATCAGCTTTAATAGCATTAGTTAACCCTGAACATTGCCCCTGGAGTGGCTGCTTTTGTGTTGGTTTCATTTTATGATTCATGTCATTAGTTGGCTTCAGGCTGATGGTGCCTTGGGTATGTGCAGGCAGACACACGGGCTCCCGCATACAGAGACAATTGCTCTGCTTGTTTCAGACAATATAAATTAAGTTGAAATGTTCATGGCAAATAATAAAAAATCTGCTTATCTTTTGCTTGGAAAACAGTTGAAATCTGCTTATCTTTCGTAATGTTCAGGCTTACTTTCTGAATAGTTATTCTTTCGTTTCATAGAGAAATGCTAATTTTCCAAGTTTAAAAGGCAGAAATCTGCCAGAGCTGTGAAGCTGGCACAGTTCAGTGGTCAATGTGCTCCTGAGAAAAGCATTGTCACAGCCCAGATTCTGATATACTGTGTTCCAATATGGAAATTTCCTGATCTTCCAAAGTAGGATTTGAAGCAGTTAAGCTCCCAGAGGAGGCTGCTGTAATGAAATCTTCCCCAGCCCTTAGTTCAGTGAGAGTTTACACATTGAACACTGTGGGGCTGGGGTTGTGTCAACCCAGAGGGAGCAGCTGTGGCACTGAGTGACACTTTCATGCAATATAGGAATATTGTCAGCAACAGATACAACTTACAAATTACGGATCTTCAAATATCTTTATTCACCAATAGGACTCTAATATGATGACTTGACAGCAGAATCAAGGGGTTTTTTTGTGATTTTAATAGCTATTTCATAGGACATATTTCACCCCAGGACAATCTAATATATGATCAATGTGCATGTTAAATCAATATGTACTTCCAGTTGGTACAGATTGTACGAAATTATTACTTGATCGAACCAACTTTTATGGTCTAAAATATTCTTTTGAATAACCAGAGGGAATTAGAATATAGAATAGATGTTTGTCCTTTGGTTTGTAAAGCACCATGTTTCAATTAATTTATTAAATGCTAATGAATATTTATAAATATTTATTTTAAAATTTACAGCAATTTATTTTGCAGCAAATGTAATATATCATATATAAGATAAAATATAAATATTTTCTTAGAATGAAAAAGAAATTTGTAGATAATTAATTAATTGTTTGTATTTATTGATTATATATCATATAATACTAATAACAAGACATCTATATTTAGAAATTTAATGTTTTTCATTATAAAAATATCTTCCCTTTGGTCCAGAGCTATTATGTGTCTAGAAGATTATTAGTATTCATGAGCTACCTCATTGCAAAAGGGAGCCACAGGGGCTATGCGTGAGTACGTGGTGCTGCAGTCAGCAGAGGGGAAGCTCAGTGGCTTGTGCTGGTGGGGGCCAGGGATTCTGCTGAAAGATTCAAGTTGCTGCAACTGCCTGAAAAGAGCTTACAACATCATCTACACAGCAAGGAATACAGGGCATCATTTATTTACTCATGGCTTGCATTCTTGGGAAAATGGGTGGAGTAAAAATGAGGGCTCATGAAAATAAACACCTAAAATATTCTTTTATACATCATCAGTAATTCTAAGAGAATGAAGGAAACGCTGTTATTTTAGCAATGGCTAATCTGTTCAGATTTTTTCTGTGAAAGGATATACTTCAAGATATTACATAGGTGAGTTAATGGACAAGTATTTTTCTAGCTTTCTTACCCACTGTCTTACTAACTTTCTTTTTCAGGTGGAATGTGCAGGTTTTTTGTGTTATTACTGAGAGATACTGAGTGTATGTCTATATACCAATTTTCTCAAATCAAATGATTTGTCCAGTATGCTTTTATGGATCTTGAATACATATATAGTAGTTATCTGTACATAGAAAGATCTATAGTGATGTAATACAGGTACTTGGCTTGATTTCAGTCCTACATAGTTGAGTGTTCTGTACTTTAAAATAAGCAAGTATTATCCACAATGCTCTTATAGTGAGCTCATCTTATAAAATTTGCTTCAGGGTTAATTTTTATGCTAGTTTGTAACTCAAACTACTGTTTGATTAAGTTTTTTGTCTTAAAAGCTCATTCTTCATTCCCACAGATGCAACTTTCAGGTAGGGGCAGCTTGCAAACTGAATGTGTTGCTTTCTTTCATAACTCTGATGGCTGACATGTGAATACAGTCTTGATGTCTTGTGTAGATCAGGTACAACTTTAGATGAGATTTGTCTCAACTGCATAAGTTTTGGCAGGAAATAAAAGCATTTTTCTCTTGGTGGAGGGAGCAGTGTCTTCCCTGCTGATGCAGAAACCTGGGGGTAGTGTCTGTCCCCAGTGCTGGGGAGGCTCCTCTGCTCTTGCTGTTCTTAGAGGGAGGTTTTTAGAAGTTAAATTAAATAAATTTTTCAAAAGTTAAACATGCAACGACTCCTTTTCTATGCTGAATATCTGTGAAGGAATACACAGGCCCATGTATATTGTCTGTAACCATTCTTAATATGCACATCAATTATGTTGTTATGACTGTAATTAGAAATTCTTAGAAATAACATAAGACATTTGCCAAATTATTAATCAGAAGAACTGCTAAAGATCATAAAATAATTGTAAATAAAAATTTAGTGAATTAATTAATTTATGACTTAATGGACTATACTGATAAATATGTTACTCTTCATTATACTTCTTCAGAAAACAATATTTATTTATTGTGTTATGATAACTAGGTTTAAACATAATTTAATGATTTACCAATTTTAGCCACAAGACTGCAAAAACTTGCATCTGCATTTAAATGAATGTGTTAATAATCCCAGCAAGTCTGGAAAACAAAATGAAAATTGAGGTATGTTATTATCAAAACAGTTAAATGCAAAGAGATGTATTCATGCAGGTCCTTTTCTTCTTTGTGCTGCATACATAAATTAAACTCTTACAGCAGTGAATAAAGCAAGAGTGTGAGTTAGGATCTTTTCCTTCAAGAGATAATCAGTAATGTAATGGCAAAACACTGTGTTCTAAGGGTAACCAATTAGATGGTATAAGAATGCTGAATTTTAAATGCCCATTCTTATTCAGTTATTGAAAAATAATAAACTAGCACAGGGATTAGATGAACACAAAGAAAACTTACTCTGTTTGCTTTGTTATGACAAGAGGAAGTATTGGGCAGCTGTAGGATCCTTGGTACTATCCCATTATGCCCATGTCTAGAAAATTAATGGCTATTTTGTACTAGTACACTAGAATATATTTCCTCGGAAAGTAGGACTTCATATTTGCAAGGTAAAAAGAGGTATAAGATTAATTTAAATTATAAATTTCTCAGGGTTTTTTAATTAAGAAAAATCTTCTAGTTCCCTCTACCTATTGCAAAGAATCAAAAATTAAATTTATATGAGTCTTTGAAAAAAGTAATTTTCTCTATTATTCAGAAGCTTTCTGTGTTCCCTGAATTAGTGAATTCATACGTCAAAAATGTTTTTTTCCAAAAGTTACAATACTATATTTTCTTATTTCTCAGCTGGTGGACATCACTGCCTCCTAAATAAATAATAAATAAAGTGAGATTAGAGCATTTTAGGTAAATTGTAAAAAAAAGAAAAAAAAAAGTGAAGGCTGGCATAAAACATCATGATATTAGTATTTATTATATTCACAAACACCTGAAATTCAGTAGAGCAAATTCAATAATATGGTAAATAATTCTTTATTTGAATTGCAGATTTTATAGTCTTTTATAGGAAATTATAGGTTTATAGATTAGTATGTCAGCAAAGCACATGTTAATATAGTTCAAATGGCAACAGATGCTCTCAAAAGAAGTATTTTCAGTTTATTTCCCCTCTCTTACTGACATATTGATGCATAACTCAGGAACTGACAGAATTGATGACTCCAAGGCTCAAAAATGGGAACAAAATGACCACAGAAAGCTTTGTGGAGGGGCCATTTTTGGCAACACAGAAACAGTCACTGAAATCCAATTCCAAGTGTTGGAAAGAAATTACCACTTGGAAAGGAGTTGTCCATGTCTAATCAAAGTAGGATGTAAAATCCCTTGAAGTGAGGACTTTGAACCTTGAAATAGTGAAGTGTCTCTTGCTCCAGAGAAGAAACCAGTTAACAGTGTTGCCTTCTATCACCCTAGAGACCTTTTCTTTGATAGTGGTGTGGAAGATGGTATTTTTTGAGTTTTGATCTAAATTTCTTCCTAGAATAATTGAATATGTTGGTGTTTGCGCTCACATTTATGTGAAAGAGTGCGTGGTGGGGAGAATTGAGATAAAATACAAAGGAATTCTATATGGAAACTTTAAAATGTCTTATATTTTTGCCTTTCAAAACCAAAAGCCCAGTCAATAAAGTTTCTCTGGGACAGCAGAGAACACGACAGAACTTATTTTAAGCTCAGTGTACTTCAGGTAGTCCACTGAAATGTGTTCTCGAACGCTTTGGTGCATCAAGCAGTTTGTTGTGCTTGATGGTATAGGTGTTTTCTTATCTGAGCTTAACAGGAGCAGATTCTGAGTGCTGAAGATCGTTAAAAGCCTATGAAGAGGTTGATAGTGATCTTTCTATTAAGTATAGTCTAGGCAAAGACTTAACTTTTCCTACTTCATTTTCAAAGAATACTGTCTATTTCTATGTGCTCTTGCCTAGGGTCACACATTAGTAACTCTTGGTAACTGCCAGTACGACAGGGCTACACTGTTTTAATTATAGTTTAGGGATACAATTTTTTATACTCTCTTGGCTCTGTCTTGGCACAGGATGGATTCAAACTCCAGCAGGGCCCAGATCCATAGAAGTTATAGGATATCATATTTTCTCCCACTGATGCCTTTATTTTTCCCTGGCCTGATTTCCTATCTGTCTGAAACTTGCCATGACACAAAAAAGCCTCTAACCCCAGTCTTTCTAATTTTGACTGGGGGAGAGGTAGTGAGGGGTGGATGGGAATGGGGGACAGGAGCAGGACGTTGCATCTGCTGGGGAGGGAACTTGCCGGGGGAGACCGCGGGACTGTTGGTTGACAAATAAATTTGACTTCAAAATACTGAAAAACTGAAAAAGAATTCCTAAAATAGCATGTTACCAGTAGGTTTATTAATCAGCAATACAAGGCTAATAAATTTCCTACATGCTTGGCTGATTTTACAACTTCATCTGAAGTGAGTCCACTGCAACTTAAATTTTTGCCTCTACAGAGTGACAACTAACTTTATATTGCCTTTAGAGCTAGGGCATTGCCTGGTGACAGCAGACTTAGGACTGGGTATTAGTGTGATCTGTGTATTTGAGACTGTTCTCTAAACCGTGTTTGTGACCACTTTATCCTGCCTCTATATGCTGGAGCAGAAAAAGGATTTGCATAGAAACATTCAAATGCAATTCAATAGCTAAAGGAACTCGAACAGAACTGCCAGAGTGATTAGTTTTTCTGTCAATCAATGAAAATTCTAGTGGGTTATTAGGCATTTTGCCTCAAAATTATTTTGCTTTCATACTGTGATTATTTCACTTACCTTTAATGAAGTAAGAGACTGAAGACCTAAAAAATACTACATATTACATGATCTCTGTGAAAAGTATGAAAATTTAGATGATATCTTTATTTCTGTTAGGTCTTAAGTCTTTGGTGAACAGCACTGATAAGATGCATGTGTTAAACTACTGCCCCACATTAATTTTCTTTGGTTGTAAAATTGCTGTTTTATTTGTTTTTGTATTTGGGGATATGGACAGGGAAGCTTCACATAACTTCTAAGTGTCTTTCTGTTGCTCTGAAAAACATGGGGAAGTGTTCATTCTATTTGTTCCCCTCAAAGTGGAGGACAAACAATAGTATTGAAAATATGTACTCCGAGGAGCATCAAAATAAGCTTTTATTTGTGAACCAAATAAATGGAAATGTATCAAGACTTAAAATTAATTCACAGATTAAAAAAAATAAGGCTTTTGGAAATGCTGTTATACAGATAAATTAACATGTTTGTTTTTACTTTGTAACTGTAGTACATTTACTCCTAAAATGCAAGGCAGACGGATGGGGACTTCAGGGAGAATCACAAAGAGCACAAGTGTGAGCGGAGAGATGTATAAGCTGGAGCACATCGACGGGAGCCAGTCGGACACGGCTGTCGGCATGGTTGGAACAGGTGGGAAGAAAAGGCGTTCCAGCTTTAGTGCCAAAGTGGTTGCCATAGTGTCTCGAAGGAGCAGAAGCACATCTCAACTTAGTCAAACAGGTGAGTGAGACACACACTCTTTGGAAACAGGACTCTCACCAAACATGGTTTACCATAATTTCATCTGTGGCATCTGTGTTACATGTATATGCGTACAGACTGCTCAAGAGAGATTTTCCAGCTGTAAATAAATTCCTGAGATAATAATTTTCTTTGATTATTAAACATCTGCAAGAAAAAATATACAAACGTATTTTAGAATATGTGCTGTAGTTGCTTTCTGTCGTGATCAATGAAAACTGTTGCCTCTTAGAAGCCTTGTTTACAGGTAGGCCAGGAAATGCAATGAGACATATGTAAGTATCAGCAGTGGATAACCATTTGCTAAGACCAGCTTTTTATGTGTAGGAAATTTCTTTTAGCAGAAGAGTTGCGTATGAATGTGGGAACTGAAATCTGAGCAAATGAATGGCAGTTATGCAACTCGGATCAGAGGTTGTACATGTAGTGGCATAAAATACATTTTTAAAAATTACTTTTGTTTTTTAAGTTGAGAGTTAATCCAATACTTTATTTTTTTGTAAGTAATACTGGCAAGTTGGGGTTAGTGATTTCAGATAAATTAGATGACAACATGATGCTTCATTAGGAGCATAAGCCTTCCAACTATTTATTGTGACTCCAGAAATCTTAAAAGCTTCATATCAGCATTGCCTCCAGGAACAAAAGCCCATACAGAAAGATAAAAAAGGGAAGAACAATGTTTTAAAGTCCCTGTCCTGCTCCTGAACCCCAGTGAAGACTTCTGCTTTTGTCTTCACTGGGAGCAGAACCTGACCCTAAGGGTCCTTTCTTACTAAGAGAAGAAAAACAAAGAGGAAAAGCTTCAGCCTAGCATGCAGTGCACTCATATTTCAGCATTCTTCTCACATAGTCAGGGTATCTAAAATAAGGTAAGTAACAATATTGTTTATTTATATCATCAAATATTTCCCCCCTTTCCCCTGGTTTTCTTTGATTGCCAGATGAGCAGTAGAATTGATCCTTTCACAACTAAAGCTTGGTCAGCTATAACAAGAAGATTGTTATACTTTTCTACACTACTCATGAATTTTTAACCAGTACATAATCATGCAGTTGAGCCAAATGATAAATGAAACTGGTGTATTTGAGGCCCAGAACTGTAAATAATATTGTGTTGGTCAAGAATGCACTCTGTCTGAGACTAGAATATAGATAGTTGTGCACAGTAAGATGCTATTTTAGATGTATCAGAATCAATGGTGTTCTCTGTAAGTAATAAAAAGTGGTGTTGGCATGTAGAAAGGATTTCTACGCTGATATTTTAATCCACTTAAAATCTGAGCTGTGACTTCCAAGCACTTCTCAGAATCTTCTATTTAAAGTTCATATTTTCCTAATCCTCATAGAAAGGTACTACAGCTCTCCAAGTTTGGCTTGGTGTAAATTTCAAAACAATAGGAATTTGCAAGGAGTGGAACTTCTAAAGTTTTTCTGAAACTCAAAGAGCAAATCAAATATGAAAAACATGATTATGTATTATTCATGATTGTAAAACAGTTCAGAATCATCTTTAACTTGTCTTGTGACTCAGGCTAAGAGTATTATCTATGGCAGAATAAGAGCAAATGAAAATGTGTCATTTTTTGTCAGTCACTAATTTTGAATTTTGTCAAAAATCAGTTAATTAGTGGGATTTTTTAGAACAATATACACACCTTCCTATATTATCCAAGATGAGAGGAGAAACCTAAAAATGTCTATTTCATTTAATGTGTTGTGCAACTTACTAATGTCTCCACTACTGAGAATTATAGAAAATTTCTGTTATGACAATATAATATATACTGGGTACTTCTTTAAAATTTATTATGTGAAAATTGTTTCTCATAGTCAAGGTCTGAAGTTTTGGATCTGATGTGAAAATTTATGGGCCTCAAAAAGTGGTGCCAAGTAGGAACTTCTGAGACAGATCTTCAGGAACTGGAGGTGTGCTGTTGATGCAGTATATGTATTTTAAAGGAAGTATAAAAATACAGAAATAAATGTGTAGCCTCCATAAGTTTTTCAGGTTTTATTTCTATTACTTGCATGATTATAAGTGAGGGAAGCATGACAAAGATAGTTATTTGTTTCTGAAAACTCAAAACAGAAAATCAGAAATAAAAAGGCAATTTTTTGGGAAAAGCGTAGGTTCTATATTCTTATGGATTGAGTAGATCTGAAATTCTGGTTTACTGCTGTCTTAAAAGCCAGTAAAGTTTATTACCGTCTCACATTTTTCACTTGAAGAAATGGTCAAAAATGGCTGCATTTGATGATTTGTAGATAATTCTTCCTTTTTAACATACTGCATGGGCTTGATGTTATATAAAAATTGCAGTGGTGTGTATGGAACTGCTGCAAGGTAGCTATTATTTATAAGATTTGATTTTCTGTTCAGCTGAAAAAGGAGTGTGTGTGCGTGAGCCTGTGCATACATGTTTGTGTCTACACATACACACATGGATTTCTTTGCACATATGGAGCAGATCCTTGCATGTTGAAGTTAGAAGGACCAGTTACAATTATTTTACACACCCTGTTCAGTGCTGCTGGAAAATAATTATTCAGAATATGTGCCTTATAGATGGTCAGTGAAAGGATTGGTTTCTATTGTTATGTAAATCTGCAATGAAATTATGTATTTTTGCTGCACCTTCCTTTTATGTTTAAGATTTCATAATACTTGTAGTAACTGTTCTGTGAAGTCCCGACTTACTATGTATTTGTTCATTGTGCCCACAAATTGGATAGGTTAAACATTCACCAGAAAAAGCTTTTAATCTGCTGACAATATTCCTAATAAAAATCCAGCTCTTCTTATGTTATCACAGTTACAAAGAAGAAAAGGAAAAGGGAAGAAAAAAGAAGTAAAACTCCCAAAATGACCACAGAAAATTGAAAATAGCTCCAGGCATACATAACCATTTTAGCTGTAATCCAACTTTTCTAGCTTTCTTTGTTTGCCTTATTTTGGTAAATAAATATACACATATATACAGAATAAATATATAACTGCCAATTTTCTGAATACAGCAAACTAAACTTTAAATCACAGGAAAATTATAGGAAACTAGATCAGAATAAGAAATCATCATCAGCTGTCTTGATTTTGTGTTACAACACTATTCCCTCCTACAGAAAATCTTACCTTGTAGTTTCCATATCAATGAATGACTGAGGCCAGTGTTGATCATACCACAGTTTGATTTGAGGTTCTAGGTTTGTTTTGAATGAGATGAAAACTTCTGAAATAGGAAGAATTTTACCACAGAATTTCTACCATATATAGAGACATAGTAAAGGATTTTAAAGTAAATTTCGAAGCATTTCGAAGTAGATAGAGGCAATGGGGCGTGGGTATCAACAGTAAAATGAGTTCTGGAGAGAAGGAAAACCTTAATCTCAGATGAAAAGAAGTATTCACATCCCTGGATCCCTCTGAGTTCTCCTGAGACAGACACGTGTCTTGAGAAAGTAAAAGAATTCCTCCCTTTTGCTTTCTACCCCCTGGTCAGCAGATGGTGCTTCAGAAAGATCATCTGTTTGTAGAAACACACTTTTCTTCTCTTTAAGTGCCAACAGTGGCTTGCAACTATTTTGACACAGATGAGAGTGGAAGAGTTGCAGAGAAGGAGAGAGCTAAGGAGCTTAGAAGAATGGGCAGCATTTCTAATTTGACACTACACTGATACCACCAGGTCAATTTTCCAAATGAACATACCTTGCCATGTTTATGGTGTGAACCACAATGAGATTTCTCTGTGTAAGAGCCAAAGTTATTTGCTTTCCATCTTCTGTTGGAAGTTCAACATCAACAACCTGAAGTTAAGCCATAGTCATTAACATTTCAGAGGCAGATTAAATACCATGAAGCAGAGCTGAAATCAAGTGTTGTCACAAGGTGAAAACAGAATGAAGAAAAATTCTTTTAATTTATGTGTGTTTCTGAAGTGGATACTTGGAGGGAATCTTGAAGTGTTTGTCTGCTTCCCTCAGGAAGTAACTTGCAGCCTGAGCAAAAACACTATCTTAGAATGTATTTCTCTATGTAAGGACTAGAATTTCCTGAAGGACTAGAATTCCCTGCTGAAGTATATTTTCTGTCATTTTCTGTAATTTGCCCTATAAAGAGGTGGCTTTCTCTGTGTTCTTTTGAATTAAACTCCAAATTCCCAATTTCAGATAAGATTGTATCATCTAAATGAGGGAATTGTCACTGAGCAGTAAAGTTCTGAGAGTCGTGCATCCCACAGTATACCTATGCTCTTTTTGTGAGCTCACTGCAGCTTAAAGAGCTCTTCTTCATCCAGCTGACTGCCCCACATTTCACCTTCCAAGACTGGTCTCAAGGTGGCTTTCTCTCATGGTTGGATGACTGAAATTAAGGTAAAGATTTAGAAAACAAAACCTCCTCCATAACTCTGTTGATGGAGATTATGAAGGTTCACTGGAGGTACTTAGTGACTATTAACAGTCACTAAGTCAATGTTGTGCAAAAAAACCCCCTTGCTTGGGGAGCAGAGCAATGCTTAAATTGAGCCTTCCAGGCTCAGAGCTAACTCATTTCAGAGCAGACACTGCCATTAAAACAAACAAACAAACCCAAACCCAAACCAACAAACCAACAAAACAATCAAAACTAAAACCACACATTCCCCCCCCCCCCGCCCCAGTCTGTTAATCTGCTCTTAATTTTCTCAATCTTTTTTTGTTTGGAAATGCTATGGTAGAAGTATTTTTCTGTCCATCCTTGTAGTAATTTTATGGTAAAATGAGAGGTTTCCTACAGGTTTAGATAGTATGGACAGAATAAGTGGATAATAAATAAGAAATAAAATATGCTGGAGGGCAAAGGCCTTTGTTGTCTCTCTTGAGAACACCATTGCTTCTTTGCATAATTCTGTTACTTTCTTACAAAGGTTGTGGCAACCTTTCCATGCAGTGGTCAGGCTTTTTTTTTTTTACCTTGACATTTCATATTTATTGCTTGATTGATTGAATGACAAGGCTGCATTTCTGAGTATAATTCTTTTACCTCATAATGTGAGTTTATTGTTTTATTACTGTAGTGAAAGAAATTGTGCTTATTTGATAAGAAATGAGTGCTAGACAAAAATTTTAAATACTTTATCTAGCATTCAATAAATCATCTATAATTATTAGACTGGATAGAAAGCATGGAAATCAGTAAGGAATACGGGATGTCAGGAAGAAACCGGCAAGGAGTGGGCATAATTGGTTTTATTAAAACAAGAATGTCTGTTAGTTGAATTTAAAGACAAAACCCACAGGCACATTTTGTTGATATTTTATTGAGAGCTAGTGTTTATGCTGCTAGAATATGATGAGGAAAGTGATTTAGAATGTGTGTCAGTTCCTGGTAATCTACAGGGAGGACTCTTGAGGATGGTCCTGTGCTGGGCCATGAGTTAGACTTGATGATCCTTGTGGATCCCTTCCAACGCAGCTTATTCTGTGAACATTCTGGGATTCAGTGATGGGTGAACTTGATGATAGAATAGTTTTCCTGAGTAGCAATCACTGAATCACAGAATGTTCACAGAACAAGCTGAGTGAAAAGCTGCGACAATTCAGATTGCAAGTTCATACCTTTCGGAATGAGTAATGAAAATTTTCAGATGAAAAAAACACAGAAGAGTTTTTGAATCTGAAGGACAGCGCTATCAGAAACTGCTATAATAACAAATAGATATAAATTGGATACAAATAACTTTTATATTTGTATCAAAATTACAGTAAAGTTTTAAACAGTCAGAACAGAGAGAGAAGTATCTTAAACCTGTCAGAGCATTTAGCACAATAGGGAAAGAGCCTTTTTTCTTGTTTGTTTCTCATCTTGCATAATACCATTTTGCTGTTTTCATAGGATTTCTTTTCTGATACTACTTTTTTGTGTTGCCATCTCTTGTTCATCCAAGGGGAATGCTACAAGATACCAGATTTTCTAATGCCAGATTCAGAAAATTAGCTTGGATTTCATAATTAACATGAATTCTACAGCTATAGAGTTACCTCACAGGTTTAACCTGCTCTACTGGAATTCACATGTTGTTCTCTGTTTTCTTAGAGGAGCATTTCCAAGTGTCTGCTTGTGCTGGGCATTGATCTCTGCAAGAATGTTTCATATTTACACATGAGTTTCCTTACCTACAACTATCTCTGTTTCATTTTCTTAAGTCTGTAGGGTTTCAAAATCTTTTCCTTAACTTTAGACTGTGTGTACTTGAAAAGTAAATTTCAGCAGCCTAGCAGAAGTGTGGTGGTCTGTCCTGCAGCTCCCTCATTTGCCTTGCTTGTCTGTTCAGTATTATCTCTGTGACAGTCTTCCCTATCTGGGTTGGTTTTTTTTGCCAGAGCAGGCCCTTAGGGCTTGCTCTGCATAGTTGTGATGATCTATGAGGATAATGGCTCTGTTGCACAAAAAAAAGAATGCAGGGAGATTGACATTTAGAAGGATTTATCTTTTCTGCCAATCTAAAAAAATCTTTGGTGAGGCAGCAGGGCTGGTCATGGTACCTTAGGGATGGTGATGGGATCTGGGCTCTGCACCTGACACCCAGCAGGAAAGAGCAACGCTGGTCCCAGCTAAACTCTGAGCTGCTCCTGCACCCAAATATTTCTGCAGCAAGGGGTGGGGAAGAAGGGGAGGGTAATGAGCAAACAGATGAAGAATATTTTAAAAAAAAGAAAAAAATACCTGATTATTTTCAGAAGAGGAACTCTTTTTTTCTAGTAATGATACTCAATTCTTTGAAACTCATGTGAATGTAAGCATGTTCTCTTTTATTTACTGTTGCTGTCTTGCTGAGGAATTCACTACCCTTAATAGAAACACAGTTCAGTTCCAGTTACTCATCTTCCAAAAGATTTCCTAATAAGGGCTAGTATTTTCAAAGTCCCACTGCTCTGTTGAATTAGTGCTACATGTGGTTCTCTTCCTTTTTCCTGAAATGCAAATTTTGACTTTTTCTCCTATTATGCTGTTGCCTGACTTGTCCTCAAAAGTATTGCTCTGCTGTTGTATTTGCAACTTCTCCCTAGATTTTTAAATACAGATATAACTGCAGCAATAACTGTTCTTAGGGCTATTTTCAATATGTAAGTAGCAGAGGGTTTAGGAAAATGTATAGCTTTCCAAAAGTATAATCTTTATTATGCCTAAACTATGTCATGCATGTCTTGTATAATTTCAAAATATGCCAGATGTATTTAATAAGTGTAGCTTCACTGCTATGTTTACATTGTATTTTCTTATGAAAGGTCTTCGAAGAAGGCCTACTTAGAGTTCTGACTATATTTAACTGAGCTCTGTTTAAAGAAGATTTTTATTTGCTTTCTTATCTGATTCACACTATGTTCACAAGCTTTACTTTGTGCAAGTATAAACACAGAGTTGAAATAATACCAAAATTGTGACAGAAAAAGGAAACAGAGTGGTGCCAAAGGACTACCAAGAGGGAAGAGAATTGTACTATCTTCATATTAAAGTGTAAGTGCCTCTCTGTAAGAGAATGTCAGTCTAAAACTTGTATTTTGTTACTCTTCATATGCTTCTTGCCTGATTAGATCCACAGATTGTGTTCTGGAACTTGTAGAATTTTAGAGTACGTGTAGTCATTCAGAGGAAAAATGCTCTTCCTCTGTGGCACAGGAATTCACTACTTTCTCACTGAAGAATAAAGCCCTTTTTGTTTAGAGTCAGATGACTGAGCTTAATTTTGATAGACCTGATTTTTCTTTTACCTTTCAGAAGCAGTCCTTTTCTTATCTAACATAAACCTTGATATTTTTTTTTTTAAATTTAGCTAGCCTGTTCAACACAGTATTTCACATCCAGGTATCATATCTCTAAATCCAGTAGGGCCAAGAAATTATGTAGTTTGGTAAATTTTAGAAAACAAAACTGACTTTGTAAAAAATCTTAAAGGTTTTTTTGGTTTTGGGTTGGTTTTTTGGTTTTTTTGTTGTTGTTTGTATGTTTTTTGGCAGGAGTTGTGGTTTTTTGTGGGGGTTGTTTTTTGGTTTAATTTATAGAACATTTTTAAAAATCATACTTTTGATAATAAGATATTGGTAGGCTGAGTTTAAAAAAATGTTCATTTGGTGAATCCAAAGAAGCATTAGATTTAGAGACATTATTTTAATATTTTTAGGACTTTTACGTGTGAATGGGAAGAGAGAGCTTTGAGAGTTTTTCCGGTAATTTTTTTTTTGGCTAGGAATAGAACTATTAGCAACAGAATCCAAATAAAAAGCAATAAACCTAACCTGTGGCAAAAAACTGCTGTTTATGAGAGGTTTTCAGGAAAATAATGATGATGGTGATAATAACAATAAAGGTTGCTGCTTTTACTGCAGCTGATTGTGTTAGTGTATTTATTAAAAAAGCTGTATACCTATATAGGGTAGCTATATTAGTCTGCAATACAGCTGATGGCCCTTAGATACACCAAATTCTGTATCATAAGTACTGAAATATGCAGAACTCAGTAAAGTTATGGAAAAATATTCATAGAAATTAAAAATATATAATTTTTTGCATATTATTAAGGTAGATGAAAAATTATTTCCGATCTAAAAGTTTATGATTCCTGAAAGGACAAAATTTAGCTGTAGTATTTCCTAAAATAGGAATAAATATGAATGACAGTTTTAAATAAAATGCTGCCAGTGTCACAGCAGGTATCAGTTCACAAAATGATTCAGTGTTGCTGAATCTTTTTTTTTCTTTAAAAAATTTCAGCTGAAAACTTTCACCCAGCTTTGCAGAGCCCTCTTGGTACATAGACTCTCCAGCAGGAGCTTTGCACATGGATAGGAGTCAGAGCACACCTGAGGCACACTCTTAAAAGCAACTCCCTTCTCCAGTCCTTTCCAGACATCAAGAAGGGAGGTTGGGTTCAGCTGGCTGAGAGCCAGGTAACAGCAGCATTGCAGGACACGAGTGGACAGATGATAAACAAGGACAGGCACTGGCCTTGGACCCACAGGCATCAGTCAGGCAGTGTTTCTGCTCCCCAGGGCTATTGGCCAGTCCAACGTTGACTTTGTTTCAAAGAAGAGAAGGAGCAGCAGTTTAATGTAAACTGTGTGACAAAGGAATTAGATCTCTGATTGTATAACTTTTATTACCCAGAGTACTCTTCATACTTTAGATGGCATATAAATTAAATTAACATAAGTAATAACCACTTTGGCAAGTCTTAAAATAGCACAGAGATAGAAGAGATGAAAACAAGCACCTCATATTACTTGCAAGTCCAAACTTGCTTCCTAACAACCAGTCTGACACACAAAGAGAAGGGAAAGGGGGAATTGAGACACCCAATTCATTGCTTCTTCTTCAGTACAAAGCTTGGCTCTTCAGTGGCATCTGCTTGCACTTCATGCATAAACATGGCTGATGAGCAGTGGCTTTTGTCCCCTGGAAACGTCTGCTCCCTGTGCTTGTGAATGGCTTTCACCAAAACATACCAGAAGTGATTGCTTTCTCAGCAAATCAGTCTCACTTGTGAGAATTTTACGGGTTCATATTTGAATAGATCTTTTTTTATTTTTATGCTGTCTTTTCCTTTGTACATGTACTGGTATTTAAAGTATTAAAATTAAATTTTGAGTGATTTTTGACCACTCCTTTTGGCTAGCCAGTTTATTGCATGTTAAATTGCCAAGACAAAAAAAAAAAAACAAAAACAAAAACAAAAACACCAAAACAAAAAACCAAAACAAACAAACAAAAAAACCCCAAAAAACAACAATCCCAGGAAGTCAGAGATGATGGGATCTCTACAACTGGCATATTGTCAAAGTACAAATATTTTTTTTATCAACCGTGGCATATTTTTACCATTTTGATTAGGCTTTTGAATGTTCTGCCAGCTTTTCTTTATTTTGATAAGCAGTTTTTAGAAGTGATTTCCATATAACGTCTGAAAGGGTCCAATAGTGCAAAGTGATGTTTGTTTATATCTGTATTGATTTCTCTGGTGGTGCTAGGTGCTAAGCATGCCTGTTTTTTGGCATAACTTACTCTTTTACAGCATAAAAATACTGTGCAATGCTGAAGTTGAATTGCTGTTTACTTTAGTACAAACCTCAGTACAGTTACTTAGACCTCAGTAACAGTACGTGTGGCCTCTGTGTATCCTCAGGTCTGTCTCAGCTTGCTTGAATTTACTGAAATTGGACAATTTGTTTAGATTTTCAGACTGAAGTCTACAAATATTTAACTGCAGTGCCATAGAATTAAGACATTCAAAAGGCTAAAACTACACTACAGTATTTGCTCCATGAACTGTTGTGGTTTTATCCTCAAAGTTACCTTGAGAATTGCTTTGAAATTACTTAATATTTATAGACATACTTGATGCTCACAGACAGACACATTTAATTTTCTTCGTTTACCCATACAGCCATTTTTCATATTGCAAAAATTCAGTTTCTAGTGTCTAATCACTTCAAAAGGTTTACTTTACCAGGACTCAGAAATGAGATGTTTTAATTCGTGGAAGCTCTAGATGTCTGGCCATCCTAACAGAAATTCTCTGTGTGATGGAAGCTTGGCTCTGCTTCAGGTCGAGCCAGGTTGCTGCTAAGCCCAGAGGAGAGGCAGTTGTCTTTCTGCTTTAATTCTGTCATCTGTGAAGCACTGAAGTTTGATGGTGCGATAAGATAGGGTGGGTGCCCAAAACAGTTCCTGCCTTTGAAGCTTGGGTTAACTAGGTACCTTTGATTTTGTGTGGTGCTTGGAAAATATCAGTGTGAAACACTACTAAAAGTCTGGGGGGTTGTTGGTGGTGGTGTGCTAATAGTGGATTTTGTGTCTTCGGGAAAAGAATCAGTGTCTTGGGAATACATTTATTTGCGATGACTTCTTTGGTTTCAGAACAGAACTTGTCAGATTGACAACACAGGTGCGTGCAAATGGATTTCCTGTTTACAGAGCATGTTAAAATATCCAGAAGCTCTTCCATGCAGGAATATCAGGGTCCTGTTTTAATTACTTTTGCTTTCACATGGCTCTTGGTGGCTTTATTTATAGTTCTACCATTTTATTAGATTTGATGGTGTAAAGTGTTCTCTCTCAGAGCCTAGCCAGACTTAAACACTGAATTAATTAGGGACAGATATGACCTAGGATTTATGTATAAAAGTAGATAAGTTTGACTCATTACTCTGTCTTTAAAAGTTATTTTACTAATGATCTTTTGTCTGAACTGAGCTCTTTTCTAGAGTTCATGGTCAGGGCAGGGTGAGGAGATTTCTTTGACAAGGCTCATCTGCTTTCTTCAGTCTGGACTCCAAACATTCTCTAGGAAAGATGTTCAAGGGGCATAGAAAAAATCCTCCAGGTTTTATACTGGTCGGGTTGATTTGCTTTTTGCATAATTAAAGTTCTCCATTGAAGTAGTATTTATTGCTGGAAAAGAAATAATTCACCAGGAAAACATTTTGAGGGAATCAGTTGTCTTTAACTTAGAGGCACACCATGTTAGGGACCAGGTTCTTCTGCGTAGGTAGAGATACTCCCCTGCACTGTGAAGGGGTCACTTCAGAAAGGTCACACACTGGATCCAATCTAGTAAACAAACCCTGTCTCCAGAGTCTCAGTAATGGTCCTTGTGAGGGACAAGCATCCCAAGAGCTGGGTTTGGAAGAACTGAGTTGCATTTATATTGTGCTTACTTTTCCTGTGGAAAAGTGGAAAGATGTGGAAAAACTCACAGCTCTGGCTACATATCACAGCAAGAGAGCAATCATCTCTAGCATGTGTTGGAACAGGCAACTTTAATACATTTATGCAGGGATTTTAGTCACAGATCAGGAATGGAATGAGCTCATAAGAGTTGAACCTTTGTCATTGACTGGGGAATCCAGGAGAAAAAGTTACTGAGAAGGTGTTGGAGAAACTGTGATGAGTTTGAGTAGCAGTTCACAGTTTTCTTTGACAGCATTTACGTAGCTGCAAATACAGTTGTATTTATTCTTTCACAAGAAGTATTTTTATGCTCCATGCCTGCATATAGGCCTTTACCCTATACTCTGTTTCATGAAGATAGCTATGTTTATAGCCAACTTGGGAATAATGTCAAGAAATTTGATGGGATCCCCTTTTAGCCAAGGTGCATGCTCTCCCTGTCTGCCTCACAGTAGTTTCTGGTCCAAAGTTTGCCCATGGCCAAAATCCCAGGAGAGTGACTTTTCCCAGTAATCATCTTTAGATTGTAGCATGCTACCACAATGCCATTTAAAGTTTAGTGATTTGGGCCAGGGGACACTCTGTAGAGGGCAAAAAGCCTGTCTCCAGTCCTATTATTTGTGGTCCAGAGACAAATCTTTCTGTGAAAATGCTGGTGACTGAATAGTTGACATCATGTATTGTTCCATTCTTAATTAATAAAATAAAGACCCAAGGTTGCATCTAAAGACTTGAGCACAAATCTTTCCACCAGTTATTCCCACTGCTTAGCTCTTCAAGGAATCCCATGAGTTTATCTCTTTCAGATTTTGTTTTTCTCAATAGACCTACATGGTACAGCTGTACTTCAGGAGCTGGAGAGGGATTGTGGGATTTAGAACATGAACCCTGTCCTTGACAAGTATAAAGACACTATTTTTCAAAGAAGTGGACCAGGTGCTGTAATCAGAAAGGGCGGGAGTAGTCCAGACAAGTATAGGTGTCCACAGCCTAGTTATCAGTTCATCACTTCAGGCTTGCTTTCTAGGCAGCAGAAAGAAACGTTCATTTCCACACATGGCTTAACCATCCTCAAGGAAACGTCTGAACTAAGTGCCCCTAAAATGTCTGGTTTTCTGTATATGTTCTTAAAGGAGTCTGGCATGACTGACTCCAGTGCAACATCTATAAATACTTGAAATTCATTGAGCTGAGTCTTACTTGGCCTGTGCCCAGACCCCTTTATTTCTGCTCCCAGCCTTCTCCTTGGTCCCCCTCGGAAACAAGGGCTTGCCACTGCCCCAATCCTTCATGTCCTGTAGCCGAATCCTGCAAGGTTTTCTGTTGCCTGTCTTGCATGGAGGAGAGACACAGGGCAGAGTTGCTTGGATAGAGGAGGTGTTAATAAATAACCACCTCTGGGCTACACAAAGTGGCCACATTCTTGTTCTTGCATCTCTACATGCAAAAACCAAACTGTGTCAGAGCACCAGGCTTGAACCTGATGGGTGATAGCTGGGTGATAGCTAAGTTCAAATTACAAATGCAGGAGTGCCTTTGGCACACTTATTTTCCATAGGAACAACTGTCTTGAGATTTCTGCTTCTATTTTTGTGAATTTTGCTGAGATGCTGTAACGCTCTACCTCATAAGTGGTTTGTGTCATTTGCTCTGCTGATTGCTCAGCATCCATAAGATGTAAAGTCAGCTTTCTAAGGTTCTGTGTGAATGCTAGACTCTGTATGAATGCTAATCAAGAGGCACAGTTATGTGTGTGTCGGTGTCATATTTTTGTATTAATTGTTTGCACAAAAGGAACCATTAATATGTTTATGTTAAAGAAAATGAGGTTGTCAGCCTCAGTAGTGGTGAAAAATCTTTAAGAAGCCCATTGGTTAATTGTTTTAAATGTGATCAAATGTCTGGTGATCTCCTTAAATATCCTACCTCCTTTGATAAGCAAATGTCATCATTAAAACTAATACTATGTAGTTGCTAGGAATCTTTCCAGTCAAAACAAAAACTGAATAACCATGTAGATGGAAATGACACAGTGAATTGTAAATTTATTGTAACTTGAATTAGTTGTGCTCTCAGCACAACTGTCATGAGCCAAGCCTTTGTCATCAGTCAAGTAGAATATATTATAACAGCACCTGTGATACAATGTCTATGATGAAAGTATAAGTACTTTAATAATTTTTTTTTGTGTACCATTTATAAAATACTACTTTTTTCTAGCATATGGAACTGGCAGTTTTTGCGTGCTGGGAATATAATAATGCTCTTAGTCTTGAAAGGGCAACTGGGGAGCACAGCAAGCTGCAATGTGCTGTCACTCTCCCAGTGCTGCCCTGTGCCTGGTGCTGGTACACTGAGCAGTAAATATGTTCTCTTACTCTTACCTGGGGGTTGTGTGCCTATGCTTTTGTCAATACTGTGCTTTCTTAGTGTTGTTTCAATATTACTTTTTGCTTATAGTTGCAAATAGTCTGTTGCTAAAAGAGCAAACAGTATTTGGACAGCATGAAGTGTAGTTGAGTTAAAAGTGAGGAAGAGAAACAGGAAGGCAAATCAAATGTCCAGCTGGATCAGTGGTTGATCCCATAAGGGAGACTGAGTGAAGATAGAGGAGACTCAGAGGGAATCTCATCAATGCATATGAATATCGCAAAGATGGGTGTCAAGCAAGGAGTAGCGGCCATAAACTAAAACATAAGGAGGCCCACCTCAGCATGAGGAAGAACTTGTTGACACTGAGGGTGGCAGAGCACTGGCACAGGCTGCCCAGGGAGGTTGTGGAGTCTCCCTCTCTGGAAGCATTCAAAATCCACCTGGAGGTGTTTCTGTGTAACCTGTTCTAGGTGACTCTGCCATGGCAGGGGGTTTGATCTGCATGATCTCCAGAGGTACCTTCCAACCCCAGCCATTCTGTAATTCTGTGATAACAGTTTAGGGTGACAGATGTGACATCTCCTGACTTTCTTCTCATGTTTTACTCTTTATCTGTGTTCATGTGGTGCCCATGACTACAATATTGACAGTACTTATGACAGAAGCCATATGCCATAGAGAAGTAGGATCATCAGTTTTTGTTAAAAGAACTATACATGAAATGAAGTTGCAAAACTGAGAAGTGAACATTGATGCTTTGCATTGTAACTTTCTTTTCCACTCAAAGAGCTTCCCACAGCCATGCCAGTCAAAATGTTTAGCTGCACAGGTAGTTTCTCTTAATGCATAAAAATGGTCTCTTTGTTGGTGGGATATGCTTATTTTGAAGAAATCAATTGTCTTGAGAGTTTGATACTTAAAAATTCCATTGATTTCAAGGCTTAAGAATTTAGCAGCCCAATAAGACTGTTCTGTAGAATAAATGGATGACCTTTTGTAGATTTTTTTTTTCTGTTGCACAAAGTTTTCTATTTTCTTAGAGTTTTAGTAAGAGTATAGCAGTCATTTTGCAATCCCGACTGGAGCAAGAGCTGCTATGGCTACTATTTAAATATGTACCGTTGGACTTTGTAGTGCAATTTATTTTATGTGCTCTTAATTTATGTTCTGAATTTTATAGTTCATGTCAGACTTCTTTAGTAATAGTGATGGTTCTTTGTTCTTTGCATTGTTGGCAGTCATAGACCTTAAAGCATTTTAGAAAGGAACGGTAAGTGCCATTGTCCCATTTTATTGATGAGCAATCTTCAGGACTGCAAGTGATCCACTGAAAAAACCACAGTCTGCAGAAGAGCCAAGACTTCCTAAAAAGCTTACAACTTTAACTGTAAGATTAAAAGATATTTGTAACTGCTTGACAGTAATGTAGTGTGCATGTATGTGTGTAACCACTTGTGTGTAATCTTTACACAGGGGTATTGTTGTAAGGACAGAGTCCGTGGGACATTAAATTTCCATACTTTAAAATGTGTCTATATATCACTTACATATTAAACATGTTTAATAATGTTTACAGTATAAACTATGAGAGTGTTAGCTTTCTTGAAATTGGGATCTGTGGCTGAAAGCAATATAATGTTTGATGCCCAAACATGCTAAAGTAAGACTCAGCTCTGTGCTGCTGGGGTATAATGTGAGCCGGCTTCATTTAGAGTCTTCATTTCTTAGGTCCTCCTAGTAAGAATGTTTCTGTTTGGGGGTTTTTAATTAATTACTCTTTAGAGGTTACTTGCTTTAAGTGTAAATACCACAGATCACTCCCTGCAGCGTAAAGTTAGCTTAATGAGCAAGTAGCAGTACCTGATTAGTGATTTTTAGTGATATTATAGAAGGTATGTTGACCACAAGCTGAGTCAGGACCTGACTGTAAGAAGATTCCTAAAGTCTTTTAAGCTGGGAACTCAGCTGAACTATGAAGAAATGCATAGGATATGTGAACAGCTCATTAATTAAATTAAAACAGATTCATCCATCACTGAGTTGCCTTGCAAATGTGTATGTTTATGCTCACATCCTTTTGACTGTTCTTTTAGCTTGTGTTTTGTACTTCAGAACATAGCATGGTGACATTTGTTATCCTTGATGGCACAGTGCTGAACTCTCTGTAACAAGATGTTTTCATTACAACTGCTAGGTTTTTTTACCAAAATAAGAATTATCACTGTCAAAATGATCCTTAAAAAATATCTGAAAATCCTGTGGTTACCTGCCTTGCTGAATAGGAAGGTGCTATGATAAGGGATCACTTAAGTGTACACAAGATGTTCTTCTACCCTTTGTAATTCTGATGAAAAGCAGACCAGAATTTCACCATGATTCTGGGTTGGTGCTTTATTCATAATTTTGTTGTTGGGATGAATAGAACAGAACATAATATTAACTCACAGATCGAGAGTTGTATTAAAAACATAAGACTTTTTTATATAAATCATATCCTAGCAGCAAGTATTTCAAATTTTCAGGCACCATTGTGCTGGAACGGGAGTTTTTAGGCAAGTTAACTTTGGTTTCTAAAGTGTTTTGTTTTCCTCACTGTTGAAACAAATAATTACAAAGTCACATTACAAAGTATTGGAATTTTTTTTCAAATATAATGTATTAAGTATCCTCGTCATGGTGAGGTCCAGTCCTATGTATGCTTCATGGGGAATAGCCCCCTGGAGATCTACGCATGATGAACTTGGACTTGGTGAAAATTCTGCATGTTTTTGTGAATATGTAAGACAAAAAAACTTCTTATGGATCTAGGGGAAAAGAAAATATTTAACAACACCATGCACTTCAGATTTGTTCTAAATAATCCATGCTTTTATATTTAGTTTGATATAGTCAGTGACTCTGTGTAGCCCAGAGTTCATTTGAGGATGACAGAAAAATGTATAGAAAAGTTAAGGCCTTTGAAAAAGTTTTGGTCTTCATTGGGCATCTTCCTCTTTCCCAATGTGGCATTACACATAGTGCAGTCTTCAGAGAAAGACCACCACTAGGCTAGGGTTAGAAAAATTGATTTACTTAAACATATCAATGGAAAAAAAACCATAAATTATTCTAAGAATTTTTCTGACTATATATTGGAAGATCTTGACTTGAGAGAAATGCTTTCAATTTTCCACTAGAATATGTTCTTTTTAAAAATTAAATACATTTATTAGAAGCAGAGGAAAATAGGAGATATCATGAGTAAAAATATTCTTTTGAAGACAATATGTAATCAGGCACATTGTGTGAAAGGATTATTAAGTAAAAAAAATTTAGATTTGAGTCATTTTTCAGTTACATTGGCTCCTGTTACCACTGAAATGCAGACTAAAACTCACTTCAAAAGAAAGTGGAGATTGTGTTCATTACACATCTTCAGTGATATGTCACTAACAAATAGGGTAAATCTTGTTCTTGCAGACTCTTTTTCAAAAATATTCTTTTTCTAATACCTGACATACTAGTTTTGATATTTTTCATAGCCTTAAGATGGTGTGTTTAATAATATATAATTATGGTGATATGAAGACTGGAAAATATATATTAAAATATCTATGTAGGATATTTAAGTTTATTCAAACCCAGTTTCACATTGTTCTTATTCTGGCAGTAGCTATTTCTTTAAATTTTTCAAGGAGCTTCACAAAATTTCTGTTTTATGATATTTGCATGCTCTTGATGTCATCTTTCATTGTGATTTTATTAGAAGTTAGATACCAATTGGATAATTGTATTATGTCCTGTGAGACCTTACTTAGTCAGGAAGGTAGTAATACCAGCTTTACATAAACAAGCCAGGCTTTATGCACTTTTTATTATTTGTTGTTTTATCTCAAATCTTCTGTCACATTAGATTGTGTTGTACCCATGGAGTTTTAAAGTCTGACCTATTATAGAGGGTATAATAACAAAACTGCATATTTCCTTAAATAGTATTTCCTAATAATAAAGCAAGGCTGTGCTCTGATCTTAGATTTTACCTTATGTGATTTTGATTTATTGTGTACATAGGAATCTTTCTTTTTCTGTGCATCTATTATGTTTAATCCTTATTTTGACAGCATCTTACCTGTGTGGAATTTATGTGTCCTACTTTTCCCTGCTATTTAATTGGCCATTGGTATTTTTATACCAACTTGTACTTAATAGGAGCTACCCTCTCACACTTAAAACACACCCAAGAAGAACCACTCTCATTAATGATCACAATAATCCTCGGCAGCAAATAGAGATTTATCTCTCGGTTCCAAGAAAAAATACTATCTGAAATAATTTGTGTAATAGAGATAATAAGAGATTAGTGCATCTGTTCCAAAGAGCCTGACCTTCAAACCATTAGTTCTGCAAGATTCAAGCACCATGGTGTAATCCTGCTATGAAAGGCAAGTTTGTTTTACTTTTGTATTTTATGATCTTCATCCATGAGCTAATATATATGGAAATCCCTGGAAAGATGTAGTACTACCTGGCTTGAGTAATGGAGTCTAAAGTTACTGTAAAAGGCAGGTTTCTGTTTAACCAATTGTAAGCCTAGAACCATGAAAATAAGGTTTGTTAATTATATTTTGATTTTGTGCTGTGTACTCTGGGGAGCCATCTTACTCTCTGCTATCCAAAAGTAAATTCAGAATTTGAAATCTGTGGTTCATACTGGCTGATTGATTATTGCAGATTTTCATGTTTGTTTTTATTTTGTGGATTTGAAAATTTCCCTTTGTGCACAGCTGTGCAATTTTCTGCTGTCCTTTCTCATTTTCTTTGGTGCCGATGCTGATGTGCAAGTTTTATTTTCCAGTTTATCATTAAATGGTTCTTATTTCTTCATCTATGATAGGTTTGTTAGTGCCCTCTATATCAATACAGCAGGAAAATTTAATGCTCAATCATAGTGTCTGTTTTGAGTAAAACACAGGGAAGAAAATGGCCTGTTGAATAGTTCAGAAGTAGTGAAATTAGATTTGTACTGTATTTTTGTTATTAGCATCCATGGAACAACATTTCTGGATATTGTATTAGTTCAGGAAAAGTGCCTTTGATCCTTAAAC
This sequence comes from Motacilla alba alba, assembly GCF_015832195.1. NCBI lineage: Eukaryota > Metazoa > Chordata > Aves > Passeriformes > Motacillidae > Motacilla > Motacilla alba. Next base: position 30,398,060 of record NC_052018.1, read on the forward strand.
TTACTGGTATTCATGCACAGTTGCATTAAAATATGTCTTTCATATAATGTTCTGTTTTAGTTGGCACAGCAGTTTGGAAGTGTTTTCACTTCAGAAATATCTAGAAGTTTGGGAGGGAACCAAGTTTTTTTTCTGTAGAGATAGGCTGTATTAGCACCACTTTTTTCCCCCCCTCTCATTCTGCCTTGTGTTTGAAAGGGCTTTAAAATTTTGTAAATGCTCACTCTCTGCTTCTATTTATTGGCTGTAATTCAGATACTCTGAAATATTATTTTATTATATATATGGCTATTTCTCCCTTGTGCTTGTATTTCTCCTAGCTTTTTATCATGCCTGTAAGAGATTATTTATATGATAAATCTATTATAAAACAAGCCGACAGTCACAATAAAAAAAGTTTGCTTTGTAGTAAAAATTTAGTGTCATTTACCATGGAAATCACAGAACAACTCTTTCTGTATTGGTGCGCTTTTTGCCTCATGTCTGCTGACTGTTGTCTCCTCTGCTTCTCCTTTGAGAAAGGCAAGTGCTTCCTCGCTAAGCAAGGTTTGTGACCAAGAGAGGAGAGCTGGGGAAAATGAGAAATGAGCAGCCATAGGGACTGCAAAAATAACCTGTAATTGTCTTTGATGGCAAAATGCAAGGTGTTACAGAAAATCCTGCCGTCTCACGCTGCTCCCTACCTTGCCCAGATATCAAAGCAATACTGATGACAGGTTTTTTGTGCTGGTGGTGTCTGTCTGTGTCACAGCTGAACTTTTCTATCTTGTCAGTAGTTTTCCTCAGAGCATATTTGATAATGAACATAAACCAGCAATATTGGATGCAAACCTTAGGATTTCATAGCAGAGTTATGCCAGAGCATTCATTTGGGAAGTTTGGCTGAACGATGTGTCTCTGAAGCAGGTCTTTGTGTGCAGTTGTCCACTTTCAATAATATAAACACAAAAGGAACAATTATATCTTAGAGTTATGCAGTGTTTATCTAGCTCAGATCCGCTGTCCAAGGCATAGATGTTTTTACCCACAGATGGCTGTAACTAATGCAAAGCAGACTGAGTGTAATGCCACAAAAAGCTCTTTGGACATGGAAACATTAAGTGACTGTCTTGCTCACTACTTACCTGTCTTAACTACTGCTGTGAATAAAAAGCTGTTTCAAAAGACAAATTTTTGCATCAGGACCACTATTAACTGAATTTGAACTCTAGTTGATCAAAAGAAAGAGCATCTCCTGAGTGTTCAGCCTCCTTTGTGGAAGTTATTACCTGGGCTGGTCTCAGAGGTGAGAGGTGTTGTCTGTACGTCATCACAACCTAGCTGGCTTGGAACTTCAGGCAGTTACATTTTAAAAGAGATTCAAAAGCAAAGTAAGCATGAGCACAGGTACCTTTCCTGAAAAAGAGCATGGTTACAGTTTACTATAGCTGAAACTTCAGTGGGATCACTGATGGTGGTACAAGGGACAGCAGTGTCAACAAGGTTGCAAAAATAACATGCAAAATTTTGTCTAAATTTGTAGAAAGTTTAAATAAAAGTTTATTTGAGATGTGGTACTTTGGAGACTACCAAGAAAAATTAACTTGGTAGAGAGTTAAATATTTTAGGATTCAGTGGTGGAAGAACAAGCCAAGTTTTTGGTCAACCTTCTGTGTTACACATCCAGAAGAGTAAGTCAAACAATTTTAATCCTGGAAAGGGGGTTTGGCCCTACAAATAAGAAATATTTGGAATTATTTTTTATGAGATTAGGAGAAGAAACATAAAGGAGGAAAGGCTGTGACCCAATGAGCTTTCTGAGAGGCTGTAGAGCCCTGTAGCTTTCCCTCTGTGTGTTTTATTTCAACTTTAAACCTCTTTTGAGTTTCCCTAAGCAAGAACCTGTGTGGGACGGAACTTCTGTACACTTGACACAAGTGCAGTGCTTTGTGTAAAACTGCTCAAGGTGGCAGGCAGGACCTGGAGCCTTTGCCAGGTTCAGGCTGAATACAGGTCTTGGGAGACTGACATGCACATATTAGCAGCTCCCAACATCAGCATTTCATTCCTACCATGGTATTGGATTGAGATAAATCTTTCAATTTAATCGTGTTTTAGTTTTTGGTTTTTTTTTAATTTAACACACATCATGAGAGAATTACATACCATACAGCTATGTATTTTTCTAAAAGGCAATATCACCTTCTAAGCATCATTTCTAAAATTACCAAGAAGATAACTTCAGCTGTTGAACTAAATAGGAAATCTGTGCCTAAGCAATGAAAATACATGGACATTTCCGCATAGGAGTGACATGAGATGTACTGCATCACTACTGGGGAGGAGTTAGACTTTGTCACCTCTACAGTATTTGCAATCTTAATTACTGTTATGTGTTTACAAGCTGAAATGAACAGTTTAATTTGTGGCATTTTTTCTCCTTCATTGTTTTATGATACCTGAAATAACCAGAACTTTACCATAACTTGAAGATCTACAGAACTGTATTGTGCACATTTTAATTTTTTTCTTCCTTATAGTTCTGTTTGAAATCATTCTCTTATTTTGGCTTGACAAATGCTGAATAATTTCCTTTTTCCTTTCTGGCTCTAATCACCCTGAGAAGGCACATTGGTCCCTACAATTTCAAATGCCAGTTGATTAGGGTGTGTTAAATTAATTGATTCTTAACCAACTGCAAAATGAAAGTCCAATACATTTTCAGAATAGAGTATCAGAGAAATGAAAAAATTTGACATAGAAACAAATATTGCAAAGTCTGTTTCCTCAAAAGGAAGTTTAAAGATGAAAGGAGCAATTAAAAAATGAAGTTCTATTCTCAGAATGCACATGGGCATTTCAGAGGCAGTGAAACTTTTTTAACTCTGCTGCGCTCAAGTCCCTCTAAGACAGTAACATCACTTAGACTTTTCTGCTGCACACTTTAACTTAGTATTTAATGCTAATTTGATGTTTTCTCAGGTTTGCAGTGTTTCAGGTGGTTTTGTACCAAATTCATGCAAAAATCAAAATCACCAGGACAGAGAAATGTGATTCTGAATTTATCTGACTCCTGATCAAATTTTGACCAGCAGCATTAAAAAAGTGCATGACCATTGACCAAGGTTGCTAAGAATATTTTATGCTCTTCTCTGCTTGCACAAAACTGGAAAATGCACTGCTGACTGAGTTTTTTAACCTTTCAGCAATATATTACGAAGTGCTAGCTGGCAGGTAGTTCAGAACTTTTTTCACTGCAAGGCCCTGTAATGTAATCACAGTTGTAAAAGGAACTTGTGAGTGAAGCAACTTGATCATTCCTCGCAGAGCTGCAGTGCAAAGTGGTTACAGGATAACGAGGGAGAGGCAACACCAGCACCCCAAAGATTTATTCTACCCTCAAACTGCACAAGTTATTTAAACAAAGGTGGAGCTGCTTTAGGTGCTGGCTGCTTGCTAAGGATTGTATCATAGCCAATGTTTAATTTTGCTTAAACCAAAGGTAAGCTTGTATTTTCTGTGTTTTACTGTGGTGAGCCTGTTCATGAGTCTTGCTTTAGCAATGTATGGTAGTCTGGACTTACAACTTTGCAATGCTACAGTCACTAAAGGAAAACTGGAGTCGGTGTGGTATGATGTTGATCTGATACGTTAGAAATGATCTCTTAAATGCAAGTGATTAACATTTTTAAAGGGAAATGTGTTCTCCACCTGGGAGTTGCTGGTAGTGGTAAAATAAAATTTAGAGGGCTTGAAAGTTGCAGTCGGAGCAAATCAAACTACTGAAAAGGTAGAGCATTTTCAGATAATTTCACTGGTTGGTAATTGAGATGAGAAGGAAGGGACTGTTTCTGAAGCTGTAATGTCTCCTGATTAGTATGCTGTGTAATTGTATTAGGGTTGAGCTATTATTTAGAAACTTTTCAACTGTACAAAAAGGCATGTAACATTTTTTACTGGAGGATACTTTAGCACTAGTGGTTTTGACAGTGTTTCAATTTACAGATTTTTGGAGGAAACTAATATAATTAGACTTTGGGCTGCCATCATGTACAGCACATAGTTCTCAGGAAATTTTTTGAAGATGCAGAGTAAAAGTGAATTTCTTTATTAGTGATGCCTTATAAATTGTCATACTGGTGATATCATCTTGTAAAATACTGTCTTTTATTAAATACAATGTCATGTTTTAATAATAAATACCGAACTCTTCTTAATAAATACTTGAACTTGCTTAAAATGTCTCAAATGTACTAAAATTGTAATGGCTGCCTAAAACCACAGAAGACATCAAGTTACTTAAATATGTAAAAGTTCCTAATGAAATGGAACGTTTGTTTAGTTTATCTGAAAAATCTCCTTTCTTTTTTCTGCACTGCATTTCATTTTCCCCTGCTGTATTAACTGCAAGCTGTGCCCCAGCACCCTTGCCTTGGACAAATGTTATCTCCAAACCATATGTCAGTTCTCTGAGAGGGCTTGGCTGGTTATAAATAATATAGGGCTGTGTTTTAAATTAAAAATGTTATTGTTGAAGTACTAACAGCTCTTCTGAGCTTCTTATTTCGCTCTGTCTCACATTCGCCTCCCATCTAACAAAAAAGCCAAGAGTATATGAGAAAGTGAGTGCTTGATATTTTATAAACTGTTTATATAGTAAATAATTTGTTGGAAACATGGGTTTGTTGTTTTAATAATTGAATTTCATTGAAATAGGCTTTAGGAGTTGAAGAACATGGCATGTTCTATTACCAGCTTCACTGACATATTCTGGTTTTATGTAGCTTTTTGCATATGTGTGAAAAAGATAATTAAGATGCTTTCATTTCTGTATGTTTATAAAGTATGCTTAGCACAATCCCAGAAGCAGAAACTCATTGCTATAGATCATCTTTGATTGCCTCATTTTGGCTGACAGACAGTGGCTCTTTTCTCTTCATTGCAAGTATGTGGACAAAACAATCTTCATAAAGTAATTTCAGAAGCTGTAACTGATCTTTTTCTGACCAGACATCCTTGCTTTTCCTTAAGATATATATGTCCTGGTTAAACACAGGTTTTCTTCCCTGACATGAAAAAATCGTAAGTATCAGAATAAACATATAAAACACATGCTTGTTTCTACTTTTCTTTTTTTTACTTTTTTCAGTAAATATGTCTAAGATATCTAAAGGAGATACAATTTGTAAAAGCAGTGACTTAAGGTTTTGAGACCACTGTCAGGTAATAAAAAATGGCCTGATTTTCTATATCTTGTTTGCTTTTGTTTTGATGCTTTGCACTACTCCTGTCATTTGCTCTCAAAGTGCTTCTTCTGTTTCCTGCAAGCCACTAGGAGCTGTTGAATAAGTTATTTTGAAATCTAAAACTGTTAACAGTCTGACTCTGGAATTTTGATTTTCAGTGAAAAATCTAGTCAAAAGGTGAGATTCTGCTGTATACTGTCTAAAATGCCATCAAAGCATTGGTACAACCATTGACATCCATTCAGTGAAGTCTCCTTTTCTTAGGATTCCTTTGCTCTACATATGCCAGAAAAATATATTGTGTATATTAAGGGACTAACTGCATTATCTTTTATGTATTATCTGAAAGTTTTTGGAGTGAAAGGCGTTTGCCAGATGAGTTTATAAATACATTTTTGAGATACAGTTTATTCCAAACTTCTGACAGAATTTATTATTAATGAATTGTCCCAGCTGAAAAGGTAAATATTCTTTCAAGAAGGTTTTGTAATTTATATTAGTAAATTTTTTTTGTAGATTTGTTGCAATGAATAGAAATGGGAAGAAGTGTATGATGGTTTATATTTGGATTTTAAAACTCAGGATCTTACAGAATATCAACCAGCATTCTCCTTTCTTTGAATATTTTGTGTGCTATTTGGAAGAAACACTTAAAAGACAATTACTGCAACATTTCACATCAACATTTCACGTCACGTCAAAGAGCATTATATTCTGGAGAGTATTGCACAATACACAGAATTGAAAGTAAGGGGAAATACTGCATGATATAAAGTCTAGAAACTTGTCTTTTTGAAATTTGCATTTAAATGTCAGCTTTTTACTATTTATTTTCTGTCCATAGTCACTATGCACTTTCAGTCTTAGTGATCAAAGAACTGCTGAGTTCACCTGAGAGATGTACACATTTAAAAAACCAAATGCTCTTTGAACTATTTATTCTTTTTCTTCTGTCTCTGTTTTAGGACCATAAGCCAAGGGGCACTTTTTCAATGTTGTTTAAAAGCACTACATGCAAAGTGAGGGGAATGCTGCAGAAATTGTAACCCAGCAGGTCTCCAAGCAGCTAAATTTGAAGTAGTAAAGTCACTAACACACCAGAAAGTACCAGAAGGAAATATGCCCCTTGGCTTTTCTTTTCATAGATCTTTGAGGTTGACCCTTGCTATTCCAGCTGACATAATCTCGTTGGTGTCTCACAGAGTCAGTGTACAAACCAACCATATGGTCACAGTTCTGCCAGGATTCTATCAGAGATGGCTTGGAGCTGTAGTCCTTTTAGGCTTTCTTTGAACGCAAGAGCGTACTTGATACTGCAAATGAATTGCCCTTGAGCCCTGCAATGACACTTCTTAATAACCCTTTCATTAGTAGATTTAGCAGTGGTGTATGGTTTGTTCTCTGGTGTGTTCTTTTGAACCAATCATGAATTTTCACATACTTGGGTGCTGCATGTGTGTAAATTTGCTTCTTTTTTGGGTGCTAGCCAGCTAGTTGCCCTCAGGTACGATTCTGGGCAATGCTCACTTAGGGCACCTCTCCCCATAGGCAGCACATAGAGGGCATAGAGGGTCATGTCAGGATTGTCTTCTGCTCTGCGGTAGTCTCTAATATTGTCCTATTGACTAAGCTGCCAAGCCCATGTCTTTACACTTTATTGTATGTCCCCTAGCCTTGATCCATGGCATCCAATATGCACCTTGGCACCTTGGATGAGAGTTTTGCTCCAGCAGCCCCTCGTCATTTAAGACTTCCTGAACTGAAACAAGAGCAAAATGTAGTACCTGCCTTCAGGTACCACATGGAGCACAGAGGAAAAGCCAGGCCAATGGTGATGCCATGTGCAGCCATCCCTTTGCTAAGTGGGGTGGGGCTGGGAGGGGGAATGTCTGGCATTGTCCTGTCTGAATTGGATTTACATTTAGAATGTAAAGCTAGCTTTGAGGTATCTGTAGTAGGCCATCTTAAATCTCTAGATAATATCATTGGCACTCTCACTGTAATTCTGTTGTCAGTAGCTCCTGGCTCCTAGACTTCAGAGTGATTAAGACGTACAGAAATTTGGAACACATCGGATGCTTTGATATTTTGTGCAGATTTAAGGTAGAGCACAGTTGCTTTTCGCTGTGCTTGGTTACTCAGCTCCTGGTCTTTTTTAACTTACTTTTGTCAGGGAAAACCAAAATCAGGGGCCAGTTTCTTGTCAGAGCAAACAGGAATCACTACAGACTATATTTATAATAAGTAGAGGGAAATAGCACATTGCACACGCGCATCAGTGTGCAGGACAGCAGGACTGCTACAACAAGCCTGTTGATTAATTGCAAAATGCTTACAAGTTGTGTCTATTTTGTAACTGCAGGTGGCTGCTTTATGATGCTTTGGGATCAATTATTAAATCTGCAAAAATATTAATCACAGTTGCTTTTTAGTAGTTTTTCTGCAGCTTGTACCTGTTAAGCCAGGTGTTTACATGTAAATTATGCACATCAGTCTGCATTCCTGCATGCAGAAATCCTTACACAATTGACATAGCAGAGAAGCACACAGACCATTTGGAGTAAACTTTACATCTAAATGATATTCAGTATAGAAACATCCTCAGTCTGCACAATGAATATAGTGTAATTTACACAGTGAATGCAAATAACTGTGATGTATTGTAAAATTTAATTGTACATATCAAACTAATAAAGATTTGGAGCGGGATCAAGCATTCTCCAGTAGACACCCTGACAGGAGTAGAAAATCTCAGTATGTCATAGCATAGATATTGAACTTGAATATTTTATGGACCTGTATCATTCATGTAAAGACAGCATTCCAAGGATATATGCAGAGCTGTTAGATTAAAAGTAATACGAGATGAAAGTGGAAGTTTTCTAAAAGAAGTATTATCAATAGCAGGGAAAACACTGGCAGTTTTTTGGATCTTATCATGCAGTCAAGCAGGACTGGAATTGTACCCCAGAGTGAGTTCACTTTAGCAAGGCACCTTTAGAAATAGAAGCAGTTCCCAACTCATCTGCATGCTAAGCACCTCCCTCCCTCACAGAACTAGGTTCTGCTGAGAAGCTTACAGGAGCAGACTAACAAGATAAACCATCTCTTGACTTTTTGTGCTAAAATTGCAAAAATAATGCATTATATCATGTAAGATATGAGATGCATAAGTGACCAAGGGTAAAACTTCCAAAACCTGTGCAACAAGTATTTTGATTCTTATCAATGAGTAAAAGCAATTTTCTCTATGCCCTAAAACACTTGTTGTGTTTCATCATTCTGTTGGGTTACAGTTATATTTCTGATTGTACTTCAGAATATTAAGACTGAGGTTATAAAAATGAATAAATTGGAGGACTCTAGTTTTCCTAGGAAACGTTATGGATATTAATAGCAGTTATAAGGGGAGGCAAAAGGATGCTTTTGTTTCTTCAGCCTGAAAAGGAAAATGCTGATGAGAAAAGAGAAAGTACAATTTTGACTGTAAGACAGAGAGCAATGACTTGAAAAGTACTTGGAAAAAGACAATCTGGTACTTGCAGCTCAGCGAGACAAGGTTTTGGCCATGCAAGGATTCCTAGGATTCAGGGTCTGTGCTTTTCAAATCTGTGGAGCAAAGAAGTGTGTTTAAACAGCAGTACCAATGTTATCCATGATAACGTAACATTACTCTTAAAAAAAAATTCATCTGCTATTTTCAATCTCTACTGTGGCTCAAAGCTAAAATATTAATTTTTGTAATTTAGTGAATGGATATTTTTACAGTTTTTATTTTACAATTTTTACATTTCTATGTCTATATTCATTATCTGTCCCACAGCCTGGCTCTCATTGCTAAATTTCAGCACCCATCATGTTTTCCAGGTGGTCCAGAACAACCTATCTTTACCAATATATGCCAAGACCATGATGGTCTTGTATCTCCCTCTAGAGTCTCCTCATTTACTTTTCCTGAACCTTAAATACTCATAAACAACCCTATTCAGCTGAACACATTTCAGGCTCTACCCTATTATATCTTCCAGGTCATGCTGCCTGATCAGGCTGGCTCTGGAAATGCAGGCAGGGGTTAAACCACATAATCTCATATGCTTGTAGGAGCAGATGGAAACAGACGCATTTTCAGACAGTCCTTCCGAGAGAGAGAGAGAGAGAGAGAGAGAGAGAGAGATTGAGAAAACAATATGGGTGGAAAATGCACACCTACAGAAAATACTGTACTGCTTTGAAGTACAACTCAGTATGTGGCTTATACTTCCTAGGTGCTGTTAGCATTATTTTTGAGGCTTATCCTGCCTATCAGCATTGATATGTTGAACACACCCTCAGTTTTTAAAGAGAAACTTCAGGACTGAATGTAGCATTTGGGTTTCTACATACTGAGTCACTGAAGCTCCAGCAAATCCCTCCCACAGCCACCTGCCCTGTGTAAGAGTGGAGCCTGGTGTCTGGGTCTGCCGGGTGTACCTTGCCTACCGTACTCTACCTCACATTCAGCAGCACTGGTTAATGTGTTTTCAGCTGACCAAGGACTGGCAATGTGGATGAGCTGTAGTGGCCCACAGGAAAATCTCAGAGCTGCTGGCCTTGGAAGGGAGGAAAGGATCTCTGGAAGTAGCTGATCTCTTCCACGCAGAGGCATTTGGGTGTGGCTTAGTGGCCGTAGATAAACAAACCCCAGTCCAAAAAGCTTAAGAGGGAAACCTCAGCCCCTTTCACTGTGGGCATATCTCCTCTAAGTCCAATATAGTAATTCTTTCACTTTGGCCATGTTTGCTGTTTCCCTGAGAGCTTCAGAGAGGTTACTCTGATAGCTCTAGGGTATGATTTCTCCTTGCCCTCCACCAGCTCTGCAGACCCAAAGAGCAAGGGCCAGCTGATCTCCACAGCATGTTTAAACACCCTGGGAATGGGCAGGCTGTGTGGAGGCTACAAAAGTTTTACTGTGATGAATAAGATCTGTCAAGATCTGTCAGTTTCAAACCTCAACAATGTGCAACAGGAAGGTGAAAAAATTTTCAGAACAATTCAGTCTCCACAGCAGGTGGAGATGGAAGAAATATATGCTTTTTCATCTGTTTCCCTAAGCAGACCATGAAAAAGATGCACGCAGACTTTCCAGGGGTGAATAAAGGACCACTGAAATGAAGGCGTAAATGCAGAAGAATGTTGTAGCATGTACTTACATGAAACTTTGTCAAATCTATTACTTTCTGAGAGAAAGTAATGTTACCCATTGAACTTTGGGTACATATTTTAAACTAAATTCAAAAAAAAAAACCAGGACAATGAGTTTGAAGACAACATATGTTATTGCATCACATGGAGGCTTTGGTGGAAGAAATTTAAAGATCATTGAGAACAACTATCATCATCTAGAAGACTAATTTCTGCCATGTGACTGCAGAATTCACTCTAGATCAGCCATAACGCATAGAGAACCTGTAAAGCACTGGAAGCTCTTCTTGCTCAAGGGAAATGTGAAAACTTCTGGGTGAAAATCAAATTGCATTTTAAAGGACGTGGGATAAGAAGCTTGACCAAATGGATGAAGTCTTTGAACGATTTTAAAATATTTACATTACTTTCTAATCCTACAGTTGCAAGCCTAGAGTCTGACTACCGAGAGAGGTTGTGGAGTCTCCTCACTGGAGATATTCAAGAACTGTTTGGACACAATCCTGTGCAGTGGGCACTAGGAAGCTGGGAGGTTGAACCAGATGCTCCACTGTGACCCTGTCCAGCTTAACTGTGGTTTCCCAAACAAATTCCCCAAGAGTTATTTCTGTTGCAGAACTGCTGAGATCATATATTCTGTAAAGTCCACTATTTACTTTGAAGACATTTTGTGGAGAAGTAAGATTTTGTCAAGTCAAAATACATTATTATATTTTTGATACTAATTATCTTAGTATTTAACATTTTTTTCTGTGGAATGCATAAAGGATTTTTCCCTTTTTTTTATTTTCTGTGAGAATTGTATCTTCTTTTGCAGTCACTCAACCTAGCAAGGTGGCTAGAGGCATACTACCAAGTATGTGGTTAGTAGACAGTAACATGACCTGTCTACATTTCGGCTGTTAACAAGACATCTAATATGTAACAGTTTGCCCTAATAAAGATTTTCAGGTTGCAGCCTTTTAAACAGAAGTAATTTCCAGTTTGTAACTGAGGAAGAGAGATTGCTTCTTCAATCAGAATAGCCTTTTTATGTTAGCAAATAGGAATGACCAAGTCAGAGCACTGTTCTTGGGTGAAAACTGCAAGGGAAAGCTTTGCTGCAAGTTATTCCAACTGTTGCTCCTTTTTTCTCTGCTTTCAGAGGCTGGCAGCAAGAAGCTAAAGAGCACGATACAGAGAAGCACAGAAACAGGAATGGCAGCAGAGATGAGAAGTCGTATGGTTCGACAGCCAAGTCGAGAATCCACTGACGGCAGCATAAATAGTTATAGCTCCGAGGGCAAGTAAGTGGCATTAAAAATATCAGTAATGTAGGAGAAGTTTCTAATGATATAGAAGTTTTTTTCCCACAGACAGCTGTGGGGAATGGGGCAGCTGTTTCCATTCTCTGCTGAACAGTTTGATATGTAGGAAAGGAGAGCAAAGGCAGTTGTGACACAAATATGTGCAGGAATATTCCAGTATCCTCACAGTTCTCAGTGGGACTCTACTGCATGTGTCAAGGTGTAGTGGTTACTAGGGAATTCTTAGAAGATGACTCCTCAAATGAAGGGAAAATGAGGGTGGGCAAATGCACCTTTATAGACCTGAAAAAAAATTAGAGATCTGGACTTCTTGGCTTCACCTTTTTGTATGCTTACTGTGTTACCACAATTGCTACTGCATATGGTGTGAGGCACAAAGAGCTGAGGCTGCTATGGTGGCGTTGGCAAGGATCTGCGTAAAGGTGCCTCCATCAACAGATCTTCGCACCACTCTAATTTTTTTGCAACACTGGAACAGGTTGCCCAGAGAAATTGTGGATTGGCTTATCATTGGGAGTGTTTGCAGCCAGGTTAGATGGGGCTTTGAGCTACCTGATCTAGTGAAAGGTGTCCTTGTGCATGGCACAAGCATCAAAACTTGATGATTTTTAAGGCGCCTTCCCACCCAAACCATTCTGTGGCTCTGTGATAATGCTAAGAATTTTAAGAGCCATGTAAGAAAAACAGGCTCCATCATGACTAATTCAAAACCAAAGCAGATAAAGATCAGATGAAGAGTGAGGGACAAGAGTAAAATATCAGAGTGTTTTCCCCATTATGATTCCTTGACAGGCCATTACTTTTACCCTTTCAACACTTCACCCTACCACTCCCCTTCTCTTAGGCTGGAGTGTCAATCTGTAGGACATCAGTTACTCACCTTGGTGACACAGGGACAGATAAACTGGACCCTTTAGGGAGGAGCTGGGGGAGCCTGTTTCCCTGGTTAGCAGTGGAGAGGAGAGGTGGGAGCCCAGCACTAAGGCTGAAGACATTTTCAGTGGAACAGCTTAATCCTCTGTTCCACCTTCACTGTGTGTAAAAAGATTCAGCAGGGCTGCGGCAGCCAAGGTCTGGATATGGAGGTCGCAGCAGGCATCTGCAGGAAAGAAAGGTAGAGCCATAAATTGCTGGTTTGAGAATTAGCCTCTGAGTAAGGCAGTGAGGAAAGCAAGCTTGAGAAGTGAACTGATGTATGCACCCCAAGTACCTTGTCATGTTCTTTTGCTTGACCCTTAACTGAAGTTTAATGGATTAGAATTAATACACATTAAGATTAATGTGTACTTCCAACCTTCATTATCATATGTATAGCCAGAAGTGTGTTCTCAAATGAATGTTTTCAATGTTGTTAGTCAGCCTGTGGCAAAATGTAACACATTTTTGGAAACAAAAGGCCAATGAAACAAACAAGAAACATCTCATAGCAGATGCAAGAGTGAAGGGATAGTGCCGCTGGGGAGAGAAGCAGACAGTATCTTGGTGTTGAACTGGAAACCTTCAGATTCTTTTCTTCCTCCATCTAAAAAAACCATATTAAAAAAATTAAAACTAAATTTCTGTGAAAAATCTTACCTTTTGGAAAGCAAAGAGTTTTCTAAAGAAAAACGCTGGGCCAAGGGAATGGCATGAAGCTGAATCAGGGGAGATTTAGGTTAGATGTTAGAAAAAGTTTTTCTGCCCAGAGAGTGGTCACAGCAACAAGCCTGACAGAGTTCAAGAAGTGTTTGGACAATGCTCTCAGGCACTTAGTGAGATTTTTGGGGCTGTCCTGTGGAGGGCCAGGAGTCAGACTTTGATCATCCTCGTGGATCCTTTCATCTCAGGCTATTCTATGATTCTATAAAATTTTCTGACCAGCTTCAGCCACTGACAGTCAATAAGTTTAATGCAGGCATAGAATGGACTTCTTCTATGCAACTACTGGGTTTGAAAAGAACTGTAAATTGAATGGCTGAAGCACACAGGGCTGATGTGCAGAAACCAAAGCTTTTAATACTGGGTGCTTTTGGCTTTATTAGGAAGTTTGCTATTCTTTTTTCAGTCTAATGGGGAATTTCATTTGAGGAAGAAGAAGTGGTGGATGGCCTGCTGGGGAATGCGTTGTCTAGACTTGGTTCAGAGTCTGTTTGTTTATTTCTCGTAATTGTTATAAGGAAGTCAAAGCTGAGTCTTCCCACCATGGATCACTCTTTCTCTCTCTCTTTGTTTTTTCTTTTGTTATTGTTTGTATATCTATTAAAAAAAAAAAAAAGTGGACACTATGGAATATAAGAAAGCAGCTTGGCAAAGTACACATTATAGCATCATGGAATAGCTTGAGTTGGAAGGGACCTGTAAAGGTAATTTAAAAGGTCATTTAGTCTAATCCACTGCCCTGGACAGGGCCATCTTCAAGATAAGTTGCTCAAAGCCCTGTCTAACCTGACCTTCAATGTTTCCATGTACACTGTGCTGATGTGTTATGGTTCAGTTTGTATTGTGACTGAGGGGTGGGTAGCAACTGCAGATCCAGATTTGTCTGCCAGATTATTTTGGCTAGAGAGTGGCATTAGATTTAGCTCTAATCACCACTACTGCTACTACCTGCCAGTTTACTGCTTCATTAAACAGCTGCAGCAATCAGAGTAATTTAGTGTATACATCTGTTTTCCCTGGTTGTTCTAACTGATGCAGATGGGGTTTGGATCAATGTAAATCACACACTCACTAATGAAGAATAGGCTATGAAATTTCATGAAGCTTTTTATGTGTTCTCATACAAGGTCATTCTTAGTCTATTTACCAATCAAGCTCTTCACTGCTCCTGGAGACCTCCTTAGCAAGACCTATTTTATGGACTACTTCGAGTTGATGTGCAGAGTTTCTCTACTCTGCTTTGGGGTCCATGGGAAACAGATCATTCTGGACGCTGCAGAATAATTTGTGGTTGTGCATCCTGAGCTGCTTGCCTTGTATCAGCAGTACTTTTGTGGTAAATACTGTAGGATGACAGAAATTAATCCTGTTCTTATGCTTAACCAGCTTCTATTTTGTTTCAGCTTAATATTTCCTGGAGTACGGCTGGGCGCTGACAGTCAGTTCAGTGATTTCCTCGATGGACTGGGACCTGCACAGTTAGTGGGCCGACAAACACTAGCGACCCCTGCCATGGGTAAGAATGATATGTTCTCCTCTGTTAAACAAATAATAAGACAACTAACTAATGCACACACTGGCAGACAACAACACCAAAAGGATTTTTACCAAGTGTCTTCCTTCATTGTCAATATGAAGGTCCTATCTGCAGTCACCAGTGTTCATATCATGGCAGCACCCAAAGTGAGGTGAGAAACTATTTGCTCCTATTGCTACTGGCTAAACTTATTTGCAATTTGAAGACAGGGGTTTTACTTCCCACACAAAAATATTCTTCTTCAATCATAGCTCCCTGCAAAAGCTCAACTGTTCAGAGTTCATATTTACTTGACACAGATTATATTGGATGTGACAGAGGGTTTCTGGCAGACTGCACTGTTCCAAGTTTACTTCATCTAACTCCAGAAAGTGAAACTTCTGGAAAGATCGGCAATGACCAATAATCAGTCACTGATAAAGCCAGTGCTTGTCATGAGAGACACAAAGTCCTTTTCTACAACAGCTGCTGGGGGCTATCTGTGATCTTCTCTATTTTCCAGACCAGTCTGTAACTTCCTTTAGCATCATTAGCTGTATCATATTTATTAACAGGGTATGAGTTGTATAAGGAGTACAAGAGTGCAGAACTATGTAATAAGTATCTTTGGACACATTTGGGGTTGGAGTTTTTTGGGGTTTTTTGCTTATATATGAGCAGTTCTTAGACATGCTTTAGGATGCTAATGGAGGAGTCCTTGATCCACTACTGTAATAATACTTCTCCTGCTGGAAATAATAAATGGCCAATGCTTCAGTACAACTGTCTTGGTAAACCAGCTTTAGGAAGGGCTACTGAAACACATCTGAAAAAGGAGAGAGAAACGGAAAAAAAAAATTGCAAAAAACAGTGTTCCCAACTGAAGAGCAGAAGAAAAATATGCTATTTAGAATGCTCTGAGGACCCTCTAAGGCAAAACTTGCTGTATAAATCCAAATGACTGCTACTAAAGCATTCATAAACATCAAATTTATAAATATTAGCATTTTTATTATAATTTTGGAAGAAAATGTATTAGTGAGATTATTTGTCCAATAAATAGCTAAATGGCTTTATTGGCATGCATATAAGTGTCTACATTTCTTCTGTTTCTTTATTTTAATCTTGTTTTGTGACTAAAGATTTTTCTGTAGATAACTTGAGTAAAACATTTATTTTGACTTTTTTTTACAACTTTATCTACTATAAACTCAAGTTTTGGCCCACAAAAAGCACTCCACCGTTTTTAAACAATTTTTAGAAGATCTGCTCTGTGCTATCCTTTCATTAGTGATGATTTGAAGATGTTTGGATTATCGCTCCCCCTTCTGGTTACCTGTTGCATGTTTTATTTTGGATATGAGATTGAGATGTGCTCTTAAGAGGGCTTGTTGGAATTTTCCTCTGAACTATTTTTAGTGCCAAACACGGCTGTGTTTATTCCAGCAAAGTTTAATTGATAAAAAAAGCTTTGTTGCTGTTCTGTCATGCCTCACATACCAAGGTATAAACACTGCGTTAATATGCTGTTAGAGAAACATGTGAAAATCTCATGCCAAATTAATTTCAAAATGCTGTTTCTCTAAATCCAGACTCCAAATTCTATAGTTCAGGATCAGCTATTTGTGAATTTGTTTTTTTAGATAATCAGAGCTTACATATCAAATATATACGTAGTCATGTGTTTCATGGATGTAGTTCATTTATTTGCTCAAGTGTCATGTAGCTGCTCATGTCATACTGCACATTTTTTAATTCTAAGTGGCCTCTCTTAATATATTTTAATCTAAGTTAGATTTCTACTAAGTTAGATTTCTACTCAGCTGATTCCATGATATATGAAAACACAGAGATACAATGTTTTGAGCATCAGTACATAATTTACTGCCCTTGTATTTTATTGATCTAGATCAGAACATTGCTTAGTCTCAGAGTAAGCAGTTCCCTTTTTCTGCAGGAAATGTCATTTGTCAAAACTCTGGCAAGGAAACAAGTTTGACTGTTTAGAAATGAAAACAGTTTCTTTTTTTTTAACATGTTGTGACATTTTAGTCACACCAAAAATGTGTGTGGAATATTGATAAAAATTGTGTGCCTGGTGGGGACTTTTGAAGAAAAAATACCTCTTTTTAGTTGGTATGAACTGTATACCTAGAGAGGGAACCATGCGCCCTAAGTATATATTATTTAGTCCTTGTTTAAGGATGGAGAAGCCAACGGGATCATCAGGAGACACAACAAGCACAGTAATGCAGAAGAATAATATAAAACTAGTATTTCTCTTGCTCACCCTTATACCTTCTCTCCTGTGCTGAACTGCTTCTCTAAAATGTGGGCTTCTTTCTTCCTCTCAGGTGACATCCAGATTGGAATGGTGGATAAAAAAGGCCAGTTAGAAGTAGAAGTCATTAGAGCCCGTGGCCTCACACAAAAACCTGGCTCCAAATCTACCCCAGGTAGGGGAAAAAACTGTACACAACAATGCTTCAAGCAGGGAGCAGCTTGTGCTACTGTTGCTGTCAGTGTCAATAATTTACATAATGTAAATTGTAATAATACTGTATCACTTTTATAAGGACATTTGCTAAAGTTCTAGTTATCTATAGAAACAGTTGTTAGAGGAGATTTAGAATCAATACCCCAACCACTGCTTATTGTAAAACCTTGAATGGTTCTTTTAGATAACATGTAGTGAAAATGGTACTTTGCAATCTCTTTAGGAGCTAGAGATGAAAGTGCAATTCGTGTCTGTGTCATTGGAGTGGCAGAGTCTTAAAGGTTCCTTTTGCTTTGATCTCTGACCCCTAAGCATTTATAGAGAATACAAAATAGCTGTCAGTGACAGCTAACTTCTGGAAAAAGAAAATGTTTTTAAATAACTGACATGAAGTGTAATTGTTGTTAGTAAGATCTTAGATCATTACCTTCAAAGTTTATAAAAATCAAATTGATTTCTTGTGGGCTGTGTCATCTTTTTTATGAATATAATTGTATTCAGATTATACAATTGCGAAGATAAAATGAAAATAACATGTCATTTTCTTTCTACTCTGCTTCCTTTTAAGGCATTTGTTCTCCATTTCAGATGGGCACTGTAAGTCCAAATATAACATTCTTGATGTTCTGTTTGCAGCTCCGTATGTTAAAGTGTATTTACTGGAAAATGGAGCATGTATAGCTAAGAAGAAGACAAGAATTGCAAGGAAGACACTTGATCCTCTGTACCAACAGACACTGGTTTTTGAAGAAAGTCCACAGGGTAAAGTCCTTCAGGTCAGTTTCTTCTTGATCTCATTTTAGGCTGTCATTTGGGGAATCAGTTGCATGTTTACCTAAATTTAATGAGTATGTGTAAAGCCATTCCAACTCGCTAAGCATTTAATTTTATAAATACCGTTACAGACATCCTTGTGGCTTGTAGTTTCAGACTTGCAAAATGTCTTATTGCATTAAACATTTCTCTTTTGCTGGCTCTTGTTCCTGTCCTGCCATGAGGTTTTCCCATGAAAGGGAAGCAGTCATTCACTCTTGAGAATAACATTTTCCTTATGCTAACACATGTAACAGCAAGAGTGAACATACATAAGCACAGGTTTAAGTATATAACCCTGTATAAGCATGGATTTGGGGACAATCATGAACCTTAATTTTATGTTCTTTCAGGTAATAGTCTGGGGAGACTATGGCCGAATGGACCACAAATGCTTCATGGGAGTTGCCCAGATCCTTCTGGAGGAACTGGATCTGTCCAGCGTGGTAATAGGCTGGTATAAATTATTTCCACCTTCATCGCTAGTGGATCCAACATTGACTCCCCTGACACGTAGGGCTTCCCAGTCATCTCTGGAAAGTTCAACTGGGCCTCCCTGCATTAGATCATAGTCGCAGGTGCTGTCTATTCAAAACATCACGCAGGATAACAATTGGAACCAGATATTCACATGATCAAGAAACACAGTTGGAGAGAGACAATCACTTCCGTTTTTGCTTGTAGCAATTATCCAAACATATGTCTGTCTGTTGAGAGATGGCTTAAATTGACAGAACAAAGGTATATCACATACAGCTAACCTATTAGCAGCTACCACTGATGCTTATAATGATTAAAAAAAAAAAAAAAAGAAAGAAAGGAAAAAGAAAGAAAGAGAGGGACATTTAGATTCGACCTAAGTCAAAGATGACCCAAACTGGAAGCTCTCACTCTGTTAACAATGTTGTTTTTTCACATTTTGAGAGAGCCCTCAAGCAGTGTTACCTTCCTGGTGTTTCAGCAGTTTTTCTGTACTTGTCACTTCCACTAGTTTTTTGCCACGTGATTCTGCTAGTTTTGTAGAAGTCCTCACAATGCTAACAGAGACCCTTCCTTTCTTTTCCTAAACCAAACAAAAAGGGCTGAAGCATATCTCTGTAAGCATCGTTAAAGTGTTCAACAGCCACAGTTACAATTCCAGCGAGTACAAATCGTTCCTCAGTTCTGGTACTTACAAGTCTTTCACATGGGAACCCAGAACAAATGACCAATCTAAGTTATATTCTTAAAAATAAAAATCATCACAGTGCCACTTTTTCTTTGTAAAAAGCAGATATGTTTGCATTATATATATATATAATAACTTTTCTGTTTATGATGTTTTGCATGGAAGAATTTTGAAGAATTCTGCAACTACTGCTGGGGACTGGTATAAAGCAGCTTTAGTCTTAATTTTGACATTGAATATGTTACTGGTAATGCAATTCTCCTCCTAGAATTGGAGAGGAAATACTTACGTTTCTGTGTATAAATGTATATTTGACTTCCCAAAATGTTGACCAGGAATGAATTGAGCATATGACACTTTCAGCTGTACCCAGGCTTCTCTGATGTGTGTCGCTTCAGACGCACCTGTCTGCCCTGGATAGAGCATGGTATGAGTTGTTCAATGTTTCACTGGAGATTCCAGTTGAAATATTCTGCACTTACTAATGTTTTTACCAAATTTTAGTTTACATTTCTTTGAGATTGATGCAAGCACAAGGCTTGATTTTTTAACGCAAGATATCTTACTTTTTGGAGAAAAAAAATCAAATTTCAATTTGCTTTTTATTCATTTGAGTTCTTCTTGGCCTTGAAATCCCTTGTGATATCCTGTAAATGTGCGAAGAACTGCAGATTCCTGCAGGTGCATTGATATGTTTCCCCTCCTTTTACAGGCCATTCAATTTTGTGATCACACAAATAGAGCAGCATGACTTGGAACTGTTCAAAGCTGCATGCACGTTTTGTAAAAAGAGATGAAAAAAAGGTTATTTAATAATGTATGTTAGTTCCACATAGGCCAGCTTGTATGTTGCATGTACTTGTACAGTTTGCTCGTAATTACTATACTGAAGTAACCAAGAAATCTAAGCCATCCATTTTTCTTATAGACATTTTGCAGGTTTTAGCCAGGCTAGGTCTGTGGGTCTGGTGCTAAATGTCTATAGATGGACTTTATTTTTTACCCTATGGAAAACGTGATGTAGTACGGACCAAATTCCTTCTAATAAATATTTTGGTGTAGATTCCTACTGTGGGGCTGTAACACATGTAGAAACTGTGTACACACTAGGTTTTAATTCATAGACATACTGCCTGCACCAAGTGGAACTATTTATTATTACTCAACACATGGGAATTATTCTGCCCATCTTTCCATAGGGCACAGATTGGTTACTGCTCGACCTGCTGAGCAGGAAGAACTCAAGCATTGGTGCACTACTACTAGATCCTGTTCTGTCTTAGTGGACAAAAACCAACTAGCTATAATTCGATAGTATCTTTCTATTTTGACCACTTGTCTTAACACTCCCCTGTGCTTTTAAATGAACTTCCAACTCATGTTATGTAAACATGTTTAATAAAATTTCCTTTTCATGTCCAGTGTAGTAGTTGTGCTCTCTGTATGTTCTGAGGTTCATCTGTGATTCTGCTTGCTGCAGGACTGTGTGATATGTGTTAAGGAACAGTAAAATAAGTAATTTCTATGGTTCTTTTGATTGCTGTAATAGTGTATGTTGAAATCTGGGGCCAAAAACTGAGGCCTGGTGAAAGTCATGTTTGGTTGGCTTCCTTTTCTCTGAGAAAGCAGCCAAATTGTGCTCTCATTTGATGAAGCAGGCAAATTGAAACTAAAAAAAAATCCAAATTATTATCTGTTGAAATCAAACCAGTTTGTTAGAGAGGAATGATGTTGTGGCTGCATGTAGTAGGGCAGTGGGGTGATACGAGTTAGGCACCAGGGCTCCACTTGGTGTGTGCTGAGCCTTTAGGATACGAGAACAACTACTGACCTTTGGCACTTTTTAAAACCATGAACATGCCCTTCTATTGTGATGCTGTTATGAACAATGCTTTGTAGAAATTACCTGAGAGCAGAATTTGGCACTAAAATTTTGCTAGAGAAGCAAAGATTATGTACTTTTATTTTTAGTTTTCCATGTCCCACAGATATCTGATCACTAATAATAATAACATAAAGACAGTATTGCCTCACTTTGAACACTTTTGTTTATTACTTTATTTAACTGAATACATGGTTAAGATACTGAAAAAATGACTAATTAAACATGGTAAATCTCTGAACAAAAGGCATGTTATTCTGTGTGGTGGGAGTGATCTGTTTAAATACAGAATTTTTCATTC
Source organism: Motacilla alba alba (assembly GCF_015832195.1). Taxonomy (NCBI): domain Eukaryota; kingdom Metazoa; phylum Chordata; class Aves; order Passeriformes; family Motacillidae; genus Motacilla; species Motacilla alba. Next base: position 30,419,588 of record NC_052018.1, read on the forward strand.
TGTTGCAAAAAGCCCTCAACTTTATTAATCTCATTACTTTGACCACTGTGTCTAATACTAGGATATCTTTTCCTTTCTGATCCTGAGAAATAAATTAAATCCAGCATTGCTGATCTCCCCCTAGAGGACAGAAAATATGGCAGCGAAAGAGCATGCTAAACTATTTCATTAATGGTGTTTCTGATGAACAGGAATCACAAATGACAAGATTTCAAGAATGAAGTAGTGGAGCACACTAGGTCAGACAAGTTTTGTGCTGGACTCCTTTCCCAGGGACTGCTGCCTTTTAAAAACTCATTGCTGAGTGTTGTGATTATAATATATAAATAAATCAGCTGAAGTCCTCTCTTGGTTTTCCCTTAAGAATGCAGTACTGCCTTATATATATGTCATGCAGGGGAAGAGCAAAGATTATTAAACTCAAAATCCCTGTCATATAATCAGACAGTTCTTTTCTTTGTGATGAGTAAATGATCTAAATTTTATATTCAAATGCAAATTTATGTCCTTCTTTGTGGGCAGAGGAAGAAGTTTTTGGCCTTAACCTTTGTGTTAGAGAGGCATCAGAACTGCTGTGAGTGGACAGGAAAAGACAGAGCTTCATGACCTCATGTTTTCATAATTCACAGAGAAATTACATGTACAGTTTGGCTGCCTGTTTTCTCATAAGTCAGGTTCAACCCAGATATGGGTTACAGAAGATACACAGAAGTCAAGTTCAGAGAGGGCTTTCAGTGGCTGTTCTGTGTCCTCCAAGGTTTTACTTACAGCCTGTAACTTGTCTTCAATGAAGCTGGGTGTTTGCAGCTCCTGTGTAGTCATTTACTCCGCTATCTGCAGCCCATTTAACTCAAGGAAAACAAGTTATGGGATTTTTTACTCTTCTTTTGCCTTAAATGAATAAAGTCACCTGGCAGTCTTCCTTTAAAGCCCCAAATGCTCATTGTCTCTTACCCTGCTATAATTCTGCAAGCATAGTAGAAAGCAATCTGCAAGAAAGTTTACTGTTGTCAAAGGATGATATTTCTTTCTCAAGCCAGATGATGAGCATTCTGGTGATTAAGAACTATTCTGATAACTATCGAGAGTAGAGTCTCAATACTTCTTCCAGTCCATTGGCTACTCTCTAGGAGAAGAAGAAAATGCACAGGTCATGTATGAATTTTCTCTGTGTCTGCAGGAATGACCATGTATGCTGGTGGTTAAATAGCATGCTTATGAAAGAGGTTGTGTGTGGCAGGCATTTCACACAGATCAAATGGTCTTCCGAGTTTTGTGATCCAAACTGCCCCCTGGAGTGCAGAGACAGGAGGGGAAACTGCCTTCTAGGTGATGCTAATGATTCAGCTGCAGACCCTGGTCTAATGAAATGCTCCTTAGTTAGGTATTTTCTTGTCAATGGCATATTTTGAAGCCATAGTTTTAAATTGGGACATAAAACCTTATACATTCTGCCTTGTCAAGTCAAAATGTCTTAGAAGGTACTGAGGGAAAGGGCATAAAGTTGTCAAAACCTCTGCTAGTATGAGAATGGCATTCTCAAAAGCCAAATCTTTTGGAGGTTTCAGCTACTTGCTGCTAGAAGAGTGACACCTAAGAATTTCACAGAAATTTTTAGATTGCCTCTGGAAAAATTCCCTTCAAAAGGTGATGAGCAGGAGCTCATTATTAGAATGCTCAATGGACAACTCAGAATTATTTATTCTGATTACTTTTAACGTGTCTACAGCTTCAGAGCCGTGCCAAAATGCAGCTACAAATCAGTAGTGGCTCACGTGGTAAAGCAGTGGTCTGTAGTGAAAGGCTGTATGGTATCACCCTCTGTGTGGATTTTCACCAAGTCTGAAATCATTCATTTCAGTGAAGACTGAGTCTTTTTTTCACATTTCCTTCTCATTTATATCAGTGAGATATACTGTGTGGCTTTGAGAACCTAGTTATGGGTTTCTGAACTCATCATTTTTTGATTAATTAAATGGAGGTACATATAATTCCCCATTTCAAAGATATTGCATAAATACAGACAAAACAATATAAATTTTCAAAAAGCATTTGTGAGGTCATCAGGGATATAAATGACATAAGAAAATTTCATCTTCTCCTGGCTCCCAGAGCGTTTTTTACACAGACAAGTATCAGGAAGAAATATCTTCTGTATTGAACCTTGTCACCCTATTTCAGCTACAGCCAAATAAAAGTTCCTGTGCCAAAGCAAAATGCAGATTTTTTTGTTTTAGTTTATGCCAACACCTATACAAAGAATTTTTAATAGAGAAGATGTCTCATGTTCCAGACTCCTACTCTTCAGGAAGTACAGCATCACTATCACCTCTGCATTTCCAGCACCTTCCCATTGTCTGGTCTGACTGGCCTAGGCTGCTTCATTGCAGCAGGTCTCCACAGAGCCAAGATGCCCATGTCCATGCTAGACTAGTGATTATAGAAGGCAGAATAAAAATTCCAGTTGGAACAAGCTCGTACAGAGGGCAGTACAACAATCCTAGATATTTTAAAAACTCTTGTCATGCAATTTAAATCAAAATTTAAGATATTAAAATTCAGTAAACATTGTAAAATAGCAATTCAATTAAATGCTACAGTATATACCAAAAATATTTATTTTAAAGTCTTTTGAAAACGGCATACTGCAGAAAGAGTGTCCACACAGAGGGAAAAATGTGGCAATATTACACTAACATGTAAGAACAACAAAGATCATACGCTATCTAATTCAGAGAGTGAGAGATAGCTTAGAGGGGAATGTTTTCTAAACATTAGTTACTGAGCAAAGTTAGGAGCCACAGCCAGGAGCAGCATTATACTTGGGCTGCTGTCTTTTAAAGCTGCAGCAAAAGAGAGAGCCCACAAACCACCATCCTCTAGTTTTAGAAAGGGATGCATTTCTTCCAGAGTGACAGACAGGGTCTGAGATGAAGTTAGCAACCCTTCAACCCTTGAGTGCATAGGAACAGCAAAGCAACACAAACAAAATAAAAAAGAAAAAGAAAAACAAAAGAAGGCAATTACAATAAAAACAAATACTTCAGAAACATACAAAATACTTTTTTAGGATTTTGAAGGCCTGAGAATGCAGCCCTGAATCAGACAGAGAACATCTGGATTTGGAATGAGTCCCCAGGTGTCCCTCATATTACAGGTCAGAAGGACTGTAACTGTTAGCAGCCAGTGCTACAGAGGCAGATTTTTCTAACAGAGCAGTTTTCACATACTTTTTTCTTTGTAGATGGTCTGACACATGCACTGCCTGTGAGATTAAGGGAATGTAAAGGTGGGTATATTTAATCTCAAATTCTATGTTGTGTACAAGTGTTTTTTGCATCAGCTCTGATAAAACTTCATATACGATGTTAAAGATGTCATGTCCTCTGTGATTGGTAAACCAGTAAGTCAGAAATAGCAGAGCAGAAGTTTGGGAAGCATAGAGGGGGAGGAAGGAAGGAACAGAAATAGTGCCTCTGTTCACCTTGGGGGGGACCAAAAAGGGAGACCCATGGAAAAACTTATGGCATAATTGCTTGGCCCCTGTCTTTTTGATTGAAACCCTCAAAAAGAAGTGGCCACTCTTTGAAGCCTTATAGATGCAGTGCACATCTTCCTGAAGGGTCAAGGGATTTGGCCCAACTTCATTGCGTTGGTACTGGAAACAGTAGGGCTTGTCAAAGTGATATTATGCATTGTTAGTTGACAAGGTGGTGTTGGGTCATAGGTTGGACTTGATCGCAAAGGTCCTTCCCAACCTAGTTGATTCTGTGACTGTTTTACTTTCTGACAGATGACTATCTAGGAGTTAACCAGTATGGAAGAAGTAAGTTGATGGCACAAATCTTTTTAGTCTCAAAAAGCAAAAAGTTTCTTTTTAGTCTCGTGAAGTCTGTAGTTGCTGGGAATAGGAAGCATCAACAAGCTTCTCACAGGCAGCTTGAGAGTGGTTTGTTGACCTCTTTTGCTTCTTTTTATCTGGTAGGAAAAAGGCCCTGAGATTTGTGAGACAGCTGAAGTACATTATCTGCTCTTCCAAGAAATGTAAGAAATTGTCTTATTCCCTCCTCTTGCCCTTTTTCTGATCATTGCTCTTGCAAAACTGTGAGGCAAAATTTAGTGGAGTTTGGTGCCTAGACTCAGCTTTCAGTTGCTCTGCTCCAGTGCTGCCAGCAGCTCACTTGATCCCCAAGCCTATTGGTGGAACAGACCAGCAATCCTAAACTTTTCCTATTAAAACAGATAATGCAACCTTCAGGCCTTTTTTATTCATTGTGTGTGTGAAAAGACAGAAGGAAAAAACACATCAAATTTTCTTTTGTTGGGGAGTTCAAAACATAATTAAATTCCAGCTGCACCAGACGTCGCTGCTGTGCTATCCATATAAAGCTTCAGCTCCACTACACATGTGGGCTTCTTTGTTAGATGTCTGTTAGGCCATTCTTAAATCATGCTTCCAAAAAACAAACTCCAAAATATAAAAGAGGAGAGGGAGATGTTGCCATGGCAGGGCTTAAACTTCCTCTTTGTTCTTCAAATGGGTATCTCCCCCCAACCTCCCAACACCAGCACTCATCTTAGTCTTGTTCTCCCATCTTTTTTTTTTTTTTTTTTTTTTTTTTTTTTTTTTTTTTTTTTTTTTTTTTTTTGTGTGTGTGTGTGTGATACCAGCTCAGACCTGAATCTTATAAATGTTGTCAAATCCAACATGTATTCTTTGGAGATCATATTTCGTCAGAGAGTGAGAGTGAATGGAGGAAGTCAGAGGAGGACTGTTGAATACCTCAGCTCTCTGGGGCTGCTCTTCAGTTTGTACATGGCTGGTTTTGTGACTGGTTTAATACCTCTATTTCCCCTCCTCACATATCTCATGCACATTGTGCATTTTTATGGACTCTGCCTTTGCTTTGTCTGCACTGTAGAACATGGAACTTGGCCACTGATTTCAATGAGGCCGAACCCAAAGCGCTTTTGTGACAAAAGGTGGCGGACACACACAGTGCACACCGTGTGGCAAGGCTCTTCTGGTGACAGCACCCCGAGCAGGAGGCCAGCCAGCCATTCCAGCTGTGCAAAGCATAGAGCTTCATCTGCCTTTCAAGGAGGCAACGATCCGTGCAGCAACGGCAGAGGTGGCAGCCTCTGTCTGTGACAGGAGGACATCGCCTGGCTCGCGGATGAACCCCTTCATCTTTTATTTTCATAATGCAAACGCCCTGGCAAGTAAGAGCAAAAGCTGGCACGTTCTGGAAATCAGCGGCTTCAGAAGCGCAGCCGCAGAGCAGGGCTCGGGGCTGTAACAGCCCAGGTGGCCCGGCAATGGCTGAGGGGCAGCGGGATGGAAAACCCGCAGCCACGGGCTGCCCAGCCCAGGCCTTGCAAGTACTGACAGCAACGCAGAGATGTAAATCTGCTCGGGGAAACGCACTCGGAGGGCAGCGCCTGGCTGCGAGCAGCGGAAAAGGCCAAAAAGCCGTCAAAACCGTGCGGGGGGTGAGGGAGGCGCGCCGCGGGCGGGCGGGACCCCGGCGCCTCACGGCCGGCGCGGCCCCGCCCGCCCCCGCGGCCGCCGCTCCCCCCGCGGCCGCCGGGGGGCGCCGCAGCACCGCGGGCAGCGCCGCGCGGGGCTGGGCCCGGGCCGCCCCTCGCCCCTGCGCGGGCCCCGGCGGGAATGCGGGGAACGGGCGGCAGCCTTTGTCAGGCGCTTTTTATGGGAGAGAAAAAGAGAAAAAAAAAGCAGCTGTATGTTTTTTTTTCCCAAGTGTCGGATGTTCTCTGGGTGTGCAGTGAAACCGGGTGTGTGATCACTGGCTGTGCCTGTCTGCTGGTTACACGTAAGAGCTCTCAAAACAGTCGAAAGTTCTGAAGGGGGAATCATAAAGCATACAAAGAAATATAATGGTTATATTTAACAGTTCGCCCTGTTCTCTGATTCAATGGTGATTATGAACTCACTTAAATCAATGTAGTTCCTCTAAGGAGTGTTTAAAAACCACATTTTTCCCCATTCCTGCATTATTAGCAGTGGCTGCTCTGACAGATTAATGTCAGGCTACCGTGTCGTTCGGCGACAAGGCTCATTTTGTTTTCCAAGTGCCGCTTTTATTGTTAGACTGTGCTGTACCCTCGCTGCACCTTCGTAAATTTCCGATTACGCTGCAAGTCAGATACATCAGGAGAATTTCTTGCGACCAGCGAAACCTTGTGCTGGAATATTATTAAACTTCAACGGTAACCTCTTTAAGGAGAAAAAAAGAAGATATTACTGCTGACAACCAAAATGGTTTGAAAACTCAGGTACTGCTTATCTAGCTGCTATCTAAGAAAGCTAAGTCAACAATGGCATAAAACAAAAGATTTTGCTCAGTCAGAGGGGACAAAAAAGGAGGCTGGATTTGGGGAAGCAAGGTCTAGTTTGATCTGAGCCGTAAAAAAGCACACAGCACCGTGAAGGACCTAAAAGAGGGAACTCCACAGGACTGTTTTGCATAGCACCATGTAGCTTAGCGTGGCCTTTAAATTGCCAAAAGTGCCAAATGAATAAAGTCTACTTGCCTTCAGCTCACCAACATCCTCAAACAGTAAAAACTAAATTCTTCTGGGATTTGGGCTCAGTCTGACCTGGCACAGGGAACCTTACAGTTCAGCTGAAGGTCATCAGACAGTGCAACGGTGAAAGGGCCAAGCCCTAAGGCCAGTGCTAGAGCTTCTCTACACAAATCTCAGTGGGATAACAACACAGGACCCTGGCTTAGGACTCTAACCCAGCTGCTGGGAATCTAAAAAAGGAGCACAACTAAAAGAATGATGCTCAACTTGGTATAACACTGAGAGTGAACAAGGAACATCATGCTTTGCTGCCCCCCCTGCTTATTTAGCTTCAGCAATAGTGTTCTATTAGATTGCAATGAGAGAAGTGCTTACTTTTTATAAGTGCTTACTTTTTATGCTTTGGAAGATCCCAAACATAAAAGTCTGCAATTGTAAAACCTACCATTTCTCAAATTAGCTAGTGTGACAGGGCAGCTGGTCTCGATGTCAGTGTCGCACTAGGTCACAAGACAAAACTTCCCACACTTAACCCTGTATTTCCATCTTCTTGAAGCTCCCCTCTCCTGTGTAAGATGCAGGGGGTCAACAGAAAGTGTCCTTGGAATTTTCCCCCCAAGCTCCAGGAAAAGAGGCTATTGCCAGGGGTCCTGGCAATGCTTGGTTGCTAGAAAAGCTTCTCTAGTTAGTGACTGGCAGAGCTTACAGCAGTCTTCAACCTGCTATAACATGCTCTGAAGTGAGGACTGCTGCAGGCAACACTTACTTCTTTTGAACTATGCTCCAGTCTGATGTGCACATGCTGCCCTTCAGCAAGCTATCACAATTGCAGGCAGAGAAGGGAGGGCCTTGCCTGCAAGCTACAGCCTCCAGTTGCGAAGCACTTCCTTGTGAATGGGGCTGGTGAAAGCCTGCCGAGTTGGCTTCACCTGGGTATGCAAGCAAGATTCAGCAGGACTTATTCAAAAGTTGACACCAGGCCAAGCCCTTCAGATGCACATTCCTAAGCCCACTCCTCCCCTTTAGGGTATTTTATGCGAGCCACTCCCAGGTTTCCCCCTCACCTTAATTACCTTTTTGTAGGGATCAGCTCTGTGTGTGTGTGCATGCTAATGCTAGGAAGGGCTGTCAGTGTAGCTTTGCAGCCCAATCTCTCCTATGACCCTGTGGCTTCAGGCTGCAGCTTTTTTCCCCAGTGCTTAAATGCAGCACGTGGATATTAGGCAAGGGCAAGAATTTGTTTTCTCTTGCACACAAAATAAGGAAATGTACTCTGCCTCACCACAGCTGCCGCAACCACAGCTGCACTGCCGAACCAGATGCACTTGCTGGCCTCTACCCCTTCCCTTATTGCTGTTCCTCCTCTAGAGTCTCTAGACACCAGTCCCAGAGGGGGGCTGCAGAGTCTCTCTCTTGAGGGGAACAGTGGATCCCTTGGTAAGCGAGCTGCAGCCACGTGCACAGCACTAGAGATGAGAGCTGGCATGATCCCAGGCGAGTATTGAACCGAAGCATGTATAAGGCAATCTGAGGAAGCACCTCCTTGGAAGTATACTAATAGGCGGGAGTTAATGGTCCTTGCCTTGCAGCCCTTGTAAAGTCCCACTGGAAACTGACTACGGTAAGAGGGGCTAGGAGAGCAGAGACACAAATTGTTAGCTCCCAGCATGATTCAGAAGTATCTGTCCACATTACTGGTGTGAGTCAGAGCCTAGAAAGATTTTTGCAATCTGTGAAGATAACCCAAAGAATTCCAACCCTTGAAAAATAATTTCAGACATTAAATTAGTCTTGTCTCCAGATCTGAGCTAATTTTTGGCAGATGCAGAAGTCCCTGGATGAAGGTTAAACAGAGTGGCTGAACTTACCTTGTTATTGGCTTTCTTGTTGGTGTTTGGTTTGGTTTAATTTTGGGTTTGGGCTTTTTAAATGCTTTTGTGGTGGGTTTTTTTTGTATATTTTTGTGTTTCAAAAGGGTTGAAAAGAAGTGGAAACGCTAACGGGTATTTTGGCTTGTTCTGCTGTGTAGAGAGTTTCTGTGCCAGTTACCTAGGAAACTGCTGTAGGATTGAATTTGGATGGATGTGTTGTCAACTGCAAGTGAGTACAGTGGCTTTTCAAGAGATGGGGAATAGTGTAAAATGCAGAGAAAATATAAATGCCTGTAATGCGATTCCTGGGTAAGATGGTGGTCCTATCTTTTTGACTGGCATTTTGTAGGCACCCTGACAGTCGCACAAAGGGATCGCAGATGGAGTGCATGGCCATGCCTTGGCATCTGAGCTTGAATGCCCTCATGTTTGTAAGCTGGGTTAGCATTCATCTAAATGTCAAACCATGACTGCAAAAAATAGTAATAAGGTTTCTATTAAGCACTTTGCCCATTTTATTAAAACAGAGTTATGATTATCCAAAGAAATTATAGCCTTTCTAGACATTTGGACTGCAGCACTGCAAAACCATTTGCAAAAAAAATAGAAATAAAAAGTAGAATAAAAGATATTTAATGATTGAGATACTTCTAAAGGCTTATGCAATGAACAAAAATGTGAGTGCAGAGCTTTTCCTGGAAATCATCAATAATTGGCCTTTTTTAATACAGCAGCAAAGCTATGGAAAAGCAAATAAGTGCTTCAGTCTGGGGGAATTCTACTGATACCTGTCAGTTCTGCCACGATGGCTAAATCTGTAAGCGGTTACTTCTCTCACAGGAGCCACAACTTAGAATAGTCCATGGCTGAAAAAAAAATTAGCAAAACAGTGGGGATTACTTAGAGTAGAATTTCCACAATTTCTCCTATTCTTTCCCCTATTCCAGAGCACACACAGAGGATTAACATTTGGGCTTTATCTGAACACCAATTTCCTCGTATTTCGCCTACAAAGTGCACTTCAAATGGCAGATGCAAACTCCTTGTAGTTTGTTCATGTTATGACAGGTGTCATTAGTTGGCAGAGCTACATGTAATCTTCAAAGGTTTGATTTCTTTCCCCGCCCCCAAGCAGGTGAGCAAGTTTCCAGCCTTGAAAAGACAGGTTGTGCTGCTTGTTTTGGGTTAGGCAAGTGCACAGGCAAGAAGAAGAATTGCCCTTGTTCATCTGGCTAAGCTCTGAGGCAGAGCTGCTTCAGAGTCACTTCCTAAGGCCAGCTTGTCCCTGTTTTTGCAGCTGTGCACCCACCAGTGTGCTTACATCCCCTGCATTTCTCTCTGCAGATGCTTCTCTCCTCCCAGGGTCTAAAATGAATGCTGAATTTACCAGCTCCAACTTCTGGTCTGACTCTTGGGTTGGGAGTGAGTGCTGCCCAGTCTGTACCTTCAGGGCAGGATTGGTCCCTTGGAGCTGAGGGTCGGATGATGGTCCGATGGTCCCACCAGACATTTGGTCAGCTTCTATTGCACTGGCACATGTACATGACTAAGCCAGAGCACCTTGTGGGTATACCTGTACTCAGCCACTGCCTGCATTGCTTACCAGGAGGCCAGGCTGCGTGGGCCCAGCCACTGCTGCTGCTGTCAAGAAGAAGCTGTGGTATCTCCGATGTCTTATCTGCTGCTTATAAGAATATAGACACCCCTGATCACTACTTTTTCAACAACATCTTTTACAATATTTACATTGGAGATTACCCAAAACCTATAAAACTGCATGCTGATGGGCCTGGAGGTGGATCCAGTTCACTCTGTTGCATCCAAGCTTTCCCTCTGGCCTCTGTCTTCGGAGGTGGGCTGAAGTGACATCCAGAGCTGGACTCCCTCCCTCCCTGCTCGAGCAGATGTGCACACAAACCTAAGCAGACTCCTCTATTTCAGGCCCATCTGTAACCTGTGTAATGAATAATGTAGAATGAATTTGTGGTCTACATGTTTATTAAGTGACTCAGTATTTCCAGTGGAGATTTTGTGCTCATGTTATACTCACATCTCAAAACCCACTCACTCTTTTATTATCCCCACCAGCAGTAGGTGATAATAAATTATACAACTGCAGATGACGGTAACTATATCAACAAACAAATTGTATCAATTTTCAGTGTGAGTTTAAAGCTTCGTTTACTGGTTGTGCAAACTCTGGAAAAGGAATTTGGGAACGCTGCTGCTGTTATTAAATGTTCTAACCGGGCTGTAATCCAAACCTTCCATAAGGCGTCTCTAAAGAAGATTTTTGCCTACTGTGTACCACTGCTTTTACATATGAGATTAGGGATTTATGTACGTAAGAGCAGAGAGAGAAATGTAACTAACAGAACAGTGACAGCTCTGTTTGTTACTCCGTGGAAGGGCTAAAAGACAAAAGGCAGCAGTGGTGGATTTCAGAGCTAATCCCCCTCCACAGCATTTGTAGCAACACATTTGTTCTTTCCAAAAAACAAAGGCTTGTAGAAAAGTGTCAATCAATCAACAGTGCAGCTACATTCTGTGTGTTGAAGCAAGTTCACATGCTCTCTAAATTACTCTGGATCTTATTTTAAGCTTAATAAGCTACTCAGTAATTTGTATGGCTGTGGAAAGATGTGAGCTTATGGCACAGCAGCCATTTCGAAACAGCCAAAGACCTGTGGTGAGGGATTGAACAAAACTACTTTTTGGGAAAGTAGTTGTAGCTGTATTTGGAAAGTTACAGTATTCTTTCCAAAAGGAACAGAGACTGTTTGTATCTATGGGATAATGGTACACTTCAATCATGGGAAAGAATGCTTGGTCAAATGTAAGTGCAGCTCACCATGGCACATGGTGTATTCTTGTTTTAGTTGAAAATTTTCCATTTTCAGTTGTTTATACTTGTAGGCTATGTGGGAAAATAGGCCTGGATCTCTGTAACTTGCCCAAATGATGCTTACCACCTAGGTGCTGGATGGAGCATACAGGTGAGACAATAAATATGACTGAGACTTCCAGTGAGAGGAGACCATCCTGCAGGCTCTGAATTTCTCCACATAATGATCCTGATCCCTCTGGGTCTGGGACAGGCTGAAGCGACTCAGAGCTGACTAAGCTGCTGCATGACTAAGCCTCCTGGACCTCACCAAACTCAATAACTAATACTTTTAACTGAGCTGCTGATCACCGTCCTGACATGCCAGCTGGGTTTTGCATGTTTCATTGCCCATAAATATGGTTAGGACTGTCATGAACCTCTTCTGTCTTCTCCTTTTGCAGTTGTTCCCAGGGATTGAGAAGTAGCCCTCTGACAGTAGAGCTGAGGAGGTCTCAGCTCAAAAAACTCTTGGAAAAGGGCCCTCAGAGAGACTGAACTTAATCCCCTCCCGTTAATTGCTACTGAGACCTGGTGAAAGTATGCATTTGCAGTTAAGGTTGGCTGTTAAAGTGTTCTTGGAGCTTGGCATCTTTAACTTTGACCCTGAGAACTTGAGGCCAGACCTTAAAACATTTCCTTCTGCAACATGACCAATGCTTGCATGAATAAGTAAGACCAATTACAGATATAAGTCAGTTCTTGTTAATCTGATGTTTCTTATCCATGTCCTATACATTCCTCTCCACGTTATTAAAACAGCTGTCACTGCCCACTGCACTGGCAGTGCCCAGTAATTGCTCCCCCAGCCAGTCCTCCTGCCTTAGATGAGTCCTGTGTTCCTCTTGCTTCCCAGTGTCTTCCACTGAGGAAGGAGGGCTCTTGTTACTGCCTGTCCCCCTCTCCAGCAAGAACAGTCTCAGAGGAGATTGCTTTGTGATTAATTTACATGGCCTTGAACTGGGGGAGGGGGGTTGGGGTACTTATAGCCAAGCCTGGACAAATTTAGTTTTTTTCCTTATATCTGATTCTCTTATGGTATGAAACTTCAGAAGTTCACATTTAAGTGAACTATCCTACATTTAAGTAAATTACCCTACATTTTATTAAAAAACATAAAGATGATCATTTGGAACAGTGTAATATGTTCATCTTAATTTCATAACAATATCTCTTCTAGAAGTCAAATACACAAACAAGGGAACCTGTTACAATTATGGATGTAATAAGCGGTTTTAAATAAGCGGGTTTTTTTGCCACCCATGGGTTTTTGGTCATATCTTGCCCTCAGTTTATATGTCCTTTATATGAGACCTTTTTTTTTTCCAGACAGACTCCTCATTTGATCTGTCTCTTTAGATTTTGGATGCAAGAGAAATGCTCAGAGGTATGGAAAGTTACTCTTCCCTATTACAATAATGATATGTAAATACATGTAACATCCTCAGCCCTCTCTGTAAATAGAGCTGGGCATGTTGCCCTTACCTTCCAAGGCTGCTGTTCCTAAAACATCTCACACAAATGTACACTCATTTTGAACAGAAATGGCCTTCCTCATTTGCTTTTGGGTGGAAAAGGAGCAGACTGGCATTGTGTACGTAAAACCTGGTGAGACCACACCACTGAAACAAGCTGATAACACAATTGAGAGAACATCTTTGAAAGTATGCCTTTACTAATACAGGAAAAAAGGTATCTTCTTAATCTAGGTTCACTAACTTGTTTTCAAAGAGTTGTGAATAGCAGGTTGTTTAGTTTTAACTTGGGTCAGCAGCTCAAGTTCAAATGTTGTGAACCTGATACTTTAATCTGGGCGAGAACGCTCAGTGCTCTGAGGAGAGGGGAGGCTCAGGCAGGGGAGCTTCTGAAGGAGGGAATTGTGGTGATAAGCTGTATTATGCTCCCATGGGGTCCCGGGGAAGCAAAGAACTGCAAATTCTTCCAGCTGAATCTGTGGCCATGCTGCCCCACGCTGCTGGGACAGGCTGGGAGCAGAGCTCAAACATCCCCCTGGACAGGTAACAGGCAGAGCAGCTGGCTCTGCCCCCATGCTAGCAAAGAGCAGAGCAGCCCATGAGCCAGACTGGGCTGATGTGTTACACCCACAGCCAGGCTAGGTGGCTTAACCACTATAGACTTGCTTTACTACAACAGTGAAGGCAACAAGCTTTGACATATCCATCCCTGTGGTGGGTAGTGCTGTGAAACCGCACAGGACACAGCCCACCTGAGATGAGAAGGACATCTCTTAGGGTTCAGAAACGCTCAGTATCACTCTTCCTAGAGAAGTAGTAACATCCCCATTAGGTAATGGGGAAGTGCTTTTGGGACCTTCACCCTAAAACCTCTTGGAGTCCAGTTTTTATTGGAACAGTATTTCCCCTCTTGCTTCTTTATCAGCTTTAAACTGCAAATATGGAATTTTAAGTGGTTCGGATATGGAGCTGAGAAAATAATCTTTCTTTGGATTAAAATTTAGGGTATTCATTTTACTGCATTTACTTAAATAACAGCTGATTTTTAGTCTACTGATTCTATTTATCAACCTCCATCTGAATTATTAAGAAATTAGGGATAAAATAGTTTATAAATTATTTTTTTTACTTAATCCCTGTCTGATTGGTCAAGCTCTGAGCAAGCAGGTTGGTAAAATCTCTGGCAAACTGACCTGTGATAAATTCACCCCTGTCTGCTCTATAACAAAAGCACTCAGATCCCTCTTAAAATAAAAGGGGTTAAAAAGATAATAGACTTCAAAATCAAGAGAGTGAAGATGTACTGTACTGCTGGCAAAGACTAAACGATGGCCATGCCACAGTAATACGCTTTAATCTTAACATACAAGGTCAAAATCAGAACATTAGCCCCACTGCTGTACATCTTTTACTAGGAAAGTTTCCATTTCCTTCTTGACAAGTACAAATGTCTGTAACTGGCACTGCGAGTATGTGCCTTTTTTCAAGCCAACACTGTTTGTAAAATTTCTTTAAAAAAACTAAACCAGGAGTTAACCCCTTATTAACTTGAATTGGTGGAATCTTGATTCAAATAACTTCTTTATCACATTGCTTTCTCCAAGTGATTATTCTTTTCAGCAACTTACATTTAAGTGACATGTTTTCTGGCCAATGTGGCATATTTTGCATATAATTTTGCCTAATTGGTACTTCAATCTGTAAGCAAATAATATTTCTTTTCTTCCACATTCATCCATCTTCAGGAAAATCTGGTTTTACAGCCAAGGTTTGTCGGACTTAAATACTCTATTTCACGGTAATACGATCGTGTTAGTGCCAAGATGTGTCAATTGCCTGAAAATATTGGTATCTAAAGGGTTTGATTTTCTTTCTTTCCCATAATTAAATACTATGCAGATGGAGTTAAGGATTTATTTAGAATAACTGATTTTTTTCCTTCATCTTTCTCACTGTTGTTTTTTCCCCATTGTGAAGTTTTGTGCCTATTTTGCTTTTCTGTTTTTACTTAACTGGGGGCCACAGAGACATTATTCAGTTGTGGGTCATCCACTCAGGAATGTTAGATAAACATTTCTGTGAATGCCACTATAGAGCTGATATTCATTTAAAGCATTTTTTGAAGTATGTGGTTACAGATTTCAAATTAGTCTGGAATGAAGATAAATAAAAATATTTTTGTGGATTTTTTTTTTTTCATTAGATGGTTAACTTCAAAGAGGATAATTTCATCAAGTATTTTGATGAAATAGTTCTTGTTTTCCGAGTAGCAGGACTGTGCACATCCCAGGATGTGCTAAGATATGGGTTGTCCTGGGAGTGGGGCATGCTGGGTTTTTTGCTGCAAGGCCCAGTAGCTTTGGTAATAGATGACAGTAATCTCAGGAAACTACCAAGGCAAAAGACCTATGGCTCTGACGTTGCCACTGAATGGAAGGAGATTGTTTGTTTAATTTTCAAACTGGCTTATCCTCAAATGTGCCATTTTGTCTTCATAAATTTTGGGAAGAAACTGGAGAACGTTGCCAAGAGCAACCACTACATCTTGAGGAATTGGAAACAAAATACAAAAAGAAAATAGAACAAATATTCCTTAAAGGAGATTGCTGTACTGCATTCAGTGCCTTGTAAATAAGCACATTACAACTACCCTGGTTATCCCTCCCCAGGTAAATGCCCTGGAGCATTAAATGTCAACTACAGTTAAACTACATACTCAATGTCCCCTCCAACATCAGTCTGTGCTAACACTGTTAAGGGGCAGGCAGTGTCAACAGAGCACTGCCCACTTTGCTCCTTCTCCTGTACTCCATCAGACAGTGGAGGGAATTTCCTGATATCTGCAATACTCTTCCCAAAGTGATAATATATTTCCCTTTGATCTCCTTCCCTCTGGGGCCATACAGCCAGCATTGGGGAGGGATAGGTGAGCAGGGAGGCTCCTGTAATCATGGCTCACTAACATATTCTACAAATGTCATGGCTTGGGTCAAATGTAGATGGGAGTCCCTGACACAAAAGGTGGGGATCTGTGATTTGATCTGCAGTCCTGTGTAACTGGTGCAAATTTCACTGAGGACCTGAAAGAGTCATCAAACATAGAGGAAAACTCACATATACATTGACGCGGGAGAGAAGGATGAAGGGTCATCCAGAAAATAATTCAAAAATTCAAACTGCTACTGTTCTCTGTCCACTCGGCTGACCCCTGTAGCTTTCTGAGTCAGTAGGAGCAGTGCAAAAGAGAGGCATGCAGTACAGTGCTGTCAAGTATTTTAATGAATGCCCTTATTGGGGATGAAAGACTGAGAGATGGCTCCTGCCCAGTATTATGACTGGACCCTCCTGATGGTCCTTCCAAATGACAAATTACTGTTTCTCTATTGAGAAATCAATTTATAACTCACTTTCAAACTCAGCTACATTTGGGATGCTTTGGCACTATGTTTCACTCTTCAGGCTCATCCCTATTAAAAAAAAAATATTCCAGAATTATTTTCCCCTACTTGGACAGCTACATGGGCTGACGCTTCCAGGCTCTCTCCCCAGAGCAAGTTCTCTGAATTCATACAGCTCAAGTGACCTTTCCAGTTCACAGAAGTGACTAAGATTCCCAGCAGTAGTTCAAGCTTTGCGATTGGATATACATCTGTACATGAATACATATTTATACACAGATCTATACATATACTACGCACACTCACATACACAGAATATGTATATGTGTATGTATAAAAATACTGCTTGGAATTTCAGCTCTCATGTTCCTAAACTCAGTGTCTATATAAGTTATGGAAATTCTGGCAAAACTCAGAAAGTGACAAGCATATTTTACATTCAAACAGCTCATCTGTTGAAGCATGATTTTAAGAGGCCCTAGCTATTTAAACACTTACTGTAAAATGAATGAATAAATGGGTTTCTGGATTAGGATTTTATTCAGGTTGTAAATTTTTAGAAATTGGGATTGTTTGCTTGATTTTGTACACAGGCAATAGATTTTGGTCCCTAGGAGCTGTCTCTGAAGGAATAGTTATAACCATTCCAAGAAATGAGAAGATGTACTGAAAATTATGATACTATTTATTTTCTAGTTTAATTTGCTGAAATTTTCCAGACAGCTCTTGAAATTATAAAGCAATAGCAAATACCTTTTTAAAAATATTAATTCTCCTTTGATAGGCTTCTTTGACAAATTCTTGAAATAAACCATCCAATGTCTCAGGGCAGAGAAAACTATAGATTCCATTACAGATTGAAGTTTTAGTGCTTTTAACGGGCCAAGTGGAAAGAAATATTTCAAGACAAAACCCCATCCAATCTAGCCAACACAATCTTCCTCAAATTGTTGATAACATTTGATACAACTCTTTTTTATTTTGGGTGAATGAGTAGCTCTAAGGGGTCTTTCAGCATTTGCCTCTGGTTAAACACTTTGGAACACTGTTCGGTTCAAGAATGGCAAACCTGAAGTTGAATGTCTTTAAATCTATAGGTCTTGAAACTGAGCATAACAGAGAAGGCAGGTCAATGTAGTCAGTGGAGCCTAAAGCTCACCAGCCATGGGAGATGAAATCCAGATGTCTAGGGAGCTGGAGTCACTAGAGGTACCACAGACACCCAGCAGCTTCATAAGGCGGGCAGATCTTATGTGGGATGCATGAGAGACCACGTGGCATATCCCATTGTGCTTAAATCAACATAACTTAACTGAAGCCCAGATGTATACCATGAACCAAGACATGCTCCACTGCTCTGCTGGTTAGGAGCTTTATTCTGTTGCCTTTACCTGTCATTTCAAAGCATTTGAAGAGCCTTAGGGTAGCCCAGACATTGGTAAGAGGCCGGCAGATGTGACCCTTGCCTTTCTGGAAAAGCAGCTGGAGCAGCCAGCTCATATTAGGAAAGCATTTCAGTTGCCCATCAATGACATGCTGAACTGCTCCCTCAATCTCATGGCAGTAGCGGGAGTTAAGACCCCAGTACATCTATAGAAGCCTTCAATTATCCAAGTGGCCTCACAGCCCTTTCTGTACCAGTCTGAAGTTTTCCAGTAATGTTTATGCAGCTACTTCATTCTTCTACTATTTATCCACCCGCTGCCCTGCATTCTCTCTCCTGTGTATATGTACTTTGGCTTGCACATTTTTGCCCAGACATTTTTAGACGTACCCAGCATCTTCTCTGCTGGCTCACACACTCGGTTCATAAACTTTCCTTGCTGCCAACCAGCTTCCCATCAGAAACTTTCCACATGGCTCCCAGACAAGGCATGAGGAGCATTCTTCCCTCCATCCCATTTCTCTTCCTTGGGGAGACCAGATGCTGGAAAGCAGCAGAGGCAGGAGCTGGAGATACCACCACATTCCCTGACAGCACTTCTTTGCTGGGCAAAGGACATCAGAACAACTTCAGCTGTCTTTCTGGCAGTAATCTCGTACAATTTATAAAATGCAACAGCTTTGGGTTTGTTTCTGGGAAAGACCATATATACAGTTTCTTGTAAAATATAATATACATTGTACTTAAAGGGATCATTAAATAATTCTTGGCCTTTCTTTCCCAGGGAATTAAAAAATTATTAAGTTGGTATTGCTGGCCATGTCAAGCTGGGCTAAAAATTATTTAAGGGACTAAAATATACTTACAAAATTATTTTACACTAATAAAATAGTCACTTTACATCTACATGTCTATATATTTATTCAAAAGTCTGTCACATTGCCATTGAGGCAGCAGTCAGTAAGTTTGAGCTCAGCAGTTGAATTCCCTGGAGAGATTAATTCTAGCAATAACCCAAAGAGGAAATGGAGACAGCAGTTAACTGTGGCCAGAAAGAAAGAAAGAAAGAAAGAAAGAAAGAAAGAAAGAAAGAAAGAAAGAAAGAAAGAAAGAAAGAAAGAAAGATAAATAGAAGCAAACAGTGCTGTTTATAGGGTTACAGTGTCCTCTGTGCTTTCAGACTGAGATGAACGTGCCATAGCATTATAAACTTATCTGTAGGCTAAACAGCACCTTCCAAGCAGCACAGCTAAAGAAGAGTGGTGCAGTCAAGAAGGACCCCAGCCCCTGCACAGCCTTCCCAGAGCGCCCTGCCTAGTTCTCCTCCAGAATATTTACCTTTCATGAGAACAAAAACATTATTAATGTTTTATCTGTCTCAGTTTGCTTCTTCATAAATGCCCAGCTGATTTCTTCACCTGTCCAGACCAAAACATCCAGATTCTGTTCTGAATGTTTTATTAAATTTCTGTCACATATATGTTAATGAGCCCTGAATGTTGTAATGGGGTGTTTTCTTTTCCCAGAAATAATGTGGTATTGGTTCTACCGTATTTGACTGTCAGCCAGGCCATAGTCTTCTCAGATTCCAATTTAAAATTATCATTCTGGTGTTAAAGGTTTCCCAGGGACTTGTCAGCTCTGCAGCATCTTCCAAACAATAGTATCTTTTCTATTTATTCTTACCAAGTGTGCATATATCAGCACTGGAAGAAAAAAATTTAAAAAATAAATTAAAAACACAGTGAAAACAAACTGTGGGCCCAAGGAATGACATTTACAGCGATCATGATGAATTCACTAGGCTCATTGCATTAATTATCATATGAGACATCTTATTTCTTTTGATTGTCACAGTGCTGTGGCAACCTCTGAGCAGGAATTAAAACCAAGATTTTTTTTTAAATGAGAGTCTAATGCGCTCAACACAATTGAAGGTACTTAGAAAAAGGAGCATATGTCACCCTAAGTTTCTGAACTTGGGGTGTATTTGCACAGTAGTTGCTTCAGATTTCGGACAGGTAAATAAAGTCACAATAATTTTCTTGTTGCTGTGAAAGATCTGTTGCTGGTCTCCATCTCAGCTCATGTAAAGGCAGCTCATGTTAGAATAAATCAAAGCTGTACCTGCAGCAGCATGGAGATGGGCCCTTCCAGACAACCACAGAATCCAAGAGGTCCATGCTCTTCATATCAGAATTTTTATTCTACAGCTGCTTTGTAAGATGGTTAAAGCTTTGGCTAGAAAAAGTTTCCATTTACAGTATTTTGGCCCTACAACTTCAGGGTTTTTTCTCTTCCTGTTTGTTTTACTGAAATATTCCTATTATGTGTTTTGTTTGTGACCTTCCATTTCAGTGTGGCTGCTGCATGCAGATTGGTCACACAGGACCACAATACAGCTCACAAATCAGGCCCAGATTAGCAGCAATCTGCAGTCAGATTTCAATTAGCTGGAAGGATGATGTTTCTTGACCGTCTGGTGTTTAAATGAACTGAAAATCAAAACCCTGTTTTTCTTGGTTTTCTTCCAAATTGCACACTACAGTTTGCCTCATTAAAGATTAAAACAGATGTCAGTAAAAGGAGATAAATCTGAATCGAATTTGAAATCCAAATGGTCCTGAACTCGTCGTTTGGGCTTTTCCAAAACATAGGAGGAAGCATTGAACAACTCAGATCCATGGGATGAAAGTAAGAGGGGCTGTAGGGGCTTAGGAAGACCCTTCCTTCACTTGAGTAGCTCTGTAAACTCTGTCTGTGGGTGGTGAGTTTTAGCTGGGGTGCCCACTGTAAATCAGCAAAGATGTCCCACAAGGTGTGGGTAGATATGGTCCTGCAGAAATACTTTTCTACCTTTGCCTTTGAAGAGCTGATGCAGAGCCACCTGGATCGCAGAGCTTAGGTGTTTTTATCTCCCTGCAATAGACTGTAAAACCGACAGAATACTGCAGCTGTCTTGGGCAGTTTAGTGTCTGAATTGAGAAGAAGAGAGAGAAAAGGCCAGGCAGAACACAGAGTTTCAATGAAATCATTGCAACTAATCTAATATGTAGTTGTAACAACATCTAGGTGCCTACTCATTGTGTGGAATATAGATATAATAATGAGGAAAACTGTTGGGGTTTTGTTTCTTGGGAACATCATTCTGCTTCACTGTGACCTTCTCAGTTAACTTAATAAGCGAAGTATCTTTATATGAAAACAGCTCCTTAGTTTCTACTCTAGAGAATACACAGCCTTATCACTTACTATAATTTTGATTATGAAACAGTTGTTTCCATAAGCCTCACTTTTCTGTTGCTTGCAGCTATGAGTAGTCTTTTTTTTTTAGGCTACTTTTTTTTTTAGGCCACTTCCTCATGCTTCTCAGTTCTTCAGTAATAACACCTTTTGCAGGTGAGGGTTATATTTAAAAGAAGATCTCTTTGATTGTGTTCCAATGAAGGTTTTTCAAATTTTTGTCATTGATGTATAATTGCAGAGGTTGGACATGTTGCTTGTAAATATGCAGGTCAACACAGATGCCTTGTTTGACCTAAGATTTCTTTTCCAGTGTAGCCTTTTCTTCTGGTAACACAGTCTTATGGCACTGGTTCAAGGAAGCCAGATGCCTTGAGCACTATAGGGGCTGGTGAAGCCCAGAGCTCCTGTAGGTTTGTGCCCCTTGATAGCTTTCCCTAGGGTGGAAAAGAATACCTTTGGCCATGGGGAGTAAACCTTCTTAAAAATAGTCTTGTACATTATCTGTGAGTATTTATTTCACTTGTATTCTCTAACTCTAATTTTTCTTCAAAAGTTGCAGATCCAAAAGGTGCATTTCCCCTGAGGTCCCTCCAAATTTTGGTCTCCTGCCTCCCTGCTGTGTCTACTCTCTGCAGGGGGCAGGGGCCGACTGTTCCCACTATGGCACAGTAACTCCCCAGTGGCACCAGGACCCTTTGGAAAAGCCACCAAGATTGTAGGCCTGATTTCACTCTGGAGCTTAGCAGGTGACGCTGAGCTTGTGGGAGAGTAGGAGGCACATCAAGCTGAGAAAGCAGCTGACCAGAAAATATTTGACATTTTGTTTTAGTACAAATGTTCTCTTATTAAGAACATGCTTTAACTAGTAGTTGAGATTTCTCCTCCTTAATATTAATCATGAGAATTTGCACAATTCATTTTCTTGACCACGTTTTTAAAAATGCAATCAAAGCCATCTATGCTTTTATCCTGTACCACAGAGGGCTGTGAGGAAGAAATTTCAGTTGTTACTTAGAGGTGTGTGCTGCTGAGTGCTTTCATATGGTATTTAAAAAGAAGGTGTTTATAAAGTCCCAGCAGAAGACTGAATGTCCCTCCTTCAGATTCTCTGAAAAGATTATTAGATAATATTGTAGATCTCAGGCTATAGCCAAAACTGTCTGCAGTGCCTCCAGGCCATCTAACAGGGCAATTTCCTCTGACAGTAGCTGATATATCTGATAAATCTGTGGTACATTGCCTTTCTGTGGGTGCTGTTCACACTCACCCCACACCAGCCAATGTCTGCACAGGGATGAAATGGGTTTTCCAGCCCCATGAATAAAGGTTGTATAGTTGTCTTTTTCTCAAAAATCCAATTTGCACAATCCTAAATTCTGTCATTGTCTACGCTGATGCCCACCCCATCCTGAACATTCAGGCCCTCTGAGAGAGGAGGACAAGAAATTTAATTTCTGAATCATACCATTTTGTTAAAATACATTAACATTAAAAGTTGCTAGTCGCACATTTGTATTAAAATGTTATATAGTACTCAATGTCTCTCTATATTTGGCTTCTGTTTCAATGCACAAGCTGTCCTTTCCCAAAGAATCAGAAGCAAACTTGAGGTGAGAGGAAGGTAAGGAAGGTAGGTGCAGTAGTTTTGCAAACTAGCAAGCCACTTGAAGGAGCTTATTAGTTCTCTGATTGAAAGGACACAGTGCTTGTTCACAGTTCAAAAGTTAAACATCAGGAAAAAAAAATTAGGGGACTTTGCATAACAGCAAAGCTCATTGGGGCTCATGGACTTATGGATGTCAAGTGTTCTTGAACCCAATCCTCCTCGGGGAGGGGAGTCTTCCTTCCAACACTCCTTTACTCTGGTCTCCTGGGTCAGATGTTCCTGAGGGCTGATCTTGTCGGGGCAGACCAGTGCAAAGAGGGCATTCAATAACTCTGCCTCTCTGCATCCTCTGTTGCCAGGGCCCCTCCTCCACAAAGTAACAGGCCCACATTTTCCTTAGTTTTCCTTTTGTTTTTGATGTGTTTGAAAAAGCTTTCCTTGTTGTCCTTGACATCTTTGACCAGTTTTAATTCCAGATGGGCCTTGGCCTTCCTTGCCTCATTTCTCCTTACTCTGACAACCTCTCTCTATTTATTCCAGATGGCCTGACCCTGCTTCCATCACCTGTGTATTTCCTGCTTACACTTCCGTAATGACAAGAGTTCTTTATTCATCCTTGCAGGTCTCTTACTCCCTTTGCTCAATTACTTGTTCATCTGGATACACGTTTCTTGAGCCTGGAGGAAGTGATCTATGAATATCAGCCATCTATCTTGGACCCCTCTTCCCTGCATGGGATGCTTCCAGGAGACCTCTGAAGAGGCTAAAGTGATCTCTCTGAAGTCCATGGTTGTCATCTTACTTGTTGTTTGTTCTCTCCTGGCCCGATACTGAACTCCACAATCTCACTGTCTGCAGCCAAGGCTGTGCCCAACATTCACATCTCCAACGAGGCCTTCCCAGTTAGTGCAGTAACAGCACACACTTCCTTGGAGGATCCTCCACCACCCGTGCAGGAAGTTGTCACCAATACTGTCCAGGGACCTCCTGGACTGTTTGTGCTTCACTCAGGACTGGTTGCAGCTGGATGGATTAACAAGCTATGTCATTAAAACAAGTAATTGAAATTAATTTTGAGGGAAATATTTAATAGTCTGTAAGACTTTTGAAACTCTCTACTGCTTATGAAAGACCCTCTATTTCCCTTTTCTGTATGCTTGGGCTGCGCTTGTCCAGATTCTCCAATGTGAATCTGCCTCATGGCTCTGGACTGTAGCACCCAGAAAAACAACAACAGAGGCCTCAAATTCTCTTGTGAGGAAAAACTCCATCTGTTATCAGATCTGAAAATCATAAGCATTTTTGAAATCATGAGTATTAAAACACGTGTAAGTAATTACCTTGAAACACAGATGGTATTCCCTTTTTTAAATTCAGCTATCATTTTCCTCATAGAAAATTGAATGTAATTTTAACTCACGCTATTTTATTTAATTTTAAGATTACAACATCCATTAGAAAGCACATTATAAAGAATGCTTTGCCAGAAACATCTCCAATATTACAACAAATAATCCTGTTACTTCCTTCTATCATTTATAGTGCCTTTTTCCCCCTTGTCTTTAACTTTAAACATTTTCCAGTAAAAGATGGAAGATAAAGTAAGAAGCTCCACAAAATTTATGCACGTGGATAAAGAAGACCACTTTCATATTTTGTGGTTTGATTTCTTTATCTATTTTTTTCTGAAATTGTTTTCAATTTGGCTCAAGTTCCTTGAAGAGCATGAAGGTAGCACTGCAAAAAAAAATAGTATTCTGAATAGAAAATACAAGAATGAAAAGATCTCCTGAAGTGAGAGGGGAAGAGAAACTTAGGAACAGTGGATAATAGGTGTCAGTTCTGTGGTCTTCTTTCTAATTCTAGTTTGACTCACTGAATGGTTTTAATCAAGTTAAACAATCCTCTTTCATTCCGTGATTCAGGATCTGTGAAGACACTAGTCTTTTCCTGTTTTGCAGGGCTTTTGAAAGACACACATAAACAGACTATCAGAGGAGTACAAGGACAAATTATTAAAAGTCTAATAGGAGGCAGCGGGTGTTTTACTCTTAGGGAAAACACTGTTGCATATCACTTGAACTGGGACTGCATTGTAGGCATTTTCACTTTTACATCTGTCTCTGGAAACTGTAGGGGATAGCATATCAACATAGTATTAGAAATGTGATGGAGATTTTACCTCTTCATTCATTTTGAAGAAAGGTGTAATAAAAGAAACAACAGTGAAGGGAAATTTTCTAATTAAAATATTTCATGTATTCAGCATTGTTGTAAATACATAAATACAGGGCTTTATTAAGCAAAAATTCATTGCAATTGTATGAATTAAGCCTTCTCTGCTTTAAGACCAGCACTGTAAAGGAGGATACAATCTGCATACTCTGACAACTAACTTTAATTCTTTATCTTTGCTAAACGCAAATGTTTAAATCACTGGTACTTTGAAAAGTACCAGTCTACTTTCTCTAATAATATAAGTCAGATAAAAGCCCTTATTGGGTTTAAATTAGAGTTCACCAACTTTCTCACTGGGATGCAGCTTAATAAAAATCAGTCTTAGACATAGCTCCTTGGCTTTGCAGACACATATACAGACTGCTTCTCCCAGTCCCCAGCACAGGCCTCCCACTCACTGGTCAAGCAAATGGAGAAATAATGGTATTCTATTTTTAGCTTCCTTTAATGAGATTTATTGGATAGACAGAAGTTCAGAATCCCACAGCATTGAAGCTGCAGCTCTACTAGTGCTGTGCTGGGCCCCCTCAAGGCCTATAGATGTCACATTGAAAGCACTGAATTGCCCCAGGGAGGAGCTGGATGGTGTCAGAGTGGTAGCTCCAGCAAGATACTCGAATATTTCTATGACAGCTATGCGTTTAGGTGACAGCTAAAAGACTTAGTGAGCTCCTGTATTTTGTTAAATTCACCACTTGTAGCTGTCTCCTGTACTCAAAAGCTTGTTCCACACCTCCCTTGGTGCTGAGATTTTGTCATTATATAGTGTTAAATGCAACGAGTCTCTGGAAAAATCTGTGTTAAGGGTCCTGCAGAGCCTGCTGGCTTTTGCCAGCTGAGAGCTCTCCATCGGGGAGTGACCACATACTCCCCAGGAGAGCTGGAGACCTGGGGTGGCAGTGCCAGCAGCAAGCTCTCCTAATTAATTGTAGCTATAATGCAATCTGTTAAGGAGCTGTGTGATGGCAACTGAACAATGATAACTGGCACTTGCTGATGCCAGATCATAAAAAGCTAAATTACGTGTTTGGTCGATCTAGTATTGGGGGAAGAAAGGAAAAATACCATATGTTGTTTTTAATCTTTTTAGAGTTGTTTAGTGTTCCTCTTAGGAGTACTTTCCTTTGCAGAATTCCTTTGTAATAAATTATTTCCCTTTCAGCCTGAATGCACACTATGCAGTACCATATTAGACACTGTTTTCTTTTTTGATATATTGTTATGTAGCAAGTTTCAGAATTCATAGAAAATGAAAAGTCAAGGAAATTATATAGTACATGATACCTAGGAGACTTACAGAAGGAACTCAGTCTTTCTTTAAAAAAAAGTTTAAGAAAGAGAGCTAAATTAAAGCCTTGAGAAGACACGTTCTAAGTCTGCCTGGGAAAGGACCATGAAGAGAGGCTGTTTGCCTGATAAAAATTGTCTCCAGAAGAGATTCAGAGCTGAGACTTTGAAGTGTAGGTGCACAAGAGGAACTGGAATGATCACATGGGCAAAGATACAGATATTGGGGTTCACTGTGAGTTACCTCTACATACTATGAGAAGGAAAAATTTGCCATTGTGAGAAAATATGGTGGTGAGTGGATAGTAGTAATAATATCTTGCTCACTTTTAGTTTTATTAGATTAGGGGAGCATTGTGGGGATATCACCCCAGGAAGCTGCACAGATGGTAATTATTATGTATCCTTTTTATCTGGATTTAAGAAACAGTTTCTGCTTATTTCTCAAATTAATGCGCATGAAAGAGAAAGGACAAGACCAAAATCTTGCAGATATTAAAGTGGAAAAAAAAAACCTGCTGAGCAGCCACCTTTTTTGCAAACAGTGCATTTTGGAAAAGCAATAAAACAACCAACATGGGCATACATCACTACTGTAGAGGTTTCATTCTTAGTAAGGGCAAGTTTATCCATAAATTGTAGTGAGAAGAATATTGCTGCTTAATCAGAACCACAAAAAGAAAGAAAACACACATGAAAGACGATAAGTGGTTTTAATATCAACATTTGATTTTTCAGGGAGAAACTCCTGACCTGCAGGGCCCCCCCTTAGTTCTCCAGATTTGAGGCACCAAGAGGGATCCTTTGGGTTTTTTGCTGAGGTCCTTTTGTGAGCAAGGCACTGAGAGTGCTGCGTGGCCTGTATAGCAAAGGGGGTCAGGCCCTCCTGAGTGATGCTGTGGAGTTGTGGAGATTTCCAGCAACCTCCACTGTGCGCTATCATTTAGCTAGGGCAAGGGGGACACTGCCTGTGCGACCATTGTCTCTGCACCCTCCATTTTACCAGACCACTGATCGGAAAACCTCTGTCAAAACTCTCTTGAAGTTCTATTTAGAGTTTTCTTTTCACAAGACAGCACTTGCTTTGGATGGAAAATTTATGTTTTTTTCTCTTCCCTCTGAAGACTAAATGGCAAAACATTTTGGCCAGATGTGTGGAAAAATTCATTTGGCACTGTTGCCAATGGTTTGTGGGAGTCACTCCTTGGCTGTCTCTTGCCTTTGCTGTCCTCACCAAGTTGCCGGATGACGGTGTCTCCTGAAATGCACTGTGGCAACGGGTCTGCTTTGGCATCTCTGCAAAGAAGAGAGAGTGCATGAGGGAAGAACCTGGCTCCAGGAGCAAGCACTGGAGAGGTCCTCTGCAGCAACATGTTTGGGCCATATGAGCAAATGTCAAAGTTTCAGGTCTGCAGATTTTATTTAAACAGATAAAAAGAGTACTTAGGAGAAAAAAAAAAAAAACCAAATCAAAAAACCCTTTCCAAGCAGCTGTGGTTAAAATTGGTTTTTTGCCTTTTTTGGGAGGAGGACAGTGAAAGAATCATCTTATCTCCATCAGCTCATAGCAATGCTCTTGCTCAGATGTGCTAAAGCTCATTCTCTCCTATCTCCTATGTTTGTCTTTGCTATAGACTTCCAAATGCAGCAGCAAGGTAGCAGATTTGATTTTTCACATGCTGAGATGGACTTTTAATTTTCTATTTCCTAGCAACTGCCTATATCAACAACTACCAGATGAGCAGTAAAACTGAGCTTGAGAACTAAAAGCAAATTGACATTGTAAATAAATAGGTTTTGGACCTGAAGTGGTTTAAGAGAAGCAAGAGTTAAATCCAAATGATCCGAATGGAAATAATTGGCTTTTCCTTTCATGAAATGCATATAGGTAGCAGAGGAAAGAACTAAGTCCAGCCATCATTTCCTAGCAGCATTCAATAATTTTCACAATTTTATCTGCAAAATTAATCAAGTTTAGTTATTTCACAAGTACAGAAATACTGCATATTTTTACTCATATCATTTTGCTTATAGTTTTTCCATATGTGTTTGTGCTCTCAGTTTCCACATTTGCTTCTCAGCTCACCCATCTTGGCCGTGGTGCTGCTGCATCATCCATGCCAACCTCACAAGTACATCCATACTTCTGGCTCTGAGCTCTTTGAGGAAATTGACTTTTCTCCTCCTCATGTCATGCCTGAAAGTCTTCCCTGCCTGCGGATGTGAGGAGATCACAACGATGGGTTTTTAAGATTCTGTAATGCATAAAGACATGGAGACTTTATCCTCTAAATTTCCCTGCTTCCTTACAGATCATAAAATCACAGAATAATAAGCTGGAAAAAAACATCCAAGATCATGAAGTCCAACCTTTAACCAAATATCACAGTGTCAAGTAAACTATATCTCAAAGTGCCATGTCTACTTTTTTTTTTTTAATACTTTTAAATACTTCCAGGGGTAGTGACTTCACCATTTCCCTGGGCAGCCTGTTCCAAATTTGTCACTTATTAGCACAAAAATCAGCATTAGCAAGTAGGCCTATGCTTAATAAAGGGAGTGTGTATCTCCCAAGTTTAAAAATTTCTCTCAGCCATTACTAGTATGTCAGCAATCAATAAGCCTAGCAATCAATAGTATAGCATCTATCAATAGTATAGCTGCAATCAGCTAGAGTGACCATCAGTATTTTAGCAGTAGCCAAGGAGGTTACTAAAAATTCTTCAGTAGTAAAGCAACCTATCAATATAGCAGCAGATATACTTATTGTAGATTACTTATATGAACATATAACATCAATATTAAGCAAATTAGAAGGGGAAAAACTGTTCAAACAGTTGGGAGGACAAATCATACGAACCCCAGAAGGGGGCCCAAAGGGAACCAACAATGTAACAGAGATGGAAGTCTTACTTCAGAGATTTGGGTCAGTAAGGCACCCCAACGACAGTCCAAGATTTCATAAAAGGTTCATGTGGAGAATTCAAGCTGTTTAGGGAATGAAAAGTATGTGCAGCGAAGGAAGTTGTCAGGGAGAAAACAGCTCCATTTTTGATAAAAAATAGAAGTAATTTTTGTGTCACAGATACATGAGTACTTAGGGCACCACCACTCTGAGCAGCCAATAAGTGTTAGTTGGTGGTTTTCATCTGGGGCAGATGATAATGTTTTCTGCTATTTTAGACTTTTTTTTTTTTCAAACTTTTATCATCTTCTTGCTGATAAAATAGCCAATGTCACATACTAATTCATTCTTTCTCAGGAGGTTTTCCCTTTTTTCCAGATTATTTTTCACCTTTTCAGATAATAAATTGCTGTTAAAGTTCCTTGTTTTTTGCAGTTATTGATGGTATCTCTGGGGGTTTCTGGTTTCTAGGTACTTAGGTGTACTTCAAAGATGCCAAATGAGCACTTCTTGATGATGCTTCTGGTTCACAGGTTATAAGTCCCCAGGCTGGCAGGCATTTCCTCTGAGAGTATTTTTCCAGTAGATATTTTCTTCTGTTAAGTAATTTTCCCCCTCTAATCAGGTGGCCTTTATGGCTGTTCCCATCACCTCAACAACCTCTGTCATTGTTTGGTGACCACCATGCTGCAAGTTGCTAGGCTTGTTTATGAAAGAAAAAATAATTATTCTGGATATTGTCTTGTCTAAAAGTATGAATGGATGTTATTTCAATTTTGGTTTGATGTAATAAAAAAAAATAAGTAGGAGCTAGTTTGGAGTAGAGAAAAATGCTGTGAAGATTTCTGAGAAGGTCTAAATGCTGAATGCTGTGTCTGCACGAGTACAAAAACAGGTGAGCTGAGATTTGTTCTTTGGTTGGGGCTTTTTCCTCCATCAGAATATAAGTTGTGACTTTTTTTGCTTTATATTCTAGCCAAAGAACTGTATAAGAAGAATATTACAGAAAATATTTTTGCCTACATTTTCCAATTATCCCTTTTCAAAAAGAAGCTGGATTTTTTTCTTTCTTTAATCTGACTTTTTGTGGGTAAAAAAAAAGAACATAGAAGTAGAAGCCCCAGGCTAAACTCTTTTACATGATATGAAAATGGAGAGTAAGACTCCCAGCTCAGGCCTGTTTCAGTTCTCTGAAGGGAAGGAAGTGGGATAGTGTTGCTCGTCATTTTGCTATTGCAGAAGATCTGGACACAAGCAGATATGGTCCAAATTTTGGAGGTATATTGATCTAATTTCTACCCACAAGTGACCAAAAGCTGGGATCTGGAAAGTTAAGTTTAAAATAAATAATTGTCTTTAAAAGTGCCACATTTCATTTTCACTAAGCAGATTGTTAGATGACAAATGAGCAACCTTTGATGATTAAAAAAACGTGAAGGTAGGAAGGCCAAGGCTGTGCAATGGTCTGCTAAATCTCTCTCATGCTGTGTGAAACATCTGAGAAAAAATACTGGAGCGTAAAAAATAGTGAATCTACTTCTGTTTCTCATTCAAAAATATTCTCAGTGCTTCACTCCTGATGGTTGTCAGCTGGATAATGCTGCTGAATAATTGAATTTACAGATTTGGGAAAAAATAAAATTTATTTGGTAGGATTCCTTTTCAGAAAGCAAACAAACCAACACTTATAAGAAGCAGCAGGATGTGATGCCAGTCAGAGTCATAGTACCTTGCATCAGACTGTTATCAAAAACATGCAGGTAGCATGCAGGCATCTTACCTTCCTGCAGTTCCATTAGCACAGGAGAGGATTACACTCAAACACATTCCTTGTGTTTGAACTCTTCAACAATTATCTTAAATGTGAATTTGAGTACTGGGTTATTCTCTTTTTTGCTGTGACTGGGACTCAGATCAAGGGTTCCCTGAGTAAATCCCTCCATACCTTTACGGGTATGAGTTTCAGATCTTGATTTGGACTGCTAAAACTTGCTGATTTGCACTAAGGGTCCAGCAGTGCCTTTAGGTAGGTATCTATGTAAATAAAGTCAGTATGATGGATATTAAATAACAGGAACAGCATCTGAGTTTTAGATAAAGGATAGGTAGTGATTGAAAGCGGAGTCCAGCTTGGCTGTCTGAAGGAATTGGCTGAGTATACCAAATGTCATATTTCTCTTATGCATCAAGCATTGTACCCCTTTGGGGGCACAGAAATGTCAACTTCCAATCTGTAAAAATATAAGGTGCCTGAGCCACATTCCATTTCAGTGTTAAAATTATACTAATGAAAATGTATCTGATTTGCAGGCATGTGAGGTTCAGAAGCAATTTCATGAAATAGGTCTGTCAAAGTATCTATGGCGTAAAGAACCAGATTAGGAAACAGGTTATATAAACCATCAAGATTTTATCAGACCATTTGCCTTTTTCCATGATGGTATATCATGCTGGGAACATGGGCCACCAAGGAAATAAAGTTCTAAATATATTTACAGAGTGATGATGATGAAAAAGACAGTGCTGTGCTGATAAAATCTCAGAGGTAAGCAGGAAAAGATGCTTTCTGGTCACAGCGTAGAGGAATTCACACAACTGAGACCCAAGACAAGCTTAAATGAAATATTTATTGCAGCAGATAGATAAGTTTTAAAGTGCATTGTGTACAAAGCATTTATGTACAAAGCATTTCCAAAAAGTCAAGGATGAGTACAAGGCAATTGAACTGAGCATGGATCTCTAAGCAATGCTGGCATTAGTAAGACCCTTCTGTAGCTCTGAAATACAAACTTATATATAGGGAAATGATATATGGAATAGCTTCATTATTTTCTGTTTCATTTAATATTGTGTATTTTTCATTAAGTGAATGTGAAGCATGAGTGGCAGAAGCCAATGGCCAGGTTAACTCTAGAAGGGAGAACCCTGGGACCTTGTGTCCGTCTGATTGCCACCGTCCCATTTGGTGCCTGACAGGTCCTGTGATGGTGGCTGAGGGGCCTACATGGAGGTGTCTTCTGGCTCCATACCAGGAAGAATGCCAGAAGGCTTACAGAGGTGGCGTTGGTCTTCTAAGCAACATGCAGGCAAGAGGACTGTCCTCTTTTCCATGCCTGCATTCAGTGTCACAGTGAGTCCACACTGCCACATCAGTAAGTCTAACAGGCTGTTTCACAGCTGGGTCTCTACACCATCCCCACTACCTTTGCACTTGAAGCCAGTGGGCAAAAGGACTTCCAGAGGAAGAATAAATATTTAGGTATCCATAGATGCTCCATAGGAAACAGATATAGGGTGCAGTAGGACAGAGAATGAAGCAGAATGTGAAAAAAAAAAATTGGGGAAAGTTACAGTTTATTATTGATTTATACTTTGTCAGTAAAGCTACTTTGAGGGTTATGCTGTGCATACCCTTAAAAAAAACATACTGAATATAACAATGTTTCTGGACAGTGGCTTGCTCTAACTTTTTCTTAGAAAGTAGAGTGGCAGATAAGACAGAAAAATGTGAGATTTTTTTCCCCCAAGGTTGTTCTGCCCAGAAGATAAAAGCTGTAGATTCTAAGGAGGAAGAAAAAACACTGAAAATAGAAGTCAGCATTAACCCAGAACCTGAAAGCTGTACTTTCACATTGTACTGCAGTAGATGGTTTCTAATCATCAGAGAAACAATATATATGAGCCCCTGTGCAGCAAAATCAGCTTGTGAGGCTGCTGCTTTCTAAGACAGAAGATTTGGAAAAAAAACCCAAACCAAAGCAAACAAGCAAATAACAAACAAACAAAACAAACAAAACAAACAAAAATATACAAATAAAAAACCAAAAATACTCACCCCAAAACCTGAAACAACTGACAATTTGGGAAGAACAGAAATTTAACAAATAGTTTTAAAGGAGCTTCAGAAGTTGTTGTTATGGGTGATATGCATAAGGCCGGGATGTGCTGATAACTTTTGAGATAAGTTCACCCTTATTCTTCCTGATTAGAGACAGAAATCCAAAGTGGATATTTGTCATCCCAGTAGCTGCTGTGCTAAGGACCCTTTCTTCTGCCAAAAAGTCCCATTTTAGACGAAGTGGAAACACTTTTGCCTCTGGCTGGCCAGGGAGCTAATCAAGTCATGACCTGGGGATGCCCAACTATGAGTCCCTGCTCTGGTCAGCAGTAAATGTTTTATACAAATTGGAACCAGGTTGACCTGTTGATACTGAAATGGACTTCCTTTAGATTATCCTACATGCACTTTGTTCTGGAGAAGGCAGTAGGAGGGATTTGAAATGTGCTTCCCAAGTCCAAATAGAAGTCTTAACAGATGGTAAGAGTATTTTTTTCTTTCTATTCTTTGCACAACCTCCATCATTTTGACCAAAGACACTCAACTCAGATTTGGAAATTGGATTCATTCTAACTAACACAAATTTTAATGGAACAAGATATTTCATAAATATTATTAAGAGATTACATGTAAAGAGGAGAGAAGGCTTGATAAAATAATTAAAAGCAGACCTGAAATACAGAGTATTTGAGTTGTATCTTCATCCAGGTTTGTTCTCTCACCTTCCTACAGCAGATCCTTCTTTCTGTGGTTCACAGAAGAATGACCAACTACCTGAAATACATCTGGGGTTTAGATAATCCACTCAGGGTCTCCACAGGCTGTTGGACACCAGAATTGTGCTGCTCTGCTCCCTTTCCAGGTCTCTGCCCACCTCAGAAGGCAGGCATTTCCTAGCTGAGGTGATTTGATTTGCACTCCCATGAGCATTGTTTTCTGAATCTGAAGGAAAGAATGGTAAATCCTTGAACAATTGCTGCACAATTAAAATTTTTATTTTGAGACAGGTATCACATCTAATGTGTTGCTCCTCTAACAAGCCTACAGAGAAGCACCCAATACTGGCATTTTCTCTTCTTAACTAAATTTCTCCTGTATTTCCTGTCTCCAAGACCTAATGAAATGACATACAAGAATGTCTCATAAAGGGCTAACAAATTAGTTTTTCTGGTGTTTTCAAGGTAATGTGTGATAAACACGAACCACAGGTCTCACTTGAGTAATTTACCAGACATTGGGTACAACAAGAATTCCCAGGCTACTGGAATTGGACTGTCCACCATGAGAGTCCGCTGAGAAACACAGCATGGTCCCCTTAAACCACCATGGGCATTGCACAATTACATTGTGTTTTCCATATGCCCCTGTGAGAGTTGGATGAAAACCTTTGCACTGTAATACTCATTGGATTTTGGTGCTTTATGTAAAGAAAAGTAAGATTCTGTGCTATGCCAATCCTTTTGGCAAAACAGCATATGACCTGGTTATCTTTTTCAGTTGGCAGATCAAGGTCTGACTGTAGTGGGGAGAAATGCTGATCCGTAATGGAACTGGACATTTAGGGTCTGGGGTAACACTGTGGCTGTTTCTGCCTGAATTTTGTTTCAGTTTTGCAGATGTAGGAAAACTGGTGCCTGTTTGGCTGCCTTTCAGAGGACCATTAAGTGTTGCATGGCAGGCTAAAATTTACCTTTTATCCCTCTGTAAGTGTAATTTAGTGAGAGAAGCCACATTGCATTTCCAGCTCCTGGTGTACACAAAACAAGGCTGAAATTATGTTGGGGAACTTGGCTACAGTGATTTTTATTAAAGTACCTGCAATGTTAGGAAGTTCCACTGCTGTTTTAAGAAATCTAAAAGGGGTTTTTGTAAAACGGCAGGCTCACATAAACTTAAGAAGGAAAATGCACCTGTTCTGCTGCCGTAGCCCTGTGGCTGTGGATCTGTTCTGGATCCTGAGCTGCTTCAGCTGATGGTGACCGTGAACTCGTGAGCCGGTAGCAACCCTGCTGCTGTCATCGGTCCTCCATTTTACCACTTGATTGCAACTTAAAACAATGCCTTAGAATTACCATGAAAATAAACCTTAAAATATTCTTACAGAAAAACCTTAAAATCACAACCTTTAAATAATAACCCTAAAATACATTTTACCCTTAAAATACGCCTTCCTTCCTTTTTATCATACATTTATTTTACAAAACTTTTAAAGAAATGATGATGCTTTTCCTTTTGCCATTAGGGAAACCTGAAGTTTTTCTTTCTTTCAGAACTAAAATTGTTTTGAAACCTCTCTCACTTCTCTTCCAGCTTTCTCTTACTGTTAAGACAATGTGTCTCTTTCCATCTTACCTGCCATTTCAGTCTGAAAAGTGACTGGGAAATTGCTTTTATCTGTAATGTGCTCCCTGTAAGAGTTAAGTTGAAATTAATTTTAGTGACAAAAACAAGCTCCTCCTGCTAGAGCTGCCAAATTAACATGGCTAAGAAAAAAAAAAGTAGTCTATTTCTTCATTGGTATCTGGAAAAGAAACCTATTATATTTATAAAGTCTTTCCATTTTTTCAGACTTACACAATTCCAGAGCCTGTTCATGTAAATAACAAACAACACAGGTCCTAGTTTTCATTTGTTTACAGATCTGAATGGCCAAAATTTTGTCATCTCAGTGCTTATGAGCTTACAGAAGAGAATATTTTTCAGATCACAGATTGAATCTGGAATCAATTTAATGAATGGAGGAAAGAAAGAGCAAGCTGCTTACATATATGAAGCTGGGCAGGTTCAGTTCCAAATATTCCGGTGTCATTTTTATAATACTTTTCCATTAAGATGCCAACACTTTTTTAAATCTTGGAAGTTAAATTCCATAGCTTCACATTAACTTAGGTCAGGCCTTCACTTTTCCAATATGATGCAGAAAAAGAGCCCTGAAGTCTAATGTGGCATTACTGAAGGCAGGGGTACTGCAGGGTGGTGGAGTCATGGAGTTCCTGTGGGCACCAGGTGTCTCTCCCCCTCTGCCCTCTGGAAAGGAACCCCCTGCTGCCTTGTCAGGTAATGACAAACCTCATAGAAATGAAAGTGCAAAGAGATGGAATTGAGCATTGTCTTCTTCTTATACAATTGGTTCTCTAAGTGGGTTTTACAAGTTTTCCTGATACTGTTATCTTGACCTTTTTTGGCTTTTTTTTTTTAATGTAAGGTAAGGTATATGTCACATTATCATGCAGTGAATACCATAAATTATTCCATTTTAATTTGCTAAATATAATGTAAAGTGTGCTTTATGTTTTAGTTTTGAAATCCTTTTAACAACTAATAGACAATATTTTAATATTGAATAAATTAATATAATTAATTAATTAATATAATGCAATTAACAGGAAAATGTTTTTGTTTCATAGAACTATTTACTCCCTATTCAAGTCATTAGGATTTATGGTTAATGTGTCTGTTGATGCTACTGTTTTATTGCTTTCATGTCTCTTTGTAACAAAGGTCCAGTTTTTACACTTAATTTCCCTTCTCAGTTTTTGCCACAAAGAATGATGTTCCATATTGTGTTTTAAGTGATGTGACTGAAGGCTGAATCATAGGAAAAGGCACTCAGAAAGACCTCAAAAGATCACTCACTCCTACTCTGAGGAAGGATCTGTTGCATTTCTGACATGATTCACGATATTTGCCAAAATATCTGTTTTGAAAGTGTCTAGTAGTGAGGCTCCCAGGGCTTATCTGGTAATGAAACCAGTGCTTCACTCTATTTCAGAATTTCTTATTGGGGTTTTTTTATTCTTATATCCAGTATGAATTCCCTTTCTACAATCAAGCCCACTTATTCTTGCCTTGTCTGCTCTATTCCACAAAGAAAATAGTTCTTTCCCTTTCTGTGAAACATCTTTTTTTCAACATGCTTGAATGCTATCTTTTTCCCTCAGACTGTTTCTCTGTACACTGAACATTTTAAGACTTTCACAGAAATCACCTTTTCTGGTTCTCTGATCATTCTTACCACTTCTCTCTCCAATCTCTGTCCTTGCTTACTGGCTTTCCTGAAGCGGAGCGCTCTGAGCTGTGTTTGTAACAGAGTTGAGCTAGCACAGTACAGTTTTAAATTGTTTTACAAAAACACCAATACAAGAAGAAACTCTAGTGATATATTCTTAAAAAAAATAAGAAAAGGAAGGAGTAAGAGGATATATTTTTGGTACAAGCCAAGCTAACAAGGAACCAAACAAATGATTATGTTTTCCGGTTAATTCAATATTTACTGACCCACTCCCCAAAAAAATCCCATCTACAATGCAAATGCAGCAAATAAAATATAAATAATATTTCTAGATTATGAGACAAGTAATATAAACTTGGCTGAAAAAAATATCTGCACTAAGTAGTTTTAATGATATGAGGAAAACAAAATAAGCAATTTCAGAAAAAAATCCTGTAAGAGGTGAATGAAGCCTGTGCTGCATTGGAGGGGCAGGGGGCTCTTCTTCAGTGAGAGAGAGACATTGTATTTCTGTTGTTAAGTATTAATGAAATTGAACTATTTATGGCAAGAGAACAGTTGTAACAGTTGCCAACAGTTGCTGTAACAGTTAAGCTGCCAAAATGACAAAAATTTTTAAGAAATACCTAGGTCATTCTAGGTGACAGCACAATTAGCAGGAGAAAAGTTCAAAGAATGTGTTAATTCATAAGCACATATATATATTTACGCACATATGCATATATACGTATATGTACATACATACATATACAGCCATGAAGATAAACAGGGTGCTAGAGCACCTCTCCTATGAAGACAGGCTGAGACAACTGGTGTTGTTTAGAATGGAGAAGAGAAGGCTTTGGGGAGACCTTATAGCAGCCTTTCAGTTCCTAGAGCAGGCACACAAGGGAGCTGGAGAGGGACTTTTACAAGGGCATTTATTGCTAGGACAAGGGGGAGTGGCTTCAAACTTAAAAAGGGTAGGTGTGGATTAGATATTGGGAGGAGATTCTTTGCTGTGGGAGTGGTGAGGCACTGGCACAGTTTGTCTGGAGAGATTTTGGGTGCTCCATCCCTGGAGGTGTTCAGGGCTTGGCTATAAAGGATTTTGGGCAACCTGATCTAGTGGGAGGTGCCCCTGCCCATGGCAGGAAGGTTGGTATTTCATGATCTTTAAGGACACCTCCAAACCAAAGCATTCTATGATTCCTTGATTCCATGTCATGCCAACTGTCATTTGTATAGAAGGAAAATAGGAATATATTTACATAGGTGGGGATTTTTTTTAGATACATTTAGATTAAAAGTGCTTGATTTCATCAAGATTAAATGTGTCTCATCAGGGCAAGAGAGGCTCATTTAGCCTGGACAGCACATGAAATTGCCACTGCTGGGATTTCTTAGTAGGAATTCACATGCCAGAAGTCAGTGGGAAGCGAGATTGGGATGCCAAACTTCTTACTGCTCTTCTTGGCTCTGTCCTGGAAACCCATGCAGTATCTCTTGCCTGTTTTTTCTTATATAAAATAATAATGTACTTTGAGTCTGTGTTGTGCCTTGGATTGTGTGGATGACAAACCCTTTCTCCATCAGGGTATTTCTTGTTCTAAAACTATTTCTTAGAGGAGCTACCAAGCACACCATTGGGGTTTTATGCTCTTCCAATGTGAAGATTACATATGCTTTTGTTCTAAAGCTACAGTAAAAGTGTACCTTAAGTAATTCATCCCACACCCTGCACCCCAAACACTAAAATATCCTATGGAAGGACAGTAAAGCCCTCAAAAGTTGCAGTTCAATCTGTGACTCTGAAGGGATTCCTCTCTTTCCTCACCATTCAGGTTATTGAGGCTCAGGAGGGTGTCTTCTATTTGTTCCCTGTCCTCACTGACTTACCCTTCCCTTTGAATTATCCTACTGGACTCCTAAAAGCCTCTTTGGCCTTTGGTATTTGGAGAAATACAAGCAATTAGGTGCTCTTTCACTAAGCTAAGTGCTGATGTAAACCAGGTGTCATCCATGAAGAAAGCATAAGTAGTGCTAAAAAGAAGAATGCTGAAGCCTGAAACTGATATAAAATGAATGAGAAAAGGCAGGACTGGACAAAGCTGTCTTTACTACCCCATTTGTGTTTTACTCCTCCACATTGCTTATGCAACATCTAACATTCCTTGCTGCCAGCAACAGACTAACCCGTCATGCATAACTCACTGTCCAGCATCGCATCTGTAACTTGTGTCACATGACATTATGGAAAAATGAAGTGAAGCAAAAGGGAATGTTACTGAAGTCTCATATCAAAACAATGGATCTTTGGAATCTAGTGCAGCAGAGTAGATGTGTTTCAAGAAGCTGTAAAAGATGAGAGAAATTAGTTTTAGATGTTAATCAAATACATGAAACACCTGACTTTGCCATTCTGAATCTCAGGGTAAAATAGAGTCAGATTTGAATATTTCTTTCAAAAACTTGTTGCCAGGAAAATGGGATCAAATCCAATCCAGGACTTTGCTGAGGGTGTGGATGCCAGAATTTCTGCTGGCTTAGGTAGTTCTAGAGTCTGGCTTCTGGTTAGGATGCAATAAAGAGAGCTGGTTTGCAGCCCTAGGAGATAGAGTTGCCTTTCTTTGTCCCACTCAGAAGAAGTACATTGAACCTTATATGGGGTGAAGAAATACTTCTTAGTTATTTTGGAGACATTTGGGCTGCATTTGTTCATGCTTCATTGGGCAGCTAGATTAGTGTTGGGGTTTTGCCAGTGATAGCTGGTCTTTCACCATTAGTGTTTCAGACCAATATATTGGATTTTCATCATTCTGGCCCTCAAACCTTTAGTTGTAAAATATGTTTTCAGATAATGTGTCTCCTCACATAAATCTCCAAGATATAATGCATGAAGGTAGAGGAAAAGGCAAGCTGGAGCAGGGGACAGGCTGTGAAAGGTTAGTGATACGGGGATCCTTTGAGAGAAGGAAGAGAATGAAGAGAAGGGAAGGTGTGGGGCTCACTGGCTGCAGGATGCTTGTAAGTTTCTTAAGACTCAGTTTCCTGCGAGTCTCAGGTTTTGATTTTTTTTATTTAGGCATAACCTCTGAAGAAATGTTTTTGTCAGATGGCAAAAGTTCAGGCCACTTCAAAGACTAGACACACTGATGTGGTAATGCAAGAGTTAATCAACAGTTGCATAAATCCTCAGCAACTGAAAGGAACAAACAGTCTAGTAGATAGGCACTCTCTGTCTCTGCTGAGTCCTGAAATCATTATTTTGGCATAAGAAATGAGAGGGGACAGAAAATGGAATTGCCCATTCTCCAGGGTAAAATCATGCAAATCCTCGCACATTACTTCATACAAAAATCTCTCTGATTAAGTTCTTTGGCTTGTCCCAAATGCTGTTCATCCAGATAAAATATGCTCTTCTAAATTTCATGTCTTTCACAAACATGCACCAGAAATGCCATTGGTACAATCAACATGATTTAAGAGCCCTAATGGGCAATATTGCGATTTTACCTTCTTCTTTTAGGGAAGATGAAGAATAATCACAAAATACTGGTCCATTTATATTTTCTAAGTCACACTGGAGGAGCCCAATGCAGAGCAACGCAAGTTATGTCTCTCATGGTAATGTCTTTTTTTTTTTCTTTTTTTTTTTTTTTTTTTTTTTAGCAACTAGATGAGCATTTCTCCTCTTTTCTGCTGTAAGAGAAAGGGTTTCTGCTTTCTCCAGAAAGCTCTCATGCAGACAAGGCATTCTGGAAAGATGCTCTTCATCAAGCATGATGTGGGGTATTCTGTAATACCCCACATCTCAAACATAAGCAAATTCAGAGGATTTTGTTTATTAACAACGTGTTGGCAGATTGTGGGTGGAGGTAGGAAGTAACTTCGCTAGGGGCTGAAAGGTTTCCTTCAGAGGGAGCAGCACAGCCAGGCCATTGAAAAGCCTTCAGCTCATGCCCTACTTTTGTTGACTCCTATATATGGGAAATTCTGACTTTAACTATGAGGAGAGTGTTGCCTGAAACATGACAAAAGTTCATGACTGTAGCAGAGAAGACAAATTGCTTTTAAAATGTGGGTCAATCAATGCATGGAAGAGCTTTCCTCTGTGGGGTTCTGAGCTGTGGGGCAGGCAGTCCTTCTGTCTCTGTTTTCATAACAATGAGCACATCACCCTCACTCAGCCACTCAACTAGAGAGAAAAAGCTTTTGAAGAGTGCCCCTCTACTCTCTGCAGGAAAGCTGGGGTGTGCCTCTGTCAGCTCAGTCCCAGAGCCAGCCTTTGGGATTAGGCTATTCTCTCCTTAAAAATGTGTATACCCCAATTCCCTCACAACTAAAGATCCCTGATAAAAAAAAATATATATATATAAATTTCATACTGCAGTTGTTCTATGTGAATAAATAGAACTCATTATTTTACCCATAGATCCTCAAAGTATTCCTAATTCATAAGGCAAAGACTCAGTTTATATTTCTTAAGGTTTTTATGCCTATATTGCATTGCTATTTCAGGTGTGCTGGCATGATCTACTTGGATTTCTCTTATCCCCTTATGACTAATCTATGATGAAGACACTGTTGTATTTGCAAGGAGAGAAGCAGTTCCATAGTGAAGAAAGCCTTGCCAAATGAAGCAGGATGGAAAACAATACCTCAACACTTCTTGTCTGTCATTCACCTGCCCTCCTACAATGCAAGCAATTCAATGAATTTGTATCATTCCTGTTAAAACTTTCCATCTTAAAGAGCTAAGTTCTTTCCCCTACTGAGATTTCTATTTTATGGAAAATTTGATGCCAAGGTCTAATTCTGTTTTTCTGCATCAGGCTCAATCTCGTATCAAAAGCCACTTAAAGCTGCCAGATAACTTATGATTCAACCACTGAAGATCTCCCTTGGACTCTAATGATGTTTTTCCCCACAGAATACCACTATGAGCTCTAAAAATTTTGCTGAACAAATAGAGAATTAAAAAATACATAAATAAAAGACACATCAAGTCTAGGCTCTATAATGAAGGACATAATAAAAGTCAAGGTAAGAGGTGAGAAAAACAGATGGTTAAAAGCAAGGAAGCAGTGGAGCTTCGACTCAGAAGCTAAGCTGATGTGGAAATATAAGCAGGATTAGCATTAGGCTTAATCATTATTAGTGCAATACTTAGTCTTCATTTTTCATCCTTGTCCAGACTTGTATTTAGTAAAATACTCTTGAGTAATAAGTGCTGTTATCCTTGCTTTGTAGGGAGATTAAGCTTTTAAGCCTTTTTTTACAAAAGCTGCTGCAATGGCTGAGGTTAGAAACCTTAAGCTGACACATCAACTTCTTCCCTGTGGAAATTGTTCCCATTTTGCAGATGTTCTTGGATATCTGTGATCCTTCCTATCAGCAGCTTCTTTCCTAGCAGGTGGACAACTGTTGAGGTAGGTGAAGACACCAGAAGGGTAACACAGACTTGAGCATGTACTTTGAGCCTGTGAAAGCCTTGTCCTCTGCTCTTCAGCTGATTCCCAGCCTTACTTGCCGAGCCCAGCTTGCCTCACTCCACCTCGAGCATCACGAGAAGACTGAGGCAAACAGGTACGGTGTACAGGCATCGCTTACGGCAAATAGCTGAACTGAGCACTGCCCTATACATCATCCACAAGTGGCACACTGTGAAAGAGTCACTATCAAGGCCTCAAAATATATATCCCTTGGCAGCTCTCCTCGACCAGACAAGGCTGCTTAATGGCTTCTCTCAGTGCTTACACTAACACTTTGTGAGCGGCAGGAGCAATGTGCCAGCTCAGCAGCTCCTTCTTGTCCCAACTTTTAGGACACCTCTAACCATTATGGATCTGTAGCTGGACATCCCAAACCTATCTTATACTTCCATTTTTACAGCCCAAGTTGTGAAAATCTTTAAATGCCAAGCAACATTAAAAACCCTTCACCTTCTAATAGGGGATGAAAATACAGATCCTTTTATATATATATATATATATATATATATATATATATATATATATATACACACACACATATATATATATATACACACACGTATATATATATATATATAGTGGCTTTTTTGAATACTGCTTGGCAGTCAGAAATGAAATTACTACCTTGGCTTCCACATCAAGGCCATAGTGTAGTTCTTCCCTCACAGTCAGATGCTTGTGTAGCAGCAGTTACTGACCATGCTGCACAGTTGTATGTTTCCCTGGGCTACCAAAGTAAATATATTTTGTGGCCTTAAAACACATTTAATGTCTTTTAGTGCTGCATAGGAATGTCAGTCTTTGAATTCAAAGTAGGACATTCAAAGTTGGATTTTACAGGGAATCAAGTTTTCTTTTTGGTACCTGGAATCTATTTTGGGGAAATAACTATTGCCACTCCAAAAGGACTCAGAAATTTTTCAGATTGGAAGCAGGGTAGTGGGCTATATGTTGCTATGGGAAATGGGCTATATGTTGCTATGGGAATTGGTAGTGATTTGATGAATTTTCGGTACATAGAAACATTCATATTAGAAAAATCACAAAAGGAGTTTGTGATTTTATATACATACAATGAGGATGTTTATGTTATGCTTTGCCATCTTGGGTTTTAAAAAATATTATTTTAGATTACATTATTTCACCTTTCTTACTGTCTGGTTCTTTTGTCAACATCTTTACTCTTGCACCCCACAATCTCTCTTTCTGCTGCATCTGATCTTTTGGACTTGCATTTAGATTCATATGCACCTTATCCTATCACCTGTGTCTTCCCTGTCTTTTAAAATTGAAAGCCAGCAGCCTCCACTAATTGGTTTCTTCAAGTGCTCCCTGCTAAAATTTTCAAATACTAGCTTGTATGATCTTCTGCCTCTTGGTCCTCATATTCAGGGGAGCTCTCTCACCTGCACCAGCGCTGAAGCAACACTGAGTCAGGCTCCTGAGGCAATCAGTCTTTATAGGAGGGCCTACAAAACCTCTGTGAACTGTAAATTATGATCATGGCTCCTCTAGCAGGAGTATTTACTTCATAAAGTGTTGGTTTTCCCTGTATCTGGCTGTTTTCCATTTCTTTCACTTCCAACTATATCTAGAGTCCTTAACACAGTGGGATTTCAGTTCATGGCTAGAGGAGATATGTGGCTGTGTGCTGCACTGCTATGAACAGCAAATGACACTTGTTATCTAGACATCTTTGCAAGCAAAACTGAAAATTTCTTAGGCTAGGATCTGTCTTCTGTGCAGCACTTAAAATCACTTGCTTTTGAAAAATGATCAGAAACCTCTAATAAATAATTTGTCTATAAGTAATATTGATGCAGTAGTTTAGATCATCGCTATCTGTATTAATTTGCTTGAAATAGTCAGATTTCTGCTCTGACTACTTGTTTCCTCACGTTTGGGTCTTTTCTTTCTGCCCCCTGCATCCCATTCATGCTTTCTGAGAGCTGCCTGTGTAAAGTTACAGTGGGAGGGAGATCGCAGAATAGCTGTTACTTGGTTT
Organism: Motacilla alba alba; assembly: GCF_015832195.1. Taxonomy (NCBI): domain Eukaryota; kingdom Metazoa; phylum Chordata; class Aves; order Passeriformes; family Motacillidae; genus Motacilla; species Motacilla alba. The sequence continues at coordinate 30,463,760 of NC_052018.1, forward strand.
CACAGTGTTCCTGCAGTTCTTTTTCTGCATGAGGACTTTACTTTCATGAATACACTGGCATTTTTTTTCTTTGTGGGGGGATGTTTTAAGTTTTTTTAATCCAAACTGAAGTTATCTGTTGTGTGTATGGGACAGTGTGTATCGGACAGAAACAAAATAGGTAGGAAACAAGGGGTGTAAATCTGGTTCTTTGCTTCTGACCTCAAGGGGAGTGGGGCAGTTCTTCTGGGGTGTCTCTCCTTCTTAAGTGCCCACTAGTCCACAGCAACCTCACAGTTTAGCAGCGATAATTCACTCTGGCAGCTTCTCTCATTGGCAGACGCAGATCACTGCTCTTGAGATGGCTGGCAGCATCTGCAGCTGCCAATGGCAGTGGTTCCACAGGCAGCTTGTTAGATTTGGCACACCTGCAGCATCAACAAAATCACAATTGGTCCCATTGCATTCCCACAGGTATCCTGAACTCAGATTTCTGTTTTTCTGCTGGGATGTGGCAAGCTTTCCTACTTCAAGTACTTCAAGTGTTTCTGTCATTATACTTAATTTTTCTTAATATAACACCGCATCCAAAGATCAACCCAATCCTTCAAGGTGCTGGTAAGCACACCCACGTTGCTATGTACATTCCCTGAGGAAGAGAAAAAAGTTCAGTTGTTTTCTGAGCAGGGCCCAAGCTCAACACTGGCTGGTGTACCAGACTCTCAAAGCCTGTGGTGCTATGCTAAGACTTGAAGTGAATAAGGCCTATTTTTGTCTTTGCCTTGCAAATTCGTTCAAGAACAATGATTTATGGCAGTTCAGCTGGAATGTGAACCCAATTGGCAGTGAAATTGAGGTACAGGTAAGTTTATTGAAGAAAATCAGATTGCCTTCCTGTAGCTAGATTTGCTTAGGTTGTGGGCAATAGCCCTAGGTCTTTTTGGCCCAGGAAATGGCTTTGTTTTGGCAGTTGTTTGTGAGCTTTCTGTCTGAACAATAAAAAATGGGCTCCTAAGCATTGAGATGATGACACTGTTTTTGAGCAAGGGAGGTGGAAAAAGATTTTATAAATACTCATATTTACTTTCTCTCCTCCCCTGCTGTTACAATTCCTGATCAGCTTTGGCTGGGAGGTAGCTGACCAGCCAGAGGTGAAACAAGGTCACTTTGAGATTCAGCTTCTCATGGCAGGATGCCACATTTCACAAGCTTGGAATTCACTGTGTGGAGGGAAGTCCACACCTTTTTCGGGACATTTGGAGCACAGGGCCGTTGCTATGCTAATTTAGACAAGAAATTTTGCTGCAGCAAAGAGGGTTTTCAGCACTCGGTCGTAGAACAGGCACACGTTCTGTCCCCAGACTGTTGGATGGTGACTGTACCTACGCAGTGTTACCAACGTGTTTGGCATCCTTCAGTACGGACAGAGTGTTGAAGAGAGTGGTACTTTCTGGGTTTTGTGCTTCCTAGGTTAAAAAAAGTGTGGGCTGCTCTCCACAGACACAAAATGCAGCCAGTCCACCTGGAGTTTGTATTTGGAGAGTTTTGGGGTATGCTTTATTCATTTGTGCGTAAATGGCAGAATGCCCATGTTCCACTGAAAAGTTTTGGAAATCACTTAGAATGTTGTCCCTCCAGACACCGGTGAAGGTAGATCCAGTTTAGGGAAATATTGTGTCAGCTTCCCGTAGCAGATAAGAAACTGCTTTCTGTTACTCGCTTTCTTCAGACATTAAGTTCTCAAGGCAATCTAAGTGAAGAGAGCTTGATCCTGGTTAGCTCTCCTGGAGCTTCTAAAGCTCCTCTGTATGTCACAGTGCAGCAGTGTGTATGTGGGAGGAATGAGAACAGGGGATAGCAGAACAAGCCTTCTGTCCTTGCTTTGATTCAAAGTTAGGAGCTACTTCCCCAAACTAATAATGCAAAGCCATCACACAGTACAAATCTCACAGTCCAGACATTTTTCACCCCATTTCCACTGCAGTTTAAGGTCTGCAGGTCAGGGAGGCCTGCAGCATTTTGCACAGCCTACTCCTGCCAGCATCAAGTGTGGCTTTCTGCTGCAAGCTAAACCTTCCCATCTTTACATCAGGGCAATGCTGTAAGGGGCTGTGGCAGTGCTGCAGCATGGCACCTGTGGGCTGTACCTTTCCTTTATTCCTCTGGGGAAGAATACTGCCTTCTCCAGAGCTCTTTCCTGGCTGTCCAAACACAGGATGGGTAGGATGTCCATTGCCTCACACAGGACAACTGAGCCCTGCACACACCATCTTTTCATGGCTGTCACTGTTGTTATCATATCCTGTGTTTGTTGATTCCATCCAGATTAATCTTGTTCCTGACACAAAAATGTCTCTGTGGGGAAAAAAAAAAGGTAAGGACATAACTAGCAAGACTTTTTGGACTAAAGTTGCAAATAAGATAATTATAGAATGTAATTTCTATTTGTATTTAATGATTTTTCTTTTTTTTCTGTTTTCTATACCTGCCGCCTGCATTCTCCTGACATGTCCTAGCTGCAAAAACTGGGGCTCTAAATATTTCCTAGGGCTTCCAGATGGCTCCCTAAGTTTTATATGACTCTACCTACCCCCTTCTGACATTTCTTTCTTGTTAAGATTTGAGTACAAATGGAGATATTCCAGATGGCTTTAGCTGGAGCCAAGTGCCTTCAGTACTTCAGAGCTCCATAGACAGCCCATTAACTAATTGTCCCTCTCAGTCTGCTCATGTTAAATTCCTTTAATTTATTTTGGGGCTACAAAAATATTCTTCTGTGATACACAATATCAGTAAGTTATACTTTGTTCAGTGACACCCATATCTCCAATTACTTTTAAAAACTACATATAGCACATTTAATAATAGCATGAATAGCAAACCCAGCAAGACATCTGCTTTGCACAAATGTCTGGCACTTTCTTCCTCTTTGCCTGTGAAATCTCGTGGTTCTTGTGTAGCATAGTACACCTTGTGCTTTTATAAGAATTCTAGATAATGCTCATGTAAACCGAGGTATATTTCCAAGATTTCCATTCTGGCTTCTCATAGTGAATGATGATGTAATCAGATAGTGGTTAATGATGAGAAAAGCAAATATGTAGATATGAATTTAGAATTATTTATGTTGAGGACCGCCTAAGACTTTTAGAGCCTAATTCTCTTTACTTCTGCTATTAGTTGTGGTAATGTTTCCTATCCCTTTTCATGTGCTTTACCATAGAATTCTTAAGTATGAGCATAAGGGAATGTCACTCAACAGTCTTCAAAAGTCTAAAACTAACATCTTCCTAGCAAAAAAAAAGAAGCTAATTCCTAACTAAGGGAAGCACCTGAATGCTTCACAAATCCTTTTTTCTAGACTGCTACCTAAGGAGTGCAGAGTGGCTTGCCTCATTAGACTTCAAAGCATGACACAGAATATAGGAGATAAAAACATCAGCAAGACAAGTTTTTCTAATGGCATGTTTTTCGTGTTTAAAAAGTTACTTTGTACTCTACAGAAGATTTAATCAGGAGAAAGTACCAAGGTTCATGCAATAGAAAATAGCATTCAACTTGTCTGTTATAAGAATACCTCTTTCTAGTCTGTTCTGGGCTATCCAACAGAACAACACAGAATGGAGAGCAAACTTTTCTAGTTCTTAGACCTGAAAGTGCAGCAGTCATGGCTGAAATGTCAGAGAAGACAGAAATCAAAGTCTCCTACAATATTTAAGGTGAAGTAGACATGTGACTTATTTAGCCTACACAGAAAGAAAACTGTTTTGCATTATTTGAATGCATGCTATTAAGGGTAAAACATTCATCAGATGCTTTGTTTAAAGATGCTATTAGTATTTTGATAATTAGATGTATTATTCCACAAAGCTGATCATGCCACTTTATGTTTCTAGAGAAAAATACTGAGATGGACGTGAAAAGTTATACACTTGCTGGCAAAAGAGAATAAGCATGGGATGAAGCCAAAGGTAAGAAAAAAACAAAGCTGTTGAAAAAGAGTCAGGAAAATCATATCCACTACTTCATGCTGACTTCCAGATGACTATCATCTGTGATTACTGAGTCTTCCTATCCCAAATGAACAGATTTCTATACTAGTATACCCCTATCCTTACTAGAACTAGTTTTCTAAGTAACAAGTTAACGCTGCTGGCTGTTATTTTGTTCCCTGCCTGTACATCTCAAGTGGCAGATCACTATGTGGTGGATTTCCAGTCCTGGAGGTCTGGACTCAGTTCTTCAGCATCAATACAATTTCACTTGGGAGAGTTTCTGTTTGGAATTTGCTGTTTCTTCAGTTCATGTCATTATACTGATAAAGTAATATACAGCCACTACCAAAAAAGCAGTGTTAAAAATTGTACTTAGCTGGCAAAGTCCACTACTTAAGAGTTAAGAAGTGTTGAGAAATTTAGAAGCACAGTTAAGCTGTGTTGCAGCTTACACCACATTAGAAACATATGGCAGTAGTGGAACTTCACATGAGTCCCAGCATAAGATCTAAATTGCCCAAGAAAATTTTGGTGAAAGCTTGCAAAGCTGTCAGGCACCCAAATTCTCCTACTGACCTCTAGTTTTGGACTGATAAACCTTTTCTCAAACTTGTCACAGCACCTTTGATCGTACCAGGGCTTTTATAATAAAAGTGGAAGTATGTTTGTTAAATGAATAAATGCAATCTACTGTATTAATTGAAGTGAGATCATCTACCAGCACAACTCTGTAAAGCTTTATGTAAAAGCCTTGCAAGTGTCTGACTGAACTGTGCCTCTGGCAATGGGAGCAGAGAGAAAAACAACTCTTGACCTGGTTTTCTCTCCCTCTTGAGTTACCTTAGAGCCATACAGAAGCCAGGTAGACTGTGAATGTCTGCAGACCAGATGGGAAAGGAGTACCTATTTTGAACCAAATGTTCTCAAAGCTTGACAACACACTTTGCCAGAAATTTTGCTTTTCTTATACAGGAACCAGGTGTGGCTTATGATACAGTGATAAAATCTTTGATTAGACAAAATGTGACGAAAGTTCTGCACATGCTAGAATAGAGCTAAATTTCTTTGCCTGTGACACAGCCCAGTTTGCTGCCTAGGAGATAGGGAAAAGAGGAAAGACTGTTACAGAAGGCAGCAGATGTTTTTCTTATCTGTAAATCCTTTAGATGGCCTCATTACAGTAGTGTCTTAGCATATTGTTCTTCTTCCTGAGGACTCTCAGGATGTAAGGAAGTGATATTTTACCCATTTTTAAGGAAAATTTAGGTGCAGGGTATAAACAACATCTGTGGCATTGTAGAGGGCTGACCCCAGCTACTCAGTTTCTATTAATCTAGCTATGGACCTTCCCTCAGTTCTGTTTTTGCTTCTTGCATTTGCAGCTCCGTGCATAATTATAAGCATCTGCAGGGAAGTTGTCTTCTTTCATATGTGCAACTAAATGTACCTTAAATACAAGATTCTTCTGTAAAAACAACCAAAAAGGAGAAAATAGAAAAATCAAGTATATAAAGTCTTATTTTGACTTCTCTGGGCTCGTTGTGGAAATCTAATTAAATAAATTCTTCTTCTCCAGACCTAGTGTTATCGAAGCAACAACAATAGATTGTGATTGCTGTACTGAAATGTGCTGTGTTTCTATTCACACCTAACCAAATTTTATAACTCATCTTCCAATTTCTCCACAAAGCACGAACTGTTAAAGTCTTTGTGGACTTTTCTGTGCTTTCATCGCTACAGCACTCCACCATCAATTAAGAAGATTAATCCAGACTCCCGGGTTTGAGTGCCTGATCATGAGTAACTTGTGTTTGATATCTTATAGGCTTCAACTCCTTCCTCCTACTTCGATGTGATACTTTTGTGGTCTTAAGCAAGCAAGCAGTATATGAGGACTACGATCCCTGATTGTAAGTGAAATTTTTAGTCCACATTGTATAAAGGACATTTGACTTATTCAGAGAGATGCAGTCTTGGAACAAGGGATTTAGCCAGAGTGGTGTTTGAATTCCATAATACAGCTCTGAAACCTCCTGGGTTGGTTTGCCTCCAACTCTTCAGTGCCCAAATGTCTTAGGGAGTTTATCACACTAAGGTCACTGAGGGTTTTACTCCTGTACATGCCTCAGCTGTGATGAAGAACAGGTTGTTACCTGGCTTATTCCTGAGCTGCCTTTGAACTGAGAGAAATCAATTTGTGGCAATTTACTAAATTCTCTCCGTAATTTTTAATTGGTAGACTCTCCTTGTCAACAGCATGTGTGAGGTGTTACCTTAAAACCATGTACCTGTCTGAAAAATTGAAGCCCAGAATTCCTTGTCAGTCCAAGTGGTAGGAACTTAAATGTTACCATTTTTCAGATCTATTGTATACAGAACAGTGGACTTGGTGTCCCTGGGACACTGGATGTGTTAAGAATGTCTCTGAGGTCATGGATTAACTTTAACCATTTCCAAACTCTTGTGTCATTTCTGCAGTCACCTCCATTGTGAGCTGCTGTTTCTTGCTCCCTTGAGCGTATCAGCAAATGAGGTCAGATGACAGTAAGACTCCAAATACTTATGTATTCCCCTGTTCCCAAAAAATTGTGGGCATGCAACTGACAAAAAGCAGAAGCAGAAAGATAATCAGCCTGAAACCCTGACTGTGTTTTGAGAAAAAATGTTTGAGTTCTGTCTTGGCCAGCTCTAATTTAATTAGAGGGAGGATGCTGCTGCTGTTGTCTTTGGATGCCTTTTATAGCCGAGGTTGGGGTGAAGGAAGGTTAAAGCTGCTGTAGTGTAAATAATGTAACAGGATTTCATCTTGACTTGGAATCTTAAAAAAAATATTATTAAATGACCATCCTTATACGATAAGAATCTGTTCAAACAGCCCTATTTGTTGAAACAATTTTTGTCTATTTTTCACTGGGTGTGCTTTATGAAGTTAAAATTTCAGAAATATTTAATATGAAACATGTAAACAGCAAGGGATTGAGCTATTGTCTCTGGTATAGTCCCAGATTTTATTTGTTTATACATTATCATTAGAAAGAATGCAAAACCAAGTTCCATCCTTAGGAAAACATCCAATTATAATTCTATCCATAAATATTCAAAATATCACTTTGTATTAAATATTTAAAGTGTCTGCAGTGTAGCCACTGGAAGGGTTTCAGCTCCCTTCAGCACTTACATTTTGTAAGTCTCAGTTCATGATAAGTGTAAGTGTGTAACTAGTAGAAACTTGGACTGAGACCAAGCTGCAACACCCAGAGACATTGCATTTCACATCTAGTATTTTTGGGACTGGCCATGTGCTGCTCCAGTGCATGACCTTCCTTGACAGGATCAAATTTTACAGGGCAGCAAATCCTGGATTTCCTTGTTGTGGTCCAATTCTGGTTTTTGTCATTTAACTACAAGTCAAAGTTAAGAGAGAGAGTGTGTGTTAAGATGGCAAATGCTTGATGGCCTGCTTCCCTCTTAGCTAAATTAAGATTGAACAGCATAAAATTCATTGAATGAGTCAGCCAATGAGTCAGCAGAGCAGTTAGTGGTGAAAGTGGAAGCCTACAACTGATGGACATGATTTAAAATTGAAAATCCACAATCTGTTTTCTTTATGAAACTTCAGAGATCTCAGGAAAACAACTTCACATGATTGCCCAGGCTAGAAAGAAACCTTCTATTTTATCACATAAATGCTTGTCTCAGTGAACTGAACCAGGGAAGTATATCCACAGAGAGTCATCTACTAGAAGTTTGCACATGCTTCATTTCATTGTTTTGTTTTTGGGTTTTTTTTATGAGATGAAAATATCTATGACTGAATGAAATGATTACACTGACACCAGCTAACACAATTCATAATGCTTGGCTTCTATTCAATATGAAATCTCAATCGGACCAGAGAAGAACTATCACCATTTGTCTTTAAAATTTGCCATTAGCAATGTTCAACATCTTATTGAAGTCTAAATTATACATTGACAAAATCAGGTTCGGGCTGCTAAATATTGAAAAAAATAACAATTTAATATCATCATTTTAGAAGCTTTTTTTAAACAGAGGAGCTCCTGTTCTAGGCTGTGTCTTCTGCTGTTTAGACTTCTGCAGTTTAAAACTGCAACTTAACACACAATGCAAAATTTTTCAGAGAAAAACAGAGTTCCGAAGTCCTTGCATATGTTAGGACAAAATATTCCATAATTAATCATTGTCTAAATGAAAAACCTCATAAATAAAAATAGTTTAGCTAAAGAATGTATCTTTTCAGTTATCAAGGAGAGAAGAGGTCTCTATTTCTGTTTTTATTTTCATGAGAAAAAAATCTTTTTTTATACCAAAATTTTGACAAATGCTTTATGGTATTTGTCAAAGAAATATACTTCTCAATGAGGATAAATATCACCAAACATTTAAAAAAAATCAGCTCTCTTGAATATCCAGGGAAGCTTGCATTACTGCCCAGCTCTTTTATGAAGAGATTTTCTTACTTGGATTGTGTCTTTAGTCTTTTGCTGGAACCTCAGGTGTGTGGCCTCAGCAATGCCCTGCTTTGTCATCTGTGGTAATGCTCCCTTTCAGATTCTTCATAAGTAGCAGATTCTCACACACATCACTGGTGCAGGTGGAGCTTACAAGGGGGAAATTGATGCACATCTGGAACTGTTGGAGAAGTTGTACTGGACCAGTTGAGTAGCCTTAAAAGGTTTTAATTTTCACCCTCTCTGGAGAAAATGGGAGAAGTCTTCCCCAGTGGAACTGGTTATGAGTCAAAAATGTGTCTGGGTTCAGGAGCTGAGTGGTACATTTGCCTTGATCTCTATGATAACTAATTTTGGAGCTGTTCTTGTGGTGAGGGTGACTGAACACTGGAGCAAATTGCACAGGGCACTTGTAGGTTCTCCATTCTTGGAAATAAGACAAGACCCTGAGCAGCCTGCTGTAGCTGACCCTGCTCTGACCATAGTGGGTAGACTAGACACTCCAAAGAGGTCCTGACCACTCTCAGCTGCTCTGTGTTTCTGTGAAGTACTAATAGCCCTGGGTAGCAGCTATTCCTACACTAGCTCCAAGAACATTTAGTGGTTCCTCCACTCAGCAGGGCAGTAGTCTCATTTAAGACCTTGCTGTCTTCTGCGCACTGTATAAAAAAGAATGTCCCAAGAGACATATTAAAATTAAATAGCAGGTTTCAATCCCTGCTAAAGTTTCAAGATCATAATTTTAACAGAAATTTAATTCACTTTTTTTTTTGTGGGTATCATTATCAGGACCTAGTCATGACAGTCAGTGTTCAAACACAAAACCAAAAGGACTATGTATCCCTCAAAAAATGCAGCTCAGACATAAAACAGAAATTAAGGAGAAATGAATGGATAACACGGGTAGATAGAGTTAACAGCATCAGGAATATAACCATTATCAAAATTTTGTAGGCATTCTGGAATAATGGAGAACATTTCCCGAGCATGTGGGAAAGAGAACAATGTGGAAGACAGCACAGTAGTTCCTGCCTGGTAATGTAAAAAAATGAGTGTTAGTGGCCAGGAGATAATCCAGTAATTTAATTGCACAGAAGTGAATAATTGGACGTGTATGAGAAGGTCAGTGCAAGAATAAGGCAAATACCAAGGCAAAGAAGCAAACAATGTTGGATAGGAAATTAATAGGAAATTAATATGAAGATGGATTCATGTCAAAGGGAAGGAAATCCATAATTGTAGAGGGAAATGGCTGAGAAGGGGTGACAATGTCCAGAAGTGAGAGATTGAGACAGCTGTGATAAGGAGAGAAGAGATGCATAAAATAATTTTCTTTCTAAGTTTAAAAACTGATGTGGTAATCATACTTCCAGAAGCATCCTTCCAGCATCTGGAGATCACTGTCCCAGCTTGCCAGATCTGAGGGCAGAGTCACATCTCTGTGGTCTTCGCAGAGCTCCTGTGTCAGTAAAGGAAGAGATGGCTGAGCCAGGAGTTGGTCCCTGCAGGCATGTGCCACGTGGCTTTGGATATTTGTCTTTTCAGGCCAAAATAAAGCAAAAAATTTTACTAGCTAAGTGTCATAGACTTATGTCCTCATTCATATTGCTAAGCATTGGCTGCAAAATATACCACACCCATGACACTTAGCCAGTAGAAGATATCATGCATGTAGGAAGGATACTTGAGATGAATTTTCTTGAAGAAAAGCAGTGGTTTATTCATTTTTAATAGCTGGGCTATTAGGAAAGAACCAAGGAAGTAAACTACACATATATGTAAAATATGCTCCATGACAATGATCATTGTTGGCTATATTTGTATTAATATTATTTATTAATACTATGGTGCTACCTAAAATAAAAGAGCTCCTGAGATATTAGTGCTGATGGTAGAATAAACAAAGTCACTGTGTGAGCTAAACTGTTTGGCTGCCCTTTTCTGTACTTATCACAGGAGTTGCTGCCTGTGTCCTGTCCCCATTGTACAGATGAACTCTGCATTTGCCTGAGGGCACACAAGGAATGGGGCAACTGGGAGAAGCACAACTCCTCTTTGTTTCCCTCATCCAGAGCTTTGATGTGGAGTCCATGCATTGCTTCAGTCACAACAGTGGGTCCCAGAATCCAGCATTAGAGGCATCTGAAATGTTATCCCATTAATCACAGGCCCATCTCCTCACTGTATTGATTTTTTCCAGTAAGAGATACTTGCTGGCTCCTTCACAGGGTGAGCTTTATTCAGTTTTGCAGCAATTAGATCTCACTACCATCCTAGTTTTGGCAGGACATTGTGTCATCCAGTGCTCCCCAGGCAGCATGTGTGGTGGCAATGCTGTGGGTTTACGTTTTTGCAGCATCTGTGATGAATTTCCATAGAAGTGTAGACGGTTGGTGAAGCTGTTTTGGTCACTGTGGGGGGCTGAGGGTCAGCACAGGCGCAAGGGACTGGCCACGGAAGTCTCTGGTCACAATGGCAACATGAAGTCACTCACCCCAGGAGAGCTAATTTATGGTGTCCTTACTCATCCAGCTCCAAACACTTGGAAGGGGCAGAGGTGTGCCTCAGCTGTGTGAGGTGCCTGTGCCTGACACCCATGTGCAGGTGCTCACTGGCCAGGGACTTGGTGTGTGGCACCCTGTCCCCGAGGGGCCCTTCTTGAGGAGCCTCTGGTGCAGGGATGCCAGGCCCACAGTGCCACTTCACTGTCCTGGGTGGGGACACGGGGACACCTCCACTACCCTCATCTACAAGTGCACCTGACTGCAACACCCAGTTTTGGTGGGGCAGGGCTGTATGGAGCCATGGTTTCCACATGCCCTTGGGCTGCAGAGCTCAGGCTTAGCAGAGCCTGCAGCACTGCCCCTTTGCCACCTTGGAACACCACTGTTCTGTTCTTCTGCAGGAATGTTAGCTATTGGTCTCTGGAGGAAACTCACTGCTTTAATTTAAAAAAAAAAAAATAGATGTTTAAGACTTTTCTATACAATTTTTAAAAAATTCCCCAAAATGAAACAAAAGCAAAACTAACAAGAACTAATTAAAATAGTTGGAAATTGCTAGCCCCAGAACAACACCGGGGAAGATGAATAGATTCACTGAAACCAGAGTCAGCACCATGCTCTCCAGGCCTGTGAAATCTAATGAGACTTTTTTTCACCTCTAACACTTAGAGATAAAGATGAGCAAACAGTGGAATATGCAGATTTCTCTTAGTTTAAGCTTAATTAGAACATCTCCCATTCCTGCTTTTATCTGTTTCCTGCTTTGTTATATTTTCAAGGTCCTCCAAGAATACCTTCATCTCTGTGCACACATTGGTGTTCTTTTATGAACAGTCCTGCACATCTTTATAAAATCCTTTAAAGATATCAATTTAAGAACTCTTCATCTTAAAAGACTAAGGTGTTGTAGTTGACAAAGTCTTAGTGGGGCAATGAAAACTGAATATTTCATATTCTTACTAGGATCTGGAATGCAATAGATTTCTACTCAACACTGTTAATTCTCCATTATAATGCTTTTGATCCTTCTAACACCCTATATGCTAGTAAACTCACTCCCATGAGTAGTATCTTTGACTTACAAAGAGGTACTTGCACAGGAATGAGTTTGAAGTTCCAGATAATAATTTTCTATGGTGTCCTTTGGCTTATCAGTTATGAAACACTTTAAGGGCCACCTCAAGAATGTCATCTGAAATCTACCATAAACAACTTCAGGTGCTAGATTCCTATCTCCACACTCACTTTTTCTCCCACTTCCCCTCATCCAATTCGTTCAATATTTTTAATTGCATATGGTTTATCCTCCTTTGCCTCTACTACATCCCATTTTCTCTCATAGCACAGGGAAAGAAAAGGCGAGAGGTAGGATTTGTGAGTTAACCTGCAAAGTGAACTCAGAAACAATCCACTGCTCAAGAGTACAGGAGAGAAGAGTACAGAGCAGGACTGCAAAGTAAAGAAGCAAAGAATGGAACAGAATAACAAACCTCAGGAGGCCCAGAAGGATGTTTTCTCTCCAGTATATGATGAACTGCATCCCACAGTGAGGAGAAATTTGTGCCAGAGGATTAGAGATGACCAGCTTAATTCACTCTCCAGTAAACTCTCATAGAAAGCTAGGTGTCCAGAAGATATTAAACTCCTTCAGTTTTTAAAGAAACCTGAGCAGTGGGTAGTGAAGAATGGTCCCCATTGTTGTCTGATTTAAGATAAGGCTGCTGAGTGAGCTCACTACTCACCCTCCGCCTCTGGCCTCCTGGCTGGCAGTCAAGGCATCTACTTTCAAGCCAGTCCCTTTTCATTCTGCCCCGTGCCCCTTTAGAAATTATGTGACTTGCAAAGAAAACAGAAGGAATATGAGAATAAATATAAGAAGGTGGCATATGTGGAAGAAACTGGAGGTATAAGGGGATGGAGCTGGCATAAAGGACAGAAACAAGGACAGAGTCAAGGAGTGCAATGGGGTTCTACAGAAAAACAAGAACTCTGAGTCAGCTTCTAAACTTCTGCTTATTACTTGGTGTATGTGTTTTTCCAAGTATTTAAAATCAAGGTTCTTTTGTTGGTTGGTTTTGTACAGCTCTGTTCAAAAAAATTTATCTTACACTTCTCAATACCCCAGACAGATCTGGAAGAATTGTATAACAGTCGCAGGACGACACACAAAGTAGCCATTTACTACCAAGATGGAAATTTCAAAAGAAAATATGCCAGTACTGAATTCTGCTCTCTTACAGTTATTTTCTTGTATTTAGTTACTTATGGAAAAAAATAAACTGCAATTTTATAGGATCTGTGAATGTGGTTGCTGAGCATGTCTGAAAGTCAGAGCATATGTTTAATACTTATAGATATCCAAAAGTGTTCAGCCCAAGGACTCCACGCTTAAAAATATTGGCCAATATATACACAATCACATAGGGATGGAAAGGATGTTTTCTAACAAGTCTTTAATCTCTGAAAAAAATCAATAGTGCCAAAAAGATTTCTATATAATCCAAATTCAGTTTGTTCTTGAAAAGCTGTCTTGAAGAAGAGGATGAGACACGGTTCACACTCATATCTCAGGCTTAAATAACCATTGTGATTGAAAGGTCTCATGGTAATGTACTTACAAAGTCTTTGACTTATAGTACTTTTCAGCTGATGATGTGCTTATAACAAAGCAAATGGGTAAAGAGCACGGATAAGTTAGTTTGGGGGAATTTGAAGTGCACATTTCCCATGGGTGTCTGTCTGTGACAAAGGCAATGAACCACATTTACAGCTCTCAAACTAACTCGTTCTGTGAGGAGAAAAAGCAGGCAAATGAGAGCTCCATCAGTTGGTGCTGACAGCACCAAAACAGTTTTGATGGTTTTCCCACTGCCAGAGGAATGGCCTAAACTTTTTCTTCTAAAGTTTAGTGATAGAAAGCTTGCTGCTACAGTCAGCCCCAATCAGTAAGATATTTTTGTTTGCATGCATCTCTTTCAGGTTTTCTATATGCATCAGAAAAGTAATCAGAGAGAACAAATTCATTCAAGAGTAAATACAATAGAGAATTTATAGTCCTCTTTCCCTCTCTCCATGGTAAAGGACCTTTATGACCTTATGTTTCAGGCCATTAACACTGAAAGATTTTAAACAATCTAATCACCCAGAAGGTTAACCAAGTCAGCTTCATCCTATGCTTTTTCTAGTCATAATGTTAATATGTGGGTTTTTTTTTCTTTCAGGCTTTATCATGAGTAAGCTAAAATAATCAGATAAAGTTCAGATTTTCCATACCTTCCAATTTGTTTTAAGGAATTGATTTCCTTAATTGCAGTTATTTATTTTTTCTGACAGATACTGTGGCAAATCTGAATATGCAGGAAAATTACAGTGTAATAGATGTAAAAACTTGCAAGATAATAGTGTATAATAATAAGATAATAGGTGGTGTGAGCTGCTCTCTCCCTTTCCCTCTCAAAAGTTTTCAGCAAACCTTTTCCAATCAGGATCTCAGCCCTCACAACAAAACTAGTATTCTGGTACCTAGGCACAAGTTAAAGGGCTCAACTTTCTTTTTATCTTTTTTTTTTTTTTTTAATTTTTTATTTTCATTATGGCTTTCACTGATATTACTCAAATACCAGTCTGTCTCTCTTGGAGTGACTCTTCAAAATGCCCAGGTTGATGTTGACATGAAGTAGCAAACAGAACAAAGCCATACCATGTAGTCCCGAGGACAGAAATATTTTCTTTACTCATAAAAGAAATTTACAGAAAGGAAACCTCTAAGCCAATTTTACATAACTGAATGTATGAAGAAAAGAACACAAATAATGCAGAGAAAGGAAAACAGCTAACCAGATAGCACCAATTGCTCTTCCTTGGAGGTGTGAACTTGCAGAGCAAAAGTGGATTGCTATTGCAAAAATCTCTTTTGAACTATTGAATACAATTTACAGCAAAGTAGGCATGGAAATATTTACAAATGACAAAGCTTGAAGGATTCAGGACCTCAAAAATACTAGTCCAAACAAGATATTTGTGGTTCATTGTCAGGTAATTTTGCCAGTGGGAATGGAAAATATTTTATTTTTAAAATGATGACTTAAAAAATTCTGCAGCTCCAAAACATCCAACTTAATGAATATTATAGGCCTTTCTTGAAAGACAAATATTTATTTCTAATTAAGAAAGAAAAAAAATTTGGAGTTAACTCCTGCTTAAAATCACTGCTTAAAATTTAGCTTATTTTCTAGTTAATGCCTACAGTTAAATCAGAATATGTCCATTCTGTAGCATCTTTATTTCTAAGGGAAAAGATAATTGATTAGTACTGGGCATTCAGATTAGCAATTAACTTTATTAAGCAATGTGCCCAGTTACTGTGTACTGTTTGTTAACAAACCTAGGTAATAAGATCAGCAGAATTTGATAAAGTACTGGTTATTGAATAAGCAATGACAAAATGTACTCCCAAATGTGACAATATTTGAAAAATACAGGGCAAAAGGATTTATGTGAGCAGTTTAATAGAAAAGTAACCTCAAGATAAATACTAAATGGAATTCACAGATCAAATTTGCTATGCAGAAAATGTTTTCTTTCATTTTGAAATAACAAGATACGGTGTAAAGCACCCCTGCCTTCCCTTCCAGCTAATCTATGGCTCTCATCTCATTGTTTTTTAACTCTCATTGTGAGTTAAATAAGCACATGCTCTTTGTCAAACAGTTGAGCAGTTTCTGTTTCAGAGGGACTATTCTCCCAAGAGGGTTCAGCAGAAACTGAGTTTCTTACTGATCCAGTTCTTCAGGGCTTGCTGCCCTGCCCATTGGAGTCACTGGAGATCTAAGCCCATGTCTTTTCTTTCTATCTTTTTTTCCCCTAGCAACTTGAAAAAAGATTTAGGCAGCCTTTTGCTCCACAGATTCAAACTCATAGTGTAAGAAATGCAAGTGCAACAGCAGTTCCTTCTGAGGAGTAGCTCATCTCCATGATTTTTCCCATTCCTGCCCTGAAATTTTCAGGTGTGTGTGGTTCCCACCCAAAAACTAGCCGAGTGCAAAACCAGGCTAGTGGTAGTCTGTAACTTCGTCTCCCCGAGGGACTGGTGCTGAAGGAGTGCTCACAACCCCTGGGAAAAAGACAAAAAATATTCTTTAATTTTTGAAGTGCGGAAGTAGTAATCCTTTTATCTGGGAGGGTAGAACTGAGAAAGAGAAGATCTCCTAGCAACCTGAGAGCAAACAAATCCACACACATTGCCCTGACAAGAAGCTCAGTCTCTGGGCTCTACCAGAAGATGTATGTAGCTGCTGGGTACAAGAGGAACAGGTTATGCTGAAGAATACATCTAACCTGAATTTTATATTGAATTTTGCTCAGCTGATTTGTTAGAGACCCACCCGCAGTGCCTGTGTTACCCCTGCAGATGGGCAGGAGCTCCTGCTTCACAAGGGTCTTGCTGGGGTCTCACAGAGCTGCGCTCTCAGGCACTGGATTTCACACCCAGCTGCCAAGATCCTGGAAGTGCAGAGCAAAAATGAAAACACAACCAAGCTTTCTGTTCACAGGATATTTGTTTATTTAGCTAGTTTGTTATTCCTACAATTATCTGGAATAATTGAGGTGGGGTTTTTTTTGGAGAGGGTATGACAGAAGTATGTTTTATAGTAATAAATCCTTATAGCCAAAACTAACCCCTTCAAGGAAAGGATTATTTCTTCTTTCAAGTACTGCTCCTCCACCTTCCTCACCCCTCTGCCAAAAATAATTTTGGAAGCAGTATCCTAAGTGACCATACATGCAGTACAAGCAATTTCAGATCTCAGCTGGCATCAGACCAGAAGGCTGGGAGATGTACAAAGCAGATTTGTAGTCTTGGAGCTTTGTATGTGTTAACACCTTCATGTGGGTTCTGGTGACACTTTGGGTTGGTTTTCTCTCCATCTGGCTGACTGCAGAGGAGTGGGTGAAGGGTGCTGGTACCAGCAAGGGGAGTAGGGCCAGTTCCTGCCCACAGCCCCATAGAGTTGGTGCTGAGAAGCCAGTAGAGGAGCTGGAGAAGCACCATATTGAGCAGGACATCCTCTGCTCTGGGGCTGCACAAAGGGCAGCAGGCAGCAGGCACACAGCCAACATCCATGGAGGTGAGAGGGAAGTCCTCCTAGAAAGCCAAAAGGAACAGCCAGAGTATGATTCTGAGAAGAAAGCTTTAGAGTTGGATGAAAGCACTCCAGAAAATGATATGCAAGAGAGTTTTGTTTATAAACCATTTTACTTTGGTTCCATCTCTCCCAGTCACTTCAAGTGCTTCTCTATTTATTAATTTAGTGATGGACTTGGCAGTGTTACTTGAACTTGATGGTCTTAAATGAATTTTCCAGCTAAAATGATTCTACAATTCTAATTCTTTATATCCTAATGAGACCCACCTTTTTTAGTTTATAAGCCTTTTGATCTTTCTGGAAAGTTACTACTGGGAATCCATTTGAAAATGCTGACTAGGTCCCATCACATTCCATTATTACAAAGTTTTAACTAGTTTATTTGGATGTTAACATTAAAAATTCAAATTTTGAACATATTTCTGTAGGAAATATTTCTATTCCTTTGGTTATGGTTTTGATGTTTCTTTGTATAGGATTCAGATAGAACATTTATTCTGATTTTATTTATTTATTTATTTATTTATTTTTAGGAGACTGGAAAGTCTATACAGGCTTGATTTACCCTAGATTCCTGTGGTCTTTAGTAATTTGAAAAGGCTAAAACATCTTAGGACTACAGAAGAGAGAAGATACTGAAGGTGGAAGGTGAAGATACTGAAGGTGGTTAGATTGCAAATGGAAGATATCAATGTGGACATCCCAGTGATAGTGACTGAAACAAGTTCTAGGGAGCAAGAGAAACGTCCCTGCTGTGTCTTTCAGGTGCAGGAAATTTTGTGCAACTAAGAAACCTGAAAGTTACATTTGACTGTTAATTTAAGAAAGATTGACATATTTCCTAATATTTCTTGCTAGGCAACTTGTTTTCTTGACAGTTTCCAAGAGAGAAATTAAACAACATCTCTGTGTGTTTGGTTACAGCAAACCCAGAGACTTGGTGGCATTTAATCTAAACTGCTGTTCTTGTTGTTACAACATCACTATAAAACCTGTGAGAGCTGGCCCTGGATGGGGGGGGGCCATCAGCCAGATGCTGTACAGAAGAAGAACAAAGAGATGGTCCCTGAGACCAAGCACTTCAATACCTAGAGAAAACAATAGAAAACTGTGAAAGATCTGGAGTGAATAGCTTGTGGCAGAGAGCATCATGCTGTGCCTGTACCTAACACGACTGCTGCTGTTTTGTTTCTCAGCTGTGGGAGAGAGAGTAGAAGGGCAAGGATGCCATTTTCTGTATTCTGGGACTGACAAAAGACCAGTGCTGATCAGTCACTGAGCATCAAACCAAGGTCAGTGTGTAATGAGAAACATAATGCAGACCCCGAAATGAGTGTGTTGTTCACTTACCATAAACAGAACAAGAGGCTATCAAAGGTAAGGGAAGAATTAATGAACTATTTTAGGCTGAATTAATCTCTCTGCTTCAGTAAAAGCATTTCAGTTTTAAAAATCAGCAGTTAAGAGCAGAGAGAAACACCTTTGCTGGGACTAGCTTTTTAAAGTGATACCCAGCTGGATACTAGGGAATTCCTAAGGAGAGGCAGCCTGGTAGTGACCTTTTTTTAATCTCTGTTTCCTACCTCTGTCATATTATCTTTCTAAATTGGTTTAGTGTTTCCTGTCCTACCTTGGAAATCTTGGGAGAGGCTACTGCAGTTAATTAACCTGTCTCTAAATTAGCAGGCTCTTGCAATCCATTGTTGGAAGCTGCAGCACATCAAGTCCTATTGTCTTGAAGAATTGGGACTCCTAAAAGCTTGATTCTTTTTCCTAAGTTACCACAGTGGAAGATTTTTCCCAGCAGGATAAAGCAATATTTTCTCAGATCCTTTAATATTAGTTCCTTCATGAGCGTAATAAGCATTTTTTAAGACATAGGCAAAGGCTCTGTTGACTCTGGAGAAATGAAACATATGTTCTGCCAGAATTACCAAAAACAAAATTTTAAAAAGTATTTAGCTGTTTAAGTGTAGTTGTGATTCTTAGGTGGGATCTGCTTTTTCTGGTAAAAAGTCATCTCTTTCAAACTCCTAATCTTCTTCTTACATTTCTGCATTGCTCTTTGCACAGCCAAGTACAATAAGCTAATGCATTTTACAGAATTCTTTCTCATCTTAGCAGGAACACAATAAAAATATTCACAGAGAAGAGGTGAAATACAGTGATGATCATTATCCCAAGCAGATATGGCCAAACTCTCTTCTGGTTTCTGGACTATCAAATATAGAATTACAACAGGATAATTCAGGGACGCAGTTATGCCGAGAATTTCCTTTAATGGAATGTTACTTAAGAAAAACAAATTTACAGCAGATGCCAGTTAGAGCTAAAGAGAAGGAGATTATGTAGTGAGGAAACCTTAAGCACATAAGTTGGTGGCACATGACAACAGCATATTAAAGCATTTTCTCAATTTTGTCGTATTAAAGCCATCTGTAATCACAACAATTTGCTGCCCAGGGGACTTCTGATAAGATTCTGTCAGAGCTGCTGAGAAGTGTGAGAAGCCTGAAGCATTTTGACCCAGGGCCTGAAACAGCTCTTGGGCACCTTGTTCTCTTTAACTTTATTTGGAGTGGCAGGCAATGTATTGACAGAAGAAGTCCCAATTGTTCCACCAAGCATGGTTTTTGATCTTCAAAACCAAAACAAAGTCAGTACTGGCCTCATGCCCAGAGCACCCATATAAGGTACAAGGGAGAAACAGGGTTAGAAATCAGGATGCAGAGGGCTGCTGAAATAACCCAGCTGTCATGAAGAGTGAGGATCAGTGCAAAATTTTTTAAGAAAATAGCACTATATCCTGGAGTAGAGGTTCAAACTGGCAGATCCAGCAGGATTTTTGTGATCCCTAGCCCTCGTCTCAGTATTTGCATCCTCTCAGCAGAGGGGGTTCATGTGTGTACTGGTCGCAGTTCTTCTCACCTCTTTGTCCTAGGGGCACATGCAGGAGCTCTGGGTGGTGCCAAGTCCCTGTCCTTGTTGAGGACAGACCCACTGTGCAATGCAACAGGAACTTGCCACTCAGCACACCAAAATTACTCTAAATCACTGGTCAAGGTATTTAGGGGATTTAATCCTTGATATAAGCTCTCTGTAGATCCAAGCGTACACCACTGCATAGATTTTTCTTGACACTGGTGAGACTTAGCTTTATTAGGCCATAGAGCTGTAAAAACTCTGGTATCAGTGCACAGTGACTGAAACAAATGGGGCCAGACATTTACCTGCAGCTCCTCTGGGTTTTCATTGTCTATCACCTATTGTGACTCATTCTGCCAATGTGCTCTGTTAAGTTGCTCTATAATTCCATACATGTGTGAAATCATTTCTTACTAGAAATATATTCTGACAGTTCTAGTAAAACGGTAAAATACTATAGCTACTGGGTATAGTATCTTAGTTTGTCATGTGGTCTTCTTTTGTTTACTAGCTTCCTTTTTCTGGGTATATTAAAACATGCTTAAGAGTGCATCACATTAGGTTGTCATTGCAAATACCTTTTATAATAATCTCATGATCCCAAACTGAGAACATGAAGTAGTTCAGCCAGATTTTGGAGTCTTCTTCCTTGAAGATATTCACAAGCCATCTGGACATCGTCCTGGGAAACGGAAAATAGGTGGCCCTGCTAGAGCAAGGGATTGTACCAGATGATATCCAGGGGTCTCTTCCAGCCTTGACCATTTTTTGATTCCATCCTAAAATTCAGTTTTCATTCATGCTTTATCTTGATAAAAATATATATGAAAATAAAATATTAAGTAAAATACACACACACACACACACAAACATATATATAAAATATGTATATATAAATATATATCTTGATAAAGATATATCTTTAGCATGATATCTCTTCCTGACATCTATTAGGTAATAGCAACAGTGATATAGAAAATTGTTGATTTTCAGCATGGAGAGTGAGTTACATTCTACAGCCACATTAATTTCAATTTTCTGTGTCTAGTTGTTGTTTCAGCTAGTGAATGAGTAAAATGTTTTCATCATGAATTTCATTAAAGGACTGAATATATTCATTTTAGAAAATCCTTTAAATTGCATTTATTTATGTAAAGATCTATTATGGCCTATCATATTATATATAATATAGCAGACTCCTTTTTCTTTTTCCCTAATGACCATTCTGAAGCATTCCATACTCTTTCTCAATAGACTTAAATGTGCCAGTCCTGCCTAGATATCATACATCAGATATTTTTTCTGGTTTGGTTGTGTATGGTGGTTCTGGTTTTTTAATGTAAGTTACTGGGTTTTTCAATCTGTTCTTCCAGTGCTAGACATGGAATTTTAGAAGAATAATGTAAACTGGCACAAACTTTTCTTGTTCTAAATACTATCTGCAAACAGAAAAAGAAATGGCACATGTCGTTTTTAACCACAACTTAAAATTTTTTAAATGGTTTCATTTTCATACTTGTGTGTGTACAAATATTGTGTTGTGTGTGTATCATATCAATATATATCAATACGTGTATATATGATGTTTCTAGGTGCATGTATGGTCTAATCATTAAATGACTTAGTCATTTCCTGTCAAGAATTTAGAATTAATTTCGCTGTGTGTACTAGGAAAGCTGATAATGGATAAGGTGAAAAGTCTGTGAAATGTAGTGTGTGTGGTTTTCTGTTAATGGCATGTCTTTATTTTGATATCTTGTTCCTAGATAGAGGGACATGAACTTAGGACACGTCTTTGATTCTCTTCTGCTTTTCAATCTTGTCTGTTTTCCGTGCAAGTCTAAATGGCAAATAGGAAGAAATAAGGACATTTGAGGGTTTCAACAGAGAATAAAAAGCAGACTTTGACCTCTTCAGGGATCTGCTTGAAAGAGTCCTATGAGAAAAAGAGGAAAAAGTTTAAGAAAGCTAGTTGATATTCAAGGACCACCACCTCCAAGCTTAAGGGAAGTCTATACCAAAGCAGAAAGGCAAATGTGCGGAGACCTTCATGGACAAACAAGAACTTTCTGGCAAAGCTCAAACACAAAGAGAAGCCTCCAGGAGTGGAAGCATGGAATATAGAATGGAATGGAATGGAATTTTTCTATGGAATATAGAAACACTGTCTGAACGTGCAGGGATAGGGGCTTAAGTGTGCCAAAGCCCAACTGGAGTGGAATCTGGTTTGGGATATCCAAAGGCAAAAGAAGGGCTTCTTATAAGTACGTAGGTGATGAAAGGAAGAGTAGGGAAAATGTGTACAGAATCTTTTGAAAGGAGCAATTGTTCTGATGACATGAGACATGGAAAACAGGAAGATATTGAGAACCTTCTTTGCTTTAGTCTTTACTAGCAGGTCCAGCCTTCAGAAATGCCAGGCTCTGAAGGCCAGGGCGAGAAGTTGGGACTCATAACAATGAAGTGATGGCTCGCAAGATCACAGAATCACTGAACGTTTTTTTTTTCTTTAGTTGTGCAAGTAATTTTCCAGATTTCTCAGCCATGCCCACAACTATCTACAAATGTAATGTCAAAGATATGCATTTGAATCTGATGATTGTCATGATGAAGTCATATAAAAAAGATCAGTTTTGTCAGTTCATTTAATTATTCTTCTCTGTGTGTTCTGTTTTATTTTATTTTAAACAGCTACTTTATTTGTGCTTTTTGGTGTTTGGGGGTTTTTTTGCTTGCACTGGTTTAGTTGTGCTTGTGGAAAGCTTCTATTTGGCCTCTCCTCACCTTATATTCATTATTTAAAACTTAGGTGTGCAGACAACATCACGGGGTTTTGGTGTTTGAGTAAATCTGAGACATTTGCAGTGAAAGTATACATCATCCTTTAGCTTACAAATGAAAAAATAATTTGTTATATAAAAATGATAGAAGGTGGTGATATTTTGTATTACTGGAATGGTATTTTTCAGTAGCGCCTGCCATGTGCCTGCAACAATTTAGATCAAAGCCTTGCTGCTTTAAGTTTGGCCTGTACCTTCAGTCTTGATCTATATTTTAGTTTGGGATTTGGGTCTGTACAGAGAGCAAATGTCTGCCTGGGAATGGAGACTGAGGCACAGGCTGATGTAGGGGAACCAGCCCACACTCAGTGTCAGCCTTGAAGTAGAGAAGGGTTATCCTCCCTTCAGCCCACTTAGCCTTGAGTTGGAGTCCATGATCCAATGTAGATATTTTAAAAGGGCAGTATGCATCCTGATACTCGTATTTCACCCTTTCAGTGAATAATTTTCTTTTTGCAACCCAGAAAACATGCCTTTTATTCTTTCTTCCCTTTTGCTGTGTGCTTAGTACTGAGACTCGGCTAAGGATAACTCTCTTAGTATAATGAGTATTTTTATTTTTTTGCAGACTGTTTCCCCCATTCTCTGCACACATTCTGCTGTCAAACAGGCAAACATCAATACTGTGTTTTGGTGTCTGAAGTGCAAGATCAGTAGGAGAATAGTATGAGACTTTCCTTTGTTGAATGCAAGCTAGGGAAAGGAGCTGTCTTCAGGCAGCCAAGTGAATGTAAATTGAACAAGTAAGTTGGTTTTTTTTTTAAAAGAGTCATTTATTAACTGGCCAGAGGGTGTGTCTGAAAAGGAGAAGTTTACTTTTGTTTTCCTACTTTACTGATTTTATTTGAATGAATAAAAGGAAAAGAAAATGTCCAGCATCTTGGAAT
Organism: Motacilla alba alba; assembly: GCF_015832195.1. Classification (NCBI taxonomy): domain Eukaryota; kingdom Metazoa; phylum Chordata; class Aves; order Passeriformes; family Motacillidae; genus Motacilla; species Motacilla alba. The sequence goes on from NC_052018.1 coordinate 30,487,508, forward strand.
TTTCAGAGTCTGAGAGTTGCAGCATATGGTGTCTTTCTGCAATGCCAGCTCAGGGCACTAGGAATGACCAGGATCCATTTCTGCACTCGTGCTTCCAGACTTAATCCTACAACCTGTGAAGAGGGGAGCATATAAAAATCACATATCTATTCCTTCTTTTTTGAGAGAATGTCAGACATCTAATAGGAACTTTCTACATTGTGTTTATTACTTGGTTTGGGCTTTTAATGAAGAAGTGGTAAGAAATTTGGCACTGATTTAATTTGGTGTCTCAGGTGCTGAATCCAGCTGGAACAAGAATTCCTGAATGGCAGTTAGACAAGGACTTGCATATCTTTACTACAAAGACTGATGGAAGGAAAATAACATCTTAGGTGAACATAGGAAATTCTTTTAAGTGGGGAGGTCAAAAGAACTTAATTCTTTAAACAGCAAAATGTCAAGAAATGTTCTTCAGAAGACTGGTTCACTCTCTCCTTCCTGCAAGTGTACCTCTATTTTGCTTTTTCCTCGAAGAGTTATGAAGAAAAGCTCAGAAGAAGGCCTCCACATGCCTCTGATCCAGAGGAATTACAAGCATAATTAATAGTGTCTACCTAATCATAGGTTTTAAGAAGAGTAGTGCTTCCTATCTATAGTGTAGGAGTGCAAGTGTAAATCATTGAAAACACAGAAATGTTAGTGGTAGGTGGCCTGAGTTATAGATCTTGCTTAGCTTTTGTGGAGTCAAATCCATCCTTACCACCTTTCAAAATTCACAGGTTGATTTTTGGGTGCAACACTTCATTTTATCAGTAGCTTAGGCAAAAATAAGTCTATGTGAATCCTACCCAAAAAGTTAAAAGTTTCTTGAGAGGATGAGATTTTTGATTTTGAAACACTTAGAAACTCCACAAAAGTTTATGTCAAAACTAGTGGCTTACAACTTTAATGTCACTGAGCTTTATGTCCGAAATACTTTTGACCTCTCAGTTTTGTGACAAGAAATCTGCAGTCTTGCTGCTGAAAATGTTCTCCAGTGTATGCTGAATTCAGTCAAAATGGATGTGTCTTTCATGTCTTCTTACTATCTGAATTTTTGTTAGTATGTATTTTGATATTATTATAATTTCCATAGGGGAAGTGATGATAATTGTCGGACTTGAATATTTTTGAATGAGACTAACAGCTTTTGGAGCATTTAACAAACAGTGGGCTTGTAAGATTCTAGTTCTTGATCATTAAAATGATTATGTCCAACAGTTTAACTATAAAGACGAAAATATCTTAGACCCTTTAACTGCCAAATAGTCTCAGTGCTAATACTGAAACTTTAAGATTTCTTTGAGGGTTCCTGCTTTGCCCCAGAGAGTTGTGTTTCACTCATAATGAACTCCTATTGGGCACCTTTGCTGTCAGAGCCCGAAGCTGCAAGTGAGAATAGATTTTGCTTTTTACGGGGTGCTGTGTTTTAGTGGGATTGTCTTTGCAGGCAGAGTGGAAGGGAAGTCTGCAGGAACTGTGAGTTCTGGCTGTGCTCTAGACCCTAACTGATGCTGAAGTCCTTACCAGAGCATGTAGTTTTTGAAGCAGGATTGTGGGGGACAAAAGTATCAAGTTCCTTGTTTCTTTAGAGCTGTGCTCCCAGACTGACAGGTGTAGTTGGTATAGGAATGGTCTAGAAACTTTCTTTGTTATTTTAAATTCAGAAGTCTTTGTGCAGTGGAATATTAATCTCAGACTGAATAAAATTGCATCACAAGGATGAGATCTCTGTGGTTCTTAGAAAGCACCGATAACAACATAGGAAGAAAATACCTGTCAAGGCTAATAGAACAGGGAAAAAAATTACTTGCTCCTGATATGATTTATCATTTAAAAATACTTGTAGCAAAAATGCTAAAAAAGGTGTACTGAGACATGGCATTAGGGTCTTCTATCCTATGAATGCCCTCTCTAATGATAGTCTCAGTATCCTCAGAGTGAGAAGAGTGCAGAGTTTTCCCTCAGATCTGCGCAATTGCTATTCCAGTTAACGACGATCTAGAAAAAGAAATAGGAAATTTTATGGGAGAAGAAGGAAAATACACAGACATGTTCTTTTGTCTTTTCCTTTCTTTTGTCTTTTCATTCTTTGCTCCTTTACTTCTGTCCTTTCTTTAGAGACAAAGGAACAAAATCACTCAGTTGTAAATATACATGATTGGGGAATATTTTAATTTCTTTGGTGTACAAGATGTACAGATAAAGAAAACCCATTTGCAGGATGCACTGAAGACTATGTGACATACAGTGACTATGAGCCAGGGGTTACAGGGGCAGTCCTTTGGCCTCTGTCAGCTCTAAGGTCCCTGAAGCAAGAGAAGAGGTCCAACAACTCATAGCCGAGGTAGGAAGAGGCCAATTCAGTTTCCACTGCAGAAGTAAGAAGGTGGATGGATCCATTCCACTAACCTGCCAAAGAGGTAGCATTCTTACGGTCAGTAAAGCAAAGAAAAGCAGAGGCAGGAAAAACACCAAAGAAACACTGTGGTTGCCTGTTCACTAGTGAAAATCCTAAGCAAGAAAAGCATTTGTAAGTAAAGCAGAAGGTGTCTAGTTACAAGAATAGTTGAGAGACAGACAAATAACAGGATATGGCTGGTAGAATAAATAGACAAGGAGTCCACAGACATTTCCATGAGTCACCACTGGGCTGCACACGGTTACCAAAATGGCATGGAGGAATGATTCAAGGGGTTGCAAGGGAAGTGAATGCAGAAGAAATAAAAAGGAGGATGAAAGCGTTGCAAGGCTGAGGAGACAGGGAAATTGATGAGATGGAATGATGTCATGGAGAGATACCTTTCTTGGCCAGACATGTGGAAAATTGAGGTACATAGATCATAGTTCTGTTTATGATCTGCTGCCAGCAAATGCTTGTTTACAGCACTGAGGTTTAATGTGACAGCTGTACCTTAATACGACAGGAAACTTTATTTCACAGTAAGTCTGATTGGTCTGGCAAGAGATCGTGTCTGGTAGCTATGGAGGTCTGAAGAGACTTTTTAAATCTAATACAAATTTGAAAACAACTGAAGTGGAAAAAGGATAATATATCTTTCTTTTTTTAAATTTATGGTACTGAAAAAGAAAGATAATTTTTTTCTGCGAATCATTGCTAGAAGCTGGTGGAAGCAAACAAAATCAAATGCATAACTTGGAAATCAAAATATATTTTAAAATGAAGGATTTGCTTTATCTTTACCAGGAGTAAAAAACTGGAGTGAACCTGAGTCTACTGTTACCATGTAAGTGCCTGAAATGAAATAAACAGTTTTCTGACTTAATGGCTATCCCCATGGTAATAACAGAAGATCTTGCACATTAAAGACTGAAAGGAATGAATAGATCAGAAAGAAGCACAGTAGATCCTGACACAGCCTAAGGTACAGCATGTACCATCTCTGAACTGAGATGTGAAAGATACATGCAGAAGGAACATTCCTTTTATTTCCAGGGTTTATCAGTAATATGAAATAAAAATTCATTGCAAGTCAGACAAGTGCAAAAAGAACCCTTGATACCTCTAGAAACACTGGTTTTCTTGTGTCTGGATCATTAAAGGTGCATTATTTAATAGTTATCTAAAACTTTTGTTAGCTCCTCTTCAGTCAGATTTATGATTTTATTATTATGTGATTTTCTATTCCATGGCTTCAATGCAACCCTGGATAGTTACCAGGATAAACTTTAAAACCAACAAGAGCTGTGCCTGTTTATTCCAGGGTTGAAAGGCACTCTGTATCTCTGACTCTAAGCTAAATAACTCTTGCAAACCTGCAGCAGAGCTCTACGTGAATTACTGCTTGGTTTTTTGTTTGTTTGTTTGTGTTTCTTTCAGTTCTGAAGTAAAACAAGGAGTGAGAAATAAAAATATAATTGAAACCAACCAGGTTCTAAGTTCTTACTTTGGCAAGCATAAAAACTGACATCCTGACACAGAATGTTCCAATTTGGAACAAACCAAACCATTAAGGTATTTGAAAGAAAAGCCAAAGAAATAAAGCATTAGCTTCATGAAATATGTAGTAAATTCATGCTTTAGCCCCATAGGTTCAGAGATCAGATTTCTCATCCACATTAGGGCTGGCTGAATTCTTTCCTCTCCATTCTCAATATCCTTCTAGAGCACCCCAATCTCCAGCCTAGCAGGAAAGTTTTAGTCTGAGCTTTCTCCCCAATCCCTGTTGATAGTCTTGCATTCCATTAGAAATAAGGATAAATGTATATTCTTTATACCACAGTGTGAATGAGGGCAAATTGTTTCGTTACTTTACACCAAGAAAATAACAGAGCAGGTTTCAGTTCCCTCAGGCAGAAAAATGGAATTTAATTTGCATCTCTAGCATCCTGAGTATTCCTGAAAAGTCCTGACAAGCTTTGGTTCTTGAGCCCTTCTGTGACTGGGAAAGATTATTAAAACCTTTCAATACAACTGTACTTAATTTGTTATTTAAATTCAGGCAGATTGAAATCCTAGTTTCACCAATTAATATTCACTAGAAAAAATAAATCTACCCAGCTAGTGTTGAGAGGGAGTAAATTCTACCCAGATGATCTTTAAAAATCTCTCCAAGTTCAATTTCAGTGGGAACACCCTGGTCTTGATATGTCCTTCATCTCCAAGGTCTCTTTCACTATAAAAATAGGAAAGGGGAGATGATGGCTTTCCTCTTCCCTGAGCAAAAGTATCCTCTGGAGTTATTTATTTTTCCTGATCCTTTTAGCCCTTTCACTGTTAGTGAAGCTAGAGGGTGCTACCTTGCCATGGGGCTGAGGAGAGGATTGTGATATCACATGTTTTAAGATCACTGGACTATCCTAAATCTATATAGCTTTATAAAACAAAATACTGAAGCTGTAATTCACCCGGTCCTAATTTCCTGCACAGTTAGCACAGTTTGTTGCCCATTCAAATTTAGAGGCAGAGGCTGCAAAGAAAGTAATCCGTTTTGATAGAGCTATGTGACATCTGTGAAAACTTCAGTGGAAAGGGCCATTCCCCAGCAATCCACAGTGGCAGGGACCACTATGAATATTTATTTTACATTGCCAGGCAGGATCTGCAAAGAGCACTTAGAAATCAGAGTGGTCAGGTTTTTTTCAGATGGCCTTTGGTGGGTGAAGATTTTTCACTGAAAGAAGTTTAGGAAGAGGAGGAATCACAAATAGCTACCTTTGCAATCCTCCTGCGCATAAAGAATAAGTTTACAAGTCAAGCAGTCTAATGGAAGAAAAAAGCAAATTCACAATTAGAGGATAATCCAGGTGGGAAGAAACACTAGGAGGTTACTAATCCAACTTCTTGTTCAAAGCAGGGTCAGCTAGGAGGTCACACCAGGTTGCTCATGGTTTTATCCAGTTAGGTCCTGAAAATGTGCAGTCCCCCAGAAACCTGCTCCATTGCTGGGCCATTCTCACATTTTTAAAGTTTCTATTTCCATGCTTTAAACACTGTCCAGTTGCAATTGAGGTTAATTCTCTCTCAACCTGCCTGTCTCTGTCTTCTTGGTGACCTTGTCATAGCCCCTAGAAGGCTGTTTGTAGGATCCCCTTAATATTTTTCTTATTTAACTTTAGGAAGCTTAATTAAAGTTTCTTTCTCAACTTTGTTTTATTTTCCACTTGTATGTGCATGTGGCATATCATAGAGTGTCTAATTACCTGAACAAATGCCTTCTTCAACAAATGACTTCTTTCTTAAGATTTCATCCTCATTTACCCAAAAGGGTGGATAGCATCTTACTTAAGGGGTAGGAACTTACTAAATCTTTATCCTGGATTGTTCAGCATGTGCCCTTATTCTTTGTTTACTGCACACTCTTAAAATTAGCCTCCTAAGAAGTTTTTCTCATTATCTTTAATTCTAGTAGTATTGACTGCAAGACTTCTGCAAGAATAGGAATTTGCATTACACAAAATTGCATAGAGTAGTCCTGTATTTTTAATTCCTGATTAGGAAAACAAACAAACAAACAAAAATGTTCCTGCAAAATATTTTCAGATTAGAAATTGACCCATTTACATTAAGCAGCTCAGACTGAAAAAAGCTATACTACTTAGGTCACATGATTTGTTTTCATTATTTCGTAACTTCAGATACCAAGTGTGCTGGAAGTTTATTATGCTTATTTTATAAGCAGGAAATTGAAGGACAGAATAAGAAATTTTTAGGACAACTGTGTATTTTGTATTTCTACACTTAGACAACTAAGAACATTGTTAATCAGAGAGTCCTGGGCCCTTGTGCTCTTCTGAATAAAGAGGTGAACACTTGTGAACCTTAAGGAGACTTAGGTCTCCTTATGGAGACTAGTGATACTGTAGAAAGAAGGGTCTTGAGTTTTCTCTTTTAATCTGTGAGGATCTTCACAGCATCTTGACTTAATTACATTTCCAGCTGTTTTGGAGAACAGAGTGCAGCTCATACATCTGCTGGGAAGGAGAGCTGCCAAAAGTTGACACTCTGCTTACAAGTCCAGAACAAAACTAAAAATAAGTGATGGTTTACTGATTTGATTAGTCTGCTCCCAGACACAGTAGGTTTTGAAGGAGAACACACAGAGGGGACCAGTATCTCTGCTCAGAACAGAAATCCATATCCTCTGCAGTGGTGGTGACACGTGGCAGGGCATGGACTGGAGCTCCCCAGGGAATGTATCCCTGACACATCAGATTTAACTTTTAAGGGTGGGTGTAGAGTCACCAGAGGCCTCTCACCAGGGGCCCAGTTTAAATGTGCTCCTTGCTGGCAGCACATGGGTGCTGTGAAATTGGACACAATCCCAGGCAACGGGCTGCAGCTGGCACCGCTGTAAAGCAGGGACTCGATGATTTCCAGAGGTGCCATCCAATGGCACCAAAAGATCATCCAGCCTCAAATGGTCAGTGATTCTGGGATTCTGTGACTTTTTATCTCTGAATCTGGCATTTCAATAAACTGTCTACAGACAACAAAATAAGTGGTGCTTGATTTCTTAACTGCTCTTTCCTTCTGTCCCCCTTTTAAAATATGCTCAGAAATCTCTTATTTGTGATCTTTAGACTCTTCATGGGTTTTTGGGGGTTTCTCCATATATTCTGAAGCATAGATCCTGAACGCTACCACTACTGAGGACCTCTGTGGAGTTATGCTCAGGCTAAAGTGAGGTGTCTACACAGTCCATAGTCCCATCTATGTTCTCAGTAACAGATGGTGGGAAAGGGGTATCATAAGGTCATGCTACCCTTGCTGCACCTTTGCTGCATCAGCTTCCTGCAATGTGGCAGTTGTCAGTATTTTTACCTGAGTTTTTATGGTTCTTAATGGTCTTTTTACCCATACACTTATCAGTCACTTTGAACCAATTGACCTTTCTGGGTCCCATAACATCCTGTAGCAATAATTCCACAGCACATTTTTGACTGCATGTGTTTGCTTTAAAGTTGCTGCTTAAGTTTATTTGTTTATTCCTGTGTTGTGACTACTGAATAATCACTCCCTCTTCATGTCCTCCATGATGCTTATGATTTCATGCACTCTTAAAATATTCATAAGGAGTAGGAATATTTTAAAGATATTTTAAGGATAAAAAGATATTTTAAAAAGATAAAGATATTTTATTTATCCACTCTTAAAAGACCTAAGGAGTCTTTCTTCTGTGCTAATGCATGCTAATCTATCTTCTTATAAAGCAGCTGTTTCATACTCCTACTCATTTTTGCCATCTCCTGCTGTTTATTCTATTAGACATATCCATAGGCTGGGAAGACAGGACTGTGTGTGATGCTTACGATATGGACAGACAGTAGCATAGCATGTTTTATCTTTTTTAAAAAATTATTCTTTCCTTTACTAATAATGTGTAATGTTTTGTTTTATCTACTGAGCAGATATCCTCCTGGAAAAATTAACGTTTCTTCCGTGATCCATTTTCTGAGATGTAAGAACTGATCTAAGAAGAGCCTTTTAGTAGACAGTATCTAATTAGAGTTGTTTCTCTCCATGCTTTTACATTCATCTACATTAAAATTTATCTGCAATTTTCAATTTTGCTAGACCTGCGGCTTTCCTACAGCAATACCCCAGTTTTCTAAGGCAGTGCTTCATCCGCTCTTTCTGGCTTTGCTGTGCTTTGGTTCTGCTACCTCATCATGATGTAATTGTGGCCTGCCTGCAGCTGCCTTCTTCAGAGTAAATAATTTGTAGCCATGCCTATGGTATTAAATTAAAATGCTTCATCTGCATCTTTACCATATGTACCTATCCTGAGTAAGCATATCATCAAAATTTTTGTCACTTATTCCAACTACTTAAGCTAGAGAGAATTTGAGCTAGGTAATTATATTTTAAAAGTCAGATTTCACTGCAAACTCATGTCTATTGAAAAGCATGCTGTAGTCAGGCCTTAAATAATATATTCCACAAAAATAGGTGTATATGATCATTTGTTCAGGCATAGTTAGTGTCTAGTATTGTAGTCTCAGAGAAGGCAGAATGGCTGCAAAAAAGCCTTCGCCATAAACAATTATATTTACCTGTACTTCCTTAATGGCTGTTTATTCTTCTATTGTAAGCACTGGGTCTTTCAGACACCTTCCTGTATATGTATTCTTTGTGGTGTTTGGAAGTCAAATAGCCTTAATGAAAGCAACTGTTCTTTTTAGATCAACAATAAAGTTTTACCCCACTCTCAGTTTTTTTAATTCTGTAAATCATCCTTATACCCATCCTTTGAAACATTTCTTTTTTCTATAGTAGCTTGGATTTCATTATCTTGGTGCTTTCAAATAAAATCTCAACAGTACTGAAAGCCTTGCCTTACAATAAGGTCTAGGAATACTCTGCTCTGATTCTCCAGGACTATTTTTCCGTAGGATCTTGTTCCTAACAATAGTGCCAGGAATAATAGTCCTCATTTTCACCTGAAATCAGACCACATCTTTAATCAGATTCACAGGACATAACATACCTCTTGACACAGCTTCGTTGCACTGTCAAAATGCTCTGAGTATGTCGGCAACCACTAATTCTTTCCCCACTTGGCATTCAATTTGCAAATCATACATTTGTAGCTGAAAAAAACCAAGCTCTATTCTTAGCAGCAGCAGAATGGTTTGCCAGGCCCCTTTTGGCACTGTCAACATGTGGTTTATGGCCAGTGTCAGCTAATAGTGGCCTCCCATAAATAAAAACATGAAACGTTTCTCACTCATGGACTGAGACCATAGCCACTTTCTTTATTTTCATTTATTGGAAGCTTGGTTTTACTTCATTCCTATGATGATTATTCTATTGGGGTTTTTAAGTTTTAACCACACCATTGTGCAATGCTTCCCTTAGAATCATCAGTGAATAAACTTGTTTTGCATTTATCATCATAGCAACTCAAGACTGAAATCTCATCAACCCTTTTAATCTCTTCCTTTTTTTAAGGGCTAGAATGAGTGTTTTGTCTCTATCAAGATACCAATTTGCTACAGCCTGGTTCACTAAGCACAGGAAAAAAAAAACAAACTTTTATTTAACATTTCTTCAAATAGTCCCCTTGTTTCTAGATAAGAGAGTTTTAGTGTAAATATATAGCATCTTGGAGTTGATGTCTAAATGTAGGATCCTTTTTCTGCACTGAATTGCACCTGCCTGGACTGTTGTTGATTCTTCTTTTTGCTGCGTGGGTCTGAATCAAAAAGCCTACTTTCTTATCTTTTTGTCTTGGACTTAGGAAGTTTTGTGGGATTGCTGGAATTTTTCACCAGACTACATAGAAGATAGATGTGAACTTCCTTCTCCTTTGAACAGAATATTAGAACGTGTTTGACAAAGCAGGTTCTCCTGCCATCTCCAGTGAAGGCATCTGTTGGACGAAACCAAGGGGTTTGGCCCATTTCTCAAGTGTTCTTTACTCTTAAATGAACCTGTTTGCTATACTCTGTAAAATGGAGTGTAAACACATCACACAATAAAGAAACTGGGATAATATAATGAGAAGATATTTCTATCATAATATTCCTTTTGCTTTTTCCCACAAGTATACAAAGTTGACGCCACAGGAGCAAATAAAAAACCTGCTGCAAAGACGTGGTAAAGCGAGCTGCAGACTTGAAGCAGGAGAGTAGCCTGCGGCAAGAGGAGATGGACAGCAAAGCCAAAAAAGCCAAAAGCTGGCTGGTGAGCTCAGCCGGAAGTAGAATGGGCCATTCCTGGGCAAGGGCAGTGGTTCCTCAAGGCACGTGAGGGACACTGACACAGAGCTTTCTGATGCTACCCTGAATATAAACACTGGATTATGGCTCTCTGTTTTCTCCTGACCATAAGTTTGTTGCTGGTTTGGTTTTTTTTTTTTCCCCTCAGAGCAGATGTTTGCTTTTGGCACCACCTTGACTTCTGCTTCCCTGCCCATATTAGAAGGGCTGTGTCCCATTAGCTCTCAGGCTTACTGTCCACTTTTCATCTCTGCCCTATGAAGCTTGTTTGAGCCATCCGTGTGGTGGTATTCACTGTTCTTCCTCTGTGTATGTACCACAGAAATGTGTGTCCAAGGTTTTGTATCTTCTTTTCCATATGCTTAGCATTGGCAGTGCTGTTTGGCAAAGAGTACACAGCTTTTTGTGTTATTTCCTTGTGGAATTTCCTTTTGAGCTTTTGTATCATTTTCTATCCTGGCTCGCTCTCTTTTACATATCTTGCTGGGCTTAGGTGTCCTAAAGAATATCATTCTGGTCAGGTAGGTTCCTTTCCTTGTGGAAACCTAATGGCTTTTTCAGAGATTAATTTTGGGGCCTCCACCAGAGGCCTGAGGCATTCTGTCTTGCGTGTAAATTCAAATTTATCATTCATTGTGTGGTTTTGTAAGTGCCATATACCTTCCAAGCCACAACCTTCAGCTCTCACCCTTTGTTCAACTATTTTTACTTCTTTTTACTTCTTAGTGCGTTGAAACCTGTTTCTCTGAAGTTTCATCATCATATGGAGATAAAGACAAGAAATGGCAGAGGAAAATGTCAAAGCGAAATTGTGCAAAATCAATAGCTACTCTGTTGTTTCTACAACACATATGAAATGAATGTGCTACTATACTGCACTGATTGTACATAATTTTAGCTTTCCTGAATTTTTTTTTCAATTATTATTGCTCAGACTTTCCAAAAAATACCCCTTTTAGAAATTCGAAATATGACTAATATCAGCCTTCAGACTCTGACATCTATGAAGAAACATGTCTAAAGAAATTTTTTTAGTAAAAATTGTTTTATTCTATGAGCTGTTTAAACATTGACTGGAACCTGCTGTCTCTTTTTACTATCCCTTAACATTATATTTCAATAAAGCTCTTTGTCTAGGACTGCAAGATGGAAAGAAAATTTAATTTTGACCTACCAAGTGATGCTGAAAGAATATGGTTCCTGTGTGTGAACATGAAAAGAATATATTTGTTGCCTGCTTTCTCCTCCAACGCAGACCTAAGTGACCCACTCTCCCACCTTAGCATCTTTGCAAAGAAAATGAATTAGTTTCTACTTCTGAAGGGCAGTCATATATTTTCCATCACTCAGCACCACAATTTGCCTCTTCATAAAGCTATGCATGCTGACTCCAAATATGGAATTACAGAACATTTGGGTTAGAAGGAACCATTACAGGTTATTCAGTCCAACCTCCCCTACCATGGGCAGGGTCATCTTTCAATACATCAGGCTGATCAAGACCACATCCAATGTGACCTTGAGCATGTCCAATGATCATAGAATCATAGAATGGCTTGGGTTGGAAGGGGACTTTTAAGATCATCTAGTTCCAAGCCCCTGCCATGGGCAGGGACACTTTCCACTAGACCAGGGTGCTTAGAGACCCATCCAGCCTGGCCTTGAGCACCTCCAGGGGTGAGGCATCCACAGCTGCCAAGTGAAGGCAACATATTCCAGTGCCTCACCACTCTCAAAGAAAAAAACATTTTCCTAATATCTTAATTTAAACTTACTCTCTTGCAATTTGAACCTATTCTCCCTTGTCCTGTCACTAAATGCTCTTGTAAATAATCTTGCCCCATCTTTCCTGAAGGTTCCCTCCAGGTACTGGAAAAAAATGATGGGGCATTCAAAGCTTTTTTGGGCAAGCTATATGTTTCCATTCTTACCCTAAAGACATTCATATTTAATTTTTATTGCTGCTTTTCCTTGACCTCAATAAAGCAACTCTTCTTATTCAGGCTGGGAGCTTTGCTTCAGCGGAGCCCTCATGTGTCAGTCAGTTCTCCACCCACAAAGACCACTTCCATACAGCAGACCTGCGCTGGGACCAACACCCTCCTCTGGCCTTTGCAGAAAAACAGGCATTGAACTACACCAGGAGCAGAAGGTACTCTAACTCTCCACAGCTCCTACTAGTAGAGAAAAACCTTCCTACCCTGAGTTTAACCACTAAATAAGAACTTTGCAACCTGACACCCTTTACCACTGGGAATTTTATGTTCTGCAAACACCCTCCCACCTTCCTTGGGAGTGATGTTCAGCAATTGCAGCACACTCCCAGGCCGGAGCACTCCCTGGCATGTGCAGGTCTGGGGCTGTCACTGCACTGCGGGGCTGCACTGTAGATTGTGCCAGCTGGGAGCTCTGGGCACAGATGGCTCCCAGATACCATGTCCTACACACTGGTGTGGCTGTCTGCACTTGATTTTCTCTGTTAGATGGTGTTTGATATTTTTTTTCTGCATTTCTCCCTTGGAAATTAACTCTTTCCATTTCACAGATCAGCCAGTCTTCTAAGCCACAGGTACAGAGTCAGTGGCTGATTGTGAGCTGCCATGGCCTCCTCTCAATGTGTTATTGTTTGAACATCTGCCTGTTTAAAAAACCCTGCTTGCTCTAATTGCAACTTTGGGCAGCATCTTGGCACAGTGCACTCTTGAGGTTTGATTGACTATTTTGTCTATTTTTGTCTTCTGTGGAATGATTTTGCTCCTTTCTGAGGAGCATGGCATGGCCTTTGGAAACATCTCAAATCCCTGCCACACAAATTAATGCAAAGACCAGAGGGTGAGACATTCTCCCTTTCCAAAATTTCTGAGTGCTGTTTCTGGTTGGATAAGCTCAAGCTCCTCATACGCAGTGGAGCTGAGCCAGCTGACACCACTTGTGAATCTGGCACTTTGCATTTAGACAAAAATACTGTTTCATGCAGAATCTATTTTTTACCTCTAAGAAAGGAGTCCAGGAACTGCAATCACAAAGGGGTTTTACAAATGAATTTATAATTTACAGCCTTAAAATCACTGCTCAAAACTTTATCCTGTATTAGATATGGCATGTTTCTGGAAGCATTCTGCCACAATGTGCTGAACAGCTGTTGCTTTCTTCTTAAACTCACCCTACTAGACCTCTGCATGAGGTACACTAGGGCTGGGCAAGCCTACCTGAGCAGTACTTCACCCATTTGTCTTCCCAAAATATGTGTCAAGATAGCGGATGCAGACCCCTTAGTTGTCATCATCCTCACTTGTTCATCACTTCTGTGATTACCCCTGGTATTGGACATGTGTTAGAGAAATATGACTTGCACCTGAGACCATCACACTCAACTGCACAGGGCAGGGTAGAAATATAAATATTTCCTATGGGTCTTCTTCCACTTCCCTTGAAGAACTCAATTCACAGTAGTACAGAGAAATAATGAGGATGAAATTCTTGTCCCTGGTGAATCAGAGCATCCCAACAGATAAGGGGATACAAGGATGCCAAGTGATGAATTTTAAGTGTAAAATAAAATTACAGTAATATTTAGGCTCTCCCTCAGGTAGATAAGCATATTGATCACTAGCCTGTAAAATACTCATTGCCAGTCCTAGATTCAGTCACAAGTATGTATTCTCTCAGCTTCCATGAAAGATCTCTATTTTATTTTATTTTTTTATTTTATTTTTATTTATTTATGTTTTTGCCATTACTGGAGTTGTATATATACATTGATGAAGAATAGCCTCAAATGACATGGAGCTAGAAACTAACTGCGGCATGATTTTAAAGCAGTGAAATATCTTGCATGAATCTGTATTTCAAAACAATGTTTGACACATGTAATTTTCAGTTGGGTAGCTCACCAAGAATTCTTTTTCCCAGAATTTAAATCCATTTTTCTTTGTTTATGCTGAAAATATTCTGCATTCCCCAAGTACAGAAAGCTACTCTAACTATAAAGCCTCAAAGTTGCAGCTTTTTTCTTTTGTGTCACTTCTAGCAGTAAGAGACTCTTATTTATGACTTCAATATAAATGTCTTCCCTAGTGTATTTGTCATTGAGGCCTTGTCAAAATTCTTGGTTTAAGTCGTAAAATTTCTTTATTCCCAAAGGCATTATTCTCTATCAGAATTTTGTCTATTTTCACCCTTAAAATGAAACTTGAGGTTTTCCTGATACTGTGTTAATTTTCTTCATCTTTAGAATTCTTTTCAGTGACTGTGATTCTTCTTGGATTTTATGTATGTGCTTTATTTTGAACTTAGGATGAACCCAAAGAGACTCCAGTTTGTCTGAGAAACTGGTGGGATGGACGAGAAAGGATTTGTACCCCTTTTCATTTCTGGAACTTTGGACTGGAGACAGAGAATGATGCCTACATTCTGCTGTAGGTAGCAGTACAAGCTGCTAATTCAATTTGAGATAGCAGATGGCTCAGATGACTCAAATGTCCTAGGGCATTTAAACTCTATGGCCCTTGCAATGACACTGAATGTCTACGTTCAAGTAACTGATTCCCACCTCCAGGAGGTGAATTTAAGACACCTGAAGTAAGGTAGCTAAACACGGGTGTTTATGTGTGAGCTAGGTGCCAAGCTTACATTGTAGCCAGCAGGGCTCCATTCAAACCAGTAGCTTGAGGCAGCCTACCCAAGGCTGCAGGTCACTCACCTAATTTTCACAAAGAATGTGTAATTGTCGTGGTTTGACACTGGCCAAACACCAGGCACCCACGAAAGCCACTCACTGAGCCTTCCCTGCCATAGCTGGGCAAAGGAGAGAAAAAAAACTAACAATGGTTCATGAGTAGAGGTAAGGGCTGGGAGAAAACACTTCAAGAGCAGAACAGGCTGAGCTTAAAGGTACAAAGTGAATTTATTACTAGCAGAGTCAGAGGAGGATAATGAGAAGTAAAGTAAGCCCTTAAAACACTTTGTCTTTTCCCAACCCCCATCCCCCTTCCCACTGACAGCACAGGGAGACAGTGCATGGGGGTTAGGTCAATTCATCACCGAGAATTTCTTCTGCTGCTCTGGGAGAGGAGTCCTTCCCCTGTGAGGCCATGGGGTCCCTCCTACAGGAGGCGGTTCTCCATGAATTCCTCCAGTGTGGGTCCACTCTCACGAGCAGCAGCCAGACCTCACCTGCTGCAAAAGTGATTCCCCCCCACGGGCACACAGTCCTCCTAAACCTGTTGTGACATGAGTCTCTCTTCCATGAGGTGCAGTCCTCCAAGGACAGGCTGCTTCAGCCTGGAATCAAGGGCTCTCTCTCTCCACTGAGTCTCCCACTGGACCACAGCATCCTCTAGGCATCCACCTGCTCTGGTGTGGGCACCTTCCCTGTGGGCTGCAGGTGGATCTCTGCATCCCCCATGGATCCCCAAGGGCTGCAGGGGCACAGCTGCCTCACCATGGTCTCACCATGGCCTGCAGAGGAATCTTGGCTCTGGAGCTGGAGCACCTCCTGCCCCTCCTTCTCCACTGACCTTGGTGTCACCATGTTGTTTGCCTCACATGCTCTCACCTCCTCCTCTTCTCTGACTAGAAAAAAATCTGTGCGTGCCCACTTTGTTTTGATTTTCTTCTTGAAAATATTATCACAGAGGCATTGCCAACCTCTCTAATTGGCCCCGCTTCCTTCAGCAGCATGTCCATCTCCTGCTGAACATGGTGGAAGCTTCTAGCAGCTTCTAACAGAAGCCACCTCTGTGGCTCCCCCGCTACCAAAAACCAGGCCCTGCAAAACCAACACAGCAATTTACCTTGCATGTCACACTGGGGTTAGAAGAAATCACTCCTTAGCCAGAGCTGTGCCAAAGGCAGTGCACCATTATCCTCCTTTCAAACAAAGTGGATTTTCATGTGCATTTATTTGCTGGGAGTCAGGTGGGCTGTAGAGTTAGCCAGAGCCATACAAAAGCCTTGCACCAAGAGCCCTCCATGCAAGGTCCCATAGCAGAGTCCCTCTTGCAGGCTCCATGTCCTTCTTGATCCTGGCTGTCATGGGTTCCCACACTTCTCCTGCAGCTCAGCAGCAGCTGTGTCCCTGGAAAACAGAGCGGGGAGCACACTGACACTTCCAGGAAGGAAGAGGTCTGGCCACATGGCAGCAGAAGCCCTGGGGCAGGCTGGCTGGCAAAGCCTCTCTGCCACATGTGCTGAGAAGAGCATGGCAGTGCCCTTGGCACCGTTACAGGGTTCACACGGCATTGCTGAGAGCTGAGGGAATGGCATGTGCCAGACACAGGAGGTGGAAACATTGTGGGGTAGGCACAGAGTCACCTCAAGCATGTTTTGCTCTTCAGGATGCTAGAAATACCCAGCTAGGCCTGCCAAGATTTTTATGCTAACAGGTCAAAACTCAACGATTATTAAAATTTCAAATATCACTTTTCACTGAAACTTGAATTTTGGCGCAATTTGAAAAACTGGTTGAGATGGGAGAGGATCACATCTGGACATTTTTATTATGCAGTCTATCTTGAAATGGGGAATAGTTAGGGTCAGAACCATGTAAGCTACTTGGAGCCTCTAAAATATATCCACATCTTAGGTGTTGTAAGCCAATGCCATATCTGACTAGATATATATCAGATATGTGTTTTAAAGCTATAATTATTACTAAGATGCTGAAGATAATGTCTCAACAACCAACTTTTATTCCCAAAGAACTAACCAATTTATTTTTCCATAGCAAATGCCTTAAGAAAAGTGAACAGACCAAATAATTTTTAACAGCTTAATCTTTCTCTTAGGGGAATGTTGAAAACCACTTTTAAACATCACTCCCATCTATCAATATACAAAAGTATACAAAAGTACAATACAAAAGTAGCAATGGGAAGATATTGTTCAATAAACATTTATGCAGCAGAACAAATTCTGAAAAGCATTTTTCTTGTGTTTTCTGCATTGTGGACTTTTTCTCTAGAAAGTTGTGAATGGTCTCCTAACATTGAATCACAGCTAACAAAATTACTTGTAAAGAATTGGACTTGGATGGCTTTTTTCCTTAATGCACCAAGAGTGTGACTTACTTCATGGAGAGAAAGGGAAAGAGTTGTAGGAAAGGCATTTCTTCACAACATGGCTAAGGTGAGAGCTGTTGGTGCCTAGCACACAAATGTACATGGGCTGAGCAGCAGAAACTACTGGTCTTGACAGAGCTGAAGCCCCTTCCCTGTGGCTGCCCATGATGTCTGGCAGCCACCATTCACTGCCACCCCTGCAAATGGTGTTGAAGAACTCAGGAGGTTCTGACAGTGCAACCTGAAGCACAAAGACAATGACTTATCTTGCATCATTCCCAAAGATCTCATTGATTTGTGACTCTGTTGTGACCTTTATTGGATTTTTTTCTGTCAGATGGTAGTATTCAAAAGTAGATGAAAGAAGGGCAGGATGATGTGGGTTTTGAAGAGCAAGGCAGGAGAGAGTTACTGTCAAAGATGAAAGAGAGATATTAAAATTCTGTTAAAAAACATCTAAAGTAAGTTCCCTCCCAAAATTATAAGAAAAAAAATAAGAATGGCATTACACTCTTGTTTTAATAAGAAGTTTGGATGGCCCACTCTTACTTGTAGGACAAATCAAGTTTGTAAGTTGCTGATATTTGGGGATAGTTGAAATTCCTTTACACTGTGAGGCCAGATTAAAATGTCAGCTCATGCCTGTGTTCTTCTTGTAGGTACCAAATTGTCTTTCAGAGTTACTGAAAACAGTGTATCTATATACAGGTATCTTTATACCAGTATCTGTACACAGGTATGAGGAGAAATAGCAAAGCTCAATTATAAATACCATTTATGATTATTTATCATACTTGATGATCTGGATGCAATACTAGTATTATGTGTTTAGTAACAACCCAACACTTAGCTCCTAAAGAGGTTTCAGAAATAGGTATCATAATCCTGTTCGTCATCTCAAGAGGGATAATTGCCTACTTCAGGTTTTTGTAGTGGCAGCAAAACTTCCAAACATAGATTTCTGTTTCTAAATGTCAGGGTGAGATGGTCAGACAAGTTCATCTGCAATTTCATTCCATGAAAAGACCTATAGTACCACCTAGGTCAGGAAAAACACTCTAATACATTATTCAGCCACAATCCTGGGAAAAGAAATGCACATCAGCTTCTACCAATTCAATCTGTGGACAGTTTCTTAGGGAAAAACATGCAAGCAATTGTGGCAAAACAACTTTAGCATTAGATACCTATTTTAACCAACAGCAGAATATTTTGGTGAAAACACTTAAATACACTTTGAAGACTGTGATCTCATCTTCATGACTTCTAAAAGAACTGTCATATCACTTTCTTTTTTTTAACAGCACTTATTTATATTTCAAAAGGCCTCAATTAATCTCTCTTCTTTGAGTTACACTCAATTAATTTTCACCCAAAAATTATTAAAAATACCTAAGTCTTCTTAATTTAGTTATCAGTCTGAAGTCGGATGACCACCTCAAACACAGAAGAGGGGAAACATCTAACACCCTTACAGAAAATTACTAGGGGTTGTATAGTAATAATGTCCAGAGGACACTTTAAAGACTCCCAAACAAATTGCCTTAGGTAAATATTTTTCCTTCAGAACAGATATTGTAGGGTTATTTTGAAACCACTTGGATTATGTTATTACTTTTGGTAGAAAAGCAATAAAGACGTATTTTGTATAAGCAAAAAACATAAAAAATTCCCAGCACTAAGTTATTTCTAAGTGCCTTGAAGGTACAGTGGGGAAAGAAAAAGAAAATAAAGCTAAGAAGGGAAAAAAGTCATCTATATCATGCTGTACCCAGCAAATATTGCAAGGTTAGATTCCTCAATCTGCTATAGTAATCCTTCCACTGAACTCTGTGTGTTATGGATCCTGCTGTCTTTCCCACTTCTGCTGATGCGGGCACCTTAGCTGACATTTTTGCTGCCATGGGAGCTGGAGGGCAGCTCTGGCAAACACTAGCTGTGATTCCTTTGCAGATGGAACACATCCCCCTCAAAAAAATATAATAATCTATCCCTTACTGTAATTCCCGATTTTAAGTAAAATTTTAGTTCTTCTGATGCCTTGAGAGGCTGGCCTGGAACAGAGACTAAAGCTAAGAGAAGAAAGTAGGAATTTATTGAAAGGCCTTAGAAGGATGCACCTTGGACAGAACAAGAGCCCAGCCAGGGCCATACCCAAGATGGACCTAAAATGGTCACAAAAGGGATGACTGATCATGAGGTTTCACACATTTATAAGTCTTTGTCCATTTGCATAGTGGGGTTAATTGTCCAGTTACAGCTTCAGGTTGTGAAGTCCCATCTTTCTTGTCTTCTCTCTTCATTCCACATTAGTTTATGCTTTTTGGGCCTGAAGCTTGCAACAGTTGTCCTTGGTCTCAAGCTGGAAAAGGATTGTTTTGTGTACCTTCTCTGTGAAGAGAGCTTACTAACACTCAATGTGAAGTTCAGAGCTACACACCTAGGCAGCACAGAATCTAAAAAGTATGAAAGCTTAAGGCATCATTCCTCATAAGAAGTCACAGAATATGATTTAAGTAATCATAAACCTCAAATAATTTAGCATGAAATATATTCTTATATCTTAGGACCAGAACATTGTACTCTTTTGCCGCTCTGGATAAAATTTCACCTCTTGAAGCAGATTGCTGTTTTGCTGGTCAGTTCAAGAGAAAGAATTCCTACACTGAGCACTTCTTTGTTCTAGAAATATTGAAATAGTCCATGAAGTAAGGGCTTAATCATCATTAATGAAGACAACCACAGTCTTCAGTCATTAACAACTGAAGACAATTTTCCTTGCACATATAAGCTTTAACTAATAGATGTTCAAAATCCAAAGGAAACAATAAAATGCATTGAGTGTTTAAACAGACTGACATCTGAGTATCCATTAAAATAAATGGTTTTAATAAGAATTGCAGATTGCAACAATGCATCCCAGATGCCTTCTTGGTCGAAAAGGAAAATACAAATTGAGTACACCATTTTTTTTTATAAGAAATGAAAATACAGGAGTTCTGTCCCTGCAGCAAGGGCAGGGCAATGCCTGAAACAGTCACACAGGCTTCCATCTGGTAGAAGAAGATACACGCAGCTGGGGGTGCTTATCAATAGAAAATAAATGAATAAAAGAATTGACTGGGAATATGAGGATATGAGGGTGTCCTCTTCTGCTTGTTTTTCCAGCTGGAAGTCTCAGCGTCCTGATTTGGAGCCAGTCTGGCATCTGGAACCAATTCAAGAGAAGCATGAAAAGCTTTGAGGAAAAGTCAGTTCTAACCTGGCTGCTATTTCTGGAGAAGACAGTGCCTTTGTCTGCTACTGGCTTGACATCCACAGGGGCTGTCTGTAGCCCTCACTACCTGTTCTAAACAAAAGGTCTGCAATGCAGAATAGGGAGCAAAAGGAATTGGAAAAACAAACCCAGAAATACGGTGTGTTGAAGACCCTGTGCTTCAAGTAAGCAATTCAAAATCCAAATTTAACTTCCCCAAGGAAGAAAACTTACAATTTTCACAGTCAGTTTGATTCACTGTCATGAGGTTCCTCTGGTAGTCCCTCAAAGCCACCTGCCATAGAACAGGGATGGTGGATTACTTGGCATTCCCTTGGCATGTGGGTTTTTCAGGGTCTGACATTCGATTATAGTCTCCATTCTTTATAAATAAAAAGGCTGTACATATTTTTAACAAGAATGCTAATGTGTGTGTGCATGTGTTATGTTTATAATAATGTGTATGTACACAAATTATAATATCTAATGTATATTACGCTAAGTTATCTAATATATATATATATATATGAGATGTGGAAAGCATTGCATAATTCTAGAAAACTGTCTAAACCAACCTTTGAATCACTGCTGATTTTTGTTCAATGATTTAAGAATTGAGTGATACATAACAAACTGACATTTTTCTTTCTTTTTAATGTTGCCTTTTGTAGATAGATGTTATCCCCAGGCAAGGCATCTGTTAGATGCCACTGTTATCAGAGGGGTGGCTTATTCCCTAACCTCTAAGCAGAAACTGCAGAGGAGCAGGCTCAGGCTTCCCAAGCTCATTACTTCATGGAGGCCACAGAACATCTGCAGGGTGATGGCAGGTCATGCACAGACAGGCATATTCTCTCTCTGGTGCTCCTCACCCCTTGCCACTCATGCATCCATTTGCACCTCTTCATTAAATCGTTGCCATTCTCAGCATAAAGACCTGGGAGGCTCAGGGTGCTTCACAGCACCTCCCTGACAGCATCAGTTCTGGAAAGAGCAGGAACAGTCCATGTAGACAGAGGAATTGGGGCAACTTAGCTCTCAAAGATATTTCACTGAAGGCCTGATTGAGCACATGCTGCCAATAAATTACCTCTTTGGCAATCTTTATCTCTAGTGCTGGTTTGCAGCACACTGGCAGCAGGCACAGGACACCATTCCCACCTGGAGATGACAGAGATGCTCTCTCAGGTGACACAAATAGAAGAAAATGAGAAGAAGGGAGGAGAAATGAGGAGGAGGGGCAGGAGGATGGGCTTCTGTAAATGCTGTCTTTTCTTCTGGGCTTGAAAATAAGTGGTGGCTACAATTTCCACAAAGTCAGAGGCGGTGAAGGCAGGGAGCTCTGTGCACAGCCCCACCCACAGCCTCCCATCCTTTGTGGATGGCAGTAGTGCTTTTCTGATGGAGGGTGGAAGGGCTGGTCACCAGCAAGTCACTTGGTCTGTTTGCAGAAAGACATGGATAATATTTAGGAAGTAGAAAGGGCACCAGAGTTAATAAACACATTTTTCACTATTATTTAAATATGTTCAAAGTTTATTAGTTGTTTAGGGCAAAAAAGCTGTGGAGAACTGGTGCCGGATTTGACATCAGCAGGGATTTGGATGGAAATTACTGACAGAAAGTTACACTGCTTTTTAGGATAAATTCAGTGCCTGACACTAAAAATTACCATCATTGCTGTAGAAAAGAAAGTTCAATGAAGTATGAGAAAATACTGGAAATTAATATTTATATGCAGGAAGATTAACTGGGAAGCCTAAGAAACAAATTACTGTTTCCTGCATCCTAACTTGCTATTCCACATCTTGTATTTTCATGTAGAGAAATTAGATAGTTTTTTTATATTTAGGCCTAACTTGGAGATGATCTCAGAACATTTTTAAGGGAGTGTTCTTCTGCTTGTAAATTAGTCTTATTTGGATATTATACCTATGTGACAGTGAACGTGATTTTTTATTCAATAGTCATGAAAGATCACTCATGATGTAGAAGAAATTATGCTGATATTTCCTCAATGCCCTTTAGTACCCATTAAAACCCCACTGGCACTGGCAAAAATAAGTTTAAAGTCTTTCTACTTTTTATTAACCTTTCAATAGATGAATATATTTTCCCCAGAAGCATTTTGTTCAGTGTTGAACCTCTTTTTCATTTGTTTACCTGTGTGGGATAAACTAGGGTTCAATGTGAAGAACATTTTTACTGTGTAGAGAAATTACAGTAATATGATATTAATATCTGTATGTCCTTATTAACTATGGTTTCCAGAATTTGAATGTCTGGAGAGCTGGTGTATTTTATCATTTTGTTTTTCATTGAAAGAAACTTAATATATGTAAAAAAGGCTGCATAATAAGACTAATCATTAAGATATGTTTTGATGCAATGAAAACCCCCTAATTACAGTATCCTAATCTGCTGTTTACACATTACACTTCTGTAAGTTACATCAGTGAGGTGTCATATATTAAAGGTGTTTCATGGCATGGAAAAACAGACTTATTTTTTGATTCTTTACTTACACAATAAGCGAGTTTTTCAGAACTGGGCAAGTGGGTCCAATGATCTTCATGTCCTTTATATCTTTAAATCAAATTTGCAAATTGGATACGATAACAGGGCTAAAAAGATAAAGAAGATTATGTACTTAATAGAGTATCACACCACATTTGCCAATTAGTTGTCTTTTTAATTCAGTGTATAAGGAGGGGGCTATTACCAGGGACTTGTTCTTCTCTAATTAGAATCCAGTGTTCATGAAGCATAATTGCCTGTTAGAGCAACTGCATTGGCAGCCTTCATTTAGTAAAATCCCTGCTCTTCAAATGTGCAGGCAATTGTCATAATTCCATCAAATTCTGTGGAATAAGCTACATGTGCTGGTATAAAAAATGCAAACTTCCAGTAAAATCAACTAAAAATTAAAAAAAAAAGCACAGTGAAGTATTTAATCTCAGCAGAAGAAAATTTTCCTTTTTAAAAATATTTCTTTCAAAATTCACATATTTCTCTGCCAGAGCTGAAGAGAGTCACAAAAAATTATCTTTTGTATGTGGGAAATCAGTGACTGATGGATAACATAAATGACTGTTTGAGAAATAAATTCTGAAGTAGATGCCATTATAGACTCCCTGCCAGTTAACTGTGTGCTGCTGTATATTGTAATCACCTAAGAGTTTCATTTTTAATTTTATTTTAACAAAAACAAGCCCTTCTATTCTGATTACAGTTGATAATCAAACCACTAGCAGAACATGTTTTCATTAACATAGTGCAGTTCTCTTGAAATGTTTTGTGATGTCTTGTCTTTTTTTACTCATATTTCATTTGTGTGAGGAAAAAAAACAGGTTAAAAGACTCTGGCAATGTCAAAATAACTAATTTTTATGTCTTTGAATGAAAGTCTTATGGAGTTTTTCTTATGGCAATGGCTTTTTACTTTGGTTTTTGTGTTTCATATAGATATATGTGAGATGTATGAAAAATCTAAATTGGAAAGAATTGATCCATCTGAAACTATGTATTTTTCTATCTGCCAAACACATTAATATTCAAATTTTCCAGAACTGGGATCAAAATGCCCCTAGAAAATTCTGTGGTTTAGAAAGATTTTTGCTCGCTTCATAGTTCTAGCTTAGCCTTAGGTTATGGAGCAGACATGTTACCAGAGTTACAGATGAAATGGCCTCTAATAACTCTCTGATGTCTACTCTGGAAATGTGAACAGACGCAAAAGCTTTAAGACAAGCAGCTTTTGAGTGTCAGCTTGAAATTCGGAGACATTTCTCTCTGGTGGCTCCATTTAGCAATTCTTGAAGAGTAGAACTGAAACAAAAGAATACACATTGTCTGAGTATTTTCTTCAGACAAGTCTCATCCACCCTGCCAAAGAAATGGAGATGCTCTTCTGGAGAAAATTACCCTTTGAAGCCCGAGAAAAGTTCAAGTCTTGCTTTTACCTTTCAAAATTTCCTGCAAACCATGCAGTGGTCATTGGCTTGTGCAAAATGGGTCTTAGCTGTCTCAGAGTGGTTGCCCATGGTTCTCTGCCAAGTTACCCTGGCATCAGCAGAGAAAGGGAAACAGAAATAGGTCAAATTTGGTTATTCTAAAAATGGAAGCAAAATAAACAAAGATCTTAGGCTTTGGGAAGGCGAGATTATGTTTTTCAGAAGTGGCACAGTGGATTTGTCAGGGACCAGACTTCCCAAAGAGATACAGATGCCCTGACCCCTTGGCCACAGTAATGATAAGTTATGGTCCAAACTGTCACCAAGTCTGATCTTGTTTTTCAGTTGGCTTTAACAGATTGCATGCACCCGGTACTTCCCAGAAAAGGTCTGATGCCAGCCGGAAGGAAGGAAGATGAAAAGCTTCCCACTCAATTGCTGGCATGGCCTGCTACCTTGCCTCTCCTATATGACAGCAATAAGACAGAGTTGATGGCAGAGAGCTCTAAGCACAGTTTAAAGTTTCTTACCGTCATGATTGCTACAGTTGAGGAATGCACTTGATGTCCTCATCCTAAACCTTTTCAGGGGTGGTTCTGTGGAAGCACTTCTGAGTCAGCAGAGGGCAACACAGACCATGGCCAACAATGTGACGCAAAGAAGGTGTCCATGTTCTGCTTGATGTTGTGGTTTCACCCTCCTAGACGTACATCTACTGCCAGCAAGGGGTAGTCTTGTGTGCAACATTAAAGATGAGAAGCAAACCTGCACATTCTCCAGCTGTTAAAACACTGACAGCCCATGGTGTCCCTCTTGCTGCGGCAGCTGTTCACATTCACAGAGCATTGGCAAGGGGAGGGGATGACATGCCCAGGCAGGATAACTGGCAGGGCCTCTGGAAGTAACAAATGACAGACAATGCTACCAGTAGGACATTTCTTACAGGAAAGGGAGTGGCTCGGGCAACTCTACATGCCCAAATGAAGCTCCTGATCAGGAAAAATGAAAGTTGCCAATGTGCTGAGGACATCAGAACCTACTGCAGAGTTTCCAAAAGCAAACTGTGGCTGTGCAAACCTCTGTGCCCTTCTGTCTTCAGAGATTAATCGGATACACGGGACTTGTTGAAAATCTGTAAGAAATGGGATAAATCAGGGCTTGTACAGTGCTAGTTTCAAATGTCCCCAGAATAGGTGATTCTCAGGCTGAGTATCAGCCTGCCAGTAGGAAAACCAAATTTATTTAAACTGTGTCACAAACTATATAAACAAATTGAGATTATCTCAATGTTTTTTCTCAGTCTCTGCTTATTGTAAAGTATACGGCAAATTTATTTCCCTTTTCTGTTTTACCCAATAAACTAGCTAAGTAAACAAAGTTCTGACAGTATTTATATATACTATACATGCACATAAGCTCTTTTACCAATAATTTAAGCAACATTTATAGAAAATAAAAAAAAAACCCAACTACATAGTAAGTGAAATGCCTACTTTTTTCCTTGTGTTTTTGTTGGGAATGTTTGTTTGGCTTTTGGGGGACAGAGGAGGTTGTTGGGTTGGTTTGGGGTGTTTTTGAATTTTTAATGGTGGGAATAAATTCTACTTTAGAAGAAGTTTGCAGTACTGTAGTGAAAACTATCAGAAGAACCTATTAGAAACTTGTACAAAACTGGCTGTTTATAGTAGACCTGCTATATTATAGTAATAGCACTCAGGCATTGGAAAGATTTCCCCTCATGCTGCAACTGTACTTGTGTAGTGGAATTCTGATACCTGGTAGTTTGACATCCAGTCCTTACTGGACCAAATGTGGGGACAGACTACAAACTATGCCTATATACGACTCATTCCATGTTGATTTTTAATACTATGCAGTTCTACCAGAGAAATACAAACAAACTACAGTACAGGCAATTACACAGACCGCATTCTCCAGGGAGGAAAAGATGAAGCACTCCACTGGATTGGCAGGTCTGCACTCAGAAAACTCTAAATTCACCTGTCTCTTATAAATGTAACTACAAATTTAATAAAGAATACCAAGACACTGGAAAAATAAACATAGAAAAGAGATATTTTAAGGCAGAGGCACTATATGCTTTGTGTTACACTATCCATCCTATGTGGTTTGTGGTTTGGAACAAAAGAAATTGCTCAGTAATTCCTCCACAACACTAATAATAACAGCCTCGTATGCCAGTAGCCTGCCAATGAACTTTGGCCAGAAACCAGTCCTCAGGTCCATATTCCCAGCTGGTAAAATGGTCAGAAGTGCTGCACACAAAATAGTTCCTACTGACAAGCTGAAAGTTAATATTCCCTCGTTGTTCACAGGAAAAGGTATGTAATATATAACTTGAAGTGGCCAAAGCAGAAGTGTTTGAGCATCTGTGGCACAGCAAACTAAGAGGGCCAGCTCACCAAAACCCATGAGCCTGACACTGGGCCAGAGGCACAATCTGCTGCATCCCTTCATAGTCCCTCAGAGATGTACTTGGGGATTCTATCCTACCTCCCCAAAACAGTGCATCTGGCAAATTCCTGTGCCTCTCACATCCCAAGCCAGGCAGCTTAGGCCATTGTGCCATGTGAGTGATAAGAAAAGGGACAAACAGCAAAGTGTTAGAAGAACCTTGGTTTGTTCAAATATAGACAAGGTGCTTGCAATCATTCAAATATTATATCAAACTAGTCAATAAGTCAAACTCAGGGCTGTTTGTTGTTGAGGTTTTTTTTAAGGGGTGCTCAACAGATACATAATTAAAAATTTTAAGGCATTTTAAAATTATCTACAGGGTGACTGGGTCAGATTTTGATTGGTTGTGTTTAATAACAGATGTTTGTTAGCCCTGTAGAGCAATACACCAACATAATACAAATATTCTGTTAGAAATGTGTACCTGTTATAAGAACATTTAATTGATTTACCTTGTGGTAATAATTTTTTTTTACACTCAGTCATGTATTAAAATAGATGTATTTTACACAATGACAAATATAAAAAACATCTCACTAACTAACAGCCTCTCGTGTCAGAATTATCCTGGCTGTGAGAACAGTCCTCTCCATCTGCAGTAGATCACTGAAGAGATAAGCAAACTCCTGCTTCTGCATAGGGAGGAAGAGTATACGTGTATAATCATAGGCTGTTAAATCACCTCAAAGATGATGGCAGCAAACTGCCAAAAATTGATGGGGATCTCATTTAACATCATCTTAAATAACAAATTATTACTCCAATTTTACAGTTGGGAAAATGAGGGATATAGACCTGCTGTGCAATTTCTCCACATCTGCTCAGGAAGGCTGCAGGCAGTGCTGATAAGAAAACACTGAGCTCCTAGCAAACTAATGGATTGTTGTCCTGTCCTTCATACACAAGGCATCCAAGATAAATCAGCAGCAGTTAAATCAGAAAACAAGAAATCTTAATAAAAAATCAAAGAAAACAAAAGAAAACAAAAATCTTGACTTTGATGCTTTCTCATAAGATCTTACCTTTTTCTAAACCCTCAATTAATTCTCACTCAACTCATTCCATACAAGTACTTTAAAGTTGAGACCCTAACACAATTCTAGCCAAGATCTGAGTTTCTTTTAGGTCCTGTTCCCCACTCGCTTAGAAAAGGAGAGCTGTGCATTGTTGGGTTCTGTCCTGCAATGCTCTACATTGCCTTCCAATTGAGCAATTAACTAGAGTACATAAAATGCAGAGTTTTCAACAAAGCTGAAATAAAAAGTCCCAAATACTCTACTCCTCAGCATGCTGAATTACTAGCTAGACAAATGCTCTTCTGATAAAAAAAATGCAGAAGGCTCACAGCTCCTCAAGAAAAATTATTTAATATTAATATTAACCTTTCCTTTGTTTATTTTTAAACCCTCCATCCTAAATTGTTCTTAAAAATCCTCCAGAGAAAGCTTTCCTTCAGGCAAATCCCTCTAGTGATCCTGCCACAAACCTGATGCTCTCATATCATAGAAAAATGCTTAGTCAAGCCCCATCCTGCATGCCTCTAGGAGGGAACAAAATGTCTGAAGCAAGTATCAAATCTCAACTTTACTCAGACAAAGCTGTCTGGAACAAAATGGACAGAAATGTGCTAAATGGCAGCATGGCAAATGCTGAACCCCTTTAGTAACACAGCTACTGAAGATGAGGGAACGTGGTGGGACACTCATAGTTAAGCTCCTTTCTAGATATCTCCTGTAGGTATCTTTGCCTTTCTGTCTCCTTGGAAAGAGTTTGTGCCCTCTAAATAACTGAGCAAAGTTAGGGGTAGGAAAAGTAGGGTTTGGGGCTTCTTTTCTGCAGAAAAGAAGGATAACTTAGGGATCAATAAATGCCATGAAATTCTCTATTTAAGTGAGGAAAAAAAACCCCCAAATTTGACAATTGCTATTCAATACCATTATAGCACTTGTAAATAGAGTCATAGAACTTTTCAGAATTTAAATCACAAACAAATTTCAAGGTGTAGCAGTGCAGTAGAGCTACAACTTGTAGCAATCGCAGGAGTGATATGGGAATATTTATGTGTAAAAAAAAAAAATTGTTATTAAGCATTTTGTCAGAGCTCCATGACAAGACCCTGAAATAATCACATTAGGAATCACAAAACCCATGATCCTTAGGGAGACAAAGTCTTCCAGACCTTCTCTCTTTTTTTAAATATTATTCCCAAAGCAGAAGCAGATTCTGATGATTGGAGGAAATAACATAGGTACCCACACTTACACAGACAATTGAAAGACAAAATCTTGGAGGAACATATTTCGTATGTGCTAGTGGTAAAGGTTTATAAGGTAAGACTGCATTTAAAGTAACAATAAATATAAATGCTTAGTCTTCCTTATATTATTCTGGCAGAAGGAGTGTATGTAAATATTAAATTCATAATTTAGGTTTGTTTACCTGCAGTTTCATGTTTTTCGAGAAATCTTTAAGCTGCATACTTCATTTTAAGTAATTGCAAACATCTGATCTAGTGCAACGGTTTGACAGCTGGAAAGTGTAACACAGAAAATGTGTAGGAATTTGCATTTCCACAGCCTAACACCAGTCAGACTTCTGCTACTCTGCTGCCTTTGTACCAGCCTCTTTCATCAGATCATGCATTTTAATGAAAAAGCATTGCAGTAATCAGTTTGAGAAGACTTAAAGCCAGGGATAGAACCTGACCTTAAAAAAAGCAAAAGCCTGGAAATATTCTCCAGTGGGAAGCAATTAGAATACACAAAAGTTAGGTGCTATTGAATGCTGCAGGAGGCAAACAGAGCAGTGCAGCCATGGAAACCAGCAGCAGGTCCTCTCTGATGGAACGCACAGAACCTCGGAGGGATACACAGAACTCCCAAAACTGCGCCTCCTTCCTTTCTCTGCTTCCTGCTTACTTCCTCCTCTGTCTTGAAATGAATCATCATCAGTGATCAGGTGAAGAGGAACTGTCAATCAATATGCCTCTGGGGATTCCAGAAATAGGCTCCTGAAGTGCTTGTCAATGAAGAAAATTTGTTCTTTCCCCCATAAAATATGTATGATTTCCTAGTTGCCTGAGGCCCCAAATCACAAGACTACCATTTTTTTTAAAAAATGGTGTCCCACTTGAAATAATTTACCAGCCAGCAGATGAGTGCCCAAAAATGCCACAGTTTTCAGTAGAGGATACACAGGTTCTGAAAATAAGCAGAAAACCATCAGATAGTATATGCAAATGAGCCAAATAGACAAAAATAGCTATTTTCATAATTCATAAACAGCTAGCAAATAAATGTAACCTACAAAAATCAACACTCCATTACCCTTGCCTTATTCTCTCTTAACTAGAGAACCACATGTGTTATAAAACCCCCTAAAATAACAAAAAATAATGAGTGGTATTTATTACTGATGTCATTCCACTGAAGCTAGCACAGACACAGTGGGGAACAGAATCTGGACAAGCATCTCAACTACCCTTATTTAGATGAGTACTACTTAAATAAACTCAATTCAGCAATTGTTCCTGCAAACTCCAATCCTTTTAATGTATAATAATTAGTGGTAGTTATTAAGGGAAAAAAAAGGGAAGGGGAAAGGGAAGGGGAAAGGGAAAGGGAAAGGGAAAGGGAAAGGGAAAGGGAAAGGGAAGGGGAAGGGGAAGGGGAAGGGGAAGGGAAGGGGAAGGGGAAGAGGGAAGGGAAGGGAAGGGGAAGGGGAAGGGAAGGGGAAGGGGAAGGGAAGGGAAGGGAAGGGAAGGGAAGGGTAGGAAGGGAAGGGAAGGAAGGGAAGGGAAGGGAAGGGAAGGGAAGGGAAGGGAAGGGAAGGGAAGGGAAGGAAGGAAGGGAAGGGAAGGGAAGGGAAGGGAAGGAAGGGAAGGAAGAGAAGGGAAGGGAAGGAAGGGAAGGGAAGGGTAAGGGAAGGGAAGGGAAGGGAAGGGAAGGGAAAGGGAAAGGAAAGGGAAAGGGAAAGGGAAAGGGAAAGGGAAGGAAAGGGAAAGGAAAGGGAAAGGAAAGGGAAAGGAAAGGGAAAGGGAAAGGAAAGGGAAAGGGAAAGGGAAAGGAAGGAAAGGGAAGGGAAGGGAAGGGAAGGGAAGGAAGGGAAGGAAGGAAGGGAAGGGAAGGGAAAGGGAAGGGAAGAGGAAAGGAAAGGAAGGAAGGAAGGAACCGGAAAGGAAAGGAAAGGAAAGGAAAGGAAGGAAGGAAAGGAAAGGAACGGAAAGGAAAGGAAAGGAAAGGAAAGAAAGGACCAGGATCAAAAAGAGGTTAACCTTAAGACTGCTTTAAAACACATCAGATACCCATCCAAATGGTATTGCAGAACCCTATGAATACCGTCAAAAAGAAAAACAAACACAGCTTTCATTGTGCTTTTATAAACTTAACACATTCATATGATTAATATTTTGGAACTTTAAATAAAGAAGGAACTCCCTGTCTGAAATGTAATGTAATGTAATTGTTCAGCATATGTTTACATGGATACTTCTTTACATATCCTCTCCCTTCAGGTAGTAGCTGAAGACTGGCAATGTTGGTAAATCATTGTGTAAGCAGCCACAGAAGTGTTGAACCATAGCAGCATTAAATTCATGTTGACCAAATTTACCAAAAACTCTTGCCTTTTCCAATGATGTTTTTACCATAATTTACACATAAATCCAGTCACAGACATGCTGGTGAAAGGACCGAATGGAGAGGGAGCCATACTTTTGATTTGTTTTGTAGGGGTTGTGGCGTTTTTCGTGATAAGTTATTTGGGGGGGGGGGGGTTAGTTTGGGTTAGGTTGCTTTTTTGTTAGGTGGTTTTGGTTTTTTTGTTTTTTTCTGATTGCATCAATTTTTCCTTGAAATTCCTTTGAGGAATTACTTCACATTTATTACGATACCCACGCTGCCTGCGGGGATGAGCGGGGCAGCAGGACGTGTCCCGCCGTCGGCCCGAGACGCCGCTCCGCGGGCCCCGCTGCAGCCGCTCCGCGCCGCGGAGCCCCGCGGGCGGGAGCCGAGGGGTCCGCGCAGCCGGCCCGCCGCGGGACGCCACTGCCACCTGCTGAGGGCACCGAGCTACTGACGGCCCCGGCCCCCGGCAGCCCCCCGGGCCCCCGCGGCCGCCCCCCGAACAAGGTCCGACGGGTCGGGACACCCCCGGGGCCGCGCGTTGCGGAGGATGCGGAGCGCACGGAAGATGCTTTCGGCCCCGCGCTCGGTTGCAAGTGTTCACCCAGCAGCATCACAGCTCTAAAGACGGTGTCAAATACAGATGGATTTAGGGCCGCTGGTTTTCTTTCCTATCCCTCCCCACAGCTTCTCAGTTTACCATCTCTAGCTTTCTAAAGCAGACGGTTGGGATGTCTTTGAGTGAAATTAAATGTTTCGTGTCTTCATGGTTGTGGAACATCTCCACAATGTGTGTTTTACTGTAATTTTTTTGCCTTTCAAAAAGCACATTGTTTGCTTTCAAAGATGTGCTTTAGGAAGAGAATGTGCCGCTTCAGTGGGCAGCAAATAATTATGCAAGAGAAGGTAAGGTTACACAGTGGAAATTATTACTACTAACAAATGTGGTGCATGAACCCAAAATGCCCTTAATGAGGCTCCTCAACCAAAAGTAATGTGCAAAAAATATTGTCACATACCATATTAATGAAAAAAAACCTGTTTGTTTTTCGTAACAGGGAATAAGATTCTAATCAAAATTACTTGAGGTCTAAAGTAACGTTGGTCTTCCAAAATTGTCCTAAGTGTTGCAAATACTCCCCTCTTTTGAAAATAAAATTGGTAATTCCTTGTCTGTTGAGCAGAAATAAGCAATAAAATGTTTATTACTTTCCAAAGCCCATTTGTTTCAGCAGGAAACTGCCTCCACTGTTGCGCTACTCAAGTGTACAGATTCACTCTGGAAATGGAGAGGTATCCTTATCTGTATGGATTTAAATATGGAAAGAGGCAGTGAATGGAAAGACCAACTTCAATAAGATATTTTAGGTTACAACTGAATCGTGTGTTTATGGCCCCAGACAGTGTGCTCTGCAAAATGTTCCAAAACACTCATCTCTAAGCTTTCAGCTATTCCTCTATTCTGCTCCAAATGCTCTGTGAAACATTTTAAAGAAGAAAAGAAAATGAAACCAAGGTTTTCTATCAGTATCTAACATAAAGAAGATATAGTAATTATGATAACCATTTATGACTGAGTTATAAAGGCAGCTTGTTGGTTTTACTTACCACCCATGCTTATCACTTAGGCCATCGTTTCTTTTTGAAATATGTAAGAGTTTTGCTTCTAGTACATGATCTTTACACTATAAAAGCAATTTTAGAACCATAGTTTTATAGTGAACCTTTTAGAAGATAGTGGCTTAAATTTCTAGTTTCCTTCTTTATGGCAGTGATAGGATAGCTGCTTCTATAAACCAATCTAGATAATATGTCATATCTCTCTTCAGCAGCTACTGCACACACGATATAGGAAACTCTACTGCTACTGGTTACTCATTAAAGTTAAGTGGTAGGGATCCACATGACAAGGTTAAGTTTCAACACTTTAAACCCTGCTGAAAGTTGCTAATAATAATGTTTAATTTTCATTCCAAGCATTTATGGTATCATCAACTTGAGCTGGTAGTTTTCTTCTTCTCATTACTTGGAACCAATGAGCCTCCCTGCAGAATAAAATCTTAAGGCAGAATAACAAAATAGAGGCAGGATTTGACCTCTATTTAAATTAAACAACATAAATGGGTTTAATGGGAATGTCCTATTAACCAGAGGTAAAGTTTGATCAGGATTTTCAAAAAGGGCTAGAGATTTCAACACCCTAGCAGGGAAATGTTAACAAAAACATGATATTCAAATTGGAAGCACTCAATGCTTTCTTTAAATGGTCCACTATGTAGGGCAATTAAAATAACCAGTCCCTTATAAAAAAATTTAATGATTTTTTTTATTTGTAGATAATAAGGTTTCAAACAAATCATCGCCCACAATATCTTGATACTGAAAATCATGCTGCAAAAATTTCAGCCAAGTTCAAACCATCTCACAAGGAAAAGAAGGAGATGAAAAAAGGAAGGATGTTTGCTATGGCAGGGAGGTCTGGAGAAAGGAATGGGAAGTCAATGGGCTGCAGGGAGTCAGGACCCATGGTAGAGACAGGGCAGGCACCTGGTCTTGTGCTGCTCTTCAGGGTTATGCTTGCATGGGACTGTACTGTGATGCCTCTCCCTGCTCATTCTCCAGTCATTCTCTCTGCTCCTCTCTCCTTTTTAGAGAGGCAATTGGAGGAGCTATTACACCAAAGGCAGATACCACTGCTATCCTTTCAACCCTCTGCCCCCTGCACGTAAGGTTTGTGATTTTGCAGCAGGGGCAGGGTATCAGCAGTGATAGATGCTTATGTGTCCTTAGAGTATTGACCAGGTCAAACTGATCAATGGGTTTTTATTTCACAGGGTAGGTCATAAAGTATTCATTGCCCAAGGTCATTTAGACTCATGGAATATTTTAGATTGGAAAGAACTTCTAGAGGTCATCTACTTCAACCTGCCCAACGCAAGTTTATGTCAGGTTCCTTGAGGCCTGCTAAACTTTGAAAAACTCCAAGGACAGAGATTTCACAGCCTAAATGGGCACCTGTGCCAGTGTCTGATCACCTCATGGTAAAATATTTTTGGGTGGGTTTTTCCTTATACCTGTATTTGTACATCTTGTTTTTCATGCAAATACTTGCCTAGTAAGTCTGGTCTATAGCATTTAATCATCCTCTCCCCAGCCCTACAAGGATATTAAAACCCACTTTTGGCTCCTATGTTTCCTTGCAGACAATGATATATGCGGATACATAAAACAAGATAGCTTTAGATTTATCACAGCTTTAATTTTGTTCCACTTTGAAGTGAAATAATTACTTCCAACCTTTCTCTAGTGATACTGTTAGATCATCCCTTTGAGCATTGTGGGGAAAAACCCTGTTCTGAACTATCATCTCATTCCCCGTGTTTACGATTCCTGCTTATCTGTTGTAAATTCTCTCACTGTTGTTCCTGTCTTGCAGCCTCACTAGATCACCTAGATTCCTCTTAACATTTCCTTTCTTGTTTTTCACCTTTCTCCTGATTAAGATTTCTGAAGTGCATGCTTGAGGATTAGATTTAAGAACATATTTAAGTGCCTAACCATGCCTGTAGAAGCGAAAGAAGGTATTCTTTTCTGAAGTGCTATGGTTCCAACAGCTCCAACTGAGTGTCTTTACTCATCCAACAGGAGTTCCTATCGGCCTTAGACGAACTTGCCTCCATCTCTTTGTGGTTTACCTCATGACAGGAATGAATCTCACTGAATCCAACAGGAACACATTGGTAGAAAGGAGGAGTCTCACACATACCATCCTTACTGAAGGTTTCCAACCTGTCCTCTGATACACTGATGGAAGCACACACTGCCTGAGTTCTCATCTATTGCTGCTTTCTGTGGTTGGTGCCTCTAGCTTATGAGTAAGTTCTTGTTATGTCACCCGAGTGACTCAGAGGGCACAACTTATTCAAATTCTTTGAGGATCATAGGTGCTGTCAAATTATTTGAACCAGCACATCAAAAAGGCCAAATACCTTTACAATTTTATGAAAAATTGAGTAAATTTTTTTATTTCAAAAGGCACCTTCAGAATATATTAGGTTAGTGATTAAATGTAATTTAAAAAGAATGTTACTTCAGTTACAATGAATTTCAATAATTTGGTTTTGAGTCCTACATTTATGCTACAAATAAAACTTCAGATGCAAGAGCATTTGTATGCAATTGAACTACTGATGACCTTTAGACAGTATAAAATCCCTCTTAGAACTTCAGAAAGACTTTAGATGACAGTAGACTCTGTGCTTTAGCCCCTAAAATTTTAAGTCCTATTTCAAGAGCAGAAACCAGACTCCTATGATAGGACTAGGACATCTCAATAATACATGAAGTGTATTGGCATCTTCACAGGAGGGTCAGAGAAGCCCGGGCACCAAACACAGAACCTTTTAAACTCTCCAGAAGCACACAGACAGCATCTCCTCTTGTGTCCCATACAAGAAATTAGTGATGCTGCCAGCCTGTCCCAGTGGTCAGTGGTCAGAGTATTCCCTCCAGCCTCAACATGGCTCTGCTGCCCAGGAGAAGCATCTGGAGTTGTTCAGCAGTTCTGAAGAATAAGAACTCTCAGGCAAGAGCACCTGAAGCAGTTGGCTCTCTCCATGCTACTATACACAGACTTTTATTTAGATTATTTGGACCATGGAGAGTAAAGGTGAGCACATCTCCACTATCTACTAGCTAGTATATAGAAACAAACAACATAAACGCAAATTAAGTTCCAGTTGAATCAAGTGAAGACTGAGGTGCTCCTCTGTATTTTCAGAAGAGAAAAAGATAAGGTGATTCTAAAATATTAATGTCGAAAAATGTCAATGCTTCAAAGATTAGGCCACAGTTGGATAGGAATTTTCAAAATCAGAGCTGCCATGTGGAAGAGATGTGCAGAGATGGAGAGACAGGAGATGTCCAGAAGTCCATGTTTGGTAAATAATGAAGGTCACTGTAGCGTAAAGGAAAAGCTCCCAATGAGATACACCTCATATATTTTGATATTTTAGCTGCCACCAGCTTTTTTCAGGTACATTTCTGGATGCCTAAG
Source organism: Motacilla alba alba (assembly GCF_015832195.1). Taxonomy (NCBI): domain Eukaryota; kingdom Metazoa; phylum Chordata; class Aves; order Passeriformes; family Motacillidae; genus Motacilla; species Motacilla alba. Next base: position 30,524,140 of record NC_052018.1, read on the forward strand.
ATGAGATATCACTGTGTTTTAAAGGAATTTTTCTAACTCTAGGGATCAAATGAAGCTTTCACAAAATATTTTCTCCATACCAAAAGAAACCAGAAATAAGCCCAAACAACAAGATCTTTACTTTCCTGCACTAGAAATTTGGAAAAAAAAATCTTTTTGATGAATATCTCAGTATCTGTATTCTGACCTTGCAGGATTTTTTCAAGTCTGCTGTGGGTTGTTACCATGCCTTCTGGAAGGAACTGCTGACATACAAGCTAACCAAATTATACTCTTCTGCTTGAAAACAAGCAATTTTGAAGACAATATCCCAAGGATCTATTTTCACATGTAGAAACTGTGTTAGGTTATAAAATCTGCAATAAACATTGATATCTTTGATTGGCATGTTTTTTTCAGAACTTCTAGGTATTTCAGGGAGTATTATTTGAGAATAATGTATTCTGTATGTATTCTGAGAAAACAAACCATTCTATCTGAAAAAAAACCCATTCATATTCTATTCTATTTGTATTATAGTCCCAATTTGGGACTGTAAACTGTTCTGCAGTTCTCAGTATACACTCAGGTTTTTGGTTTTGTCATTTTTCTCTTTTCTTTTCTTGCCACGTGACTTATTTTGCTAGATTAAAGAGTGGTAGTGGTCTGTGGTAGGGTTTGCACCTTTCAAGACTTATGGCTTTGTTTTGTCACCAGACTGCTTTCTTGGGAGTCCAGATAGTTGCATCACAGAGGGAGAAGAGGAAGGAAGTGGCAGAAGGGAGGGAAGGGAAGGGAAATAGCAAACAGCTCCTGGCAGAAGAAGGGTCCATTACTAGCAGTTTGGGAACTGGCCTTGCTTTTTATAGGTGTAGTTACCAGGCAGATGTGTTTCTAGCACACCTGCAGCCAAGTAGGCATGGGTACTGTGAGTGAGCCACCCATCAGTCTTCTGATTAATTTAGCCTGTGCCCGTAGTAACACAGAGATGGACTGCTTGGAATGAAAGTCTGGTCACAGGACAGGTCTTTGTGGAGGCAGATCTTCCTCAAAGTTAGCACCTCATAGCAGTTTAACATCAAAATCAACACCTAAATGAAATGCCAAACTAAATTTCTTTTGAAGGTACTCCCTTGAGTTCAGGGTTATGGGACCTCATGAAGAAGGCAAAGTTGAGAAAGAAGCAAGCCATCTTTTCTGCTAGTTCAGTGTATGAATGCCTCATGCTATTGACAGTCTTGCTTCTTTAATGTATGTGAAAAAGCTTGCAGGAGAATATCCCAACATCTTGGAATATTAGTGCAATGTATTCCAACATTTTTAATATTAATATCAGAGCCCCACTACAGCTGCGAGCATGTTCCATGTGCTGACTGGACAGCATAAAATGTGCATCCTAACATGCTGTTCACCTCATCTGACATTTTGGTCATGGTTTATTATACAACAGTAATGCTTGATTTGGGTTTTCCTGGAGGTGCATACCATGTATTATAGGCTACACAACAGGTCAACATAATAAATTAATTATTCCTAACACCTATGCGCTTTGAAAACTTATTCCTGCCTCTTGTACACTTGTCACCAAGAATAGCTATGATTATCCCCTCCTCCATACAATTAGGCAGAAAGCTAAAAATCTTACAAAGACATGCAAAGCTAGAGCATACATGATACCTTGCACTATTATATAACGTGAAAAAGGGTATTAACAAGGAACTCAAATGAACTCAAAACATGATACCACAGTAAACCGACCTTTGCAAGGTGTTGCTACGGGGGCCCTCCAGCTTGCACTCTGGCTGCTTTTCTGCTTCAAACAGCCACTGTGTGTTCGTGATTTCTACTGTTCCCTCTTTTGCTGTTTTTGAGCATCTTACACTGTTTCATAAATTTATGTTAACAATCCCTCTCTCTGTGAAAAAATTGCTACCACCCCCTGTGACAGATGTGTAATTCAGGCACAAAGACAGAGAGATTCTTCAAATCTATATAAATATTAAAAGCTGCATATAGGTGCTCAGCTGGTTTTCATCAGCTTGGTAAGCATCTGTCAGTGACTTGAGGCAGCTACATGCTCAGGTACTTTGGATTTGATGTGGATAGACTCCAGATCCTATTTGTCCTGGCAACATGGAGCAAAGCAGTGAACTGGGCCTCCTGAACTCTGGTCAGTGTCCTCCAACATGGCTGGTCTTCCTTCCCCTCTTTGTTTTTACCCTGTAACAAAGTTCTTCTTCCATTAGTATCTACCCTGTGTCATAATTAAACCAAGTGTATTTCTGTATTCCTGTTACCTATTTGCAAACTTAGTCATTGTGAAGGCTTGCTTAAAATTCTAGTGTAGCTAACCCCAAAACTGCCCTAGTAGATGCCTTAGAAAAGAAGTACACATATGTCAGAAAAAAAAAAGTTATAAATAAGGGAATAAGTGACTAGCACTGCTGCTTAAATTGCTTCCTCTCTTTAATTAAAATAAAAACAGAAACACTGATGAAATACAATATATCAAAAGTAACTCATTGGAAAGAAAACCCTGAAAATACCAAATATATGTGACATTTGGTTCCTGATCATAAAAGATTATACGTATCAGCTGACCCTTCCAAAAGTCAGGATATGTAACATTTGATGTACACATTTGGAAAATGCAATGCAATCTTGAAACCTGTCTTTTAAAATCCAGAAGAATATGTTGTTGATATTTGCCATGAAGCACGGTAATAGTGACTCTGAAGCTGCACTTTAGCATGCCATTTTCCTTGTCCCTCTGCAGGTGTGATATACTGTACCTGCAGCCATGAGAAGCCAAGATTCCTTGGGATGTTCTTGCCTTGGAGATTTCGTCAAGTAGATCTTCTTACTGACATCTGAACCCAGGATGACCTTGGACCATGCGGACATGCTAGAATTTCACACGACTCATCTCTGGAGGTATTATATAGTCTGAAGACAAAATATCAGGGGAATTTGTTGTCCTATAAATGCAGACCTGTATTTTGCAATAAATACTTAGATGAGGACTAGCTTTGTTACATGGCACAGCACAGCCCCTCTACCTGCCAGAGGGCTGGCAGCTGCCTGGTCTCTGTATTCAATTCTCTGTATTCACAGATCATGCTGTGGTTATCTGACATATGAACAAGTAGGGATTAGATTAATTAGCATAAATGTCTTCTCATAATACATACTTTTAAAAGGGTTTATTTAATAACAGATAACAGATGGGAAAATACACTTGTTCCCACACTGTAAAAAATGAAATAATTCATCACTAAGTCTTTTACTTTTGTTAGCTTCTAGTTCTTCTGGAATCTATGGCTACATTTCAATACTGGCTCAACTTGTGATCACAGACTGTTTTCCTTATGATGATTTAAATTAATTGATGTTTTTAAGCACCACTAGAGGGCACAGAATTATAACAATATTTCTTAATGGATCACAAAAAGTACATCAGGAACTGGAGTTCAGTAATGTTCATAGTTTATTGGCCCAATCCTTAGTTTAAAGCCTCATTCCTATCAACACTGATGCACATTTGCTGCTGTGGGCTGTGCCATTGCCCACCCCAGCAATTAAACAAAGCCCAAGGCTTAGTGACCCTGGGACAGAGGCCTGGCTCAGTGGGTTGGACTGACTATGTGCTCTCAGTTGAAGTTTGGCTTTCCAGAATTTGAGATCAGCCCTCAAATCAAGTGACTAAGGCTACTAGAGTTTAAATCTAAGCATGGTTCTGGAGGAGTGGCTGATGGTAAAGGCATGCAATTCAGCTGTAAATGAGTACATAGGGATGAGAAAAATGAAGAGTATAAACACTTGCATATATCAAACCAGGGAAATGCAGACAAGTAGTAAATGAAGGATTAACTAACCCAATTTACAATTCAAAGAAAGAAGAGTAGATATGTGCCACTGGAAAGCTTAAATATTAATGGGATTTCTGTGGATAGTTGTATCAACTACTTAACATCTGTTTTGACATGTGTGCTGTTTCTGCCATCCCTTATCACGAGTCTGAGTGGCCACTGTATTTCACATGTTAGAAAGCTCCTGTCTGAACTGGCCTGCAGTGGAAGAGAAAGTGTAGCGAATACAGGAAAAAGTTCAAACTTGTCATTTAAAGACATAAAGACATCCGACTGAATGGCATTGGACACACTGTAGCAATGATTTAGTACTGGTGATGTCTCCATGTTGCATTAGGAGGGGCACAAGTTAATGTTCACTGCCAGAATGTGAAATGAGTCTTACAGTTTCTTCTTTTCTGGGAGTTGAAGACCGTGTGTTAATCAAAGCTTGAGAGCCTGGCCTCTAACTAGCCAGCACAAAGAAAAAAATCCCCCAAATTAGTTTCTGAATGTTTCGATTGAATTTCGCTTAACACTAGCGCACACTTTACTCTTTTTCATTAACACTTCAGGAATTAGCGTCACATTTTCACATCGTGGCGCTCAGGCTGCAAAACCAGTGACGTGCAGCTATCTCTCGCGAAGTGGGTGCTGAAGTGCCGGGGGATGGCTCGTCCTGTCCGCGGGGCAGCGCGGGGCTCTCAGGCATCGCCAGGGGACGGCCGGCGCTGCCGAGCTGCGGCCCCAGGAGCGGCACGGGCGGCGACTGCCCGCAGCAGGCGGCCGCGGGGTGCGGGGGGAGTGTTGGGGGACGGCCGGGGGTCGCCCGCCGGGCACGGGCGATAACCCACGGGCAAAGCGGGCGCGGTGCGGCGGCCGGGCGGGCAGCGCGGTGCGGCCGCGCCTGCGGGTGCCGGGGTGGGTGGTGTTTTTTTCCGCAAGCTCACCTTGATGCGGCGGGGCGTAAAAGGGCCGCGCTCGGCAGGGGGAGCATCACTGTCTCGGCGCAGCGCGGGCACCGAGCGGCGGCACCGCTGCGCTCCGGCCGCACCGCGCCGGGGCCGGAGCTGACGGGAGCCGTGGGGGAGCCCGCGGGAAGGGCAGGCCCGCCGCTGCCCCTGGGATCTGCTGTCTCGCCGCCGCACGAGGCCGGGACACGGCGGAAGCGCCGGAGCGGCGTGCCGGGCCGCGCCGCCCCCTCGGGGGGACACCCGGCGGCTCGTCTGCGCTGCCCCGCCCGGGCCGGCCGCGCTCCCTGCCCGCAGTGGGGTCCCGCCGCCGGCCGATCCTCCCCCGCGCCGCCGCCGGGACTTACGGCAGTTTTGTTACTTTCTCGGACTTACATGGACATTTCCCGGGAGCGCGCGTAGAACGCGGGCGCCGCGTCCCGCCGGCCGCTCGCCGCCCTCCTCACCGCGGGCACCGCCGCTGTCTCTGCCGCTCGCGCCCCGGGACGCGAAGGCTCCCGGCGGCGCGGCCCCCGCCTGCCCCCGCCGGCCCGCCCGCCTCGCCGACTTTCGCCGCCGCTCGGAGCGAGAGCAACAGCTTGCCCGGCCCGGCCGAGCCAAACGACGCGGGAGGCAGCGAGGGAGCGGGCGGCGGCGGGCACCGCCGAGCCGCGGCCTCTCCGCCGGAGCCGCGAGGAGCTGCCCTCCCTCCCTCCTCCCCGTCCCGGGCCGCGGAGCCACGCCGGGCGGCGCTGCGGGGACCGGCGGCGGGGCCCCGCCGCCCGGGAGGAGAGCGCGCCCGCGGGGGCGCCCGCTCCCTCGCCGGGGCCCCCGCGAAGCTGCCGCAGGCCGGCCCGCCGCGCCGGGCGCCCAAAGTGGCCCGCGCCCCCGCGCCCCGCGGGCGCCGCCCGGAGACCCTCGGCCCCCGCTGCCTCTTGCGGGCTGCTGCCGCGGGGTGCCTGGCCGCCGCCGCCCGCGCCCTGCTCCGCCGCGGCCCCGGCGCCCGCTCCGGCGCCCGGGGTGATGCCATGCCCCGCAACCACGGCGGCGGGGAGGAGGGCGGCTCCGCGGGGCTCTGGGTGAAGAGTGGCGCGGCAGCTGGCATGAAGGATGTGGAGTCGGGCCGGGGCAGGGCGCTGACGAGCTCAGCGGCCCGCGGCGACGGCCTGCTGCTCCTGGGCACCGGCGGCGCGGCCGCCCCCGCCGGGCTGCGGGAGGGCCGCCGCGGGAAGCACGGCGCCCGCATGAGCCTGCTGGGGAAGCCGCTGTCTTACAGCAGCGGACCGAGCTGCCGCAGAAACGCCAAGTACCGCCGCCTGCAGAACTACCTGTACAACGTGCTGGAGCGGCCCCGCGGATGGGCCTTCGTCTATCACGCCTTCGTGTGAGTACCGACCCGCTCCCCTCTCCTCCCGTCCCGTCGCGTCCTGTCCTGTCCCGACCCCTCCCGTTCGTTCCCCGGGCTACCGCCCACACCTGTCCTGAGCAGCGCCCCGCCGCGTGGCGCGGCGCGTACCTCCCCGCCTGCCCCTCCGGTCCCCGGGCATCACTCCGTGCCGGGACACGGGGAGGACGAGTACCCCGCCAGTCGCGCCGAAAGTGCCCGGGAGGAGTCAGCGGAGGCGCGGGAGCCGCTGCCACCTGCGGCGCGGCTGTCCGCGGGCGGCGGGAAATCCCGCGCAGCCCTAAGTGGGAGGTGATGGGGGGAAGCTCGGTTCACCCGGCAGAGAACCGGCAGGGATCACGCTGGTCTCCCGGGCGCCCGAGGCAGACGGTTTGCGCGGGGGGAGACTGCGCGGCGCTCCCGCTGATGCCGCACGCCGGCCTCGCGATTAGACGGAGCGAGGGGTGCCGGCGGCTGCCGGGTGCTCCCCGCGACGGCGGGGCGCAGTGGGTACGCCAGCGGTACCCGCGGCGCCTGTCCTGCCGAGCGGACACCGAGCGCTGCGCGGTTTGAAAAGTTACCGCCGCGGAGCCGCAGCGCTCGGTTCTGCCTGCAGAGTGTTTTCCGGGCGCGCCTGGTCCCCGCCTCGCAGGGAGTGCGGGTGACGGCGCCTTCCCACGCGGGTGCTCGCCGCGGGATGCTGCGCCTCAGGTGCGGCCACCTGCCGCTGGCAGGGTGCAGCGAGCGGCCGCCGCGCCGGCGGCTTTTCCGCCGGTGCCTGCCGCTGCTGAGCTTTGATCTTAGCTAGTGACGGATCCTGTCGCACTCGTCCTGAAAAAAAAAACGTGACGGAAATACATGTTCCATCCCGTCGCTCAGTGGAGAGCGGTACTGTCACCGCGCTGCGAAACTTGTGCTGTTTTAACTTCAAGAGGCTTGCCCGGGACCTGTGCGAGAGGACCCGTGGCTGTCAGCGCTTGCAGTTTGCTTGGGGTCAGCCATGCTCCTCAGTTCATCAGCCATCCTCTGTTTTTATGGGTTTTGGTAGTATTCGGGGGAAAGGCCCTACTCAAAATCCTTTTCGGTGGCTGAGCAAAACATGCGACAAAGTCTGTCAAGGAGTCGTGACAGTGGATCATATTTATGGGTGAAAACGTGATCAGTTACAGAGGAAGGAAGTTAAGCATTCCTGTATTGGGGATATAATACAATTTCTTGTTATGTCTGATTATAGGAAATACATCATAAATGGATCATAATATTTAACTGAAACGCTGTAAGTAACTGTATTTGTTCCATGATAGTCATGGAAATTAAGCTAGCGGCTGTAACATCTTGGCTAAAAAAGCAACTGTTCCCTAAAAGCTGTTCAACAGCATAAAGAGTGCTCCTCTCCCAGCAGCAGGGGAACCCTCAAATCTTACTTTAATAGCAGCTGTTGTAAGTAGAAAGGTGCCAAAACCGTGGCAGTCTTATTAATAAGATACTTTGTGGATATATTCATTTAGTAGATGACAATTACTATAGATAGCGAGTAGTAGAAATATGCTTAATGTCGTATATTATTCGGTAAAAGGATTTTTGTCCACTTAGAGGATCTTCCCATTATTTCTGTTTTACTCTGAAAATCAACTCTTTGACCCAAAATGCTCTTCTTGGAAGGCATTTATTTGGTACATTTTGCTGTCTGTGTCCTTACAGGTGTTTTCCAGTGGCCTAGATGGATGTAAATTAGTGTTGCAACAACCACCAAAATATGTACTAGGAATCATTTTATGTCAGTGCCTGAAGGTGCCATACAAAATACACAAATTATAGTTTTGGAACTTTTTGTTTGAGTTCGTGATAGAAATCTTTAAAACCAGAAAAGTTAAAGTTGGAAATACAGCTGAGAAGTTTAAACCTAAAAAAAAAAAAAAAAAAAAAAAAAAAGAAAAAAAAAAAGAAAAAAAAAGTGGTAAATTTCCAAACGGAGTGTAGTCATGACACAGCAGCGCTGTAAACAAGGAAGATTGCCAGCTGCGTTTAGATAATTGCCTGCATAGAAAGAGTGCCAGTTTTAATTTTTAATTGCAAATGGCAATTTTGGCAAATGTAATGCCAGCATTACATCTTTTATCTGAACAGATCTCTGTGAAAGAGCTTGAAACATTACTGTAGTATAAGACACCTAGTAATAATATTACCTTAAAGTATCTGTCACTGATAGTGTTTAAGGTGCATTTGAAGTTCCATTGGATTTCAATTTGACAGCCATCTTATTGCCAGTGATGCTGCAGACTACAAATTATTTTAATGTATTTGTATAATTCTGATTTAATCACAGTCAGATAATAGGATAATATTTATGGTGTTCCAGGCTCATTTTTTTCCAGCCACTTGATTGAATATAGTTGCATCTTGGAAAACAGACTTTCTTACAGAATTAAAAACGGAAACATAACAAAAAAGCCACAGCTATTTGAAAAAAGAAGCCTTGAGACGAGTAGCTTAGAGTTGCAAGGCATTACAAAGTACATGGAGGAAATGTCTGCTTCTACCACTGCTAAGTTATTCTTGACTGCAGTGGAGCCCATTATAGCTCTGCACTATTTCTGTTACAGGAATGGGCTATCTGGGGTGAGACCTTTTGAGTAGATCATTGGTCTCCTGAAACCTCACTCTGATATGCAGGTTGAAGTAATGCAAGGGTGGTTACAGAGTTTTGGTTCTAAAGGCTTTGATCTAGCAGTTTGGATTTGCCTGTTTGTTTTTTGGGCTTTTAAGAACTGGGGAATTGAAGATTTGTTACAAATAAGAAATCATTCCTGTGGTGATATTGGTGATATTTTAATGTACCACTCCCATAGGGAAAAACACTTCAGAGCTGTGAGGTATGCCCAGTTAGCTCTTCTTTTTTGTTCTTGCCCTTTCAAATAAGATAAAAATAGGCCAGCCACCTAAGGAATGAGTGTTGTGACCTACATTCAGAAGTCAATTGGTTAGTTTATTTGTAGATACAAATCTGCCGGATTCTAGAAAATACAGCTATTCTGCAAACTTCTGCAGCTAGGGAAAGAAGTTACTCTTGAGCAAAGTCCTTTGATTTCAGTAAAGTTGTGCTGGGGAGCAGAGCCATAAATGACATGTTTCTTGAATCCTTTTTTCTGCACCTCAGTAGTTCTTTACATTGAAAGCCCTATTAAAATTTAAGATCTTTCCTGCAAGTTTTTGAAAACCTTCTTTTCAGATAACACTTTTTGCCACACCATATCACCTACACATGGAGCCATGCGCATATTTAGCACGTGTGCTTACATTAAAAGGCTGTGGCATTGTAACTTTTCAAAAGCATTGTCTTGGAGTGTCACAGGATTTCTTTCTGTTATTGCTGTTGCAGTTTGTTATGACTTGTTTGGTGTGATAAAAATGTGCAGCCATTGCCTTAGAATGATCAAAGGGGAATTCCAGATTTGATGCAAATTTAACTCCGGGTTTCGTCTTCAGTTATCATAAGGGCTTTGTATTATTTTTGTTCTTAATTGACATTCTGAAAATGAGATGGCATGAGATGTTCAGAAAAAAATACTGCTCTTTGATACTGTTTATACTGGTAGGATATAATTAGTTGCATAAGTTTCCTAATTTACCATGTTGGATTTATTTCAGGAATAATAAAGTTTCTGTTTCTTACTGATTTCTTTGTAATATATTCCATGCAGAAGTCTTTGACATTTTTTGTGGGGATATCCTTCTCTTAGCAAAGCTACCAACTTTTGCTCTGGAAGGTTCTGAGTTCCAAATCACACATCTGGATGTGTGCACAAGGGTGGTAGCACGTTGCATGGCCTGTATTGATAGGTTTTCATGGACATCCCCCATTGGCCACTGCAGAAGAAAAAATGCAGCCTTAGCTGAATTGCAAGAGCCTGTATGGTATTAGTCTTGTCTTTTGCGTTATTGATGGAAAAAAGACTGAAAACTTATTTCTGGAAAAAATGTAATGATGCTATCAAAGATTTAGCTAGCTATTTTAGCCTTCCAGATCTGCTGGAAAGGATAAGCTCAGTAATGATCAGGATGGCTATTGACTTTGCATGTGAGCTAAGAGAGCTGCATCACACCGTGCCCTTGGTATAATAATGGAGGCTCCATATTCTGATTAGAAAACCAGTCATGTGCGACACCCAAAGAACTTGCTTTTTCTCATGCTATTGAAAGTAGAAGAAATTATTTTATCTCTCTTTTTTCCATCTTCTGGCAACCAATGGACTAGTTCCAGGTGTTTTTATGGGTAACTCTACAGCTTTCATCTTTTCAGGCACCATGTCAGAGTCAGGATCTGGTGCTGTTAGGGTAACAATATATTTCTATATGTTTTTAAAAGCAAATAACAACGCGGTATTTACAATTAACAAATAACAGTGTTGATGGCATAATGTAGCAAATCAAGTCTTATTAGGTACTGAGGACATAAAATTTAAAACTCTTTAACTGTAGCACACAAACCTTAGTAGACACTTTCTTTCAGCTACAATGAATTAAAGTGGATATTTAGATGCCCTTCAGTATAAATCTGCAGGGATTTGCTGCATTTGAAGCAGTCTGTGATTCTATACATGTGCATATTTCTCACCTACACATTGTTTTAAGGAACCTTAGGAAGTTACCCAGTCCAGCTGGGAAATAACACTCTTCCCAGTCGTGTGAGATGGCTTTTCTAGACAGGTCCTAAACTTCCCTGGATGAAAATCCCTTACCTTGCTGAATAACCTGCAGGTCTGCAACCCCTCCCTGTTGAAAAAAGAGGGGGTTTGACATGGGTAGGGAAGAATGGAAGAGCCACCCTGAACCTCCCAAGTGCCAATTTATGGTCATAGTCCCTTTATATATGTTCTGTCACTGCTGAGAAGATTTTGGCTTCTTTATCATTTTGATTTACCTTCAAGTAGATGTAGGCTGCTACTGGGTCACCTGTTAGATCATCCTTCTGTCAGACCAGACATGCTCAGCTCCGTTCACTGCTCCAAGACAAAAGCTCAAGGCTCCTGAGTATCATGGTTGCTCTCCAGCATCTCCTGTCTTCTTCACATCCGTGTTCTGCTGGGAAGGATCACAACTGTCTGCCGTAGTGTGTGAGGCCATGCTGAGTAGAGAAGAAAACTATTTCAGCCTGCCAGTCTCAGTCTTCTAATGTAGTTGCTCGCTGCTTGCCTTATTTCTGATAAAAGCATGCTGTTGCCTTGCTAAACCTGCTGTGTCCACAGAAACGCCCTTTTTGCTGGGCCTGCCACCCAAACAGTGGGTTCCCAGCCTGAATGGATACACGGGATTGTCCTGCACCAGGTGTAGCTCTCTGCTTTTCCCTTAGCGGTGCTCATAGATGTTTATGGTCACGTCCGGTATTTTCTTGTTCCGTCTCAGTCATTGTGTACTGACCAGAGCAGTGGAGATGGCACAATCTTTAAAACCTTTGTCCTCTTCTTTGTGATTGTTAGAGAAGATTAAATTCTCAGCCAAGCTTCATTCCTCCTCTTTCATGTACAGCAGACCTCTCCTGGAACCCTGTCATGGGCACTAAATAACATCTAGCTTCTATGTTTTGTTTATTTTTTTGTTGGTTTGTTGGGGGTTTTTTGTTGTTGTTGTTCTTTTTTGGGGGTGGGTTGTTTATTTTTTTGGGTTTTTTTTTTTGTGGTGGTTTTTGTTGTTGTTGTTTTTTTGTTGTTGTTGGAGAGTTATTTTCCACCTCAGAATTTTCAGTAGATAAGTATCAGGAATGTTTATGCTTACCTCAGTAAAATCATGTTTATTTTTTGAGGCTTGATCTACTAAATTTTCTCATTTGTACTGCCTTACTTTCTGACTCAAGAATGATGATCCAGGGGAAGCAACTCATTTTCTATAAAAATCAAAATAGATCCATAGCTTTCTATAAAGAAGACTGCAAAAGGCTTGCTTTGAGAAAAAGTCACCAAGAACTGGATCAGGGAAAGTTCATGCACGTGAACTTTCCTCTATTTGTCATAAGGTTTATTTCTTAAATGAGATTAGGAATTGTGTTTAGGAAGGTGGATAGTAGCTTAGGATTGGAGTTTCAAACTAATCTACAACCTTTGCAAGCAGAATCTTCCTCCTCTTAAAGCAAGATATGAGTTAAGAGGTTTTTTTATAATTACCTTTTTGCTGTAATTTTTTCTCCTTTCACAAAACCCATGCAATGAGCATTATATGTAGGGATGAGACTCCTATCTCAGATCTATTTTTCATGGTGTGCCAGTCTTTGGAGAGGCATTTCTTGTCTTTTTTATTGAGTGTCTTGTATGATGTGGGGACTATTGGGAAACTTTCCATGGTTTCATGTGATGAAGGAACCTGCCTCAAATTACAGATTTATTCTAAGGGATGGTATATGAATTTCTAGTATGGCATTAAATATGTGTTCTCAAAGGAGAAGTGGTTTTAGTGAATTAAAGGAAGAATTTATAAAGATTTTAATTGTCTGTGAGAAAGTATTTATGTGACAGATTTTCAAAGTAGGCCCTGAACAGCATCTTAATGATCTAGACACCTTTCTTCACAGGACACTTTTTAAAGTTTCTCTGTTGTTCAACTTTTTAAATCAAAAATAGGTCATGATATCTATTCAGACTTGATGCTCTTTGCATGCTTCAAGTTTGACTGTATTTTTAATAGCTATTCACCCTGTTTTACTGTTGATTGTAACTTAATTAAGTTTCCTGAATTGTATGAAAGTACAATTTAACTAATATTTCACAATAATTTGAAATAATTGTAGCATCAAATGGAATACCAATAATTATTCAATTAATAATAGTGATTTCCCTATTCATGAGATTAAGCATAATTAATATACTTAACAATACTAATAAAAATGCAGTTAAATTTTTATAATTGTTTAAGTGGAAAGGAAAAGCACAAGGTTTGTTACTTTATTAATCTTTTTTTTTTATAGAGAAGATCTATAGAAGGAAAACCTTTTATTCCTAGACAATGTAAACTGCTGACCATGCAAATAAATCTCACTATGGTAAGGTAGTTATTTCTTACTAATTCAAAGGTAAAACTTGGATGCCAAGTGTTTAGCATTCTTATATGGCTCATACTTTCATTAATATAAGTGGTGAAAATAAATGAAATTTACGACTGATTTTAACTGAAGCAAAATAGACTCTTTTGCTCTCAGGTAGAAAAGATGGAGTAGAAAGCATGAATAATACTATCTAATAAAAAATCTTTAAAATGTATACATAGTAGACATAATTTACTATGTCATTCCTACTGAGGCAGATGTTTTTATTTCACAGTAAATGTTGCTGTTTCTCATTAACGTTAGCACCCATACCATTTCTCAAACCATTAACACAATACAGCATGCATTCTTGGTTTTTAAGTTAATGCTGGTGCATTGAGAGTCACTTGTAAACATGTGTTATATAAAATATACTGAGTTTGGGCGAACTTACAATTCTTTGTTCTCCTTGTTTTCTCTGCAAGACTTTTTATTTCTTTTTGTAAATTGGTTTTACAGATTTCCTGTAAGAGAGCAGATGTAGATTACCCAAGGGATTGCCACCACAGGTCAGTTAAGGTAGAAAATTCTTGAACTGTTCAGTTTATCAATTGCAAAATAATTTTAAGGAGTTGCCCTTTCATGTGCAAACCCCCCCTTCCTTTAAAGATATTAATTAAAAGTTCAAAGGCTGTCTTATAGGTCAGCTGCACCTAATCAAGAAATATTTTCAATTTTCTGTTGAGCATTAGATTTATCTTGTGATACTTGTCTTGAGTTGCAGTGTAATTGTGTTACAGGAAGCTCAGCAAAACGTTCATCATTTGGGGCACTGAAGTGTAGTCTCAGCCAGTGTCTTCTGCTTGAAAGACTATGTGATTATTTCTTAATATATATAGTCTGGTCTAGTGATGCAGAGGTGGACACAGTCCTCCAGCCAGGCATATCTGAAATTTTCTGTTTGGACTTCATCCAAGAAAATCTTCAAACATAAATGTGTGCATTTTCCTTAACAGAGATGGACATAAATACGTCTCTAAGCATTTTCTTGAAGAGTGAATAATTTTCAAAAGCATGAAGTACCTGCAGCTTCCTTTCATTATTCTATTGTGCATTCAATGGGTAATTCACTTTTTTCTCCCCGCTTGTACAGAATGAAGTTTAACAAATGAATCATGCTCTTAAACTGATTAGAAATAATGAAGAAAGGAAGTTTGGTACCTGCCCACGTCTTGATTTAAGCAATATATTCCTGTTTGTCTTGGCTTCCTTCTTGCTTTGAGACTCCATAGTTTGACCAAGCAAACATATTAATGCCTTTTGAGATTTCTGTAGAGTTTTCATTCTTTTATTGCAGTCATACCTGATACCATATAGAAGAAACAGGCGGGTGCCAGGAGTCAAACATGATCAAACCAAGAGAATAACTTTATGCTTTGAGAAAAAAAAATGCTACTGAACACATTCAGATACTTCCTATTTCACTTGTGTCATAGATTAGAACACTTGCACACACTCTTGAGGTCTTTCAGTCAGAAACAGCATAAAATTTAATTGCTTTTTGTGGCCTATGCTCATCCATAACTGTGGTATCTAGAAGTAAATGCACAAATCTTTCCCTTTGAAGCTCTCGTGACAGGAGTACACTTAAAAGTTACTGCTGAGCCTTTCTGAATATGGGTGAGAGTCCTGACATACTTTAGAAGGTCTTTTGTAGGTAAATTAAGATTAAATAGTGCTTTGGATGCATTTCTGTAGGTGGTGGAGATGGAGGGCCTCTAATCCTTGGCAGTGAGTTTGAAAATGTAGGCCACTCTCTCTGTGAGAAAAGTCTCTGTAAGTGCATCTTTTTAACAGTGAAACTGCCCTGTCACAGGAGAGATGACAGATGATGGCTCCTTAGAAGCTGGCTTGATGAGGCTGGCCTGATATCCACACTACTGCCAGGCTGGTAAGCAGGTGATGTCCTCTTCCCATCAGGTAGCCCAGCACTGGAGAAAATGAAATTTCCATGTTTCCAGAAGAATCACACAGTGAATTCATCAACTTGAAAAACTCCTTTACATTCAAGAAAGTTATGCTGACTGATGTCAGAAGAAGTCTCTAAATTCATTAGAGGAAAGAAGTCTCTTTTTCTGTTTACATCTCTCTGCAGTTGATGTCTATCTGTAGAGTCAGGTTTATTCACATGTACCAGAAGAATCATTGCCACAGGAAGGAGCACAGTCTTGCTCTTTGCAGCTCTGAGCAGAAGGATCTGTATGGATGGCAGGAAATGTAAACCTGTGTGTGAATAAGCTACTTGCAGGTATCTCTGCAACAGGGAGGGAAGAAGGAAGAGCCTGTGCTGACGGTGGGAGGGTTTTCTTAGACCTGTCCTTCAGACTCTTCTGAATGTAGTTCTGAAAATTTAGAAGCATCAAATCACAGAATCATTCAGGTTGGGAAAGGTGTTTAAGATCATAGAGTACAATTGTAAATCTCACACTGCCAAATTCACTACTAAACCACGTCCCTGAGTTCCATATCTACCACAGGTCTTTTAAATGCCTCTAGGGATGGGAAGTGAATAACTTCCCTGAGCAGCCTGTTCCAATGCTTGACAATCCTTTCTGTGAAGAAATTTTTTCCTGATATCCAATCTAAACCTCCCCTGGCACATCTTGAGCCACTTCCTCTTGCCCTATTGCTTGTTACTCGGAAGAAAACACCAGCCCCCACCTCACTTCAAGAGGCCTTTCTCGTGCCTTTGGTGACATTTATTAGAAATGTTAATATAATGTTTCTTCTTCAAGGAGGTTCCATTACACTTCAGGTGCAGCTGTGGTTAGTTACAGTAAGTGTGAATGCCCTCAAGTGACTTATTCAGCTTCTAGTTGATGAATCTGTGCATATTTCTCTCTTTGATATGTCCCAACCATATCTGCAGACTGAAGATGAAGCAGAATTTAAAATAAAAGACAAACAGCTTTGCTAATGTCTGGGGGTGTTGTAAATTTTTATATAATACAATTTGCTCAAGCAGACATATTTCTTTCCCCTTAAGATGGGAAAATAGAGATGTCATTTAGTGGTTGGAGATACTGTCTGGAAGGGAGTTATCCTTCCTGAAAGGTCACACTGACTGCTGACTAAACTTGTGATTTGTCTTTGCAAATAATTTGTTTGCTGGGTGGGGTGTTGGAGTTGAGAGGTTATTGTTGGCTACAATGAGACAGATGATGGTCCTGAATTACAAATACTCTTGGAAGGAATTTTGACTTTCGTCCTAAAAATTCTTGTGGACATACCTTTTAGTGGTGTTATTTATAGATTTAGGTATTTACAGAGTAATTACTAGAAACCATCAAACCGAAGCTCTATCTTTGCTTCATGAATGGTGGCAAAAACTCCTCTGAATTACAGAGATTTTATAAAGCTTCTTTAGTTTTACTTGAGAAATTCTTCTATGGAGAGAGGAAGGACTAATTTGAAATCTTCAGTGCTCCCACATTATGTGTGGGCACTCTGCATGAGAATTTGCTGTTTAGAGATATTACATGGGGAGAGTTATGGTGACAGCATTTGTGGCATTGCAGAGGCCGAAGAAGTTGTCTAGGTGGGAAAACAATCATTGAGGGAAGGGAGAATTCATTAATGTCTCCTTGACTGTAACAGTACTTGATTGATACTATGTATTACTTTCAATTTAGAAATGTGCTTGTCTTCTATTAATAATAAGTTTTTAATATTTCTTCCCCCCTTTTACCTGTTTTTTGTAGAGAGAAAGCTGAAGCAATAGTATGAGTCAATTTACTGGATTTATATGTAAATAAAGCATGGTATTGACCTTTACTTTTTTTTTTTTCCATCGAGGTCTTGACCCTGTGTGCAGATCTGAGGAAATATCACAACATGAAAGTTTTCTGCACTACCTGATTGTGTTCCTGATTGCTTTTCCTTTGGATAAATATTCATGTAAATCTTGCTGAAGCTGAGCCTCAGCTGGTTTATTCCTGTTTGGGTCCACTCTTTGCTGGAGCTGAGGTCACTTTTTAGCTGCTCTTACAGGTCATTTCATGGCAAGGGCTGCAGTTGGACAGCAAGATGCAGTCCAATGTCTGACCTCCAGCATGGCTACATCTACACTTGGAGGAAAACCTGGAGAGATGCATCTGAAATACCCTCTGGAATTCAGAAGCTTGGTGAGAAATGCAGTCCTCAGGGACTTTTTCTGCAGAGAGAGATTCAGTCAGTCTTACTCTTGTCCAGGGAATTTTTCCTTGAAACCATACCTAAGTTAATAATACACATGAAATATAAAAGACATCTAAAAGTCTATTAATATTAGATTAAATGTTGTTATTGCTGATGTTCATGAATGGAAAAGCTGGAGCTGAAGTAACTGTACTGAACTGAGCACAACACCACACCAGTAATTGTAAGAAGAAAAGTATTTACTTGAAAAAATCCTTTGTATGATTTTGCTCTCCAGGATTTTTCATATGTTTATATCTGTAAATTATCTCACCACAATGAAAGGTCGTGGCAATTTTTTGGCTTGCCTTTATCACAAGCTTTAGGAGTTAAATAATATAATGGATAGTCACTGAAAACTCAGATATGTTAAGATAAAACAGTGACATTTCAGATATGATCTCTACCTGAAAGATAACATTTACTAGCAGAGAGCCCATTTATTTAAGAAATATGATTTTATGAAATTTTATGGTGTTTTTCAAGCTTAATAATCCATGAAAAAATTGTATTCTTCTCTGTCTTAAGTATAAAATCTCTATGAAGTAAGACTTAAATGAAAATGATCCTGGCTGAAAATGTGAACAGTTGTAAAAATTTGGAAACAATTGCAGAAGAGAGATCTCTTGACTGATCAAGAGATATGAAGTTATTTTGGTTTTGGGAATGGGATCAGTATATTGGAGAGGCCCATTCATCTCCCAGTCTATATTTAGCATCCTGCAGTGTACCAGTCATTGCCTTCATCCCAGTCCAGCGTGTATCACACTCATGTCTTATGACCCCACAGAGTATCTGCTGTAGTCAGTATTTTGAGAAGGCTCAGTAATAAACTTCTGTCTTTCGGCCTTGTCTTTAAACGTGAGGCATGCTGTAATGGATATGTGACCTTGGCAGGTTATGCTGTTCCAAGTATGGATCTGTGGATTAATTTTCGGCTGAGGGCTGCCTTCCCTACCTCTAGAGGGTGTGCAGGTGGTGGCAACAAATCACTACACATACAGTTCACACTGTTTTCTGGCAGGAGAATAGAATTGTTGTCTTGCAGTCTAGCCCTGGGAATTGCTGGTTAGATGTTCCAAAAAATCATTAGCATGTTAATTTGATTAAAAACAGTAATTAATGAAGAACACTGGAAAATTGTTAGGACACCTTTTGAAAATGACGGCACATAGAGGTACAGTTCTGGAGGATGTCATTTACTGATCTGCAAATTTCTTTCATGTAACAAATGCAGAATATACAAGTTCATGATTAAATAATCCGAGCATTTAAATAATCCTGCATTTTTCTAAATCACTGCAGACTGCAGTTGTCACGTCTTCTATGCAGGATGATAACCCAGTCATCATTGTTGAGATGGACCTTTATAATTCCTAACATGATCTCTGTTGAACTAATATCTCAAAGGTATGACCTATCTGTCACCACAGCTCAAATTATTAAAACTCTTAATATTTCAGTTCTTGTAACCTCCTTCTGTCTGAACTCAGCAGTGTGCTCTGTGTGCTCATCCCTGTGGCTGTACAACCCTTGCTCCTCAGCAGCTCCTCTTACTTCTCCCTCCTTGCCTGAGGAGAAAGTTACTTGTCTTCACTTTCAGTAGCTGTAAAAAGTATCTGGCTAGTTAATTTCTAAAAATACTTTTAAAAGTGAATAACAAAACCAGAAAGTCAGCTTTGCATGATTCATTAAGTGGAAGGAAACAACAAATTGAACTCTTCCTTTTTGCTGGGTCTGACATCCTCAGCAGCATGTGATACAAGTGCTTTTCATATACCAATAAACTACTTGACAGTAGACTAGCAGGAGTGCACTCCTAACTTATTGCAACTACACCCAACCTCAGTAAAACTGTAACTAAGCCTGTGATGTGTTATTTTCCCGTCACTTTTTGAAAGTGACACTTATTTTGGCAGATGCTGAACTGTTGCATGAGCTAGGAATTTCATTGTTTAACAATTTTATGAAGATTAATTATCACATGCTTGATGAGAGTCTCATTCCTGTATTATTTGTCTTTGTCTGAAAGTACTGAGTTAGAGAAATGGATGACTGGTGGAAGGATAAGCAGAATGGCAGCACAGTTTCTCAGCATGTAGCAGGGAAACTAGGATGCAGATGAATTAATAGTGCTAAAGATACACCTAGGTTTACAATTTTCTGTGAGGCTGGGAGCTGAAACAACTGCCAAATTAGGTTGCTGGTAGAGACTGGTAAGAATATGGGGAAAATAGTCAATGGGATAATATAGAAGAACATACTGAAATCAGTCTTGTGGGTTCTTTGAAACAAGTTGCTGTAAAAATCCTTGGGCTTGACAATCTTTGAGAAAGATATACATGAACTGGAGTCATTTGTTCATTATCAGGTATGTTTTTAGGAAGCTGCTTGTCCCAAAACACACTTCTACATAGGCATACTTTTGCAGTCTCTAGTATGGAATGAGGATGGACTTAATGCTCTTGAGATAGTTAAGATAATTTCAAGTGATCATACTGCTGTGCTATCATCACTGTGTCTTCTGGGACACTCTACCAAACCTCTAAAACTGTGTAAAAATTATTTGCAAATTCTTCAAAAACAGGAGTGAAAAAGAGTATTTTTGCTCATGACCTTGGATGAAAGTGCAATCCAGATCTTTGCAACTGAGTGTCTTAAATAGTTTTTCTCTCTTACAAGCTAACCTCTGGATGGCAGGTGTTTAAAATTGATTTATCTATCAAGGCAGGTAGGTGTCTAGATAGGCTGAGTCCACTGTGCTTGCTGTTTCAGTTCTGCATTGAATCATTCAATACATGTTTATTAAAACAAACCTTTGTCTTCCCCAAAGATATAGCAAGTAAGACTGCCAGCTCTTGTATCCTGGGGGAAAAAAAAACCTGAAATCACACAAAAAAACCAACCAACCAAACAAACAAAAAAAAACCCCAAAAAACCTCCAACAAAACCCACTGGATTTTTTTTCTTTTCATATGAAGAGTCATATCAAGCTTTTGAGTCTGAAACATTTCTAAATTCTTTTACCAATGGAAAGGTGAAAAAAAGATTTTTTTTGAGTATATAGGTGTTTTCTAATATACCACTCAAAATTAAGACATAAGACTTCAATTTGAGTGGCTTTTTAGCCACTCTGCCAGTCAATTTTTTTTTTCTTCTTTTGGTGGTGCCCAGTTGATTTCCTAAGGGACTAATGATCTATTCTTACCTCTGTGCTCTCTGATTAACTCAAATTGTCCCTCAGAGGATGAAGGAACTGGAACCTAAAGGCTTACTAATAGTCACATTTGTAACAGGACCCCATGGACATTGCTGAGGGTGAAAAGAGCACAGCTTTTAGCACCATGGTTTATTTCCTTTGAAATTTCAGCACCATCCTGGCACTTACTGCACACTCTTTTGGCTTTCAGAAAACTCTCTGATGCATTCAAGCATGTTGTTATTTATAAATATATATATATATATATGTGTATATAAAAGCACTGACGTACAGTGCTGTCTACATTAATGAAAGCAGAGAACATGATTTATATATTTTTTAGTCAAACTCTAGTGCTTTTGGATAAAGACTTTAGCAGGTATAAACGGCAGGCCAAATCCTAAAGCTGTTTACTAGCCGTTAATTCCAGGCTCAGTCCAGAAGCTCTTACTCAAGCAAAATGCCTGTAAAGTAATAGGATGCTTTATCTTCTTATTCTTGAATTTTGTAAGCGTGCTGTGTAATTTTTTTTAAAAATTGTGCAGGTTTCTATCAACCCAATGAGGCTGTCATTTTGTGCAGCCTCAGGAGTGACTGCTTGTGCAGTGGTGCATTAAATGGTAAAGAACCTGCAGCTGCAATGTATCACAGTATGCTGCAGACGGTGTTTTTACATTTTTACTTTAATCATTTGCAATGAGTAACAGAGACCGTAAGTGGCAAAATACTTTGTCTTGAAAAGTAGCCATTGAAATACTGCTGAAAAAGTAACCACAGAGTTTGGAAAATGATATGGTACAAAATAACCTGTTTGTTACATACAGTTTGAAAGTTACATACATTTCTGAAAATGATTGTTCTTTTGCAGGCACAGAGATCTGGATATCTTTCTAATGTAAAATGAATAGGAAATACTTCAATTGTTCAAATAGCTCCTAAATGTATTTTAGTTTGATAGCTGATTGTATATTATGTTTGCAACCTTTGTGCAAAGCAGTGTTTATAGCAGAGTTTGTTCCATAACGTACATAGATGAAGGCTGTTCTTTATAGTATCACTCTAAAAACCCACGTGTGTTAAAATAATGCTGTTGATGTTAAGTTGTCCCGTTGCTTGGAATTTATTGCCACATTGCTTGGCACATAGCTGTCAACTACGAGAACTCCTTGCAACTCCAACTTAAGACTTATCAGTTCCCATTTAGAAAATGACTTTACAAGTTAGTCAAATGACTGGACTGCTATGGAACAGCAGCTGTTGGTGGAAAGTTCTCAAAATTGGCATGGATCACTTACTGGTCTCTCCTTTAATTGCTGATATCGTTGCCTGTGAATGCAGTGGTTATCAATGACTGTAATTGCTTTATAGTTCTCAGACCATTAGAGAATGGTTAGCATTGATTTTTAGCTTTTAAGTTGAAAATATCTGAGAATTAATCTGTTGGTTTGTTTTGTGCATTTTCTAGCAACTTTGTGTAAATTGCTAATTAGTAATAACATTCTTGAGGCATGAAAACAAATACTGTAACATTCTCAGGATGAAATATATTTTCTTTTGAAATCTCTGGGACTATATTTGGTCCAGTTGATTTACATAACTTGCCTGCATAGTATTGTGAAAGAGTCAAATAAAACAGCTCAGCTGCACCTGCTGTCTTCGAGATGTTTCTGAGTGTAGTCCCAGACAAGCATGGGGTTTTTGTGGTCATTTCTTTGGCCCATTGCCCACCTGCCCTGGACCACTGCAAAATACAGTGCCTGCTCTCATAATTTTACCGTAAGGTAAAATGACAAATTCTCAGCATGATCTGCTACTTAAGTCTGGTTTTGTACCAGTTCTATGTTTGTCACTAAAGAAATTAAATCTGTCTGGAAGATGATCTACAGAGAGGTATGATCATCAAATGATAAGCCCTTGCATGTATAAAGGTTTAAAAAGGTAATTAAAGGTAGCACTGCTTTGGAGCACTTACCCTCATTTGATGTTTAGTCCTGTTCTGTAATATTCAGCGTGGAATAGTTGGTCATGTGACTCAAGCTGAGTAAAGTCACAGTTGTGATGATCCTCTCAGCAGTACTGGGTACAAATATGCTTTGAACCTGTTTCCTGTTGTGGAGTTCTTCCTTGCAATGTGGTGTATGCTAATACGTTACAACTTGCAACTTGCAGTGTTTTATTGCTTAATTTAAGCATAGTTTGCATTTCTTATGGTTTGATTGGTTGGCAAGGCATGCAGAAATTCTGAGTCAGATGCACCTATTTCTGGATGGCCAATATAATTAGGTGCAGCCCTGAAGCAACATGTTTTTTGCAACTTTCCAGGCACACAAAATGCAGAAATAAAAGGGAGGGTTTAAAAATTGTTTGGAAAAAAAATTGGTGCCATTTAACTTTGAATTATGACTGTATTTGCTCTGGTGAGCTTCATATTTATGAGATTCTACTGTTTTGTTTTTTTTTCTTCCTGTTTTCTTTTTGAATTCTTTTTATTTTTCATTTTAGTAATTATAACTTTGATACATATGAAATATGCCAGATGGACATTCCTGGAAATGTCAGTGTCCTATATAACTTTGGAGCAGTTATGTAGAACCAGCATGGTCATTAAATTCCACAAATTTCTGTTTTCTGTAACTTTGTCCTGGGACATTGCTGTAAAGTGAGTTTTGTTTCTGTGGCTTATGTAGTCTGGTTTGCATGACCAGCCTGCTAAAAATTGTGGTAATTACTGGTACTGCAGTTGAGTGCACAGTGACGATTGAAAACAGGACTGAAACCAGCAGCTTCTACCAGGCATTATTCATTGCTGCTGATTTTCAGCTCCTAAAATTGGGTTTGAATTTGTCACTAGGAGAGGAAAGCAAATTGACTGTAATGGTCTTACTAAAATGGAAAAGTATCCAGAAAAGGTTTCTGTACTTTTGAAGACTAAGGTTCTATTGAACAAATAAGTTTGAACTGCATCAAATTAAGTACTTAATTGCTTGTGTGTAAATAACGGAGTAAAATCCATAGGGGTAGTAATTTAGGGAGAAATTAAATGCCGCAGTGTATAGTATTAGTTTCTTTGAAATCCAAGAAATCTATCCGTTCCCAGAGCACAAAATCCCATTCATCCTTTTATTGACAATATTGCCTCCTAAGAGAAGTGTGTAGAATTTAAAGATCTAAGGAAAAAAATCAATTTATTATGCACTTTTTAAAAGAAACCCAGAATCTAATTTCATCTTCATTAATTTTTTTTTTGAGGTCTTCCCCAGTTTTTATTGGCTTTGCTTGAGAGATGATGTCCCATATCAGCTACCCTTGGCTGAGTGCAGCCGTGGTTTCTTCTGGGTGGTGCCAGCAAATGTCTGTCAAGGTGTGGCTGTGTGAAACCAGGCTTGCTTTTTGGTACTCGTAAACTGCTGGTGTTATGGTAATCACTTCAAATCTGGGTAGGCTGTCTAGTCTGTAGTGATGTGAATGCTAGGTTTGGGTCACTATGTTTCACAGTTGCAGTTAGTGAGGCCTTTTCCCTGTTGTTCATCTTAATTTTTTTTTTTTTTTAATAGAGGGTCATTTGAGTCTTTTTTGTTTCCCCTACTAAAAATCCTTTGTATGTGATTAGTTTTTTTTCTGTGAAAACCTTACCTTAAAGTTAAAAAGACTACATTTAATATATGCACATTACAAAATTGTGTTCAATACTTGACTAGATTATTTACTTTCTTTTATTTAAAATACATTTATGATGCAATTAGGTAGATAATAACAGTAAATGCATTCCTTGAAATTCCAGAAAATAACATAGACAACATCTTAAGTTTCTAATAGAAGAAAAATAAAGTGACATTGGAGACTCAGAGAGTAGAAAAAAAAAGCCAAAACTGAAATTTGGGGAAATTGCTGGGGCATTTTTGGTTTATTTTTCAAAATTCGGGAGACAATTTTTATAAAAATATCATTGTAAAACCCCTGCATCTAGTTTTGCACACTAACATTGATGTGAATGAACATGTATCCCTTGCTCTGTAGCTTTCAAAACTTTGACATTTCTCCCATGCTTTATGTTTTCCCTTCCTCTCTGTGATGTTTTCCTTTTGACCCAGCAGCCATACACTGCATAGGTGCACCAGCTAAATGTGAGCATGTTTAGCTGTTTTTTCATGTGTGTGCTGGGTTATTCCTCATGCTGAATGCATACAGAAGCACCGTCAAGTGAATGAGTTCCAACAAATTGCAGACCCACCTTTAGGTGGACTCTTCTACACATAAGTATTTTTGTATATGTGTGTAAACATGTTGTTAAAGTAGCAGCTCCTGATCTTGAGGTGAAATGATGTGGGCTTTTCTGTTTTCACATCACTGAGGTCTAACTTGCTCCAGAAGTGACTGGCTGCATCTATCCTGTGTTGTACTTGGCATCTTGTACTCTTCTGGGCATCAGGTGATAGTCCTTACACATATTCCTTGGGGGCTTTGTCCAAACTATCCAAAAGAATGAGAAAACTGTGTTTCAGTCAATCAGAATGGTGTTTTTTATAGCACTAAACCTAAACCACATGTTTTATAAGCTACAGGTAAGTACCATCTGAACCAGTTCTGTGGCCACTTCATCCATCTGGTGTCCTTTTCCCCAAAAATTAGGTGTTGTGGGAGCAAACTGTTCCTGAAGACAAAGAGCAAACCAGAGCTGGAGGCTTGAACAGCTGAAGTGTCCAGGAGTGTGGTGCCCAAGACCTCTTCCTGGCCACCTTGCCTTTAGCAGTATAGGCACACCCAAACTCCAGAGACCATGGTGTAGAAGGGGTGATTGGCAACCAGAGCTGGCAGAGAGTATTCTTTGTCTTGTGAAAATGTGGGATTTAAAAATTCCATCCCAAATTGCAGCAAAGACTTGGTGTTCCCTCTTTTCTAAATCAAATATAAAAACATCTCTTAGATAAATGCTGTGCTTCAGTTTAGCCCCAACATGCTTTTAAAAAAAAAAAAAAGGTACTGAGTTTAACTTCACTAAGAAGACTTTCTCACCTGAAATCAAAGGCTTTTCAGACTTCTCAATATTCCTGTGAAGCAGAAATAAAATCAGTAATTTCCTTTGAGAAAAGTTTAGATACTCGTGAATCAATATGTTTTTTCGGGAGAAATATTTGCTAAAAATTCCCAACCTCTCTCTTCCACCAAATTCTCTCTCTTCCACTCTCCCCCTTTTCTGCACAGATGACCAAAATATGGAAAAGAGGTGAGACTCCTGCTAGAGATTTCATGTTGCATTTTTCATGAGGAATTCGCAGAGGAGAGGCTGATACTCTTGAGATGAGCTTCTGCCCTCTGCTTGGTGCTCTAAGCAGCACAATTCAGTATTACAAGTACAAAGTAGATGTGCAAAGGAAACCGAAGGAAAGGGTGGAGAGACACCATGTAAGTACTGCTGAATACTGGTTAAAAGTATTAGAAGCTGTTAATAGAGTTTGGCAAGCTGACCTCCAGTTTTAACTTTTAGCTACCCACTTCTACCCCTCTAGAAAAGACAAATTATTGTGAAAATATTGGTGACTCTTTCTGGGCCAGCTTCTGAAACTCGGTGAGCAAGGGTGCTCTGTCTTAAAACCGCTGAAGTATGTGTGAATATATTTTTCACCCTTTTTTACTCAGACTCTGTGTCTTTGGTAACACTTTCAGTTTGAATCTTGGTGTTTTCCAGGGCTTCTGCTGTAAGGCAGCTGAGGACCATGCAGCAGAGCCCTGTTGCAGAGCTAATAACCACAGCCTGCTGGCTGCAGCACGTAGCTGGGCTTGCACAGCACATGCACTGAAGAGACCCACCTCAGCCTTTGCAGTTGTAGAGGGCCCACGTCTGATCCCTCAGGCCTGCAGACATGGCTCTGTACTGGGGAATGGTTAATACTTGGAAACCTTTAATGAGCCAGCTGCAGTGTCATTGTTTTAGCTGTTCCAGGCTTCTCCTTTTGTCCCACTAGAGGTGCAGGCGCTTCAGAAGAATCCAACTCAAAGGAGACGTTTGTCCTTCAGAATGGGACAACATAGATGGAATCCATAGATAGAATGTCTATATAGAATCACAGCATCCTAGAATAGTTCAGATTGGAAGGGGCCTTAAAGATCACCTAGTCCAATGCCCCTGCAATGAGCAGGGACATCTGCACCTAGATCAGGTTGCTCAGAGTATCTAGCCTTGAATGTGTTCAGGGGTGTGATATCTACCACCTCTTTTGGCAAACCTTATATTTTATGCTTCCTTTTACGTCAAGTCTTGTATATGTAAGTAATATTTTGATGTGTATTTTATCCCCCAAATAAAAGAAAGAAAGGTTTAAAAAAGATTAAATAAATCAGAGGAAGGTGAGTCCCTTCATTTTTCTTCATCTTTACTTATGATTTTTCTAACTTGATATGGTTTTTTTAAGACCTGTGAGCAAAGTGAGAAGTTCAAGTATCAAATGCATAATTTGTGGATTTTATATGAATGTACAAAATGTTTGGACTGATAAATAATGTGTGTACTAGTAGTTTTGTGTTTGGTAGTAAGATGTAATGTTTTAACCTTTTTATTTTTATCTGTGCCTGACATATTTTTGGATAAAGAAGCCCTGTTATTATGCTACTAATCAGAGGATAATTCAAAGCTAAGTTTCTGAAAGTTAGAAATATTCTTCAGGCTGTTTAACATTTCACAACTCCTGTTTGAGAGAATGAAAATGAAGCAAGCCAGTAATTGAAGACCAGTTGATGTTGCACACTGATGTTTCTTTTAAAATTGGCTTGAGGCATAGAATAACAGCTTGAGAAGGCAGTACAACAACCACTAGTTTTTATGATTTATTTAAAGTAGTCACAGTTTTAAGCATGAAGGAGCTTGTTAAAGCTATGCTCCTGATATAAAAAAAAATATTCATAGAAAAAAATGTGCCCTTGAATGTGATGAAGTTATCCTGTCTGCTGCTGCTGCAAGGACTGAGGATTTCTTAGATCAGGAAAATAACCTAAACACGGTAGCATTTTTTTAATGTTATGCTATGAAATACCAATCAAGTGCCATTCAGCATTGAGTTCTGGGAAAATAGTGTGTGTGTTTGGCTGTTTCTGTATTTCCTAAGCTTACTGGTCTCAGTTAATAGTTGTTTCTAGAGGGAAACCATGAGGAAGTGCAACAGGAACCTGTTGATCATCCTGCAGTTCTAGTTGCAAGGAACACAGATGGGTGATGACTCTGTATCCCTTTGTTTCACACTCCTGCTCACCAATCTGGCCTCCTGTCTGTCTGTCTCTTCAGGTCCCTGTGCTTTCAGTGTGCCATTTGCCACTTCTGTTTCTTTAGTGGACCTCTCTGGAGGCAAGCTGAAGGGAAGCTCACTAAGCAAAAGCATACATGAATTTGGTAGCTGGAGCCTTGGACATTCTACCACATTTCTTCTTCAAAATTACACAATTTAGAAAAGATTCTGCACTTACTATTTCTCTTGATTAAATTAAGAATTGAAAAATATATGGATTTTTTTAAAATTTCTGTGGGAATTTTTATGTCTACGCTAGATCTTGAATATCTTGTAGTTTAAATAAGCATCTAAATGTTTTGTTTGAAATAAAAATATGCAACATACTGGAAATCAATTGATCCAAACCATTGCCATAGTTTCTATGTTTGCTCTGTGAGGAATGTTTGCTGTGGAGTTGTTGGGATCTCCTTGATAACCTACTACCCAAAATTTTGGAGTAAGAAAAAAATGGGTAGCTCATACCCTGCAATATGACTCTTCCCTTTTTCCTCCTGGAACTTCATGATGATCCAAACTTTCTACGTATGTTGGGGAATTGAGGAGCAATGGCGGTGAACAGCTCAAGGTCTCACATTTTTTAAATATGAGGTTAGTAGCTAGTCCTGGATATCAGCATTTATTGTTCTGGGCTAGCATGTGGACTGCACAGGTTATTCATGTAATAATCAAAGCATAAATAATATATTGAAATTCTGTAGAAGAGACTTGTTAAGGTCACTGAAGTTCCTGGAAGAGCCGGGCTAATGCAGAGCAAACCCTCTTGCTTGGCTGGACACAGGCGTGATGGGGAACCTGCTCATTGGCAAAGATATTTCTGCTGTGACCTCTATGTTAAATGAAAAGGAGTTATTGCCTCATGTTTTGCAAGGATATTTGGCAGCCATAACTTTACTTCATGTTTATTGACTGATTCCAAGACAATATTGCTTGCTCTTTTCTCCAAGTCTGATTCTTTGTCAGTTAAAGTTGGCAGTTAAAAAGTGGAAAAGATGCTGGATGAGCAGAGAATTGCAGAACCACAGAATATCCTGAGGTGGAGGGGGCTCCAAGGATCATCAAAGTCAAACTCCTGGCCCTGTACAGGACACCCTCAAGAGTCACACCCTGTGCCCAAGAGCACTGTCCCAATGCTTCTTGAACCCTGTCAGGCTGGTGCTGTGATCACTTCCCTGGGGAGCCTGTTCCAGTGCCCAACCACCCTCTGGGGGAAGAAACTTTCCTTGATATCCAACCTAAATCTCCCCTGACACAAATTCAGGCCATTCCCTCATGTCCTGTCACTGTCACCACAGAGAAGAGATCAGTGCCTGCCCCTCCTCTTCCACTCACAAGGAAGCTGTAACTGCAGTGAGGTCTCACTCCAGTCTTCTCCAGGCTGAGCAGACCAAGTGCCCTCAGCCACTTCTCACACGGCTTCCCCTCATTGTGATTTTAATGAACAGGTAGCCCCTTAAGCAGCAAAATTATTAGAACATGGAGTTCATTATGTTTGTTTTCTCTTTTGGTGCCTTATGATGATCAGAACTCAGTCTGATGCTTTTTCTTCTGCTGTGGTATCATATTGCAGGTTCCTCTTCCATGGATTGCTGATGCGCAGCAGGAGCTGTCACACGTGGCACCTTTCTTTGGCACAAAGTTTGCACATAATTTCTTTCCTCTGCCAGGTCATTTATTTTCATTAAATATGTAAGAAGGCAGAATTTTAGTCAATTCTCCTCTCTCTTGAGTCAGTATAGAATCAGCTACTAAGCTGAAAAGCCAAATTGCTATGGGGGGAACCTGGGTGGATGAGTGAGCACACAAACCACCTGGCTGCAGAAGTGTTGTTTCCAGAAGAATCCGAGTCCACTCTGACTGGTATCTTATCTGTTACTTGAGGAGGACTAAACTAGCCATATTCTAGGAAGCAAACAGTATCAGTTTGAGACTATATGGTGTGGTTTTTTAAAATACACTAAGAGTTGCTCCAGGGATAACTGATGTAAATGAATGGCAGTAGTAACACAGATTTTCTTGTGCCATAAACAAGCATTGTGCTCCTCCAAAAGAGAAGTCGTCTGTCTCGAAAGTTAACCTAAACAAAATGCAAATCACAACATGTTAAAGTTGGTTTGACACTTAGGTTTCACCCAGGGTCTTTCAGCCATGAACAAGAATAGCATTTCCTTTGAATGAGAGTTCTCCCAGGAAGATAAATATTAAACCCTCACACCCAGTTTTTAATCCTTAGGGACTAAAAAGATGATTATATGAAGATCAAAATCAGAACCTCTTTCTTTTACTAGCCCAGAGAGATGTTGATGATAAGCAATTATAGTGCTTTCTAAGTAGCAGCCAGCATTTGGAAGTGTTATCTAAGGAAAACTCTAAATGCACTGGGTGGCCACTGGGCTGCAAGGACTGAATAAGCAGAGAGGGACTGCCAAGGAAGCAGGACACCGCTTGGATAAGGCCAGGTGTATGGGGTGGATGGAGGAGCCGTACGGGGAAGGGGCTTGGCACCTACAGAACCATCCAGAAATGTCCTAACTCCTTAAAGAGCTGATGCAACCATGCTCTGAGAAGTATATTAAGTTAGATTTAAAAAATACTTGAGACTGTGTGGAAAAAAAACCTCACTAAATATATTTACTGTTTTGTGTAATATAAGAATACTTGCAGATTTTTATTTTCTGCACAGCAGAAGTATCTTATTTTGTTGCCTTGAAAAATTAGGCTTTTTTAGTCTTAGAGATTTTCTCTTGGATAACTGTTCTGTAGAAAAACAATTTATTTGGTAGTGTTTGAACTCTGCTAAATAAGTTTGGTTTGGTAGTAAATTATTTCAGTTTTAAATCAGCATGTTTTAATGTCAGGTGTTTTAGAGTAACTTTGCTATCTGCACTGCACAGAAATTTCAATATACTGCTTTAGAAGAATAACATATAATCATATCTCTCAGTGAAATATTCTTCAAGGCTCTACATGTTAATTAATATAGTCTCATCAGAATTTTGGAGGCAAGGAAAAATCACATATTTGTGACAAAAGAGGTTCCAACCAAAGTGGCTTTGTTTTTAATTTTACAGCTTTCATGAGAATGATAATTTTAAAGTCTCTTTATTTTTTTACTGTTGATTTGTAGGTAACTACAAATAACTGAGAAACACTTTCTCTCTTGCATTTTTTTCTCTCCCAAATTTAGCTCCAATAGATTTAAAACTAAAATCTTTGTTAACTAATGAGAGTTTTACAGAAATACATATAAAAGTAATGCATGGGATTAAAATTAATGGTGTGAAACAAGGGACACACATCAGTAACCCAGAATGACCAAATGCCTTAGAAACAACATGCACAGGGTTAGGTGCACAGACTAGTTGATTAGCAGGAATGGAGAGATTGAGTGTATCTGAGCACAAACTGTATTTGTATAGATTAATTCTGTTCTAAACTTGGGAGGTAATTTAAATGCAAGTTGGCATAATTCATTTATCTGAAATCCAAAAAGCAGCAAGAGTTTTGCTGCATTCCACCCTGTGCCTTCGAATGCCATTACATCTACAGGTGTGAATGCTGTGGAAATTGGTGACAGTAAGGCACTGGTCCTTTCATGTTCCTTGTTTGAATGTCACCAATGGCTAAAGTTCGTCTGTGTCAAATGAATTAGATCATACCTGATTCTGGGTTTGTATCCATCCCAAAAAAACACTCAAAACACCAAAATGAACGTTTCCTTTGCCACTATTTGGCAGGATGGCTAAAGGTTTGAGGCAGACATGTTAAAAAATAAAGTTATATGAAAGCTGAAATGCCCTTTTTTTTCCAAGAAAAGGTCACTGAAAGGCTTGGATGGAAAATAGACTCTTGGAAAGAGGATGCTTGAACTGGTTTTGGTTGTTTTTTGTGTTTGGGGTTTTTTTTCCCCTACTAAAGAAAGAACATAATTGCATGTCTAAAATAAAGAAGAAAAACAAACAACCAAGAGCAAATGCCTAGAATTCCTTTTTATTCTGCATATTCTTGTCAATTTTATAATGGAATATTTTCATTTTAACAAGCTGGTTCATAGCATTTTAAACATTGTAAAGATAATCAATTGACAGAGCCTCTATTTTTAATCAAATTTTTTCTCTTAGATAACTATTGATCTTTGAAGGACAAGAACAGTTTCTGAAAGACTTAAGTAACTGCTGTATCTTTTATAAGCAGTAAATGTGCAAGAAGTGTCTGTGTCCCTTTTAGGTTTCTAAGATTTGTAGAGTTGTAAACATTCTAGCAAAATTTCCGATGCCAACAGAATTCTATTAAAAATATTATTATAAAGTTCTTTATAAAAACTTTTTTCCTATTTATGTTTTTATTGGCTCTCTGTAGGATATGGGTTCATAACCCAGTCATAATCAGTTCCACTCTGAAATTAGAAATGGGAATGAAGCCACTTTTCCACAAGTTAGAGAGTAAGAGCTGTTTTGGTGCCAGCAAAAACGCGACTAATAATGACTCTTCCTAAAGATATGAAGTACAAGAGGCAAGGTATAAAAATGGTTATCTGGATGAAATTTGATAAGTCATTAAAATATATATTGTGAATGAACGTAACTCATTTCCATCTACATCTCTAAAGTAAAAAGACCTTGGAATTTTGCTGATTTTCTTTATAATATTTTGAATCCTGGAAACCTATGCTAATATAATTTATATTGCAGTTAACAATTTATATGCTTCTATCTCTAGAAATTTTCAGCGTTTGTTTGTTTTTCAAAATGTGGGCTTCTAAAAGCAAATTTAAGATGAAAACAAATGTGAAGAATTGTGGAGCAGCTGTCAATTATTTCTTAGAATTCATGGTTTTGGTTTTTTTCTTCCTGGAATAAAAAACTGGGATTTAAGGAAGCTGGAAAATCAGACAAAGATGAGAGTTTGGCTGTCCTAACACACCAAATTATGATATTATGGCTAATTTTGTTAGACTAAGTTTTATTTGTAAGTTCAGTTCCCCTGTCAAGGTAATGTGGACAGAAATGCTCCAGTCTGGTTGTGTTGTAGAGGGGGAAGTGGTGACAAATTTGAAACAAGGTATTTTATTTTAATTGCAATGCATGCTGGCAATGAAAGACGAGGGGCTAATTAGCGTATGGATTTCTGTGCATTGCTGAGGCATGCTGGCTGGAGGACCTTTCTCATAGGCTTTTTGCAAGCTTCTCTCACCTACATGCAGATTGCTGAGGAAGGGATTTGGTTGTTTTCTGTGTTAGTTACCTTGGAACCTCTGTAGCAGTAAGACGCCTTTGAAGTAATCAAGGGCCAAAGATGACAGTTTGTATACCATAAAAGGTGGAAGAAGTCATTCCCATTTGTCTACAGCTAAGGCTCATGGGTGTCCCAACAGGGCGGAGTGCTGAGGGACCTGAACCCAAGTTCTATGAGGACCAAAAATGAACTTCCTTAAGGTGAAACTCTTTCAATCATTACTGATATGTAGAAGGATAATTGCTGTGGCACATTGGAGAAGTGATGTCCAGATTTTAATCTATAAGAAAAGTGACATAGACAAAAAAATTTGCCATCAAGCATCTCAAGGTAAATCAGTCGTTAGGACTGTGTATGTTTGAACTCAATTTTTAACTGAATTCTGTTTTCTGAAGTATTTGCAATCCTTATCTGAAAAGTGTATACCAGAACCAGAACCACTGTTTAGATAATCTAGTTTATTGTATGTTCATCGTGGGGATTATGGAGATTTTGATTTTAAAATTGTAAATAGAAGAAAATGGACAGACTGTTGCATAGTGCCTGGGTATAATTTATGTATCTTTGGGGCATGGGTCTCAGATGCAAAAAGATCCATTGAAAAAAATCCAGATAATAATATTATTGTGACATGGTATATTTTGCAATAATCAAGGTATGCTCACATTGAATATATGACAGACTTTCAGTTTTATTTTTCCTGGCTATTCTGTTCCTTTGACAAACTTGATCAAAGAATTTATTTCAGAATAATCATCACCCCAGGAGTTGAGAGGGACTGTGAGTCTCTATTAGGTAATGGCTAAAACCGTTTAAGGTTTGAACTGACATTGCAGGTTTGGCTCAAAGCTCCAAGCATGCCTAATATGGAAAAGCAGTAAGGTAAAGAAGGTCAGTTTAATTAAAAACATGATGTTTGTTCCAATTACAGCAGTTGAAGATCAAGTATAAGAACAGTGGATATTTGAGAGAGCAGATGTGTGCTATTGGTGGACATGCTGGCTTCAAAAAAACCTGTTAATTGACAGCTAGCAAATAGCGGTGCTGAGGCAGAGTATTGTGTGGTGTGCATTGGCTTGATTTTATTTCACTACTTTATCAACAGGAAGTTCTGATCTGTGCTGGCTGGTGCAGCGCAGTGCACCTCACCTTTCTTGCTTGCTGGTGGCATCTCTTCCTGCTACTTCTCCCAAGTGGCTGCTTTTCCTGAAGACACTAAAGTCAGTTCACCTCTGTAACATTTCAGACCTTTTTTAACGTGGTCTACAATTTTTCATAATGTAAATCTTTATATATTCTAGGCATGTTTTTGCTTCTGGAGCATTTTGTTTAAATCTTGTACCAAACCCACTGCAGCACTTTCCTGTTCAGAAAGCATCATGTTGAATTTTATGTTTTCTCAACTGGGACCACAATGACTATATCCATTTTTTTCAACACTCACTGGTTTTTCCAACCTTATTTTTTAAGACTCAACACATTTTTTCTGTAGGCATATCTCAATTCCTTGACTTCTCCCCCAGTTACTGCTGTTTCTGCCTTCCTAGCTGGTTTTTTCTTTTTTTGTATTAACCAAGGACATCTCTTTCTCCTCCTAATGACTGTGATCTTTTTCTATCCACCCTATTTGCCGGGTACCTTAGCATCGTGAGGCAGTGCTTGGGTGCTTTGCATGCCATTTAGTGCCATCTGTGGCAGTGATGCTAACTTTGGTAAGCGTTACATAGCTTATCATATGAGAAGATACCTGCTGTATAGGTTTTATGGGTGTCCATTGAATCCCAGGCATCTGCTGCAGGAATATCTAAATACTACAGAAGAAATTGGAGGTGGTCATTTGACATAGGCAGACATGGAGGTTGTTATCCTGGAGTCAGAGAACTTCACACATATATCATCATTTTGATGACTGAGAGCAAGTGTTTCCAAGCACTGTGAAAGAGCCCTTGCTAAGGAAAAGCTGATGTGAGCCCCAGTCTAAGGTCTGGATCACACGGTCCTCATTGCACAAAGTGGGGTATGTCTACTATGAGGGGCATCATGATTCACAGTCCCTTCATACTCCTTGGAGAGACAGCAGCATAACTACTGCCTTGATGATGAGCAGACAAAGTGTGCAGAATGCGTTGCTGGAGAACGGCGTAAAGGTCAGGTAAACTCAGCCTGTGCCTCGCCAAGAAAATAAGAGAGCTCATTTGCTGTTGGTTGGGTGAGCCCTTCTCTGCAGCTCGTTAAGTGTAGTGTTGTTTATCAACAATTGGAAGCAGTGATTGTTGATGTAAGTTGGATGTTAGTGGTATTGTGTGTCTGCCTGTCCTGTCCCTCTGGAAGCACATTTGTTCAGCAGTGAACTCTGTCTCAAAAAAAAAAAAAGTTCTTTGAAGTACCTCCTGCTCATTTGTTTAGTGTCTGCTTAGGCAACGGATTTAAAAACAGACTTTCTTGTGTTTTGTCTTCCTTCAATATTACTGAAACAATTACTTTTCAATATAAGAAAGCTGTAATTGATTAAATATGACATGCTAAGATGTTGAAAATTATTTGGAGCCACAGGTGTCATCCAGGCAGAGAGTAGTCATTGGCCACAGTGGCCCAGCTGTGCCAGGTATACCTGTCCTAAGCTTCATCTTCCGGCACCTTGAAACTCTTGGCTTTAGCCTTTCGGTCTTGCATAGCCCACTCGTTATACCTTGTCAGCAAGTTGTGAAGGTGACACCCAATGGTTGGCTTTCAACTCTAGTTTAGTTCTCATCTCTGAGACAAGGTATTTATTCCTCTTTTGTCCTAGAAGAACCCACCACAGAAATCTCATCAGGGAAAAGGAGTCAAGGCCATGCTAAATAAAACCAGAAATTTCCAGTATTTGCATTGTAGTTAGGAGTAGCATCCAGCAAACTGATGTGTTTGCATCATCTAAGTTAGGGTTGAGCCATTGGCTTTCACCGTATGGAAAAACATGTAGTTCCATACAAAGGCTGTACATAAGAAAAGTAAACAAATGACAGTGAGACACACATTTCATGTTTTGGAAAGAAATAGCAGAGCTGAATTGTATTAATCTTAATCATGTCATTTGACCCATGCCAAAAGGGTTTCTGTACCCATAGATAATCTTCCAAATGTTGTAGGGGTGAGTGGTGGATGCATATTTGAAGTTTGTGTTGCTGTGTGGAGTTTTCCTTCTTCATTGTTAGTGACTTTTTAACACGTTTGTAATCAATTTTAAAAATTAGGTGTTCAGCATAATCTGTTGTTTATTTTCTTTCCCCTTGGATTGGAGCTGTGCCATTACATTGAATATTTCTCTACTTTAGCAAGCCATATTGGAAACATTTTGCCATTAAAGATTGAACCAAGAGTCGTATCATGACAAGTCGTATCATGATAATCTGTGAGGGGTACAGAAGTACCATTGCTATCTGATAATTAGGAGTCTTAAGCACCAGTAGATTATGGTTTTGAGTATAGATGAAGCTAGATATTTTCAAATTGAGAGGTCTGATACCTTACTAAGAGCATTAGAGGTGATCTCTGCTCAAAAGCTGTATATACTTTACAGAACTAATAAAATTAAAGGACTGTTACCTACACATCATGGTGATAAACTGTTAAGAAACTGTAGCATGTCTCTGTATTTTGCTCCATCAATTTACCTTGCTGCTAAGTGGGGGAGGTTTCCTGTCTGGTATGTTGTACAGCATGGAAGCCAAGTTGGGATAAATCTCTCATCTAGGAATCCAGACAGTCTAATTTTCTTTTGTTTCTCATGTTTATGTCATCACTTAAGTCTTACTCTGTGTTTGTGGGTGGGGTGCGCAGGCACATGCGTCAGCTGCTCTTTCTGTATTTTCGTGGTAGATTTGTAGCATTTGTCATAGTGCAGCCTTTGTGAAGGCTTTCTTTAATTGTATCTAAACCCACACAAAAGTGTGTTCTCTGGTTTACAAGCTATGATTTAGGAAATATTAACTCTTTTTAAATGGTGAGATCTTTTGAAAGGTTAGGAAAAAGAGGAAAGTATGTAAAGTCCTAGTTCATATTACCAGCTTGCCATGCTGAAGTAGTCCTCTGGTGACTGAATGAGAAGAGAAACTAGAATGAATTCTCACCACAGATGGTCATAGGAGTATTCTAGTTTAGCAGATAATTTCAGAATTTGAAGGAAAAATTCTGAAGAATAGAAACGTCCCTGAACTTACAGAAATATACCAAATAATTTTGCATGCTAAAGCAAATTTTAATTGCGGTTTCTTCTGTGTTTTGTGCAAGATACATTTGTTCAGCTAATAGACTATTTATCTAAAAATAGATTTTTAAAATAGCATTTACATCTCTGTTATAGTTCTGATTCTCCTATGCTTTACCTTATGTTCCTGCTAAAACAAAGTGTACAGTGACTTTTTTTCCTGAGTTATTAGAAAAAGAAGGTATTTAATATTGTGAAATCTGAAACATTTGATTAGTAAAATGTTTTACAGCTTCTAAATGAACAATGAAATCTAACATTTTGAAACTATGCAAATAATATTTAGGGGATAATGTTTTACAAGATCTGTCTTGCAGTTCTCTTCCTCTAAACAGAATTTTCTTGTTTTGTTTCTGCTTGCTGATATACATCAAGTTTGGTTGAAACAGTCCTATAGACAGATCTCTTCCTTCTGACCAGGGCGATTTCACAGTCCTGATTTGTGATGTGTGGATATACATTTTTGCATTGCTTGAATACACTCTGAACACCATGGCAGCCTCAGAACAGATGTGAATTTCCCCTGTAAGCAACAGTCCTTGAGTCATCACAGCAGTAATTCAGTCTCGGTCTCAATAGCAAGCTATCCCTTTAACTTCAGTAAGACGGATAACTTACAGTTCATCCTGTGACCATTGGCTCCCTCTCTCCTCCCTTGCAGCTTTCACTGCTGTATTCCCTCTCCAGAATTTAAACCCCTTTCTTGCTCCTGTGTCCGGTGGTCCCTGCCTGGGTCCCTTACCTGGTGAGCCTGGGGAATTTGCCAAACTAACTGTTCTTCATGGGCACACACAGGAGAGCTCCTGAAACAACTGAGGAGGTGGCTGGAGTGTGTATTTGGGTTCTTTTGGTCTTTTGGGGAAGTCATTCTTCTGCACTTGTTGTATGTACATCGATTTAGGACATAATGAAACTTTGCATTCCTTTATTGCTCTTTTCCCTTTTTGTTATTTAAAACCAGAATATTAAAGGCTGAGAAATTTAAGTTCTCAGTTAGCTCTACAGCTGCAGGATCAGCACCACCTTTGTTTGCAAGTAAAACTTCCAAGGGCTGTAGAACCAGGACTCACAGCAGGTTCACTGTACTAAATCTCCCTAAATGACAGACAGCAAGGGCTGGGTAGCCTGAAAATATGTAGAGACCTCTGGCATTTTGAGGACGACATTTCAAAAAAAGAAAAAAATTTAAACTTGATACTGAGAACAAGGAGATGTGGCACTTTTCTTGCATTTTCATTTAGGATTGATGAGTTGAAGTCAGCACCTTACTGCCTACAACTTGGAGAGTGATTTAACCACCTGTATTCTAATGTTTTAATTGATTGCATCTGCAGCATGGGAGAACCAGTGAGAATTCAGGATGTTGTTTAACATTTTTATTTGCAAAGCAAATGTTGGGCATCACATGAAGAAGGTTTTAGTTCAGTATGAATCCACACCTGGTTTCAAAAATTGCACTCAGTACTAATAACAAGGACTGAAATGCTATTTAAAGTATAGTGTAATTGTCAGAGTAGGAATATGTTTGATGGTTTAGGAAAAAAGCGTGAATGAAGCTTCATGCTAAGTTGTTTCAGTTTAGTAATTGAGTTACTTCATGTTTTTTTCATTGTGCCATCTGTATTAAATACATCCTTAGAAAAGACTTTTTAATGTTAATGACTCAAACCTTGTCGTTCCCAGTTCAAATTACAAGATTTTTCAAATTAGAGGAAAGTGTGAGGGTATGGATGCCTCTGTGAGTCTGACTTTGCAGGACTCAGCTTTAATCATTTGCAGTCTGTAGCTTTGAGTTTTTCAGCTTACTCAAGTTTGCTTGAAGAACTGTGTTTTCCTTGTCTTTGTCTTTTTTATGGGTAAATATATTTACTTTGCTTCAAATTTCTAAGACTTTATGGGAATTATTTTAGGAAGAAGATTAATATTTGATAATTCAGTAAACAGTCTGGAGTTCTTATAAGTGTAGTTATATTGAAAATTAAATAAATGCTATACCTAAAGGAAGCATAAATCTTTGATGTTGTGCTCTCAGAGAACATCTACAACTGGAGTACCACTTGGGAAACTGTACTGAGGTGGGTAATGAAGTGAGAGTGTAGGAAGACTGGATTGAAAGCTTGGGCTTTCTGTGTGGTGAACGGTAAAAACTTAGGAAAAGCTTAGTGGGCTGAGATTTTTATGTTTTGGAGGGAAATGCTTCTCATAAATATGATATGGCAAACTTTTGAGAAAAATGCTCACATTATATTTTATGCACTTTCCTTTAGAGTTGTTTATTTCCATTCTCTTGTTTTAGAAAATATATTTCAAGTAGGGGGAGACAAATTTTTTCAGGACTGGAGATGCCTGTGAATTGGGATAATGTGTGAACAGTCCTGAACATTTCACTGTTTCTATATTCAGAAATGATGAACAATGTGTGTTGTTTTACATATGTCTTGGTTATAAGACAGCATAAACTTAAGGACAGTGAATGCTCTTTCTCTTTTCTAGCTATAGCTTGAGCCACTGTCATTCCCTCATTTCAGATTTGCCTGATGTTTCTCATCCATGTCTCAATAATGAGTTTTCAGTCATATTTTTTAGTTGTGGACCATTCTGGCTATTTTTTTTTAGTTATGTGTTTCCTTTCACCTAAATTATTTAGAAAAACATAACTTAAAACATTCTGTCATACTTAGAGAAAAACAACCAACCAAACAAAAAAATGAAAGAGGAAACACAGATGATTTTGTTTACATTTTGCTACTAGAAATAAAGTAAGGAACTGGGAAAGAAAGTGTCAGGGTTTTCTTAGAGTAGAGGTTGCAGTTATAGGTGGGTCTGGCCTTTGGGAGAGGATCCAAAAAGGATGTGCAGGCAAGGTGTCTCTTTCCTCACCCCCTCTGTGAAGATCGTCCTGCCTTTCCATAGCCTTGAGCTCCTACACAGATTGCCTTTAGGTAATTGCTTCTCAGCAAGGACACAGCTGTGAGATGTTGTTCACACCTGGAGTTCCCCCTCTAAAATTAATTACTAAAGGTAATTTTATTTTGGTCCATCGTGTTGGGTCCAGCGATTACCAATGATAAAGGGATCTGTGACCTGTCCGCAGATCTTCATGTCTGAGTATGGTAACGAGGATGCCAATGACATTTGCACATGTTTACTTTGGCTCGGTTTCTTAATTAATTAATAGTGCAGTGATGTTACGAGGTTGGCTTGATTTCTTTCCCTTTTGTGCACTTCCTGTGCCATGACAGCTTTTTCCTTCATGTTTCTTAGGGTGATATGTTGCATTTCCTTCAAATCTCAAGTCTGTATCAGGGTCCAGGCTGATTTATTTAACTGGATTCTGAGTCCCTGCCTTTCCTCCCCCGGGCATGTGTGACGCATGATACTGTCCCTCTAGAAACCAATTAACAAAATAAATTCAATAACGGAGTGACTTAAATAATTTAAAACAATGAGCATACATTGTGCATACGTAGTCCCCGCCTAAATTAGACTGTGCCCTCATTAAGATAAAGTTGCTTTGTTCTTCATTTACAGGAATTAGACTGAGTAAGGGTTTTCCCCCCTAGCAAAAGCTGGATGCTCCCAGGCCTCATGGCTGTTTCTTTCCAGTCTGACTGACCCTGCTTCAGCTGATTGACTTCCGATTGCCACCATGGCA
The DNA here is from genome assembly GCF_015832195.1 of Motacilla alba alba. NCBI lineage: Eukaryota > Metazoa > Chordata > Aves > Passeriformes > Motacillidae > Motacilla > Motacilla alba. The sequence goes on from NC_052018.1 coordinate 30,565,161, forward strand.
GGGTAGTGGCAATCAGAAGTAATCAGAAGGCTGCTTCTGGCCTGACATGACGTGACCAGAGGCTAAGAACTAAATATTTCAGTGCTGGCAGAAGGGACCTTGCTGCCTTTTTTTTGCTGAGAGAGGAATCTGTGGCTCTGTGGGGAAATACAGGTTTGGTGACCGATCCAGAGGAAGGTATCAGTAAGTGCTAAAGAGAATCCACTAGTTCACGTCATGAGAGCTTATGGAGTTCTGGCCAAGGCACTTGTTAAATTTTATTACTATTACATTTTACCTAAGGTGATTCTCTGGGTCTGCTTGATTACAGCAGGTATGAGGAAGGCCATTTGCTTCTGGACGAGGGGATGCAGATTTTGTCCCTGCAACTTTACTTGCTTGCATGCATAAATTAAACATAGGTACGAGGAATTGCACTTGTCCTCATCCTTACGTTGCTGAAGGAGAAGGAAGCCTGCTTATTTGCTTTAATATGTCCCTGCTTTTATCCTTTCTCTCATTTTGTCATTTATCCTTGCCAAGACAGTATAAGACTACAGATTTGGGAGCAATTTGGGTCACTGTGACTGTGTTTGCAGCATATCAGGTAGTTAATGGATAATAATTAATTTGAATTACCTCCTTTCCATCTGTCTGCTGACTTGAATCTCATTTTCCCTTACCTTTTACTTCAGTCCTTCTTTTTGTTTTCTTTTTTTTCCTTCCTTTGATCTTCAGAAGGGCACTTTCTAAATGCACATTTAAACAGACTTGTTGTGGATATGTGAGTGAACTTGAACATTGTCAAGAGAAAGCAGCTGGGTTGAACTGGTACCCAGAGATGTACTCTCTAGCTGTCCTCCTCCAAAAGCACCAGTTAAGGTTTCTCTCAGTTGTTGCTGCTGCTCACACAGAAATGTAACTCCTGTATAACAGGTGGGAACATCATTGCCTACCTTTCTGGCTAGTTTTATACAAGAATAGTTCCCTAAAACATTCTATTCTCTATCAAGACATGCACACCATGGATTTTAATCCTGCCAGAATGAAGATCCAGTGTTAAAATTAGCCAAGAACATGTTGAGCAAAGCCGCCCAAAGCAATGCAATGGTTGAAGTCCGCTCACATTTTCAGTAACATACTTGAACTGCTAGAACATTAGCATGCTTGTAAAATTTGAGGTTGACTGTGTTCGTTAAAATATGTATTGCTTTGCATCAGTTGCTGAGCTGGAGTACAGAAACATTATTTTAAATAAACAGTTTTGCCTGCTGCTGAGAATTTTATTAAAATCTTTTACCAACTCCTGTGTTTACACACGTAAATTCTAGTTCTTTCACAGGCACATATGAAATATGACCTGGGCATTCCATCCTTCATTGCAGATCTTCAAACTCTTCAATATGTTTGAAGGGTAGATGTTTTCAGAAAAGAAACATCTTTTTAAAACAATACAATCAAGATTTCTGTGTGAAATATTGCTATTTCTCAGTTTTTACCACCAAAGTGCATAGTCTAAAAATAAAATTGCTGGCAAGTGTTAACTGCAATAGCGTGAGGAAATGTCTCCAGAATAAATAAATAAACCAGCCTCTAGCTAAAGCATTGGAGTAAAATGGGCATATAATTCATCTGTGAAGCCACGTATTTGGAAGGTGGTATGCTATGGCTGGTTTGTCCAATTTATCAAGACAAAACACTTCGCTCTATCTTGCTTGGAATTGCTCTGGAAACCCTTGTGATACCACATTTTCCACTGCGCAGAGGCCATTAAAACTAAATTACTTGGAAAAACAGTAGCCACTAAATTATGGATGTATTGGCACCTAAGCATTCAGTAGGAAAGAATATTAACTTTGTAAACAAATGAATAATTTTTAAAACAAAAAATGAAAATTACCTGTGAGATACTTTCTATACTAGGATGTCTCAGAGTAACCATGACAACAGCCTGGGCTTGAAGTTTATTTGCTGTATCTCAGCAAGTACATTTTTTTCTTAACTGAAAAAAGAGGCATCAGGGTCTACTGCACAAGAACTAGGAAAAATAGCTATACACTTGTAAACTTCCAAGTGAGAATGGAGATATGTCACTCTAGGTATATTCCCATGGTTAAGAAAGGAATTTTGGGTATTTTATCTTTCCCTGTCAGTGTCAGATCTGCTACTTACTCATGGTGCTTTATCCCACTGACAAACTAAAAAAAATGTGTTTTCCTGATAGCATTAGATGGTATATTAGATATTTTTAGAACTGGGATTTTTTTCCACTCCAGAAATATTTTGACCAACAAATTAGACCTAAACTACATATGTATAGAAGTTGGTGTTTAAAAAAATAATTATTTTATTCTGTTTATTATTGCAAGGAGAAATTTGAAATCAAATGAAGGCAACTGTCTTCTGCTACAACAAATGCATATATTTTGCCGCAAATATCTGAATTTAAAAATAAAAGCTTTGTATAAAAGTAAACATAGGTATATCACCTGTACTATATCCAAAGACAGTGAAAGTAATCTACCTTTAAGGAGAAATATTTTTATTTTTCCTCATAACAAAGTAACAAAACAGCAACAGCAAAAGTGCATGTTGAACCATTGGCCATCTGGCTTACAAAAGTGTTGGGACATGTATTGAACTAAAAGGTGATTTGGTGGCCTGAAAGAACCAAATGAAATGTCCCAGCTGGTTTCTCAACCTGTTGAGATGCAATGCAAGACCTGCAGCAGACCTTATGTGGTTTTTTGTGTGGCCATATAGGGCCATAAAGCATAAGAACCAGTAAATTCAGTACCATAAAGCAATTGTTTTGTGGCCCTACAGCGTGAGAAGCCTTTTGCCATTTTGGCATACTCTACATAATAAATCTTCCACTCTGCTTGGCAAATTATCAAAAACAATGTCCTACAAGTTGAGAAATTCACCAGATTATTCCTTCACTATGATGTGAAGTTTTTCCATTACTAATGAATTAAGTATTAAAATCAAAACAACTCTGAGTTCACTGTCCAATCTGGAGTACACATTTCTCTGCAAACAAGCAGCAAGAATAGTTTTTTTTTTCTTTTTTCTTCCTCTCTTCCCCCTCCTTTGGATAAAGGAGGGGGAAAAAACCCCCACACAATAGCCAGTGCAGTAATAAAGACTGTGTGTTAATGATAATCTTTTATTTTAAGGACCTGCTACCACATAGACAAAGCATAATTCTAGTTAGAGGACATGCTCTGGCTACATACAACATGGTCACGTACTGAAAGTGATGAGTTTTATACCTCTAACTTAATGTTTCAACTTTGCTTTTCAAAGCAGTATCTCTGCTTAGAATGGTATAACTGCAGATTTTTTCCCCCGTATTTTCAGCAAGGACTTTATCTTTGATAAATATTATCATTACCTCTGGTAAAATGATGATTTTTCTTTTATTTTTTAACTCTCTGAAGTAACCATTTTGATGTATTCGTTTGCTTTTACATTTTTTTCAAGTTTTGCCTATAATATTGCCCTTGTGTATGTATATATAATGAACACTTTGTCTGTGATGTTTCCAAAAGTTCAAAGTTTGGTAAGTCTTTTTTGGGCTCCCTAACCATAGGAAGTTACATATATATAAATATTGGCTTGTAATGACTAGCCTTGGTAATTTTTAATCATCCAGGGTGATTGACTTTAGATTCAGAAAGTTACTAAGGAAAAGTGGTTGTGTTTTGCTTAGTCATACTTTTATCCTTTTGTTTTCCTTGAGTGGACTTCAAGCTGCAAATTTACAAAGCCTTTTGGGGAAGGATCTCAATCTCTTCTGTGTACCTTAACATTTCAGGGATGTGAGTATGTTTCATGGGAACTGTCATGTGATTTTTTCTCAGGGAAATCTGTTGATGTGTTTATCAGTAATTTTTAGGCCTTTTGTAGAATGTGTAGCTGCTCCAGATGATTTTTAGTAGGTACTTGTGTGATAGGACAACAGATAATGGTTTTAAACTAAAAGATTGTAGATTCACACTAGATATAAGGAATAATTATTTTGTGATGCAAGTGGTGAAACACTGGAACAGGTTGCACAGAGAAATGGTAGATGCCCCATCCTTGGACAGATTCAAGTTCAGGTTGGAGGGGCACTGAACAACCAGATCTAACTGCAGGGACCTTTAAAGGTCCCTTCCAAGCAAACTGTTCTATCATTCTGTGATACTATTGCCTCTGCTGGCAGCTCAGGAATTCACTCTGGCAAAGCTCAGGCTTAGCATCCAGAATCCTCTCTGAGTGGTCTCAGTACAGAGCTATTGCACAGGTGGGACACTGTTACCATCTTTCCTTGTTTTAAAAATCGAGTCCTTTATTATCCCAGGTATTTTTACTTTCTAAGTGGCCTCAAACAGAAAGTGTTGTAGTGTTTATCTTGTTCATCTTGGAAATAACTCTTTTTGACCAAAGAGCCAAAAATACTTTTTCCAGTTGACCCTACAAGAGAGAGACACTGACTGAAGTCAGAGAGTGAAACTGTTTTTGTGTATGAAATATGCCTCACCAATTCCGGCTCATTTAAAAGTGTGAAGTATTTGTTTTTTCACCCTTTATTCTAGGCCATTTTCATAGTGAGCATCCTGGTTTTGTGGCCTGATTGCTTGAGACATAGAATTTCAATTAACTGCCACAGCCCAGAACAAAACGTATTATATGTGCCTTTTTAGTGTTTGCAATGACAAAAGCACTTTGCTTTGCTTCTGGAAGGTATCCTGAAAACTGGGAATTAATGAATGGATCAAATCCTGTCAAGAGGTCCAATTTTGTCCGAACAAACTGCCATTAATAATCATTAATGTTGTACTAATGTAATACTAACACTAATTGGGTCCTGTTATGCTATGTGATATGTGCCTGTAATAATAGAAAATATGATAGTATTTCAGTTCCCCCCACTTCCCAGCGATGCAGAGCGCTATGTTTATTTGAAATCAATCTTACTGAACATGAGGTCTCTGATAACTAAGGCAGTTTCTTTGTGCGTACGCAGCAGACTCACATAACCAGTATTTTATCAGCAGAGTGAGATTTGAGGTAAGCCTGACTGTCATAGTTAAATAGTTTGAAATGTTTACAAGCGCTTTTGCTCTGAAGTGTAGCCCAGAAGGGTGGGGATTTGTTGCCCTTTCTGCAGGTGCTGGCGGGGTTACCGCTGCCAGCATTTGGCTGCTGTAGGGTTATTTGCCATTTGATCCATCTGTTCAATGTGGCTTCCTGCCTCTGAGAGGCATTAAATAATCAGCATAACCCCCAAATCCTTGCTTCTTAGCATAATGTGTTGTAGGAGGGTTTGTCCCGTATCCATATGGTATTCCTGGTTATGTCTAATTAGACAGATTAGCTAAATGTAATTGTTATAACTGCATTAGAACAGACTTCTTACAGATTTATAAAACAGTTGAGAATTGAGCAAGCAGTGTAGTTCCACTTAGCTGGATTTTTCTCGCCCTGGTAAGGACTATATGTTCTTCTAGGTTACATATTTGGGGAGAGTGATTATTACATCCATATCTGTCAGCAGTGGTGCAGTGCTTTGATAAAAGGCTATTCTGTTCACAATCAAATGACTAAGTAGTTATTTTTGGCTTTGTTTATGGAAAAAAAGACATTTTGTGAGATTACAGTTAGAGTCTGTGGAGCAAAAAAACGAATATTTTCTTACCATTGTAGCTTAGAGAGAAGCAGACAGAAGGAGAACTGAGATCCTCAGTCAGTATGGGGAGCTGGTGTTCTGGTTTGAAGATGTGAGTGTCCGTATTCAAATCCTCACCGTGCTTGTGCATGGCTAAAAATTAACTCCTTTTGCATTCTGGTCCATGTGAGGGTGAAACATCGTGTTGGAAGCTGAGTGCTTCAACCATCTTTATTGTTTGACAGCAGTAAAGGATTGTTCCTCCATTATTAATTTCCAACTGAATTGAAATTGTGTCAGGAATGAGGACTTCTTGTTCCAGACAGAAAATTCAGTGGGATAACAGTTCTGATAATATAATTTTTTTTAAGTTAGTCTTTGGCTGCAGAAGTGAGTTGTTTTTGTGCAAAAATTATCTTAGACAAAATTATCTGGGAAAAAATACAATGTCAAACAGAAAGCTGGATTTGATGGTGTACAAGAGGAATATAGTTTGCCCAAATTCTATTTCAGGAATAGCTGATGGGGTCAGAATCATACACACAAAAGGGGCTAATCCTCATTTTCTGGTAGCCTCTTAACATAATACCTGGAAATACCCACTGCATTAATACCCAATACATTAATGGAAATACCTAGTAACAAAAAGACAATTTGTGTCAAGAGAGTGTCTTCAGCATTTTCCATTTTTCAGTAAACTGAAATTTATTCTGAAGTTGGAATTTTTTAACATTTAAACAAACCTCAGGAAAAAAAAAAGAGTCTTGTATTTTCATGGCAAATCAAGTTAAATTTATAATCCGGTTAGTACATTTTTCTCTATACATAGTGAAGTTCTTTGTGCATAGACTTGGAAGAATGTTGTGCTTATTTTCACAACCTTTTTTTGACATCACCCTGGTTCTATGAGGAATCTTTTTTTTTTCCTGTGGTTGATACTGAATGTGTACTTGGCTCTGACTGAAATAAAAGATGGTCAGAAATGAGGGAGTTCTTTTTCCAGAAAACAACTCTGTTTCTGGGGACAAAAGGTGATGAAATGCTAAGTGAGACAAATTTGAAATGATCAGGTCTTGTGTGGCTCAGCACCAAGTTCAAAATCTGCTGTCTCACACAGAGTTTGGCTGTTGTGACCCAGTTTGCCTACTTCTGTTTTAGAGCTGCTTCAAAAAGTAGGTGATTCCTGACACCAGTGACTACAAAGAAACTATTGTATGCCTTCTTTTCATGTTGAAAAGAAAATGCTGTGTTGATCAGTACAATGCTGGAAAACTAGGAAGGAGTAGTATTCATATCACGCCTCCATCTTTTGCAGGAGGTGAATATGATATGTCCGTGTGTGTTCTGGTGTATAACAATTTGAGTCAGTTTGGTCCACTTTATTCAAGTAAGGTTGGTTTTGGGTTTTTTTCTTCAAAGCTGTACTTCCCATTTAAAATTGTGAGAGATCAGTCAATATTTACTATTCTACACTATTTATATTTTATTTCAAAAATTTCTGAGTGCTACAAGTTGTAGAGCCAGAATATTTGACATACTACCAAACGCGAACTTCTGGCTTAACCTCCCTGTAGCAGTCTCTAGTGTGTTCTGAGGGTAAAGAAATAGTATTTTTGGTTTGCTCAATTCAAGAGCTACAGAGATTCATGTGGAATTGAAATGCAGTTGCATTCTGTCCAGTTTTTTTTATATATATATATATATATATATATATATATATAAACAAGTCTCTCAATCTTAAATTCCTTAAATATGTGAGCATCAGGACTTTTAGCTCATTCAGCTGAAAATATGACTCCTTTTTAATGTTTAAATAATTTTCCTAAGCTCAGGATAATTGTGGGGAGGGAGGAGACTGTGTGTCTATGAATGCAGAAATCTGACAAATATACATAATTATTTTTAGAACATTATCTTCTATATTTGGTGATTCTAGTTTTCATCTGAATGCAGTTTGACACAATTTAGCTTCAGTGTTTTATAAATTAAAATGCAAAGTGTCAGAAAATGAATACATTTTCTGATATAAAACCCTGCAGATATGTTTTCATTTATATATAGTATCTGTGTATGTGTAAACATGTATAATCTGTGTAGCCTTCTGGTTAGCAACAAGTACTGCCAAAAAGTTGTGGTTAATTGGAAACCAACAGGTTTTATTAGGTAACAATTAAGACAATAGATCTTTCATTAAGAAGCAAAATGAAAGAACAAATTTTGAAGAAAGCATTTCAGTAAATTTAAATAAAATGTCTTAGTCATTCAAAATAATACTTTCAGTAATTAAATTCAGTTATTAAATTGATTCAGAAGTGTTTTATAACCTTTAAACCTTCCTTTATAACATGTAACAAGAACATTTAGATTAAAAATAAGAGCATTTAATGGGATACTGGAACTCTTCCATAACTGGCTTTCCTGAAAAGTAATTGTTTCAAAAGCATCACAAACAATATCCATTTTGCTTTTGGATAAGTTCAGATCTTTCTAGCATTTTTATAATTGACTGAGCATGAGACTCTTTTGATAAAAGGAGTTGCAACAAGAAGACAGAAGTGTTTTCTTCACTTCCTGTGCAGTTTGGCTCAGACCTCTGGGGAAAGAGATAGAACAAAATATTTCCTCTTTTTTACACAGGTTGATTTGTGCCCATGGGTATGAGTTAGTATCATGAGAAAGGGAGACTGCACTGAATCCAGTCTAGGCTATTTTCCAATAAACTGCTTTCCTAGCAGCGGTAACACTGAGAGAGGCCTGAGTTTAAAGGAAGAAGTAAGCTGTTCAGTAGTCTAAAACAAAATTTTCAAAGAAGCAGGTCAAACCAGGAAATGTTTGTATAAAAAAGAAACATCTCCCCAATGGAAACTCAGTATGCCTTCAATCCATCAGTTCACACTGGCAAAAGTTTGCCTTAGGGTTCATATTAATAAGAATCCAGAACTTGTATGCATAAACATGCCTTCTGTGCATCTCTGGTGTGTTTCTAAGGTATTTTTAATCAGTTTCCTTCTCTTTGTAGACACAAACATACTGAATCGATTTCCATCCACCCAGGTTTTAATAATACTGTACTGGAGTGCAGTATTACTTCCAGACATGCAGTGTAAAGAAATTGGTCCTTGCACCACTGCTTTTACAGTCTGCACCTGTAGCACATGTTCTGCCCTAGCTACCCTGGAATTTTCTTAAGTTTTGTATGGTATGTAACACTTTAAGTGTTAGTTTGGGGTCTTTTTGGGGGGTTTGCATTTACAGATATTATTTATCTATTAAATATATTTATCTGTCACATAGACAACTCAATTGTTCCAGTCAAGAGCAAGATAATCGGCATTCACTAAAAATCAGTTGGAAGGTCAATCAGAATTATGAATTTTCTTCTGATTAGAAAAAATATCTTAGAAGAATAGTATTTTAGAAGCAGACTCAGTGGAAAATAGAAATTTACAATATTAAGTAAAAAAAACCACTGGTCATTCTTTTAATGAAATAACCTTATGGAATCAGCCTGGGGTCTTAGCTACTCTAATTCATAATCTTCTAGGACAAGCCAGTAATGGATTCTTAGTGGAAGAATGTGGAAGCTAGCATCCTCCTGGATTTCTGCCCTGGTAACCACCTTGACTTATGATAAGGAATGGATCAGGGCTTTCTAAACTGGAAGCTGAATCCTTTCTGCTGTTCTCAGTAGAACCAAAGCATTTTTTACTGTATAGTTTCCCTCTACATCCCTAATTTCTGGACCAAGAGAAATATTAAATGTTTTCACTTCATGATTGTGTAGATATCCCTTCATTAGTATTTTTCCCCATCCTAATGATCCATAGCTGTTATCATACAGTATTGTATCATCTTTTCTTGTTCTTTTTCTACACAAGAAGAAATATATATCTCCATATCTTAATTTTTAAAAGTGGGTGTTGATTAGATTTCACAGAGGAAAAGTGCACCAGGCTACAAGAGTGAGTATTTATTGCTAATCACAAGTGGGTAGAAATATAGCTCACTAATTTTATCCTAATGCACTTCAGAGAGAAGAAATCCAAGCAGTTAAAATAAAAGCATCACATGTCTTCCATTATTTGCTTGTGGAAGCAGTAATACACAGTAGATGGTATTGCAAACATGAGCTGCTCCTTTTTTTCCATTGAAATCAGCGTCACTTGATTAATTTCAGTAGAAGAAGGTTATGCCAAAATGGTAAATATTGTGTGTGCGTTATTCCAAGATTTGTGAAACAAATAACTACATGTCCTGATTCTATTTTTATAAATGTAAATTAAAATAAAAAAATAGCAGTTAATATTTCTGCTGAGCGATGTTGACCTATGCATGCTGATCAGTAATTGCAGTGCTGCTTGCTGACTAAAGCTATTTCCTCGAGACAAAGCAATTTTTAAATTATGTTCTATTTTTCCAGGTACTTTTGGTAACTATTAATAAGAAGTTCTTGTCTTTCAAACTAACTTCTCTCAATAAAAATCCAAAGCCAAGACAAAATTATCAGTCTGGCAGTTATATTCAACTGTTTGCCATGATTATCGGAAGTATCAAGAATGAGAATGAATGTAAGTGGCATTTCTGGAGAGGTGGCTTGTTTTGGAATTCTCATGCCCCATATATATACAGTCAGGAATGTATTTATATCATCCTTGTAAGGCAGTTAAAAGAATAATATCCATTGGGGCTTTGAGTTTATATTTCAGGAGGATTTAAGAAGAGATACCAGGCTTGCTGTTTCCTGAGGTGAGCCATGCTGGCTCTGGCTTTGGAGTGGGCATTATGTCCCCCGGCATTAGAGACTGTGCTGTGCTATGGATATTTCATGGGAGGCAGTCATCCTGTGCTCCCTTAAATAGCCAATAGGAAGAAATAGGTATTTGGTGCAATTCTCCTGGCCTGACTTAGATCTTTAGTTTCTATTGATATGAACTGTCTGAAAGTATCAGGTTTTCTGCATGGTTTTTACAGGACAAGTGACATGGTAGAGCATGACGTCTCTCTTTTGTCAGATGAATTCCGTGCTCTGTGCAGCTGTCATGTGGAGTTCTTTCTACCACTGCACTGCCTTGCTATCAGCTCATTCTGCCTTATACAAAAACATAATTGTAGCAGAGGAGTGGGGGGGTTTATTTCTTCATTCTCAGGGATTTTGCTTCAGGTGATCCAGATCGAGCAAAGGTCTCATTCCCAGCCTTGGCAGAAGAGAGTCAAAATCTGTTCCACTTTAGTGTATTTATGGAGACTCACATGTTGTTTCTGCAGAAAGCACCACTGCTCTGCAAGTCGGCAGGCAGAGTCTCAGATAACTCTTACATCAGGTTTTTTTTACCTTTTTCCTTTGCCATAGGACCCATTTTTAGTTCAGTGTTTATATTTCTTGGTCACAGGACTACTTTGTCTAAACTCAGCAAATATAGCACACATAGGTCCCAAATGCAGGGCAAGGGTGAGATACGCCATTCGTGCGTGTATGTACACAGATGTGTGTCAGACGCAGTAGACTTTAAACTTATGTCATTGTTTCTAGTGTTTGCAATTAGACTGTGTGGTTTCTTCCTACTTAAATTTGGTCAGGATTGTATCATCTACATTCCTGAGGCTTCTCCCAAGTGCTTCTTGAAGTGCAATGCTGTTGCATCTATTTTTTAAGTGAGCAGGCCACTTTTTAGGGGTTTTTTCCCCAGTCATGCGACATAGTAAATAAAAAGAAATTATTATCTCTCTTAGATGTTTGAACTGTGCAAATGAAAGCAGTCCATTTGTTGAACGTTTTACAGGCTTAAGAGCTGCTTTTTGCATTTGCTATCCAGTTGACCCTTTAGTCCTATTTTGAGTTACCAGATGAAAACAAGGTTTCCCTTCAAAGGTTTGTTGCTGAGGTAACTGGCACTGACACCAAAGGATGAATACTTTAACTACTTAGGAAAATGTCTACTTTGCGAGCTAAATAGAGAGCTAAATTTCAGAGAAGGATGTTGGATAAATGTGAATTATCAGGGGAGAAAAACGAAGATTATTGGAGTAGTGGAATTCAGACAGGGCTATTGCCTTTTGCACCAGTAATGGTGAAAATCATTATGCTGCTAACCATGTGCTGCCTCTTGGCTCTCTCAGTCCTGCTGATCCATTGAATGGTGCTGGTATTTTAACCTCTGCCTTGAAAATATATTACGCTGTGGAAGTGAGAGTCTGGAAGCTGGAATTTTACAGAGGACTGGTGGCTACTGTGTTTGCAAGAAGTTTAGTATTTTGAGTTTGAGGTTGAGAGGCTTAGGTGCTGCTGGGAGAGTTACTGCTGGAATCCAGAATTTCCTGGGAAAACTCATGCACAGTTTGTGTAAATGAAAGAGACAAACCTCTCTGTATTTAATACTATAGTATAATGGAAAGAATTTTTTATTTTGATATTTGATTCAAATAAAGAAGCAATCTTAGCTCCTGTCCTCCCAAAAAGCTGATAATGCTTTTGAGAGGTACGGCAGAAGCTTTAAAAATTGTTCAGTGATAATACTGAACAATATAATCAGAATTTGAGGTCTACTGATGCTGCTGTATATCGGAAAAATTATGAAAACAATTTAATATCAAAGGCTGTAAGTTTTCGGTTTATTACAGTTAGTTACTATATTGAATAATTTCTCTGTCACTAGTAGTTACACTGTATCAAACTACATACAGATGCAATTTTTTTCATGTGATTTAACTCTAAGACATACTGAAAAAGCTGGGATATGGACCTCTGTAAGTGACTCTGGGCTGAGCAGTCACGACTGTTCCTTATAAATGAGCTTTCTGTTGTGATCCAGTAGCTTGTTCATCAGATTTCTTCTGAAGATACAAACAAACCAGTTCTTCTCCAAGCCAGTGCACTGTTACTTTTACCAAAGAATACAAACATAGTTTTTTGGTTAACCATAGACCAAAAACACTAAGATGGCTCAGTCTGCATTTATGCTGGAGCTTACATTTACATTGGAGATCTCTTTGCTGCTCTCTGCAAAGGCTGTCAACACCTGTCACAGTTCTGTAAGGGAAAAGATTTCTGCATGTTGGCAGCAAGAAAGCCAGCAAACTGCTGCTTTCAGTTTCCATGAGCTTTTATTGTTATAAACCCTTTCCACTCTGGAAGTAATAAAGAAGAGTCACACTATATACTGTAGCAGCATTACCCGAAGGTAATAGATCGGTGAAATGTTGTGCCCGAGTCCCCCCACCAGAAGTCAAAAAAAAGGAGCAGGAAGAAGTGTTTTCAAATATGCTGTTACTGGCTTTTTTAGGCCCTGTAGTATTCTGCTTTGTTTTGAGTACTTATTCAGGTGGTTAAGTAAGGGTCCAGCCTTCAAAGTGTTCACTACTTCAGTGGTGCCACAAGACACAGGATGTGCAGGGCACTTGAACCCAGGTAGGTTCTATTTTTGGCAACTGTGAGATTTAATGAAATTGCTTTGTTGTATTTTAGATAAAAAGATTAAAAAATATATACTAAAAATTACCTTAAGGATATAGTTGATGCTGTTAAATATCCAGTGCTTCAGTGGGTTTCTGTGGTTACTCTGAAGTCACCAGCAGTGCTTCTTATGGATAACAGAATACATAGTTTTCCTCTGTGTACTTCACTTGAAACTCGTGCTCATCAGAACAGAGCTAAAATTCTCCACTACAAAACCATCTGATAGATTGGAAATGTCTACCGTTAGGAAACTCAAAACACACCATTCTATTCCATGTACCACACAGAATAGTAGAAGATACTCCTGGCTTGTTTCCTGTGAAAACCATCTCAGAATCAGAGCCCCCGCTGTGGAAGTTAATGCCAGAAGAGACCAGGCAAAGCCTGTGACTGTTCCTTGTTTCTAACTGCTACACGATTTTGCACAGCAGGCTTTCCAGGGAACTTCCAGGATTTACAGCTAAATGGATATACTTACACTTAAAAATACACTAAACAGATGTAGGTAAGAATTTGTAATTCACACAGGACTTTACACCTTATTCTTCCAAGTAATGATACTATTTGGGATGATGAAATAAAAATTTAGAAAATGAGTGATAACTGTAGAAAGTCAGCTTTCTGGACTTTACATGGACTGCTGCGAAATTGTACCAATCATCTAGAATCCTCTACCAGTTTTGCAGTACAGACAAAGCTTTAGTCATTGCTGTTTAAAAGCTTTATACTTGTGCACACTGAAAAGTTTACTTCATTTCTTAATTCGTAATTCTTAATTTCCTTATTCGTTTACTTCATATCTTAATTGAAACCAACTGTCATTATAGAATGCTTTCAATATGAAAGGGTATCTTCAAGTTTCACATGTCAAAAAAGTTAAACTTTTTTCTGATATTTTCATTTTGATCTTCTCTTTGCAAATTAGGATACACAGATAATTTCCTCAACTGTAAAGTTACATGAAATGTCTGTGGATTTCATGGAGGGATGTTGATTTCTTTTTCTTACAGTTGTCAGCATGTTTATAATGAACTGAAATACTAGATAATTATTGTAGTTCAATGTACTGTCAATGTCTAGTGAAAACAATTCCAAACAGCTAGCTATTTTCCTGATATTATGAATGCATTTTGCCTCCGTAGGCTTTCTTATTCACTGTATATTTAAAAAAACCCATGGTTATTTTTAATTCTAATTTTGTATTCTTCTCTTTTTTTTTTTACTTCAATAAACACTATCTTAATTTCAACCATACAGTTCCTTAAGCTTTGCTTAACAGCTTTTTGGAAAGGAACATTCCTAAAATAGTAAACAAAAAAACTGATATGCATGAACCATGAGCTGTGAAACTATTTTATTTCTATGTTTTACACTCTTTCACTACAGAGATTTCAAAGTCCTAAAGTAACAATCACGATTATCTATAACTGCACCATTAGCGATGACCATGCATGATGAATACCCAAGTGAAGGCATCTTCTGGGTGAACTTGCTGAACCTTGCACAAGGATGTTCTGTGGTTAGAAATAGACATCTAACTTGAAGCTTGTTTGTTCATTGCCGGTTTAGATGCATTTGCTTTTGTGCCACCCTCGTCTCTCATCTCTCCCCCCTTCACTGCCCCCATGTGTCCACACATTTGGATTAAACCCTTTTTGGCTTGCTTTTTGCTCTGCCAAAACAGCCATTTGCTCTCACCCTCCTTATAGATCAGGTTCTTGGGTATTTTTTGAAAACAATTGACTAAATTTACTGTATTGTATGCTAGATAAACCTCTCACCTATGCCTCTTGCAGTTTACTTCTCTGTCTCAATGGGGGATGCTACTCGGGCTGTTAATTTCTCCATCTCTGAGGACGTACACAAGACCATATTGGTCAGACCAAAGATGCATTACCTGAGATTGCCAGAGTGCACAGGGACAGAAAGGTGATGTCCTGCTATGCTCCATTGAATTGTGGCAGTGCCCAGCAGGGAGCTGCATTGACAAATGCTCTAATTGTACTTCAAAGCTTTTTTTTATGTTCACATTCAATTCTCTTCCAGGATTCAGTTCTTCAGCTTGATGGTGCTTTTTGTCAGCACTTAGCTCTTTGAAAGTGCTGGACATGGTTAGTTTCTTTCAATGAATGTTCCTTCTAGATTAGTCTGTAAGAGCTTGGGAGTTGAATAGTACAAATTTCAATTTATTACAGAGTAAAAGTGTACACTTCTGATTAGTTAACTATTCATACAAGAAAGCTGGACATAGGGATTCAGTCCAGTGGATGTTAGTGGTAAATTTTGTAGCTGATTTTGTATTTCAGTAAGTCCAAAAGAATTTTGTATGCATTAAGTAAAGTTCAGTGCGGGTTTACACTGATAATAGTGACAAAAGTGGGTGTTAAAGGATATGTGTTAAGTCATCATCAGTGTGCTGGTAGAGCATGAGCAAAATAAATTATTTTAAGACTATCACTATTAATGCAGTCTTTGAAATGAGATTATTTTTTAATCTATTTTATGTGATCAGTAAGTTGGGCTCACTTCACCAGATGAGAGAAGTCAGAAGTAGGGTATCTGGATTTAAGACATTGCCTTAGTGTCAGGAAGACTCAGCAGCTAAAGGCTGTGTGGACACCTATGGGGAGGACAATAGGCACCTTGAGAGGCAAGAATAACTAGTCATAACTAACATCTTTGATGAATATTTTAAGACAGGATAAAATGCTCTTTTCAGGCATCCAACTGTTTCACTTAGGTATGAGACAAACCAATTGGATTGTCCTGTTTCTTGATATATGTGTGTGCATGTAGCAGGAGATAGGTAGTGAACTTGGATTGATGCAAGGCCAAAAAGAGAAGCAAAATTTTGGTTAAAGACCTGATGAAACCTCCTTGAAGTAGAAAATCTGTTGTGATTTTTATAAAATACAATTCCATGTAAGATGATTATGGCAGCTTTCTTTAAGGAATTATTCAATAACTTTTATACCAGAGTACAAGTGAGTGCAGGAAATTGATTCCAATTAGCTGTCCTAGAGATGCAAATAATCAGAGATTCACACTTATTTATGCAGGCATCTTAGACAGTTGGAAACAGCACAGGACAGCCATATCAACTTTTCCTTCTCTTTCATGCTTTCTGTTGGATGTTACATGGAGATTTTTTTATAGGTACTGAAGATTACTTTTTGAATCTAAATATTTAAGATATGACAATTAATGTGTATGAGCTACACAAACCAGAAAAAGACAATTTCACAATTGTGAATATTGAAAATTCATAATTGAAAATGCATAAATGCACTTTGTCTTTTTTTTCAGTTTGTCATATATTTTTTCAGTTTTGATAATGGTTTAGAATTAAAAGTTCAGCAATGGAATGCCTTTTTCTGTTTATTAGTAGAAACTTTTCCATACTCACTGTCAGAAAACACTTCTAGAAATCAGTGGAGGAGTTTTAGGGAGTTTTTCTATATTGCTTGGACTTTATTGCTTGGAATCCTTGCATCCAAACACTAGTATGGCATAATTTTCAAATAAATAAAAATTCAGCAAAATTATATTGTAGGTAAACAGCACCCTCTTACAGAAAGTCACGTAATAGTGTACATGAATATATTTGCAAATTACACTACAAACAGTTTACTATGTATATTAATATGGGAGAGGATTCTCTGGAACCATGTGTTATTGCCTGTATTTCTGTTTCCTCATAATTTTGTGAGTTATTAGAATTTCACTTTTCCTTTCAGAAAATTGCCTTTTGCAAAAATCCAAAATGCTTCTTAAACAGCATTAAGAGGTCTTATTCAGATGAAAAGTTGCTGATACTTTCATAATAATTCTATGACTATGGTAATTCTCTGTGTGTGCGGATAGTCCTATTTGGGAATCAGTAACCTTTCCCAGTTTGTGCTGTACATAGAGCAGAGCAAAAATATCAAACAAAGTTATCATATGAAGGTGTTGACTCTAGGTGTTTGTAATTGTAATGGAGATAAGATTCTGAATCTGATCTCTTTTTTGTTTGGTTTTAATATAATATAATAGAATGGCAAGACCATTTTAGATGCTTAGAAAGAATACCGATCTGATTTTTTTTCAATTACCCATCAATTCCTAAAAACAATTGAGAACAAGAGTCTGTTATACTTTATTTGTGGCAGCCGTGATTCAGCATGCCAAAAGTAGAGCCATGAAAGTATTTCCTTGATTCTGTATTCTTTGGCAGGAGCATAATGAGTAATAAAATACAATCTCTTTAGAAAAACATATGTTATCTTTTTTTGTATAATAGTAATGAGAAGATTTCTTTGTGCTTTTCATTGTCACATCAAGTTGCTAACTGTGGAAATACCAGGCTGTTGCTGCATATTACTGCTAGGATCTAGAGCATGTGTGTGTGTGTGTGTGTGTGTGGCCTCATGCCTAACATTGCAGCTTGCCACCTTTTGTCATTACCACTACAAATAATTAGCTGTGACGTTTCCTTAATTTCTTTAATGTATGAATTAAAATGTATTTGTGTTGATTAAAAAGTACCTATTTTGCTTTACAATGAGAAAATTTGTCAGTCTCATTTCTAGGAATATTTGTAAATAAATATTTCTTCATGGAGTGTAGTGTAATACGTACCCACATATAAGCAGTAGGCAATTTCTTTTTGTCTGACACAGAAGTTAAAAATAATTCTCATCTTGTCAGCTGTGAACCCAAAATAAAGACTCTAATAGGTCTGCATAGTGTTGGGAAGGGGAAATGAGGAGAGGGGTCAGTAGTACCTGTAACACATCAGATAACTGTGAAGTCATTATTAACTTCATGTGAAGTTGCTTTTTTATATAATTTTTTCTGTGGACCTTTTGAGTTGTTGTAGTGATGAAAGGAACCTTTGATACCTGCTTCTCCAGGTACTGTATTACTGCATCATTGTGTTTGTTTTAGAAGGCTTAGACATTTGACACAATGATTTAAAGATGTCTCCATTTAATCACTCAAATAATTTTAATTTATTGAATTTTGTCTCTAAAGTTGGCAACGCCCTTTCTCAATTTGTAGTTCTCCTCTAGCATTGTTTCAAAGAAGTGCAAGTTCTGTAGGAAGTTCCAGTCTGAGTAATTTAAATGACGATGGTAACTAGCTTTGTCTAGTGCCACAGTGCTGTGTAGGACAAAGGAGGTGGTGGTAGCACCTTCCTGGCTCATTTCTGTTTATTAACAGCACAGAAAAAGAATTCACAATGCAGCTGTGGTTGTGTTTGGTGCATCAGTTTCTAAACCTCCCATATTTTAAAGCAGGACAATCTCTGATTTTTTTCTTTCTTATCTGACAGAGTAAATTTTTTTTATAATTAAAATATGCCTAGAATATTCCACAGAGCATCCTAACCAGTATACTATCCAAAGCTGTCAGAAGAGTTATTTCTTCAGATCTTTTGGAGTCCTGTCTTTTAAATGCTTCTCGGCTCCTACTCTTCCAAAGCATGCCAATAGAACGCTCTTTATTCTTCAAAGGACATGATTCAGTGGGCACAAACTGAAGCACACATTTCTTTATTCATCCAAGCATCTAAAATTACTTTTAGTGTTGATTTTAACAACTTATGTGATAGGGATCTTTCAGCATTTAAATTTTGGCAGGAAATGTGCCTTTTTTTCTCAGCCTTGCTGCAAGTGTTGTAATTCCTGTCTCCCTGTTCAGAGTTTTTGTTCTTACACTAATCTCTTAAAGGCATAGTCTCTAGTACCAGAGGGTTGACCCATTATGAAGATGGCCTCTGGAAAATACAAAATAGGAACTTCGTGTTCTGAAAACTAGGTATTGAAAGCATGTTTGGGAAAATTGATTTATTTGATAGAGTTAACCATGACGTCCAACTTGCTCTCAGTAGGTTGCGTGGAAAGCTGTACAGATAGTGTATATTTTGCCAGCTGTAAATGTAAAATGTAAAAACTAGTTGGGAAATGAAAAGAGGTTTAGAACAGATTGCACAAACCATTGTCATTGAACTTGCATGCATCAGGAACAGACCACAGCTGAAAGGGCTGGTCAATAAACCAGAAAAAATGTTCAGCTGAGTGCTGGGGCAACTTGCTGGGTCCAGGCTCCTGGGTCAGTGAATAGGACTAGCAGGGTAGAGCTGTGGAGTGACTCAAGAGGCTTTGGTGCCACCAGGTTTTACCAACCGTATAGCCCTGTACTTCTGGTAACTTCTAGGCCTGTAGTGACAGCAGAAAATGCGCATATCTCACCTGCTGATTTGATAAAATTTAACTGAAAATTACCATGGTAACTCTATCATATGAATCAGCTGCCAATCTATGAGGGCATCTCTGCATTTTTCCAGACTCTTCGTGCTACAAATATTTTGTAAGAAACCTGGGTTACTTGTTACTGTTCTAGGATTTGCTCTCTGCAGAAGTTCTAGTGCAGGGTTGGAAAAAAGGCGATGCAGGTAAAGTATTGTACTGCTCCATAGCAAAATAAATACCCTCTGGCAAATAATCTCCCCTTCCCTAGTAGCTGTGTAAGTAATACCATTAAGATGTTTTCCTAATCCTCATATTTTAGTGATTGAACTTCTACTAGAGTACTGTGCAATTCTCCATGTGTTATTTTTGTCCCTGACTAAAACTTTGGTAGTGTAACAAGATTATCTGTGAGAAAGAGCAGTATTGCATAGCTTGCAGCTACTTTGTCCTGCCATTGACAGGACAAAGTGTGAGTCCCCACAAAGTAATTAGGTTTTACTCTCTTGAATGCTCAGGGAAACCAAGTCATCAACAAATGCTTCAGGAAATTATAATGATAAACTCTTGGGTGGTTCTTTGGTTAATTACCAAAGTATCTTGAGTATAAAACATTAATAATGATTTTGGAGCTGCAGATCTGATATATGTATGAATGTATGTATGTACATATGTATGTATGTTTGTATGCAGAGATACCCATGGTAACTCTGGCCATGTTAGCTCAAATAGAGAAGCAGCATAAACATATTAGTCCAACCTTTATAGGCTTTGCAAAGTATTGCACCTCCTACTATTCAATCACCCAATCAATCTAAAACAAAAAACTATCCCAAATAGCAGCAAATCGGTTGAATATGTAAGTATCTTAATAAAAATATAAAGGGGATGAAAAACACTAACTCCCCCATTATCTATTTCAAAAGTAAAAATAAAGTTGTTTGCAATTAGTGTTTTCTTCATATTTACATATTAATGATCTAATATATTTTGGATATGTGATAAATACAGCACTCGTAGTAAAAAATAATTTTCTTGGTAGATACCCACTATGAAATGACTGGTGCAGTTTTGCCTTTTGAGAGTTTTACTGAAGTTCAAAAATTACTTCTAAACTAATAACTACAACATTTCCAAGCTATTACCTGCCACAGTAAATTGCAAAATTCCTGAGTTAGAGAAAATGTGGTATGAAGGTATCTGTTTCACATTCATTTACCACCCCTTTTCTATTTGTTCTACCATGTTGGATTTTATATAGATTAAGAACATGTCTTATTTGCAATGGTTTGCAATAGGAATGTCAGCTGTAATGGTCTGCAAGTTTGGTGCCTGAATGGTGGTGGGAGACACTGTGAGCAGTCGGGGGTAGCACCACACACCCCTTGGGCATCATGACACTTCTGCTCTACCAAAAACTTTGCATTTAGGAAACCGGACCAAAATGCTTGGTGCTTGTCATACACATATCAAGCCTGCTCAGAGGGGTCAGCTGCTCCCATGTTGTGTGGTAGTGCTCCAGTGTTGATGAAATGGTGTCTGTGGGAGCAGTGGCTTTCCCATGGTGATGTCCAGGGGCTCTTGCAGGGCTGAAGTGACTTTGCAGAATCCAGCGATGTTGCAGTTCTGTTTCTTTGATCTTTCCCACAGTTTCCTAAATATCCAGCAATGTAAATATATATATATTAATATCGCTGTTAGTAATGAAACTATTAAAGTTGACAAGGTACTGCTGCCATAGGGGATGCTAAGATGAGCATGTAAAAGGCAGTAATATTCTGTAGTGTGTAATTCTAGTGTGCTCTCAGATGCTGGTTAGTGCTGATTGTCTTACACAGGATAGAAAACTGAGACCAAACAGAATATGCAAAAATAACTGCTCAAGAAAAAATAATTTCTTCCATTTACTACCCTTAGGCATCTCTAATTCTTGAAATTACATGAGATGGAAGAGTTGATGCATACCTTCTCTCCAAATTCCAACATTTTTATAAGGTATTTATGTCCTATGGACTCTTGAAAGCATTTCTGTTGTCTCCTAAAATATATGTTCAAAATCAGGTCTCTGGTCCTGATAATTACTAGCCAGGAATTTTGTAAAGTACAGAAGAAAAGGAAAAATAGTCTCTGTTGAGCTGTTTGTAGGAGCAGAGAAGAAGAAGCTTTAAAAATTCAAGTTGCTAGATAAAAAATATTACTGGAAAAAATAATCTTAAAGACTGCTGTATTCAATTTCAGGCATTCTTTCAGATCCTTGCTGTAGATATATTACTAAGTGTAGTCCTGCTAGTTAGTTTGTGCACTAATTGCATGTGATTATTGCATGGCCTTCCAGCATCCCATATGTACTTTATCCTAGGTAACAATACTTGAGGAAAGACACTGGTCTGTTAACAATCAGACCTTTCCAGGAAAATATATGCAGTGAATGGTGTTCTGGAATTCCTTTATGAGAAGTAGCTGTGCTTCCCATTGTTATAAATGCTCAGATACATCAGAATTTCTCTTACCAGAACTGACCACTTTTTGTTTTAATGCACAGTATGTTAAATAAACTTAAATTACATACTATGAGGCAAAACCATTCTCTAGGGTAGCTTTCTTCCAACATGAACTTAGTGCTAGAATATGTATTTTTAATGACAGAGAAATTACAGGCTGTCACATAGTCATTTAGCAAAGCTAGAGTATTTTGAGTTTCTGCTGCCATTCCTACTGCTTTAATAAAAATACATGTAACTGAAAAGAAACTTTTTTAATATAGTTTGATAAAGAGAAGAAGGTGCTTCAAAATCTAAGCATGTGAGCTGTAGAAACTGAAAACAGGGTAATGTGAAATACAGTTTGGGATGGCAAAGCAATTTAAAATGATGTAAAAATGCTATCAATAAAATACATAAGAGGAGATTCTGAAGTCTACCCCTACCCTGGGAAATAAAACTGAAGCTAAATTTCATGTTATGGTAGCAGTTTAGTGGCAGGGCAAGGCAGATTTATATGAGAATCTAATGCTGAACTTGGTAAAGCATTTGTACAGACAAAGGAGAGTGAGGAAAGACCATGGATGGCTCCAGTCTGCCAAAATGCAACTACAGCCTTCAGAGGGAGAAGCAGCGTGGTCTTCACCTTGAGAAGATTGTTTGCCATCACAAAGAGCTTGTAGGGAAGGAGTTGTGAAAGAAGCCATGGAGTTTCTATACATGACAAGTAATAGTTTTCATTTTCCAGTGTTATTCTATAGAATCTGACAGCTGCCTGCACCTCTCCATTCACTGCGTGTCATTATTAATGCACGGGGCTATCACACCATTCAGTACTAATGTTGTAGTGTGTAAGATGACATTTGTGGAGAAAACATTGAGATTACATGACATTGAGTCTGTATCATCCACTTTTCTACAGAAATGGAGTTCTAACACTTTCAAGCTACTTGTAGGCAGTTCTGTGCAGGTGTGGCCTGTGTGGGCAGCCCTGTGGTTGGCCATGATGAGGTGAAGAGCAATGGCACATATCAGGGAAGAAAGCTGTGTAGGAAAGGGATGGGGCTTGTGTTACTCCTGATATTCTGTGATGGAAAAAGCAGGTTTTTTTCTTTTTTTTTCCTTTTCGACATGTGTGCTCTCCCATCCCAGTGAAAAGTCTCTAGACTCAATCATTTTCATGACAGAGAAATTTAAATGTTCAAGAATATTAGAGATTGTTTCTGAAGTCATTGGAGTATTGGTAGAAGTTCTCTTGGTAAATGTTTAATGTATTTGAAATTAAGTTATCATTTCTCCTCACAGAACTTTTAACTTATGGACAAAATTTTAAAACAGAGGGAGAAGTTATTACTGTGGGGGACCAGGCATGAGTTTTTCTTTGTGTAGAGGAGCAGTCCACGGAGGGGATGGTTAGACACCAGTGGGATTCTCAACTAGCCCTTACAAGGTTATCGTACTATTTGGGGGCTGTTAATGAGGTGACCATGGGACGTAGTAAAAATCTCAAATAATGTGAAGAGATGTGGAAAATACGTATCTTTTGGACAAAATTTCTGCAAATATTCCCAGGGGGCTGAACTTGTGTTCTCTTCTTAGTTTGCCTTCAATCTCTACAAAATTACTTTAAATTATGTATAATATTAAAGGGATTAGCAATGGAAAAATATATTTCTTAAGAAATTCATTAGAAATGACTTTTAGATAATTTTAGATTCATTTAGGAAGGCATAGATGGAGCTCTTGCTGTTTTTCTTCAGACTTTGTTCTTTATCCTATTGAGAAATTGAAATTCAGAATTCACACATATTTGATTCTTTGATATATATTTTCATTAAAAGCTTGCCAGTAGTGTGAGCTATGTATGTTTTTGAGATATTCATTAAATGAGATTTGTAACAGTTTACATGGTATTCTGACAGTTTACCAAACCTATCAGTCAAAAGCAGATGGCCTGCGTTGGTAGGATTTTTTTGTTAAAATGAATATATTTTCAACATATGTATTTCATTTATAATATATTTGCTAGCAAGATTTTGTTCTTAAAAAACAGTTCATCAACCTGCAATACTCTCCTACACTTTAGCTTGATGCTTGAACCTAAGATATTATCTGTCTGTAGTTCATTTCAGTAATATATGTGATTATACAGCAAATTAAATTATGTCATATATCAGACGTAGGACACTGAAAATGCAGCTGTATTCATTTGTCACTTCTTTATACCTATCTAGCTACCCTTTCATGAACATATTGTGCTCTTAGACATCTGGGTCTCCCTGGTTTCAATGCCTTGCTGTTTTGTTTTGTTATTTAATGTGGATGTGTTGGCCATCTCATATAGAAGAGAGGATGTTACCAGGTGTCTGTCTGGATCGTGGTGCTGTCCAGCCAAGACAGGAAGGAGGGGAGGAAGCGTGTGGAGAGATGAGGGGGCTGAATCAGCAGTGGCTTCAGGAGTGATCATCTGGTGGTCACCAGAGTTTTTCCTGTGAGTGGCTGCACTTGGGAGTGTTCTTGATGTGTTGGCTACATCCCGGTTTTCACAGCTGCAAAAGCAGTAAAACAAAGTGCAGGACCGTGGCCAGGGCACAGGCCTGTGAGGATGCCAGCAGCTCTGATTTCAAATGGATCTCAGCCTTGTATGCAAGATGGGAAAGCAGGAGACCCCAGAGCTGTTGCACAATCTGTGGCATGACCGAGGGAAGCCTTGGATATCTGGGCAGAGGCACAGCCTCGATGCAGACAAGGGTAGTGTCAACAAGACCAGCACCCTAGGGCATCTTTGTTTCAAAATAAAGTCAGATGCTCCTATCTGCAAGGTCACAGTTGGCACACAGTTCTCATATTTATTTATATATTATATATATTTATTCTACCTGAGGCAACATCAGTTATATAGCTACAGTTTCTAACAGTTCGAGGGTTTTCTTATTTTCACTAACACTTTAATGCAAGCTTTTGTATTAGTACTAGAAATAATATAGACAACTCAGCTTAGGTCTTAAGCAATCTCTGCTTAGTTTTTGACGAGGAATACTTGTCTTGTTTTGTGTTCCATATCAGTGACAGACAATAATAGGAACAATAGGGACAACTTACTAGAACCAAAACTTAATGATATGCGCTGGTAACGTAGCAATTTAGCAGATTAAACAGTAGAAAATATGCTAAGAGAATATTTTAAATAAAGGTTTATATTCATAAATACATAGGGAAAACCTGCACTTTTCTGATGTGTGTTGTTGCTTTTATTAGCATATTTTCTTACATATTTAAGTATGTCCAACAGACCAGTTAATTTAAACTGAAAACAGTTTGGAGAAGTTTATCTATGTACTTTTATAATCTGAACTATTAAAAGTATACATGTATTGTACGTGTGCTTTTTTTTTTCAGTCGCCAGGTAATGCAAAGTTTTTTTCGCTTAATTAGAAAGTGAAGTGAGTAAGAAGGAAAGATTTATCTGGGTTTTTAATGGCTTAGGTTTTCATTATGGAAATGTTAGCCAGACAAACCTGCAACAGTGATACCACCATTGCACTGACATTTAAAATCAAATTTTGGGGAAAAAATCAAAACCAAAAGTTTTGAAAGGACAGAATTGAAGAATTCTTGGATTTTGAATTTGCTTTTTTTTGTTAATGCAGGTACCTACTTTCCAAGAACAATGTAATAAATTGCCTAATGGAGCTTACTCCATTCCTTGTAGTTTCTTTCAGTATAAATACAGAGGGAGGGTTGAGTGGAAACTCAAAATCTTTAATAAACTTTTCAGTTTCTGTAGGTTTTTTTTTCTATGAACTCTCCTGAGCCATAAGATTTTTTTTTGCAGCAGAAAGGCTTGTTCTAAAAATAATTTTATACTCATTCATCTAAAAAGACATTAGTTATTCTGTTGAAATGTTTAAATCTTTCTCTCAACTTTTCTGTCTCACGGTCTCTTTTCTTAAACTGGAATACTGATTCGGATTAATGTTTTTAGTCAGTGTGAAAAAAAGTTTATGATTTTTTTTTCCTAAAAGCATCTCCCCAAGAAGAAAAATCAAGATGATCTTGTAAAACCTATTCTACACTACTGTTACAAGCTTTGTCTTAAAATCTTTTGAGTTTTGGAGTAAAGCTAATCACACATAGACAAGCACATTAAATCTAATTTAGCAACTCTAACAGTTAACAGTTTTGTTGGTATAGTTAGATAGCTTGATTTAAAAGAATAAAATTATTACTACTAAATACAACATAAAATACATTATCCTAATTTTATAAGAGATAATTTTTCATTGAAAAAATATTATAAGTGTTACTACTGTGAACATTCAGAATTAGGACAGAAAATAGACAAAATAAAAATTAAGTTTCTTCAGAAGAAAATACATCAAATTTGGGGAGATGTATTAGAATGTAAATTGGAGTAGGCTAGATATATAACAGATAGCTAGGTCCTTTTCCAATGGTAAGCAATTTAAAATTTATTACTATTTTAATGGCAATAATGTATAATAATAGGAATTTATGCTCATTTCTGCTGCTCCCTGTTTTATGAAAAGTCATTACTTTTAAACCGAAACCATAAGACTGGAGAAATCCACTATTAAGTACAGTTTTTCTTACCTTCCACTTTACTTAATATTAGAACTGAAACAGATGTCATGCCAACCGTCTGTGGGTTTCTTGTACCTGAATATGGTCACCTTTTCCATTTTACAGCAGTTTTCATCCATTCTGTGGTTACCAACTTCTTTGAGTTTAATATACCATTCCCTTGCTGGCCTCTGGTAGGAGACTTGTCCTCCCCATTAGTTCTCATGATAACAGTCTTTACCTGATGTTCTTCTCTTCTGTCTTCCCTTTCCTTCCCCTTGCAAAAGGGAGAGCAGTGATTCTTCTCCAGCGTAGTATCTTAACTGGGTGATCAAGTCAGGATCAGAGTCTTTTTTTTGATTGCAGGGTGTGACAGCCAGAGGTGACTCTCCTGGCTGAGCAAAGATCACCCGTCCCAGCACCTCCAGCTGGCCAGAGATAGTGGCAGCTTTGTCAGGACCCAAGGAGTTGCAGGGTCTGCAGCAGAAATAGCGTTACACCAGTGAGCACAGCATCAGCAAAGTTACATTGCTGTAAATCCAGTAAAAGAAATAGGAGGGCCAGGCCTGAGCTGTGTAAAACCATCTTGGTTTTCCAGGAGGCTATCCAGGAGTGCTGCCCCAGAGACTGGAGACACCTCTTCACTCTCACTCAGCTGCATCTCAGTGATGCTATTGGCACGCGTGGTTTGGCTGGACTCCCAACATTCATTTTTTTTCCTTGGTGTCTCCTTGCTTCCTCCTTCCTTGCAAAACCCCGAGCGTGCTGCTTATAGTCACTGTGCTGATAAAAAGCAGGACCTTGGAAAGCAGCAGATCAGCAGCTGCTTTGTGGCTTTCCAGCTAAACTTAACCCTCAGATGCACACTTCCACTTCTGCTCCTTCAAAATCTGCTTTGTCTTAAGACATTCTCCGTGTCATGGTGAACGTGTGCTTGAGGCAAAGGTGCTTAAAAGAAAACAGTGCATGTCAGTTAAGAATATCCATGTTCAAAAAATTCAATGATTAAAACTCAGCATAGAGGGGGTTTTCCAGAATCAAAAATAATTGGAATTGGAAAAGTAAATTGCATTTCAACTAGTGAAAATTAAGGAAATTTTAAAAACAGATGTAAAAAATAAGCCATAAGATAACCTGTGCTTGAGGAAACAACCGATGCAAACATTTTCCTAAGATCTTGCCACAGCTAACACTACATTGTGTAAATGAAGACTTTCTTTCAGTACTGAAAATGTCTGCTTTGAAATGCTACTAGCTTTTGCTAATTTCCTGTGCTAATAATATAGTCACATACTATCAAAAATAAATGCTTTAAGAGAACATATGAAGTTTTTAGAAATGCAATACATCTAATTTCAGAGTTCCATTAAAAGTCTGCAAACAGGCTTTTTTAGCAACGGCTTTTACTTCAATTTGAATCCCCTGGCTGTTGTTCATTTTCTGTTCACTAATGTGGAGTTGTACTTTCTGGGTCTAAATGCAAAATCTTTTTTTCTGTCCAACAAAACTCTTCTCGGTCATCTGAACTGAGGAGCAAATAAGTCCTGCTTCATCTCCATTTGTCCAGCTGTAATAGTGCATTAGAGAATGTAGCTGAATTTATCAGATTTATGCTGTGAATGGCAGTGAGCTACAGCATTTGCACCCCACATATCTTTACAGATCCTGTGCTGGAAACATTTCAGCTAAGTACCTGTTAGATTTCATGCATCACATGTATGCTTAACTCACAGCATAGGGAGAAAGCCTCATCATGACTCTAAAGGTGTCCCCAAGCTGCATGGGGACCTGAGGAGCTCCCTGCTCTGACCCTGGCAGTCCTGTGACTCTGCTGAAAGGTTCCCAGCTTTCCTCTGTGGACTGAGGTTGCTCCAACCCCTTGGTGTGACTCTCCTGTTCCCACTCTGCCTTTTTTATTGTTGGCATGTGGCCTTCTGAGGGCTTCTGTGGGGATCCTTGGGACACAACTTCATCTCCTTTTTTTATACATATTAAGATGTTCTATTAGAGGTGTGATGCCCAGTGACCTCAGAGAGTAGCAGTGGTACTTTGGGGAGCAGATGATAGGAGAAAAGCCCTGACAGGATCACAGGAGTGGTCTGTCTTTGCTTCTGGCTCTCCAGAGGCATGAGCAGAACAGGTACCTGGGGGAGGCTTTTCCCAGCCAAACAGATCCCTTTCTTTTTAGGACTGAGAAAGAACAAAGGTAATTGTAAATAGATAGGTGTACTGGGCTTAATTCTTTAACCTCTTACATGCCTCACATAAATGAATTTCGACTTACTGTAATGTATTTTACAGGGAATACTTGCTGTTCCTACTGCTTCTACAAAGTATAAATGGTCTTAGGAGGGTTGGTAATTACATTGGTCTGCCTTTTGAGAGGATATATTCAGCACACAAAATTGTATCTTCTTGAGGCAATTGTTAATTTCTGCTTTTGTAGTCTTTTATTGTCCCCTGAATAATTAATCTTTGTGCTTAAAGGCTGGTATCATTCTTTTTGGTCTACTCTCTTCCTAGCTTTGACTGAGTTTAAATCATCAGTTGCTGCATTAAAGCAATGAATATATTGCTTTGTGCTGCAAGATATTTTACAACATTTTCACAATTTGGGGATTTTGAATGGCAGTTCACAATTTCAAACACCTCCCAGTTAATAAGCAAAATAAATAAATGTGCAACAAAGAAGTAAACAGACCATGAATCTGAATAACTTCTTGTTTTTCAAGCTAAATTTTTCAAGGAAATTAGTTTACAAACTACATTTTGATGTCTGGAGTCCATCAGTCTCTAGGAGAGAGAGTTGTAATTACATTCTGTCTCAATTTATGCTGTGTGTCTGCACTCCTTTTTAGAATTTTTCTTTTTAATTCTATTATATTGAACTTAATTTTACATGACAAGCAGCAGAATCATGCAGATAAGTAACAGAAGAAATCCAATTGTTCTGTAAAGACTGCCAGAGTTTTCTGTAAGGAAGTTCTTCCAAAATTTTGTCAGCACTATCTCAGATTTCTTTTCTATGCTTTTTTGAAATTTGAAATATTGAACTTTCTTTTCTTAATGATGAAAAAATTTAATTATAGCTACATAATTATCTAAAGTTAATTTTTTTCCTGATTTGAAATCATGAGTGCCTCCCTCAATTGCATTGATGAAGTTATACTTTGTAATTTTCAAAATCTGGATAATCTCAAGAGTGAAATGCTTTACAGTATCCATGTTTTCTGTTTGACATTAAGACCAGGTAAAGTAAATGTTCAGTGAATGAATTCCATCCTCAGTTGCTGTGAAACAATAGCCAAGCTGTTTATTCCTGATAGAGGTTTTTTTATTTGTAAAATTCAGAGTAATTTAGAGCAAACTCATACTAGAGTTCTAGGATTTTATATCCTAACAATGCTTTTCCTGACATTGAGTGTACTGGAACTAGAATTCTAATTTAGCATTACATTGATATTTTATTTTTCCATCAACTTTTTCAAAATAAAAATTGTGGGAGTTCTTTTCTTGTTTTGTTTTTTTTTTTTTTTTCAGATGCAATTGATCTTTTCTGAAAGTGGCTCCATCTGCTCTGTAGTAGCCCATTTTCTGCTATTCATGCTGAGCTTGAATATAATTCATCTTCTCATGATAACTTTCCAAGAACACTGATCTTTAGGCAGCATTTTGAGAGATAAGATGAATTTCATATCCAGGTTGTTTTGTTAGATGTTTAAAAATCATTTTCTTATGATAAAAGGCGAGGAGGATAAGCCCTGTAATGACATAGCTGCTTAACTAGATGAGTTTTATTGTACAGTAATCTCCCCTTTAATGAATAGCATTTAGTACAATTAAATTGTGTTAAGGTATGGTTTTCTGCTGTTTCTTATTAATGCCCAGTGGATTTGTGATGCCATGCTTATCCGTGGCCAGTATTTGTTAGCTGTCTGCTTTTCTTCCATTGTTACAGAGGGTAAGAGCAAAACAGGGGTAAGGCTTTTAAACTGAAAGCTGTTAAATTTATATTAGATATGAGGAAGAAATTCTTTACTGTGAGGGTGGTGAGGCACTGGAATAACTTGCCCAGAGAAGTTGTGGGTGCCTCATCCCCAGAGAAGTTCAAGGCCAGATTGGATGGGGTTCTGAGCAACCCGGTCAAGTGAAGCTGTTCCTGCCCACGGCAAAAGGGATTGGAGCAAGACAGTCTTGACCGTCCCTTCCACCCCAAACCATTCTATGACTCTATGACTGATGTGTAAAAGGAAGCAGACACTCAACACTGCAATTTCAGATTGCATTTGCATTAGTAAATGCTAATGTAAACTATCGAGAGCTGGGCAGCCACGTCAGCGCTTGAATCCGTGTCCTTGGTTACTGAGCATGGGATTAACTGTGCTGGGGCCAGTTGTTAGTGGTGTCCCAAGCGTGGATCAGGGACATCCCAAGGCATTCCCCTTCTTATTCTCTGCTGATTGGCTCCACATCCAGAGAATATACCCAGGTCTGTTCTCTTCTTTAGCACAGGCTGTATCCCACTGAGTACTCCTCAGACAATATCCACAAGCTCCAGCATTGTAGGCACAGCCCACAAAGTTGAAGTACTTTTTTATTTTGATACCTCTTATCCCCTCCTGAAAGATTGCTCTTTTAAGTCATCTATAGGTCAGTGCTCCCAAGGATATTGGTAACACACAGGAGCACTGGTGGACACTTGGAAAAAGGGAGTAATGGACAGCATCTCCTTCATTTCACAAAAAAATTAAAGCATACAAGAATAACTTGCAGCTGGTCTGCCTGCAGGGAAAGGGGGCTTCATTAATATCAGCTCATGCTATTTCTGACACCATCAAAGAAACTGCACAAAATGTGAGTTTAATTATAGTGAACCTGTCAGTACTGTAAGAGAATTACAGTTCTTTGAGAAGAGGAGATGCAGTGAGAAAGTAAATAGAAAGTGCAGATAGTATTCCACTTTTAACAAGCGCCAATCACAGATATTGCCATCTTTTTTGTTAGTAATCTATAATGTATGTAGACAAAATAACAATATGTCTTTTATTCATTGCTAATTAAAAGATAATAACTAAGACCTGAACTTTATATTTAGCATGAGATTATTTGGAAAGAAAAGATCTGGTGTTCAGTAAAATTGAAAGAAATATTACCCTTTCCCTGCACAATGGTTTTCTTAAAAACAAATTGCAAACTGAAGACTTGAAGTTGCTAATATGTCATCCAAGATATATCAGACTTGAAGTAGGATGAATAGTTTTAATTATGTGTAAATAGATTCATTAAGAGGAATGCAAAGGTCCAGCAATTATTCATTCTCTGAAATTAGATTAAGAGTATTGTGTTTAGAGTCTTGTATCTTAATGGGCCACTTTAATTTCTGTTTATAGCTATTATTCTATTTCAAATGCACATTAATCTCCTTCTTAGTGAAATGTATCCATTTATCTAACAAAAGGAAATGTTATATGTTCCTAGCTATTCATGCAATTATTTGAAGACAGTGGTGATTTAAATTTTAGGTTGGCAGTAAATGAAGTTTTTACTTTGTACTTGTCATTGTTTCCTTGAGTATCTCTAGACAGTGTTGAGCATGATAAATTCTCTTCTGTAGAGGGGAAAAGTTACTTTATAAAACAGGGGAATGTTAAAGGCTTTTATTTACACCTTTTCAGTGTCATGTGTTCAAATATAATACCTTGATGTTTGCTTTCCTGTGTGAACTTAGGTGAGCTTCTGATGACAAGATGATTTACACACATCTACAAGACTCCTCTTCTCTGTGATGCTAATATCTGTTCTTGTACACAAGATCATTTTCATGCACATACAAGGAATACCTATAGCTGCAAGTTTAGAAACAAGCCAGATTGCTCCCACTTTGGAGTACTGCACTTGAGAATATACATATTGACATGTAGAGTAGAGGTGTGAAGACTTTCTCTTAAGTACCATCCCTCTTGATTATAAAGGTGTAAATATGATGTAAAACCAAACTGTTACGTGCAGGTTTGTTAAGCTAGGATAACATTGCAGTCTCACTGGCAAGCTAGTTTCAATTATAGTTCTTAGCATATTCCCATGCAGTTGTCTTGTATGTTGTGTTTCTCAGGGGTACTCGAATATCGTGGTTACTAAAAGACAGAAAACGCAACATGGTAACAGAAACAGCCTCTGTAGAAGGGAAATTGTTTTAAGACCACTCATGCTATTTTTTTGCGTTAGTCAACAATGTGTGTCTGGTTTTCTTGAACATAGACTATGTCATATCTTTGTGCAGACGACTGACAGATCTGCTCTGGACCTACTTTCTCCTACCTAGAATTATATGCTGTCATTTCTTCTTACTGAGTTGTCTCTAACTGAAATGTGAGTTGAATTTTTTTTTCCATTCAGACATTGTCTGACTGTCTCCTGTCCTGACATATGTGGAGAGCGTTATCAGTATAAACCAGCGTGTTGGCTAATGGCCCAAGTGGCATCTTTGATCCAGTCTTTGCCATAGCAACACATTGCCAGACCATGACAAGACTTACAGATCATCTCTATATGTGCTCCCCAATAGAACTCTTCCTTTCATCCTCAGACATAATCTCTTATTTGCCCCATCACTGTATTGCAATGTGATTATTGCAAGATCACTTTCTCCTGGTTTGACAGGTGCAGTTCTGCCCTTGCAACATCCATGTGAAATAAGGATGATACAATGATCTGTCCAGCCAGTCTCTTTGGCATTCTCACACCGTGTCCATGAATCATTACACTGGCTCCTGTGTTTCTGTTGCATTAAATTTTAATTTAAATGCTTGTCTTCACTTTTAAAGCTTTTTTTTAAACAGTCTGAACATAATTTGTCAAGCTTGTGGCTCAGATGCAGTAGATGAGTTCCTTGGATAATATATTCTAATACATATTATATGAAAAATATATAATTGTCCCATCAGTTCAAAGCTTTGAATTAAAAGTCACAAGTTACCTCTTTGCATCAAAGCCTCACTGATAACAAAATAGGTGAAAAACATTGAAGGAAACAACCTTTACTTTCAAAGGCAAAAAACCAATCCAAACTCACCAAAGAAAATAAAGGTTTGGTAAAATGGGTCT